>NC_090021.1:218831377-220249377 GCF_037176765.1 Anolis sagrei | reverse complement strand
AAATAGAAATCTTTAGCTTTACTTTCTACACACCTGGTTATGGCAAGAAGCTTTGGTAGTCTTGATGGATGACTTAGGTCAGGAATTGGACAGGGGAACTATAACCCTATTGGTTCTTCTGGACCTTGCTGTGGCTTTCAATACCATCAACTATGGCCATCAGACTGGAAAAAATCAACTTACATCCCCATACCAAAAAAGGGAAATGCGAAAGACTGCTCCAACTTCCATACAGTGGCCCTTATTTCTCATGCCAGTAAGGTAATGCTCAAGATCCTGCAAGGAAGACTCCAGCAATACATGGAGCGAGAGCTGCCAGACGTTCAAGCTGGGTTTAGAAAAGGCAGAGGAACGAGAGACCAGATTGCCAATATCCGCTGGATAATGGAGAAAGGCAGGGAGTTTCAGAAAAACATCTACTTCTGCTTCATTGACTATTCTAAAGCCTTTGACTGTGTGGATCATAATAAATTGTGGCAAGTTCTTGGTGGGATGGGCATACCAAGCCACCTTGTCTCTCTCCTGAGGAATCTGTACAAGGACCAAGCAGCAACAGTCAGAACTGACCACAGAACAACAGACTGGTTCAAGATTGGGAAAGGCGTACGGCAAGGCTGCATACTCTCACCCAACCTTTTTAACTTGTATGCAGAACACATCATGCGATGTGCGGGGCTGGATGAATGCAAAGCTGGGGTGAAAATTGCTGGAAGAAATATTAACAACCTCAGATATGCAGATGACACCACTCTGATGGCCGAAAGTGAGGAGGAGCTGAGGAGCCTTCTAATCAAGGTGAAAGAAGACAGCGCAAAAGCCGGGTTGCAGCTGAACGTAAAAAAAACCAAGATTATGGCAACAAGAATGATTGACAACTGGAAAATAGAGGGAGAAAATGTGGAGGCCGTGACAGACTTTGTATTTCTAGGTGCAAAGATTACTGCAGATGCAGACTGTGGCCAGGAAATCAGAAGACGCTTACTTCTTGGGAGGAGAGCAATGTCCAGTCTCGATAAAATAGTAAAGAGTAGAGACATCAGACTGGCAACAAAGATCCACCTAGTCCAAGCCATGGTATTCCCTGTAGTAACCTATGGATGTGAGAGCTGGACCATAGGGAAGGCTGAGCGAAGGAAGATCGATGCTTTTGAGCTGTGGTGCTGGAGGAAAGTGCTGAGAGTGCCTTGGACGGCGAGAAGATCCAACCAATCCATCCTCCAGGAAATAAAGCCCGGCTGCTCACTGGAAGGAAGGATACTAGAGACAAAGCTGAAGTACTTTGGCCAAATCATGAGGAGACAGCAAAGCCTAGAGAATACAATTATGCTGGGGAAAGTGGAAGGCAAAAGGAAGAGGGGCCGACCTAGGGCAAGATGGATGGATGGCATCCTTGAAGTGACTGGACTGACCTTGAAGGAGCTGGGGGTGGTGACGGCCGACAGGGAGCTCTGGCGTGGGCTGGTCCATGAGGTCACGAAGAGTCGGAGACGACTGAACGAATGAACAACAACAACATGGTATCCCTCTGAGGCACCTCTCTAGAGGTACTGTTTGACAGTTTCTCAATTATTTATTGGAAGGATATTCTCAGAGAGTGATACTGGGGGATCCTTGTTCAGCTCCTTGGCCACTGCCCTGTGGAGTCTCTCGGGGTTCAGTCTTGACTCCCATTCAATTTAACATCTACATGAAACCACTGAGAGAGAGTTTAGGGGCCACGTGTCACCAGTATGCTAATGATACCCAGATCTATTAATCCTTTCCATCTAACTCCAATAAAACTGTTCCCGTGCCAAACAGGAACCTAGCAGCTGTAATAGACTGAATGTGGGAAAGAAAATTAAAATTCAATCCAGACATGACAGAGGAATTTCTAGTCAATCAAAAGACAGATGTGGAAATGTGGATTCTGCCTCTGTTACATGGGGTTATACATTTTCTAAAAGCACAGGTTCTCAGTTTGGAGGTACTTCTGGATTCAGTTGTGAGGCCCAGATTTCCACCCTGATCAGGAGTGCATTAGCACTGTTAAAACCCGTGCACTAATTATAACTAGTTTGCCTGTTCTTAGAGAAGTCAGACTGGCCATGGTAACATGTGCTTTATTCACATCCCATTTTTTTGATAAGTGCTCAAAAGCTTTAGTTGGCCTGAAGAGCTATAGCCAGATTATTAACTGGGGCTGGAAGAAGTGAATAACAACTCCCTTGATTTAAAAAAGAAGTTTCACTGGCTAATGGTTTGTTTCTGGGCACAATTAAGCTATCCTAAAATGCCTTGGTGATCCAATGGAAAATCAGCATTTAGGCATCAATTGAATACTTCTCAGTTTCCCCTCTAGTAGTTTAGTAGTGTAGTGCTTTGTTTCAAATGTTTATGAAAGCCATCATACAATTTCTGATCAACAAATGCAAATCAAAGAAAGCATGATGTAGTGGTTTTAGTGCAAGATTTAGACTTTGGGAAACTAGAGTTATTATCCTGCCTCAGCCATGAAAGTCCATTGGTTAACCTTGGGCAAGTCACTCTCTCAGCCTAAGATGTAGGCAATCGAAAACCTCCTTTGAAAGAAAAAAAGTCTTGCCAAGAAATATATCGTAGGGTTGCTCTAAGTTAGAACTGATCTGAAGGCACATAAATTCTACAAAACGAGCTTTTTTCATGTCAGGAGTGACTTGAGAAACAGCAAGTCGGTTTTGGTGTGAATTAACCATCTACAAGGATGTTGCCCAGTTGATGCCCGAATGTTTGATGTTTTACTATCCCTGTAGGAGGTTTTCCTCATGTCCCTGCATGGGGTGCTGGAGCTGACATAGGGAGCTCAACCCATTCTCCCCGGATTCAAACCACTGACCTATCACTCAGCAGTCCTGCCAGCACAGGAGTTTAACCTGTTGTGCCACCAGGGGCTCCCAACATAAGTCAAATCTATACATTTTCTGTAGTAGGAATTCAAGCTCAGCGATGCAGTGGTGAAATTATTGGGATTACTAAGGATTTGTGTTGGTATTCATACACATTTATGTGTTGGTATTCATACACATTTATGCTGGACACTCCAAGTATAGTGTCCAGATCAAAGTGTTTCAAAGCTGGAATGAGGATGAATAAATTGGATTCCAGCATCAGAGGACAAGGAACCAATTTGACAAAATCAGGGATAGGGAAAATGTGACTTTTGAGCCGCCACATGACTGAATTTCCCATTGGTGCTCGCCAGATTACGTCAGGATGAGAGTTGGGTTCCATGTTGCCATACATTCCTCATTGCTGAACAACACAATTTATATTGGATTCTTCCCTGTAGCAGCATTTTTCCCAGTCAACCAGTCCAGCTTGAAATGATGCAAACCACAAAGCAATATACTCATACCTTTCCTCTTCCGGATACTATTCTGAAATATGTTCCAAATATTAATTTTATCTTCTCTTTTGCTTTTAACTTATTTCCCTTAGCTCCAATTGGACCATATTGTACAATTCATTTCCACTTATTCAGTTACTTTTAAATTACACAGAATACTTCGACCATCTTTTGGCTCTCCCTTCTACATTATTTTTCAGTTTTTCCCCATGTGTTTTTATTTTGCAAACACCAACTTTTCAACTTGAGGGAGAAGAGAATGAGAATGGCATATTCATCCAAAAAGATGAGAAAATGCTTCCTAAGAAAATGAAGAATAAAAATATCAATTGAGGAGCAGGGAAATGGCCATGGGTATTAACCTAATTACTACTACACCCTTTTTGCATCTTCCCTTTGATGTCCGAAAAAGTGAAAAAGGAGATGAGACAAGGTGTGATTTGATCTATTGTGGGGGTTTGCATTCCAATTTCATTTCACAAAATATAAACCCCAGCACAGATAAAGGCATGCCCCGGTTAAGTCTAAAATCAAACTGCTAGTTACCTCAGTTTGACACCTATGGAGTCATTCCAGACTTGCAGTAGGTTTTATATACAGATACTATACAATTCTTCTGGTAAATCTCTCTGGCTTTCCAGAAACATCTGCCTTTAATAACATAGCCACAATGGCAGAGTGAGGATGTCTCTAATGCTCTGCATAATAAGGCTGTAACCCTTAATTTATAGCCCTGTCTCCTTTTTACATGAGTGCTAAACTTCCAGATGGGGAAACTATCTTTTACCCAAGGCTCCAAAACTGTCACCTTAAAAAAGAGCAAAATTGAACTTACTCTCAATTCCCAGCCACTGAATACAGTTTGAGTACCCCTTATCTGAAATGCTTGGGATCAGAAATGTTTTGGACTTTAAATTTTTATTTTTTATTTTGGAATAGCCGTATTTGCATATTTGTACATAAAAAGATGTGTTGAAGATAGGAACCAAGTGTGGATAAATTTGGATTTGGGAAGATATTGTTTCAGATAAGACAGTGGTTCCCAACCTGTGTCCCCAGATGTTTTGGCCTTCAACTCCCAGAAATCCTAACAGCAGGTAATTTCGGGGAGTTGTAGGTCAAAAAACCTGGGGACCCATAGGTTGAGAACCACTGAGATAAAAGATGCTCAATCTGCACTATATATTGCTTGACAGAGATTTTCACACATACACACACACACCATGGACATATGCTAAGGATTAAATAATAGCCAATATCTAGCTTTTTGTACATGTTCCTCTGAAATTCCCCTTGTTTAAAAATGAGAATAATTTCCATAAGCTTTATTATGACCAGTATGAAACACACTATGAATACATGGAATGCCCATGTGCTGTTTAATATGTGAATCACAACTGGATGTGTTTAATTCATGTACTTATGTACTAGCTGACCATACCTTAATGCAAAATACAAATAAAAACGCTCCCCCACCCCACAAAAAAAAACCACCAGAAAAGTTAGTTTTTCTCAGAAGTTGTTCCATCTGTTGTTTTCTGTCCAATAAATGACAACAACATGACCTTGCTCTGTAAACATTTGAGATAAGAAGAATCTTGACACATTTTCAATCTTCATCCAAGACTCATTGTTTCTGAGCTAACCCTGAAACTAGAAGTTGGCTGAAAACAAGTAAGCTATCTCAAAAATGTCCAACCCTTTTCCCAAGTATTTAAACCTTGAACTTCTGTAGGAAAATGGCAGTGCTACAGCACATGAGCACAACCAAGAACAGCAGGACATGCTGTACTAGGCAGAAAGTACAAAGTGCAATGTTATAAGGAGAAGGTGAGCTTCTTCTGTTCACTTACCGCAATTTCACGGATGTCTCCTGAACACCATGAGCCTTTTCATTATGCCTCCCAAATTTTTAATCAAGATTAAATTTACAAAGGAGCAAGAAGTTTACAAAAACATAATTTGAAATGTACATGAAAAGCTTCTGAGTTTCATCCAATGTTGAACAAATGGGCTGCTTGTTCAATGGTACCTCCCCTTCCTCTGCTCCTCTTTCAAACTTCCAATGTGCTCCAAATTTGCATGTAAGGCTACCTCATTTTTCAAAACAAATTTGGGGCTGCAAAAATAGAGACAAGAAGGCAGCAACTCTCTTTTTCCAGCGATCTACTAGAGGACACACAGGTAGATACAAAGGCCACAGCTGGATACAAGCTTTGTGTCCTTTGCAATGCTAACCTTATAACCTCAAAACAATGCTAAAGATTTACATCTTTAATCCTAGCATTAATCTTCTATTTTCATGAATCAAAACTTTCAAAGGCCATATTCCAAACAGCATACAATCAGCCTCTACTTTATAATCATGTCTATGTATTAACCAATCTCATGAATTTGAGAACATAATTATTTGGAAATGCACCATATTTTTCATATAAATATTGAATAGTAGTTTGAGAGCTTGGCTACGATTCTGGGAAACCAGGGTCTGAACTCCTGCTCAGCTTTGAATATCCACTGAGTGACTTCGGGTGAGTCACATTATCTCAACCTCAGAAGAAGGTAAAGGTAAAGGTAGTCCCCTGACATTAAGTCCAGTCATGTCTGACTCTGGGGTGTGGTGCTCATCTCTATTTCTAAGCCGAAGAGCCAGCATTGTCTGTAGACACCTCCAAGGTCATGTGGCCGGCATGACTGCATGGAGCGCCGTTACCTTCCCGCCGGAGTGGTACCTATTAATCTACTCACATTTGCATGTTTTCGAACTGCTAGGTTGGCAGAAGCTAGGGCTGACAGCGGAAGCTCACGCCGCTCCCCGGAATTGAACCTGCGACCTTTCGATCAACAAGCTCAGCAGCTCAGTGCTTTAACCCACTGCACCACCGGGGGCTCAGAAGAAGGCAATGGTAAAACTCCTGTGAAAAAAATCATGCCACGAAAACCTCATGATAGGAAATAAGAAGTGACTTGAAGGCACAGAACATGCATTTATCTAACAAAAATTATTGCCTGTATTCAGCATTTAAAGCCACCCATCAATTCACTAAAGTTTTCTTAAACCACATACAACATTTTAAATTCATATTTTGCTCAGTTGACAATGTAGACTAACATGCATCAGCCAAAATGAGAGTTCAGAGGCTTTTGCCTGTTACAATCAGCTTTCTGTCATAGGATAACATAGAATTAAATTAAGTATATGGTGCACACTTCTGTCAGCAATCTTTTTTCTTGACTGGCCTCAATGATCAATGAGATTTTTCAATCAAATTCCAATTCCAGTGTGACACAAAATGACAGACTATCAGAATTGAATGTTTGCTAACAATAAATTATGCTAATGAGACCGAACCAGCTGGCACATTCCAACATGGCTCACAATGCTCAACAATGTATGGTCTAGAAATTTAGGTGGCTTAGATTAACAACACCATCCAATGAAAACAAGAATTAAATCCAGGCCATCCAACGTCATTCGTGCTTTTCAAAGAGAGACTCAAATGTAAAATAAGAAGTCAAAATTTGACTTTCTACATCTGGCCTTGTTTAAGTTTCTTATCCCATCCACAAACCGTTCTAATAAATCACTGCTTTGGGACTTCCACCAATGGGCTAGTTTGCATACGTTTTCACATTTGGAGTGTGCCATTATGAAGCTATATAGATGTTTTCCAGTTCACGTGTAGGACATGTTTGTATACGAAAGCCCTAATATCATGTAAACTCTAGATGGTCATAAAGCTTCCCTGACTGGGACCCTTAAAAAAGCAACAGTCTGAAATCCTACCATGTGACATTAGGGCAGAATTATGGCCTCCCTCACATCCCAATACAAATAACTGCCTTTTATGCAAGCACATGAAATACAGCATTATTTAAGGGAAGAGAAATGTTTGTAACAGCAGCAGTTATAATGAATTCTCTGAAACACTCTGTTTTGAGCAGAGCTTGGAAGTAACTAAAGGAACTACTCACTTGGTGATGCTTTTGTTCAATAATGAACATGGAACAGTATCATAACAAAAAACAAAAGGTTGTTTTTTCTTCTGTAACTTTTAATTTACCTTTATAATTACCAATATGTGGATAGGATGAAGATAAAACTTTTAGGGGAGATATTATCTAAAAACAATATTTTATAGCAATGTCAAGGGCCAGGTAGGTAATTGCTTGATTTGTAGTATTATATCAAAACGTAATGGTGCTGAAGGAGGCTTAAAGGCAATCTTTTGCCCAGAAAAACTCTGCTAATGCTTCCTCTTCCCACAACATCAGAGAGTGGAATATGCCCAGCATGTGAAATTTGATTAAGTCATTTCATAACTAAAGCCATGTTACTCTTCAGCCTAAATTACTTGTTCTTGTTTTTTTAATTTTACCTGTCTCATCCTCCGAGCCAGGTAAACTATGGGTTATGGAGTAATAGTAAAGGAGAGCCCAACACATCTGGAAAGACCCTGCAGACAAAGCTATCAACTATCATTGTGGAAGCTGTGGCTTTTTCAATAAATACCAAAATTGCTAAAAGGATGAGTGGAGGAGCTCCAAGTAATCCAACTTTTATGGTATTTCCAACAGAGAACTATTTATTACCTTTCTAAAAAAAAACATAGTCTACTAGCACTAAGGCAGACAGCAGCTGTGGAGCATATTGTTGACAATTAATCTTACTGTTTTGCAAGCTTTTCTACATGGGAATTAGTAGGGCTCTTGCACCAAAGTTGATGTTCCTGTCACTCATTACAATATGCAAAGGGATCTTGTATCACCTTACAAACTAAATGAGAGAATGAGGTTGTAGAATATGCTTTCAAAGACTAAGTCTGGTTCCTCAAGAAGATTCATTTGGGGAAGTAGGTTTATGCTACCAACAGCTCTTTGGGGCCCAAATCCAATTTCTAGTCCTAACTAGAAGAGATAAATTGAAAAAATTAGATTTACATAAATGTTCACTTGCCATTCAACAGTGATTCAATGGATTTATTCTATCTGGGGCTCATAATTGGATTTAGGCCAAGCTAGCCTCACAATACTTAAAGCTATGAGGATTCTTGGTTCATCTGATCTTTCCTGGGTTTTCCTTCCAGTCTCATCTGTTGATCTTGCCATCCAGTTCCTTCCTTTAGTTGTTCCTTCTTCCATAATGGATTCCAGGCAGCATGCTGATTCCATCACTTACCTCCTACTCAGGCATTTTAAACTTTGTTTGTCTTCACAACCATGAAAGATCATCACTGGAGGCACTCAAGCATTGACTAGGATGCCTGTCAAAGTTTTAATGTATCCATTGGTTTGGGTGTCAAAAGTCAAATGCAAGGAACACAAATGTGATCAAATGTGATATTGCATAATATTCTTTAAGAAATGAGATTTTCATCTTAAATTAATATGTATACCAACATGTTCAGGTTGAGCTAATGGAACATCCACGGTATACAATATGTTCTAACACTGCCAATATGCAGTTGTATGGGTTATAGCCATGTAAAACATCTAAAGTTTTGTACTTATAATTCTTTTCAGCAAACTCTACTGACACATGCTTCTAAACTTCATACTTTAATCCAGAGGTTCTGAAATGAATGCCTGAGGGCTGGATGCGGCCCTCCAAGGTCATTTACTTGGCCCCTGGTCTAAACATTAGACTTAGGGTCACCAGAAGTCTGAAACAACTTCAAGTCACACAACAACAACAACAACAACAACAACAATCTGAATTAACTTGACTATCTGATCAACCAAAAGCAAGCCCACCATTCCCATTGAAATACTGGTAAGTTTATGTTGGTTAAAATTATTCATCATTTTAAATACTGCATTGCTCTTTCATGTTTTTTGAAGTACAAATAATATATCTGCAGTGTGCATAGGAATTTGTCCATGTTTTTTCTCAAAATATAGTCCAGCTCCCCAGCAGTCCGAGGGACAGTGAACCGGCCCTCTGCTTTAAAAGTCTGAGGGCCCCTGTTTGATACAGGATGGGACTATACACACAGGGACACACAGAGCTGCTTCACCTTTGGCTACTGGGAAACTAATATTCTCCTTATAGTTCAGGTATAGACAACAACGGGCTTACGGATAATTTTGGGCTACGTCTCCCACTAGTCCCAACCAATTTAACGAATGGTGACAAACAGCAGTCCAACAACATATGGAAGGGTGCAGTTATTCACCCTGTATAGCCAATTCTGTAGTGAGATAATAAACTAATGAGACACAGCAACCAGAGTTGTAGATTAAGAAGTTTTGGGAATGAGGCCCTTCTCAGCTATAAACTCTTACTGGATGGTGAATAGATATGCTTCAAAGATTTGGGGAGCAAATGATATGAGGGGGGGATTTCAACTTATCTCTGCTCCAGCCGATACAGAGATAGAGTAAAAGTATGACAAAGCAGCAGCAACACTGCAGTTCAACAACATAGTGGTGAAAGGCACTCATCCAGAAAGTTGTGAGTTTTAGTACTGATTATTGAAGCAATTATGCAACTCTTTAAAAACACTGATCACATAATAATGGATTACCAATTCTAAAACATTTACTTTCCTATGGAAGGGGTCCAATTTTTTTATTTCTGCTGCGTTGCCCAATTTTATGCAAGGGGGAAAAGAGGTCTCCCCTTCCATTACATTTGTTCAATTAGTTTTCCTGACAGTTGCCAGAAAAAGAACATAACTTCCATTGTTTCAAAACAATGGAATTTGTTTAGTTCTTATCTCAGAATTTTGTAGCACCAAAATATCAGATTTTTACAGCCATATTGCAAGAAAAATATTGAGGAAAGCCCTTACTTTATAATGGTCATGTTGATTCAAGTCATCCAAATAATGCTTTTTCGTTCAGTATCTTTTTATCAGTAGGGATAAAAACCCAGACTTAATAGTGGCAAGAGATTATTTTTTGGCAGTCAGTCATGGTAAATCATTCTACTGCAAACCTTGCTGCTTTCCCGGCTAATGAAAACAAGTTGGCATATATGTAAGAGACGATTTATGTCAAAAATCAATGACTTTATATGGATTTTTAAAATGTTTCATTTTCTTTTTTAAATAGCTCTCAAATTTGTCATTTATTTATTAAATGCTGTGAGCAGGTGCACTTTTTCTTCCATACTCACTACTTCAGTCAGGCTGGTTATGAAGGAGAAAAGCATATTTTTGCTAAATTTTCCACTCCACTTTAGATACTCATGGAAAGTTGATTTTCTAACACAAAAAAACAAAACAAATAACCCAATTATTTCCGAAAATGCTTCCTTCTTTCCTCTACAGAAATGCAGTTATGTAAACTGGTGTGCATCGTAGCAATGTATGTTTATTCGGATAAACTCATATAGCTTTCTACGGTTTTTGTGTGTTTACATATTGAGCTTAGTAAACACACAAAGAGGGAGGGGCAACAGCCCTACCATCTTTCCTTGCAATGTTTATGACACCTTCTGACCACAGAAGATGGCATTCCTAAAAGGAAAGAAGGAAGGAGTCTTTTCATCAAAAGCTTTTGTAGACACTTCTTTGGGTGCATTTCAGGGATGGAGTGGAGTCCATAAAAGCTTCCACGGAAATAAATTAGTTTTAAAATATGCCACAAGATTCTTCCTTCCTTTTATTCTGAGGTTGATAACATTCTTAACTTATGATAGTTCTTCATACAGAAAGCCACAATCTATGTGAATGCAATGGAAAGGATAGGACAAGTGCATCCTTGGCCCTTTACTGAATACACTAAGAAAAGCCGAAGTCTCTAACTGATTTCTTAATTAGACCTCTCCTTTCTCTTTCATCCCATTCCCTCTCTACACTCTTTCTCTCAAGGTCATCAGCATACTATAAACTTACACAATATTTAGGTAAATTACAATAAATATACAAGCTTTGATCCTTTCTCACATCCAGGGAATCCATCGTGTATGTAGAAAACACAACCACATTTAAGATAACCTCCTTTTCCTTTCAAATGTATCTGAGAAGAAACAAGTTGAAAAAGTAGCCCTGCTATCTGGGTACTTCTTGCATGGGTACAACACTTGTTATGTTTAATGTAAAATTGAGGAGTTCTGAAAAGGCCTATAGAACAACCTGTTATTTTCCATGCTTGAATATTATGCAATTTGTGTCAAGCAATGCTTGAAAGCAGTTCCTTCAATACAAGATATTTCCAAGCATTAATGGTACAGTAACTCCTCTGAGTACCTATCAAACAGTACAGGCACATTCCAGAGGAAGCATGATATATTCAAGTATTCATTTCAGGAACTGCCTTTGACACAGGAAGTGAGATTCTTGAAAAACAAGGGCTGCCTTTCATTGTGTTCAGAAAGCCTCCCAGGGGGAAAAAACACAACAAATAGCAACTTACTTGTTTTCACACCCAAAGGAGTGATTTACTGAACTGCCACCGCTGCTTTTCATAAAATTAAGGTGTATATTTATTTATTTATTTATTTCTGCTACTTATACCCCGCCCTTCTCACCCCCGAAGGGGGACTCAGGGCGGCTTACAAAGAAGGCACAATTCGATGCCCTTATACAAATACGTACAACTATAAAAACAGTAATTAAATAATTAACAGATTAAAAACATCAATATATAGCACCATAGCACAACAGTAAGCAATCTCATGGTCAGTGTTTCGCGTTCCATAGGTCCAATAGGTTAAAATAGGTTCCTACAATATTTGCCCTTCATTATGGTCCTTCTTTTTAGCTGCCCGAGTTTCCGAAAGCCTGGTCCCACATCCAAGTTTTCAGCTGTTTCCTGAATGAGAGAAGGGAGGGCGCTGTTCTAATCTCCCCGGGGAGTGAGTTCCACAGGCGGGGGGCCACCACTGAGAAGGCCATTGCTTATCTCCCCCTTAATGATGGATTACGACATTTATTTTTTAACTAGCTTGGGTACCCGGCAATGCCCAAGTTATTTGAAAAAGACATTGTTTGTTTTTGGATATTATGAATAGACCCATTAGAAATTGGGTGCAGATCCATGGCTGATGGGATTAGCAGTAGTCTCTGCATATAGGTGAAGGTACTGTAAATCCCATCACCGTGGTCCATCTTCCCCCAAACATCCCCAGGATGTAAATTGCATCATGGGAGGTCTGTGTCCTAGGTGTGGGCCTTATACATTGCTGATGGGTTTTGCAGCAGTCTCTAGATATGGTTGAATGTACTACAAACCCCATTATCCATGGTTCATCCTCCCCCAAACGTCACCCGAACCTAAAGTGGGTCATGGGGGTCTGTGTGCCAAGTTTCATCCATATCCATGATGGGGTTTGCAGCAGTCTCTGAGTGTGGGTGAAGTTACTGCATATCCCATTGTCCATGGTCTATTCTCTCCCAAACCTCACCAGGATATAAACTGAGTCATGCGAGGTCTGTTTCTCAAGTTTGGTCTATACTCATGGCTGATGGGTTTAGCAGTAGTCTCTGGATGTGGGTGAAGGTAAATCCCATCGTCCATGGTCCATCCTCCCCCAAACCTCACCAGCACGTACATTGAGTCATGGGGGGGGGGGGGGCTGTTTTCCAATATATATATATTAGGCCTGGATAACAACGGAAAAAATTGTTTCTAAAATCAATTTGTATTTGGGGGGTTTTTTTGTTTCGATATTTAAAATAATTACAAAATTTTCCTTTTAAAAAGTTCGATATTTACAAAATTTCGTAAATGGTAAAAAATTAACAAATCGATTTCCGAAACAATAACGAATCGATTTGTTAATGGCGGACGCGACCGCGAAATACGCTAAAAAACTTCCAAAAACTTCTGAAGCTTCCCTCTCCCTCTGTTGTTGACTGTTGGTGTGATATTATAATTTTTTTTCACTAATTAAACCATAAAACTGGCCCAGACATGCGGAAACAATAACGAAACGACCTCAAAACAATAACGAAACGAATACAATATCAAAATACGAAGCATTTACAAAACGTTTTTGAAAATTCGTTTTTTTAATAATTACTCCAGAATGGTTCGTTATCGTTTTGTAATTGAAAAAATTAACGAATTATTAACGAATTACGAATTAACGAAACGAAACCGCCCAGCCCTAATATATATATAGAGAGAGAGGGGGGGGTGGAGTTACACTTAAAAATATAACTGTTCTGACTTACAAACAAATTCAACTTAAGAACAAACCTAGGGAACCTATCTTGTTCATAAATAGGGGACTGTCATACCTAAAGCGCCACTGACTTCAGTGTTTATTACAAGATAAATGAGATTGGTGTTGTAACCTGAAAGGCTTCATTAATCTGAGATATCCCTAAATCTTGAAAGACTGTTCAATGTTGAAGAAAAGTCTTCTACCATTCATTCGTTCCTTAAAGGTACTTTGATAATTAAACATGTTGCCAGAGAAAGAATCCAAAGAAATTAAAAAATGGAAATGAATCTGGGTACCCAGCACAATTATCTGTGCAATACGGTTGGAATTGACCCTGGATTGATGAATATGATTATTTGACTATCTGGCTTTGGATCTATGCACAATAGTCATCTAATGTTTACATATGTTGTTTTAATGTTGTTTAAATTGTTTAATTCCTCTTAGTTGTTGTTGTTTGGGCATGGAATAATGCCAGTTATGTAAGCTACCCTGAGTCCCCTTCAGGGTGAGAAGGGTGGGAAAGAAATGTCATAAATAAATAAATATTCTTTTTTTTGTTTGTTAATGAAGCTCATAGACATTTCAGCTTGCTTCAGCAAATGACAAAATGTTACAAGTAGTGCATGGTTGGCAATACTGGCTTGCACAGATATCAAATATTGATCAAAATATAAGTACAAAATTTGGTATACTTTCAGAGGAAAATGGCACATTAAAGTACACATGTTTAAATGCCCAAGATTCTGAATTCAAGTATTACATTCTTTCATGAATGAAAAATCAGAAAATAGTCCCTGGGTAAGAATGTTTATTATTTTCAGGGTGGGGGGAGTAGTAATAATTATCTGATGGAGAGCTAACTGGTTTGTTTTTGACAGTGGCTGAAACTAAAATCCAAATAATAAAATGAAGTTGGCAAAAAAAATTGCAAAAAGCCTGGTTAAACTCAGTTTAGTCTCTAAAACCTTCAAACCTTCACCTACAGGCTGAGAGAATGTGTGTGTGTGTGTGTGTGTGTGTGTGTCAGGAGTAACTTGAGAAACTGCAAGTAGCTTTTAGCGTGAGAGAATTGGCTATCTGCAAAGACGTTGCCCAGGGGACGTCCGGATGTTTTACCATCATGTGGGAGGCTTCTTTCATGTCCCCGCATGAGAAGGTGGAGCTGACAGACAGGGGCTCACCTTGCTCCCTGGATTCAAACTGCCAACTTTTTGGGCAACAGTCCTGCCGACACAAGGCTTTAACCCATTGCACCACCAGGGGCTCCTAGGCTAAGAAATAATGAAGAAGGGGAAAAAACTCAAATAGTTTCAACATTATCTATTTCTATGATTCTATTATTCTATCTGGTTTTTGTTTATTTCATATATGGATGTAACTTGTAATACAAGCTGGCCTCTATCTACACATATTAATTTGTAGAAAAATGTACTCAGTGGATGATATGCAAAAGTCCACCTGTGGCAATAAACAAGGAAAGAATGAACGGGAGCTGATGACATCTTTTGACATGTATCTATAGAGGGTGCTACAAGATCCTTTTGCCTATTGATATTCTACAGGTCTTTGAATTCTGCACTATACAGGGGATATCAGCTCCGTTTTGGAAAATTCCAAAAAAATAGTATAAATATGGACAACACCTAGCTAAGCCCAAAATACTGTGCCTCATACATTTCAAGAAGTCACTGGTTATGAGAGCTACCTTTTTTTTCCTGTTGTTTCAGAAGTGACTTGAGAAACTGCATGTTGCTTCTGCTGTGAGAGAATTGGCCATCTGCAGATACATTGCTCAGAGGACGCTTGTGGAGGGCTTCTCTCATGTCCCCACAAGGGAAACTGGAGCCAACAGACACTGTTGGCTCACCCTGTTTTGTGGATTCAAACCACTGACCTTCAGGTCAGCAGTTCAGCCAGCACAAGTGTTTAACCTATTGTGCCACCATGGCCCTGTTACTGGAACAATGGCTAATTGTTTTTTAAAGGTTTTTCATTTCATCTTTGCTTTCACTAGCCTACTTACATCGCCTCCCTATATCAGGTCTTTAGAGCTACTGATGCACATCGAAGAACAAAGCTTGAAAAATATCCTTTTTGGAATTACAAACAGTCTGCCTGGGGTGATTGGGGGTTTATTGCAAGCCATGAAGAAGCTCCTCAGATTAATAATCCCGCTCTGTACTTAAAAATGTCATAATTTAAAGTTTGTGGTAATGTTTTCTTAAAGGAAAAATAAGCAGAACCTTTTTGAACTAATCAAACTTTAAAATACAATTGTACCCAAATGAAGGGGGGGGAAGCAACTCTGTATTCATTACCATCTTACCTTATATAGACAGGCCATTGTCAGCATCTCTTTAAAAAAGAGACAACATGCGCCTATAATATTAGGTTCACTTCAGAGGAGGTAGCAGTCCTCCATTTCCTGGTAGACATCAAAAGCATGCCTTTGTGTGAGGTTGGCTTTGTTCTATCTAGCATTAGATTCTCAATAGCACACTGATTTAGAGAGAGTCAAGGCTATCACCCATGCAGAATAAATGATCATACATGTTATTAAATTATTAAAGTGGATCAGATCCAAATACAGAATCAGCCTGCTAAGAATGGTGCCTTTTTCTATTTCCTTTCTGACTTGATAAAGTTAGTTCATTAATCTTCTCGTGATCAAAAGATTTTTCCCAAATTCTCTGTCTGTAATAGAGACACAGTTCAATCTTTTCCCTTGCTTTTGGACACGACTGGAACAATTTCAATACTTCCCTTTAAAATATCAGGCTCATATTTATCTCTTCTTGCAATAAAATGCACATTGCCAAAATTAATTTTCCAACAGCCATGTTAATGGGTTGTAGGGGGGAAAACCCAATAAAAAGTCTTGAGATACTTTATAGCAAAAGTGGGCTGCCTGCTCCCCAACAACCACAAGAAGCCCATTTGGTTGTATTGTGAAGAGAATACAATTTGAACCATAATACGAGACACTTGTCCAGCACTTTTCAGAAGATGGCACTTTTCAACAGAATAAAAGAAACGTTGTACCTCCCCCAAAATCTCCACCCCCTAAGGTTTTTGAATTGTCCCCCAAACTGGCAGGACTCCCCCCCCCAATACTTGACATCACACAAATATATATCCATCCGCTATAAGGATATTAAGAAACCTCTACCACTCCAAAATACTTTCCCGGTCGTCTGCCTCAAAATATTGACAACCAGGGTCGCAGTGGCACCGTGGTGGCACAATGGATTGAATCCTGAACTACGGAGCTTGCTGACCGGAAGGTTGGCGGTTCAAATTCACGGGACGGGTTGAGCTCCCACTGTTAGCCCCAGCTCCTGCCAACCTAGCAGTTCAAAAACATGCAAACGTTAGTAGATCAATAAGTACCGCCTTCGTGGGAAGGTAAACGGCACTCTATGTAGTCATGCCAGCCTCATGACCAGGAGATGTCTATGGACAACGCAGGTTCTTCAACTTAGAAATGGAGATGAGCACCACCTCTCAGAACCGGAATGGGAAGCATTACCTTTGTCTGTGTATCTGTCTTTCATTGTTTCTAGGCACTGAATGGCATTGAATGTTTGCCTTTTTGTCTGGAATCCACCCCGAGTCTCCTCGGATATAGGGTGGAATAAAAACAAAGTGTTGTTGTTGTTGTTATCATTATAATTATTATAAAGTGATGTAAAAAATGAAGATTGATGAATTTATTGTGTGTGTTTTGGGGGTGGGGGGTGCAGCCACAAAGAGATCTGGAGAGGGAATAACCCCTGCTTCCAAATAGTTGTCCACCTATTATTATACAAAAAATAACCCTGTTTCCTTTTCTTGATTCAAAAAACAACATTATGTTTCATTAAGAAAATACTCAACGTAATGTCTGAAGGCTTTCACTGTACTTTCTTATGGCGGCACAGACCCTTAAAACACTTACTTTGGATCTTGTTAATATTTAAAAAAATACACACACAGAGTCTCATACTGTTAAAGTGTTTCATACTTTTAAAAAATGTTCATCTCTGCTTCTTTTTATTTGGATTCATGAGGTCAGTTTCTTTGCCTTCTGTATTTCTCTTCTCTTTCAAGTTCTCCTTTTATGTGAATTATTTTACACAGTCTATATTATTCTTTTATATATATATATGTCTATATTATTCATATATATATATATATATATATATATATATATATATATATGAAAGTGTGTGTGTGTGTGTGTAAAAGAATAATATAGACCTGACTCAGAGGGATTTTTACCAGGTTCTTTTTAAAATGAGAATGTAAGATCTTCATAATATCAGCCTTATATCCTGCCTTGGAATCTCAAAGTGTTTGTTCTTTCTGATAAGATGAATTCCAGCCTGGAAAAGTTCTTTGAAGAAAATCTCCTGTCTAGTCATTTAAAAAAATGGTTTAACCCAAACATGGTTTAATATTTATATTGTGCGATTAAGCCAAAGTATCAGTAACAACCCATCAGAACATCTGCAGCACATTTAATCTACAATGAAAAATCTCAAGCAAAGCTTAAGAGATAACAAAACAGCTGCACTGGAGTCAATGTCATCTGCCAGATGCCAATAAAAGTATGGCCAAGTGTGGGAATCCTGGGTCAAAATTTCACCTCAGGTATAATCTTTACATATAGTAGAAGAGTGAAGTTACATACCGAGGAAGCAGAGGGCATTGTTTATTTTATGGGAACATGTATGTAGGTGGTCATGTTTGTAATTTTGCTATTATATTAAAATCTTTATGCAAACAATGCAAGGAGTAAAATACATGATTTTTTTTTAAATTAAGGTGCTAATTTTGCATTTCTAATTTTGCATGTCTGATTTTATTCCCTCCAAATACTACTGCCGTGCCAAACAAGGCCTTTATGCCACCTCATTCTTTCAGGAAAGGGAGAGGGCAGAGAAGGAGAATTCCTCCTTTTCTCCCCTCTCCCTCCTTTATTTCCCCATCCAACACTACAAATGGTGGCAGACAAGTAGGATCCATGACGTAGGTGGCGACTGCCATGATAGGGTGGTCATCCAGCAACACCAAATTGCTAAATGATCAGGACTATTTCCCATCTCTGCAGAGGCTAGGGGGAGTACCTATCTGGCCCATCCCAGGGCTGGTTCAGCATATTCCACACCAGATCCACACCAGTATAGCTGGTCAGTATACATCCACCCCAAGTCACCTTCCACCCACCTACAGAAGGCAAGGCGAGTGATGACTCATGATGGGATGAAGCAGAGCTCAGGATTGAACTAGTAAATTGGTCTAACCCATTTTATTTTTCTACTTGGCTTGACTTCTTGACTAATCCCAGAATTAATCCCAGAATTATAAAGTTAAAATTAATTTGCAGGATAATTCCTTAGTGGCTTCTTCCTCTCGCAGAAGCCATTCTGTGTAATGAAACAGAAAGCCTAAGGAGAAGCATTGCATCTGCTGCCTGTCACCAGATGAATAGCTGGGGAACAATTGGAGAGCTGATATAGGAGACAACTAAACAAGAAAATAAGGTGTTCTGGTATGCATTAAATGGACTGGGGAAGTGATTATTTATCCAATCTTCAAGCTGGCATAGCAATTATAGAATATCAGGCTCTTTTGCTCCGTGTCTCTATTTTTTCTGATTTCTATTGTACAATATATAACATTTTTTATGAGTAGCAATGAACCCTTATGTAATCCTTCAACATATTTCTTATTGTTGACACTGTGCTAAACCCTTCAATAATGAAGTGGAAAGTTTTGCTTCCCCATCCCCACTTTCTTATCTCTATCTCTTTCTCTACTACTCATTCTGTTTCTCAGGGGATCACACACCTTGAGGAGTTAGGAACAGTTGAAACTTGGAGCTGAATATATTCACATAACCTCATCCCTGCCTAGTGCCTACGTATTTCCTTTTTTTAAAAAAATTACTCAGAACTAAACTTATTAACTTAATTGAGCAAAAAAACCAAACACTTAGCACTACCATATTAATTTAGCATCAACAAATTCTTTTTCAAGCCCAACATTATATGCTCTAGGACAGTGGTTCTCAACCTGTGTCTCCCCAGATGTTTTGGCCGACAACTCCCAGAAATCCTTACAGCTGGTAAACTGGCTGGGATTTCTGGGAGTCGTAGGCCAAAAACATCTGGAGACCCACAAGTAGGGAACCACTGCTCTAGGATAAATAACCAAAGGCTCTTGTTCTGACATGCTTTCTCCAGGAGCCCATATTTGCATTTGCTCTAATACATTTTGATTCTAGCTGAAAACATTTCCCCACATTTTAAAATAATTTGATGCAGTTGATCATCCATGGCTTGAAAATATTCAAAAGAAAATCCAAAAAAAACCCTGTATTTTGCTATTTTCTATAAAGGACATCATTGAGTATCATTGCAATAAATGTGGATGGGTCTGGAACCAAATCCCAGTGGATACAAAGGGTCCACTGTATTCTTTATGTATCCATTGTAGCAGTTTAATTTTGGTTATGTACTACTGCCCCTCCAAATTCTGTTGGAGGGGCAGTATAGGAATTAATTAAATAGAGAGAAATAAAATAAAACTCATTCTTCCATTCCATAAAATAGGATCAAATATAGCAGGGTAAGCCATACTAGGACTTTTATACTTCAAAGCAAACTTACACTAGGAAATTAAGTATATGTGTGCAGTATGAAGTTCCATCAACTCACTGAAACTAATCACAATGACCAAGATCCAACTGGCCTATTCAGTTGATAGAAGTTTTTTCACACAGCCTGTAGACACCCTCAAGATCTACCCTTGGCAACAACTCAATGAGCAGAACTTTGGGGAGTATGTAAGAAGAGAAGGAAAGCAACATATGGTGCCCACAGACTGGTTGGGAGAGAATAGATGACCTCCTCCAAGATCTTTCAGGCTTCTTCAATCAATGGCAGGATCCAATTGAGTCCCATCCCAAATACTGATAAGTCTAAATACAAAATCTTATGAGATGTAATATTCTAAAGCAGAAACAATATTCTTACAATTCTCCCTAAGTCAACAGAGTTGAAACATCTGTAGCAAACTAAAAACAGGTTATTAAAAGGAAAACCAGCCAAAGTACAACCCTGATAAATCAAACACCTCCAAGCTGATGTTTCAACATGGCAAATATATTCTGTATGGTCGACAGCCAGCGCTCTTATTTTACACACTAAGATAACTGCTGTTGGTAGTTATGTTGAATGTAAAGTCTTGGTCAATTTTAGATAAGAAAGTCGAACCATAAAGCTACTGAAACAAGAACCCCAAGGCAAAAGAAAACAATTCCACATCACCCACATCAAAGGCATGTTAAGTAACTTCACAAGGACTTATATCAATGCAAAAATACTATTGGAGAGATCTTGCAGTTCACCTGCCCAAGCAAATACCTTTAAAAGCAATTCCATCATTATTGACATTTTATACTTCAAAGCAAACGACATCAATAAATGGCATTATTGATGTCATTTATTTCTTACCAACTCTCCCTAAAGACTGAGACAGGGAGCAGCAATAAAGTAGACACATACCAATTAGATGGGTGTATAAAATCAATATATATTGAAACAATCCAAGCACACTTTAAAATTAATAATTGACATATTTTTCAATGTTTCTCTTGCTACATTTTCTGACTTTTTGCTGGAATCTGCTTCTAATATAAGAAGAAATATTCTATCCATTGGGATGTTAATATCACTGTTACTTTAGAGAAGGTCAATGCTAAAGCTATAAAAGATAGGGATCTAAAGCAGTTTTAGACAACCATCTTAATTTTGAAAGCCTTCTGCAATTTGCCAGTTTTGCCCAAACTTCAGACGTAATAGTCTCTGAAACAAAGGGTAATTTTAGATATTTTCTTTCCATTGCAAGAATATATTTGACAAAACAGTTTTCAAAGGCTATTAAGCTTGGGATTTATTCAGAGCAAAGTTTGCAGAGAGTATTTTTGCAATGAAAATCCCAAGTTTTGAACAGGAAACAGCATCTTTGACACAGAAAGTTATCTGCAGAAACGGTTTTCTGTGCAGAAAATGCTACCCATCTTTGGGCACTTATTTTGAACAAAAATTATTATTTTCTGCTCAGAAAAATGCTGTTGTACAAATTGTGTGCAGAATAAATTCCAAATTGTAGAGGTTCTTTTTAATCCAGCCTTCTTCTTATCAGCATTACCCAACACTTGAGAAACATGTTTCAATGCATTTTTCAAACATTTTAAAAATAGTCTTTTTGTTCCTAGTCAAACCATTGCTTCTTTTTTCCTGCTTTCCATACCTTTTTGTTTGCCCATTCTATCATACCACAGTTTTTAGACAAATTCCCCATTTGTATGGTTCTAAAAGCACAAACATGGGGTGGGGGGGGGGGGTTGAATCACTGAGATTATGGGCTTTATTTTGGTAAGTTGCTGAGAAATTGGATTCTCAAAGATTCATGTAGCTCTTTTCTTCATTCGTAAACTCAAAACATGGATTGCAGTGGGGGTAGGAAAATAGGATGAGACAACTCCATTTGGGTTTCTATTTCATGTTCTGCCATCTTGTAGCTCTCAACACATTCATTCCAAAGGGTGTAAGAAGGAAAAATATTCAACATCCTGTCCTCAAAAGACATATGGAATACGTTCTAATGGTGAATGTGTACTGGTTTGATTCTGTACACTGACGGAATAATATTTAAGTCATATCCTGCTCTTCTCTGAAGAGTTCAAAGTATGGCCAAACATTTCTGTATGCTTGCTTGATATTCGGATGCAATCAACATTTGACAAGTTCTGTGACTCCGTTAGACAATGGAGTCTTCTTTATTTAGGAATTGGATATGTAGATGTGAATCAACAGATCTGCATCGAATTGGAAATAGTGTTTTCAGTATCTCAGGAGAGGAAAGATTGACATAAAGTAGCTTTTTGATCAATACCTCCCTGCCTCTACCATTGTTCCTCCCACCAGATCCCCAGGCATTAGGTTCTGCTTACCTTTCCTTCAAATTTGGCTGTTCCTCCAAGTGGCACTCGAATATTTCTTGGGGGTAAAGTGAATGCAGGTGGTTCTGTTGGAGCAGGAGGTCTTAGGGAAGAGTGTTCCAGTGTCAAGGAGGCTTTCGAGATTCTCGTAGACACCAGTTTCATGTCCGCCATGTTAAGAGCTTTGAAAAGTAAATGCAAAAAAAGAAAAGAAAAGAAGAAATATAAATTTTAGTCAGTTTGTCTGTGTAAAAGCTTTCAGAACTACAACAAAATCTCACCTATTCAGTAAAAACCTTTTCACAGCAACACTGGGCATGCATCTGACTGTAAATCTTACTCAGTTTTCCAAGGATTTTTCTGTTGGTTCCAATTTATTTCACTGGGAAATATTAACCTGATCAAAGTTGAAGATAAATAACTATTTCTCAAAAAGGTAACATTACTTTCACATCAGCAGTCATCCTACAGACCAGGATGATCACCAGACATGTTTTTTGAATCTCATCTGCTTTGACCAGCCAGCATAGCTAATAGTGCTGGGATGCTGGGTGAATAATTACAGCATCTAGAACAGTGGTTCTCAACTTGTGAGTCCCCAGATGTTTTGATCTTCAACTCCCAGAAATCCTAACAGTTAGTAAACTAGCTGGGATTTCTGGGAGTTGTCGCCCAAAACACCTGGGGATCCACACGATGACAACCACTGACCTAGAAGGACATAACCATCACCATTATATACCTACACTACTTTTGATGCCCTCCCCTGCAGATCTTGAAAGATAGTTGTCATGATATCAAACAAACATCTCCAGAAACATCTTCTGAATCCACTTCTTCAAGAAATACAAGAGCCACTATAAAAGAAATGCCCCTGAGCCCCATCCCTGAGCAGTGAGCCAAACGGATACCATGTTTAGTGACATCAAAAGCTGCGGGAGGGCCCAGCAGAACACAAGGGCTATGTTCTCTTTGTCTAATTCCCTGCTTAGGGCATCTACGAAAGCAACCAAAGCCATCTCTGCCCCAAGCCTGAAACTAGACAAATATCACACTTCAAAATCTTGCCCTGAAAAGGGACAGTGGAGGCTGGCTGATAGTTCTCTGATATGGTGGTACACAGGTAAGATTTTTTTTAATGATTCCCTCTAGGAGACAAGAAGCATTTTCACAATGTTTTGAGGCCTTTCTGAGCCAATCTATGTTCAAAAGAAGTATTTTTTAAAAAAACAAAGCAAAACAGGAAGTGACATACACTAAACCTTCTGCTATTAAAAAATTATTCCCCTTTTTCCTATTTGGAAGCAAAACAAACAAACAAAAAAAACAAACAAACATGACCTCCCCCCCCCTTTTTTTTTTTTGGCAAGAGTGGGTGTGGTAGAGGAATGTGCAAGGTCAAACTGCTGGTGGAAAGTTGATGATTCAACAGCATCCAGAGAATCACAGGTTCCTTATCTCTGGATCCATCTACAATGTAGAATTAATGCAGTTAGACACCAATTTCACTCTCATGGGTCAACTCTGTAATCCTAAGAGTTGTAGTGTGGTGAGGCACTAGCACTATTTGTCAGAAAAGGCTCGAGACCTTGAAAACAGTGTAGATGTATTCTCTGTCTTTAATTGGCTATGTGGGCTAGACCCTGCATTTGGGGGTCTTCTTCTAACTCAGTGGCTCTCAACCTGTGAGTCTCCAGATGTTTTAGCCTTCAGTTCCCAGAAATCATAACAGCTGGTAAACTGGCTGGGATTTCTGGGAGTTGTAGGTCAAAACACCTGGGGACCAATAGGTTGAGTACCACTGCTCTAACTACAGTCTTCCTCAATTGCATAGCCATAGGAATCTAGGAGGATTCCATCCACAATAATAAAGAACTTGAGAACTTTAATTGTGGGGGGGGGGGGGGGGATGAATTAGCAACAATTAAAGCAAACAGTCTCATGAAAATGAAGCTTTTGGCCATAGAAGATGTCCCTACAAATCAATATGCCTACTAAAGAGATATTTTTTCTTTAATGTTGAGGCTTATAATGGCTCACAGCCCCTTTAATTACTTTTAGTATCCTTTCACTATGCAAAGAGGAAGATTACTTCCCTCAGATGTCAATGTATACACTGAACAACCCCATGCAACAAATGGGCCAGCGGCTGTGTTAATCTCCTGCTAGTTGCACACTAAAGGGCTTAGGAAGACAGAGGCACGGGTCATATGGCAAGATGGTGTAGTTTTATTTAAAATTATAAAGACATATTTCTTAATTTTTCAGTTAAATAATATAAAATCAAATTGCAGAGCATAATACTATCCAGTGTCAAGACCTTGCGTCTAACGGCAACCAGACGCAGAGCCTTCACAGCAGTGGCGCCATCAGTCTGGAATGGTCTGCCACCTGAAGTTCGTGCCCTGCGGGACTTACCAGCTTTCCGCAGGGCATGTAAGACATACCTGTTCCGACAGGCTTTTAATGTTTGATACTGTTGTTTTTAAATTGTTTTAAATTGCTTTTAAACTTTGTTAGATTTTAGCTATTCTTGTAAGCCGCTCCGAGCCCCAGGGGAGTGGCGGCATATAAGTTTAAATAATAAATAAATAAATAAATACTATAAAGTAGACGATATACAAAGGATCCAAGAACAAACAGCAATAAGGTACAGACAATAACAAAAAGATAATATGCCCAGTGAGTACATATGGTTTTACACAGTGCATAGAAAATACCACCAGTGCTACTTGTGGATAGTTTGCCGTGGTATAGTTTGAATGGTTTTTAAAACAACTTCTATGGCTGTGCCTTGGCATCATTATACCTAATATCCACAAGCTCATTAGTATTAGCTCCAGCTAGAATATCAAACCTTAGAGCCAAGCATTTCTTTACTTTCATTTTTTTTCAATTCTCCCACTTAGTCTAACCACTGTTCAGCTTTACAATTATTAGCCAAGTTCAACCTAAAGAAGGTTTTCAAGTCAACCAAAATCTCTATTCACTGTTAAATGAGACATCAATGTGCTGAACAATTAAGGCTAACAAAAGGACCACAAAATCCTGTTATTTTTATTGTATTGACTAGCTTGAGTATCCGGCATTGCCCAGGTTATTAGAAGAAGTCTTTTTTTTTTAACAAAATGCATAAGGTTGTGGGTGCACTACAACTCACATCATGACAGGTTAACACCCTGAAACTCCATCAATACTTGAAGTTTGTCATGTTAGGCAAGTTTGCTCTAGATGCATGGGGTTCAGTGTGTTCTCTGGCTGCAGGATGAATTACAACTCTCTCCATGGTGGGTGAGTCCCGTCAAATCCCTCCAGTACATTCAGTTGATCATGGGGTTTCTGTGTGCCAAATTAGGTCCAGGTCCATTATCAGTGTGATGCAGAGTGCTCTTTGATTGCAGGTGAACTATAAATCCCAGCACCTACAACTAACAAATATCAAGGCTAATTCCCCCCAAAACCCACCAGTATTCAAATTTTGGCATATTGGGTATGCATGCCAAATTCGGTGCAGATCCATCATTGTTGGCATTCACAGTGCTCTCTGGATATAGGTGAACTGTAATTTCTATAAATCAAGGTGAATTTTCCCCAAGGCCCTCCTGTATTTTTTGTTGGTCATGGGGGTTCTGTATGCCAAATGTGGTCCAGGTCCATTGTCGGGGGGGGGGGGGTGTCACAGTGCTCTGACTTGATGGAGGTTGAACTACAACTTCCATCATGTGGAGTCAATCCCCCAAACTCCTCGAGTATGTCTGGTTGAGGATTCGTTTTGCTCTGTTTGTTGTGCAGACAGAGCTGAAAACAGAAGGAAAGGGTTAAGGGAGAGGCAGTGGGTGGGATCATGCAAATTCCACACAAATGGAGAGAGTAAAGAACATTGGGATGTAGATGAAGGAAATATGTAAAATCTAGGATGAAATTGTCCTCAAATGAAAGTATTCCTTGGGTAGTGGGCAGTATGGTGTTTGGGAGGACATTGGCAGTGGTTGGGGTAAATATTCATGGTGCTCTATAACCTGAAATATCATTGGAGAGAGGGCTTTTGGTGGCTCCTCAGCACTGTGGGTTAAAGCTGTCTGTGGAAGTGGGCACCCCAGTCACACACACACACACACACATATATCCACTTTTATTATGGATATATAGATAAATAACTATAGTAAGAAGTTAGTGTTAATGTCATTTCTAATGTGAGAAACATCCACATAGCCATTCATATCTACCAGAAACAAATGCCTACAAACATGTCAAGAAAATGCTTCATAAAGCAAAGGAAGAATTCAAGAACAGACAAGCAAAGAAATTTTGATGGGGCATAGGGATGTACTTATTAACAGAAGGGTCACTGTCACCGACCAAGCTATATGACAAATCAATACACAAAGTGAATAATTAACTCTGGGTCATGATGGGGTACATAGTTAGCCATTCTTGGCCAATATAAATTTATTAGGAAAGGACTAAAACACCGGTTAAAAGAAACAAAATACTGGTTAATGGAGTGGAGCGGTATGTACCTTCATTTGAAAAATTAATTTCCTTTCTTGCTTCTCCAATAAAATACGTCTGAGATCACTATTGGATCCAATTCATAGGACTGTCTGCAAGAAAGCAGACAATCCACTTGATTTTTCAAGCATACTTTTTTCTTTCCAAAACTAGGAAACCCTTGCCTGGCCCTTTTGAGGCCTGCCCAGTCACAAATGCTGCCAATTTCCCATCAACATCTCTCTCCATCTTTTGAAACGCACAAAGACAGACAGACAAAAGACCCCACCCGTCCCTTGACCTGAAGGCCTTCCTCTGTGTTACTGCATGCCTCGCCATGAAGAGCTGCAGGGTTTTGCAGCCACAAGTTGTTAACGCTAAATCATTACAGAGGCGACAGTAAGGTGAGGACAAGCATGCCTATGGCTGGAATGCCAGACTGTATTCCAGTCTGGTTTATCAGCAGGAATGCAGAGAAGCACCTGGATTTCATTTCACGTTCTCCATGACAGGTCCTCATTCAAAAGCAAAGATCTTCTGCTTTCAACCTCATTAGCTGCTGGCTAAGGCTACCTGTAACATGCTTCATCTATGAGCCTAAATGGACAGATAGGGGACCAAGTGCCGCAGGGCCCTTGATGGACAAAACATCCCAGATTCCATGATAATACATGGCTTTAAAAATGCAGGATGTTTGGGATTCTTTTCTTAGACGTTCCAATATTCAGACTTCTACAGTAGGGGAGGATCTATTTCAAGAGAGACATGGCCTATATGCATCTCTACATTTATGTTACGTCAGATACCCTCAAGGAACCTGAAAAATTGCTTGGCAAGCCTGTTCCAACATTTAGCAGTCCCAAAATATGCAGAACATTCATTTCACAATAGTATTCCAACAAGAATCAATCAGGGCCAGCTAATGCCTCCCAACCAAGGATTTCCCCAGGCAGCTACCAGCCAGGCTTTGAAGCTGCAAGTCCATTAAATGCTAACTAATGTAGCCATTTGCAACATTCACACTTGCTTCAAGTAGAGAAGAGTTCTTTCTTCCACCCTGGACATTCCCCAGATATATAAACCTCACTTGCCTAGTTTCCAACAGACCTCACAACCTCTGAGGATGCCTGCCACAGATGTGGGTGAAACGTCAGGAGAAAATGCTTTTGGCTATACAGCCCAGAAAACTCACAGCAACCTAATGTGAAGAGGATTACCAAACCATCACTTTATGTCTCTTTAACCTCAAAGAACTGCTCCTTCAATGAGGCTTATTCCAGGTTAAGCTGATAAAGCAGCTCACTCTCAAATTCTCTCAGTCCTCCAACTGCCATATATCCAGGCTCCGAGATTACATCTTCTCATCTTTATTTTATTGCCAATAGATTTTACTTTATAGGAGACAGATAATTCTGTTTAATCTTGAATACATTTCTGCACGTTGTATTGTTACACAGTCAGGAAAGAAAAGACAAGTGGGCCACTATCATTTTGTGCAGGAAAGCGATATGGGATACTGTATATGCCTTATCCTGTTCAAACAGACATTATTTAAAAGGCAGATACTTCCCACTACTACTTTTCAGAGCACCAAAATGGAATTAAGATTACACTGTTGTCAGACAAAGATTACCATAATTGCAATTACAATGCAGAACATAGTATAACATACATATAAGAAAAAAGAGTGGTGGGTGGGGAAGAAATGAAATGAAAAAAGACCTGAAGGCACCACATAATGATGCACTTAGCGCTTACAGTATCGATTTCTTCCACTTAATCCTTTCCAAAAAGCACACAAATCCTTACAAATTCTCACAGTATGAACTATAATCTCTCTAATACCAAGACAGACTGAATGTATTTCAAGCATTTTCTGTCAGGAAAACTCTCCCACCCACCTTCCCACCTCCCCTTCTCTTTCTGCCACTATACATGCAAGAACAAAGTAAGGAAAAGAAAAGATTGTGCCAACTATAGCTACTCTCAAGTTTTCTAGTAGTAAGTGCTGATAGCTCACTGCATAGCTATTTAATTGCATGGCACTTCTTTCGCCCATCTGAAAAATAAGAAGAAATGAGAAGAGGAAGCTGGATACAGCTGGTGTTTGTGAGTTGGAGGAAGAAAAATCTGACATGATTCCAGCAGACCACAGAGGCATCTGTCATTTTAATGCTGCAGCTGCTGCTGCTGCTGCTGCTGTTACTATATTGCCATCTCTGCCTTTCTCAGTATGGGTCATCCCAGATACTTTGGTCTCTACTTCCCATCAGCTCCAACCAAAGAGGAACGGTGGAGGTTTTAGTACAGCAAGCCCTTGAGTATCTGTGCCAAGTTTGATCCAGATCTATCATTGTTTGAGTCCATAGGGCTCTCTGGATGTAAGTGAACTACAACTCCAAAACTCAATGCCCACCAAACCCAGTATTTCTGTTGGTCATGGGGGTTCTGTGTGGGATGTTTGGCCCAATTCTATCCTTGGTGGGGTTCAGAATGTTCTTCGATTGCAGGTGAACTATAAATCCCAGCAACTACAACTCCCAAATGACAAAATCAATCCCCACCCAAACCCCACCAGTATTCAAATTTGGGAGTATCAGGTTTTTGTGCCAAATTTGGTCCAGTGAATGAAAATACATCCTGCATATCAGGGATTTACATAACAATTCATAATAGTAGCAAAATTACAGTTGTGAAGTAGCAATGGAAATAATGCTATACTTGGGGGTCACCACAACATGAGGAACTGTATTAAGGGGTCACAGAAGGTTGAGGAACCCTGATATAGAGGGTCAGCTGTGTCATTGTGTTTTGCCCCTGAAGGACAAATGATTACACTGACAGGAAAAAAAATTGATTCACGTGTAAAGGAGGAAATCATTTGAGAAAGACTACAGCAGAAAAATAAAAGTCTCTTCTGTGGGAAATACACATTCACAAGGATTTTAGCATGAATGATACTAGACAATCAGCTCAGTGTTTCCGCTGATGCTTTGCAATCATAGATATTAGGTGATAATTTTCCCTGCACCTTTAGCAGCTGGATAGAAGGGGGTATTTCAGCACATGGGGCCTTTCTTACCTTTTTATAACAGACTGCATCTAGTAGTACAGTACTTCTTGTTTCTACATGCCTTCCAGTTAATCCTACTGATAGCTACCCAACCTTAGAAATTTCTTCTGCAGGTTTGCCGAGAGGAGGTTTTACTGTTGCCTCCCTTTCTTACTGAGGCTTGCTGAAGCTCACCCAGTAGGTTTCCATGAGTGAGCAGGGATTTGAACCCTGATCTCCTAGAGACTGAGCCAAACATTCAAACCACAATATACCACACTAACTCACACTTACCCTTCCCTCTAAATCCCTCCTCCACAAACTCTTTAAGTACAGAAAGACTTCCAAGCAACTTTCATCTCTACTGCCTGACACAAAGAGCTAGGGAGCCTTGTTCAGCTCAAAAGCACCTGAGAACACAGCACTACAACCCCAAGCACTCAACCCATGACTCTGGCAGCAAACAAAATAATAATAATAATAATAATAATAATAATAATCTTGCTGTGTTTCTAATAATAATAATAATAATAACAATTTATTTGTATACTGCCCAAAGGGACTCAGGGCAATTTCCAACATATATGGCAAACATTCAATGCCAATTAGGCACAGATATCTATATTGCGATATAGCGAAAATGGTATAAATAAAAATAGACAATTCAGTAACAATTTTGTAGCCTTTCTTTACAGCCCCAACTGGATACTAACATTATTATAATACTGTAACTCCTGAAACATAACCTACATAAGTATAAAATGGAGAAAAGTCCAAATGTCTGGTATATTTTCATAACACAACAAGAAGTAATCCCAGGTACAATGCCCTTGTTTTGTGGGATCCTTCTTCAGGTTGTGTTAATTTACAAATAGTCTATAAGTCTTTTGATATGTGGCTATTTTCTTCTTAAATCCATGGTCTCAAGATCTTCTCGTATGTTGTTATGGATACACTGTCTCTTTAATTACACTTGCTTGGTCCTGTTCTAATTCAAGGCTTTCTCGTGCTGCTTATCTTAGACCAGTGGTTCTCAACCTGGGGTCCCCAGATGTTTTTGGTCTTCAACTCCCAGAAATCTTAGCAGCTGGTAAAATGGCTGGGATTTCTGGGAGTTGTAGGCCAAAAACATCTGGGGACCCCAGGTTGAGAACCACTGATCTAAGGGGATTGTGCTTTGTTTGGAGAAAGCATAGCAGCATGGATTGATTCTCTTTTTGGAATTAGGGATCTTTCAAGTAGTTCTTAGAGGACACTGAGAAAATGGAATTGCTATTTTATCCCTTCACAGCTGTGCTGTCGCACACTGGGCCTGTGCATAAGACTGTAGACAGGACATAAATTCTGTGTGCCCAACAGGACACCAGGGCTGCCTCAGATTAAAGGCCTTGGATTTCCTTAAAACAGAGTCTCTAGATTGCTTAAAGGTTCCACAAAGTTCTTTATTAATGAAAACAAACAGCTACTTTAAAGCTTTCTTAACAGTCTATAGGCTCTTTCAATCATGTCCACAGGGAACAGGCACTATCTTCATGACTGGTATTTTAACTAATGGGGAAAGCCTTAACTTCTAATCTGGGCAGTCTGTCTTTGCCTCTGTTGGCGAGGAGCCCCTACACCTGGTACCAACTGCATCTGGCTTCCGCGAGGAACCCTTACCAAGCAGAGCTTTGTAGACCTCCAAGGAAAAAGGAGTTCAGGTTTCAGTGATGGCTGACTGAAGTCCCTAAGCAAAGGAGTTGTAAGGCTGTATTATCCTCGGCCAAGCTGTGGGCTGTATAACCTCGGCCAAGCTGTAGAAGACGAAGCTTTCTACAGGAGCTCTTGGTATTATATCCTGCATGGAAAGCTTCTCTGTGTGGACTGACACAAAAAGGCTCCTATTCCCTCCAAAAACCCAAAAAGGGGCCGGGGCCAGGGAACCTAACTATAACTGACAGGTGGCTTGCCCTATGCTTGCAGCCAAAAGAAGCCACCCATCTGCAGAGTCCCCAAAACTTGGGACTATAACAAACATTAAACGCAAAGCAAACAAAATTGGAGATCCTGGTGCAGTTGTACCTGCACAACAGCAAAACCCCCACTTTGCATTATCTATTTTATTCTATTTATATGTTATCTTTCTTTCAGCATGGAATGCAAGGCAGCCTACAAAAAGCTAAAAGAAGATAAAAGGTTGATAAAAAGTGTAACAATTAAATTATTATATTAAAACACCATTTCATTTTAAAAATTTAAAATCATTTGAAAGTCATTGTCAAGTCATGGTTTGAGTATTAGACAACAGTTCTGAAGAACGAAAGATCCTTTGGGAAATTAACAAAGGTTTCTCCCAAACGTGCAATTTCTGTAGACATACACAAAAAGCTATAGAGAAGGGGAATGAAGTAAGGCAACTCCTCTGTTCCTCTTCTTAGAGTGATTTGTGTGTGTCAAGAACAACTTGAGAAACTGTAAGTCACTTCTGGTGTGAGAGAATTGGCCGTCTTAAAGGATGTTGCCCAGGGGATGCCTGAATGTTTTACCACCCTGTGGAAGGCTTCTCTCATGTCCCCACATTAGGGTAAGATGAAGATCTGCTAGGCTGAACCAAATCTAGTTGTAAATTCATCTTTCTAAATGTGTATAAAACCACTATAGTTAAATAAAAGTGCAATTAATGCTATAGTTCAGTCTCACACTTGCACAGCAACAATAAGAGACAAGCTCAGAATACTTCTAGTAGTGCATATTAGAAGTTAATAAGTTATTAAACTAAGTTAAGTGAAACACTTTCATCCAAAAAAAAGTATGCCCACAGAAGTTTGGGTCTGAAATTTAAACTTGCTACAAATTTCAGACCAGAAACATAGGACTTTATTATAGACTCAATGCTCCTTCACACTTGAGCCTGCTGCACAACAATAGAGATACAATTCCATTTTAATTGCCATGGTTCCATCCTATGACATCCTAAGATTTATAGTTTGGTTAGAAGCAGCAGAAGAGCTCTCTAACGGAGGCTCTGAAAAGACCCTCCCTGCACTGCCAATCTAAGAGCCGCTGCAAACTAGCCTCCTGCGGGAGCAAACTGTGCCAGCACGTCCATGACGTCATGAGACTCCGCCTCTCTCCCCGCCCCTTTCTCCGCCTCTTTCTCCGTGCCCTCATGGTTTTTCCTTTGCCAGGGCAGCATTGCCAGCGTACTCTCGTTGTTGAATTCTGTCAACAACGAGAGTACGCTGGCAATGCTGCCCTAGCAAAGGAAAAACCATGAGGGCACGGAGAAAGGGGCAGAGAAAGGGGCGGAGAGAGAGGCACAGCCTCATGACGTCATGGATGTGCTGGCACAGTTTGCTCCTGCGGGAGGCTAGTTTGTGGCGGCTCTTAGATTGGCAGTGCAGGGAGGGTCTTTTCAGAGCCTCCGTTGGAGAGCACTACAGGAAGCTTGCGCTCGGGCTTGCGCCGAAGCCCCGCCTTTTTTCCCCCCGAGGCTGCTCTCTCTCTTGCTAGCGTGCCTGTTTTCCATTGCAGAGGGCAGGGATGCGAGCGTACGCTCACAGTTGAATTCTGCCAACTGCGAGAGTACACTCGCATCGCTTCCCTAGCAAGGAAAAACAGCCACACTAGCAAGAGAGAGAGCAGCCTCGGGGGAAAAAAGGTGGGGCTTCGGAGCGAGCTCGAGCACAAGCTCGCTCTCGCTTCCAGTAGTTTGCTACGGCTCTTAGGATTCCAAAGGATGCAGGCATGGCAAAGTGGAATCGTATTGCTGTAACTGAAGTGTGAGAGGACCAGGAGATTAAACACACAGGAAATGCTATTCCTTCTAGTCTTGCTTTACAGGAAGTCAAAAATTCTCTGGCCCAATCTCTATTTTCTAAATGGTATGTGCAAACATCTCTTTTCAAAGAATAAACAAAAGAATGACAACATGAATCCTTGTGCCTCTGAGACTGTGTGGCTAAATTTATGAGGCCCAGGAAATACAGTGGCAAAGGTCTATAAACAATAGTGAAGGAGGTTTTCATATCAGTGTTTCTCTGTAGTTCTATTGTTTTTCTTGTCCCTTCTTGCCATTGATATAGCATCTACAAGGAATCAGAAACGCTACCACTTTACTATCCCTACAAGATATAATTGTCACAAAACCATGGTGTTGGAAGGAGCCTCCTGGACCATTGAGTCCAATGCCCTGTTCCTTTTAATATCTCAACCTAAAACATCTCCACCAGGTAGTCAAGAATGAGACCCCCTTGTCTCATTGGTTCCATTGCCAAACCATTCTTACTGTCAAGAAGTTCCTTCTAAAGTTCAATAGAACTCCACTTGCTTGTAATTTAAAACCACTAGATCTGGTCAGCAGAGAACTAACCAGCTTCCTCCTCTGTGTGACAGTCCTTGATGTATTTAAAGAGTGCAATCATGTTCCTTCTCTGTCTTCTTTTCACCAAACTGAACATGCCCAGTTCCTTCAAACTTTCCTCATGAGTTTTGTTCTCTAGTCCCAATCTAGATGGAGCAAAAAAATTCTAATTATTAATAATAAAAAACTTTATTTATACCCCATCACCATCTACCGGAGGGACTCAGGGTGGCTCACAAAAAGTGGAAAGAGAATTACACAAAGAAATGGCAATGAATAATTTATTCATAAGTACTAATCATTTCTCTATTTTTTAAAATGTCACTCACTAATTATATGTGGTAATTCCAAACTGCAAGTAATCTATGACATAGGGATAAGAAATACTGATGCACTACTAAACATTTAATGAGAAAATATAGGGATTGAAAATGTGCTACAGACATACTATGCTGGACTTTAACCTCTTTTGAGGCCTATTAAATACCCATCTTCTGTCTGTGACAATCCTATCTTAGCACACTTCTTTATACTAATCAGCAAAACAATTAGCAGTTGCACTACTTTAGGTAAGGTCAAATTACTACCACCTGGTGCATTGTCTGTCTAAGCCATATTTTGTTCAGCTCTGCTAGGATTAGTATCAAGGAAAGGCTCTTTGAGGGAGAGATGCTTCACCCGTTCCTTACTGCAGTCTAGAAATGCATATTAAAGGAACCATTAACAGTTAGAGTGACCAAATTTTAATCTAGAGATTTATGTATTTATGAAACACTGTATAGTTCATAGCGGAGACCAATAACTGCATTTTAACAACAAAAAATAACTACTGAAGTTGCATTTAGTTCCAAAGCCTCTGAAGAACTTCACCAGCATTATGACATGATTTTAAAAGTAGTTTTCTTCGTAAGTAATTAGTCACTTTATACAGTCTGCATGTCAGAAGTCACTGGCCCTTTCTTCCATTCTCCTTGTTACATACATAGTAAGAGTTTGTGACTCAAGGCCAAAAGTCAAGGACAAAAATCACATAACCCTGCAGATGCTATGGAAGTACATAAATTATGCTGGCTGGGGTGATGGGAGTGGTAGTCACACTACACTTGGATAGCTATATGATTTCCATCCCTGCCACTAACAACAGAAAAGAATCGAGCACTCGCACCATGTTATGTTCCTCCTTCACAACATTGAAACAAAATCTTTCAAACTACAGAACATGGGTAGTGAAGTGTGAGTTCACACAGCCCTCCTCAGAGTCACGATATAATTTCCAATGTTTTTCTAAAACTTCTCTGTTGATTTTTTTACCCAAACTCTCCAAAATGGGTCAAACTTGCAGCAAAAGACAGTACAGTTTCCCTTCCTCAACCTATCACATACTTTCAACATTTCCTAGTAATACTTCAAAATGGGTTCTACATTCACCTCTTTCTATTTCAGCCGATTTTACAGCTGATTTTCTTCAGATTTGTGAATTGGGCCAAAGCTAACAAAAAATGAATCTCAAAAGAGATAAAAGGTATGACATCTAGACAGGGAAAATGAAATGCATGAATACAGAATGGGTGGCACCTGAATTGAAAGCAGTACACAGGAAAATGACCTAGGAGTCTTAGTAGATCACAAGACAAACATGAATCAACACTGTGACATGGTGGTCAAAAAAAGCCAATACAATTCTGGGTTGCATCAAGAGGAATCTCGTGTTCAGATCACGTTGAGTATTAGTCACTCTCTATTCTACTTTGGTTAGACTGTACCTGGAATACCGCATCCAGTTCTGTGAAGCAGATTACCTTGGACAAGAGTGGACTCTCCATCTTTGAAGTGCTTTATGCAGAGGTTGGATGGGTATCTTTTAGGAAAACTTTGATTGTGTATTCTTTGCATGGCAGGAGGTTGGCCTAGATGGCCCTAATCGACCCTTCCAACTCTAAAGTTCTGTCCCTTGCCTATTTTCCCTCAATCCTTGAATGTGCCTCTTTCACCACACAACACAGCAGAAGCCCTGCTCATTACCAAAAGGCAAGGAACAAGAACAAATGACTAGAGCCACTTGCCGTTTCATCTCCAGATTTATATACAGGTGTAAAGGTACAGGGGTACACTCCACATTGCTATTTCAGGAGAAGTTAATGGCTTTCTGGGCTATGGCAAAGAATTTATAGCTTCCTTTTGAGTGAGATCCTTGTAAGAGAGGGGCACATCATACTGCCTTCTGTCAGACAGGCCTGTGGACATTCTGCAACATCTGTTTTCATTTTCTTTCATTTCTAATGGGGAAAGCATATTAAAAGGAAAAAATATAGAAAAGAGTCTGAAAGCATGTCTTCATCAGTGTTTGTTGACAGCTGAAAATCCAAGCATTAAGATTTTTATGCAGTTTTCAGTGGCGCTCCATGCGCTCATGCTGGCCACATGACCTTGGAGGCATCTACAGACAACTCCAGCAATTCAGCTTAGAAATGGAGATGAGCACCACTCCCCAGAGTCGGACATGACTAGACTTAATGTTAGCGGAAACGTTTACCTTTATCTTTAAGAAAGTACAAGTTTCTGAAAATTCTGCTCCATTTCATTAAATTTTCCTCCGCTCACAGGGCTTCGGTACTTTAAGCACCAGCAGTATATTGGCATTAAGATTTCCCAGCCACTGTATTGAGCATGTTTGGGCCAAAGGTTCTACTATCACACAGCTAATAAGAGGCCTGGCAGAAGAAAATATGCACCAAAATTTACCAAGCATGGTCCCTCTCCTCTCTCTCATATGCAGACTCCTCAATCTATCTTTCTCCATCAGGTCACAGACAGAAGCTATAAAAATTTAATTGGCACAAATTGTTCAGAGAACTATCTAGACTCCCAAGAGTAAGATTTTCCTGGTCCCTCAAAGAGTTAACTGATTCACTGGAAAGCCTCGATTCAATGTAGTTGCCCATCCCAATAATATTTATTTATTTGCAATATTTGTATACCGCCATTCTCAACCCCAAAGGGGACTCAGGGCAGTTCACAGTGTTGGCAACAATTCAATGCCCTTGATAAAAACAGTATAAAACATTAAAATTGACCCTCCCCTAATAAAACATTGAACATTATTAAACACATCACATAAAATAACATCACATATCAACCGGGGACATAGCTGTTGTCCATAAACAGTCCTGGGTCATTGCACTTTCAACTTTTACTTTAAACATTCCTATGATGAGCCGAACGCTTGGTTCCATAGCCAAGTCTTTAACTGTGGAACCAATCTCACTCAGGAGGGAGGTTAGCAGACATGGGGCTACCACCAAAAAGGCCCTGTCCCTTGTCCCCACCAGCTGCACCTGTGAGGCCGGTGGGGCTGAAAGCAAGAATTCTCCGGAAGATCTTAATGATCCAGAGATCACTCCCTTTCTGTAATTTATTCATACCATTGTCCTTCCAGAAGAGGTAGGTCTGGGGCCATATTAAGCTCCTAAAAGCTGTTTGTGTGGGTCACAGTTCCTCAAAACCTCTTGGAGCACACCTTTTCTTGCCAGAAAAGGGGGAAATGAATTATCTTCCTTCTGTGCCTCCAGGAACAGCAATTCATTTTAAATACCGTGCAGGAACCCACTGTTCACCATCGCCCAAAGCAATTACATTAGTCTCAGCTTAAGAATGGAAAATGGAATGTTGGTGGGCAACAAAACACATTTAAAGTTAGGCTTAAAGCTAACACAAAAATGTGATATAAACACCAAGAACTGGGAAGCTCTGGCCCTCAAGTGTTCTAAATGGAGGTCAGCTGTTACCAATGGTGCCATGGATTTTGAAGAGGCGAAAGAAAGAAACGTGCTGAGAGAAAGGTGTAAGTCTTTGTCATGACTGTCTTCCATTTGGAAATCAAACAGTGAAAATGGCTTTCCAGAAACAGGTAATTTTTTGGGCAGTCCATGCAACCTCTAAAGAATGGGTGGGCTTCCAGGTACTGTTAGCTTGTTATTCCCAGCTGCCACAACATCCAGAGAGCTGCATTTTGCCTATCCCTGCCCTGAAAGGTCTGTTGTTGTTCATTCGTTCAGTTGTTTCCGACTCTTCTTAACCTCATGGACCAGCCTACGCCAGAGCTCCCTGTCGGCTGTCACCTCCCCCAGAGTCAAGCCTGTCACTTCAAGGATGCCATCGATCCATCTTGCCCTTGGTCGGTCCCTCTTCCTTTTTCCTTCCATTTTCCCCAGCATCATTGTCCTCTAAGCTTTCCTGTCTCCTCATGATGTAGCCATAGTACTTCAACTTTTTCTCTAATATCCTTCCCTTCAATGAGTAGTCGGGCTTTATTTCCTGAAGTATGGACTGGTTGGATCTTCTCACAATCCAAGGCACTCTCAGAACTTTCCTCCAGCACCACAGTTCAACAGCGTCTATCTTCCTTCACTCAGCCTTCTCTATGGTCCAGCTCTCACATCCGTAGGTGACTATGGGGAATACCATTGCTTTAACTATGTGGATCTTTGTTGCCAGTGTAATATCTCTACTCTTTACTATTTTATCGAGACTGGACATTGCTCTCCTCCCAAGAAGTAAGCGTCTCCTGATTTCCTGGCTGCAGTCTGCGTCTGAAGTAATCTTTGCACCTAGAAAGACAAAGTCTGTCACTGCCTCCACATTTTCTCCATTTCTCAGCTGTCAATCATTCTTGCAGTTTCTCAAGTTGCTCCTGACATGACAAAAAAAAATCATTCTTGTTGCCATAATCTTGGGTTTTTTATGTTTAACTGCAACCCAGCTTTTGCGCTTTCTTCTTTCACCTTGATTAGAAGGCTCCTCAGTTCCTCCTCACTTTCGGCTATCAAAGTGGTGTCATCTGCATATCTAAGGTTGTTAATGTTTCTTCCAGCAATTTTCACCCCAGCCTTGCATCCCTGAAAGGTCTAAGGGCAGAAAAATGGGCCCTGAATCTACTACAATTGCAAACATCTGTCCTACTGGTAAGTGACACACAGCTGTTTCCCCTTTCAGAGAAGAAAATCATTGAAGCCTGTCCCACACATTTGTTGAATAAGATACTGCTAGACTGAAATTGATTGAAGGAAGTGTACTTTCAGATAAGGCTTTTATTCTGCAATCATCCTGTCTCATTCACAGAATGTTACAGGCAATGGAAGTATACCATATGCTTCCATTGATAACTCATCCATTTTTCTTAATTCTTCTGTTTTTTCCTTCTGCAAACATTTTATTAGGAATGAAAAGATTATCAATGTCTCATGATCAGAAACTCTAGAAGCATTTCTTCCTCCAGTAGTCTTCCTTCCAAAGTAAACAGCAGTTTTGGAGGATACCTATTTACTTGGTTAAGACTGCATCATGGGAGGAAATGGATAACATTTCCTTGCCAGACTGCTCTGATGACAAGTATCAGTCCCACTTAATTTGACCACATTTTGCATTTCAAAAATGCATTTCACATCAAAGAATGAAGGTGTTCATTCATTGAGATTTCACACTAAAACACTAAAACACATATTTTTCTTATAAGAAATATTCAACATCAGTGCAAATAACAACCTACAACTTTCAGGAAAAAAAACCTAACTGCTCTATGCTAAGATATTAATTATAGGTTCTTAAAGTTTTATCAGGGAATAGATTTGGACTTATCCCCTTCAGTTTGATAAGCAATACATGTTTGGCATACTGCCTCTCCAATAAATCCACAACTAAGTTCACAAACTAGCAAAAACCTGAAAACATGGAAGCTACCATTACATATACAGCGTTATATGCATGTATTATAAATCTGAGAGGGCTCCAATGGTCCTTTTTTTTTTTTTTTTTTACGAAGAATGGATGTAAAAAGTAAGACTGGGGCTGAGTTTGCCTTTGAAAAAACCTTCTAAAAAGAGAAAAAGACAGGATTCTGTAGTCTTACTATTAGGTTGCAATTTGGCTTATTGTAAAGGGGTAGGCCTAGAAACATTAGATTACAGTTTAAGACTGTAGTTAATGTGACACTCTTCAACTGTAATCCTTCAAACATTTAAATTAGCAGATATTTCATAGGATAAAGTGAATCTACAGGATTGCACTATTAATTTATTTCTGCCAAATCAACTGTATTTTATACAGTGATACTTTTCTGATTGCAAACAACACCTCTATATTACACAGATTAAGTGGCTGAATCCTAAATAAATATTATTAAATGAAATCTAGAAGTCTTGCTACAAAAGTCCTGAATGCATTTTCAAAAACACTCTAACACTTCAAGACAAAGGCATCCTTACATATCTAATCTGAAACAGCAGATTAGGAAGTAGTAAATCTCATACTGACAAAAAAAAGTACAGCTGTTAGCTTTTAGATAAAATCAAAAAAGAAAATAAAAGGGAGGCATACTGCGCATACTTAAAGCTGTGGTTCTGTTCTGTACCTAGGAGCTATTTTATAAAAAGCAGGCGGGAAATTGAAACAAGCAGGAAATCCATATGGCAACCAGAAAACCAAAATCCAGAGGAGTTGGAATTCACAGGTATTTATGAAGCTACATACCGGTATTCTAAAAGGATTAGAAATATATGACTTTCCACAACACCATACATAAGGAAGGAAGAAATCAGAGCAGATTTTGAGGACAACTTAAATCTTACTGAGTATGCTAGATGTCCCATCGTTTCTAGAATTATCAACTACAGAAAGAACTGGTACCCATTTGGGTATTGATTCACCTACCTCCCCACAAACCCTTTTCATTTTGAATGCCCTCCACTTTCTGACTCAGTCTTTTGCTCTATCTTTACACAGAGATACCAGCTTTGTGACGGCGCAAGTGGCGCCACCTATGTGTAGAACTATTAGTTGCAAGATTTAAACTGTTGTATCATGCTTAATCCTGCCTTTTTACCCTGCTTATGTATAGTTGGATTGATTGGTTATTTATAGCTGTCAATCAATGTTGTTTGCACAAGTTGAATTGCTTTTTCAGCTAAATTGTTTGGCTCCACCTCTTCCTGGAGGAGGGGAGTGCTTCCCTTTTTCATCCTGCCATCAGAGTTTCTATCAGATGGGCGTGAGTAAGAGACTTGGCTCTAAAAGCCCCTGATTAAATTACCTCTTAGCACCAATTCTGAGGTTTTAACCCTTGAGACTTATGCTTCATGTTCAGACCAACCTGAACAACGTTGGGAAGTCTCAAGCGCCTTCATACCAGTTCTTTTGGCACCAGAGGAAGACCCTGTGTCTTCAAACATAGGCCATCTGGACTGGGGTTGTGGATTGCTCCGGCATTTACAGCCATTGTACCTACAAAAGCTTCTCAGCTTCAAACCTCCTTGGACCTAGGACTAACTGAGACTGTAATGTACATTTTTCTTTACCCCTTTGAAACTTCCAGCTTATTGCCTTAAAGAGATAACTCTTTGTGAACAATAAAACTTATTGGGTCTTTGAGAGTTCCAGTTTCCTAAAGGAGGGCAAAAAGCAATCCCCTGGGGAAAGATGTCACATCCATGCCTCTTTCACTAAGAGCTATAGCCCCCAGGTGCGACGGCACAAGCTTACAGGCAGGAATGTGTAAAACTTCATTTGATATTCATTTATTTAAATCAGCTGTCGCACCCTTAAGGAAAAGAGATCCCTGAGTGGTGCTCAAGAATAAGTAGCACAACAATAAATCTAGCCCTTGTTTTCTTCTGAGTTCTTAACTGCAGTCTCCATTCTGCTTACTCTCACTGAGCCAAACAATCAAAATATTTCATTATTTCAGTATCTTCATAATCTGCTTTAAAGCTAGAGAAATCATTCTACGGTCAAAATTATTGTTTTCTTGATGTTCGACTGTACCTAATCCTGCCTTTGCACTTTATTCCTTGACATTTTTCAGTAATTATCCCAAGTCTTTGCACTTTTCTCCTAGTAGTATGGTATCATCTGCATATCTTAAATTGTTGATGTTCTTTCCTCCAGTTTTGATGTGTCCATCCTCCAAGTCTAACCTTGTTTTAAATATATGTTCAGCATACAAATTAAACAGAAAAGCAGCTAAAATGAAGCTCTGCCTATACCTCTTTACTATTTTTCCATCCTAGTAGCCTCTTGGCCTGAGTACAAGTGTCATTAAATATATTCCATAGGGGTTTTTTTTGCTATTAATATAGAAAGCAGTCTGGTTTCTTTTGGAACTCTTTGCTGTGCTCCATTACCTAAATTAGATAGACTGATTTTTGGCTGCCGTATCACATTGTTGACCCATCTTAGCCTATGATCTATTAACACCCCTAGATCTTTTTCACGTGTACAGCTTTCAAGCCAGATATTTCTGCATCTCATTTTCATTTTTCTAAGATTAATATTACATGAGTTGTTTTTGAGAAACCCATCTTGGCTTTTATTAAGTTACAGGGTTTTTTTTAAGTGCGCATGGATTCATCTGCTCTAGAAACTCTCTTGGTACTGTTGTCAAACTGACTGGTCAGTAGTTACTCAAGTCCTCTGTTCTGCCCATTCTTTATCAGTTACTTAAATTATGGGTTGGAATGAATTCTTACCAATATTGCAGATGGTGGAAAAACTGGAAGGGATGATTAACACACTGGAAGATAGAAGCATAATTCAGAAATAACTTGATTAACTACAAAACTGGGCTGAAATAACTAAAAGATTCTATATTACTCTTGATCCCAAGCTGAACATGAGTTTGTTTTCGTGTGGAACTGAAGAGCCATGTATTCCCCATCCTATACCTGTCTATTTGGTTTATGCGGCCTAAATGTGACCATGTGCTCCTGCAATTTGAGGTACAAAGGAAGGCCGAAACTAAGACAAGTCAAACCCGCATTTTGGACTTTAGGAGAGCTGATTTCCAAAAAATGAAGGAAACGCTGAGCAGCATTCCGTGGACACAGATACTAAAAGACAAGGGAGTTACGGATGGATGGGAATTTCTCAAGAGTGAAATACTCAAGACGCAATTGCAAACCGTGCCAACAAAGAGAAAAAATAGGACAAGTGCAAAGAAGCCAGAATGGATGTCCAAAGAACTTCTAACTGTGTTAAGACACAAAAGAGACATGCACAAAAAGTGGAAAAAGGGAGAAATCACCAAAGAAGAATTCAAACAAATAGCCAACACCTGTAGGGAAAAGGTCCGCAAGGCTAAAGCACAAAACGAGCTCAGGCTTGCCAGGGACATTAAAAACAATAAAAAGGGCTTCTATTCTTATGTCAGTAGAAAAAGGAAAAACAAGGAGGCAATAGGACCTCTTCACGGAGAAGATGGGGCAATGCTGACAGGGGATAGGGAAAAGGCAGAACTACTTAATGCCTTCTTTGCCTCGGTCTTCTCACAAAAAGAGAGTCTTCAACCTCAGCAAGATGGAGTGGATGAGGGATTGGAGGACATCCAACCCCAAATTGGGAAGGAAGTCGTCCAGGAATACCTGGCCGCTCTTAATGAGTTCAAGTACCCAGGGCCAGATCAACTACACCCCAGAGTATTGAAGGAACTAGCGGAAGTCATTTCGGAACCATTGGCAACCATCTTTGAGAGTTCTTGGAGAACGGTAGAAGTTCCAGCAGATTGGAGGAGGGCCAATGTGGTCCCAATCTTCAAGAAGGGAAAAAAGGATGACCCAAACAACTACCGTCCGGTCAGCCTCACATCGATACCAGGCAAGATTCTGGAAAAGATTGTTAAGGAAGCGGTCTGCAAACACTTAGAAACAAATGCAGTCATCGCTAATAGTCAACATGGATTTATCAAAAACAAGTCATGCCAGACTAATCTGATCTCTTTCTTCGATAGAGCTACAAGCTGGGTAGATGCGGGGAATGCCGTGGATGTAGCGTACCTGGATTTCAGTAAGGCCTTCGACAAGGTCCCCCATGACCTTCTGGCAAGGAAACTAGTCCAATGTGGGCTAGGCAAAACCACGGTGAGGTGGATCTGTAATTGGTTAAGTGGACGAACACAGAGAGTGCTCACTAATGCTTCCTCTTCATCTTGGAAAGAAGTGACAAGTGGAGTGCCGCAGGGTTCCGTCCTGGGCCCGGTCCTGTTCAACATCTTTATTAATGACTTAGATGAAGGGCTAGAAGGCATGATCATCAAGTTTGCAGACGACACCAAATTGGGAGGGATAGCCAATAGTCCAGAGGATAGGAGCAGAATTCAAAACGATCTTGACAGATTAGAGAGATGGGCCAAAACTAACAAAATGAAGTTCAACAGTGACAAATGCAAGATACTCCACTTTGGCAGAAAAAATGAAATGCAAAGATACAGAATGGGGGACGCCTGGCTCGAGAGCAGTACGTGTGAAAAAGATCTTGGAGTCCTCGTGGACAACAAGTTAAACATGAGCCAACAATGTGATGTGGCGGCAAAAAAAGCCAATGGGATTTTGGCCTGCATCAATAGGAGCATAGTGTCTAGATCTAAGGAAGTAATGCTACCCCTCTATTCTGCTTTGGTTAGACCACATCTGGAATATTGTGTCCAATTCTGGGCACTACAATTCAAGAGAGATACTGACAAGCTGGAATGTGTCCAGAGGAGGGCGACTAAAATGATCAAGGGTCTGGAGAACAAGCCCTATGAGGAACGGCTTAGGGAACTGGGCATGTTTAGCCTGAAGAAGAGAAGGCTGAGAGGAGATATGATAGCCATGTATAAATATGTGACCACAGGGAGGAGGGAGCAAGCTTGTTTTCTGCTTCCTTGGAGACTAGGACGCGGAACAATGGCTTCAAACTACAAGAGAGGAGATTCCATCTGAACATTAGGAAGAACTTCCTGACTGTGAGAGCCGTTCAGCAGTGGAACTCTCTGCCCCGGAGTGTGGTGGAGGCTCCTTCTTTGGAAGCTTTTAAGCAGAGGCTGGATGGCCATCTGTCAGGGGTGATTTGAATGCAATATTCCTGCTTCTTGGCAGGGGGTTGGACTGGATGGCCCATGAGGTCTCTTCCAACTCTTCGATTCTATGATTCTATGATTCTATGAAATGTAAAATTTCACATTTGCCCCTATTAAGTTTTGTTTTAGTTATTTTCACCCGGTTTTGTAGTTAATCAAGGTCCTTTTGAATTATGCCCCTATCTCAGAGAAAGACAACAAAGATGAGAAGAGAACAAAAGTATGAGGAAAGATTGAAGGAGATAGGTTTGTTCAGCTCGGTCAAGCCGGGATTTAGTTCCAGGTTGTGTAGCCTAGCCTCTACTTGCTCTGGGTTGTCTTTCCCTCTTTGCTTTGCCCAGGTTGGAGCCAAGTAGGGAAGGAATTGCCTTCACCAGCAAAGGAACCAAGGGAGTTGTAGTTTAGTGAGAAATCAATGCTCTTTGTCAGAACAGGCTAAAGACCTTATAAAATTACAACTCCCATGACTGGCACCAGGGGAACCGGTGAGAGTGGTAGTCTTTTTGGGCCACCCAAAATCCTTTGGGGGGTTGCATGCACCCCAAAGGACATATATGTAATGCAAGTCTGATATATTAAAAGAGTTCCGTTATTGTTAAACAAGCAGATATAAAAAAATACATTCACCAGGACTTTACTAACTACATCATCTAAGTCACAAAGGATCGGAGCAATTTTATCTGCAATGTCTTGTACAAATGGTTCCCAGCAAACTCTTGAGTGGCCTATGCTTGCCTGTGATGGACCAGAATGTAATGCAACCCTGACTATTTGAAACAACTCTGCTGGACAACTCTGAACTGACACAATGCATTCATTTATTCATTGATACAGCTGTCAGGATCACCACAGTGTTGGGGTTGATTATTTCCAAGTTTGCCAACACAAATGTAGAGTAGTCACCATCCCATTCAACAACTTGAGGAAATCAGAAGACTAGTTGGGTTCCATTCTTTGGGAGGAGACACATCGGGTTAATTGATTGCATTTCACCCTGGTTATTTCTCTGTCTCAGAGATCAACCGGAGCTTCAACAGAGTTGCCTGCTAAGTTAATAGAAAACTCTCCAAGAGCACCCAGGCAATTGTCCAGATCCACCAGACTCCTGGCATGGATCATATTAACTGGCTACCCATGCAAAGTCCCTGAAGTTTTAACGAGTCCAAATCCTTCCAGATAGTGATCTGTTTGTGATAATTTCAGCACAGAGAATTCCTCCACACCTAGGTCACCTTCATCTCATCCGGCACAGAACAACAGGTCTACAGTGTGTCCTGCTACATGGGTGTAGCATTACAGCAGACCCATCACTGTCATAGAAGACAAAAGTTCTCAGCCACTCCTGATAAAACAATATCGATATTAAAATCCTACAGCAAAACAAGCCACGGGGATGCCAGCATCATCTTGGAGACCAGTTCAGCTAGCTTTAGTTGGAAGAATACTGACCAGTAGAATAGGCAGCTTGTCCTTCAAATATACACATTCAAATTTGGCAGGCTGTGGACCAAGACACTTAGGGAGGAGAATGCCATCCTAATATACCAGGTCTTGCCTGCTTCTATCTGAAGAACCCAGGTGAACAAAGCTAGAGAGAGAGGGAGGAAGGAAGAATTTACTTTAGATTCTGCCGTTCTCCCAAATGGGACTCAATGTATAATATAGGCTAGAATAGCACACTCAGCCAAGATCAACAAGAACGATCTGGCATTCCACCCCAGTTTTTTCGACTGAGGGGACCTGCTGTTAATGTTATCCATCCCATACAAAACAGTAAGAGTTTGGTGGCAACTAGAACCCTGTTATATGTTCTACTATGCACAGCACTGTGGACATCACACTACTCCAACCTTCAATTTAAACTCAAGATTAAGATATTGGAAGGGAGAAGAATGACTAGAGGAATGAGTTCTTAGAATGACCAGAAGAATGAGAACAGTTAAGGTAACCTATTGGAATTGCTTTCAGTTAAAGACATGCCAAATGCAGTTATGTTTCCAGCAGAGTGGAACAATCTTTGCTCCTCTCTGCTTTGAGGCTTGATAGAATAACCACCACTGACTGAGCAAGATTTTAAGTGCCTTTCTATAAAATTAGAATACAGCTGAAACGGGCCCTATAGGCCACCATGTCCAACCGCCTCCACAATGTAAGATCTCCAGCTAGATTATCTCCAAGTAGAGCATTTGCAATGATGTGGGAAAGAATGTACAGTATAGCCTCTTCTCACTCAAGTATCAGCTTTGTGGCTTAAATGTTACCAAAAGGTAAATTGAAATAGTTCCCACTTTTTACAGTGTTTAACTGAGGTTCAGTCTTCCAAATTGAGATTGATTTCACAGCATGTACGCATGAAATACCAAGGGGGGGGGGGGGTGAAAGGGGAAAGGACAGAACTAACATAATGATGCCTCTGTTCCTTATCTCCCTACAGACCTCTATGTATCATCCTTAATAGGAACTGTGTAGCCCTCCCAAATCGCTCCTAACGTTTCTTGTCATTAGCTATGCTGTCTAGGGTTGCTAGGAGTTACAGTTCAACAACATCTATTGGCGTATTATACAGAAAGAAAACTGTATGGAGCAGTGATTGTTGTCAAATGTCCATGCAACCCTACTATCCTAAAAATGAATCCCTCCTCATTCTTTTTCATCTCTACTACTAACAGACTGTGATAGCTAAATATGATGGAAAATGCAATCTAATAAAGACTGGAGGGAGACCTATTCTCCAGCCAAAAGTAGTTCTATATCTAAACCTTCTATTGCTTTCAAGTCTGGTTGTGCCCAAGTAAAAAAAACTCCACACTAAAAACACCTCAACTCTTAATACACTGCTACAAGAAAGTTATCTGCAGACAAAACAGAGCGCTATATCTACTTACATAACACAAATTATATTCTCCATTATTATTTGATTGAAATTATAAAATCCTGTAGTTCTTCTGTAATTCACACATCACATTTTTTTTACTCACCTCCATGTCCCATCTACCCAGTCCATCTTGTAGAATATTTCATTGTCAGGACATTGTGATGTATTAACTGTATTTAAGAAAGGGTGAGGGTGTTTTGAGGATCTTGAGGATTCCCACATCTAATGCTAAGATGTGCTTTCTTCATTGTCAGTAGCCATTGTAAGGGACAAGTTAGTGCATGAGTAAACAAAAGCTGAAATTTACCAGCGAATGTAGCAGTGATTTCAGACCTTGCAGTCAACGACTGTAAGCTCCATAAACTGCTTTAATAATAGAACTACTAAGCTCTTAAAGAGCACCTTCCATCCAAGCCAGCACTTTAAACCTCTCATTCACCATAATGGTTTAAGCCTCTGAACACCAATTAAAAGCAAGAAGTAAGAAAGCGTTTGAAGCCCATTTCACAGTTATGGAATCCAAAAGCTATCTCTGACATCTAGTTGAGTTCTGACTACATACAGTACAATGTTTACAGTTCCTTAGATAGGAAAATGTGTTTCTATGTGTGTCTGGAATCTGACTGTGAACTTTAATCCTGCAAAATAATATAATACTCTGGATCACAAGTGAATAACTTGTAGACCTTCACAGATTTCTGGACCGCAGCTCCCATCATCCTTCACATTAGTTACATTCTTCTGAGTAGCCAAAACAGGTGGCCAAGCTCATCTAAAGAGCCATAGTTGACCATCCTTGCATTTCAAAAAACTGTCTGATGACATTTAAAATGGTCCTCCAATAGTAAATAGTAGTAGAAAAGGTACCCTGAATGAGAAACTCTGTTTCAAGATATCTCTGAGCAAGATTGGAAAGCCTCTGATACTAAGCAGTAATCTAACAACGAGGGCCCAGATAATGTGAAGCAACTTCTTAAAAACATGACAGAAGAATGCCTCCTTTCCCTTATGGTCACGTTTATCTTGAGTAATGCTTCTCCAAAGCACTTTGATCACTAACACAGAAGACTCTGAAAACAAATTACCTTACTTAAGTTACTTACATTATTTTTTTCTGCAATATGAAATTTTTTTTTGTAAAGATCTGTTAACTAAAGGGTTGCAAGACTGTTGGGGAAAACGTCTGAAGATAAGCTCAGTATTCTTTAAACTCCCAGTTTTGTTTAAACAAGCAGTAAATCCTACATAATGCAGGGAAAGTGTAAGCAGGGGGGAAAATATAAGAATTCATAGTTTTCTGCTGCCACCTGTTGTAACCATTATTCAGTGTCAAACATTTATGTATTTATTTATTATTATTATTATTATTATTAACTTTATTTGTACCCCGCTAGCATCTCCCGAAGGACTCAATGCGGCTTACACGGGCCGAAGCCACAAAACACAATACAATAGAAAACATAACACAGCAATAAACAAAGCAAATCAAACAATTAAGCAAAATAACCACAATGACAAAATAACCACAATGACACTATTAAAACTGGTTCGGCCAGCGCAATGGGGTACAGGGTTAAAAGTGCTGAGATGGCAGGAGGAACGTAGGATTAAAGTGCGGTGTGCAGCAACATTAGTTGTGCTAAAGTGCATCTAGGACTTGGGATGGGGATTCCTAATCTGCGAAGGCACATCGGAACAGCCAAGTTTTTAGGTTCCTTCTGAAAACTGCCAGAGTAGGGGCCTGACGAAGCTCTTTTGGAAGGGCATTCCAAAGTCGGGGGGCCGCCACAGAGAAGGCCCTGTCCCGCGTCCCCACCAAGCGCGCTTGCGACGTAGGTGGGATAACGAGCAGGGCCTCCCCAGATGACCAGAGCGAGCGTGTGGGTTCGTAGATGGAAATGCGGTCACGCAGGTAGGGTGGTCCCAAACCGTTCAGGGCTTTGTAGGTGAGCACCTGCACCTTGAATTGGGCTCGGAAAATAAATGGCAGCCAGTGGAGCTCCTTGAACAAGAGGGTTGACCTCTCTTGATAATGAGCTCCAGTTAGCATCCTGGCTGCTGCCTGCTGGACCAATTGTAGTTTCCGAGCCGTCTTCAAGGGCAGCCCCACGTAGAGCGCATTGCAGTAATCCATTCTAGAGGTGACCAAGGCGTGGACCACCCCGGCCAGATCCGCCTTCACGAGGTACGGTCGCAGCTGGCGCACAAGTCTCAGTTGTGCAAAGGCCCTCCCGGATACCGCCGACACCTGAGCCTCAAGTGTAAGCGAAGAATCCAAGAGGACACCCAAACTGCGGACCTGTGGCTTCAGGGGGAGTGTAACCCCGTCCAACACAGGTTGCCACCCTATACCCCGATCCGGTTTACGATCGACCAGGAGGACCTCTGTCTTGTCGGGATTGATCTTCAGCTTGTTCTTCCTCATCCAGATCGACACAGCGGCCAGGCACTCGTCCAGCACCCGAGAAGCCTCCTTGGAATTAGGTGGAAAGGAGTAGTAGAGTTGTGTGTCATCCGCATAGAGATGGCACCCAACTCCAAAACTCCGGATGACCTCTCCCAGCGGTTTCATGTAGATGTTGAAGAGCATGGGCGACAAGATAGATCCTTGCGGGACCCCACAGGTCAAAGGCCAGGGGTCCGAGCAGGCGTCTCCCAGCTTCACCAACTGGGTGCGTCCCTCCAGGAAGGACCGGAGCCACGACAGAACCGTGCCCCCAAGGCCCATCCCAGAGAGACGACCCAGAAGGATACCATGATCGATGGTATCGAAAGCCGCTGAGATGTCCAGGAGAACCAACAGGGTCACACTCCCCCTGTCCAGCTCTCTGCGGAGGTCATCCACCAAGGCGACCAAGGCTGTCTCGGTGCCATGACCAGGCCTGAAACCAGACTGTGCCTGATCTAGGTAGTTGGTATCGTCTAGGAAGCCCTGGAGCTGCGAGGCGACCACCCGCTCCAGCACCTTACCCAGGAAAGGGAGGTTGGAGACTGGTCTGTAGTTATTCAGCACCGTGGAGTCAAGGGAAGCTTTTTTGAGGAGTGGACGAACCACTGCCTGTTTCAAACCAGATGGAAAAATCCCTTGCTCCAACGATGCATTGATAATCAATACAAACCAGTCAACCAACCCCTCCCTGGCTGATTTAATGAGCCAAGATGGGCATGGGTCTAGAGGTGAGGTGGTCGCCCTCACAGCCCCAAGAACCTCCTCTACGGTTTCAGGAAGAACAAGCCTAAAAGAATCCCACAAAATTGGACAAGCAGGTACCTCCGTCACCTCTTCAGGCACTGCGATGGAATTGGAGTCGAGCTCGAGGCGTATCTGGGCGACTTTATCTGCAAAATGGTGTGCGAAATCGCGACACCGAGCTGCGGGGTCGTCAGGGACCTCCTCCACCGCAGGTGGGTGGAGGAGTTCTCCCACGACCCGAAACAGCTCCGATGATCTATTTGCTGCAGATGCTATACGAGCGGTCGTGAATGACTTCCTGGCCGCCCGTATGGCCACGGAGTATGCCTTAAGAGAGGCTCTAGCCCGTGTTCGATCAGATACATCTCGAGATTTCCTCCATTTGCGCTCTAGCCCCCTTCTCGTGTGCTTCATCACAGCCAGCTCCTCGGTGAACCAAGGAGATGGCCTGTCACGACGCAACGAGATGGGGCGTTCGGGTGCGATCGTATCTAACGCCCTGGCCATCTCCCCGTTATAGAGAGTTATCAAGGCGTCGATAGAATCGCCAGGCTCCAAGGCAGGAAGAACCCTAAGATTCCTCAGGAATCCATCCGGATCCATCAGTCTCCTAGGGCGGACCATCTTAATTTGTCCTCCACCCCTGCGGAGGTTTAGGGTCGCAGTAAGTCTAAATGTGATCAGATGATGGTCAGACCATGTTGATACCCTACTTTCCCATAGTTCACTAAAATACTACATGTGCCCCTACTGGACTTCCATTTCACAATTCCTCTAAAATAATATTACCTAATTTAGAGGTAAGGACAAGAACAATAGCAAAGAACAGTTGCATTGGAGCTGTAGCCTGCATCTAGAAGTCTCTCAAATTGGTACTATTTCTTTATCATGTTAGAAGCAAATTGAGGGTATAGTTATAATGTATTTAAAAACACAAACAAAGTAAAAAAATTGGCATTATACTAAATTTCCTTTGACCAGAAGCCGGCCACTTGAAGTATCTCTGGTGTCGTTGTGAGAAGGTCTTCCATTGTGCATGTGGCAAGGCTGATGTTGCATTGTAGTAAGTTTGTTCGAGACTGACAGATGAAGTTTGTTTGGGACGGCCAGATGAAGATATTAGCACTGTCTGGCCACATTCAAACATCCTCTGAATTTACACATTCTTTACAGGATAGCGCAGCCCTGCCAGGAAATGAACCCTTGAGGACACAAACTTGAGAAAATCAAACATATAAAAGTAGATGAAAGAAAAAAAAAACCCAGAATCTTTACCATCTCAGTTCTAAGACTTCAGTATGTAAACTATAAAAAATAATTAATCACATTGTCTCACCAGGCAATATTTTAAAAACTAAAAACCCCAAATTATAACAGCATTTGCAGGCCTTGAGTCCTTTTATTTGAGAAAAGTAAAGAAATAAATAATAGGAAAATATTACTAAGCATATCATGTTCACATGTTTAACAATCATAAAGGAAAAAAGGGAGGCAAAGGGAAGAAAGATAGAAATATTTTTGCTAGAAATTATTTAAAGTTTGCAGATAGTCTTTAAATGAAATGGGAGGAGGGCTATGCTCTGCAGTTGATGGACTCCTAATCTTTGGAGGTCTTTAAACAGTGGCTGGATGATGTCTTTCAGGAATGCTGTAGCCATCTCTTCCTGTATGGCAGGAAGTTGGATCCCTTCCATTTCTAAGATTCTATGCAGATTTAATACATACCCATATGCAAGTTTACTCAGAGTTATGGTTCACATGGCGATCAGCATGTACTCTGAGCAGATTTGTTCTGCAGGAGACAACATAGTGGAATCCAGGAATTTTAGAATACTGCTCCCATAAATCCATGAATCATAGCAAATAGTTTGAGATTGTCATAATCCAAAGTCTGGAGGACACTAAGGCAATTTAGATCCAAGCTTAGAACCCACGCTGCTTGCCCAGCTTCATCCCACCCTTCCCTGAATCTCCTTCCGAGTCTTTCCCCTCTTTTCCTCACCAATTCAGGAGGATCGCAATGCTCTGGCCCCTTCCCAGAGGCCACAAACTTGAATCTACACTTAGCAAACATTATGTGCACTGGTTTATCATTATGCGTGGACTAATTGCTTAGCAGTAAACATTAGTTACACACCTTTAACAGAATAATGATGTACCATTGGTTAAGGATGGATCCTGAACCTGAAAAGGCTGAATTTGTTCCTCAAAACTTTTGAATCTGTTTTATATCTTGGAGGTACAACACTTTATTTCCAGGAAAGAGCCACCATTTGGGAACGCAGGGCTTCTTGCTAGTTTTAAACAACAAAGGCCACATCCAGATGTTTCCAGTAAAGCCAAAGGTTAGATGGAGGAGGGCAGATTGTTCAGAACTACATTAATAGGACCTCTTGTGTTCTTTTGAATTTTAGACATGACAGACATTGCAGAAGATGTGCTTTGTTCTGATAAAGAGAGGGATGTAGATACGGGATAAAAGAGCACATGGAAGAGATCTGGAATGCAAATTGTACTACATTTTACAGCTTCGTTGGACAGCTGCTGAACAGAGTTTCTTTTCAAGTCCTTGATGCTGATGGAATTTAATTTCTTACGACGTTGTCAGACTATGTTTTTCTCACTCTGCTACAAAAAGGAGACAACTAGCACCCAAGTTTGAACATTTGGGATCATGGAGCCATTTAAATATGGAGAAAATGCTAAGAGCACATGTGTCAGCATATAAGCCTTCAAATTTCTTGCTGACTTATGGCAATCCCATTAATTTCATGCAGGACATATCTTACTCAGAAATCACATTTCCAGGAAACCACAACATCAACCATAAGAAAAACATTCTGCTTCTTTAACATTATTAAACACAATCTTTCTGCATGTTTTAATGTACTTTGATTTAATAACTTTGATTTTCAATGTATTCCAAAATTATTTGCAAGGCAACATGATGGATCAACATAGGTTGTTTAAAGAGGTATGGGAATAAATCATGCAGGGAAAAACAGTTACAAAGTGGGGGGGGGGGGAGTCAAAGTTGTAGTGCCCTACTGTTATGTAAAGTAGACTTAGGTGCAATAACGACCAGAACAACCTTTGACTATGTCCTCAGATTATGTGATTTTAAAATTGTGTTTAATGTTTGATTGTTTTTAATTTGTTTTAATGTACATATCTATTTTCTATTGTCTGTTGACGGCATCAAATTGCTGCTGATTGTTAGGTCACTCTGAGACCCCTTTGAGGTTGAGAAAGATGGAAGATAAATATAGCAAGTAAGTAAATGTGCCATAATGGTAACTGCTTCTCTCTTGTCTGAAGGAGCATTTGGGAGTTGAAGCTTGGTTGTCTTGACAACATGGATATAATCCAAAGAGACCACCAGTCTCAAGGAGATTGGGGCAAAGAAACAGAGCTTCTGTAGCAGAACAGTAGGTTAAGGAGGAGTCTAATTTAAAGAGAACAGAAAGCCCAGGGAGACTGGGAAAGATGCCTGGGATTTTCATTTCCATTGACAGAGGACTTTGTTACAGTCCTGGAAGGAGTCAATGCTTATGACACTTCATAAACCAGAGGTGGACAACTATGATCCTGCACATGTTTTTTAGCCTACGACTCCCAACGGCCTAACAAGCATAAGCAATCATGAGGAATTATTGGGAGTTGCAGTGCATCATCTAAAAGGGCACAGTTTCTCACTCCTTTATAAAGGATTTGGCAACCAGGAAAGTGATGGAGACATATGTGATATTGCTTTTCCAGAAGCTGTGTACTTGCAGATAGATATCTCACCAAAAGTATTTTGTAATATGTGCTTTTCAGGGAGAAATTAATCTCACATTCAAAACTATTACTTTGGGAACACAGTGAACCTTGAAATCTAATGGACAATATTTAGTTACAATTCAGTTGACTCAGAGAAATTAGTATGATATGAAACTAGGAAAAGGCCCCTGAAACTAGCATGCAACCATCATTAGGAACTGAACACTAGCAAATCTGATGCCTATTCAAACTAGTTAATGCAATACACTCAAACATTTCTCAGGTAAAAAATAGGGCACATGTGGACAAGCAACATCAGTGTGTGGTGAAGATGGCAATTACTATTAAGAATAATTTACAAGCTCTTCTAGGATGCAGCAGTTTGCCTTTACCTGAGTCTACTGAACGAGGTTTGACTACCTTCTCTCTTCTCCCTTCTACTTAGATAAATGAGAGCCCTTCCACACAGCCATATAACCCAGAATATTAAGGCACATTCCTCTGCTTTAAACAGAGGAATCCCTTTCAAATACTAGGAGGAAAGATGCAGTTACACTACTGTGGAGATAGCAGGATCCATTTCCAAGGACATCCCTGCTACACAGCTTCAGCCTCTTCTTTTTTTTTCTTTCAAAGGAAACATCCTGCATAACTGCTTACTTGGCTAAAATGCTTCTATGAACAGGAAATGCTGCATTTTAACCTGTCCTTCTGTGACTTAAGCCCCCTGCTTGCTGCCCTTTCCACATGGAAGTGTAAACAATGGCTTCCCTCTTCTTCCTAATATCACTTCAAATGTAAATAACTGTCAGTATATTCCCTAAATATATATTTTTCAGTAGACTAAACAAACTCAATTGTTCTTCCTGTCGTTCCTAAAGTGGCCTTGGGGTACTCATCACTCTCCCTATTTCAATGTATTCTGTTCTCATTTATCAGCCTGCTCCGTGAATTACTGCATGAGAGCCAGCATGGTGTAGTGGTTTGAGCACTGGACAATACCTCTGAAGACCAGAGTTCAAATCCTTGGCCATGAAAACCCACTGATGAACCTGGACAAGTCACGCACTCTCAGTCTCAGAAGAAGGGAAAAAGTGGTGCCTTTAGCCTATAATACCCTAAATCAGTGGTTCTCAACCTGGGGTCCCCAGATGTTTTTGGCCTACAACTTCCAGAAATCCCAGCCAGTTTACAGCTGTTAGGATTTCTGGGAGTTGAAGGCCAAAAACATCTGGGGACCCCAGGTTGAGAACCACTGCCCTAAATGGCCCCAGCCCAGCTTACCTCTCTAAATGTATCTAGCTCTATGAACCACCTCAGATGTTAAGATCTTCTAGGGAGACCCTGTTCTTGGTCCCACCTCCATCACAAGTGCGGTTGGCAGGGATGAGAGACAGGTCCTTCTCAGTGGTGGCTCTTCACCTGTGGAACTCCCTCCTCAGTGAAATCAGATCAGCTCCCTCCCTCCTGACCTTCAGAAAAAATTGTTGCCCACTTGTAAGCTGCTCTGAGTCTACTTCGGGGTAAGAAGGGTGGGGTAGAAATAGAGTAAATAAATAATTGAATAAATAAAAGCAACCTACCCAATTTTGCCAAGAAAATCCAATGCATTGGGGTTGCCAAAAGTCTAAAAGGCTTCAAATAAATTATTTCCAAGGATTACTTAATCCACTGAATGTGAAAAATTGCCATAAACCACCTTAATAATTACACATAATTCTTTTATTTGTTATAGTTATTCTAGTTCTGAGTGGAAAAAAACTGGAAATCATGACAGAAGAGGCACAACAATAAAATGATTCAAAGATTTTCAGTAATTGCTACTATACGTGCTAGAGAAACCTGTTCAAACAGGTTACAGAAGTATATGTATTCCTAATTTTAATCACAAGTCAACAAACTTGAATTAAGAAAACAGATAAGAATGCAGAATTTATGACGACAACTGGTTTTTCATGAAATTTTGGTTAAAAGGGCTAGCTCTGGGTAGAAGAGGCAGAGCTTCAGACTAGTGTTTTTAGTATTGACTCTAGCAAGAAAGCAATAGACGATGTCTTTGTGCATCCCTGAAAATTGGTTTCTTTATACAGGTTGAGCATCCTTTATTCAGAATTCTGAAATCCTAAATACTCCAAAAATTCCAAACGTGTCCACATAAGTAGCTGAGGTAGTTTCATGCACAAAATTATTTAAAATATAGTGTATAAAATTACCTTTAGATTATGTGTATAAGATGTCCATTAAACATAAATAAATTTCATCTTTAGACTTGGGACCCATCTCCGTGATATCTCATGATGTATGTACATGCAAATACAGGTAGTCCAAAATCTTTTTTAAAAATCCAACATCCGAACAGTATTCCTTGTTGTATGAGTAAGGAATTTATCATAACTATTTCCTCCCTACTTCTGCAGTTTGCAGTATGCACTGCCACAGACCTATGGTGGCAGAAGAACTGGTAGCACAATCTCCATACTAGTGTGATGTATAGGGAGTAGTATCAGAAGGTAATGCCGGGGAATTCAGTGGGTAATCCAAGAAGGGCAGATAAGCAACTCAGCAGAGGAGAAGTTCCTCAGAGGAGTTCCGCTTCTAAACCACTTTAAATAGCACCAGTCACAAGTGTAAGAGGCCGTAAACACATTTATTAGCCAGTAGGTATTGCTTAACATTGATGACATTAAACATAGTCACCCTACTCGTCTGCCAAAATTACAATGGATTGAAGGCAGAGCCAGTGGTAACATACTCCATTGGCCTCAAGTAGCCTTTGGATCAGAATCTTAAAAGGGATTAGTAACCCAGTGTTATTGTGAGATTCTACTACACAGCACCAGTCATAATAATACTTTCCACATCTGGAGAAATAAGACACTTTTTGGAAGATATTTCCCTTTCACTGAATCAAGTTTTGACCAAAGGCTTTGCTAGCTCTCTCCTCTTTGATTTCAAATAAGGGAGCCAAATTCCTCCTCCCGACCTGATGCGAACTGTTTTATTATATAAATCATAGCAGAATTTTTGTGCAAGTGTATGAGGAGAAAGCAGTCTCTCAGATTGATACTTTATTTTGTTATTTATTTATTTATTTATTTACATCACTTATATCCCGCCCATATCAGCCCGCAGGCGACTCAGGGCAGTCTACATATTGGCATAATTCGATGCCATCAATACAATACAAAAGCAAAAACAATTAAGTGCAATTAGACAAAAACGACAGTGCAATAACAATTTAAAAAGAGCTATATCCTCTCATTCCAATCCTCATCCATTTCATCGTCTTGGCCGTTCCTGGGTCATTCTCCATCTCAAGCTTGACTATCTATTCCGGGGTTCCGAATGCCTGCTCGAAGAGCCAGGTTTTCACTCTCTTACGAAAGGTCAGGAGGGAGGGGGCTGATCTAATATCCCTAGGCAGAGAGTTCCACAGCTGAGGGGCCACCACAGAGAAGGCCCTGTCTCTCGTCCCCGCCAAGCGTGCTTGCGAAGCAGACGGGATTGAGAGCAGGGCCTCCTCAGATGATCTTAACTTCCTGGAGGGTTCGTAGGAAGAGATGCGTTTGGATAGGTAGCCTGGGCCAGAACCGTTTAGGGCTTTATAGGCTAAAGCCAGCACTTTGAATTGGGCCCGGTAGCAAACTGGCAGCCAGTGGTTCATGCTGATATTTAATATACACCTGTCATTTTCAGAGGAAACTATATACTATAATGTCTTCTGAATAGATACCTGACTCATTTGTCTGACTTCTCTTTTTCTGCTTTCAGTAGGAACATCTGATGACTCTAGGATATATTTGAACACTGCTCTTCAGAGAATCATAGTCATGTGGAAGGAGGACTGTATATTCGGACATTAACTTTGTTCTCATGATTCTGCCTGATATCCATACATGAAGGGGCAGGTTAGCTCTTTAGGAGGGATCTCCTGCCATCATAAAGGCTTCTCCGTGAGCTTACTTTACTACTTAGGCAATCCTATGTTGTCCGAGTAAGATTGTCCCCCAAGGCCGTTGTATTGGCGGTGGGTACATAGGTGACTGTGGAACCCTATTCTTGACCTGCATGTTATCCTACAGTGAAGGCATCGGTTTCCAGGTGGAAGGTGGTCTCGGTCCAGGTTGGCTGGATGCGCCTTCCTCTTGGCACATTTTTCTCCATTCATATCTTTTCAAATTCTACAGCACTGCTGGACACAGCTGACCTCCAGCTGGAGTGCTCAAGGCCCTGGGCTTCCCAGTTCTCGGTGTCTATGCCAGAGTTTTTAAGGTTGGCTTTGAGTCCATCTTTAAATCTCTTTTCTTATCCTTCCTCCAACATTCCATTTTCCGATCTTGAGTTTGGATTAGAGCAACTGCTTTAGGAGATGGTGGTCAGGCATTCGGACAACATAGCCGGTCCAGCAGAGTTGATTGCGGAGGACCATCGCTTCAATGCTGGTGGTCTTTGCTTCTTCCAGCACGCTGACATTTGTCCACCTGTCTTCCCAAGAGATTTGCAGGATTTTTCTGAGGCAGCGCTGATAGAATTGTTCCAAGAGTTGCACGTGATATCTGTAGATAATCCACGTTTTGCAGGCATATAGCAGGGTTGGGAGGTTAATAGCTTTATAAACAAGCACCTTGGTATCCCTATGGATGTTCTGGTCCTCAAACACTCTGTACTTCATTCAGAAAAACCTGCACTCGCAGAGCTCAGGCGGTGTTGTATTTCAGTGTCAATGTTGACTTTTGTGGAGAGGTGGCTGCCAAGGTTGCGGAAATGGTCAACATTTTCTAATGTTACACCATGAGCACACAAATATTATCAAAACTCCTGGGAACTATGATTTCCAGGCAGAAACAACACCTTCCTTATTAGAACTTACGAACATTACTTTATGGATGATATTGCCCAGAATCTTCCAAGCAGCTGTCCTGTGACCATGCCGTCCCTTGGGATGCAGGGAACTATAATCCAAAAAACACAATTTTTCAAGTTCTACTCTACATGTATGGATGGGTAGGAGGCAAAACCAACAAACAGCAAATATGTGGGCTGGTCAGGAAGATTAAACAAAATCAAGCCCAAGTCATCCCTGGATGACACAAAAAGGTATGAGAAGAAATGCAGCTTCCTTTTCAAATCAGGACACAGGCCCAATCAGTTATTCAGGAATAAGAAGGCCAGATTATCCCACAGTTAGGCCCTACAGAAGTAAACCTGCCATTGATTCATATACTCGTCTCTAAAAGAATTACAGTAAGCAGCTAAATGAGAGAGGGTATTTCCAGTTGAGATGCTCTTCTTCAAGGTAATTAGCCTGGCGCCTATACTATCAGCATATTCTTTTAGAGTCAAGCACCAAAAAGCGCAGGTATATAGTGTTGGAATTCAACCCCACATTGCCCAAGTCTGCAGTCCTCAATGAGGAAGAGTTAGCTTTAGAATAGGCTGAAGAAATCCCCCCCCCCCCCAAAAAAAAAACCTCCTGAATGACAGCTGGAATATATCTATTTGTTCTCTTCCCTCTCTTTCTGCTCTCATTTTGATTGGGTGTGTAGAATTGATACTTTTCAAGTGCATGCCTTTGTTTCAGGCTTCTGCTTTTTACATCTTTGGGTATTGAGACCTCTCTGCTTGTGTGTGCCAGGAGAGATGTAGTCCCTCACTTTTGAACCCTAGCTCAGACCCAGTTCTTTACTATTAGAAATTTAGTTATTATTTTTGTAAATAAACCTTTTGTAATTTTTAAAGACTGGACTCTGCATCTTTGCCTCCTAAGCTTTTACAAAACTTCAAGCTCTGCTTGCTGTGAGCTGAATGCTCAACTATAAGTATCCTGCTTGTGTTTTGGATACTCTGCTGTATTTTTGGGAGTTTTCCCTAACATATAGGACCTTTAAAAAAGTTTTAAAGCTGCCTATTTTCTATTAACTGCTGACTTCAAACTAGGGTGACCTATGAACAAGAAACCTCCAACCACCCTGTATTCAAAAGCCCTGTTTAGGTTTTGCAGACTTAGGAGTCTGGATTTTTTGACGAAGTCTATATACATACTCTCTTTCTTTGATATGGCCATGCTGGCTGGGGGTATCCAGATGGTCATGTTGGGTCACAAAGTGGATCATTTTATAATCCACTTTTAAAACTTTTGCTAATGGCTCCTGCTATTGTTAGTTTGTGCTGCATGCGTAGGATGCAGATTCTTTGGCTGGAACGGATGGATCTTTCTTATGTTGCACAGCCCACAACAAATCAAGAAACACACACAAGACGGATCAAAAACCAGAAGGGGTGCCAGCAGAGCTCTGCATGATATACTTCTTCACGTGGAACATGTCATTCACCAGACAAAACTGCTTTCAACATCACAGATCAAATGAGACAAGCCAAGAAATCCTCCAAATATCTCCAGGAGAAACACATCTGTTAACCTTGAATACATAAAGAATCTACTTGCATATTGTTCAAGTTACTTCTTCCTCTGCAGTCCACACAGGTCATTTTTAAACTATGCACTAAATAATAAGAGCAAGTTCCCTAGAAGCAGAAGAGAGCATAATTTTTGCCACATGTCTGCCAACAAAGCCAAGTACTCAAAAAGGTGTTTTTAATGCAACTAAACTGATATTGCTTACTAACCTTGTGGAAACATTTCATAGGTTAAAGTATCATTCACTATAATAAAATCAGTCAGTTTCAAATAACAGACTGTAGCAGCACATCTAAATTTTATAAAGGAATTATGTCCCAGTAGAAAATTTTAAAAGTGAGAAAGATTTACTGATCTTAAATCCTAGTCCAGCAGATATATTTCTATTAACATGCCTCTGTGGGATCATCCATTTTTTCTTCAATGCTGTTTTTCATCCTGGCCCTATTTAAGAAGCTGAGGGTCACCATTCTGTCAAACCTTTTGAGGATAGGAATGTGAAGCACAAAGCAGCGAAGTCCCCTTTTGCTGCCACATAGACAGACATGGGAAAAGTACCACAGGAACTAAATAAGCAGTCTCAGTAGGGAGATATTAGAATAGGTTTGGCCCAGCTAGAAACACTAATGATATCTTTCCTCCATGCAGTATTTATGGCACATGATTTAGGCTAAATGTCTTTATTTGTGCCAGAAAACTAGGAAGGAAGTAATGCTATTTGTGGAGAAAGATGACGGGGACAGTTGAAAAAGACTAAAAAACTGAAATTCCATAAGCAAGAGCTACAAAGGCAAGGGTTATCAACCAACACAGAGCTGCATCTCTGTGTTGGTTGATAACCCTTGCCTTTACAGCTCTTGCTTATGGGAATCCCCTTCTGTAAAAAGCTTTAAGACCACAGGGATATTATCTTTTGCTGGGCCTAATGTTCACTCTCAAAGAAAGGGGCATCTTTTTTTTGTCCTTAAGTAACCCTCACCAAAATGAAGCTCTATCTTTGTTTTGCCTTGTTTTAAAAACCACATAAAAACAATGTTTAATTGGTTCTCAATTCTAGTTCTTATCCCCCACGCCCAAAATTGCAGAAATCACGTTAAGACCACTTTCTGCCAGGGAGTTTTAGTAACCTTTTTTTTTTTACAGTAAAGAGAAACAGGCCTAAAAAGATTAAAGTCATTTGGAAACCTTATGTTGTCATTATTGGGCAGACCTAGAGGCCTGCCTCAAACGTAGAGTGTTTTGTGACTGACCATCTTTGGAAGGTTCTGCTGGAAGGTTCTGAAAAGTTCCATGTAGGATTATATAAGTAGCCTGCAACTGCTCCCTCGCTGTAGCTACTTGCCGAAAGCTTTACTTGCATGCGTGTATAATAAATCTGGGTCACTGATCCTCTGTGTCTTCTATTAGGAGTTCTTCACCAGAACTTCTGCTTCTGGCTACCTGAGTCCTAACTTTTGCCAAAAACACCTAAACAAAAGCCCTATCCTCCCTTCTGGGAGTCTACTTCTGTTGTTCGATTTCTTCTTGTGCGCTTCTGTGATTGATCAATTGCGTCACTAGAGTTGGTGCCACCCAGTAACTCATGAAGTCACCCACACGGACAAGTCCATGCCACTAGCCAAAATACTAGAAATTTGATAAAATTAGTGATTGTAAAAGCTGAGCAACAAAAACGAAGTTTGCTTGTAGCATGTGATGACAAAACCATGTGATTCAAAGTGTCATTGTAACTGGGTAATAATGACAGCTGTGCATACACATGAGAAGTTAAAAAAATAACGTAAGAGTTTTAGTTTGGTAGGTATATTGATACAGTTCATGTAAACTGGGCAAATTGGTTTTAATTTAATGACTTATGATAATTTGGTTATAATTAATTGCTATTGTTTTAACTCTGTATGTATTTATGGTTTTATACTGTGTTGTTGATTTGTGGCATCGAGAGAAGGGCAGAGTAAAAATGCTAAGTAAATAAATAAATAAATAAATAAATAAATAAATAAGAAAAAATGTTGGTTGAAACACTGCACATTTTTATAGACGGTCATTTTGCTGTCACCTTCTTTGATAATGTCACCTGGTGTAATTTGTGAACACACACCCCCCACACACCCCTGTAGTGATGCCACTGTGATGGCTTAAAGTGTAGCTCTCTTTACAATAGGGTAGGGAAGAACTAAGAACTGCCATTTAGTACCATAATCTTTTCGCTCTAGTAATTACTGCTGTTAAACAGTCTTTTTTCTAGCACCCTGCCTTGTTTCTTTTGAAACGCTCCCTATCTTTTTTTTCTTTTTTTTCTTTGTTAAAACTGTTTATTTTGATTATGGTACATAACAGAAAAGCAAATCATGGCAGATATAATCAGGTACCAATATTTTTGACGTGTACATGTCTATCTACCTTATTCAATTAATCAGTTAATTTTGACATTAAGTACAAATTATTATCATTTACATATCTTAATACACATAGACTTGCTATTTCTGTCTGTTTTCCACTGCTTACAGTCAGAGCTTTGTATTAAATTTTTTCCATAACATTCAGGAAATCAGCACATGGCATTTTACACACATACCACAGACCTTACACTCATCCCAAAACCCCTATCCAAAACAAAATAAAACCTCATCCCCACACCCATGCACCCTTCACCATGACTTCCCACACCAAAACACTATGAAGCCTTTAAGCCTATTTATCTATCCTTATTCATGGTAAACCTAAATTCCTAATGGGGCTCCTCTATATTACTGACTCTATTCAGATATGCCATGGCCAACTTCCACTTTTCTAAAAAGTCCTCATTACTCTTATTCCTCCTGTCTGGCCATTAGCATATATTCTCACATTCTTTCCCTCCAATCCTTTTTGGTTAGACCTTTTTCCCCTTTCCAATCTTTGGCTATGGTCAATCTTGCCACTGCAAAGCTATATTGAAACGCTGCCTAACCTGATTTGACAAAATCTTCTACGTCACTGTTTCCCAAATTCTAGTCTTCTATGTATTTCGGACTTCAGTCCCGAGAATCCCTGATCATTGGTCAAGGCAGGTGAGGTTTCTGGAAGTTGAAGTCCAAAATTATTTATTTGTTTGTTTGTTTGTTTATTTATTTATGTCTTGAGTACTAGAGTTTCTGAACTGCTTATTGTCAAATCACAGAATGTAATTTGGAAATATCATAATCCCAGAAGCACACTGTACTACCTCAAAGGACATAAAAATGGTGTGAGGACACTACAACATCCTATCTGTACCTTTTGCTCTAGTGACCTTCCATTCCCCTATCCGTACCTACAAAATATATTTCTTCCTCTGTTTTAAAGCATCTCTCCCTACTTCTCTCCCCCACCTCTCATTCCAGAAGGTTTAGAAATCCTATTTGCTTATCCTCACCACATCTGCCTCTCCTAGACACCAAAACACAGCCCACTAAAATACACACCAGAAAATCATGGCTGTGGCCACTTTAAACTTCTCTAGAAGATAATCCCTCTTTATTAGACTGCTGTATGGCTTCATCATTCATTCATCTGAATGTTTACTGAATATGCATAGTTCTTTAAATGTGGCAATGAATTTCCTACTGGAATTCATACACCTCGGCAATTAAATCCTCTTACACACAAACTATTCCACAAAGAATTATTATTGTTTAGGCTTTTTATTCTTTTGTGCTAAAAATTCCCATAACAAATAGATCTGGTATATCAGGCTACAATGATACACCACTGCCAAAGTTAACAGATTCTTTAAACATATATTAACTCAGAACCTCTATAAGTTGATACACACGTCCAGAGGGGACAGCTCATTAACAAGGCAGCATATTTTTTATGCCTATTTCAGATATTTTCAAATTAAATGGTCTAAATTCAAAAGGCTCAGTACCTGCCAAGGTTCTCTCAAATATAATGATTTATAATCCCATGACAGATTTATTGTGGCTATTGTTGTGATCCTAGGAGAAAAGTGACATTCAAAAACTGCTTGTTTTTGTTTTCTCTGTGCATACCTTTGCTTCACTAACATTCCCCAAAGAACTGAAACTAACTTTAATCCAGTAGGCTTCACAAGTAGTAAAGCAAATTATTGCCACTGTTAAAAGATAAAAAGCAAAGCATGTTGAATCAGAGCAAACTGTTCAGATAAATACCACAGATCAAAATATAGAAACCATGTCTAGTATTCTAAACCAATAAAGATCACTCCTGGTCTTTGAGAATTTTTCCATAACCAAAAGCATCTCACTAACAGCCCAACAGAGAAGACCCCCAGGATGCAATTACCCAACTTATTTCAATTGCTCCATGTTAAGGTGAAAAGCAAGCATTCAGTTCTTCAGCTTGGACCCAAGACATGCTTGTGCTAAAGAGCCACAACATCTATTGAAAAGGAAGACAATCAATGGACAAGACGTCTTAGATCTGGACCAGGATTTGGTTTCACTCAGCCATGAAATCACTGGTCAGTATGATAAGTTACAACAAATACAGTATTTCTATGACATATTAGCATTCAAAGAACTTTGCGTGCAATGTGTCAGTGACTTTTATGCCAACCTTATGAACACATAACACATAAATGTGACACAAACAGATACACAGCTGGCTGGCTGGCTGAATACACAATAAAGACCCCCAAAAGCTAGGAAAAGTATAGATAGAGGTGAATTCTGTGTCCCCTAAAATAAAATAAAAAATTGCACTTCATCACTCGGAACTATAGAGGCCTGCTTTCAGAAGCTTCTTGAAAAATAAATGATTAAGAGAGAATTACACCTTTCAGTTATTTGGTACTGTGGCTGACTTCCCATCATCTTGGTGCTATCCATTTACAAGGGAACACAGTAGAGCACTAATGATTTTGAACACTGGAAAAAATACATCACATTCTTGGAACTAGGCAATGTGTTCATAGATTTTCTGTTCCTTGGAACCCCATCCTCTCCAGCACTACTAGTATCCTATAGCATACCAATGATGATATCATCTTATGAGATGGAAAATAGAAATTCATTCTGAAGTTTTGAACTATGCCTGTTCCCTTTGCACCTCCACGTACTGGAAACTACACTGCCAAACCAACAAAGCTAAATTAAAGGCATTATGCTAGTGGTGTTCTCCGTAAGCTTCAATTTAGAGACTGAGTAGGAAATACATGTAAAGTAGTTGGAAAACCAGAGTTAAACACAAGGTCTCTATTTTAAATACAGTTAATGCCATCTTATAAAGAACTTCTTGTCTTTATTATCTCACTGTTAAGTGCATTTAAGATGGTTCCACATTATGGTAACCCCATGATGGTTTTCCTGGCAGGACTTACTCTTGCCTTCTTCTAAGACTAAAAGAATGTGACTTGCTCAAGGTCATTCAGTGCGTTTCTATAGCTGAGTGAGGATTTGAATCCTGATATCCATAGTCATAATCAAATGCTCAAATCACTAAACAATTTGAGCATTTGCCATGCATCATAATTAGATTTGAGATCGACAACAGAATCCTATCCTTGACCTCTTCTGCCTATTGATAAACCTTTGATGTATACATGCAATGAATTTGAATTTTAGACTGTCGTTGCTTTCACATGAGAACACAGCACTTCCTATATATAATACAAGTCAACCTGAGACTCCAAAATCTCCAAAGACTTTTGGCTACTATTGGTTGCATATGTGTTGCTGCAGGTCAGATCCTGGTTTCTGCAGATATGATGTCCTACTTGAGTCTGGTCTTACACACAAAGATGGGTTCGTCAAAATACCAGGGATAAAATTCTTAGCTATTTTTCTTCCTGAAGGAAGCGGTCATAAGTTTCATCAAACTTATTTGAATAAATATTTATTTCCACACAAAAAAATTATTTGCTGAGTAGAAAATTGTGTTTCCCACATTAAAAAAAACAACCATGTGCAAAATTCCCATCTGCCCCTTTTCTGTAAAAAGCAGAGGATTTCCTGCATAGAACATTCCAAGGCCAGAAAATGTAGTCATGAAGGGCCTAATAACAGAGTACAAGAGATGTTGCAAAGATCAGGCCTGTACAGAAATAGCTACCATGCAGAAAATACTGTTTGGAGTAAAAACAACTTCCTGCAATTTTTGCACAGAATAGGTCCTGAACTGAAAAGATTCTATTCTGGAATCTTCTTACTAGAGCTTCTTAAAACGGATTTTGACCAACAAACAAACAAAACCAACACCCCCCCCCCCCCAACTTCAAAATACAGTGCTAATCAAGCCCTGCAAATCACACAGCCTAACCTGACTGGAAGAGCCAGGCCAAAATGGACAATTCCAGACAGAAGCTAAGATCCTGGAATGACATTCGATTAACGGGGCCTAAGTAGAAAGCCCTTGTTCAATCTGAGAAAGAAGGCGAAGTTATGGAACTGACAGATACAGAAAATACAAATGGCTTACACATTTATGTCATTCATCTAGTAGCTAAATCAGGACTGAAGGATTATGCAGAGCTTTGCACATAAATTGGTAAATTCTTTCTGCTCGTACCTAAAAAGAAGTATTTCAACATTTAGGGATGGGAAAACTCTCATACAAAACCTGGGGTGCCACCATGTGATGGTGCCACAGAGAAGGTTGTAGTGGTCTTTTGATGAAACCCAAAGGACAGGACAGGATACCTGAGGTTGATCCAGTCTTATTCTAGGAATGGCTCATGGAAATAGCTGTCTTTATGACCACGAGTCCAAGACTGTGTGCATCAGTGCATGAACTTTCAAATATTCCTTCTTCTGGTGTGCCCTTCCAAACCTTCTGAGAAATCCTCGTTGGTCTCTTACACTATTCATCCGAAGCCCACCAGATGTTACAAATAGATGTGCTCCTGCTTGTTGGCCTTAACTGCCGCCCTCAGTCTTACCCCCCATTGAATGTGGCTGGCACTACTTATGGTGCTGAGAAACCTTTCTGAGGAGGAAAGCTTAGTCATCCAACACGATTCCAATTGTTGGGCCAGTATTTTCTCTTTGTACTCCAGAGCTATAAAATTCAGAGAACATCAAGGTACACAGAGCTTCCAGAAAAACCACACAGGCCACACTATAGTCATGTAGTTTCAGATGCAGCTCCTGCTGACATCTATTGAAGGTGTCAGGGGTCACTACATGAAAAAGACCACAGTCCAGACAAAAGGAAGCTTATATTTTAGAACAGAACAATATGCACACAGTCAAAAATTATCTCCATTCCGATAGGGATCTTTAGACACAGTGAGATCAAACAGTATATAAAACCCTTTGATGTAAATTTAATTCTTTTAAAATATGCACAAGGTAATTGAGAACACATTTTAGAATACTTGGGATTATAAAAACAGTAGATCTGCAGCTGCATAGAAAAACTAGCACTAAAGCATTTTCTCTTTCCTGAAATATTTTGAACATTATAAACCGTTCTCCATCAATGTGTATGTTCAAACCAACTTTTTTACACAAAAGGGTTACACAAAAGAGCACATCAAAACCTTTAAGATCCCAAGAACAGCCCATAATCCTGAATGGTTTCTGTTTATAAGAAAATAGCAGCTAAGGTTTAAACCTGAATCTTTTCATCATATCACAGCTATAGAAGTCCTGCCTCAAGGAAATCACCACTGCTTAACAATGTATTCACTCAGAAGAGAGGTGAGAGCTGCTCCTTTTAAGTCATATTTCATGCAAATATATTATGGATATCAAAATTAGTAAAAGGGCAGCAGTGGCACAGCAGGTTAAATCGCTAAACTGCAGAACTTGCTGATTGGAAGGTTGGTGGTTCGAATCCGCGGACAGGGTAAGCTCCGATTGCTAGCCCCAGCTTCTATCAACCTCGCAGTTTGAAAACTGCTGAGCTTAGACTGGAGCTAAGTGATTTCACTATAACTAACTTTAAAAGGTATAGTTTGATCAAGTTGCCCAGGCTCTTTAAGAAAAGAAAAGGCTTTTTAGAAAGAGTGTAAATGTACCAGAGCCTCTGGAGCCATGTATGTGTGCCTGTAAAGTCAAAGTTGTATATGACCAAATTTGGTATTAAGGAAAAATGTTACTTTCCCACTGTTTCTTGAGAAATTAGATGAACACAGTAGAGGCAACAGTCCAAATTGCAAAAGCCATTTCAATGCAGGGACACTTATCTGAATTTGAACTAATGTCCATTTACATGATAAATGTTCAGTGCTCCTGAAAATGACACACAGGTAGAAACAAAGAGCGGTTTAAGATTATTAAAAGCAAGCTCAATACATTACTTATCTGTAATTAAAAGACTGAGGTTTGAAGCTAGCTATTTGGTGTGACAGAATGCAAACTCTTAGACCATGGCAACTTTTAAGGCAATTTAGAAGACTATAGCATTATGAAACTGGACTCCTGACAAGCAATTTCTTCAATGACTGTAATTGCAATGGTATGAAAAGGTCAGCTCACTTGAAAAATCAACATCACAGAGTTTAAACTAGAAGGAGGGAGAAAGCATAAAGATAAATCAGTCCCTTTTAGAAAACTCAAATAAGTTTTACTGTTGGCACTGAGTTATAGTACTTAAAGAGTCAGTGAAAAGCTTTCTCTTTATTAGATCGGCTAATCTCAAGCATGTGGCAAAAATGAACAGGCTTAGGAGTATCAAAATCAACAGGTTTGTGCCTAATTATGTATCAGATAGTGACAATTAGCTGATTAGACGAGTATTAAAGAAATTGCTTCATAGAGCTTTGGAGGTACGTGATAACTTAGTTTCGCTCTACATTTATTGTCCTCTGATCATCTTGCTTCAGGTCTTTTTTTTATCTTCACAGATTTTTATACATGTTTATATAATGAAATAATTACATACAAATAATTATGATAACCAGAAGAGCAAAACATAGAGTTACAAACAAGATAGGTTCTGTAGGTTTGTTCTGAAGCTGAATTTGTATATGTAGTACCCCTAAATCTTGTCTCAGGTTTATATTAACTGATTGGGAATGGTAGGATAACCTCTGCTCCTTGATATTCTAGCATTCTGATGTTTGGGATGGATTTTTCCTAGTAACGAAAATAAAACTGTAACCGTGAAAAGACCAACTTTCCTAACTTGCTTTGGAGAAGTGTATGACTATATATAGATAAAATGCAACTATGCATATGACTCACTAGAACGCTGAAAACATAGGAAAGTTATATAGTCTATTTCAAAAGCATTAGCCCTTGCTTCACCTCTTGCTTTCTCATCTGCCTGTTTTCCATCACTCTTAATTCTTGTACCTGATCTAATCTCTGTTACAGGTTGAGTATCCCTTCTCCAGAAATCTGAAATGCTTCCAAATCCAAAAATGTTCACAAAGGTGACTACAATAGTGACACCTTTGCTTTTTGATGGTTCATTGTTCATGAACTGTTTTTACTGTTTTAATGAATGTTTTACTTATTGTTTTAATTGTTATTATATTGCTCTGCTATATGTAGTGGCATCGAATTGTTGCCAAATGTAAGCTGTCCTGAGTTCCCCTTCGAGGGTTGAGAAAGAACGGGACAGAAATATTGGAAATAAATAAATAAATAAACAAAATTATTTTTAAAATATGGTGCATAAAATAACCTTCAGAGTATATGTATAAAGTGTATATGAAACATAAATGAATGTTATGTTTAGAGTTGGATCCCATTTACAATATATCTCATTATGAAAATGAATGTGTGTGTGTATATATATACACAAAAACTTCTCGATGGTGGGCATAATTCTGCCTGTCCACTGCACCTCGTCTCCCATCTTTATTTTTTTATTTTTTTATTTTTTAAAATTTTAAATGTTTTAAAGCATGTGGTTATTTTTATTTTCAGGGAGGAGAAATGAGGGGATGCTGTCATAAAAGCATAGAGGTGCATCTTATCATATGAGGTAAGTCCTGAGACCATGACACCTGTCAACAGATTCTGATGGCTTCTATGAAAAGGTGAAGGACCGACAATTGATATTTCACAACACTGTGCAACAAAGGTAACAATCTTACTACAGGGGATAATGCCCCTGTATTTAATCCAGAGTTCTTTTAGCTCGTGGTCAATTAGGCTTGTCAGGTTTGTTTTGTTTTTACATTAACTCTACAAAGAGGTTCTTCAGGTCCAATTTTGGCACAATGGTTGGTTTTACTGGTTTTTTTAAAAAAAAACATTTACTCTCATTTTGGATGTCAGTACTTCATGGTCTATAATATCACAATCTACTGCTGGCCTTGTTTTTGCAGAGGGAATGGATCTTCATCTTCCCTTTCCAATTATTTAGCTAGTAACTCTTCTGTTTCGTTTCTTGATCCTAGGTGAAATTTTCCTACACCTCTGCAATTAACTATGACTTGTTTTGTTGTGTGACCAATTACCTCCTGCATTCCAGCATAAACTTCATTTTCCCCTTCTTCTGCTTCTATACCCATAGCATAAATTTAAATTAAGATTATACTGGCTGACTTTCCCTGACAATTTATTTCGATTATTAAATCAGATTTTACATTATATCCTTTGACTACTTTTGCTATATCTCCCACAATTAATGCCACCCTATTTTCTTCTTAGGTTTTCATTTCTTTAGTGAAACAATCTCTAATGAACTCAAAATGTCTAATTATTCTCCACTCATCTCAAGTATATACTGTAATATTTATACTTTCCATTTCTTATTTTACCGTGCCTAGCTTCCCGATTAATGCTTCAAATAGTCCATGTCTGAGAACATATGTTGTGCAGCTCTGGACTTTCCTTTCACCTAGCAACACATCAATAGGCAAACTTCCTTTTGACTGGAGTCGAGTTGTATCATTACCCACATCACTCCATGTAATTATCCTCTCCTGTACTTCTGACCCGGGAGTATCATTTTCGGGCACAACCTCTTGCTTTATTTTGGATTATATCATAACAATCATTAGTTAGTGTGCCAATGCTATTGTCGGCCATCAGGCATTTATGAACTGATGAGAGTTTTGGGATGGTGTGATTGGGATTCAGAGGGTGGGGTGTGAAGTTTTAATGTATTTTAATATTTAATGGTTTTAAGAACACATAGTGCTTAACTGATTTTAAAATGTTGTATTTAAATATTAATGCATTTTCATTGTTTTATCTTGCATTGTGTTGTATTTAATGTTGGCTGTCTTGAGTCCCTATATTGAAAGAAAGCCAGGATAAAAATGAAGTAAATAAATCAAAACAACTGGCACATTTAGCCTAGTTCCTCAGCAAAAGCCTGTCTGACATGGGAGGCCCTATTAGCAGCACTGTCAACACAGCCCCTTGCCTCACAGGAGCACACAATCCCGTCAACATAGAAAGGTAGTGTCATTAACATACCTGTATAACATTTTTGCTAGGTCAGAGCTTTGATAAGCTTCCCACAGAAAAATCCTACACTGCCCTGAAGTATCAGGTTGGCTGACTGAAAAGAAAGACCCCCTTTGCCTCACTTCATTGAATAGCTAATCTGACGACAACAACCTTTGCAGTCACTCTCCCAATGAATGAAAAATGCTGGGATGAGAACATTTGTTTGACCTCTGAACCCTTCCAATGTGGTTTATATCTCTGGTGTTTTGCTAATAGAAGAAAAAATATCTACTCAGCTGGTGAAGCTGAGAGACTAAACATAAGATTTTATGGTGTGGCTGCTTTTCAATTTATATATGTGTGTGTGTGTGTGTTTTTTTTGCATATGTATTGCATATATATTGTATATTGTTCTTTTGTATATTTATATATTGTTCTTTTGTATATTTATATTTTGTCTCTTTGCATATGCAAAAAGACAAAATATAAATATACAAAAGAACACATTAGGTACTTTGTCCAGGAGTCTGAAAGCATTGGGAGACGTATGACTGCCATAATCAGAAACACATAAATACAACTCTATGCAACTAACTTTCTGCCTCCATCATTGACCTTTCAAGACTAATGCCATGGAATATTTAACCCCATGCAAAACCCTCTCCAACAATCAAACTCACCTCATAGCATCTTTATTTTGCGAAGGATGCATGGGGAACTTTGGGCAGTTCCAGTATGGATAGAGAGAAATTCCTACCAGCCAAAATCAGCATAATCAGTGATGAGGGATGATAGGTATAAAACCACCAATGGAGAGTCAGATCCCTGAGCCAGATGTTATCCATTAGAACAGGCATGGGGAACCTTCGGCTCTCCAGGTGTGGTGGACTTCAACTCCCACAATTCCTTGAGGCCAAGGTAAGCCTTTGGGGTGAATGCCGAGCCTCAAGGAATTGTGGGAGTTGAAGTCCACCACACCTGGAGAGCCGAAGGTTCCTGACCCCTGCATTAGAACATTAAGTTCCACCATGTGACAGTCAGATATCTATTTTCCTCTTTATTTATTACGTTCATGTAAGTATAAAGAGTTGTTCTTGGTGTTCCGTGTCTTTTTCAACCCTGAAGGGGACTCATGGTGGCTTACATATTCAATACCTTAAAACATATGTATCCAATACCTTAAAACAAGATACAATTGAAATAAACATTTAAATTAAAAATTAAAATTAATACATACTAAAAAATTTAAAACATTACAATTGCTATTAAATCACACCATCCGCAATCGTAATCCGGACCATTCCAGAATTCATTGCACATATTCCATATCTGTTATTGCGCAGCAATTACTCTCTGAATCATTATTCTATGATTTGATGATTCTGTCCTTACAGATCCGAAAAAACTTTTGTACTCCCAATTCCTCCTGACACCATTACCTCATGTTTTCCCAGTCTTTGTATGTTTTTCTCCCTATTTTAAGAGGCCTGAAAAACTGTCCTCAGACCTAGCTATGGACACGAAAGATTGTAAGCTAAAATAATCTAATATATGTGTTTCTACTCTTTTGCTTCACCAATGGGATCATAAACTCATACAATGGTGGGAGTCCCCTTTGTGGAACTGTCTGGGTATGGATAGCCCTGCTGGAAGGTTGTTCACTTGACCAAACCCCCAGTGACAGGGAAAACCATTAAGAGACAGATGGATCCTGCAGCTTTCATTCATGGGGCTGTCTGTTAAATTCTGGGCAGAGGCTCATTGGCTAACAGATGGGTTGGCTGATACCTCAATCCAGTCCCATGAAAATGCAACTGTAATCAATAAAGTTGTGGCCTTATGTCCATTGCGAGAGTATCTTTGGAGGTTTGCTATTGATGGAGCTATAATTGTCCCTTCATTCCACAGATAAAAAAATAATGTTTATACCAATCCTAAAATAAATAAAGACCTAAGGAGAATTAAATAGTTGCTCTTGTTACCTCCTTTCAAATTTACTCCAATGAATGGCAACCCTTTCTTGGAGAATCTTTAGCAAGATTTATTCAGAGGAGCTTGCCACTGCCTTCTGCTGAGGCAGAGAGAGTGTGACCTGCCTAAGGTGACACAGGTTTTTTGTGAGTGAACAGGTCTTTGAACTCTACTTTCCTGGCATGCTAGTCCAAACACTCAACTTTAACTATCATTTCTACAATAAGAAATAGAGAGAAATATTCAAACTGCCTTGCTTTAGTTTTCTGAAAAGTTTTGCTTAGAAAAGCAAATGCCCGTCGACCAATAATTTTACATACCCATTACATACACCCAGTCAAAAGATCAAACAATCCAATCATGATAGTGCCCCCAGTCCCTTCTCTTCCCAAGATTTCTGCTCTCTACAGAAGATATATTCAGTGTTCTTTTAAGCCTCTTTTTGAACAACATCACTATGGAAACAGATCAGTGATGCCCTGCACCTTTATCAGCACTTTTCTTTCTTAATGTTCTTCTTGAATTTTCAACAAAGCCATTCAGTGAACCTTCACTAATCTAAGATTCTGTTTGGATTCTCTCTTCTTCCCACTTCCTTTAGAATAGCTTTCCCACAAATCAGCCCCTGAAGTCTGACTCAAAATACCCTAGTTCTAGTCTCCTTGTCCACAGTGGATACTAAGCGTCCGCTGTACTTACATTGTTTTTATTTCCATGCTGCCTTGAAATCTCATGCCACAGGGCATGATACAAATATGTCATAATTAAACTATTTTAACAAGTCATCTATAATACTACAAAGGGGTTTCTATTCTCTAAAACTAACCATAGCAAATGTAGCAAGATTCTGTCTAATCTCAATATATTCACTTCAAAGACAGTGAATAAACTATATTTGCTTCTTATAATGCATCAGATTGACTCTTCTGCCAGGAGGAAAGTTCAATAACTGGTGCTTTAAGAATATATATCTCCAGGAATTGTTATCTTCTTACTGGCAAAGAATTTACATTTTTGCATGTACGTGTGCTCAAAAATGTTAGTTATGCCATTTGTATCTTATCATTTACAGTAAGTATTGCCAAAACATGACTGACACTTAAAGAGTTCAGAACCCAATTGGATGAGGCTATAATATCATCCAATTCTTACTGAACAGCTAACAAACTAACAAACAAAAAACAGTTCGGTCTGGTCAATCACTTTCCCCTCCTAATAGCACTTCATGCAACATAAGCAACAGGAAAAGTATTGAGGCTTGAGACTCTATAAACAACAAAATATATTTAAATTATGTTTGCTCTTAATGGCATAGCATAATTTCAGATCCTTTTGTTTCTAGAAGTGTTGACACTGAAATGATTTATTTATTTACTTACTTACTTCACTTGTATACAGCTTTTCTCCCCCCAGCGAGGGACTCAAAGCAGTTTCCAACATAATTATGGCAAAATTGAATGCCTCACATACAGAAACCTAACATAACAATAATAACATACAATTATCAATTAAATCATAAACACATCATTTAACATTAAAACATGGAATTAAAACATATCAATATAAACATTAAAATCACACAATCAAACAATCGTAGTCTAGGCCATTCCATATCCATTGCACATAATCCCTGATCATTCCTTGTACTGCTTACTGCCCAAAGGCTTGGCCCCATAGTCAAGTTTTTACTTTTCTTCTGAATATCAGGAGAGAGGTGGCTGATCTAATTTAACTCGCGAGGGAGTTCCATAGCCGAAGGGCTACCACTGTGAACGCCCTGTCTCTCATCCCCACCAATCGCACTTGCGAGGGAGGTGGGATCAAAAGTAGGGCCTCCTCAAAAGATCTTAACCTCCGAGATGGTTCATAGAGGGAGATACATTCAGACAGGTAAGGTGGGCCAGAACTGTTTAGGGCTTTATAGGCAAAAGAGAGCACTTTTAATTGTGCTCGGTAGCAGACGGGCAGCCAGTGGAGCTCGCATAACAGGGGGGTTGTACTAGTAATGCATGCAAACACCATAGGAATCTTAGGGCAGAAAAAGGAAATATAGTACCTTTACATTTTTTAAAGACTAATGTTTGAATCCTGTTGTGAACTACAACTAGAAAGGACTGACTGGGAATTAATACAGTTTAGCACCACTTTAACTGCTCAACACTATGAAATCCAGGGATTTGTAATTTGGTGAGGCACCAGCACTCTTCAGCAGAGAAGGTCAAAGATCTTGTAGTAGTAGTAGTAGTAGTAGTAGTAATATTGTTGATGATGGTATTTCTTACTGCCTTTCCTTATGGCTCAAGGTGGGTCACAGCAGGGTCAAACACACACAAATACTATAAAAATTCTACAGACACAAATATTAAAATGCAGTTCCATAAAAGATACACATCAAAGCATTTCTGTAAAATGCACATTATTCACACAGGACAGAGACCAAAAACTACATTAATTCTACAGTATAACAGGATTCAAACCACAGTTTTTATATACAAGAGTAGTGTGTTTCTTTTTTTCCCTTTTTGCCCTCTGATTACTAAAGAGTTAAAGCACTGTCAAACCACTGAACCAGCTGCTGAAAGCTAAATTATTAGATATCTGTAAATCCAACTAATTCAACAGGTCAAGTCTAGTTGAAGCTATCAATAGGATTCAGGCCTAAATGTCTAATCTTCAGGAGTAAACCAGGTTGAATTCAGTGAGACTTTTTTCCACCCCACATCTAATTTTGAAAGATTACTTAAGGGGTTTCACATCCACAGATGGTGACTTTAAAATAAATGCTTCACTCAGCAACAGCAAGAGACCCACTGTGAGGTCTGGCTTTAGCAGCCATCACTACATTTATGCGAAAGCTGCATAAGATAATGTCACCAAACAGGCAAGTTCATTGTATTTGCCCATGCCACATGTTAAGTCTTCAACCCCATTTCAAAGCTGCCTCTCCCTTCAACTTAAACCCAAAGGCACTCTAGTTTTTATATATTTATATTTTTAAGGCAAAAAATCTTTCCTGTATATTTAAATGAAAGCTGAGATTGTTCACATTTTCATCATGAAACTGGAAGCTTCAAGCTTAAAACAACAACCTAATAATTATTTCTGATCTGAGGCATCCCCACCTCCCCCCTCCCAAAAAAATTGGAAGTGTTGGCATCTCTGCACGCAGCAACCACATGGTCTACAGAAGCCAGTGGGAAAGAAAATATCCACCAGGCTTGGTAAAATATGATGAGGTATTACAACTTGGCTTCTGAAGATTAAGAGGGCTTTCATTTGTGATATGAAATTATGCCACTGCACAATTTTCCAATGTTTGTATATACTATCTGACTAATGAAATTAAAGTTACCACACAGCTACCGGTTTGTAGCATGGCAATTGCAATGAGTGGTATTGATTTACTGTGGACAGCTTTAAATAAAGCCTCTTTATTAACCCTTCACCCTACCACCATAACTACATTCACAGCCAATCTGCCTGCCAAAAAGAACTGGATACTATGTCTCTGCTTCATGTACATAAGCACTGGCACACACTTTAGTACACACACACACACACACACAGGGTTTAATACTCAGTTTTCATATGCCATTGGGATTTAATTTGCCATTTAAAGAGAAGTATGAGTATTTACATATTTTAGCATCCTGAGCAGCAATATATTTTGACTGCTGAAAGAAAACAAAGACATGCCCTGTTTCCATTAAACAATTGATCCAAAGATATATTTTCATTGAGAGTAGCAATTGGATATAGATCATTATCTAGAGGACACAATTTTACATTCTGTCATGTAGAATGTACATATGTGACATGTACAATTCTGGGGCTATATACAATACAACTCCCATACTCATGGGACTGGTAACACAAATTCACCTACACGACACGTATCTGACAAATGTCCTCTCTAGGAACATTTTATGGTATTTTGTTTGTGTTGGAGGACCTAGCAAATTCCTAGAAATGACACCTCCCTAGGAATTTTCTAGGTCTTCTAGGCCCTAGAGCAAGTGTATAGAAACTACTGGCAGAAGTTGTTCATTTCAATAGGATTGCAATTATCTGCTATATCCTGTTTAAATGGGAAGTTCAGGAACATATCCCCGTGGATATGGGAGTTGTATAAGCATTTCTAATATATTCCACTATAAAGTTATCCAGTTGTGATTTATTTGAGCCTCCTTAAAGAAGCTTGAGTGGTGTGAGAGAAAGTGATGTGTTCCTTCTTGGAATTGTGTATGCCATGGCATCGCATTCCTATAATCTGTCCAACATTTCTACTCCTTGCCATCTTATTGGTGTTGTTTGTTTACAACTCTACATATTCATACAGGAGAACCAACACGCCACTAATATGGAATCATGGATAAATGTATACCTTGAACCAGACCCTGATCTACCAACACATCTTTCAATTCTGAACCATCTTTAAAAGATTCTGACCTTCCTCACTCCCTGTGTGTATACAGACACAAGATTTATTCTCTTTACAAGTGCAAGGATCCCTGTATTATAATCTACCTCCTGTTTGATAATGGCCATTATGAAGACAATGGTTTCTGCTGTTTGCATTTCTATTCCTTCTTACTCCACTAAAGTGTATTAAGGACTCAAATCTAATGTTTGTGATATGTAATGTCTGTAAAGATAAAAATCAATGTTTGCATTTGCCACATTGTAGTTCTTTCTTGCATGGATTAAAGTCCCTCGAATTTCCCATTCAAATATATAACCATCAGCAATGCATCTGGTACAGCTTTATACATTTGGTTTTGCTCCAAAAACCTTACATAGCTATCTTCTTAGAAACTTTTGATAGAAGGCTATCACATATTGAAAGATGTGAAAAGGTTTGATTTTCTTCCATAATGAACCAGATAATGTACAGCTTCAACTGAGTAGAATATTGGATCATTGAACACATACCTCCAAGCAGAAGTTTACTTTATTGAAATTGCCCCTGCCTTTTCTGTACATAATTTCCAAAGTTACTTATTCCATAGTACTTGGGACCAGAGAGAGTCAGGTATTAATGAACCAGATGGCTCTCAGCAGAACAGCTATTGACAGACCTAGACCCTGATGGCTGCCTACTCTTCTGCCATTGCAATCTCATGGGTGGCCAGAGCCATCATCAACTGCTGCCACTGTCATTTGTACCTGATACCTCTGCATGAATGGAATGTATCTTAAATGGGAAAAAGTCTATTACATGATTTTTGATAGTTTGATCTTAAAGGATTCTGGCCACAAGACCAACAAATTTTGCCAGTAGCTGTATATGCCCCTTACTATCTAATCATATGATGCAATCAAAAATACATTTGGTTTGAATCATTTCAAATTTCAGGGCATAGATTTATTGCATGTCTGTTTAAATTTAGATGTTGGCAAATTTGGATTTTGCAGATATGCTCTTTAAAATTGGAAATGCTTTATCACAATGATCCTTAGACCATTGGCTGCTAGTCCCTGGCATTTTTCCAGGGGGGCGGGGGTGGAATAAACACTTGAATTCAATTGCCACAAATTTAATACCTGTTTCTAACAAAATAGAAAACAATAATTGTTGGTTCCTCACATCAAGCAGATAAACAAGGAGAGCCAATGTGATACTGTGACTTGAATGTTGTACTAGGACTCCCTTGTTACTCATAAATGACAACCATCTTGGAAATGTATTTATTATCTTACAAAATATGTACTTTAAAAATATAAATGAAAAGTTTTCATGAGATATGTTGTGTTGCCATATACTTCTGTATTACAATGTATTTATGTGTCCATATATTTTATAAATGGTTGGTTTAATCTTGGAGATTGAGATCATCTGGAAAGGCCCTGCTCTCGGCCCCGCCTCCTTCACAGGTGTGGTTGGTGGGGATGAGAGACAGGGCCTTTTCAGTGGTGGCTCCTCGGCTATGGACGTCCCTCTCCAGTGATATTAGATCAGCCCCTTCCCTCCTCACTTTCAGAAAAAAGTGAAAACATGGCTTTGTGAACAAGCCTTCAGAATCTAATGACTTGGATTTATGTGTAACAATCATTGGAATGGCCCAACCATGGCTCTGAATAACATGATTTTATAGCTGTAAGTGGCATTGTTTATGTTTTAATTGGCTTTTAACCTCATTTAGATTTTTAGCTAAATGTTATTTTTATTGCTGAATTGTTTAAGGCATTGAAATTTGCCTCTGCTGTAAGCTGCCTTGAGTCCCCTTCTGAGTCAAGAAGGGCAGGATATAAATATAGTAAATAAATAAATAATAATAAATTTAATTTCCAGTTTGCAAGTAAAACTGAATTACTGTGTCACAAAATGATGCATGTCTAAAAAGTATGTCACCAACATAAAATGTTTGGAAAGCTCTGGAATAGATGATATCATAGCATAGCATAACATATCGTTAGGGGTAACAACTTATATTGTTTAATAATCCCTTGCTCTTCTTCCCTTGAACACTAACTTGCAAGTGTGTTTAAGTATGCAGCTGCTAAGTGTGTTAAGGACTACAGTAATCCTCTCAGGCACTTTAATTAATTTTGGCATTTCAAGGATTCAAGAAGTCCTGTGAGACCATTACGATTAATATTTGGAAAAGAAAATGTATGGTAGATTATACTAATGTTAAATGTTAAGGACCAAGAAAATGAAAAAGCCTTGATTAATAAAACTCTCGAGGGAAAGAAAATACAGGTTACCTTCATTTGCTAAAAAAGTTTCTGTTACTGAAAATGTATGGCTCCTGGGAACTGAACAGGCTCCAAAACGAGAAACAAGGTTCTTAGAGAGTTAAGGGGATGCCTTTTTATGCAAAGCAAACTCCTGTTTCTGTGATGACAACACAGATTTAGTTTTGTATAAAGGAAGCAGCCCTTTGTCAAAGAGAAGATCTACAGCAAATTTTTCATCTCATTCCAAGATGTTGCTATAGCTAATCTTGTAAAACGTGTTTAATCTATAATTGTTCATAATCTCAGCAATTACAAGACTTGGCTCCCTGTTGACTTTTTATTTTTTTGTAAATGAAAAATAGCTTATCATTCAAAACATAAATTAAGATAAGAGTTTTTCACCCACAGAGCTTTCATTCAAAGTTTCACTTTAGCACAATGGTTTTCAATATGTTGGTTTTATAATCCCATGACAACACTAATCTACAGATGAGGAAGCAATATGGCACATGCTCTGCAAACTGTTGCAAAACCAAGCAGGAGGATAAACAACAGGCTGGAGCAGGGGGCACAGACAGATTTGCAGAGTTTCTTCTGGAACTCCATGGCATTTCCATGGGTCTACAGATTCAGTGAAATAAAAGGGGGTAAAGATAACTATTGATAATGTCCTGATGATAATAATGGAATAAACTATCGTATATTCCAGCATATAAGACAACCCCCAACTTTTCCAGTTAAAATATGGAGTTTGGGATATACTCACCGTATAAGACTACCCCTCTTCCAATGCACACCAAATAATTTTTTTTAAAGTATCAGATTTGATTTCAATATGGTAATTTTCCTATTACTGTACCTCCTTCTCTGCCTCTCAGATCTTGCACATGCGCACCTGCACCACTTCACTACAATCTTCAGGAGTGAGATCTGAGAGGCAGAGGAGGAGGTATGATAATAGGATGCAAGGGTGGGCCAGACAGTAAAAGAGTTATGTTTTTCTGGGCCCAGAGCCCCTCTATCTTTTTTTCCATACCCCAGGCGCCCTGGATGCATGCAGCTTGCTCCACCCTTTACTTACATCTTCCCGTGAGGCGCCCCTTCACCTCACCATTGGGAGGACCACATTAAATCCACGAATCCTGATGAATGGATTTTCTTTTACCGTACTTGTACAGCATTGCCCTTAATGCTTTCATACAGTGGCTGCATATGGCAGGGATGTGGCCACTGCCATTTTTGAGCTCACCCCACAATATGCAGCAACCACAGGTTCTCCAATCCAGATTGGAAGTTTCAGCACCTGCTCTATAAAACAACTCCCACGTATAAGACGACCCCTGACTTTTGAGAAGATTTTCTTGGGTTAAAAAGTAGTCTTATACACCAGAATATACGGTACCATTGCAAGGGACAAGGATATTGTCTTTAAATGTGTCAGAAGGCAATTAGTGAGGAGATTGGAGTATTAGCAGCAACTTACTAAAGGGCAGTATTAAAATTAAACTCTCCTATTACCATTATTAAGGCCATGAACCCTTCTGAGCCAAATCACAAGATCAATTTTACATCTGTATTTATTTATTTATTTCACATATTTATATCCCGCCCTTCTCACCCTAAAAGGAGACTCAGGGCAGCCTTACAGCAGGCAGCGATTTGATGTCAATACATATAAATATAAACAAATACAATGAAAACCATACAATTAAACATTAATTATTAAAACATCAATTAAAATAATGTAATCCACATGTAAAATGGTTAACACCATAAATGCAAAATCCAGAGGATGCCCAGAAGAAGCACCAAATGATGAATGAATCACTGAAATTCTAATGTAATTTTTGAAAAATGCTGGTTATTTTGTAACCTCCTTTTTGTAACCTATGTTTAACATGACATTTAACAACAGGTTAAAAAGTTATCATTAGCAAGGGAGATACGTTGTTACTGCTGTGTGTCTTCAAGTCATTTCTGACTTATCAGCTAGCAATAATACTTTTTGCAATGAAACAGAAATATTTATCTGTTGAAATCTACTCTAGTGCACCAAAGCTTATGCTGGAACAAACCTCTTAGTCTTTAAGACACCACAATATTGTTTGCTATTCTATTTCTCAATGTCCACAGCTTAAACTGCTGTTAATTACACAAGAAGTAGGCCAGCTATTATTATTTACATTCCAAGTGGTTATTCTATATCATTGGGGGACATGGAATTGACCGTCCTGTAGTAGAGAAAAAATAAAACATGGCTACAGGTGAAGAAAGGCCCATCAGTCAGAAATCAGATGCTCTGCTTCACCATTCCCTCCTGCAATGACCTCCAGGACATTCTGGGATTAAGCTACCCACCAGCTTCAATCAACATGGCTTACACATGGGAATGATGCAATTTGTATTCATACAGAGAGCACAAGACAGAAATAACATGCTAAAACAGTGGTTGGTCTTCCAGATGTTTTGAACTTCCAGTCCCAGAATCCAGCCAACAATCAGGAACTATGGGAGCTAAAATCCAAAACATCTGGAGGGCCAAATGTTTGAGAACCACTGCACCAGAATTATCATTTCCCGTGCAACATGAAAGGCAAAGAACAGTATTGGGTTCAGTTAATGTAGGCTAAGAGTACATATTCCAGAATCCACAGATTTTCCACAGCTTCGTGTTGTCTCTAACCAACAAGAAACTAAAAAGAGTAAGCAATATTGCCAGTGATCAGTGCCATACAGAATTTTCACCATTTTTAAAGCCAATTCTGATTCTATTTTGCATCCATAGTTCACTGATAGAATGATTTTGCATAATGTTTCACAGGATTATTCTGTGTGTTAGATACTGGATTCCCTTCAAATCAATTTCCTTATATCACACTTGAACAAACATACTGCAACACAATCCTTTTCAGATTTGCATCCATGGAAATGTTTCTACAAACCATCCCATATGTGCAAACAGCTGAACTGTAGCAGACAAAGTAAAGCAAAATCTAATAAAGAATCGCAAACATATAGCATGAAACACCTAAAGGTGAAAGTCATGTGGCTAACAGTCTCCTTCCATTTTATAGCACTGCAGAGCACCGAAGTGTACATACATATGTTCTTCCAAAAGCAGGAGTGAGAATCACGCAGCCCTCTAAATGTGGTTGACTATGTTCCAACAGCCCTAGTCAGAGGAATGATGGAGGCTGCAGTCCAGCAACACCCGGAGGGCCGCCCCTGCCCTAAAAGTAATATGAACTTCCATACCAGATTACACTGAAATTAGAAACTACTTACAAGAAAACGATTTACAGGAATACTGTATAATTCTAAACACCATAGTTTATAATTATGTTATATTTATGTAGTATATATTAACCAACAGTCTTTTTAGAACAAACAATCAATTTGTATCTTAAAACTGCTTTTCCCATTCCCTCCCTTTATTTAAGCAAGCTGACAAGCACATGGACAGCACAAAATGTAAAGCAAAGAAATCATAAATTTAGGTGGTTGTCCCCATCCAATCTAGGCTTGTGTTTCCAAGATTTGATAACCCAAGACATTTTGCTACCCAATGAGAAGGAAAATATGGAAGAAGACACAGACACACACCTCAAATTCCACAAATTGGGTCCAATCTGATCACCACCTGCATCTCATTGGTGGTGGCACAGCATCCCTCTGCCATACATTGCAACTTCAGGAAGATGGGAAACCTGATGCCATCCACATGCCTTGTCTATGTCCACATCTAAGGGTGAATCTGTACTGTAGAATGCATGGAGTTTCACACCACTTCAACTGTCATGCTTCCATGCTATAAAATCATTGGGGGATGTAGTTTGGTGGGGCACCAGCACTCTTTGGCAGAGAAGGCTGAAGATCTTGTAAAATTACAGCTTCTGGTTCCATAGCACTTTTTATTATCCAACAAGCATACTGGGGATAATGGGAATTGCAACCCAACAGCACTTATGGCTCTGAGGTTGGGGAAAAGTGAAAGGGTATTTTAAAGTCAGACATCATATCCACAAGCCTTGCATCTAAAACTCTATTTTGACTAAATAGAACAAGCAGCAGGTGTTGCTGTATCACAACTCACATTGGACTCAGTCATGATGTGCATTGATAAGGAGTACAGGAGTTGTGGTCCAGCATCTGAAGGGCTACATAAAATAACACGCAGATTGGATTCGGCTCATGGGCCTTGAGTTTAACACATGTGGTGTAGATGCACCCTAACTGAGGATGGCACATTACTCAAGCTTCATAGTAGAGCTTTAGCTCTGCCTTGAATAATTTCTGGGAGAATCTTTTGTACTGAATGAAGGAGAAGGGCTAGACGGGAACCATCCTAATTAACATCTGTAGGATAAAAGAGCCATTGCGAACCATCTTTAGGCATGTGCACCTCTGAAAAAAATGTAGTACATTTGACAGTAAATAACACATACAGCCATTATCTGGTTCATCAGTGTAGTAACTTTTTTTCACCAAGGCAGTCATGAGAAAGGCTGTATGTCTGTACTACTGGTTCACACCTTATTGATGTTCACACCATGGTGTGAGGTTATGTGTATTGCTTGGTGTCAGAATGATTGTCTTATCAGCCACAGTGTTGTGAGCAGCAAGTGTTAATAACTGTAACTGTCACACTCTCTACTTTGTGCAGTTAATTTTTCTTCACACTGAAATATCAATATATAAACTTGAATTTCAGGACAGTGTGCTACAGGGAAACCTTTGCCTTTGTTTGTGTATTGTATGTCATTCTTTACTATACAAAAGGCATTGAATGTTTGCCTATATATGTGCATACCGTAATCTGCTCTGAGTCTCCTCGGGGAGATAGAGCGGAATATAAATAAAGTGTGTTATTATTACATACTTCTCATAAACTTGGCTGTATTTACACAATCTCATTGTGTGTGGCTTTCTTACTCTTTAACAGATTAACAGAACTGTGTACAAGGAGATCAGGCAGAAGATGTATTGTTGAAGGCTTTCATGGCCTGAATCACTAGGTTGTTGTGTATTTTCAGGGCTGTATGGCTATGTTCCAGAAGCATTCTCTCCTGACGTTTTGCCTGCATCTATGGCAGGCTTCCTCAGAGGTTGTAAGATCTCACAACCTCTGAGGATGCCTGCCATACATGCAGGTGATACGTCAGGAGAGAATGCTTCTGAAACATGGCCCTACAGCCCGGAAAACTCATAACAACTCAGGCAGAAGAGTTTGTGGAACTGGGGTTTTATCTAAGTGATAGGAGGGGAGGCTTTCTTTACCACACAAACAGGACTTTGGATAATAAACTTTTTTTGCTGGAGGGATTATAAGAGGTGCAACCTAAAATACACATTTGCTGAGGTTGGGGGCTAGGACACTCATAAAAGTGAAAAAAACATATATACACATTGCTATTTTTTTAACCTGAGAGAACCTGTCTCTAGGAATGTTTAGGAACATCCACGTGAGGCTAAATTTACTGGCAGTATCATACTAGTATCATACTTCTAATCAAGGTAAAAGAAGAAAGCGCAAAAGCTGGGTTGCAGCTAAACATCAAAAAAACCAAGATTATGGCAACAAGAATGACTGACAACTGGAAAATAGAGGGAGAAAATGTGGAGGCCGTGACAGACTTTGTATTTCTAGGTGCAAAGATTACTGCAGATGCAGACTGTGGCCAGGAAATCAGAAGACGCTTACTTCTTGGGAGGAGAGCAATGTCCAATCTCGATAAAATAGTAAAGAGTAGAGACATCACACTGGCAACAAAGATCCGCATAGTCAAAGCCATGGTATTCCCTGTAGTAACCTACGGATGTGAGAGCTGGACCTTGGGGAAGGCTGAGCGAAGGAAGATAGATGCTTTTGAACTGTGGTGTTGGAGGAAAGTTCTGAGAGTGCCTTGGACTGCGAGAAGATCCAACCAATCCATCCTCCAAGAAATAAAGCCCGACTGCTCATTGGAGGGAAGGATACTAGAGACAAAGTTGAAGTACTTTGGCCACATCATGAGGAGACAGCAAAGCCTAGAGAAGACAATTATGCTGGGGAAAGTGGAAGGTAAAAGGAAGAGGGGCCAACCAAGGGCAAGATTGATGGATGGCATCCTTGAAGTAACTGGACTTACCTTGAAGGAGCTGGGGGTGGTGATGGCCGACAGGGAGCTCTGGCGTGGGCTGGTCCATGAGGTCACGAAGAGTCGGAGATGACTGAACGAATGAACAACAACAATCATACTAGGGAGCCTAGAGATTTCCTGAGGGGTGTTCTCTCCAGGAACCTCTAAGTCCTCCACATAACTCTATGGTCAACATCCAGCAGCAATTCACCACAGACTTACATTGCAGGTTTCTAGAGATAACAGGCTAATCAAATTGGTGAATAACCAAATGCACAAAAGTAAAACCCACAAATCTGGATGGATGCCTGTAGAACACTGACAAAAACTAAGAATCTAGTCCATGCATGGGCAGAAGTTTGCCCATGCCTGGTCTAGTCCCATGGACCTTATCCTGACGGAGGCTCAAAATTGAATTTTCCCCAATTTGCTAATATTTATTACGTGTGGCCCCTGAAGAATACTGTACTTTCCCACATCAATTTTAGTGGGAACTGAGTTGCAGATTGAAAATGAAACAACATAACAAAAGCTGTACCTCCCCAAGGACAGGAGGAAGAGAGAACCATTGTATCCCTTCTTACAATGAGATTTGTGACCAACAAAATCCAGAGAAGCTCGAATAAACAAGGAGCCTGCACCCCAACTGAATTTTGAATATATTTGGATGGGTTTCAATTTAATTTTTAAATACCAATGTTTTAATGTTTGTATATTTGTAGATTTTGAATTGTATTGAATTTTATTGTATTGTATTGAATTGAATTTTAATGTAAACTGCTTTGAGTCTCCTTGTGGAGAAAAAAAACATGGTATAAATAAACATCATAACAATGGTAATAATAGGTGACTCTACATGGTAAATTGGATGCTGTTTGACACCACTGTAGCTGACAGATATCAATGCTATGGATTCACCAGAGTTGGTTTTTCACAGTAATAATAATAAAGGTAGTAAGCGTAAAGATTTCCCTTTGATATTAAGTCTAGTCATGTCTGACTCTGAGGGGTAGTACTCATCTCCATTTCTAAGCCAAAGAGCCAGCGTTGTACATAGACACCTCCTGGCCAGCATGACTGCATGGAGGACTGTTACCTTCCTGTAGAAGCGGTACCTATTGATCTACTCACATTTGCTTTTTTTGAACTCTTAGGTTGGCAGAAGTTGAATCTAATAGCAGGAGCTCACCCCATTTCCCAGATTTGAACCACCAACCTTTCGGTCAGCAAGTTCAGTAGCTCAGTGGTTTAATGTAGAAGGAGGGGCTCCTCCTACATTAGGTTTAGTTTAAAGCCCACTTCCACTTTGCTTTCTTTGATGTCTCAAACAACCCTGAGGCTATCTAGCTGTGTGTTGTAAAGGGAATGCAGCCTGCTATGGAATCTGCTATGGAATCATGGGAGATGTAGTTTTGAAAGGTCTTGTGCCTTCTCTGCCAAGGAGTGCCAGTGCCCCACTAAACCCTGTGACGTTTCGCCTTGCCATAGATGCAGGCGAAACGTCAGGAGAGAAGCTAGGGCTAACAACGGGATTGCCCCCCAACCATGGATTCAAACTTCCAATCAGCAAGTTCTGCAGCTTAGTGGTTTAACCCACTGCACCACCAAGGCCCTCTAATAATAATACATTTTATTATTACCAACCTCTCCTGATGACTGGTTGCAGGTACAACAAATTAAAAAACAAATGAACATAAAATACAATGACTAACTTTCATACACACACACATATGCAGTTTCTCAAGTCGCTCCTGACACGACAAAAAAAATTATACAGTATATGAAAACCTCTTCTAAACACAGCTACAGAATTGACATATAGTGGTAACAGAATGCAAATCAAAAATTCATGATTGAAAGTGGACTGGGTAGGCTTAATAAATGCGTGCAGGTGCCTCCCCAAATTCCATTTCCCAAGATTCCAGATCTTGGAGCCATGGCACTGAAGGTGGCGTTAAGCTGCATCCATTTTGCAGTGTATGGTTCAACTTGGGCCCTGCAGGTGTTTTGGACTTCAACTCCCACCATTCCTATCAGCCTCAGGCCCCTTCCTTTCCCCCCTCAACCACTTAAGGGGGAAAATGAAGGGACCTGAGGCTGTTAGGAATGGTGGAAGTCCAAAACACCTGGAGGGAGTGCCCAAGTTGGCCTATGCCTGGTGTAGATGCACCCCATAATCATCCTGGGGGGCTCGGTTACCTTCCAGTCCAGAGATGGGCTTGAGCCACGCCCCCTCCCTCCCTCCGAGGCTCAGCTTCCCCTCCTGCTTTTCTCCAAAGCAAAAGCCACGGCTCCAAGGGAACCAGGCACCTGCGCGTTTTCCCTGGGCTTTCCCCGCCAAAACAAGCGCGAGCCCCACAGGCTTTGTGTGGGCACGCCTGGGCACGCAGCGCCCATTCATTCACACAAACTCTCTCTCCCACACCGGCCGTTGACATCTCAGTCTCTTTCCCCCCGAAAATCCCCAGTTCAGAGGCTCTCCTCAGACTTCCCCCCCTCCCAGCAAGTAAATGAAAGGTCTGCAGTAACATGTGTATGGAGAGAGTGGCCGCCCATGCGCTCCACTTCGGGAGCATCTACAACAGTTTCGCACCACTTTGAACATAGCCAAGGCTCAATGCTATGGAATCCTGGGAGTTGTAGTCAGAAGCTAGCACTCTTTGGCAGAGGCTAAAGGACCCTTTAAACCACAACTCCCAAGATCCCTTAGCATTGAGAAGTGTCAAGGTCCACTCCTTCTACAGTGTAATGCAGGCGTGGTAGGCTGGTAGGCTGTTAGGAGTTGTGGAACTTGAAGTCCAAAACACCTGGAGGGCCCAAGTTGGCCCATGCCTGCTCTACACTGTAGACACCCCTGATTCTCAATTGGAGAACTAGCTCAAGCAAATCATGCTTAATATCCATAGTGTATCCCTTCACTGGAAATACCTGTTTCCTGCTACTTCATCACACTAGAGAGAGAAAAAAATCCACTTAAAATCTGGTATCTGCCTCTTGAAGAATTCTGGGGCTTGTAATTTAGTAAGGGCGCTTCATGCAGTCATGCTGGCCACATGACCTTGGAGGTGTCTATGGACAACGCCGGCTCTTCAGCTTAGAAATGGAGTTGAACACCAACCCCCCGAGTTGGACACAACTGGACTTAATATCAAGGGAAAACCTTAAGGCTCCTCCCTAAAGTCCAAACCCCAGAATTCTGCACACCGCATGACCTTGGAGGTGTCTACGGACAACACCGGCTCTTCGGCTTAGAAGGGGAGAGGAGATTACACGACTAGACTTAATGTCAAGGGGAAAATTTTACCTTAAGGCTGTTAAAGGCTCCTCCCTAAAGTCCAAACCCCTGAATCTTGCAACAGGGAGAAATCAGATTTTAAGTGAATTTTTTTCTCTCTCTAGTATGATGATGACTTTTTCTGTTCTCCTGAGTGGAGCTAAACAAAGAGCCTGCATCCTAACTGAATTTTGAATATATTTGGATGAGCTTCAGTTGAAACTTTTAAATACTAATGTTTTAATTTTTGTATATTTGTAGATTTTACATTGTATTGAAATGCTTTGAATGTAAGCCACTCTTGAGTCTCCTTATGGAAAGAAAAAGCGGGGTACAAATAAACATCATAATAATAGTAGTAATAGGTGGATCTGCATAGTAGAATGGTTACAGTTTGACACCCCTGTAGCTGACAGAGATCAATGCTATGGATTCACCAGAGTTGGTTTTTCACAGTAATAATAATAATAATAAAGGTAGTAAAGGTAAAGGTTTCCCCTGACATTAAGTCTAATCCTGTCTGACTCTAAGCCGAAGAGACGGCATTGTCCATAGACACCTCCTGGCCATGTGGCTGGCATGACTGAATGGAGCACTGTTACCTTCCTGCAGAAGTGGTACCTATTGATCTACTCATATCTGCATGTTTTTGAACTGCTAGGGTGGCAGAAGCAAGGGCTAACAATGGGAACTCACCCTAGCCATAGTTGGTTTTTCACAGTAATGATAATAAAGGTAGTAAACGTAAAGTTGTTGTAGGGTTTTTCGGGCTATATGTCCATGTTCTAGAGGCATTCTCTCCTGACGTTTCACCTGCATCTATGGCAAGCATCCTCAGAGGTAGTGAGGTCTGTTTTTTTGTCCCACCCTGGTCATTCCACAGATATATAAACCCATTTTCCTAGTTCCAACAGACCTCACTACCTCTGAGGATGCTTGCCATAGACGCAGGCGAAACGTCAGGAGAGAATGTCTCCACAACATGGCCATATAGCCCGAAAAAACCAACAACAACCCAGTGATTCCGGCCATGAAAGCCTTCGACAATACAGTAAACGTAAAGGTTTCCCCTTTGACACTAAGAGCTGGCGTTGTCCGTAGACACCTCCTGGTCATGTGGCCGGCATGATTGCATGAAGCACTGTTACCTTCTTGCAGAAGCGGTACCTATTGATCTACTCCCAACTTGCATGTTTTCGAACTACCAACAGAGTCGCCAAAGATGGAAGAAGAGCAGCAGAAGTCCTGCTAACATCACGGGCAATGAATGACCAGCACCAATCCCTCTGCGGCCATTCTCCCAGCCAGGTCCACATCTCTCGCGCCTCCCTCTCGAGGGGCCTCAGGGTCGCAATCACAACAACAGCGCGAATAACGATAATCAGCATCAGAGAATAGGGAAACTCACCGCGCGCCTTGGGTCTGGGCTGCTTTCGCTGCTGCCGAGCAAGTGAGAGACTCCCTCCGCCGCCTCCGGGGACACCATCCAAACAACAAGCCAAGACACAAACCCACCCACGCGCCACCCGGGTCCTCTCTCTCTCTCTCTCTCTCTCTCTCTCTTTCTCTCTCTGACTCTCTCTTCCCTACTTTGAGAAGACGCGGAGCCTTATTAGGCAAGAATGCGGGGTCTGGCGGGAAGGAGCCCGGTTTTGTGTCCCTGCAAAAGTGGGGCTGAATGGAGGAGAGCAAAGGGGGAGTGGGCTAGGAGGAAAGGGAGGGAGGGAGGGAGGGAAGAGAGGGAGGCTCCCAGGCAGGACTCCTGCCCCCTTGGCTACAACAACAAACCTCAGCGACCTGAGGAAGCAAGCCCCACTGGAAGGAGGAGAGGGAGCTCAGGAGTCACACTGTAGAGCAGGGGTTCTCCACCTGTGGGCCCCCAGGGGTTTTGGCCTACAACTCCCAGAAATCCCAGCCACTTTACCAGCTGTTAGGCCAAAACATATGAGGATCCACAGGTTAAGAACCACTGCTGGAGTCAATGAGCTTTGACTGCCCTTTCTCAAGGCTATGGAGTCACTGGGAGTTGCAGTTTAGTGGGGCACCAGCACTCCTTGACAGAGAAGGCACAAAACCTTGCAAAACTACATAGCATTCATGGGAGATGTAGTTTTGCAAGGTCTTTGGCCTTTGCCAAGGAGTGCCAATACCTCACTAAACTCCAACCCTCAGTGATTCCATAGTCTTGAGAAGTGGTATTGGGCCACACTGCAGAGTTAAGGTGCTTTGACTGCTCTTTCTCAAGGCTATGGAGTCATTGGGAGTTGCAGTTTAGCAGGCACTAGCACTCCTTAGCAGAGAAGGCAAAAGGCCTTGCAAAACTACATCTCCCATGATTCCATAGCACTCAAAGTGGTGTCGGGCCACACTGTAGAGTTCATGCGCTTTGACTGCCCTTTCTCAAGGCTGTGGAGTCACTGTGGGTTGCAGTTTAGTGGGGCACTAGCACTCCTTGGCAGAGAAGGCACAAGGCCTTGCAAAACTACATCTCCCATGATTCCATAGCATTCAGTTAAAGTGGTGTCGAGCCACACTGTAGAGTTCATGCGCTTTGATGGCCCTTTCTCAAGGCTATGGAGTCACTGGGGGTTGGGGGTTAGTGGGGCACCAGCACTCCTTGGCAGAGAAGGCGCAAGACCTTGCAAAACTACATCTCCCATGATTCCATAGCATTCAGTTAAAGTTGTGTGGCACCACACTGAAGAATTCATGCACTTTGATAGCCCTTTCTCAAGGCTATGGAGTCACTGGGGGTTGCAGTTTAGTGGGGCACTAGCACTCCTTGGCAAACAAGGCACAACACCTTGCAAAACTACATATCCAGTGATTCCATAGCAGTTAAAGTGTCAGGCTGTATTCCTTCTACAGCACACAGCTAGATAGCCTCAGGGTTGTTTGAGACACCAAAGAAAGCAAAGTGGAAGTGGGCTTTAAACTAATCCTAATGTAGGAGGAACCCCCAGTGACACAGCAGGTTAAACTACTGAGCTGCTGAACTTGCTGACAGCAAGGTCAGCAGTTCAAATCCAGCAAGCAGGTGAGCTCCCACTGTTAGCCTCAGCTTCAGCCAACCTAGTAGTTCAAAAACATACAAATGTGAGTAGATCAATAGGTATCACTCTGGCGGGAAAGTAACGGCACTTCATGCAGTTGTGCCAGCCAGATGGCCTTGGAGGTGTCTATGGACAACACCAACTCTTCAGCTTAGAAATGGAGATGAGCACCAACCCTCAGAGTTGGACACGACTGGACTTAATGTCAAGGGGAAACCTTTACCTTTTAATGTAGGATTAATGACACTTGTTCATGATTGATAAGCCAGTGGGTTTGGGTATTTGGGGTTTATTCTTTTATGCTAATGGGTGATGGTCAGTGTCATTCTACAGAGGCTATTTAAGAAAATTCAATAATCTGAAAATAGACACATAATAGACTCAGACTAATATTCTTGAAACCTTACTGAAACTGGAAGCCATACTCATAGTGGAATATTTTATGTTATACTTAAGCCCACTCCCCACTTTGACCGCCATGAGTCAAGGCTATGCAATCCTGGGAGTTGTAGTTTGACAAGGTCTTCAATGTTCTCTGCTAAGAAGTTGGTGCCTCGCCAGAACACAACTCTCAAGATCCCATGACATTGAGCCACAGCACTTAAGTTGTGTCAACAACACACCTCACCCAAAGCTCTAATAAAATAATACATTTCAGTCAAAGGTCTCTTTTCCTTTATCTGGGTGAATCTTCAGTGGAAGGCAATGTTGTTGTTTTAACGTACTCTTTCAGATCTTGGTATTTCCTGGGAATACCTAAATCCATGTTTTTTCAAGTCTCATTATATACAACAACATTCAAAAGGTGTCCTTTATATAAAATGGCAAAAACAAGGTTTGCTTCATGGAATGTTTTGAGGGGAGATCTTTTAAAGCTGTGCATGATTGGATCCACAGATACATCAAGCCAACTGTATTCCTATTTTTTAGGGTTTTTTAAAATAGCTTTTCTCCAAGGGGCCAATCATGTCTTCCGATGTTATCCTCCCATCAACTCTGTTCGACTGAGAGACAGAAGGTCAGTGACCTGCCTAACTGCATGTGGGTTGAACAGTTTACCTCCAGGGCCTAAGTCCAATTTTGTGTCTCCTATTACCTGACAATGGTCTCTTGTTTGTTGCTTCCCTCATGCTTTCATGATGACGGTTAGTATTTGGCTGACCCTCCAGAAGAGTGTCAAGGATGGGAATCCTGGTAACTCCCATAGTATAGCTGATGGTGAGGCATGCTGCAACTTACTGTCCAACAACACCTGGAGGGACACACATTTCCCACTTTTGCTCTTGATGGATCTTTGGCTCGGCCCCAAGTTTCTTCCTGTCATCAGGTTAAATGAGGCAACCACCTCTGGAAGCAGAATGATTGAGAGGGAGAGATAACAGCTGCAATGTTACAACCATTCTTCTTGGGCTTCCTTACACTCATATATGTTGTTGGTAGGACAGAGCACCCTCCCTCCATCCTGTGCTCTCTTTGTATATCCATGGCCTCTCCTGCAGTTTATTATTTATTTATTTATTTACTTACTTACTTTGCTTATATACCGCAGTTCTCAGCCCAGGGGCGACTCACTGCGGTGTACAACATAGAAAAAACAAGGTGCAAAATACAAGACTCAGTATAAAATAATCCACAATTCATCATTATCAAAAAAACATCCTCATCAAAAACATCATCATTACTACAAAAGCCATTCCGTGTCGTCTCATCGTCAAAAACCACAATCCAGTATCAGTTTCCGTTGTTCCATTCCTATGGTCAGTTACCAATCATTGCATTTCTTGTTCAAACGCCTTCTTAAACAGCCAGGTCTTTAATTTCCTGCGGAATATCATCAGGGAGGGAGCTAGTCTGATGTCCACGGGAAGAGTGTTCCACAGCCGAGGAGCCACCACCGAGAAGGCCCTATCTCTGTCCCCGCCAGCCATGCCTGTGAAGCAGTCGGGATCGAGAGCAGAGCCTCCCCGGAAGATCTCAAAGTCCTCGTGGGCTCATAGGTCGAGAGGCGGTCAGTTAGGTATCTTGGGCCAGAACCGTTTAGGGCTTTATAGGCCAATGCCAGCACCTTGAATTGGGCCCGGTAGCAGTCCTTTAGTTAGCCTGCAGCTTTCATGGGTGGTGGAGTCCCACAGCCAGTCTTGAAATATGATTAAAGTGCCTTCCTAGGGCCCTTCCACACAGCCATATAACCCAGAATATCAAGGCAGAAAATCCCACAATATCAGCTCTGAACTGAGTTATCTCAGGGCCCTTCCACACAGCCCTATATCCCAGAATATCTTCTGTGAACTGAGTTATCTGAGTCCACACTCAGAAAATGTGGGATTTCCTGCCTTGATATTCTGGGATATAGGGATGTGTGGAAGGGCCCTGAGTTTGCACAGATTCAGACTTGGGGTCCTATACCAGCACTGGAGCTGCAGGCCAAGCCCTTTAGGTGTCTTCCTTCTTCCCTGAACCTGCTTATACCCCTTTGCAGTGTGCTTGGCAGTTTCTTATCCCTTTGTCTCTTCCTGTGATAGTCTTTCCAGACAAACACAAATCTAGCACCTATTCGCTCTGGCAGCAGGGCTGAGGGGTAAAAAAAACAAAAAAAAAAACAACAAGACTCCAATTTAACTCTTTCTACAATGTATTTTCAAAGAAGAGAACCTGTACCTTGAAAGTTGCTTTACTTATCTGGAATTCTGCAATCTTAACTACTCCCAAATCCTATTGATATTTCCGTGTATGCGAACTTCATTTCATACACAAAGTTATTTTAAAATGTTGTCTAGGGTTATATGAAACGTACACAAATTTTGTATTTATGCTTGGCTTGTATCTTCCCCCAAAGAAACCCTCAATATGTATCTCTATGCAAATACAAGCATTTTAAAATTTAGAAAATGCAAAAATGCTTGTGGTTCCAAGCATTTTGCATAAGGCTTAGTCAACCTATCATACAGTGACATATACATAGACATAATTATCATCACTCCATTGTACGCACTACAAACAGAAGCTAATCTACTAGTAATATTCCTCTGGGTAAGATCTTTGTTTGTGTATACTATATGTCATGTGATGCTTTTAATCTTTGTCTTTTGTTCTTTTGCCCTTTGGTGAGCCAAGGACAACTCTGGAAGCAAGACAGAGTGCAGATATAATAATTGCATAATTTAAAGAATGGCACCAAAAGGGTGTAAAAATGTGGAACAAAAATGTCTTAGTTTAGCCGGCCAGCAGTTTAGCCTGTCAGGCTTAGCACAGCAGGCTAAACTGCTGTGCTGCAGAAAAATCCTGCTGATTGGAAGATCAACAGTTTGAGCCCAGGTCAAGATTGAACAACCACAACTAGCCCCAGCTCACCTGCCCACCTAGAAGGTCGAAAGCAGAAATGCGAGTAGATAAAAATAGGTACTGCTTTTAGTGGGGAGGTAATACAGGCGCCTTTAAGGACATTGATCAGAGGAAAGCTTGTCTGGAAGATGGAGTGACAGCACTCCCCCATGGCCGAAGTCGATCACAGCCTCCAAGATGCCAGAAATAAGATGGGAAAAACTGCCATTGCCTCTGTTGTGTTGTCTGTTCATTGTTATTGTATAACCAGCGTTGAAAGTTTGTTCTATGTGTATTTTGTAAAGCTGCTCTGAGTCCCCTTTGGGGTGAGTAGGACATGAGATAAATACTGTAAATAAATAAATAAATAAATAAATAAATAAATGTACTTATTTGTGTTTTCTTATTTACAGGAAGACAATTAAAGTTTGGTTTTACATTCTGTGTTGTCATCGTGTAGCTTCAGTTTCTTTCTGACTATGCTGACCCTAAAATGAAACTATCAGAGTTTTCTTACTAAGATTTCTTCAGATGTGGGTTGCCCTTGCCTTACTTTTAGGATGAAAGAACACGACTTGCACAGGATCACGTAATGGGTTTCTGTGGTCAAGTTGAGGATTCAAACCCTAGTCTCCAGAATCATAGAGCCATTATATTGGCTCTAGCTGCCCTATATCTTCTGTTATATGCCTTCAAGTCACCTATCAATTTGTAGTGACCCCATGAAATTTATAAAGGAAGGAATACTCGGAAGTAGTTTTGCCAGTTCCTTCCTCTGAAATACAGTCTAAAGACCTGCTATTTGTTAGTGGTCCCCATCCATATGCTAACAATACCTTACCCTGCTTACCTTCCAAGGTCAGCTAGTCCATTTATTCAATACAGATTAATTTAACACACAGGATGAAGGGGATTGGTTGTGAACTTTCATATATTGTGGTGCTCTTAACTGGCCATTACAGTTTTTTAAACTGCATCTATCTCTGAGACAGCTGCAGGAAGGCATTCTAGGAAACAGCCTTAGGGTGAATTTAAACCTTGTTTATTAACTGGGCATATTCTTGTCCTCCTAAGATTTATAATAGCAACTTTCCAAACTTGTAGTCTGTAAACCCTTGAGAGAGCTTTTAAGCAGCTTCTGTTGGGAACAAAAAGGAGGATAAAGTTACCAAATGGATATGTTTAGGGAAGCAAATAATTGAAATCATACTGTAAATACTGCAGTTGAGAGATGGCTATCAGAAGATTAGGAACAGAGCTGCCTCAAATGAGTTGCAGTAAAATCTAGCCATGGATAAGAAGTGATGGGAATGGATGTGGTGGACATGAGGATGATGCTGCAGAGTCTTTTAACTACAGTTGCCAATTCAAACTACCAAGTACAATACAGTTTAAAATTTCTTATACATATCTATTTTAGTATCAGTAATAAAAGGATAGCCGGTTTTCTTAATTTCTGCCTATATACACAATTAAGAAGCAAAGTACAGTAGACTCTCAGTTAAATGGAACTCAAGCAATTGGAATACTCACAAAATTGGCAAAAAAATCAAATAAATCTGACTATATAAAACTTACATCAAGTTGGGTTTGGCTTTGTCTTAATCTGTTTTTAATTACTGTAATTCAATATTAATATCAAGTCAAAACAGAGTTTGTGGTATGCTACAGTATGAGATATAGTATTACTTAGACCTCTTTAATAGCAAGCATAGGATATAATATTACTTAGGCCTTTTCTTAATAGTAATTTGGAAACTACATTTATCTGGCATCCACCAATCCCTGGGGTGCCGATTAACTGAGAGTCTACTGTAATTATTATTATTATTATATTCTGGAGGTATATGTTGTGAATGTTTTCATTACCAAGGGTGTTCCCATGTATAACATTTCTGGAAATGAAATATAGTCTTTCTCCCACCAACAAGCATTTGATTCTAGCATAATGGGAAAGAGATTATGGATGATGGTGTCACTCCTCACTTAGACAGATGTTGCTTAGAATCTAACTGAAAATATAACCTGTTGGATTAAGAACAGAGTATAGGCTTTGCAGGGAAAAAATGTCTTGACACTGAAAACTGACACAAATAGTTGTTTTCAGGGCCGTACCCAGAAAAAAATTTCAAGGGAAGGGTTGAAAATTGGGGGGGGGGGGGGGAGTTGAAAATTTCAGGGGAGGGTTTGAAACCTGCCTCCTAGCTCATGCTGAAACAAAGAGCACAGCAGGGGGCAGAACAGCCTTCAATAGCCTGCAGCTCCGCCCCTGTCAACCACCTCCATCAAGTCTGGCCTCCTTAATGAGAGCATTCAACACTCCCCCTGCCCCCCAACTTGGTTGCTTCACTGCATCGGCTATTGCTGCAAGTAATGACAGTGTGAATAAATTGTCAATATTTGCCTGAGATAGTGCTTGCAGTTCTGGAGGGACTCTTAATTTTTTGCGTCTCATAGACTTAGCATGGGGGTTTGGTTAACCAGTTAAAATTCATGAGTAAACCAGGTTTTTTTTAACCCCTAACCCCCCCCCCCCCTGGGCTACAGGCCTGGTTGTTTTAATTATTTGGGAATGTCTAGGTAGGTAAGCTCATACAGGTAAGAGTTCAATAAGATCTACTCCCCCACCCCATTATTGCTAATTACTGTGTGTGTGATTATTTTAATGATTGCCTCGTATGTTTTTACATTTTGCTGGTTTCAGTAATAATGTACTTTTGCTTTTGTTTTCAATTTAGCTGGTTTCAACCAGATAATACTTATGTTTGTGCAACAGAATAGTTAATAACTGGTCCAGGATCACAGAGAGAATGAGGATTTGTTCCTTGCATCATCCTGGCTGTCAGCCTGCCTACAAGACTGTGCCACTTTGTCACATGCAAGCATTGTACATTTGCAAAGGTATGTTATGGCATTCTACAGACAAGTATCACACCAACACTTGAGCAGAACAAATTGGCCAAGGAATTTGCAACAAAGCAATTAATATGAGATGTGCACTGTTTGGATCTGGAAGTTGACTCATGAAGAAAGCTGAGGCCATGGTGGAAGGGCAGAAGGAAGGAGATCTTGCTCTAGAGCGGAAAAACATACAATCTGCTCCTGTTTGAATGTATGTCACTCACTCTATACACACGCTATTTTGGCATTCATGGACTAAAAATAGTCTTATATTGGCCTCATGCTTATCCTTTGTTACCTTGGCTTTCCTGTTTCCTGACCTTCCTTTCATGGTTTTCCCCCAGGCTAAAATATATGTTGAAATAAATATTTTGCAATATAAGGCCAAGGCTGTAATGCAGTGGGCCCTTGGTATCTGCTGGGGTTTGATTCTAGGACCCCGGGTGGATACCGACATCTGTGGATGCACAAATTCCATGATACAAAATGGTAAAATAAACATTTGCTTTTTAGGAAAAATGCTTTTTTGGAATAGCTGTAGATGGTTGGTTTCATGGATACAGTGAGCTGACTGTACACTATTTTTCAGAGTAATGGAGAGTTTGCCTGCCACTCATTACTGTATATGTTCTGACTCAGTCTGAGCAAAGGGAGGAGAAAGGGCCATATGTGTATCTATGAGGTATTGTGCAACTAGAAAGGCACAGAAGGCCAGGAAAAGGGGATGTTTCAGGGGATGAGGGAGCCCAGTTAAAACATTACCTGAACTAGAAATGCAGGTTAGTTGGAAATTGGGGAGGGGGGGGGGGTTAAAGACACTTGGGTTTTTTTGCCTTCCTTGTTTTACTACAATGCCTGAAGGTTAATGAGGCTATCAGTGTGGTCTGGCTGCTGCAAACAGTGGTACAAGGTATACATCTGAACTGGCTATGCAAGGGAATTTATATGATAAAATTGCATTGTAGGCATTGGATTTAGAGCAATTATTTGGAGGAGATGAAAATGGGGAAGGAACAAAGACTTTACATTCGAGTGCTTCTTCACAACACTGTGAAGCATCTGTGTGCAGTACATATGGTACCCATGTGATTTGCTACACTGCCCTGAACAGATACTATGTGGTGGGGTAGTCTAGACGGGATAGTCTACTCAGAGTTTTGATGGTCAGAACTGTAGGGAACTATTGAGCATTTTCCTAGATTTTCCAATAATATTGATAGGAAAGTAATGCACAAATAATCCAACAAATTATTTTCTCAATTGATTAAGATTAAATAATGGTCTGCTTGTTGATCAGAATATTGAATAATGTATGTAGTTCCTTTTAGAAAATAGCTTTCTGTGCAAGTCAGACAAGGGTTTAATCTTTCATATACAGGTTAACTATCCCTTACCCAGAATTACAAAATTGTCCACATGGTTGGTTGGGATGGTGGCACTGTTGGTTTTTTTGATCATTCAATGTACACAAACTTTGTTTTATGCACAAAATTATTTACAATATATATTTATATCTATATATCTATAATAAGAGTGAAAATATGTTTGTATATATGTTTGTATGCCTGTATCTATGTTTGTAGATGATTTGCAAGATGGTTCCCAGTTCCAGAGAGCCCCCTGACTCCCACCAATGATGGATCTGGACCAAGCATGGAACACAGAAACCACCCCCCCCCCTTCCATGACCAACAGAAAATAATGGAGAAGTTTGGGGGGATTGATCCTTGATTTGGGGAGTTATAGTTCACCCCACACTCAAAGAGCCCTGTTGGTCCTGGCATCAACAGATCTGGACCAAATTTGTCACACATACTGAACATGGCCAACTTTAAGGATAGGTCATCCATATCCTGACCTCTATGAGCCCAAGTTATGGTGGATCTGGACCAATAATGGCAAATGCACCCAACACAGCCAACTTTGACTCTGGAGACCAGGGTTTGAATCCATACTCTGACATGGAAATCTACAGATTGACCTTGGGCAGGCCACTCTCTCAGCCTCGGATAACCTTGTTGTCTTAGGGGTGCCATGTGTCAGAAATAACTTACGGCAATACAAAAGAATAACAAAAAAGGAAGTTTGAGTCAAGATGTGTAATCCAATGTGCAATAATAAGAAAAATTGTAGTCTCTGCCACGTTGATTAATATTGTTTTGACTCAAGTTACCTGCTATGTTAGTTATTGTTCTAGCTGTTCAACAGGCATGGCTTTTGCATAGTTTACCATTAAATAATCTTTTGAAAGTTCCATGCGCTGGGAGCCTTGTAGGCTCCTTTCTGCTGTGTTGCTGCCTCTGTAAGCATATGCAACACGCTTTCTCAGGGGGTTCAGTCTCAGATGGCAACCTAATTGGCCTCTGAGGGAAGTTATTTCTTGAAGAAAATTTGCTTGCATTCACTTCCCTATGCTTTTATATTTGTAAATAATATAAATATTACAAAAATACGGCAAGTCTCTGAATGCTATCTCATTCAGAGGAAATATCCCATGGGGAAGCACTAAATTGTACATTAGTTCCCATCAAAGCCAGGATCAAATAATATATTGTATTTCACAATAATTCTCTATTTTGTTTGCACTATACCTCACGGGATTGTTTGCATTGTCTAGCATAGGTTTTATCTAAATATCCTGAATTGTGTATAGTCCGTTACACTGCATTTGTTATTTGCTTGCTTGCTTTATATCTCACTTTCCCCCTAGTGTGCAATCCAAGTGTGCAATCCAAGGCAATTTACCACATGGATTAAAACAAAATACAGTGGCCCCTTGGTATCCGCTGAGGTTTGGCTCCAGAACTCCCTATGGATACCAAGATCCATGGATGCTCAAGTCCGACTATATACACTGGCAAAGTAAAATATTGTCTCTTATATCAAATGGCCAAATCAAGGTTTGCTTTGAGGTGGACTTGAGTGTGGAAATATTTTCTATAGATGCAAAACCTGTGGATACTGAGTGCTAGTTGCACAGCTAAAACCCAATCAACCATAACACTGAAGAGTGTTCTGTCTTCTTCTGCAGAGTATTGGTGTTGTCTTTATTTGCAATATATTATTAGTCATTGTTATTACAAACCTTATGTGCCTTGTGCCATTTCACATCTGCTTGCACATGAGTTTGTAATCTATTATCTTTTTATCCACCAACTACAGAAAATCTTGCCAACCGGAAGATTGGCAGTTCAAGCTGTGGGTTGGGGTGAGTTCCCATCATCAGCCCTAGCTGCTGCTTACCTAGCAGTTCGAAAACAGCAAAGTGAGTAGATAAATAGGTACTGCTTTGGCAGGGAGGTAAAAGGCGCCCCTGAAAAACATGCCGGTGATTTGATCAGGAAGGCGTCCAAAGACTGGAAAAATGGAACAACAGCATCTCCCCATGGCTGAGTCGAGCCCAGCCTCCAGATTCCAGAGATTAAAAAGAGGGAAACCTTGCCTCTGTCTATGCACTGTCCGTCTTTGTTGTTAATTGTATAACGACAGTGAATGTTTGCTAGAGTACATATATGTTTGCCAAATATGTATTCTGTTATCCGCTCTGAGCCCCCTTGGGGAGATAGAGTGGAATATAAATAAAGTATATTATCATTATCATTATCATTATCATTATTATCATTATTGTTTTAAAACATGTCCCAATTCTTCTGTGAAGTCAGTGTGACTTTGACTACTTACACTTAACTGAGGGTATGCCCAAGTGAATTCAACGTCACTGGAATTTATTTCTGAATAAACACAAGCAAGAAGGTTGGCTATCATGAAAAGACATGGCTCACTGCTTAAGACAAAAGTGCTTGACAAGTTGGAAGGCAGTAAGAAAAGAGGAGGATCATATTAAAAGTATATTGACTCAATCCAGGAAGCCATGGCCCTAAGTTTGCAAGGCCTGAGCAGGACTGTTGAGGGTAGATAGGGTGATTCAGGACCCTTCCACACAGCCATATAACTCAGAATATCAAGGCAGACAATCCCACAATATCTGCTTTGAACTGGGTTATCTGAGTTCACACTGCCATATATTCCAGTTCAAAGCAGATAATGTGAGATTTTATTCAGCTGTATAGAAGGGGCCTCAGAGGTCTCACAATCAGAGCTTCTAGAAGTTGAAGTTGACCTGATAGAAGTTAACAACAACAAGAAGCAGCATAGCACTGCTAAGGTGCTTATTTTTGACTCCTCTGTGTTCTAAATCACCTTTGTTTTTGTGCATCCAGGGTTTTTATGTGTGTGTGATGTATTTTTTTGGAACAGACAACACTTTGGCTGAACAAATTCCATACGAGACAATCCGGTATTTCAGAACAGAGTCTGTTTCTCTAGGTTACTGGCAGTAAAAAGACTCTGCAATGGCAGCACATGTACAACCTTGTGTTTGTTATGGAAACAATTTAATCTCAAATGAAGTCAATTATCGTAGCAGCTGGAGATGAGAACTGGAATAATGGAATGGTGACATTCTTGGATTTGCCTGTAATGTACTTAACTGGAAATGAAGAGAGTGTATACATTATGGGTCAAAGAATAGACTATTAGTCCAACAGGGGAAATATCTTTTTAAACTTAATGCAGTAATAACAACAAATGAGTCTTCATACCATTTGGGAACACGTAATACATTGCATTTTGTTAAGCCTTCCTTAAATTAAATACATTAAATTAAAGTGTGTCCCAGCTTATATTGCTGTCCTTCCAGACTATACAATTTTGGCAAGGATACACGTTAAACTATTTAAATATATAGTAAAAGAGTGCTAAGGAATATTACACATCCAGACAAAATATAGGCACAGCTAATGTATGGGAGACCAGACCACCAACAAGCACCAGGTGCAAACAGGATATATGTTAAGTGGAAGGAAGAGATAAAACTATTTCTGAGTACTCCTTGCCTCTCTCTGAAATCAATAGGTTCACCATCAGTCAACAGGTGACCTGAAGGCACATACACATGTGATGCCCCCCCCCCCCATGCTGTCTGAAAGAAAAATAATTTTATTTAGTTACCTCCGTAATAATATTTTTAAATGTATTTTTGCTTAAAATATTTCTGTATTATCACTCAGTTCACACCTGAAGTGATGAGCAAAAATAAATAAACAAAACAATAGAGAGATAAAGAACATTTTTAAAATACATTAAAGTGCTCTTTAAAACTCCTAAAGACAATCTAAAACCTATGCTATAATCAATTTTAAAACAATTAAATAACCATTTCAACCATAGTGAAACCATACCATGTGGAACAGCAATGTTTTGACACTTACTAGAAGCTTAAGAGAGATGGGCCCAGCCTAACTTCCATAGAAAGGGAGCTCCATGGTCAAAGTGCTGCTACAGAGAAAGCTCTGTTACATGTACCCACCAACATGCAACAGGCCCTCCTCTGAAGAGCTCAAATTTCTTGTAAGATCAAAACTGATGGTCTTTCAGATATCTTGGAGCCAAGTCATTTAGGGATTTATTGGTCAACATCAGCACCTTGAATTGGGCTTGCAAGCAATTTGGATGCCATTCTTGCCAAACAGGTACTATATGGTTTCTATGGATTGGTGTTATGAGATCACCTTGAGCCATGAAGAGAGGCAGGTAAGAAATAATAATAATAATAATAATAATAATAATAATAATAATAATAGTTATTATAGCCTGATTGCTGCATTTTGCACTACCTGCAGCTTCCAAACATTTTTCAAGGGCAGTCTCACATAGAGTGCATGATGGTTGTCATATTGGAAGGCAACTAAGGCATGAACCAATGTGGGCAGATCCACTTCCTCCAAGAAAGATCACAGCCAGCACACTAGCCAAAGGGGAACAAAGAATGTTTTGTAGGTGGCTTCAATGTAACGTATTTCTTTTGGGAAGAAGATCTGAGCATTAGGTATGCCATTTAAAAGACTCTGCTTTGCATAACTACTTACTGCATACCAGCACTGTATTTATTTATTTATTTAATTTATTTATTTACCTTACTTATATACCGCTGTTCTCAGCCCGAAGGCGACTCACAGCGGTTCACAACAAATACGAACAGCAAAAATTCAGTGCTACAGTATAGAAACAGTTAACAACCTAACACATTACACAATTAATAAACAGTTACTGTACCGGTTTATCCAATCAGTCCTCCTTCTTGACTAACTAGCCAAGGTAAAGGTCCGACTCTCAGGGGTGGTGGTGCTAATAACAGTAATAATAACAACAACACTTTATTTATATTCCATCCTTCTCAGCCCGAAGGGGTCTCAGGGCGGATCAAAGCACACATACACGACAAACATTCAATGCCGCTTTTGTATGGACAATACACAGACAGAGAGAACAGAAAGATGTTGTTGACTCAGTGTCCAGCTGTTTGTTTGTTTGTTTTTTTTGGTGCCACGGAAGGTGAGTCCAGCCACAGGGGGTGTCATTGCTCCCTTCTCTATGACGAAGAACCGTCAGGACTTCCTCCTTCCTTTTTGGTCGCCCAGGATTTTCTGATCTTCTTTCTTTATGGCATCGTAAAACACCTCCCCCACTTTTAGTGGTACCTAATTTCTCCAATTATAGCTAAAGCTGTTTTCGAACTGCTTAGGTAAACAGTGAACAGGGCTGACAGTCGACCGCTCACGCCGACCCAGGGCTTCAAACTTGCAACCTTTCAGTTGACAGATCTTCTAGTTGCTGATGATTTATCAGCTGTGCTAAACCTCCAGCCCTCATCTCCATTTTTAAGCCGAAGAGCCAGTGTTGTCCATAGACGCCTCCAAGGTGCATGGTGCGCCATTACCTTCCCGCCAAAGTGGTACCTATCGATCTACTCAGTAGATCAGTTTGCATGTTTTCGAACTGATAGGTTGTCAGAAGCTGGGGATAACAGTTGGAACTCACCCCGCTCCTCAGATTCGAACCACCAACCTTTTAGTCCACAAGTCCAGCAGCTCAGCGGTTTAATGTACTGCGCCACCTACCAGCCCAGATAGGCCACAACAAAACATAGACAGACTTGAAGAGGGAGGGAATAATACTGTTTTACTTTCATCACGTAGAGACCAAGGAATTCCAGTATCCGCACTTGAGTCCTCTTTGGAATAGTAGATCTATGAGAGCAAGGGGCCTCGCGGTTTGCTGTGGCTGCCTCTAATTTTCTAATGCTTGTCAGTTGCAAAGCTCAGAACATCAACACTTTTGCACTGGCTGGAGATCTGCAGACTTCAAGAATAGTAATAATAACAATAAAAATCCCCTTAGGTTTCTCCTTGCCAAGTGAAAGACTGCCAGGCTTTGAGTATGGCTGAGACTACTTTGTTCATACACTTTAACAGCCAAGCCATGGACTGGGGGACATAATAGTAAAATGCTGGGAGCTAGTCCATACTTGGAAGAGAGAAAAGAAAGGGAGGGAATAGATCAGACTGCTGATTTTAATTCACATTGGCAAGAGGGCTCCATTAGATTTTCCATGCAGGTGCATATATTATGGTTCTTAATACTCTTCTTTGATGCTGCTCCAATACAAGCTGTTGTTCACTGGGGAAGGAGAGCTGCTAAACAGAGGTACTTTGAGGCCTGTTGCTAGGAGAGAACACAGCAAAGAACCTCCTGTTAATCAAAATGTAATCCTATCTGTTTTTTTTAAATGGTAGTATTATTATTGGCCACTAGGATTATTCTCAAATAAGAATGTATATGATTATTGTTCTTGTCATAAGAACTTTAATTTCAGAAAACAGCCAGTAAAACAAAGGAAGAAAACTTGTGTCTCTTCAGATATGTTGGACTTCAGTTCCCAACAGCCCTAACCAGCAGTGATTGGGGATGGTGGGGATCATTGCCCAGCAACATCAGGGGGAGGGAGGCTAGATCTCCACCCCTATGTCAGAGTATTATCTATAACATCCATCACATTACACAGAAATAAAGAAGAAACAAATGCAGGGATTCTGGGATTCATGGTCTTCTGTTCTATCTATTAGAGAGTGTGAAAAAGGTAACATTAGAATGGTCACCCCTCCAAATTAAATCTTTTCTATATGTTTGTAACGGTGCTCCATGCAGTCATGCCGGCCACATGACCTTGGAGGCGTCTACAGACAACACCGGCTCTTCGGCTTAGAAATTGAGATGAACACCACTCCCCAGAGTCGGACACAACTGGACTTAATGTCAGGGGAAAACCTTTACCTTTACCTATATGTTTGTAAAGTATAGCCCAGACGTTGTTACACTTGTCCATCAGAGTGATTAATCTATTATTGAGATTGTGTCCTATAGTGCAATTAAGAGGGATCGTCTGTATAAAGCATACCTATATACTTAGAAGTCAGCTTCAATGTAACTCAGTGCAGCCTTTCAGTTCTTGATTTTGTTTGTTTATATTTAGCATGCAAGCAATGAGAAAACATTATAAACAAAGTTCTATCACAATCCAGTGACAGAGAATTCAATACATACAGTTGAAGTAAGTCATTTCAGGTGCAGGCCAACTCATCATGCTGCCACAGCAAGTTCAACTTACTTGTAGTTACTCCAGACTAAATACTTTGGGATCATTAACAAACCTGTTCTTCCAACAGGTCATGGACATTTGACCTCAAATAAGCATTAGCTTGAAATTGGTGACAAGTGTGATAACTAATTAGTGTCAATATATCTGTCCTCATCAGTGGTCCCAGGAAGTATAGGATAGAAATCAGCAAGCAGAATGCTGGGGAAAGAAGTTACTAATTGGGAGACAGTAGTTAAGATTTGTTTATGGCTAACTGTCTTACTTTATTGGGTAAGGTTTTTTTTTCTAATAATGTTTTGATCCACATTTATTTAGATTTTGCTTATGCTTATTTGCTTATGTGTCTAGATGCTGGAAACTTAGTATGTCTAATGGCTCTGTAAACTCCCTGTAGCAGAACTGAAGAGATAATTATTTAGTTAGGTTTCGAAAATGTTATAAACTTACAAAATGATTAAGCAGAATTACTTTAAGCAGCCCTGTTCAGATGTCTGTAGTTCCCTAATACACACATAGAGAAACTTTTGAATATATCCTCACTCATTTAAACAAATAATGTCAGCATATATTTACTCAGGTGTAAGCAACATGGTCTTCCTTGTACATATTTCTACCTAAGTGGGTACAGGATTATACCCTAGCAAGATGCAGGGCCCTTCCACACAGCCATATAACCCAGAATATCTGCTTTGAATTGGAATATCTGAGTCCACACTGCCATATATCCCAGTTCAAAGCAGATAATGTGGGATTTTATTCAGCTGTGTGGAAGGGGCTGTAATCTCTTTCAGGCAATTTACATTGTTCACACAATCCAAAGAGCTGGGTTGTTGTAACCTCTGCAGGCAAAACGTCAGGAGAGAATGCTTCTAGAACATGGCCATGTAGCCTGAAAAACCTATAACAACCCAGTTATTCCAGCTATGAAAACTTTTGACAATAAATCCAAAGAGCTTCTAGATGCTTGATAAGGCATTTAAATTTGTAGGATGGCAGTATAGCTGTACTTCATGTCGAAACAAAAGAAAAATTGCACTTTTAACTGTTCTGTTCTGTGCTGCACTCTTTTTTTCCTTTATTAAAAATATTTGCACTTGTTGAGGAAGGCTTCAGTTTGCTATGAACCAGGATTCATGTTAATGGTGGAAGAGGTGACCCAATTGCATTTGCCAATATTACAGGTACCGAACTTATGAGAAGCACTTTTTTTCTGTTACAGTTTGTTAGTGATTCTTTAACATCTGTAATTCTAGATTTCTGGAGTTGTGCTGATATGCATAGGAGTGTCTATCCAAGTGAAACTCCGTGATATCTTTGCTGTGTTGAATGAAGGTGCTTCTGTGGTCCCTGTGGTCATAACCATTGTCGGCACATTTATAATCATCATATCAGCCTTTGGAGCAATTGCTGTGCTTAAGCGCAACTCTAAAATGATAAAAATAGTAAGTGACACATAGATATAAGGATCCAGATTTTGCTTTAAGACACTGTGTGTGTTAATTTCACATGGATTCAAGAGTAGTTCAGATCTTGCAATGTTGTGGCACCCACTGCTAATTGCAATCACAGGTGAAATTGAGCCAAGTAGTATCATGGCTCAGTGGAGAATGTGGTGCTTTCCAGCTGTGGGACTGCAACTTCCATTTCTGCCATAGCTTATGCTATTTGCAGTTGTAGTACTTTGACACACCAAATTCTTATCTGGGATGTGAAACCTGAGAGAAAAGCCAACTGTGAGGTGCTCTCTGAATTGGTTAATATTTATTTTACTGCTCTGTAATAGCTTCAGGTAGTATCATGCTAGACAGCAGCCGTGAGAAAACACTATACAAGTATATCATGGTTAATTAAGAAAGTGCAAGAACGGTGATACTGATCATGCACAACGAATATGTCCACCATGCACCCATTTAGCAACTGTGGGAAGTAACTAGTATATTGGCTGCATTTAGAGCAAGTAACAAAACTTGGAAGGACATAATGTTTCTATTCTGAATTAGATGAACCTCCAAGTATATTTTATAATAGGATACAATTCATGCCCAGTTATGTAGCTGTACTCCATCTGATGTTTTGGGCCATTGATGTAATGGGGGAAACAACTCAGTGTGAGAATGCACCTCCTGATCTTTTTAAAATCCTGAATATATGCCCCCCAAATCTTTTTTTTAATAATGTATAAACAGTGCCCATTTTCTATTCACAGCAGGTTATTTTACCATGTATGGTGATTGTGGCTCCGCTTGGACACGATCAGTAACGTTTGCCTATTCCTAATTGGTGCTTCATTATCTCTGTTCTGTGTCAACATATCCATGCCAATGTTGAGTTTGGCTCTGTAGGCATCATACAATCAGCCTGGCATATTTAATGGATTATAAATTGGACTGGAGGGCAAGAGAGGCAGGAATGGAGAAACGATACTAAGAAAACAGCAGTGGTATTTTCCACTAGTCTGGCCTTCTTGAAATGCAGTCTTGATATTCTTTTTCATAAGTAACTAGCCTTTAATCTGAGACGACCTCTCTTGTTAGTTCGCAGGCATATTACTGGCCCACTTGATTACTGGAATCATAGCTGGTGCTGTTGCATATACTTACAGAGAGAAGGTAAGTTTTGTGATGAATCAAAGTCCAAATTATGGTCAATTTAAAAGGCCCCTGGTGAAGCCGTGAGCTGCTGAACTCGCTGACCAAAAGGTTGGTGGTTTGGATCCAGGGAATGGGGTGAGCTCCTGTTATTAGGTTCAGCTTCTGCCAACTTAGCAGTTTGAAAACATGCAAATGTGAGTAGATCAATAGGTACTGTTTCTGTAGGACGGTAATGGTGCTCCATGCAGTCATACTGGCCACATGACTTTGGAGGTGTCTTTTATTTTTATTTTTTAAACTTTTTTGTCGACCTTCATAAACGATCATTATTAGACATTCAATTACTAAATTACATTATGATTACATATCACATATTGTTTTCCTAATGCTCTTATCTGTCTCCCCTTCACCTTACTCTTGTGTCTGACAGTTTTACATCCCACCTCCCCCCACCCCACCTCCCCCCACCCCACCTCCCCCCAGGGAACAGTATTTACCTTAATTCAAATCTTAATTGAACAATTGTAAAAATAGAATGGTTTAGCACATTATATCTTTCTTTTCCTTCAACTTTTTCAATCAGTCTTTCCCATTTCTGCACCCAAGTTTTCTTAAATCGGCATGTTGTGTATTTGCTTCTTTTTTCATAGATATAATCCTGAAGCATATATTCAGCTAAATATTCATACCATTTTTTTACCTCCCATTTTCTATAATCTTTCCATCCCAAAGCCACAGTTGCTTGGGTGGCTAATATCATATATTTTATAATTTCCTCCCAGGCTTTGATATTATCTTTTTTGTCTAATTTCTGTGTAAAAAATTCTATTTTATTCAGAGCCAGTTTATTTCCTATTATTTCTTCCATTTCGTTCATTACCTTGTTATAGAACGCTTGTACTTTATCACATTCCCACCACATGTGGGAATAGGAGACTTTGGAGGTGTCTATGGACAACGACAGATCTTTGGTTTAGAAATGGGGATGAGCACCCCCCTCCCCAGAGTTGGACACGACTAGACTTAATGTCAGGGGAAACCGTCACCTTTTAAGTATTCCAGAGAATCACCTGGAGGACATAGAAATGCCTAGAGTAGAAATACTTTGGCCACTTCAACACTGCCATATAAGATCTAGATTATCTTTTTTAAACTGGATTATATGGCAGTGTAGATGCATATAATCCAGTTCAAAGCAGATAATGTTGATGATTATCTGTTTTGGTAATCTGAATAGTATGGCAGTGTACAAAGGTGCAAGTAAATGAAACCACAGTTATCAATCTCGCAGGAACTTTGTGCTGTGCTACTGCTCTCTTACAAACATGTTGCAAAGTGCTTGCGTTTTTAAATCTCAAACTCCCCTCCTTTGCAGAGTGCCATTCAAAATTGTTATGATTTACCTTTAATGTACAAAATACAGTCTATTTCTAATTAATCCTTGCTAAAGTTCCAGAATTAGGCAAGGTTGATTGAGAGGTGCCTCACCAGTTCCTCATAACCACTGAGTGAGCTTTTTTGTTCACTCTTCAGGCAGCAATGAGGAAAACCTTGTGGTCAAGAGGACAATTTTTAAGTTGGGAAAGGTTTCAGTGGGCACCTGAGAATAAGGGCACAGGGTAAGGCCAGAAGGACCAACTATCATTCTTTCCAAGTTGTCTTTTTTCTGCAATCTTATCCATATCCACTTGGTAATAAACAATAGGGTGTAAAACACAATTCATGAATCCACAAAGATATGCTAGGCCTCTTGTCACTGAGGAGACATTATAACAAAAGCAGTGTGCAAGCTAGATGAGAGCAAATTCTCCTGAAACACTCAGTCCTTGCAATCCCAATCTAAGTTTGATAATACTTCATATTATCAATGGAGTAATGATGAAGTAGTATCAGGTTTCATATAATAGGTTTCTTGGTACCCAGAAGATATAATTTCCTTCTCCATTCCCAGTTTATCAACAGTCAGCTGTCCTCTGCTTTTGGTAAGCCAAATCAATAGACCGGAACTTTTTTTGTATTGTCCCTTGTGTTTCTGTTAACAGTTACATCAAACTTTATTGAAAGATGTCTTGGAGACCATGGACAAGTATAGTGAAGAACTACAGATCACCAAGGGTGTAGATAGCCTACAGAGTCAGGTAAATACGTTTTTCTCTCGCAGAAATTAAATTTTGAAGAACGATATATAAAAGCCATCATTATGACTGGAGTGCAGAAGCACAAACACGGTCTAATCCTTTCTCCCTCCATTTTAAAAGGTGAATTAAAGACTTGTCCATGTGGAGTAGTTAGTAAATAACCTTATCATTTGGGTCTGCGTGTCTGTTGTGAGAGAGGCAAAAAGTAGAAGCAACTAACAATGTAAAGAATATATTGTTTGAGGAAGAACTGTAATGTTTGAAGGTTGCAAAAGAGCAGTTGGAAAGTTACTTTATAAAAAGTAGTTAATTGTTGTTTTAGTTCAACAACACCACCCCACACAGTGAGAAGGTACTGTTATATTTTTTTTTTCTTACATTATACTTACATTATGAAAAATCTTTTAAAAGATAAACAGAGCCTCCTAACCATTTGGTCACAAGCAAAAAAAGAAAAAAAGAAAGAAACTAAAACAGGAGTTTAAAAATTAATCTTTTTGTTTGATGTTTTTGAAAAGTGAATAGTTTTATCCCCATTAGAACATCTGAATGTAGAAGTTTGAGGCACAATACTAGTTCTCATGTGCCTTTGAGTTGATAGGTGAAGTTGTCACAGGGGTTTTCTTGACAGATTTGTTTCAAGGGGTTTTGCCTTTGCCTTGCTCTGAGGGAATGTGGCTCGTCCAAGATCACCCAGTGGATTTCCATAGTCAAGCAGGGATTTGAATCCTGGTCTCCAGAGGTGCTCAAATCACTATCCCACCAAGTGGTAATTCCTCTGCTAACATTCAGTGAAACCATACCACATAAGTCTCAAAATTACAAAAATCGAAGTTATCTGCAATAGTCACCAATTCACCCCACATCTGCAATTTATACTTTCATTCTTCAATGTTTATAATTTTTCTTTTCCAAGTTGTGTTTTGTAGTGGGTTTTATATTTCCATTGGCCTGTGGATAACCAAAGGACATGCTTTAGACCAGTGTTTCTCAACCTGGGGGGAAAGCCCAAATGGGGGGTCATGAGGGGGTGTCAGAGGGGTCACCAAAGACCATCAGAAAACACTGTATTTTCTGTTGGTCATAGGGGTTCTGTGTGGGAAGTTTGGTCCAATTCTATTATTGGTGGGGTTCAGAATGCTCTTTGATTGTAGGGGAACTATAAATCCCATCAACTACAACTCCCAAATGTCAAGGTCTATTTTTCCCCAAACTCAACCAGTGTTCACATTTGGGCATATTGAGGATTCATGTCAAGAAGGTCCAGATTCATCATTATTTGAGTCCACAGTGCTCTCTAGATGTGGTGAATTACAATTCCAAAACTCAAGGTCAACGCTTACCAATTCCATTGTTGGCGGAGCTCAGAATGCTCTTTGATTGTAGGTGAACTATAAATCCTAGCAACTACAACTCCCAAATGACAAAATCAATCCCCCTCCAACCCCACCAGTATTCAAATATGGGTGTATCAGGTATTTATGCCAAATTTGGTCCTGTGACTGAAAATACATCCTGCATATCAGATATTTACATTATGATTCATAACAGTAACAAAATTACAGTTATGAAGTAACAATGAAAATAATTTTATGGTTGGGGGTCACCACAACAAGAGGAACTGTATTAAGGGGTCACGGCATTAGGAAGGTTGAGAAACACCGCTTTAGATAATGGCCATGAACCTACATCAGGAGACATAGCCACAGTGCTACCTATCCTAAAATGTACCATTTTAACCAGGCATTGGCAGACTTCAGCTCTCGAGGTGTTTTGGACTGTAAACTGTTAGGAGTTGAAGTCCAAAACACCTGGGAAGGCAAAGTTTGCCTATGCCTGGTTTAAACCATGTAGTCCTCCCCCCAGGTTTTTCTGAGGTTCTGGGGGGGCAGTGATCTAGAGTAGTTGCATGTTGCATTGCACCCCACTACTGGGTGAGAGCTTGGCATGTTACCACCCTGCTATTCAGTACTTTGAAGTATCTCTGTACAGGAATCTAAATTGGAGGGTACTTTTGGTCACTTCAAAAGTACAATAACTATAAAAGTAAGTTGGGTCTACAGATGAGGATTACGGAACAGGATGTGACATTTTCTAGAGAAAAAGAATGAAAAGAAATAGAAGACGTTATGATTTCAATGAGGTCGTTTTGTATCACATTTCTTAGAAACTGAAACTTTGCTTTTGCACTGTAGTTCCAGTGTTGTGGTGCAGAGAATTATACTGACTGGCTAAACACCACATTCGGCTCTCTTTCTTCATCTGTCCCAAGAAGCTGCTGTAAAGTACCTGTGGAAAGCTGTGTCACAGATCTAAGTCAATATCCAGTAGGCATTAATCAGCAAGTAAGTTGTATAGTCTCTTAAAGTTCTTTATACTTCCTTCTTTGCTTCCACACTGGGCTTCTTTCTCATGCAGATAAAAAGCTTAATTCTCACAGAGCCTCTTCTCACAGCCAACTTATATAGGAGATTCACACAGTAGCTTTTACACACTATGACCTTCAACCTGGGGCTTTTCTCACTGAAGCTTCTCACACCAGGCCTACCCATACTGAGGCCTACTAACACTGAGGCTTACCTCACACTGAGGGCTCTCTCAGACTGACACCTTTCTCATACTGAGGCAAACTACCACTGAGGCCCTTCTCCCACAGAGAACTCTCACAGACTGAAGCAACTAAGCTACAAGCACATCTGCTTACATAGAACGACAGCTTTGCTGAATCATTGTATCCATTTAACCCTTTCAATGCTTGACTCACATTTTTGTAATTAAAAATGTCTAGTTAATTTTTAATATTTTTGACAATCTGTTCACGATGCCTTTTAAATAACTACTACTTTCACTACAGGTTATAAATTATTTATGTACTTGGCTTTTGTGATGCCCACTTTATGACTGGCATGGGAAGCTATGGCTACCATGATTTGATTGACACTTGAAAAACCAAGATTATTGCTTGTGGATTTTACCAAATAACCTCTACCTTCTTGCCTTGATAAGCAGCTCTGTCAATATAGTTGCCTACAAAAACAAACAAACAAACAAAACAAGAACAGACACTGCATTGAGAGATAGGTGCTGGACAATGACTATAATGTGACTACAATATGAAACAATTGCAGCATTTTGTTTAATAATTTCTTTAAGTAGATCATGTATGATACTGCTGGTTAGCAATCTACTTAGTTTGGATGGCACATGCTCAGACACAACAGCCCAAACATGTGGTTTGCTTTTTCAGGGATGTGTTGCAAAAGTGAAGACTTGGTTTGGAGAACACATTGTTGTAATTGGAGGAATTCGCATTTTTATTGGGCTGGTGCAGGTAAGCCTAAAATACTTTGTAACTGAATACTGAGTAAATCTAAATCTGAACTTTATATGCAAGACAGACAAGTGTAAGAGATGAAAACTTCAAAAGAGAGAAAGCATGGACTGCCCTGCTGACTGAAAGATTTGAATTTCTCATTCTCCAAAAGAGGAGATAAGCCCCGTCTTTGCACTGTTGGTGTCCTCACTACAGCCTTACTTTCAGGGGGCCTTAATCTAGATCTGAACTAGGAGTATAGGAAGATGTCTGTTCAGTTTTAATCCTGAAGCATCTATTATTGTTGTTATTATTTTTGGGTTTGTGTATACCTCACTTTTTCTCTCCACATGGAGACTTAAAGTGGCTTATGAAATCCACATTCTTAAATCAGTCACCAGGACGCAGTTGTGACCCTATGTTTGCACTACTCATAATGTTGTGATATGTGACTCCTAAAAATTGATTTAAGCAAAAGCCACTCACTAAAATGCACATATTGTTGGGAAAATGCAGATACACAGACAAATTGTAAGGGAAATTGCTTGTAGAAATGATCATGCAGGCAAAATTGCCTGTTTTAAAATTAAAATGAAATGGATATTGAGTGATTGGATGATTTTTTAAAAAAGAAAGACAAACTAATGTAGAAATAGGAGGGAATGAACTGAGGCATGGAAAAATGGAACAGAGAAAGTAAAAAAGATGGATATTTCCGTGAGGCATTTACTTAATCTTTTTGTGTGTGTTCTGTGCTTTCTTATCAGCTAACTGGGATCGTGTTTTGCTATCTGCTGCTGAAAATATTAAACGAGAACTATGAAAGTGTTGAATAACCTTAAGAAGCTGATGTTACTTTTATAGCTGATACTGGAAGGCAAAATGTGCTTTGTTCTTTTTGCTAGTTATGTAGCAAGCCAATAAAATGTTTCTATCAGCTGAATGAATGATTTGCCTTCACCAGAGCAAGGAAACAGATGTGCCCTGCTTCTAGCAGGAAAGGTTTGTGAGGTATATATTATAACAACGCAACAGTCCTTCAGTTATCCCAAGTTGGTCTCAGCTTAACAGCTTAACAGCATCCCTGTTGAAGACATCTTGGAGACAGCTGCACCAGCAGATAGACTAGGAAATGTCTAGCCTATCTACACTTGGAGAAAATATTGGAACAAAATGACATGTAAATCTTTTATAATGTGGTTCAATGCATATTTGCTTGAAACAAAATCCTATTGCATTTAATACATCATAGGTTGCCATCTTTTCATAAAACTCATAAAAGCAAAGCAAACTGATTAGGGAAATGGTGTCTGGTTGATCCAGCGAACACTATTTGTTCCTTGAGAATGCTCTCATAATGAACTGTTGTGGTCTTGCAAGTTATGTGGTAAGCAAATAAATCCAGCAATTATTATTATTTACAGTATTTATATTCTGCCCTTCTCATCCCACAGGGAACTCAGGGCACATTACAATGCACATATACATGGCAAACATTCAATGCAAGTTAGATATACAACATATATAGACAGACGCAGGGACAATTTCTAGCTGTGCCCAAGCTTTTTCTGGCTTCATGAGGGTATGCTGGATTCAGGCCACAAGGAGAGCTGCCACTTCACTGTCCATTGTGACACTGAGTTCTTTGATTGGAGTACTTCCGCATTCTTCTGCATGCTGCTGGAAGGTTTTATGATATTGTAAGTTAGTTAAATTAGCCTCCCCATATAAGCGGTACCTAAATTTCCTACTTGACAGATGCTACTTTCGGGCTGCATAGGTCAACAGCAAGCTAGGCGAATGACCGGAAGCCCACTCCGACCCGGGCTGGCTTCTCATGACCTCTCAGTCAGTAGTGATTTAATGCAGATAGCTCTCAGATCGGTCCAATGCTGCACTTATTATAAGGTAAAATATGGAATAGAGAGGAAGAGAAGTATAATGAACAGAACCAGATTTTTCCTCCTTCTGGGTTCAATAAATATATTTAAACTGAAGCATGTGAGAAATGCAACATCCCCATAAAATGATGTGAAAATAGACAATCTTGAAAGGTTAGCAATAGTTAGATAGGGACCTGGCCAGTTGAGAACTGATTGAAATTGTCAAGTGTTTAAACAGAACTAGCAATTAGAAAAGAAGATGGTTTTAATTAGTAAGGGTCCTAGGCAGATGGAAGGAAGGAGGAAACGCAGAGTGTATTCTGAGACTTCAGGGAAAAGATACAATCATAGCCTAAGGCATAGCTTAAGTCAGTCAGGCAGGAGGGCCAATCTGGTGAAGAAAGAAATGCTTTGCCTTTAAAAAACCTCACCATATCCTTCCTGTTTTATGTCGATCTATTCAAAGTCTATCCTGTCAAGTGTGGTACTTGTTGGGTCCTAGCCAAGTATCTATAGAAACTCATCTCATTATATTTCTAATAACCTTATTTTCCTGGAAACAACACAATAGTAAGTTTTAATAAAGTTAAAATGAGAGAGATGCAATGGGGTAAGAACTAAGAAGCAACCTTGTGTTGTGTCACAGGAAATGAAACAGTTAAAATCGCTAACTAAACAGACACTAAAATGCAGGAAAGGAATGCTCACTATGAAGCAGTTAACCTTGTGTGCTGCTTATCAATATAGCATCCTGCCTAGTCAGGAGAACTCTCCCCCATGCTTATGGCGTCTTGAGATGAAATGACCGAGTTATGCACTGTCACTCCTTAGGCGAGCATTAGCAAAGTCAGAGTTGTCAAGATGCTTATGTTGACTATGGCCAGTGTGAATGATGACACAACTGTCACTTCCTCATCCAATATCACTCTGATTACATTTCCAGGCATTATATACCCAGAACTTGAATATTGTTGTCATTTACAAATACCCATGATAAAATCTGTTGGCTTCAAAAGTGCCACCAAACTCCTTGCTAAGCTGGAAGACACTAACATGGCAATTTCTTTGAAAATAGACAGGGCTAGGGACTGTGGCGACAACCTACAGGCAATTTAACCAGCAATGGAGTCCAGGGCATCTGACATCAAACAAAGATTAAAGGTAGCTGAGAGAAGAGGAATAGGTGGCTACAGTTATATGCACTGTGAAGTTATTTTTGTATGATTTCTTACATATAAAGGATCAAAAGGAAGTTTAGTTAGGGATTATAGGCTGTACAATAAAATTCATAATTCATCACTGAGGTGGGGTGTTGGCTTATGTAAAAACAAGTGTTATATTAAGTATTATGACTGTGATGGTGCATTGGGAAATGTAACAATGGCGTTCAGTTATGGTACCTATCATTCTTGATGTTCAATGTATTGTCGAAGGCTTTGATAACATTCTTGATGTTATCCCCTTAAAAAAACAGCTCCATTAAGCAATCAAGATTTTGGATATATATCAGTGGTTCCGTGGACCACCAGTGGTCCGCAAGAATGAAAGTATGGTTCACTGCCTCCCCATTACTACACCGCTGCCTCGAAACCACACGGCAATGAGAGCGGCTGGTATCGCAAAACCCTCTTATAGTGCCGAGGTAACAGGGATGTCAGGAGGGGAGAGGCTGACTACCCACAAAAGATTGCTTCTACCACATCAGCTCTAGATTATTAAATATGGTTTTCTGTGGGCAAGCAGATGGTGACTACTGGATGGCATATGTTCTATATCAGAAACTAGAGCTGATATGGTCTATCAAAGGTAATTTTTTGTATCAGCACCCTAAATTACCAAACCTTCTATATTAATTTGATCATGCAAAGCAGGTGAACATAGCATTGAATGAAACATGCAGAATAATCATAGGATGTCTTAAACCTACACCTGTTGACAGGGGCGGCTCAACCCATTACGTGAAGTAAGCATTTGTAGTATAGTTGATTTTGCCCAGGGACGCTCTTGAGGCGCTCTTTGGGGGAAAATAGACCTTGACATATGCGAGTTGTAGTTACTGGGATGTATAGTTCACCTACAATCAAAGAGCATTCTGAACTCCACCAATTATGGAATTGAACCAAATATGGCACACAGAACTCCCATGATGAACAGAAAATATTTATCAGTGATTGGTTTTGGGGGGGGGGGGCAAAATACTGTTTGCTTACTGTTGAAAATTACCTAGGGCCGCCTCTGCCTGTTAATAAACTCTACAAGCTAGCTGACATTGCCCCCCCCCCCCCCCCGATGTGCGATGGGAAGTTGCTGCTAAATGTGAGAGAAATAAGGTTGAACAGTGTGACAGCCATCCACTACATGGCTACCAGCCTACTCCCAGTAGACTCAAATAAAGGAAAAGCTTTATGAGAACTACCACTCCTCTTGGTGTCGCCCCAGCAACAGCAAGGGTATCCCTCTGGGCAGCTAAATTAAGAAACCCCAACTGGATGGCCCCAACAAGGGTCTTCCTCCAGGTGACAAACCAAGAATGGGCAACTTGGAAGTTCTTGAACAGACTCAGAAGTGCAGTGGCCAGATCAAAAGACAACCTGGCAAAATGGTGCTACCTAAAAGAATCCCACACCTTATGTGACTGTGGAGCAGAACAGACAACTTCGCATCTGTATGTTTGTCCACTTGCCTCATGTACAAAGGAAGAATTGTTGGAGGCTACAGACAGTGTCATTGCTGTTGCCCGTTTTTGGTCAAAAGATATTTAGCCACCTGTGCTCCTTCTATTTTTATCAGTTTTATACTAATTTATGCAATGCTTCTGATACAAAATAAATAAATTACCAAACCGAATCTAAAATCGACCAAAAACTGATTCATAACCCCTTTGGTACTAAAGTTGGAGTGGTCCATGTTCAAGTGGTCCCTGATCAAAAAAGGGTTGGGAACCAGATACATATAATGAAGAGCAGGGTCATATGATATGATCTTTCCAGCCCTATGTTAGACAACTATGACAGGAAACAGCATTGGTTCCTGTGGCTGCCTGTCACAAATCAACCTGTTGTCAGAAGGGTGAGGTGCAATTTCACACTGCCCTGCACCTCAGAAATCCTTTTGTTGGTGTGCTGCTGAAAAGTTAGCCTTGGAGGATTTTAAGTCAATGCAATGTTGCAAAGACTAAAATTTACATTTGTGATTCACTTTTCTGCCACAAATCCACACTGTATGTGCCTTTACAACAGACCTTATCTCAAAATTCTGACAACTAATATTTTTGTTCATCTATCTCTGTTTCTGCAAGCTTGGCCTCAGAATATCAACTTGGTTCCTCAAGTCAACTGTTCAAGCTAGACACTTGAAAACCCAGAGAGTGGGACTTGAGTAGTCCTCTTGTCCTGCTCTTGCACTACAAAGCTCTCCACCTGTTCTTGCCTTCCTCAAGATGATGGCACTTAAACCGATGAATGAGGCTGTGTGTAAATATCAAAGTGTACAAAGCAGGGCAGCCCTCAGAATATAGAAACCTAGATACCACACTGGTTACTCCTGATACAAAGTAAATTAAAAAGAAACTAAAGAATGCTGTCTCTCAATAGATGTACAGATTTACCTAGCATTTGCCGGGTGAGGTGAGAAGTAGTCATGTACCTCATGACCTCTTTATCTACAGAGTTGATATCCATGGTTTCAATCACACATGCTCCAAAATATACCTAGAAGTGTTTGTGAGCTTCTCTAGTGCAATTCTATGGTATGCTTCTGGCCCAAGCATGGTCAAAATATAGACTTCGCTATTATGCATAGTTTCAGATATCCATGGGGAGAGTTTGTATGCTGGAACTTATTACCTATGGAGACTGGGATCATACTGTACTAATCTTTTAATTTCTGTTTAATAAGCTACAAATCACTTTTTTTTTGCTTCTACCACTGCAGAGATATTTTTCATTGTCTAATAAGTATACTAATTTCATGGGATGTTTTGAGAAAGAGGGTTTATACTGTTCAGCATTAAAATACATTGTGCAGCTATGCTATATTTTTCTTAATGTTTTTACTTTTTTAAAAAATGAAAAACAAACCAAAAACACCGAGACTGCAAATGGAAGACAATGACTAGATGCCCCACAAAAATATCAAGCACTCCAAGGACACAATAATCATGTAGCTTAAATGGGAAGCACCGGGCTGTGGCGCAGCTGGTTGAGAGTCAGATGCTTTAAAATCACTATTGACTGAAAGGTCATGAGTTCAAAGCCAGCCCTGGTCGGAGTAAGCTTCCAACCATTTGTCTAGCTTGCTGTCAACCTTTGCAGCCCAAAAGACAGTTGCATCTGTCAAGTAGGAAATTTAGGTACTGCTTTATGTGGGGAAGCTAATTTAACTAATTTATGATGCTATAAAAATCTCCAGCAGCATGCAAAAGAATGAGGAAGTACTCCATCGGTGTCACAAGTGGACGGTGAAGCAACAGCTCCCTCAGTGGCTGGAATTCGAGCATACCCTCATGAAGTTGGAGTGTTAAATAGCCTCTGTGTTTCTGTCTATATATGTTGTGTGGCTATGGCATTGAATATTTGCCATGTATATGTGCATTGTAATCCGCCCTGAGTCCCCTGCAGGTTGAGAAGAGCAGAAAATAAATACTGTAAATAAAAAAATAAAAATAAGAAACTGTGAGGCTTTACCCATTGAACATTGCCATGGTACTGCAAAGCATTTGGCCATAACATGCTATCTATCTCTAGCCAAATGTTATGACAACAATCACAGGATATTACCAGTTGTAAGAGACCACAAGGGTCATCTAACTACAGCAGTCCTGAAAGATGCCCAGTCAACCTCGACCCCCCCCCCCCAAAAGTCCATTCCCACTAAGCACTGCTCTAAAAAATCTTAGTTAAGAAATTCTTCCTAATTTTTAGGGGAAGACTCTTTTATCATAATTTTAATCTATTGATTCTTGTTCACCAGAAAATAAGTCAATCCATGCTCCACATGACATTCCTTCAGATATTTAAAATGGTTATCATGTCACCAATTGGTCTTCTATTCTCCAAGATAAACACATCCAACTCTCCAAGTCATTCCTCACCATTTTTATCTTGGTTTCCCTTCTCTGGACATGTTCCAGCTTGTCAATATCCTGTTAGAAGAGTGGTGCCCCGAACTGCACAGAGCATTCCAGAGAAAATCTGACCAAAACAAAATAAAGTGGCATTGCTGCTTTCCTTGATGCACATATTGATGCTGGCTAGTGGCTACAACTGTCTCATGTTTAGCTTCTCCTTACTATATGTACTGCTTGCAAATCAGGCATTATCCATTCTATATGTTTACTTTTCGTTTTTCTTTCCTAGACTCGTTAGACAACATTTATCCCGGGTTGCTGTGAGTTTCCAGGCTGTATGGCCATGCTCTAAAAGCATGCCATGTTGGAAACTAGGCAAGTGGGATTTATATATCTGTGGAATGTCCAGGGTGGGAGAAAGAACTCTTGTCTGAGGAAAGTGTGTGTGTTGCAATTGACAACCATTATTAGCATCAAATAGCCTTGCAGACAAGAGTTCTTTCTTCCACCCTGGACATTCCACAGATATATAAACCCCACTTGCCTAGTTTCCAACAGACCTCGCAACCTCTGAGGATGTGGGCGAAATGTCAGGAGAGAATGCTTCTGGAACATGGCCATACAGACCAGAAAACTCACAGCAACCCAGTGATTCCAGCTATGAAAGCCTTCAACAACACACTGAACATTTATCCTTGTTAAAATTCATTGTGTTAGTTTCTGGCCTAATTCTCCAATCAATTCCAGTCATTTTGATCCTGTCCTCTGGAATATTCCTCTTACCCCATTCCCAAATTTGGTGTCATCTGCAAATCTGATAAGTATCTTCCATTCTATGATCCAAGTCATTTATAACAATGGTGAACAACAATGGCCACAGGGCACAAAGGGAAATTTTCAAGCACAGCAGCATCAATTGGTAGAGTCCAGGAAAAGCTTAGTCCTAATTTTGCTGCCTTCAGAAATGGACCTAAGTCACAACTAAATTTAGTTCAATTGTCACTGTTGAAGAAAATACATAACAACCTCACACCAAGGAGATTCCATCTGAACATTAGGAAGAACTTCCTGACTGTGACAGCTATTCAGCAGTGGAACTCTCTGTCCCAGAGTGTGGTAGAGGCTCCTTCTTTGGAAGCTTTTAAACAGAGGCTGGATAGCCATCTGTCAGGGGTGCTTTGAATGCAATTTTCCTGCTTCTTGGCAGGGGGTTGGACTGGATGGTCCATGAGGTCTCTTCCAACTCTATGACTCTATGATTCTAAGAGCTTTGTGATGATCACATCAATGACGTGTGAAGTTAAGACACAAAGATAACAGGGGAGAGGGCAGGAGACTAGGCAAAGCACTAAGTTTCACTATGTAGTCTATGGCCTTAAACAGTATGCTTTGGAGAACACACACACACACATATATATTCCAATTAACAAGAGAATCCTATAGAAAATAAGTATGTTCTGTTCATGCATTAACAATTTTTTATTAGAATAATTAATAAAAATAGTTAAAATCCATTCTTAATTGATCATCATAAGTTCATTTTCATCAATTAAGCTTTCCTTTGATTTATTAGTAAGAAAATAAGTTCATTTTCATAAACAATTAAAGATACAACCAGTTATCAAAATATAATATAAGGGTGATATAAATAATCAAGATTTCAAGCAAAAGGGTCCAACTGCTCCCAACTGTTTTGAAGAAATGCATTTAAGGACTTGCCGTTCTTTTCAAACTATTCTGCAATGTCTTTTGCAGTCTAGCTATGTTAGCATCCAAGGCTGCTAGGCCATGTTTGAAGTCTTCTTCATCCCTGGATGTGAATGTTGAAAAAGAAGATACAGTCCATTCAGATTTTCCTGACATCCAGTCAAAAGTTGAAAAACTGGAATCGGGAGCAGAAATTCCTGCGTCTTTGTTGTGTATGTTTCCTTTCTGTTGTGCAACAGGAGCGTAAAGGAATGTATCAGGATGAAGTCTGTCTGGATTGTCCGAAATCACTTTAGCAGCTTCGCTGGTTGTTTCTTTTGGCGGCATTTGAAGCCTCCTGCCTTCCAGCATTGCTGTCCTCCCTGCAGTTTCAGCTTTATTTTCAAAATACTTTTTTGGACAATAGCTACTGCAAAATTTGCCAGAGACCTTTCCATCGCCTAACATCCCAAATCTATTTGTCTGCTTAGAATTAGCCAAATCACAGTCCAGCTTTTTGGGAACTTGGTGATACGTGTCTATCCTTCTCTCGGTTGCAGTTGCTGGGTTTTGAGATGGACCGCTCCTCAGCGGTATGTAAATAGTCTCATCCAGCCCAGGCCCTTCCACTAAAGTATTTGAGCCATCTGCTCCCTCAACATTAGGTTTCAGAAAGGTAAAAACATTCCTTGGAGCCACAATTCCCTCTTCAGCAACAGGACACTTCTGAGAAGAGTATTCAGCTGCCCTGGTGACATCTATTTGATTTGGCTCTTTCATCTCAGCCTTTGGAAAGAGAGCTTCTGCCTCCATCAGGTCGGGGTCGTTTTGTAATTTTTTGAGGTAGTTCATTATGGAATCACTTAGAGGGTATGCGTCAGGCTGCAGCTGTTTCTCATGAATTTCCAAGACTGCTTTTGACAGACTCCTTTCCTGTTTTGGTTTAGCTGTGTCCGTACTGAGGTCAGCAAGAAGTTTGGACATACTGGCCTGCAAAGCCCTGTCAAGAATGGTTCAGAAGTTTAATTTTAAGTAGGACTGCAAATATGACAAAAGCTAAATACTTCATATCTGTTTCAACTTATTAAGTGTAAGCAGCAATGCTGCACCTTGCTTAATTTGTCTTGCTTCTGTGTAGACAGTCCAGACTGCATTTGATGCAGCAGAATGTCTGACCTGACAGAGTTAAGTATGTCTATACCATAGAGGAGTCATACCATTTAAGTCATACCTATGGAACTTCAGGAACATGAAGTTTGGTTAAACCTGAAGACATACTGCAAAAAAAGACATTCACAAAAGTACGTTTCAAATGGCTGTTCTACTTAAGTTAGCAGGTAACTGCCCAAATTCTTTTTGGAGGTGTCCAGAGAAAGCAGCTTTACCACCTTTCTTGGCCACCACTTCCACTGCTGAACTGAACTGCTCTCACTGTCAATACACTCCTTCTAATATTCAATTGAAATCTACCCTCTTGTAGCCTAAAGCCCTTAGATTACTAGTTCTGCTCTCTGATGCATCAGAGAAAAAGTCTACATCCTCCTCTTCATAGTAACCCTTGAGACTGAGATATGTCATCCTTCAATCTTCTCTTCTCCAAGCTCAACATGCTCAGTGTCTTTAACCTTTCTTTATTCTCCATATCTCTTATCACCCTTGTTGCCCGTCTCTAAACTCACTCTAATTTATCTATTAAAAAGGGTAAAGGTTTTCCCTGACATTAAGTCTAGTTGTGTCCAACTCTGGGGGGTGGTGCTCATCTCCATTTTTAAGCCAAAGAGCTGGCATTGTCCATAGATGCCCCCAAGGTCATGTGGCCAGCATGACTGCATGGAGCGCTGCCAGAGCAGTACCTAATTGATCTACTCACTTTTGCACATTTTCAAACTGCTAGGTTGGCAGAAGCTAGGCCTAACAGTAGAAACTCTCCCTGGATTCAAACCACCAACCTTTCAGTCAGGAAGTTCAGCAGCTCAGCAGTTTAACCTGCTGCACCATCAGAAAGCCCAATTTATCTATATCCTTCTTAAAATGAACCAAACACATTACCCCAGATGAGGCCTGACCAGTGCAGAATATAGGGTGACTATTATTGCCCATGACTTGAAAACTATATATCCATTAATGCAGGTTAAGACAGCATTTGCCTTTGCACTGCTGGGTCATGTCCAATTTATGATAAAAATAATAATCCCAAGGTCCTTTTCACATGCAATACTATTGAGTCAAGTATTCTCCAACCAGCGATAAGAAAGGATGCCAAGTAAGTTAGAAAAACACACGCATTTGGCCTTGTCAAAAGCATTCCTTGTTCCCATGAGTAGGAATCACATGGCTATGGCATCCTCATGCCAGAGATCATGAGTAAAAGTGCCAAGAAATAACACTCAGGATGGGGCCATTTGAATTTGAAAACCCAGACATCAAAAGTTACTCCATGGCACCCTTTCTGAAGCAGCACAAATTCTTCCAAAAAAGGTTTGAAAGATCATGGTTGGGAAAGAAGTAAGTGGACTCCATGTCCGGTCACCTCCTGAATAGTTTCTGGGTCAAGATTTCACTTTACAAATGAACCCACAGCTGAATCTACATGGTAGATTTGCAACTGTTATTTCTTTCCAGCTGGATATATAGTATTGCAAGCTGATATTCAAATGCTGCAATCCTTCTTACTTGTTGAATGAGGAAAGTGATAAAAGAATACAACCTAACCGTCAATGACAATGCATAAAGGTATCAATTGTAAAATTTCTACTATGAAAATAGGCTTCAGGCCATTCCTGAATCACTACCACCATCTGCTGGCTGTCTATAGGCACCACAGTGTAAGATTTCACATTTGTTCTGTGGTTACAAGTTGATTCCACAGAGTTTTCTTGCCAAGGTTTGCTCAGAAGAGGTCTGTCATTGCTTTCCTTTGCATACAGCCATCAGCCATATCTCTTAAACTATTTATTTTTGGGGACTTGCAGAGGTGTTTCCTCAATGCGTCAGGGATCAGCACAATATTTATGCTCATAGACCAGTGGTTCCCAAACTTTTTTTGACCAGGGACCATTTTGACCAGGGACCACTCTCCAATATTCGTAACAAAAGGGTTACGAATAGGTGTTTGGTCAGATTTGGTTTGGTTATCTGGGGTGATGATTTAGAAAATTGCATTTGACAGACCATATCAGCTCTAGTTTCTGAAACAGAACATATGCCATTCAATAGTTGCCATCTGCTCGCCCACAGAAAACCATATTTAATGATCTTGAGCTGATGTGAGCTGCTGCAATTTTCTGAATCAGCACCCTAAATAACTCCAGGAACAGGCCTAAAAATTAAGACATCAAGAAAAAAAATGTTTTGGTTGGGCTGTGTTGTTATCCGTAGTAGTAATTAATGGTGAGCCTGTGGACCATATTTTAGTTCTTGCGGTCCACTGGTGTTCCACAGACCACAGGTTGGGAACCACTGCCATAGACTAGAACTGTTTCTTTCCTGGAAACTAACTGTGGACTACAGCCAGCAATATGTGAACTTACACTGATTCATGGACCACTATTTTCATTTGGGCCTGCTGTCTACATAGCACCTGGTGAAGCATAATTTGCTACTTGGCTACCTCTTCCCACACTCCCATCTTACACCTGGGATTTAAGGCTTCCAAGAATTAAAAAGCAGAATTTGCTATTTATGTGGAAAATAGAGGAGGAAGAATAATGGGGCTTACCAGTTATTTGACTGCAAATCCTAGAAGCCTTAGTGAGTAAGGCCAATGGAGCCGGAGTCTCACAACTTTTGGAGAGTTCCATGCTTCTCACTGTAGATGTAGCCTGATTTCATCAAACCTTAAAGGTTTGCATATTATTGTGCCACTATGGAAAACCTACTCTGATGTGGATTTAGGAATTTTGCTTATGATCCTGCATCAATGTTCTCCCCCATTAAAAAGTAAGTAGCTAATGTGCAAAGAATTGATAATGTTTCCAGATCTGATTAAACAACTGGAGAAAATATGGCCAAACGTCTTTACTTTAGTTTGTTTTAATTATTTGTTTTGATGCAGGCCACTGTGTAGGCTATTCACTTTAAATGCAGGGCTTCCTTGTACTGTTTAATAAAAAACTGGGAATTTTTTTATCAAAATAAAAATTATGTATGTGTGTTTATGTGTATGTGAATCTACATAGCTATTAAAGCATTACAGCCATGTAAAACTGGCCCAAGCCTGATATAGTTGTCCCTCCCATTTCAGATAAATTGTTTTGAGAATCAAACTGTTGAGACCAGGGTTTGAATCCCTGCTTGGGCAAGTCACATTCTCTTGGCTTTGGAGTATGGTAAACATAAATCACATGTGAAAAAAAATTGCCATGAAAACCCCATGATAGCTTCATCTTGGGGTTGCCATAGGTCAGAAACTACTTGAAGGCAGATAGCAAATAGATCTCGAATTATAAAATCTGAAATTACAAAATACGGTATGTTCCTTTGATTGTGGTGGTAGAGATATGCCAAGACCTTTTTCCAATTCAAAGTCACACCCAGAAATTAATCTAGGAGATTTTTTTCTGACCTCTTTGAGGATGTTCATGTTTAAATTGGCTCACTCATGAATCTTGAAATGATAACTTTCAGCTAGCTAAGAGAGAAATTTTCTATTTTGGTGGTTTCTCTTCCTATCTTCAACTCTTCCAAAATAAACATTAGAGGTCTTTAACATGTCTATTTCATCTCATTGGGTAGACATACTTAGAAGCCTCTCTGTTTTGTTATTCCAAGACCAGGCTCCTGTTGCTGTGGTATGTCAGCACAAGCAGCACAAGGAGGGAAAACGGCACAGGGCCCATGGAGAAAAGCAGGCGCTGAAGCAACTGACAGCTTGAAGCGGCCCAGCTTATCCTTTTCTTCGGCACAATGTTGGGGAAAGCGCAACCACTAATGTCAAGCACCAACAAGTGTTCTGCCCTAAGATGCGAAGTTTGCTGATTGTACTGATTGAAAAGTAAATCAGAGAGAAAGCAAAGCCAACATTACCGAGTCAATTCACGCAGTCTATTCACTTCTGCATCTCGCTGACGCAGTGTTATGCCCAAAATCTGGTTCTCTTTCTCAGCAGCTTCTAACTTATACTGGAAATGCTTCAAGTTGGTCAACGCCTCATCTGCTTCTATGATACATATGAATAAAGTGTAAATCTTTAACATTTGTTAAAACCAATATAGAAGTACTATAACAGTCCACTCCCTCGGTAAAATAGTCAACACACAGACCTAGTTTGAGCTTTGTTGACTCAAGATCAGACTGCTGTCTCTTTTCAAGCAGCTCTTGGTCTCTCTCGTGGATTATTCTAGTTAGTCTTTTGCTTTCTTCCTTTTGGGTTTCTAAGATTTTAAGGAGCTCTTCATTTTTATTCTGCAGTGACTCGATGCTTTTACTAGATTCATTGAGTTGAGCCTGCAGTGTCATGTTCAAGGACTGGAGGGATATGACTACGGGAGGAAAACAAAACAATTGGAAAGACAAATTCAATTCCACAAACATTTATTTTACCACGAAAGAAAGGGATCTGGCAATCTCTAGAGTGAATTACTGCAACATATCATACTCAGGGCTCCTGTCAGAGAAGGATTTGTCATACTAGGAGTGTAGAAAGAGTTGCTCTGAAAGAATACACAGTTGGTTTCCATTACTTTCCAGACCAGAAGTGAGAAATATATTCAATGTTGAACTGGAGCTCTCAGTAGTCTTAACAATAATTAAGGTTGATGGGAACTGCAGTGTAGCAACATTTGGAGAGCAACTAGCTCCATACTCCTGTTTTGTACTAAAATCAGCATAATTTCATGGTGGGAACATATTCAGGAAGCAGCAACTGCAATGTTGAAACTATAGTTAGTTAGTAGTTAAATTGTAGTTATTGTCCAATTCCCATATCTTTCGCTACATAATCGTATTCCTGATTGCATTCACAAATTCAGCAACATTAAATTTAAATATTTAAATGGGTAAAGCTACACAATTGTGAAATCGATGAAGTCAAAATTTCATTACTAGCCAAAAATAAGTCAAGATATTGCAGTAGAAAATCTGAAGGTACTGCCCATGTTTCGCTCCTCTATCATCTTCCCTAATTGGTGCTTTTCATACATCTTGTCCTCAATATTCTTTTCCCTTAATAATCTCAAACTGATTAGGGTCAAAAAGAGTTCTTCAGAAATGTGCTGACTTTATATGATTACATAAAGTACCATGTGTTCATCGAGTGATAATATCACTTGGCCTGGACCTTGGATGTAGGAGGATTCTTCCATATGGAAAAAACTCGGGAGTGAAGGGGCAAAAAAGAGTCTGAAACATCAAATTGTATGAGTAATGTATAAACACTAATATAATAGTAATGTTTCCCAAATTCTGGAAAAAATATCCAGATCTTTAACCTTAATACTTACTTTCAACATTGCTGTCCAAATTACACTCTTTAGCTCTTCCTTGATCTTTGAGCTGCTGGTTCAGTATTCTTAATCGTCTACATATGAAATAGATTAAAATTGGATTTAATGATGAAAGTTCTTTCATGTGACTCAGATTTTTTAGTTAACTGGGTCTATTGTGTCAAAACTGTTCATCTTCTTGTCGTTTCTCTTCTGCACAAATAACTTCTTGAGACAACTGGCCTATATCTATTTAAACCCTGCTTTGATAGAAAAAGAGTCTAATCTAAGAATTATTTCATAATTCATTCACATCATGACCTTGAAATGCAACTTTAAACCAGACCAAATGAAGGAAAATCAGGAAAAAGTCAAACAATATGATCTAAAACTAATTAAATCCAATTGCCATCTCCAACCAGTATAGGCCCACTGAATCAAATACCGGATAGTAAGTCAACACTTACATAAGATAGCTGCCTTAGAACCCATCCTGGGGAAAAGGTCGGATATGAATCCAGAAAATAAAAATTGAAAGGGCTTGCTTTAGGAGGGACTAGTGACTGAACCTGGCCCTATGATACGCTGCTTGTGCTATCCCATGCCCGGTTCTTTTATAGCCTGGTTATGCCCATTGTACTACCTGCAATTGGTTTTGTTGAGTATTGTTTTGATCGTGGTTTAACACTGCTGTTTTATACTCTTATGTTTTATTGAATGGTGCTTTTATCTGGATTGTTATATTTAACTATATTTTTATTTTAATTGTATTATTATTTGGATGGACTGTTTTGTATTTGTTTCTGTGGGTATTTTGTCCCATATGTTAGCCACTCCAAGTCCCTTCGAGGAGACGGTGGTGGGGTGTAAGAATAAAGTAGTAGTTATTATTGTTGTTGTTGTTGTTGTTGTTGTAGGTCTATATCAGAAAACAACAGTAACGTTATTATAAATATACTGTACATTTTATCTCCAAACTAATCTTAATTATTATCACTGGCATGCAACTATTAGTAACAAAGTCAATGGGTCTAACAACTCTTGGCATATGCAATTGCTCCTCAGTACAATGCAGGAAAGATGCTATACGGCAGTGGTTCTCAACCTGGGGTCCCCAGATGTTTTTGGCCTACAACTCCCAGAAATCCCAGCCAGTTTACCAGCTGTTAGGATTTCTGGGAGTTGAAGGCCAAAAACATCTGGGGACCCCAGGTTGAGAACCACTGCCGTATAGCATCCTTCTATGCTGCAGGTTCCTCTGCAGAGCCTCCTCCTCCAGTGAGCTCCAGTTGAAAGGCAGGCCCAGCTGGGAGGATAAGGAAGGGGGCACTTGCCACCTCCTCTCTCAATCTTCTTCCTCTTCCTTTCAAAAAGAAGCTGTTGGAGTAAAACAAGGGTGTGCTCAAGAACTTGTGAACTTCGGTCCCGTTGGGAGGAGAAAAGCGCACTACAAAATAAAATACATTTTGCAGAGATTTGGAACATCACAGGTGGAAAATACTCTACTTGTGCTGTACCTCTCAAATCTTTCTTACTCATTTTAGTCCTACATTTGGGTTTTGATTTTTAAAGGATTTGGACATTTTAATTCACTGTGCAGCAGCAGTTTGGTTCCATAGTCCCCAGTGGATACCAATATCCACAGATGATCAAGTCTCATGATATACAATGGTGTTATAAAATAGTGTTATTTATATCAAATATCAACCTCACACTATCATTCAGCCGCAATGTTTCTGTCATTGAAGTACACGTGTGTCCCCCCCTTTTGTGGGAAAGCTTGGTTCCAAAACCTCGTTTTTAATTGAGCTCCCCTGCCCCTTCTTTTATCTCACCCAAGTTTTTAATCTTTTTTAATCATTTTATTCTGCACCTGTGGCCTGCCCATTTTCATTGTGATTGTAATTTTATATTGCTAATGTATTTATATGTTTTTTCTGTTATTACTATGTAATTTATGATGTTGTAGTTTGTTGTTTGTGCTTTTGGTTTTATTCTGTTGTAATTTGTTATTTGGGCTTGGCCTCATGTAAGCTGCCCCAAGTCCCCGTTGGGGGAGGTGGTGGCGGGGTATAAATAAAGTTTATTATTACATTATTATTATTATTATTATTATCAAATGGCAAAATCAAAGTTTGCTTTTTGGAATTTTTGGGGGGTGGAAATATGTTCAACTCATAGATGGCTATAGTCTTTGGCTATAGAAAGCTTACTATAACACACTTAATAGCTGTGTGTCTCGCCCTTTAAAATGCAGGACCAAAATACTAATTTTAAGTTCCTTCATTTCAACCATACATGAATATTTCCATTATTGTTTGAAACTACTGCTGAGAGAACTGCCAGTATTTTTCCCACAGCCAACCTGCGCAACTGGGCATTTTCACTTCTGAGAGGTTGAAGAGCAAGTGCTATTTCTGCTTGCACATTTGTATTTCCAGCAGCCGCAGGCAAGAGTGATACGGTGTCTTCCACTTCACTGAGTAGTCTCAACATTTCTGAGTCATCTACAAGAAAGGGGCAAAATACATCTGCTAAGTAATCAAGCACCCACTCTTCAGGCATGTTACTGTCAAAACTGAACTGATCTTCCTAGAAAGGGTACTGAGCGTGCTGTCTAGGAGTGGAAGGGTAAACCACCTCTACATCAGTTTCCTCCTTATGCTGCATTCCACATATGGTAAGACTGAGCACTGCCATCTATATCTCCCTTTGTAAGGTTTGAATTCTGAGAGACTAAAGTCTTTATGAGCTTTCCAGAGCTAATTTCTGACTCATGTATGTGTCTTTCAGCCCTTATATGGGAACAGAACCAAAGATATTAGGATTTCAAAAGAGTAAAAAACATAATTAAACTTGAAATAATATGCAAAATATTAAGACTGAGGCTGGATCTAAATTAGCAAATAATGTGGTTTGAACTGTATTACAGGGTCAGTGTGTAGACCAAGATACTACAGTTTAACTTGCACTATGTGGGCCTACCTTGGCAATATTATGCAGTTCAGACTGCATTATTTGGCAGGGTAAATCCAGCCTGAGATTGCATTCAACTAAACATTTGTTAAAAATCAATGGAGTTTACTTGAATCAAAAATTTCCACCTTGTAATGTATTGTACTTGCAGATTCTCAAACAAGAACAAAAAGTCACTAAAGCAGTGGTTCTCAACCTATGGATGCCCAGTTGTTTTGGCCTACAAGTCCCAGAAATCCCAGCCAGTTTACCAGATGTTAGGATTTATGGGAATTGAAGGCAAAACATCTGGGAACCCACAGGTTGAGAACCACTGCACTAAAGGAAGAACTAATTAAAAATTGAAGTATCTTCCCTTGCATTACTATATTAGCACTTCATGGTGCATTTTCTAAAGAATACCCAGCCATATTCAGAATAAATACACTGTGCTTACTTCTTCATCATATCAAAAAGTCTGCAGAAGAAGCTACTAGGCATACTACTAAGGCATACTACTAAGAAACAAAATTAGAACATGCCACCGTGACATAAAAAGAGATAAAGAAAAGGAAGAAAGACCAAGGAAAACTACCAGAAAGTTTCCTCAATTTGATGGACGACTTTGGCCTACAAGACACATGGAGAGCACATCACAGTAAGGAATTAGACTACACATTCCACTCCAGTAGATATGACACATGGTCAAGGATCGATATGATCTGGTCAACAAAAACTTTAACACCAATGGTAGATAAAATAGAGATAAAGGCAAGAAAAGATTCCGACCATTGTCCCATGGAATTAATAATGAATCAAAAAACCAAAACTGGGAAGTGGAGATTAAATGAGAACATCCTCCGATCTGAAGAAGATATAGAAAAAAATAGAAACATTCTGAAAGAATACTTCGAAATGAACAACACGCAAGGAATGGACAAGACCATAGTATGGGATGCAGGCAAAGCCGTGATGCGGGGACACTTTATTCAGCAAAATGCCAGGAAGAAAAAACAAAGGACCCAACAACTAGACAAAATACAACAAGAAATAGAAAAAGCGGAAAAAAATACAAGAAAAACTCAAATAACAAAAAACTCAAACAGGAATTGGAAATATTAAACAAACAAAGAAGATATTTAGAAACGGAACAAATAGCAAAAGACTTAAAGTTCATGAAACAATACAATTTCCAAAACGCAAATAAACCGGGTAGATGGCTTACAAGGAGGATCAGAAAGAAAAAACAAGCACAATACATCACGCAGATAAAGGACAAAGATAAGATCTATACAAGGGAACAGGATATTCAAGACCAATTTCATAAATACTACAAAGAACTATACAAGAAAGATACGATAAGCAAGGAAGACATCTCAGCGTATCTGGGGAAAATTGGAATACAGAGAATAACAGAAAAACAGCGTGAAATGCTAAACAGAGACATAGTGGAGGAAGAAATCGAAAAAGCAATCAAGAAACTAGACGGAAACAAAGCTCCTGGCCCTGACGGCCTCTCTGCAACCTATTACAAAACACTAAAAGACGAACTAAAACCACACCTAAAGGAAATCATGAACCAAATACTACATGGCAAGAAAATGCCCAGCTCATGGAAAACAGCCAACATAACCCTAGTACACAAAGAAAATTCCGACCCAACGTCCACAAAAAATTACAGACCCATATCGCTCCTGAACGTCGACTACAAAATCTTCACAAACATCATAGCAGAAAGACTAAAAGCATTCTTAGCCTCATGGATTAAAGAAGATCAAGCCGGATTCCTTCCGCAAAGAAATATAAAAGACAACGTTAGGAACATCATAGACGTTATAGAATATTATGAGGTGCACAATGAAAAAGAAATGGCCCTGCTCTCGATAGACGCTGAGAAAGCCTTTGATCGGCTCAACTGGGACTTCTTTAAGTCACTTCTGAAAGAAATGGATATAGGCTACTCTTTCATGAACGTCATCGAAGAGATCTATAAAGACCAAGAGGCAGATGTATGGGTAAATGGGCAGGCATCAAGGAAATTTAAGGTAGAAAAGGGAGCGAGACAGGGCTGCCCACTATCCCCCCTCATCTTTATCCTGGCATTAGAGATCCTACTCAACAATATAAGACAAGATGACAACCTAAAAGGCCTAAAAATAGCTAAGGAAACATTCAAACTACGAGCATTCGCAGATGACGTCATTCTCATCATAGAAGACCCCCTTACCAACATAGAGAAATGGATGCAGAGAATAGAAGAATACGGTGCAGTCTCGGGCTTGAAAGTAAACAAAGACAAATCAATGATGTTAACCAAAAATATCTCCAAGGCAAGACAAGATAAACTAGCAAAACTAATCGACGTAAAAATCACCTCCAAAATCAAGTACTTAGGAATACAGCTAACAGCCAAGAACACACAATTAATACAGAACAACTATGACACCAAATGGAAGGAGATCAAAAAAGATCTGAAAAATTGGAAAGCGCTGAACCTATCACTACTGGGCAGAATATCAGTCATAAAGACAAACATACTCCCCAGGATGATGTATCTCTTCCAAAACATCCCAATACTCAGGAAGGGTAAAATATATAAAGATTGGAATAGAGACCTAGCCAAATTTGTCTGGAATGACAAAAAACCAAGGATCAGCCACACCAATCTGATAGACGAAAGAAAAAGAGGAGGTTTGGGACTGCCCGACTTGGGTCTGTACATGGAGGCCAGTGGCCTAGAATGGCTGAGAGAATGGATAACGCTAAACAACAGAAGATTACTAGCTTTAGAGGGACATTAATTGAGAACAGGTTGGCACGGCTACCTGTGGTATGGGAAGAAAGCTGTAGAGAAAAGTTTCGGAAATCACATCATCCGCTCAGCTTTATTGAGACTCTGGAACAAATATAAACAGAGGATTCACAGCAAAACCCCCCAATGGGTATCCCCTATGGAGGCATGCCACAGACGCGAATTAGGCTAGAGGGAGTGGCCAACCTACGGGGACCTCTTGAAGAAGGAACAAGGTGAAATGAAACTAAAATCACATGAAGAAGTAAGACCAAAATTCCCGAACGTATCATGGCTGCATTACCTCCAAATAAAAGAACACTTCAAAAAAGACTCCAACCTAGGCTTCGAAGAAAACACATCTTTATGGCAAAAAATCTACGAAGGCAAAAAGAAAGTAATAACAAAAATATATCAACAACTACTCCTATGGAACACAGAAAGAGAGCAGATAAAAAACTGCATGATAAAATGGGCCAGGAACCTAAAAAGATCTATCCTCATAGAGGAGTGGGAGGCACTATGGACTAGAAAACTAAACTTCATGTATGCATTCGACTTCAAGGAAAACCTAATAAAGATGTTTCATCAGTGGCACATGACTCCAGACAAAATTGCGAAGTTCAGCAAAAATAAAAATGACAGATGCTTGAAATGTGGAAAGCACAAGGGGACCTTTATACACACATGGTGGCACTGCAAGACGGCAAAAGCCTTTTGGAAAGAAATCCACACCATGTGTCAGAGAGTATTGAAAAAAAAACTCCCCTTTAAACCAGAAAACTATCTGCTGAGCTTCACAACAGACCAGTGGAGTGTGAATGAGGAAAAAATCTTTGTGTACATTACCACGGCAGCTCGATTGAGCTATGCAAGAGTATGGAAGCAGAAAACAAGACCTTCCAAAGGAGAGTGGACTAAGAAATTATTTGACACAATAAACATGGACAAACTAACATCCCTATTAGCTAAAGGACAGAACAAACCAAGTAGAATGACAGACTGGTCAGCTGTCAAAACATGGATGAAAGAAAATAAAGTAAAGGTATTAGTCTAAAAGAAACAAAGACATAACAATAGCAAAGAACTCAAAAACAGATCCCTCTAAGAAACCTCGAAGAGATAATATGGAATTGGAAGGAAAAAAAAGTACAGAAAATCCCACACAGAAGAGTAACGGAAGAAGACACCCCCCCACCTCTACCCCCCACCCTCCCCCTACTCTACCACATCCCCCCCTCCACCTATCCCCTATCCCCCCCATCCCCTCCCCTAGCCCCCCCTCCCAAAAACCACCCCCCTCCCTTTTTCCCTGGTTTTTTTAAACACTGTATTTATAGAAAATTTTGCAAATAAAAAATTAAACAAAAAAAAGGGATAAAACTGAGCTCAACATTGTCTTTGCCATGCTGATCTTCAATTTAGCCCACTTCAAAGATATATCAAAGCATAAGCAGAAAGCCCACATACCATGGTCTTTTAGTAGGGTCTTCAGTTCTCCTAAAAGGCACTTCAATGTTTTAATTTTTTGAGCAGTTTTTTGCAGGTTTGATCTTTTTAGCTTTAAAGCTTCCTTGTCAAAGCTAGTCTGGCAACTTGTGTCTCTCACTGGTGCCAGATCAACTCCGTCTAAGTCTTCCTCTTCACTGGGAGTACTTTCACTATCTTCTTCAGCATCATCTTCATCTCTTGCAATGAAGGGTTTGGGTTGCATTTGGTCAGCACCCTGGCACTTTTCCACATCCTGGAGCTTGTCACTGTCTTTCCCATTCTTGTTTTCATGTGCCTGCAACACAGCCAAGTGTGCCTGAATACACTTTATGAGGTCTGCCTCTTTAAACCACTGTTCCTGGTGTCCTGTTTCAGTCATAGCCTCTTTGCTAGGAGCTGAAGCAGGGAATGTCAATGGTGTAGGATCATTAATAGCAGAAGGAAAAATATGGGGCAGAGCTGAACAGGATAGAGAAGACTGCATTTGGGGTATAGAAGTGGAATTGCTGGAGGTTGCCGTCAAAAGAGCAGGCCCCATTTGTGCCGCACACTGCTCACAGCTGTTTACGGAAACAACCTATAAAAAAGCAAGTACATATAATTTCCTCTTGATACAAATCTCAATCTTGCATACTCTGTTGCAAGGGAAAAGTTATAATTTAAGAAAAAATAGTGTTAATAGCCTGGCACATTATTCCTACATCCCCTGCATCTAACACTTGCATATCTTTGCTTCTATGATACTTAAAAAAGACAGTTCCTCTGCTGCCTTCTTAAAAATCTTTCAAATGGGCACAATGATTAGTAAAACTTTCCTTATTTAGGGCTTATTTAGTCTGCCTGATTGCTATTTAACACAAAGAAAAAGCCTTACAGGTATATGATACGGTGTTCATAATTGCTAGAACCTGATGGTACTCTAAACCGAACATGATCAAATATACATAAGGAAGGAATGCAGCAACAATATTCTCTAAAAGAGTACCCAATCCTCAAAAGGGGGATACACCACTATGTTAACTTAATTGTCACTGTGTTGCAGTATAAAAGAAGGCAAAAGGAACCACTGGCTACTTTCTTTCTGGAGTAAGGAGACAAGAGGTGAATAAGGTAAAGGTTTCTCCTGACATTAAGTCTAGTCATGTCTGATTCTGGGGGTTGGTGCTCATCTCCATTTTTAAGCCGAAGAGCCAGTGTTGTCCACAGATACCTCCAAGGTCATATGGCCAGCATGACTACATGGAGTGACTTTACCTTCCCGCTGGTGTGGTACCTATTGATCTACTCATATTTGCATGAGGCAAAAGGGGACTAGGCAGTACAATACAAAGGGGATCAAGACACATTGAGGTTTGCTTGCCACTCCAACTTTTGCCCCCTTTTGGCTGGCAGAGATAATCTGTTCAAACTATATTTCCTCAAGGATGAAGAAAGATTGAAGAGTAGGAAATATATGGTCCTGCGGAAATTACTGGACTGTAGCTGCTATTGTCCCTCACCACTGACTAATGTTGATCAGAGCTAATGGGAGCTGTAGTTCTGGAGGGTTACATATTCCCCATCCTGATCACAGAAAATGTGCAACAAGCAAATTATATTCTGGAGACCCTGAGCTACCACGGTTGAAATATGACAAGGAGTGCAAAGAAACAGAGAGGGAGGATGCAAGCACATGGGTTTTAGAGTAGCAAAACACACCAATCTGCTTAGGATGCATCTACACTGTAGAATTAATGCAATTCAATACCACTTGAATTGCCATGGCTCAATGCTATGGAATCATGGGAGTTGTAGTTCTATAGGATCTTTAGCCTTCTCTGCCAATATTATCTCTTGTTTGACCCACAGGAGAGGAAGGTAATAAAATGATTATTATTAATGTTGTTGTTATGATGATAATAATAATAATAATAATAATAATAATAATAATAATAATAATCATCATCATCATCATCATAGTTCTGATGTCCCACCAAATTACAATCCCCATGATTCCATAGCACTGATCCATGGCATTTACACTGGTGTCAAAGTGTATTTGCAATGTAGATGCATCCGCAGTCTCAGCACAACTTACTGTGCTTAAAATAGAGTTCTGTTGCTTCCCATCTGGAATGAAAAGATTTTGAAGACAATGTTCATGCAGTGATTCAATATATTGGCAAATGCACAAGAGGAATTGAAATGTGTTCATGTCTATCCTTTAAATACCAAAACAAATTAGATGAAAAGATAAATTATTATTAATCTCTTTATTACTAATTTGTTTCTAGAATAATGCTTATCAAATTACATTAAACCTGACAATCAACACCCACTTGTAAATTAAATCAGAGAAGATTTTTATCAGACCAAATTACATTTTGCTATCCACAATCTGTATATGGGAAACGCATGACAACCCAAATTTGACTTCAGCTTAAGCAGGGTACTCACAGGTTGAGCCACTGTAGGATTAGCTGCATGCTGTGGGGACAGAGCTGGTGTAGAAGAAGGTAAGCGGCTGTTGAATGCAGTAACAGCTTGGCTTGTTCCTTCCAGTGAAAAGCAAAGAGCATTTAAAAAAATTAATATGGGGGTCAAAATTAATAAAGACACTTTCTCAAAACTGTCTTTTCTAATGAAAACCGCTTTTGCACTCACCCTTTTCAGGAATGATGGAAAGTGGTGCTTCAGGGATATTATTAGACTTCTGAAGAAGTTGCATATTCAACAGAGACATTTGGGTTTGTATCTGCTCACATAGTGTCTGATGCATTACAGGAGAATGCTGAGTGCAAGGCACAGAAACTGGTTGCACAGAAAGAGTTCGTTCGATGCTCACGGGGGCTGTATCTTTTCCAACAGCATTCGCATTATTTGAAGAAGTCTTTCTAGTTGACACAGGCACTGTAAAGAAGAAGAAAAAAGAAATGTTAATTCCTTAATATCAAATATATAATCCAAACACAGCACCAACCCTTTGGGGTTTAGGACTCCTACCCTCTCAGGGTCACTTTTGAAGTAACACTGCACATCTGTAGCCTTAGGTAAAGGTAAAGGTTTTCCCCTGACATTGAGACTAGTGTGTCTGACTCTGGGGGGTGGTGCTCATCTCCATTTCTAAACCAAAGAGCTGGTGTTGTCCATAGATGCCTCGAAGGTCATGTGGCCGGCATGATTGCATGGAGTGCCGTTACCTTCCCGCTGGAGTGGTCTTAAGACAAATTTCGGTCACTTAGACTCTGTCAAATTATATCATAAATAATATTCACTACAATAATACTCATAATAATCACTACAAAAAGAACAATAATTGTTGGCTACTATTTGGGAAGCAAAATGTTATATTATATAAATAATTGTCTTAACTAAGGCTACAGAAGAACTGCAGCAGGTTAAAGCGCTGAATGCCTGAACTTGCTGATTGCAAGTTTGGCAGTTCGAATCCAGGGGGATTAGCCCCAGAAGCTCACCCCGCTCCCCGGATTCGAACTGCCAACCTTGCAGTCAGCAAGTTCAGGCACTATTATTATTATTATTATTATTATTATTATTCGAGCTCAGGGGAAAAGGAACAGAATTGAGTACAGGGAACTGGAAAATGAACTGAATATGTATAGTGTAATTAAATTATTTGGAAACTAAGTCTTAACAAATGTTGTTAAAAATGATAATAAAAATGTAATCAACAAGATAAATGGTAAATAAGTAAATAAAATAAAGCTCATTAAAATATTTATTTATTTAAAGCAGAAAGAACCCAACTTACATATTTCCTTCTGCGCATTTGTAGACAGACTTTTTTTCTTTGGTCCTCTCTTCTTCAAATTGCTTACTTTACTGAGTAAAGGTTTACCAGTTGTTCTGACAACAGCTGCCTTTCCTGCCTTTCGACAGACTGTTTCCATTCCTGGAATCATTAAAAAAGAATGCTACTTAGCAACGCAACCATCAATTAATAGGGTGAAAAGAATATCCAAGGAAATGAAAAGATGTGACCTTCAGAATCATTCTGTAGTATGTCCTTTAGTAAAGCTGCACAGCGGTCAAGGCCATGATGAATATTTGCAACCTGTGGAAAGTTTGCAAATAGTAGGTTTTTTTAAATCACAGGAAACAATTTATTATTTATTGAGCTAATAAACAACCTCTAGCAATACAAGCAAAACATTCCCTGATTTAAAGTTAAGGAAATAAAATACTTCTGCATATATTTACTTTGCAGAAGTTATTCAAGAGATTATTTAAAAATTATGCAAGAGATTTTTGAAAACTTTCCTAGTTTTGGCTGACAGTTTAATGCTCTAAAACACTGCTGTGCATGTGTTGACCTAGCAGAAGGTGTGCGTACCTGTGTGAAGAAGAAAGCAGTGAGTTTCTGGAAACCTAAAACACGGTTCCAAGGATTGGTGGTATCGCTGACCAATCCCTTTCTAGTTTGTGTTTCAGATTGAGATATTTCTTTGCATTTTCACATTTAACAGATAATTATTTAAGGCGCTACACAGATTGAGAACATATTATTTTATTGTTTTAGATTTAAAATACCATATGTCATTGATTGTAATATGCAATCAATTGTAAGATGCAATCCAATTTGTGTGTTATTTGCAGTATGTAGATGTGTCGTGTGAATATGACAAGAAATCTTTGAGACAATGTGAAAGAAGCAAAACCACTGAAATGGGAAAGCTTAAAAATGCTTAATAAAATGCAAGTGTCTTTATCTAATCAACCAAATATTCAAAAGTTGTGTTCATCTCATCAACCTCATAGAACTCATTAAAATGGTAGTTATTTTTATTAGTGTTATACATTTTTTAAAAATCTTACCTAAATGTACAAACTGTTACTTATAAATGACAAAAATCTTGGAAATGGATATTATCTGACAAATCCTATATTTGAAATGTTTTCAAGAGATATGTTTATGTATACGAGTATATTTACATATTGTTACTCATAAATGACAAAAATCTTACAAATCATATGTTTTTATAAATATAAATGAACATTTTCATGAGATACGTTGTGTCCCCATACATTTCATTATTACGATTACAGCTATCCAAGATTCCCCTGTGGATAGCTGAAGGTGCAGATAATAGTGAAGCCTAAATTTTTACTGTATTTGGACCAAAGGGATACCATTAAATTGTACTGGAGCATCTAGAAAGACACAAACACTTCTAGGGGTGGGAGGAGACATTTTCTGGAGGCATAGCTAAGTGAATCTGTGGATAAGTGAGTTTTTACTGTAAAGTGGACAATAAAATATATAATATGCTAGAAATCAACAGTATAATTTGTACACTGCATTCTTTCCTTACCTGATCCTCAGAGTCTGTGGAATACAGAGAGTAACCGCAGTCAACATCTGAACGTGCCACTTTTCTCAGAGCAACCCTGCAACACAGAGCCAGTATACTGACAATCTGATCCTATAACTACAAACAAAGGAAAACCTGGAAACTTTTTACTTTCTAAGCAACAAGAAGTGCTACAGAATCTTGAAAAACAAGGAGTTATTTGAAGTCACTGCAAATTACACATTAGCTGACATTGTTACTGTAATTAAAGCAACTTTAGTTTCTTAGTAGCCAGTTATTAGCATAATATTTTGTTTCTTAACTAGTCTTACAGGGTCAAAGAAACCGCTTACATGATGTATGCCTTCAAGTCATTTCAGGCTTACAGAAACGCTAAGGTAATAGGGATTTGGGGGGGGGGGGGGAGTTCAAAGGGAGCTCACCTTTGCCTTCCTCTGGGGCTGAGAGTGTGTGACTTGGCCAAGGTCATCCTGCGAGTTTCCATGGCTGAGCAGGTTATCAAATCCTGATCTCCAGAACCATAGTCCAAGGCTCAAATCACTACACCACAGTGTAATCAGGACTAACGTACTTCTTCTGCATGTATTGTTAAAGGCTTTCATGATCGGAATCACTGGGTTGTTGAAGGTTTTTCGCGTTGTATGGCCATGTTCTAGAAACATTCTCTCCTGACGCTGCACCTGCATCTATGGCAGGCATCCTCAGAGGTTGTGAGGTTTGTTGGAAACTAGGCAAGTGAGGTTTATATATTTCTGGAAGGTCCAGCGTGGGAGAAAGAACTCTTGTCTGTTGGAGTTAGATGTGCTTTGCAGCATCTACTGTGCTCGCTGACTTTCCTTCTACGCTGCAGAGCACACCTAGCTCCAACAGACAAGAGTTCTCCCTACAACACACTTCTTCTGCATATTTTTGCCTGTATAAAGCCTGCAGGAATGTGGCATGTTGGCAGCTAGCAGTGCAATGCCTGTGACAGTGGAGACTAACCTGCCCCTCCAGGTGTTTTTGGACTCTAATTCCCATCAGTCTCATTCCCATCGGTCTCACGCAACATAGGACAATGATCAGAGAAGATGGAAATACTAGTTCATCATCAATATAAAAAATAAGACATACTTGGGGTTGAGAAAAGTGGGACATAAATATGGCAGATAATACTTACTGTTTTCTTCCACCTGTTATTTTGTTTGTTCCAGTCAGTCTTCCTGAAGAAAGTACCTGTTAATTACACAAGCAAACATTCGAATATTTAAATGAGTTTTCCCAAGAATTTTAAACTAGGCAAAGCAGTTCTGACTTATGAAAAATGAGACATAACAGATTTGCATTAAAACATAACATAACAGCAAAAATACAGAACAACAAAAAATATCATCACAATAAAATAAGTAGAACGTAAAAGTAAATAAAACAGTACAAAGTAACCAGGTGAAAAATCAATCACAATGGGCGGGCCAAATGAACGACATAAAATGATAAAACACTAGATGAGATAGGAATGACCAAGATATATATATGGGAAGAGCTTAGGGGATGGAACAGTGAAAAATGGGGGGGGGGGGGGGGAGAGTGCAATATGATGACATATTATGGGAGAGACAACAGGAAAGAAGTATATGGTCACTCTCCCAAGGCACATTAGAAACCAACATATTCTTATTACTTTATTTTCCAGATCACCAGACTGAGCCACAGCAATGTGTGGCAGGGGACAGCTAGTTAGTTAATAATTGGGATAAAGCAAATTCAGTCACTGGTAACCTCAAGCATGAACTTGGAAAGCACTCTTTGTTGAGCTACCCTTAAGCCTGGCCCAAAACTGATGGAGAATGTTTTAGCTAGGCTGCTGATTGGGACAACCTACCAGAAGCGCCTGAGGGGGAAAAGGATGGGGCCTGAGGCTATTAGGAATGGTGGGAGTTGGAGTCCAAGACACCTGGAGTTGGCCCAGGCCTGCTCTAAGGTAAAGGTAGGTAAAGGTTTTGCCCTTGACATTAAGTCCAGTCGTGTCTGACTCTGGGGGTTGGTACTCATCTCCATTTCTAAGCCGAAGAGCCGGCGTTGTCCGTAGACACCTCCAAGGTCATGTGGCCAGCATGACTGCGTGGAGCGCCGCCAGAGCAGTACCTAATTGATCTACTCACTTTTGCACGTTTTCGAACTGCTAGGTTGGCAGAAGCTGAGCCTAACAGTGGAAGCTCACCCCTCTCCATGACTGTATGGAGCGCCTGCTCTAGACTCTGTAAGTATGCCTGTATTAGTTCCACAAACGCCCAGCCAGCTTTAGGAAACGTAGATGCCTATGTTCCTTTCCATTTTAACTTTTCACAACAACCCTAAGAGGTGGGCCCAAAGGACAGCAATCTGACACCGAAATTATAATCCCAGGAGCTTTATGGCTCAGTGCAGACTTGAGTTATCATAAACTGGGCGCGACCAGCAACACAGTTTGCCCATTTGCCTGTTATTGGATTTCCTCCTGGCCTGCTTGCTCGGTCCCTCTCTTACCTTCGGGTTCCGGACAGACCCCTGCCCCGCCATGACCACCCTCAGGCGAGGCAACTTTTTTCCTCTGATTGACAGGCTCGACGGTTACTCAGGGAGAAGAGCCCTCTTTGGCCCCGCCTACTTCAGCGCGGCGGCAGGACCCGGCGGGAAGGGAATGGGTGGGCGGGAACTGGGCTCAGGGAGGCCTCCGATTGGTGAAAGCGATCTCGGAGGTGGGCCAATAGCAGGCGCGGGGGAGGGAGAGGAGGGCGTGGCTTCGCTGGGGTTGCTTCTTTATTCTAGGAAGCGTTCTATTAAGGAGGAAGAAGGGTCATGGTCATAACCTGTGTGAATGCCTACCATAGATGCAGGCCAAATGTCAGGAGAGAATGCTTCTTGAACATGGCCATACAGCCCCAATAACCTACAACAATCAGGTCTTCTCTGGTAGTATTTTATATTTATTTGTGTGCCCCCAAAGTGAAGCCAGATACTAGATCAGGTATGGGAAAACTTGGGTGTTTTGGACTTCAACTCCCACAATTCCTAACAGCCTCAGGCCCCTTCCTCTCCCCTCTGCAGTGGTTCTCACCTGTGGGTCCCCAGATGTGTTGGCCTTCAACTCCCAGAAACCCTAACAGCTGTTAAACTGGCTCGGATTTCTGGAAGTTGTAGGCCCAGACACCTGGGGACTCACAGGTTGAGAACCACTGTAGCGGTCTGAGCCTGTTAGGAATTGTGGGAGTTGGAGTCCAAAACACCTGGAAGGCCCAAGTTTGCCCATGTCTGTACTAGATGGTTGTGATTTGGGCACTAGGCTACACTGTGGAGAACAGGGTTCACAGCCCCTCTCAGCCACTGGGTGACCTCAGAAAGGTAAAGGGAAAAATCCAGCTAAGCAAATTTTGCCAAGAAAACACCACAATAGAATTTGCCATCTCCCATGGCTTATTGGCCTATGCATTTTGACTAACCCTGTACTTTGGGCAGCATCATTCAGGAATGACCCGAAGATAATATAGTGTTTGGCTATAGAAGCTCCCACCCATGGAAGATCACCGCAGTATATGATAGCTGCAGCTATAATCCTCTATGCTATGTGCAGAGATGGAAAGAAGCAGTCATCCCAACACAAGAGGAAGGACTGACAAAGATTTGACAATACGCTGAGAAACCGACCTTGTTGATCAAGGAGAAATCCCTGACCAATATTAGGAAAGGTTGGGACTTGTTTATCATTTTTCTGCAGCAAAGATGAGGACAAACTTGCACCTGTTGGGTTTATGAATTAGGGAAATGTTATTAAATGTAGTGTTATCTAAAGGGATCAAGAAAACATCAACAGGCAAAGGGTGTGAGGTTCAGAGAATGGTCCCTGTAGTGGGGGTCTAATATGTAACAATGTTTGGTGATAGGGTAACTGTCTTAGAGTAACAGCGTTCCATGCAGTCATGCTGGCCACATGACCTTGGAGATATCTACGGACAACGCCAGCTCTTTGGCTTAGAAATGGAGATGAGCACCACACCCCAGAGTCGGACATGACTGGACTTAATGTCAGGGGAAAACCTTTACCTTTACTGACTGACTCAGATGTAGGGCCCTTCCACACAGCCATATAACCCAGACTGTCAAGGCAGAAAATCCCACAATATCTGCTTTGAACTGGGTTATCTGAGTCTGCACTGCCATATAGCCCAGTTCAAAGCAGAAAATGTGGGATTTTGTTCAGCTGTGTGGATGGGGCCATAGCTGAGCTAGTTTTAGTGTTCTATATTATGGAAAAATCCCCATGCACGCGTGAGGATTCAAACCATTGTTATCACTGTTTTTTCCCCCTCTTTATTTTTGAATAACATTATTATTATTATTCTTAAAAAAACTTACTTAAAATGCATGTATTAAGACTGTAGGCCTAACCAATGAGGAAATCCCTTACTTCTGAGCAAATGGGGCACAGGAATTCAGCTTGCCTTTCAAACCTTGTGACAGTTGTGCATTTAAAAACCCACAAAGTAAACCAAGGTCTTGCTGCTCTCAATAATAATGGCCTAAATCTACTTGCTAACTAAATCTACTTCCAAACTAAACCAAGTTGCATTAGTATCCTATACATTTCTCAGTTGTCAGCTCACTTTCTATAAACCTCACTGTATCCTTTCCGACATGCCAACTTTAAAGCTCTGTTTAAGAGACACCCCAACACTTCTTTTTGATGCTTAACCTCCAACATTTAACATGTCCCCCACCCATTTGAATCCTTATTTTTCATAGCCTCCTGGGTGGTCAAAGTGTGCCCCTCCAGTTGACTTGCCTGAACTGGCAAAGCTAATGTTGAAGAGTGCAAATTGCAGTCCAAGAATATCTGAAGGGTTACACTTTGCACAGCCCTACTTCAAAGCCTTTGGAGCAGGTACATGTATTTACGGTATTTCTAGTCGGGATTAATAATATAGGTGGTGTTTCAGGATCAGTATCATTGTTACTATGTGTCTCAATTCTGACTTAAGGAGAATGTATCACAAACTTTTCTTTTGTCAAGATTTATTGAGAAGTGACCATTCAATGCGTTTCCACGCCTGGATGGGGATTTGAATTCTGGTTTCTTGAATTGCTAGTCTGACATTACACTGGCACTTGATTTGGATTAAAATCCATAGTAGATAAACTGTCCCATCAACCTGAAAGCCACCGCCTGCTGCTGATGGAAAGTAAAATACAGTGGACCCTTGGCATCCGCTGAGCTTTAGTGCCAGGATCCCCTGTGGATACCAAAATCCGTGAATTCACATATCCCATTTTATGCAAAGGTGTAGTAAAATGGTGTCCATTGTACAAAATGGCAAAATCAAGGCTTGGGTCTGGATTTTTACAAAATATTTTCAAGCCGTAGATGATTGAATCCATGGTAATGGAAGTCCAATGGTAATTGCAAGTAAGCTAGTTTGGTGCAAGTGTGGAGCAGTGGTTTAAGTGTTAAGACTAAGACTCCAGGAGATCATGGCTTGAATCCCCACGTGTGCATGGAAACCTAGCAGTTGCCCTTGAATAAGTCACACACTGTCTGCTTCAAAGCAAGGCAAAAGTAAACCCTCTCTGAACAAATCTTGCCCAGACAACTCTATGATAAAGTCCTTTGAGGGTCACAATAAAAGTAGGAAAGTAATCGAATGCACACAACAACAATAAGAAGTTAGTTTGATATTCGGTATTCCATGCAGCTTTGAAAACATCATAAAAGTTCAGAAGATAAGGTAACATTGTTTTGGAATGGTATTACCACATGGTGTCACATGAGAGATGATTTGTGAAGATGTTTTAAATATAGAGAAACTTTCAAAACATTTCATAACCATTTGTGTTCTGTGATCCCTTCTCCATTCCACTTGGATAAATGCAGAAATAAATAGTCACTAATAGATTGGGAAACATAACTAAAACCTCTTCCAAAGCTCACTCCTTTGTACATTGCTGTTGTGTTCGGCTGTATCCCCCAATTTCAAAAGGCAGTGCCAGACAATTTGAAAAGCACAAAAAAGGGGAGAAAGGCTGACCTCAGACATATTTAATATAATAGGTTTATACTATTTGGTAGTATTTTATATTTATTTGTGTGAACGTGTGGGTATCGTAGTCCCTAGTATTCCATCGGCACCTTCTCAATCTATGTTTCCATCTTTCTGATTGGTTGCTTTAGCAAACTGTTTATTAATGGACACAAAGGGACAAAAGAGACTGAGAGGCTGGCCTATTTGAAATTCTTATTCTATCCTCTGTTTCCTCTTGCTTTTAGTAACATAGTAGTGTATGAGGCACTGAGAATCTACTCCAGCCTGACTCGAGGATTCTGGGTAAAATCGGTCACCTTGATCAACCCGTCTGGTCCAATGCTGTGGAGAGAACATAAACATTATCATTATTATCAATTATTTATTTACAATATTTATATTCCGCCCTTCTCACCCTGCAGGGGATTCAGGGCGGATTATAATGCACATATACGTGGCAAATGTTCAATGCCATTTAGACATGCAACATATATAAACAAATGCAGAGGCAATTTAACATTCCAGCTTTTTCTGGCTTCATGAGGGAACGCTTGGTACTGGCCACAGGGGGAGCTGTCCATTTGTGACACCGGGTCCTTTGATGGAATACTTTCTCATTCTTCTGCACACTGCCGGAAGGTTTTATGGCGTCATAAATTAGTTACTGTATATACTCGAGTATAAGCCAACCCGAATATAAGCCGAGGCACCTAATTTTACCACAGTAAACTGGGAAATTGTATTGACTCGAGTATAAGCCGAGGATGGGAAATGCAGCAGCTACTGGTAAATTTCAAAATAAAAATAGATACCAATAAAATAATATTAATGTAGGCATCAGTAGGTTAAATGTTTTTGAATATTTACATAAAACTGTAATTCAAGATAAGACTGTCTAACTCTGATTAAACCATTATTCTAACCTTCTTCAATGTAAATATGCTTACATGTCCTCCAATAATAATAGAGTAAAATAATAATAATAATAATAATAATAGAGTAAAATAATGGAATGTAATAATAACAGTAATAATAGAGTAAAATAATAAATGTAATAATAAAAATACTGTAAAATAATAAATGTAACAATAACAATAATAAATAGAGTAAAATAATAAATGTAATAATAACAACAATAATACAATAAATGTAACAACAACAACAACAAAGTAAAATAATAAATAACATTGACTCGAGTATAACCCGGGGGAGACTTTTTCAGCCTAAAAAAAGGACTGAAAAACTAGGCTTATACTCCAGTATATACAATAAAGTAGCCTCTCTGCATAAAGCGGTACCCTAAATTTCCTACTTGACAGATGCAACTGTCTTTCTGGCTGCATAGGTCAATAGCAAGCTAGACTATTAATGGTCAGGAGCTTACTCTGACCCAGGCTGGCTTCAAACTCATGACCTCTCAGTCAGTAGTGATTTAATGCAGCTGGCTACTAACTAGCTGCACCACAGCCCAGTCCACATTATTAACTATAATATTTATATCCCACTTCCCACTCTTAGCAAGACCCAAAGCAGCTAATATAGATGTTTGCTCCATCAGCAAGCTGTTTTTATGTGAAACATATTTCCTAAACTCCTCTTTCTCTGAAATGCAATGATTGCAATGTCTTCTATCTTTTCAAAAGCCAGTCTTGGTTCATTCGAAAACCCCAAATACATACATACAGTCATTTTTAAACAACTGCTATGGGTATGAAAAATAATGTAATTATTTGCAGATTCCACCATAAGTGTATTTACCGTAAGTAAATGCCACAAGATGGCAGTCACCATATATATTTTGAACTGTTTTCATACATGACATTTTTCAGAGCCAAAAGGGATTTTTAAAAAAAACGAATGGTTTATTTTTAATACCTAAGAAGGGAATTCATGGCATCAGTGCCTGCTAAAGTGGCTTTAACTATAAATGAGACCAGGAGAGAAGTTATGAGCTTCAACCAAGTGTTACTAAAAAAATGGATTAATTTTTTTAAAGATAGGAAAATGCTTCAGCATGTGCTCAATTCTTTTTTAAAAAATGGAACAGGATTTCCAGGGAGGAAATTAGCATGGGAAGTATTTTATGTTCTCCATTTTGACCCCATCAACATTATAGGAAACTGCATAAATACACACAATAGGATTTTCCCAGCCCCAAAAGGCAAACTGCATAATGGTACTCTGCTAAATTTGTGAATCTTCTAAGTAAACTGATCATAGGACTTAGCTACAGATGTTGCCATCTGTTTTCAAAAGCTACCCTATATCACCACAGTACAGCTATTGCAGAGGTTGTGCTAGCAGTGATTTGCTTTAACAGTGTCTTAGCTCAGGACTACTTACATCTCTTGCTCAATGTAATTCAGCATTCGGCTGACATGGGATGCTGAGATCTCTCCATCGACTTCAGCAATGTAAGTGTAGAGAAACTGGAAAGTACTGAAAGGAATGCGAGCTGGTCCACTGTCATTCTCATTGGATAAAACCTCACATATTATCTTCAGAGTTTTCGCAATAGTCTGTTTAAAAAAGCAGAATGCTATTAGGTATTATTAACATATTGGCATATTTTTTTTCTAGATTTTTTCTAGAAGTATTAAGGCATAGCTGTGATGTTGATAATAGACTGACAAAGCTGGAAGAGACCATGGGGGCTATTCAGTTCAACTCCATTCTGTCATGCAGGAAAGCACAATCAAAGCACTCTTTACAGATGGCCATACAGCCTCTGCTTAACAACCTACAAAGAAGGAGATTCCATGACACCCTGAGGTTGCATCTTCGGCCCCTTTTAGCTGAGTAAAAGCCCACATTATATGCTTTGAACTAGGTTCTATGGCAGATAATTCAGTTCAAAGCAGATATTGTGGGATTTTCTGCTTTCTTTTTCTGGGTTATATGGCTGTGTGGAAGGGCCCTACCACTGTCAAGTTAATCCAACCATTCAAATGTGTTTAAGGACATTTTAATTTCTGTTGGGCTATTATGGTCAATAACATGCTCTCTCACACACACATTTTATGCACAGCATCTAAGAAAAATGTTGGCACCAGATTACACATATGAAGCCCCTGAACGGAAGTGATTTCCTAGTAGCTGCTCCATACTGAAAGAATGTTATTCAACTTCTAGCTTTGTTTCCTCTACACAAACACTACAAATTGATTTTGGCCTATTCCAATAACTAGGCCATTTTAAAATCCCTAAGAATCAGAGAATGTGATTTCTGATAGGAAAAAATAAGAATGTCATGCAAATTCTGCCATTTGTTTAATTAGTGAAACACGATGAAGCATATTTAACCGGAAGGAGAAACAGGTATTAATTAGTGCCATCTGCTTTTTCTGGTTTTGCTCACCTGAAGTCAAGATCTGCTGTGAAATCAAAATGATCTTCAGGGCAGCTAACTGCATTGTTATGAATATAAGATTATGGCTTGAAGAGAGGAAAGCTACCTTGAAGGTACAGATGATTTTTAAAAATATAAAATGCCAGATTCATAAAAGATTGAGAGAAACGCAAGAAATTGAAAATATTATGATAATTTGTTTTGAGAAATATTGTATTAATACAAACAGTGTACTGGTAACTAGAATTTTCAGAGCTCAAGTAAGTTATTTTTTGGCCTACAACCAGAGGTTTCCATCCAGCAATCCCAAGTTACCTTCAGGAAAAGCCCTACATTGGATTAACTGGAACTCTATAAAGGTGTATTAACATGACAAACATAGATTGGATGGACATTTTTATTATATGTGAAAACTACAGTAGATATATGCCTAGTCATTGTTTTACTGTTTTATTGTTTTACTGTTTTATTGTTGCTTGATGTTTTATTATTTGCTTATGAGTTTTGACTGTGTATTGTATGTTGTTGTTGTTGGCGGCCTTGGCCTTTGTAAGCCGCATCGAGTCCTTCGGGAGATTTTGCGGGGTATAAATAAAGTTTATAAATATAATTAAATAAATAGTGCTGACATTTAGGAAGCAGACTGAGGCCCCTTCTACACTGCCATCTAAAATCCAGATTATCTGCTTTGAACTGGATATGGCAGTGTAGACTTATATAATCCAGTTCAAAGCAGATAATGAGGATTATCTGCCTTGGTAATCTGGATTATATGGCGGTGTAAAAGGGCCCTCTATCAACCAAAATGCAGAGAGGGGAGGTGATGTGCTAACCCTGCTTCTTTGTCTCCACTTCTGTCTCTACATTGAGAGTGACAAGTCTAAACGGGCAGCAGGGGCCCCTGAGGCCCCTTCTACACTGCAATATAATATCCACATTATCTGCTTTGAACTGGATTATATGAATCTACACTGGTTTTGCAATGAATATTTCATTGAGCCTCAACCAATTCAACATAGTTTGTGGCAGCCATGAAAACGAAGTTTCTGGTGTATAACTACTTTCAAAGTAAATACCACACAATTAAATAGGAATAACACTTTCAAACCAGGAACACACACAAAATTGCCTTCAGAACATGGCCATATAGCCCGGAAAAACCTACAACAACCCAGGAACAGATTTTTCCTAAATTATGTTGCATAGTGTAATTAATATCTTAAAGTACATTTCAGAGTTTTTCTTGTAATTTTTCTTTAACCTAGTGAACAATCCTATAAGTTAGTCTTCCTGAGTTATTTCTCTCCCTCCCTCCTTTCCCCCTATGTGTACATGCATGCGTCTGTATACATGTCCTAATAATAATAATAATGTTTGTTTATTACTCATCTCTCCCTTTTTGCTTGAGGCGGGGCACGACATATACAAGCAAAGAAAGACAAAGTGTGGTCCTGTGCCTGTCTGCTGTTGCAAGCACGCATGTGCATGTGCATGTGCACACACACAAAGCCTCTCCAAGCCATCTTTTTCTAGCAAATAAAAAGGACAATGCACCCAGCAGCGGTGATTCACCTTGTTAAAAAGTTGTACTTTTTCACTGTATAGTAACAAAAAGCCCACACTTCTTTTACAACATCAACATTGACTTCTGGCCAGTTCAAATTTGATTTTTCCCCCTCATTTTGGCACTAGATTTTTCTCCTTGAGATTTCAAGTTATACAAACATCATACATTTAAAGGAATACTTGAAATTCAAAAGACAAACTTACAACTCCAAGAGAGCTGCAGGCCAGAGCTAAAAACTTGAGCCATTCAATTTCTTCAGTAAAACGCCCAACGTTCATTACACTGTCAAACAAATCTGTTGGGAGATTGAGCACCTTCCACATCTGGGCCAATTCATCCACATGGACAATCAGCCTCCCACTCACCTGAAAAACAAAACAAAACCATCGATGATAAGTGAAGAAATTATTGACTTTTTAAAAATTTACTTTAAAAAAAACCGATAGATCAGGTAATTTACTGATAATCTTTGTCACTAATTTTATTCTTAACTTTACTGTTTCCAAGACAAACAGCATTTTGCTGACTCTATGACAGAGATGGGAAATGTGTGGCCTTTTAGATATTGTTGGGCTGCACTATCATCCATTACCAATAGCTACACTGCCAAGTAGAATTTCAGCCTGACAACATAATAATTTATTACAGTGAAAACATTCTGTTGCTTTACTTTGCTTTTGGATTATTTATTAGACAACTTGAGTGCTATCTTTCAATTGAAAGTGGGCTAAAATGTAGCAGGTAAATAGAAATAAACTCAGAGAGCCATACTGTTCCCACTATTTTTATTAGGTATATCTGAAGGTTATAGTCATGAACTATCATTAAGTTGACTTGTTCTGTTGTTCTGTGCTTGTTAAAAAGAAAGAAAGGTGTTTTTTTATGTTCCATGTATTTTGTTTATTTTTTTTCTTGCTTACCCAACACAACCCAAATATTAAATTCAAAGATAATAATTACATTGGGCTGGGCATAAACTTTAAAAGACAGTATGCCCTTGGTTCCACTGGGATTTTGTTCCAGGAGCCCCTGTGGCAAAATCATGGCTTGCTTTCTGAATTTTTAAACATATTTATTTTTATGTCACATTTCCTTGTTCCACTCCAGCACAACCCCAGAATATAGAGGGTTTTTTTAAAAAAAAGAGTTTAGTAAGTTCTCCACTCCTCAAACCTACAAACCCTATTGTCATGCAGCCTCCATGAAGCTGAAATGCTCTAACAGTGGATGCTCATAGTAGAGCAGAAAGAAGAAAGAAAAACCTTACTTGAGAGAGCAGAAGTAGAGAGTTTAGTAAACATGTTATTAGGGGAACTATGTGAACCCTATTCTTCCTTGTCCATTCCCAGCTGCTTCTATGCATGTAGGGTGAGTTTATGGAATTGACTTACTCGTCTATCCATGGAAACTTTCTGTGTGATTTTAAATCCTGGAATCCTATAATAATTGGATCTATACAAATATCACGATGATTTTACTTTAGCAAACATTATCCCTGGGGTTTGGAGTTTAGGGAGGGGCTTATAGAGTCCTCAGTCAGGTATCTCTGCTCAAAGACAAATCCCAGGATCCTATAGGATACAACCATGGCAATTAAGGTGGGATCATAGTGCTGTAATTGTATAATATGTAAGGAATCTTGGTTTTCCAATGTTCTGCTTGCTGAACAAAGAGCTTCCATAGATACAAAAGCCTTTTATCTTCAAAAAGTCATCTTCTGTGTGCATTATATTATTTGATACAGGAGCAGAAGACTGAAATCTTTTTTCAGTTCACCAAACAAGGGTGATAAAACATCAAACATTTGGCCATCCCCTGGGCAACGTCCTCCAGTCAGCTAATTCTCTCACACTGAAGCAACTTGCAGTTTCTCAAGTTGCTCCTGACATGGAAAAATTTTTTCCCTCTATATGCATCTGATCGTGTAAATAAAGTAGCAAGCATAACACTAAAGGCAGTTACAAAACCATGCCCAGAAACTGTATGAAGTAGTCAGTTATATATGCATTTCAAACACCAAAACCTCTCAAGTACTTGCCCTAAAATGGAAAGGAGATGTTTCTTACTCTCTGGTGCAAGACCTTCAAGAGCTCCGGAGTAAGCTCTGCCCAGTTTGATAAAGGCACTCTATCTGCTCGCTCCCTTACAGGGGGAACTTCTCCACGGGCCATGGCACTGAAATATCTGGACAGAAAGACAGAACAAATGCTCACATTTCACAAAGTTGCTCGCTTTATATGGAGGTATGATTCAAAGGCATAGCTGTGTAACTCTGGAATACATTATCAGTATGCAAAGAGATCTTGTAGCACCTTAGAGACAAAGAGAAAAATGTTGAGGCCTTAAGTTTTCTTAGAGTTAAATCTACTTTCTCAGATGCATGAAGTGATCACAAAGGCTCTCCCGGCCAGTTTATCACATCCCACTACATTCCAATTACCATCATTCATATGGTTATCTACTCCCTTTGGCTTTCATCAACATCTTCCCTCCTGTTTTCTTCCCCCAATAGCCACCTGTCATCTCACCACCGTGGCCACACATCATGTGTTTCTATGGATATTCACACACACAGTCTTCCTATAAAGGCCTGCATCTTGATTATAAGACGTCATAAGTAAAAGACTAGATAGAGATAAAATCCAATGGCATGAGTACCACAGAAGATGGGATGGAAGCCCAGTAAATAAACACCTTATATTTCTTTTGGGGGAAATGCTTGTTTTCTTGCATTTATTCTTATCTAATGACTAAATTGGTCTTGACATAAGATTTTTAAACTGTTATTATTGTTTTTCAACAATGGCCTCATGGGAGTGGGTGTAGGAGGGGGTGTGCAAGGTTTGGATTGGAGATGTCACACTGTGGAATAGAAGATCTAATCATTCCTGGCATCTCTTTTTTCCTGATCATTGCTCCTTATCCCCAAGGTGCTTTTTATCGACCTTTGAAAGGTTTTTTGAATGATTTGTTCTAAAACTCAAATGCAACATTTCAAAATACAGAGGCCAGCATCTCACACACTCATTGCTCAGAAGTGGTCTCCTTGTGTTAATGGATGTTGGTGTGAGCTATATTATATTCAAGAGCCAGGTCATTGTACCTCAGAACTTGTTGCCTCTGCTCAGTGTGTGTGTGTTTTGGGGAAGATTAAGGGGCCTTTACAAAGATGTGGAATTTGCAACTTGAAAGGGTCTGTTTCCTATTAGAGTATGTATTCTGAATATCAGCCTGGAGTACAAATGACCTGCTATTTGGAGCTGTTGTGTTTGTTGTTGTTTCAGCCACAAACTATCAGACCTTGGCACTCTTAAACTGTGTTTTACTCCATATAAATTTATCTACAACTGGCATAGGGCAATTATAATTGGACTTTGAACCTATCATGGGATTTTCTCAGCAAGATTTGTTCAGAAGGGGTTTGTGTTTCCTTTTCTCTGAATCTAAGAAAGTATGATTAGCGCAAGGTCACCCAATGGGTTTTCATAGCCCAGTGGGGATTTGAATTCTGGTTCTAAAGTTGTAGCCCAGTGCTCAAACCACTAGACTGCACTGTAAATGTACTACTGTTTATTTTTAGGTAATATATTGTCTTTTCTGGGAAAAAGGAAACAAAGCAGCACCAAAAGGGAAGGGAAATAAAACAACAAAGATTCCAGAAAATTTACACACAAAGCTAAGGAAATGGCATACTAGAAAATCAAGGAACCAAATTTTGTACTGTTGTGCAACATCATGTATGCCTTCTGAACTCTACCAACTCAAACCTAGGATGCTGCAAAGAAGGCAGAGAGATGTTGTAGCCTTGATTAACATATTTCTGTCAACCCTAGACTGGCTGCCCAATGATGATGCTGGGGCTGCAGTCCAGGAATAGCGAGAGAGCACCAGTTGATTATCCCTGCTATGAAGCAAACCTTGTCACTGATCACTATCCCAATCTTGCCATGTTCATACCTCCTTACTATTGTTGCTGTGGGTAAGGAAAGGGAGAAGTAAGTCATGCTTTTAGCCATGGTCTTAGTTCAGGATATGGAAATGGTACTTTCTGGATTACAATATCCAGAATTGCCCAAACAGAATAGCTAGTGGCTAACTAGAGGATTCTGGGAATTATAGTCCAATGCTTTGCTTCAGTTTATGCATCCAGTCCAAAGTGTGAATGGAGCTCAGCATGCATAAAACAGCAGATGCATTTGTACCCAGAAGTCACAGGAATTAATCAACACCCCAGGTATTCTTGGCTGCGACTCCTATCAGCTTTTCCTATCTGTCTTATGATGATAATGATAATGATGATAATGTCTGCATTTTGAAGCAGCAGAACAAAATAAAAACTACAGTACCAAGTACTACATATGTAGAATTCTTCAAGTAAATCTATGTTTGAATCCTCTCCAAGCAAACATAATTTAAGTCCTTCAGAAGAAAATATGAAACTTACTCGGAAGACCATAGTATTAAATCTGGAGGCTGAGTCCGAATAGCAGCTTTGGTAAACTGCTTGAGCAAATCTGGAAGCTCCGGTGGAATGCATACTTGCTTGTCTGTCTGTGGCATGTTACTTTCTGTGCCTGTTCCAAAGCAAAAAACCAAACTTATCTGTTAAGTATATAAAAAGTACTGTATCTTACAATTACTTTATGGCATGAGGAAGGAACGCCTGTGAAAACTGCTTTGAACTATTAACTTTGTTTTTTGGAGTTAAGATTACTGTCCCAATGGGTAGTAACGAGGTGGCAGATTCACAGTGAGGTTTAGTCCAAACTTCAAGGGAGATATCTAAGAACGTAAATCTAGGGGAAGGGTTGACTAATTGACATAGCATTCTTGAAGCATAGATCAAGACTGTGAACAGATTCACCATTTCAATGATATGGAAGCTATATCCAACACTGGCATGAAGCAAACAAGAAAAGTGTTGTCCTGCTCCAATTCCATGTACTCAGGCCTATAGAAGCTGGCACGTGAATCATATTTCAGCATTGGCAACAGGACAGGGCACACCATACTTTAAGGCACCATACCCTAGCACAGCATTGGTTTCTAGGATCTAATTTCACAACTAGAGGCAGATAGCTTAGGGTGCAGAGCCGTTTATGCATGGCCTCTATGAGTGATAAATGGAACCACTGAACTATACAAGTAGAAATCTCCACCTGATTTTCTACAGATTATTGATTCTGCCTAGTTTGGACTTTAAAATTGCCGTCATTGAAAAAAAGCAGACCATTGCTGCTTTATTGCAAAACCACCCGGAAATCTGTTAGCTGATCCCAGTTTGCCTCCTGTAGCACATACAGATCTTGCCCTCCACTGCCATTCCCATTTTGTAGCATCTCTGCTGTAGGCAACTACTTCACATTGTCTAATGGTGAAACATATTATGGAACACTGTGAAAAATTAAATGCAGACAATACCATGTAATAAAGATACTCTCCTTTTGACTGAAACACTGTTATACTTTATATCCCTTTCTTAAACATTTAACAAATATTACTTTTCATTTTGCAACCAGACATTAATGTGTAACTTTGACATTACCCAATAGCCGCAATTAATTCCTGAGTGATGAACATTTCACTGCGTGCCTATACCTATATGTAGCACAGCTTTTTAGAATATATTAATACAGTTTATACAAGATTTTGTCCATGACTGTTGGACTCATTCATTATCATCACCCACCCACAAAGCTAATGTCTTTTACTGTTTTACTGCAGCATTGCTTTGCAGAAAGATCCTGGCAAATGCTTTTACACAGTTAAAATCCTAACAAAATCAGAGGTCTCCACCTATGTGTATGGATTCTGTGTGTAAACTTGAACACATGTTGGCTTTGTTTAGATTGGGGATGGATAACTTCTGGATCTTACTATGTTATTGTTGCACTGCAATTCCCACCAGCCCTGCTAGCATAGTCTATGGGGAGGAATGAATTACGAATAATATATAAAATAGAGAAAAATGCTGTAGAATTTGGGCAGATAAGAAAACACGAGGCAGTGTGATGGCACAGACTCCACAATTCCTCCTGTAATAAATGGGAATGACTGAGCAAACCTGTCTCTGGTTTATTTAGTGTGACCTCCAGACATCAAAATCTGGTTTGTATTTCCCTCAGCAAAACAGGGAAGCAATCCTACAACAACCAATAGCAAATGAATAACACTAAAGCAGAGTTAGAGACAAAGTTTGGTAAGAGACAAAGCAGATTGTTGGGTTTGACTATCACAACAAACAAACTTTTGGATGAAAAACCAGTGATTTGTTCAGCTGCTTCTGTCTCCAACATGAAGAAACAGGCAGAGCCCTTCCATACAGCCATGTAATCCAGAATATCAAAGCAGATAATCAATAATATCTGCTTTGAACCGGGTTATCTGAGTCCACACTACCATATAATCCAATTCAATGTAGATTTTATACAGCTGTGTGGAAGGGGCCTCACTGTGGTGTTTTATTCTGCAGTCAATGTGATAGTTTAGTAAAAGTGGAATATTTTCCTGATGCCTATTTTTTGGAATGTTCTCACTTGACTTTTCCCCACTCCTATTCCCATTATTTTAAATCTCATATGAGTAGATCCATGCTGCCACAGTCACTCAATCAGATTTTAAATCCTGCTTGACCTTTCAAAATGAAAATGTTTAGAAGATCTCGGTGTTGAGAAAATATAGGTATAGATTTTTCTTTAGATTTTGAGATCATCCAGTGCAAGTTGTGAGGGACACATCTGTTCATCCAGAAAGTTGACATTGTTGGGGAGATTGCAATGAGTGTTTCTAAAATGCAGGGACGGTATGAGAAAATTTGTGGAAGAAAGTTGGAGCTTTGCTGCTGGTGGTGTGTCAGTTGTGTGGAAAGGTAATGATGGCTTTATGAGCTGGATGTGAAGGTTCTTCAGCTTTATTATATATAAATTATGAACCTATTTCATTTCTTAAGTGATTACATTTCTACTACAGTTGCTAAACATGTGTGAAATGCTTGAGGGTTTGTGTCCTTAGGCGAATTGAGCTGTAAACCAGAAAACGAAAAACTAGGGTTGTTGTGACTGATCCCATGGTTCAACCCATTTGCTGAAGAGAAAGAAAGAAAGTGACTGGTCTATTGCAGCACCTGGAATAAGGGAAAACACTACCAGGTAGGTAGAATGGAAAACGTTATTCTGCTTAAGTTGCCTAAGAGCACAAGGCAAATGTAACTAACGGGTTTCATTTCTAGAAGAGGGCAGTCTCCACTTATTAGACTTACAATGTAATTTCAATATAATATCAAAAAGTGGAGGCAATTGGTTAGAGATTCAGACACTGAACAAGCACATGCAATAATCATCCAGTCCTATCCCCACTCAAAATGAAAGGGGTCTAAGGAAATCAAGTCTTGTTGAGAGAGGGCTTGGGGATTTGCATAAAGTACCTTTCTTACAGAAGTAGTTCCACAACCTACATAGAAAGGACCATGGCCGCCAACCCATTGTGGATCTTGATCACTGCTCCACCACATCCCACCAACCTATCTACACACTGGCAATTGTTCTTCCCCGCCATGTCAAACATGTCCCAAGTTTTTGATACTGGCTTTGGTTGCTATCAGGGATAAATGAAGCAAGTTAAAAATTCTGTCCCCTCAATTACCGGAGGCTGAGACGACTCAGCCTCTTTGTGAAGATCGCCCAGCTGATCTGTTTTTGGGACAGTCACACCAGCTCTATCGGGGCTTCTCACTGTTTCCACCCAAGATGCACCCTTGCATTAGCTCAGGGCCCTTTGTGTATCTGCAGCTCCAAGTCTCCTAGCAACTGATACTGACCTCACAAAGGCAGTGATTTTGTCAGCTGCTCTGGCTGCCAATGAGGGGCAAGAATTCTGTAAAAGTCATGGGGTTCTCAGTAGGGAGTTGAGAGCAGCACGCATCAGAGAGGGGCAGGCGAGTTAAATGTGGGATAGGTATTTTATACAAAGCCTCGGCTTTTTACTATTGTCTTTCTTCGATTCTAAGAGACTTGATTGTAAGACGCATCCTAATTTCAGTACCACCATCAACACAAAAATACATATGATTCTAAGATACACCCTATTTTATATAAAGAAAAAGTATGTCTTAGAATCAAAGAAATACAATATATCTCCATGAGTCACAATATAGCTCACCTGTATATAGCTGGGCCCTATGAGTTTGCTCTGTTGCTTTACCCTGCTACAGAAATTGGTTGTGTATAGCTGGATTTAAATCTGACATGTTTGCTTCTCTGTGGGCCAGAAGTATAGCTGGGACAAAACAAAAATTAAAATGGGGGAAAATTCAGATTACAGTGAGAACAAGTAAATGGGATGTCTTCTATGGAGGAAAGGGCAGACAATGATGAAAGGACCACAACATCAATAAGGGTGTTAACGGCTGTGTATAGAGAAATGGCCACATGTGCTGCAATCCCCCACCCCCCATTCTTTCTGAACGGAGACTTTCTGTTGTGGAGCCCATATACTGTTCACATGAACCCCAGAAGCCCTTCTTGGTCTCTAACAGGAAGAGTGGACTTTGGGCTTCTCTGTGAGATAGATTATCCTAAAAAATATTCTCACACCCACTCCTGACTCCACCAGTCTTCATTCTCCTACCTCAGAGGGCTGTGATAACAGAAGTCTGGCTCTTTGACAAAGTGAATAGGCAGAGCTTCCAAGAAGATTCTCCAGATCTGCCTGTAAAACAACCTTATTGCTAAGGTAATACATCTGTAGTTTACAGACCGCTCTCCATGGTCCTGAAACTAAAAATGTAGCCCTGCCTCCTTTCTATAGTGCAGCTTGTGATTCGGATGTCTGTTACACCTGGCTGCTTCACCTCATGTTTCTGTACTTGAACAGTTGCTTTGATCAGATAAAGGAATCTATGATGGAGTAGGGCACAAACCCACCTGTGTGTTGAAGATAATTCTTACCTGGACAATATGGCTTTGCATATTGAGGAATTTCCCTCCTGCAGTTCTGATTAATTTGGATATAGATGCAATATTTTCTGCAGTTTCCCCTTGCTCTTAGTACATTTTGTTAAATTTTACTCTTTCATTTTCCGCACAACCATTAAATGGTTATTAAAACCTTTTTTCTCATGCTTCAGCTACAATGAGAGTTAGATTAGGGGCAGACGCCGGGGGGATGTATATGCAACTTTGGTTTTTGTAGTTGGAAGCTAGCTAATCTGTATATCCAAAATCTCCTAATCCAGATGGGACAAGACGTTTGGATTTTGAAAATTATTCAGGATTGAGGTATTTATATCACAGAATCGATAGCCTTACAAAAAATATCTTGTAATTTTCACTTAGCTCTCAAGTTATTCCAAGTTGTGTCTCACCCTGTGTCTTCCCTCATAAGAAACCCTTTATTTATTTTTTACTTTAAAGTATTTATTTCCAACGTTTTTTTAAAAAATACCTTCTTTTTCTTTTACTTTTTTGTTATCTCTGTTTGCAGACTGAACCTAAATTAAATTCTTAGTTCCAACTATATGAGACCCAATGAGACCTTGATAAGTCAATGTTTATGTGAGTTCCAATGATTCAATGAGGCAATTCTATATGGGACTGAATTGGATTAGGCCTGAGTTCTTTTTTTAATCCCACGCCTCAATCCTCTTCTGCTTGCTCAAGAAATCATCATGTTTCATTACTTGTGACTATCAAAGAAAGTCAGCAACCATGTGGAAGCACACACTGAAATGAAACGCTTCTCCCATGGGGAAAATTCTGACTTTATTGAACCTAATTTCTCACAATAGGGTTGTGGCGCAGGTCCTATTTAATGCAGTCAGCTGCATTAAAATCACTACTGACCAAGGGGTCCTGAGTTCGAAGCCAGCCCGGGTCAGAGTGAGCTTCTGGCCATTTGTCTAGCTTGCTGTTGACATTTGCAGCCTGAAAGATGCATCTGTCAAGTAGGAAATTTAGGTTCCGCTTATGCAGGGAGGCTAATTTAACTAATTTATGACACCATAAAAAAGCTCTCCAGCAGTGTGCAAAAAGAATGAGGAAGTACTCCATCGATGTCACAAGTGGATGGTGAAGCAACAGCTCCCATGGCGGCCAGAATTAGAAAAGGATACCTTCAAGAAGCTGGAAAGTTAAATAGCCTCTGTGTCTTTGCCTATATATGTTGTGTGTCTATGGCATTGAATGTTTGCCATGTATGTGTGCATTGTGATCCACCCTGAGTCCCCTGCGGGGTGAGAAGGGCAGAATATAAATACTGTATATAAAATATTTAAGAAATAAATTTCATTTTTAACATAGAAAATAGGTTTTCTTATGCAATTTGCTCGTGTGGATATGGATGCTGGTGGTCATTTCAGGTAGTACATGTCTTTATGGGCAGAAGTGAGCTGTCCTGCTGCCTCTCTTCAATACTGTGGAGCTACTATATTGTTTCATTGGAAAGCAAATCATTGTGCATCATACAGCCTGCCCTGTATCTTCTAGGTTAGTCTGCTGCATGCAAGTGTAATGAGTGGAGGCCATTCTCCTGTTGCCACTGTTGAAATGAAATTTCCGCTTCCAGTTCACATGCTAAAGTACACACAATGTTTCTGTGTGTGAAATGGAAGGCACCACATTTATATCAGGCAGCAAAATCTCTTGAGTAGGCCCTGCCTGCTGGACAAAGTAGGAAGAACCTTTATCAGAATCTAATCTTGTTCAGTAACATGGTTAGCAAGTAGAGCCACAAGACTCTTAATGAAGAAGTCTTTGATAATGTATTGTAAGGCAATGCTACAGGAGACATATTTTAGGTCCAAACAACAGGAAAAATATATACAGTAGAGTCTTGCTTTTCTAACCTTCATTTATCCAATGTTCTGTATTATCCAACACAGTCTGCCTCCCGCCCGGATCCACAGGTGAGGGAAGTGGAATGTATATTTACCAGTGGAATGTGTATTTACCAGGGTGGGAGAAAGAAAGAACACCTTGTCTGTTTTGGTGTTAAATTTGTAAATACAGCAATTATAACATAACATTACTATGTGTTGAACTGCCTTTTCTGTCTATTTGTTGTAAAACATGACGTTTTGATGCTTAATTTGTAAAATCATAACATAATTTGATATTTAATAGACTTTTCCTTAATCCCTCCTTATCCTACATTTTTGCTTATGCAGTGTACTGCTGGCCCATATATGTTGGATAAGCAAGATTCTACTGTACCTGAATACAAGTATATATACTTCAATAAAGTTTAAAAATAGGTCTACAGGTATTCAGCAATTTGTTCTGAATCAAGAAAAGTAAAAGCTCCCTTCATTTATCCAGAGTGTCTATTCAAATAATCTGGAAAAGAAAGCAAAGATCAACTAGAGCAAAATATATTTGGATTTATGTCTCATTAAATTGTTAATTACTTCTTAAAGTTGAAAGACAGGATAAATAGCACTCAAATGAATAATATAAGAGTTATTGATAAGAAAGGAAAATATATAAATCTTGTTTGCTTCCGTTTGTCACCATCTATATATAGTAACATATACTAGAAGATATAATAATGCTTGGTAGAAGTCTGTAAGAAAAGACTGCACCACAACTGGATAGACTCAATCAAGAAAGTCATGGCCCCAGATTTGCAAGACCTGAGCATGGCTGTTGAGAGTAGGGTGACTTGGAGGCCTCTCGTTCATAGGCTCACCATAACACGAAGTCAACTTGATGGCTGTTTGCTAGAAGAAATACAAACTATGTTCAGAGAACATAGGTCTTCCCTTTGCTTAGTATTCATTTTAAGCAGTTTTGCCCTCACTGGGAGCTCTGGCGAGGGCTGGCCCATGAGGTCATGAAGAGTCAGAAGCAACTGAACGAATAAACAACAAACACTCACTGGACTGAGCTACTTGTCAGAAATCAGCACTGAAGCAAGCAAATAGAACTATTTCTCCTTTTCCTCCACAACAGAGATAAGATGCTATCATTCACATCAGTAACATGAAAATAACTAAACTACATACTATGCATTGGTGGAAATACATACTTCTCTGAAATAACAAAAAATTATTCTTTTATAATGCTTTTTTTTTGGGGGGGGGGGGGGATGTTCCATAATCCTTTCAAAAGCCACTGAGAAAAGTTCATACCCATATATTGTAGCCTGGATAACATTTGCACAAATGTGCATAGATTGAAGAGGTCATGGCTTCCCTAAAACCACTCAGCAAATTAATACCAAAGAGAAATTGTGAACCATGTCTTCATATCTCAAGCTCTTTGCAGCTAGAAGACTGGACAGTGCCTTATTGAGGAAGAGAAAGTGGGGGCAAAGTTGTTGAAGTGTAGATTAAGTGGAAGGTGTTAGCCAAGGTAAGCTGACAACTGATTTTCTTTCCAGTTATGTATTTATCACAAAGCTAGGGGTAAGGAACAATATGTTGTTTCTCTGGCTCCCTTTTTTGAAGGAAAACTGATAAACACTTCAAGGAATAACCTTCAAATGAACAGAAGCCCTCTTTTAAAGGTGAAGAGTGAATATGAAATAGAATGGATTCCAGTGCAAATAGTGCAGGCCTAGACTTAAGAACTGTTTGACAAAAGCATGTGAGCAAAAGTACCAACTGAAATAATCACACTATTGTTATGTGAAGGGAAATTGCTTGCTAAAGCGCACATGGTGCATTATGCTAAACAGGTGAAGTAAACATTTCACCCACCACTGATATGACATCTGAATGTTATCTCTTTATTCACACTGCTTCATTGGGGGACTGTATGCTAAGAAGAGAAAAGGACTTTTCTCCTCCCTTGTAGAATCCATCCCAAGGATTACTGCAAGGAAAGCTCCAAAAGCTTCTTAACTATTGTGCATTTAACACCCTGAGCTAAAGAGAAAAGATTCTTTCACCAAAAAGCAAATTTCTCCATTCTCCAGATGCTCTTGGTTGAAGCTCTGGTTTAGTTTTACTTGACAGCAAAAGGTATATGGGCATTATATGCACATATAAATAAACAAAATAAATAAATAAACAGTTGGTGAAAATCCTCTTAAATATCACCTTAGTACTCCCCGCACTCCAGCAACCTAGCAGATAGAAGTCCCATGCATCCACTTCTTTTGAAGTTGCTTTTCCTTGCCATAAAACAATGACACCATTGATTTCTAGGAGGGGCTTTCCATATAGCTATTAATGGCATGGGACCTGTTTTAATGGGTCATCATCATGGAGCAGGAGCCCCTGGTGGTGCAATGGGTTAAACCTTTGTGTCAGCAGGATCGAAGACCGACAGGTCAGAGGTTCAAATCTGGGGGGAGTGCGGATGAGCTCCCTCTGTCAGCTCCCTATGCAGGGACATGAGAGAAACCTCCCAGAAGGATGGTAAAACATCAGACATCTGGGTGTCCCCTTAGCAATGTCCTTGCAGATGGCCAATTCTCTCACACCAGAAGCGACTTGCAGTTTTTCACGAAAAAAAATTCATCATGGAGTGGATTCACTGCCCTGACACGGAAACTTCAGCCGCCATGAGCACAAATATCCATCATCATCATTCATTCATTCATTTCCTACCTTTTCCTCATCCTAGATTCCAAGGCAGCTCACAATAGTTAAAGCAGATGAAACTTTATCTCAGTAAAGGCATGCACAAAGTTTAAATGCTACAGAAAGAATTAAAAACAACTGAAACACATATTTACCAAAAGCAAAAAAATAAAGACAATAAAAGCAAATTATTTTAACCCAGTTATCCATAAACTGTCAACTCCCCAAGGTCTGTTGAATCAAACTTATAAACTTATCCACCAGAGGCACATCAAAAAAGCTTCTCTAGGAAGCAACTTCCAGGACCTGGGCACAGCCACCAAGAAAGTCTTCTCCTGTGGCCAACCAGCTGTGCCTGTGAGAGTGAAGGGATGGAAAGAATACCTGAAAGGGAAGACTTGTAGAGGGGAATACTGACATTCAGAAAAAGTGCACCTACATTACATCGGGCTTTATGGTGTATAACCAGTATTTTGAACTGTGCCTGAAAACAGACTTTATACCTCCCAAAGGGAATAGTGAAGGATGCCTTAGAACAAGCCATGCTGGGAGCTCCAGGGTATTTCTGTTTACATCAAAAGCAATCTTATGTGCTCTCCTTTCCACCAAGAATGTGAATGATCCATGCTGTGACAAGCTCATAAAAACTCTGGTGAAAATTTACCTTTTAAAAACGTTTTCTCTACCCACATACAGAAAGAAAGAAAGGGGAAGGCAAGAAAATTGTTAGGCAAGCTGTTCTAAGGGCACAGAGTCCTTTAACTGTAATCATTTTTCATTATCTCCTCCTCTGTGCTAAGTCATATCACAGAAGGTAACACAATAATGTCAGTTCATCACATGTTGACATTACCACAGTATTACACAAACTGCTGTGCTGCTCTATCCACTTTTTAAAGGAAAGGGATCAGATGAGCCATTCATGTTATTGAGTACAATGGCAAAAAGTATGTTTACATTCTTAACCAACATTATTATCTAAGTACTTCTAAAAAAAGAATTAATTGGAAGTGGTTGCATTCCAGGCAGTTTTGGTACAGTTATTCATATATATAGGTGTGTGTGTGTGTGTGTGTGTACCTATTTCTAAAATGTTCCTGTGTCAGTATGGTCTGGAGCAAATTGTTTTATTATAGTGCCCATTGAAAATGGACAATAAGATTAAATATGACATTTTCTAGCTCCTGGGTTTTTCTTAGGGAGGAAACAGAAGGGGAAAATCAAATTGTACATCTTGGCTGGAAAAGAGAAACTGGAGAGCCTGTGAACAATAGAAGGAAAAAGATGAAAGCCAAACGGAGCACCGAGGAGGAAATGAGTGAATGTGAAGGTGTGAAAGGGTCAGGTGCCTTACTAGAAGGCAAAGAAAAAGATCAAAGGACTGGGAGCCAAATACTGGAAAAAAAGAAGGTTGGAGCAGGGAAATGAATTTCAACAGCTGCCGAGAAGACTGGAAAATAAGAAGTTAGGCTGCCCAGTTGGGAAGGCAAATCTAAAGCTCTTCAAGGGGAGCAGGGCTTCATCTGCATAAGACAATTAAGATCTGGTGGCAGAAAATAGTGTAATGAATCCGTAATCTAAATTGAAGGTGGGAGAGTGAAAATAAGATTTTTTTCTTCCCTTTAAGCTGTTCTTGGTAGGCTTTTAGAAGGTAACAATCAGATGCTAGCTTTTCCATGATTACAAGAGTTGAAGAGTTCTGTTTTCTAAAATAACAACCCTAATCAAGAAAGAAACCGCAATGCCAGAAATATTTCTGCCGAGTCTATAGTTGGGATGCAGATAAATCACTGAGAATGGGAAGGCAAGTTAGAGATGCTAGAGGACTCCAAAATGGAAGAAATATGTTCACTGTGACTTTTAATGGCTGTGTGAGGAGCTTTGCTTCTAGGGAAATCTAAAGCTATCCCACTGAATATCAACTATTATTTTGAATTTCCGATTTTGATGGATTCATTCCAATTGGTTCAATCCAAGGATGTGGACAAGGTGCTTGGAGGAATGAGAGCTACCACATGCATCCTAGACCCCTGCCCATCCTGGCTTCTGAAGGAGGCCAGAGGGGGATTGGCCGAGTGGGTGAAGGTGGTGGTTAATGCCTCCCTCCGGGAGGGCAAAATTCCAGCCAGCTTAAAACAAGCTGTGATAAAACCGCTGTTGAAGAAACCATCACTGGATCCCACTCAATTCGTCAACTATCGGCCTGTTTCCAATCTCCCCTTTTTGGGCAAAGTCATGGAACGTGTGGTGGCCTCACAACTCCAGGCATTCTTGGTAGACACGGATTTTCTGGATCCGGCACAGTCTGGCTTCAGGCCGGGGCATGGTACCGAGACAGCCTTGGTCGCCTTAGTGGATGATCTGCGTCGGGAGCTCGACAGGGGGAGTGTGTCCCTGTTGGTGCTGCTCGACCTCTCAGCGGCCTTCGATACCGTCGACCACCGTATCCTTCTGGGACGCCTCGCGGGGATGGGTCTTGGAGGCACTGTCCTGCAGTGGCTCCACTCATTCCTCGAGGGTCGGTCTCAGATGGTGTTACTGGGAGACTCCTGTTCAACTCCACAACCTTTGTCTTGTGGGGTTCCTCAGGGTTCAATACTATCTCCCATGCTGTTCAACATCTACATGAAGCCGCTGGGCGAGATCATCCGGAGTTTCGGGGTGCGATGCCATCTGTATGCAGATGATGTCCAACTCTGTCACTCCTTTCCACCTGCTACTAAGGAGGCTGTCGAGGTCCTGAACCGCTGCTTGGCCGCTGTGACGATCTGGATGGGGGCGAACAAATTGAAATTGAATCCAGACAAGACAGAGGTACTCCTGGTTAGTCGTAAGGCCGAACAGGGTATAGGGTTACAACCTGTGTTGGATGGGGTCGCACTCCCCCTGAAGACGCAGGTTCGCAGTTTGGGTGTGATCCTGGACTCATCGCTGAGCCTGGAACCCCAGGTTTCGGCGGTGACCAGGGGAGCATTCGCACAGTTAAAACTGGTGCGCCAACTGCGACCGTACCTTGGGAAGTCTGACTTAGCCACGGTAGTCCACGCTCTGGTTACATCCCGCCTTGATTACTGCAACGCTCTCTACGTGGGGTTGCCTTTGAAGATGGTCCGGAAGCTCCAATTAGTCCAACGGGCGGCAGCCATGATACTAACAGGAGCGGGACACAGGGAGCACACAACTCCTCTGCTGTACCAGCTCCACTGGCTGCCGATCTGCTACCGGGCTCAATTCAAAGTGCTGGCGTTGGCCTTTAAAGCCCTAAACGGTTCTGGCCCAACTTATCTATCCGAACGTATCTCAGCCTATCAGCCTGCCAGGACCCTAAGATCTTCTGGGGAGGCCCTGCTCTCTATCCCGCCGGCTTCACAGGTGCGGCTGGCGGGAACGAGAGACAGAGCCTTTTCTGTGGTGGCCCCTCGGCTTTGGAACACCCTCCCTATAGAGATAAGGTCAGCCCCCTCGCTGATGGCGTTTCGGAAAAAACTAAAGACATGGATGTTTGAACAAGCATTCGGATAATCCGACGAACGAATTTTGACGATTAAGGATTGGTAATTACAGACGACGAATTTGGATTGTGATTCCAGTTACGAGATGCATTTGGATTGTTATTGGTGGCCCAATAATTCTGTATTTTATATGTGTTTTTATGTTTTTAAATTGAATATTGTTGTTTTAGATGTTGTAAACCGCAATGAGTCGCCGACTTAGGCTGAGATATTAGCGGTATACAAGTGTAATAATAAATAAATAAATAAATTTCCCACTTTAGTTCTGTGCTTTTTCTAACTTGGGTAGAATGGTTCAGTGTTTACACTGATCTGCTGGCACAACCAATAGCCCATTTTATCTCAATTTTCAATGCAAAAATCAAAGCTGTTATACCAGGCCAAGAACATTTATGGGCAAACACAGTTTGGCAGGAGCAGTCTTAATTAACCTTGTCCCACTTTTTCATTTTTTCTTTCCTCCTCCGCTTTAACCTTTTGTCTCATCTTACTTCAGTTTGCTGTAAACTGAGTTCAAAACCATGTGTATGGCAATTAGCACTCATGTAACTCAGCAAGAGGTAGAGGACAGGAGAAAGTGGAGTTTGTCCTTCCCAGGAGCTCACGCAAAACAAAATGCTCCAGCCTCTTCTAGCTTCTGTGCTCTTCCTCATCAATAACCTTTGCCATCTTGATTGCATATTTGTGTTGCTTGGCTAAATATGTCCTGGTTTTCATTTGTTAAGTTGTTTAGGGTATGTCAAGGTCTATTTCTTTTTCAAATTTCAGTAACCGAAAAAATATACAAAGTTCTATCAAAGTCAATGAGGATTTCCTGGGGGCAGAACACAGGAAGAATGGCAAGCACAATAGTTTGTTGGATTAGACTACAATTGAAATACAGGTTTGTTTGAGAAATTGTTAATGTTTTCAACAAGAAGAGCTACATTAGGCATATAATATAAGCAAGGCATAAAGATGTATTTTACATACAAGATCAACATAGTTTGCCCAATTGAGAACCCAACCACTAATAAGTCAAGCATTGTTATTTTTGCCCCTTTCACTCTTCCATACTCATGAAGTCACAGATTGTATGGCTTTCTAGCCCAGAAAACAGTAAACTGAAAACATGACTCTTTGCTCCTCTGGTCCCAGCATGTTGTGGTTCAGCATCACCTTGATGGGAATGATGGGAATGGGAATGAGGAGCCTGCAGATGGGATTGAGACTAGTGCAGATGTGGGCTCTCAGCTTTCTTCCCATGAATTTAGAGACAGGCAATTTAGAGACAGGCCTGTGTCTTCAATGTCTTCACAAGATCGGAATGTGGGTGATAAGACAGTTGCTGGGAAGCAAGGTCAGACGGTCGGTGGGATGCAAGGCCGCGCAGGACAGGTGGTGCGAAGGAGTGCGCGGCTGGCAGAGAAGTGTTGACCTCATCTGTGGGAAAACTGCTCGTTAAGGCTTGTTTGAGGTTTGCTGTTTTGCTGTGAAACATATAAGTAATCTGCCTGGACAGAGATCCTGTGTTAGTTCAACGTTGCAATTTGGCTTGCAGTAGCCCAGTTCGGGGCTAGGGATTTAGCAACGGCCTGCTTCGTGTAACCTTAAGCTGCTTCCTGGTTTGGGGCTTCTTGTTTTGCTTCATGTCTTCTGCTTGAACTTCTAAGGAATATATTGGACTTTTTACTTTGTAACCACTGAATTTTTTACTGCTTTTACTTTGATTGTTTCAATAAACTTTTTACTTCTCAAGATTGGCTGGTTTTGTCAGAGAAAGCAAGGTGAATCTATTCTGAGGCACAACACAGCAGCCCCGCCCGTTAAACCGTAGAGGAAAGGCTTTTTTAATTCTATTCTAACTTGCTGGCCTTTTCTAGATGGCTCTTAGCTACTGAATGTTATATTTCTGTACAGTAGTTCTAGCTGGCCTCATTTGTTCTCCTTTTACAAAAAGTCATAGTCACTTGTTCTTTGCCTTTTGGCTGAAATTTGGTGCCACTATAATTCTCTGTATTATCCCAGGGTGGACAGAATGAAGTGGGGGCGGGGGGGGGGGGGAGAGAAAATTTGCTATTCAGACAAAAAAATGTATTGAAGTAATTTGCCAGAAAGTCACTTTTATCTGAATAGGTTGTGCACCTCCGTTACAGATTTCCAGTCTCTCCCTTTACTTTTACCATTCAAGGTCTTGCTATTATTATTATTATTATTATTATTATTATTAGTAGTAGTAGTAGTAGTAGCAGCAGCAGTAGTAGTAGTAATACCCCACTTTATCTTCCCAAAGGGGACTCAGCACTCAAGGAAGGTAGGTTTCAACCTTTCAGATATGTATGTGTATGCATGCACATCTGTGTGTGTGTTTGCATCCATATGAATGTAAGTTTGTGCCCATGCATGCAGAACTTGTGGACATCAGGCATGTAGCCGGAGTTGGAAGAGACCTCATGGGCCACCCAGTCCAACCCCCTGCCAAGAAGCAGAACAATCATGTTCAAAGCACCCCCAACAGATGGCTATCCAGCCTCTGTTTAAAAGCCTCCAAAGAAGGAGCCTCCACCACACTCCAGGGCAGAGAGTTCCATTGCTGAACAGCTCTCACAGTCAGGAAGTTGTTCCTAATGTTCAGGTGGAATCTCCTTTCCTGTAGTTTGAAGATCATGTGGGGGATACAGCTAGCTCAAGAGAATGCCAGGCAACCTGAAGAATGACACAGTGGCATGAACACATGTGCAGGTTTAAATTAGTTGCTCCCACAGTTTCCATATCAGGTTGGAGCTGAATTGGGGGTCTCTTAAGTGCCAAACAACATTTGGCACTAAGGCTCTTAAATAATAAAAGTTATGGCCATGATTACTCAAGCAATATGTTTTCTTGTGTTGCGCTACAGTCCTTCCCTCTTGTGTCCTCCCTCTCCTTCACAAATGTGTCCACAAAACATCATTTGCACATTGCATTTGTAGAGCCTTCCTTTCTCCCAAAATCAACAGCTAAGAAGAAATGTAAATACCTGCTTTGAGGAACATCTGGTTTACCCACACCCACCAAAAACAAAGTGCATTGATGCACTCCCAGCAGAGTTAATATTAATTTATGTTCACGAAGCAGTACTTCTCTTATGTCTAACTGCAGCAAAATGTACTTAGCTTTTTTGTTTATGGCCTTTCCTCCACCCTAGTGACTTTTTCTTCCTCCACTAAAAATGTAAAACCTGAGTAGGAAAGCAAATGTGTAATTGAACATGCTCATTAATCCCTCTCATGATAATTATACCCAGTGCAAGATAACTTCAGTTTCAATTCAAGATTGGTTTCTACTGGGTCTTTTTACATTTTAAAAGATGTTTCTAATAAATAGCTTTAATTGGATTCAAGTGGTGGTTCTGTTTTTTTGCGTGGGTGGGATCTAATCTTCATAACCAATTCGTTCACAAAGATCTAGTGTGGTGGATAGTACCCTGAACACAAGTGCATTGTAATTCTCTAAAGAACTTGTTATACAGTAATAAAACACTGCCCAAATGCCAACAGTAACAGATTTTAAAATACATATTCCTAATGTTTTGATATTCTCAGTCAGGATAATGTTCTGAACAAAAAAAGAGGAAAAAGGTCCTGAACTTGCACGTCCTTACGCTTTATCAAAAATCCCAGGGTACACCATTTATATTCAAATTACCCAAACTAATACATATTTATGGGACTCAGCACAATGGGCCAGATGCTTGTGTGTTTAGCGCAGTACAGAACATAGAGGGGTTTGGAACTTGGGGAAAATGTCTCTATAGTGAAGAACAGGCTGTAGTACTCAGAGGAATTGGAGCCCAAATCTGTTGAAATAATTGGATTTTCCAATACGGGGGTTGTGAGGGTGCAACCTTCTTAAATTACAAATATGACAGCAGCATACTAACAAGATGTACTGAGCTTACCCAAACAACTCAATTTTACAGCTTAAAAACACATAAAAGTGCTAACAGGAGACGTACTTGGAAGTAAGCACCACTAAGCACATGGAGCTCTTTTCTAAAGACACATATTGCTTGTGGGAGGATTCATATTTAAGGAAGTTTTAGTGATAATGGATAGGGAAAGTAATTTGTCCTCATCTCCCAAATACCTGCAAGTAGGGGAAAAAATGTGAGGAAATATATTGGGAGCAACCTTTAAGAAGGGCAGGGATAAGATTTCAACATCAACAAAAGCACAAAATAAACCCAGCAGATGTGAGCCAACCAATGTGAATTTGTAGGATTTTTTATTTACTGAAATTTATCAAATTTGGCAGCTGGCAGCTTTTCCTTCTGTTTACTAAAAGTTATGGCTATAAATATTGTCCAGTGAGGAGTTGGAGAATTGTTCTCCATATAAGTACTGTACACTCAAACTTGGCCTACACAATGGACACAGAAAGAAGAATATTGTATAAGAGAAAGAAGAGACCAAGTGGGGTCCTGAAATCTTTTCATCTCCAAGTCTTGCCTGTGTAGGCTAGATTAAGCCATTTCTATCATTTCTGGGAGAGCTTAACAGCCACTGTCTTCTTATTTCTTAATGATTAATTTACTACACTTTTGGCTGATAATTGCTATTGATGTTCAACTAAAAATTGAGAAGCAGACTACAGAAATTCACAGATTTTTTTTCAACAAACGTACTGTCAGAATCAGAATACTGCAACTGACAATAACAAAATCCACAAAGGAGACATATCTTTATTGGCCAACCAAAATGCACAAAACATATAATGCAAATTTTTGATTCTGCACTGGAAAGGCTTTTGGTGTTGTACAGTTTTTCTCCACAGAGGTAGCAGTACAGAGACTTCTAGAGAAATTCGGTACCGAAAAAATAAAGGCGGCAGAGAGCTGTGACTTCACAAGGGATGGAGGCACCTTGGATGCCAAATGGAATATTTTGTGGTTGAATGAAAATCACATGTAGTTCACATCTTTACCAATCCACACACTGTCTTGCTAGAGAAAAGATATGCCACACAGATCATCAGTAAATAAGGTGTTTACTCTTTGTTATGCAGAGCAACCTATATACAGTCATGTGAACTCAAGATTCAAATGTTTCTTGGGTGTCCATGTGAAGGATCTCCTTCCAGCAGCTCAGAAGCAGAAAATATACTAATTTGTCTTGGCATGCTCCTGCACAGAAAACCTAAATGTAACTATTGCCAAAACTCCCAGGCTCAGCCAGCATCCTGGGCATAGCCCAACCGATCAGCTTTATGCTTTGCATTTTTCAGTTAACATACTCACTAACTGATTTTTACATGCCCCAACATTTTTACTGCTGCCAATGGAGTTTAAATTTTATTGTTCTTTGTTTCAATCCTCACATGGCAAAAAAGGGGAGCATCATCTGCTTCCAATGAATCACTCCAGATCAGCTGAACAATAACAGAGACAATATCTGATATATAGACTTGTGATTCTAACACCATCATTTTTGTTTCTTTCCCCTGCCTGTTTTCTCTTAAACATCTTTTGCCTAATAAAGAAGCCAGTGGAAAGCTTGCATGATGGGTTTGATATATTTTGGTTGGACAATAAAGGTATTGCTTCTTTGTGAATGCTGGATTTCATTTTAACATCTGAAGAGACACTCTGCCTACACTGTCCATAGGTAACAAAACATGTAAGACCTTATCACCTGATCCAGACTAGCAAAAATGTCTAGCACACACAGGGTCCCTTAATTAATTTCATTCAAGTACACTGCAAATACAAGAGTTTGCGGGTGAGACCATGTTCATTGGCTTTGCTCCCAGACCTTTCTATGGGGATAATAGTCTGTCTTCTTCATAGGTGTGTTATCCACATGGAGGAAAAGGCACAAAAAGGTTAATGTGACTCCTAGATGCTGGGGTTTTAGTGGGTTAGTTTTAACTGATCTGCTGATGCCAAGCTTTCACAATGTTAGTAATACATAAATGTTTCTTCAAATGCACTATGATTACCACACTTTATTTGGTCGTAAGAATGATTAGGGATCCAGTTCTTACCTAGGTTTGACTTCTTTTAGAAAGAAGTCCTTAGAATGTTATGGCGCTTTGTAATATTCAAATGTACTTGCACATATTGAGATTAAACCTGGGCAAATCATAATTTAACAGCTGGAAAGTCATCACTGTTCTTCAGAGATACATCCACCACCAAAAGCACTCTTTTGAGGTAGCTCTGTCCCTTCCTCTCTTTTTCTACACATATCTAACCTGTTCCACCTTCCTATGACTGGACAGTGAAATGGGCAATGATGAAGATAAAACATTTTGGAGGCACACTCAGGGCCATTCCACACAGGCACAACAGCTAAGTGTCTCCCAAAAGCACACTCCCAATGTGTGCTGTAGTGCATATCAAGCCGGAAACAGTGGATTAAAAAAGCTTACCAGAAAGTCTGGAACAAGCCAGAAAATGTGCTGCAGCTGATCAGAAAGCAGGGAAAAGTGGAGGGAATCGTTTTCTTTCACTCCCTACTGTTTCTTGCCATCTTCAGGGATGGCAGCCATCTCATGTCTTTTCCTCACTTTTCCCTGCTTTCATCTGGCTTCTCTCTGGCTTCTGTCATTAGGAGTAGGACAGCACTCAACTCCTGAAAGCAGACTCTTCCCTCCGTTTCCCAGAGCTGCTGCAACTGAATCCCTCAGGCAACCAACATAAGTGGCCTTAACCTTATGTGATGGCCTCCATGGGACTCTGTTTCTGCAGTGCGGAGAAATGGGCAGAAGACAGAGGGAAGACTGTGTGGGATGAAGTCCTATAGCCTATGCAGGGCTCAAACCTGGGACTGGAAAATGTGGGGTGTTTATCAGAATATGGCTACCACTGAAGCACTTTTAAAACACTGAAACACAACTGGCCAAAATGTAAAAAAAATAGCTCCCCTGCAGAAGGAAACCACATCATTCCCATGATAATTCTGCTTTGCACCCCTTTGTTCTCATTTCCTATGCCTTGCCATGGTCCATTACTGATCATGAACAGATAAGAATATGCACATTAGCCATCTCTGTGGACTGGTTGAGAAAAAATGCATTTTCAAGTGGCTGTCTAGCCGTAGATACTGTAGTTTTTGGGTTTGGTTTTGCTTTGCATTCCGATGATTCTGTGGTCACTACCTCTGCCTCAAACCAGTTATTAGGGTGTTTGTGTAGGTGATACATAGCGAAACCAGTTCATTTTAATCCACTTCCAAACTGGATTATGGTATCGATGTAGAATTGCCTTGAATCAGCCAGTATTGAATGTACATCCATATAAGATGGCTGCAGCAAGCCATCCAGTCACCACTGTTCACTCCTTATCAACTGATGAGGATAAGATAAACCTAACAGAAGGAACAGGTCCTAAAAAGAGTGAAATGAAACAATTTGCATGCTGTATTGCATGGTTATTATATAAGTTTGAATATGTCACACTAGGTCCCATGTACCTTTGTAACCTAGCTGGAGGAGTTGCTGCACAGGTTGCTCTTCATGCGTATTGTAATCTCAGTTTCATCCATGCCTCACTGGCCATATTTCTGGTTCTTATTCCCCAGATCTCTCCTAACTACTGAAATATTCAACTGTGTACTAACTATCATTTTAACATACTCCACCATGTAAATTAACAATTCCAAAACTGCTGAATTATATATAGGCAGTAAAGTCAGAAGAGCCTCTCTAGCATCTCTAAAATATCTCCTTATTTTCACTTGCTATAGCAATTTTTCTTTCTCTAATTGTTCCTTTTGTTCAGTATTATTGTAACCAATTCTCTCGAACATAAGGTTAAACCTTCTGTACAGTATCATTGCCCTTTGTTCCAGCTTTTCTATTCATGTTAGAACACTTTAATCTTTCAAAAAAACCCTCATTCCCAGAATATTCTTACATAACATGGTGACTGCTAGAAGCATTTGACTACAACTTCCACCATTCTCTAGATAGCATGAAGTTGGGAAATGCATTTCTATTTACCTTCTTTTCCAATTCAGAGTTAACTTCTTCCATCTTATCATTGCCGATGCATCCTCATCTAATACTCGCATCAGTATTATGGGATCCTTCCTTACAGAGTGGTGCCGTGGGAAAGAGAATTCATTAAGAAAGTGTCAAGTAGTATCTTTACTTTATCTACTCTTCAATGGAATTTTCACAGATTAAGCCATTTAATTATTTTAGATTTGTCCTCTAACTGAAACCCATCCATATTTGAGCAAATTGGGAGCTGTTCTAGCAGTGCACAGTTATGGATCACTTTAGAGGGCAAACTATATTATTCTTAAAAGTAAGTTTCCATATTATTTTTCCTCCAACATGCCTTCCTTTTCCAACCTAATGAACTGTGAAGGCTTCTTTTTCCTTATTTATTTTAGCAAATTAACTTGAATTCTTCTGTCATCGCTTATGACGTAGACAGGTGGCACTTTAGTCACCCAGAAGAATCCCAGTAGTGAATGACCCCACTAGAAATGAATTCAGGAATATGCTAGTTAGCAAAAGCTCATGTCCTATTGGAAGATAAATATATGAGGCTGACATTCAATGTACATCTATATACAGCATATAACACACTCATAGCTAAAGTTATAATTGAACTGGAACAGTCTGTGACTCAACTTCTACTCTTAGCCCCGGTGCACTACCAATTCTAGAAGATATTTCCCTCGAGGAAGTGCACAGAGTTCTAGCTCCTTATATGCCAGCTGGTTACAGAAGCTTAAACATGTACTTCAAAAGCACTGAAGGAAAAGCAGCACGACATGGTCAGAGAAGCAGATGGTCCCTAGGACTGGTTGTTAAGTGTGCGTATGTACAAGCAACTATCTATTTTTCAGATTGTGTGGTTTAAATGCCATCCACTAACCCTGCCTAGCACATTCCGTTTTGCAATACGACATCAAAGGCACCAAACAATGAATTCAAAATACATCTTCTAACTACTCAAGTACATTAACAATTCTCAATACAGGTCGAGTATCCCTTATCTAGAATTCTGAAATCCAAAGTTGTCCAAACTGGGTGACTGAGATAATGATACATTTCCTTTGTTTCAAGCACAAAATTATTAAAATATTGTATAAAATTATTTATTTATTTAAGATATTTATATTTTGCCCTTCTCACCCCAAAGGGGACTCAGGGTGGAGCACAATATATATACGGCAAACATTCAATACCAGAACATAAAATAAACTACAAATATACATAAACACTAGAATCAATTATCTCCACTTTAAAAATTCTCCTTTAAAATAATCTCAGATCAGCCATACCACATCCTATTGTCACCTTGTTGCAATTACGGTACCTTTAGTATATGAAACATAAATTGATTTTGTATTTTTCAAAGGCTTTCATGGCCGGAATCATTGGATTGCTGTGAGTTTTCCGGGCTGTATGGCTATGTTCTAGAAGCATTATCTCTTGAAGTTTCACCCACATCTATGGAAGGCATCATCAGAGGTTGGGAGGTCCAGAGGTTGGGAGGTATTCCAGAAAATTAATTACTAGCCTTACTGGATACCAGGCCCGTAGCCAGGATTTTGTTTCAAAGGGGGGGGGGGGGCTGAGTTTGTTTTGGGGGGGGGCTGAGTCTGAGTGAAAGAGGGTCTACCCTAGCAAACCTTTTGTATCGTTACCCCAATACCCCCATGCATATGGGATATATTGAGCATGGTGATGAGATCATGATATGAATAAACATAAGAGTTTAAATAATGTACCAGTAAGGCCTTCTTGCGGACCACCATGAGAATTTCGGGGGGGGGGGGGCCTGAAGCCCCCCAAGCCCCCCCTCCCCGGCTACATGCCTGCTGGATACTGATGTTTCTTTGTGCTATTTATTTATCGTGTCAGAGGCGAATTGAGAATAAGTTATAATGTATGGAAAAACCACAAACAAAATTAAAAACTTGGCATTATACTGAATTTCCTTTGGCCAGAAGCTGGCCACTTCAAGTGCCTCTGGTGTCACTGTAAGAAGGTGCTGCATTGTGCATGTGGCAGGACTCAGACTTTGCACTGGGACTGAATGACACAAGATCTCAAATGTTAACTCTACAACCAAGGAAAAGGTAACTTTATGAAACACCAGAAAGAACACAGCAGGCAAATCCAATAATGAGCCATAGCTGTGTAATAAATCATATTCTTCAACAAAATTTTCTTTCTGCTTAGAGATGACTGAAGTTTTACAGCCTGTGCCTTGTACCAGTTTATTAAATAATGATGAATATTTACACTAGAGGGAGCAATAGCACCAGCACTTACTTATTCCTTCTAACACCTACCAATCAGTTGCATGGCAACCTTGCAAAGTGTGGAATATATAAAAGAACAACCTAGATAAAATGGTTTGGTCTTTTATGTAGTAAAGTTACCCTAATGATTTATGTTAACTATTAGTGGTGTGTATTATTCAATAGAAAGCAGAACGTGCTTGTGTTCAGAGTACAGTCTTGGCAGCGCTGTTGGATTGGCTGCACAGAAGATTTCTCCCTCCCACCCACAGCCTCCCTTCAAAGAATTTTATAAGGATGTTTTGGTTTGTTGGCTTTTCTGGAAAAGTGGATGTTTGCATCTCTATGGGCAAAGATTTTTAGAGACTGAATCTGAAGAAAATAGAGGATGGGTAAGTTGACTGCCCCCCCCCCCCCTTTTGACATTAGGAGGTGGGTGAGTGAGGAGGAAATTTAGTCCCAGATCCCAAATTCCTGACTTGTCCTTAAATAGATTCCTCCACTTCTTTTTGCCATTTCTGCTGCATTTTAAGCTTCCTTCATATTGCACAACTAGATACAAAAGAGGACTCAAAGGCTGCATCCTTATATACATAAAATATATAAGAGGCAGTTTTTGTTAGGTATGGCCTGGCATCTAGACACAAGAAAAGCTGCTGATTCTCGATTCCCAGTGACAGACCTTTATTTTTCTGATCATGTATTGATTATATCCTCATATCACCTACCAATGATCATAGGTTGTCCAGGCTTTAGCGCATTTTGGATCTTAATATTTTAGCTTTTAAAAGAGTTTTCGATCTTCATGGTTGTTAAGAGTATTATTTACATGTATTTTAAAGGATGTTGTTTAAGAACATCTTGAAGTCTAGATCTGAAGTGAAAACTAGAAACTTAAAATTAACAACCACATTTCCAAATGAGAAGGTTCAGAGCTCTGTGACAGCCATGTAAGAAGTGTTTAAAGTTGCATTAAGATCAACTAGATATTAAGTGTGTTAAATTGAGGTCTTAGCCCATCTTCTGCTTTTTAAAAAACTGCTAACGCTAAGTATAAATCTGGAACTTCCATCACAAAAACATGTATTCTTACATGAGACCACTAGGCAGTGACAGGACGATACAATCCGACTAAAACTCTTAACAGCGCAATTGTATACATCCTTACTCCTATTTCAATTCCACTGAGCTCAATGGGATTTATGCCACCTAAGTGTACAGAAAATCAATTTAAATGATACAAGAACCCACAGGTACCTAGGCATTTTCAGTCACTCTTAGTATTTGAGTGAGCAAGTAATGAATTTTAATTCTATGAAGTTAGCAAAGGTTAAAAAAAGATCCTGGAATATTAAATCCAAGTCAATTAAGTGCTTAGAACTTTTAAAAAGTCACATTGATCTTTGTAAGCAAATGTTGTCAATAGCATATGTTCATGTTCAGCTAAGGGAGAAACAGTTCCTCATCCTTAAATCTGCTAAGGCAGACGTTTTAGTGGGAAATGCATGGGTGGCATCATTCAAATAATGTTTAAAATCCAGCAGTTCCAGCGGTAACATTCATGTGAGTCGCACTGACTTAATTTATGTGAAATAATGTGAAATATTCAGCAGTTCTCACTGTAATAGCAATCATGGTGTTACTAACTTAAATAATTTATCTATAACTATTTTATATGCACACATGCACACATACTTGCTGCCTCTCTATAGTCCATGGCATGTTTCCATTTCTGAGTGCCAAACATACTGTTAATATTTCCCTTTGCTCTGGTTGTCAGACAGCCAGGTTCAAATCCGAGAACATTCCTTTAATTTCAAATTCTGCGAGGCAACCATGGCTTCTGTTTCCTGATTTCCTCCCTGAATTAGGAATTTACCTGTCCTTTGCCCAGCTGTCTTACAGTACAACTGGAAATGCAGCGAGTGAGGTAAGGGGTCAAGTGGCTTTCTTCTTAATTCATCAAGGGATTTAAAAAGTGAATAAACAACTTTCTCTGGGGCTGGATCTAGATTGCCACGTAAAATCCAGATTATCTGCTTTGAATTGGATGATATGGTAGTGTAAACTCATATAATCCAGATCAAAGCAGATAATGTGTATTACCTGCTTTGATAATCTGGATTATATGGCAGTGTTGATCCAGCCTGAGTTGCAGGTTTGCAGTTCTGCCTAGCCAAATACATATGTTTGGAGATAATTGGGCAAGTAGAAACAAGCCAGCAATATCATAAAATTGATACAAAAACACGATTAGAGAAAGAGCAATACAGGCTATGGATTTAATAAAAACAAACCTCAAGCAGAAAAAAGTATGTTTAGTCCCTAATATCTCTTTATATCATTTGTTGGAAACATAATCCAAATTAACAAACTGGACAACCAGTTTATAATTTTGCCTCATTTTTATTCTGTTCAACCACACAGCCCCATCTGAAGATTACTTACCTAGTTTAGGATGCTCCCAAACCTGATTTATCTGATTTCTGTTGGTACTTCAGATTTCTTGCCAAACTATGGTTGCCAAAGCTGCGTCTTGCACTCATCTACTGGAAGGTGTGCTTCAGTTACTTAACAATCAATGCAACGGATCTAGTCACTGAACTGGAAATCCTGACTAAAATCTGATAAAATTAGAACTGCTGCCTTTTGCCTTGAACGTGTCTCTTTTATCTTTAACATATCTTCAAGGAGTGTGGTTTACTGTGATTTTGTATCGAAATTACCATATCATGGAACAATTTCTCAAACTTTGAGCAGAGTTTCTCAAACTGTGCTCCTCCAGCTGTTTTAGACTTCAGCTCCCACAACTCCTCACTGCTGGTGAGCTGGCTGAGATTTCTGGGAGCTAAAGTCCAAAACATCTGGAGGAGTAGAGTCTGAGAAATCCGGTCTTAGAGGAAAAGAGTGGCTAGAATAAAAACTAGAGAGGGCTCTTATACCTTTAATTGGTGTAAGAAGCAGGAATCTCAGCAGGAAGAGTTTTTCTCCTTACCAACTTGCATTTCAAGCAACACCTGCTGAAATTCCTGCTTCTGGACAACTATTTTAGATATAGAGTGCATTTACACTGTAGAATTAATGCAGTTTGACACCAATTTTAACTGCCATGGCTCAGTGATATAGATTACCGGGAGCACCAGCACACTTTGGCAGAGAAGGCTAAAGATCTTGGGAAACTACAACACCCATGATTCCTCAGCATGGAGCCATGGCTGCTACAGTGGTGTAACTACATTAATCCTATAATGAAAATCCATTCACAATCCCCAGATTGTTGTCATGCAGTCCTAAAAGTAGCAGTCAGAACTCAAAAAAGATACAGAAAATAGTTGCTAAGGAGCAAATAGCAAATTGAAGATCTTCCTCAATTAAGATGGAAAAAAGTATTGTTCTATTATCTGGGCGGAGGCCACAAGGTGGCGCTAGACCGAGAAGGATAGTCCATTTTATGGGGGTGGATATGGGTTGATGGAAGAAAACCATTGTTTCTCTTCTCCCCCCCCCCCCAACCTATGTTACTGTTGTGGAAACAACCCTCGTTTATGAAATGGGAAAGGGGGGGGGGATGTAACCAGCAAAAACATCTTTCACTGTGCAGCTGCCCCTTTTGGCCTCTGCCCAGATCATGGAAAAGCATCAGAGCATGTATAGATTTCATAGTAGTTCACAGTAATTGGCCCCTAGGCAACAAAGAGTGAGTCTACACCAGGCATGAGAAACTTGGTCCCTTCAGGTGTTTTGGACTTTAACTCCCACAATTCCTAACAGCTTGCCGGCTGTTAGAAATTGTGGGAGTTGAAGTCCAAAACACTTGGAGGACCCAAGCCTGGTCTACATTGTAGAATCAATGTGGTTCGATACCACTTTAACTCCATGCTAGGGAGTCATGGGAGTTGTATGTTGGTGAGGCACCAGAGAAGCCTGAAGACATTGCCAAATGACAACTCCCAGAGTTCAGTAGCATTGTGCCATGGCAGTTAAAATGGTTTCAAGCTCCATTAATTCTTCAAGTTTAGATGGAGCCCTGGGTGACTAAAAGTTGCACACATGGCTGTGTGGAAGGGCCCCGGGAGAGTGTGACTTCATGGCAGAATAGGGACTCAAAGCCTAGTCTCCAGAGCCCAACACTCAAAACACTACATTGCACTGGCTCACATTTGGAAATGTAACCCTGTGTAAATTATGTGGCCTCTGAGGGAACTCCAGAGATGGAAAAGACTTCATTTTCAAGGGCTGTGGGAAATGGAAGGCCAAGAGAGGAGCCATTCGCCTGTTGCTTCCTGAGGAGAGTTTTTGCGAATATGTAAGAGAGAGGAAGGCCTGTGAGGGCCAGGCATGTAGCCAGGGGGGGGGCTCGGGGGGCTTCAGCCCCCCCCCGAAATTTTCATGGTGGTTCGCGAAAAGGCCTTACTGGTGCATTATTTAAACTGTTATGTTTATTCATATCATGATCTGATCACCATACTCAATATATCCCATATGCATGGGGGTATTGGGGTAATGATACAAAAGGTTTGCTAGGCTAGACCCTCTTTCACTCAGACTTAGCCCCCCCCAAAACTCAGCCCCCCCCCCGAAACCCCGCCTGAAAAAAATTTAGCCCCCCCCCCCCGAAACGAAATCCTGGCTACGGGCCTGGTGAGGGCCCTTCCACACAGCTATATAACCCAGAATATCAAGGCAGATCATCCACAATATTTGCTTTGAACTGGGTTATCTGAGTCCACATTGCCATATAACCCAGTTCAAAGCAGATAATGTGGGATTTTATACAGCTGTGTGGAAGGGGCCTGAGAGGAAAGGGACTGAGGAGGGAACTAGACAAATAGGGACACGAAAGAGCCATTCAGAGAGGCCTGTGGATCAGACAAGGGCCCCTTCCACCAAGTGGAATAAAATCCCACATTATCTGTTTTGGATTGGGATATATGTCCATGTGGACTCAAGAGCATATATTGTGGGATTTTCTGCCTTGATATTCTTGGTTATATGGTTGTGTGGAAGAGGCAGGGGAGGAGAAGATGTGCCATTTTCTTCCAGAGAGCATCTCTTAAGTCCCAAACAGATGATTTACTGACAATGGTTTTTAAATGTTTTCGTAGAGTTTAAATGCTTTCCTTAAACTGAATTTTTCTCTGCGGTGTTCTTTCCTCTTAGGGTCCTTCCACACAGCCCTATATCCCAGAATATCAAGGCAGAAAATCCCACAATATCTGCTTTGAACTGGGTTATCTGAGTCCACACTCAGATGTCGGGTTTTCTGCCTTGATATTCTGGGACAGAGGCCTGTGTAGAAGGGCCCTTGCTTGATTTCTCTTTTCATTTCCCTCATGTTGCTATTTTCTAATTTATTAAGATGCATCCAAGGATGCATCTACACAGTAGTAGATAGAATGAATACAGTTTGATACCACTTTAACTGCCATTGCTCCATGCTAGGGAATCATAGCAGTTTTATAAGGCCATCAGCTTCCCTAGCAAAGAGTGCTGATGCCTTTCGAAATTACACGTTTCCAAGATGCCACGGCATTGAGCCAGCGCAGTTTAAGTGGTGTTAGACTGCATTAATTCTACAGTATAGATCAGGAATGGGCCAACTTTGGCCATCTAGGTGCTTTGGACTTCAACTCCCACCATTCCTTAAGCTGGCTGGACGTTTGTGGGATGAATGCAGGAATTTTTACAGAGCTTATAGCAGGCATGGGCCAACTTTGGCTCTCCAGGTGTTTTGGACTCCAACTCCCATCATTCCTAACAGCCTCAGGCCCTTTCCTTTCCCACCTCAGCCGCTTAAACTGGCCCATGCCTGGTGTAGATGTACCCCAAGTCTTCCGTTTATCAGGAAATGTGGGGGCTAAAAGACACTGTGTGTAGGATGTGGGGAATCCTTCCCTTCATGCTCCAGTTATCAGGTTTTTGCAGAGTTTCATCGCATACTCCCCGTATGGGGAGAAGGGAGATTATACAAAGAAGGAAAGAAACGTATAGTTGTATAATCCTGTCTTTAAAAGCTGAGTGATCTCACTTTGGAGACAGAAAGTGGAGATAAAATACAGTAATAATAAACAACAATGGTTTAGAAGAGAGGGTTTTTTCTTTACTAGGTTCAGCTTGTAAAGGTGAGGAAAGGCTACAGCTGTTGCTGTCCTTTCTTCTATGCAGATTTCTTAGTGAAACCTTCCTTTGGAAGTAGATTTAAGATGGCATTGTTAGTTTTCCTGCCTAGTAGCCCCTTGGGAAAAGTCCTTGAGCAACAATAACACACGATTGTTTACTCACATTCTTGGAGGCTTAACCTGCACTTTCTTATGCCGAAGGTTTGAATTTTGGATATAAATTATCAACTGAGCAACATAACCATTGCAAAAATCCACAGCTCTGGGCCAATAAATCTTAAGGTTTTTTTTCCTCCCCTGCTAAAAGGATACACTGATTTTTCCCCCTGGAAATTGGTAGTAAAAACTGAGACTGGAGTACAAGGATAAGATTGGTGTTGTCAGTATGGAGATGAATTGATCAGCTCACACTTTCCTTTTGTGCAACTAATTCTACCCTTTTCTTCAAAGACAAGCCAGTGGCTTCTGTCTCTCCTTAGGGACCCATTCTCAGGTGCTTTCGACTCAATGGAAACTATACCTTAATCTTTTAATTCATTCTAAAACCAAATGTAATCCTTAGGAAAAGTAACATCCCAATGGGAAGAAATTTCTTTTTTCAGTCCAACCATAGAACTGTATATGATTTTCAGGGACTTATTGTCACTTGGTGGTGCAGTAAGAGTGAAGCATTCGTCTTCCTAATATATATAAATGTGGCAAAATGGACTTTTCCATGCCTCCTGTATATCCTTATTGGGTTATGATACATGGTCACCCTTTGATAATTAAAGTGACAAGAGGTTTTCCAAAGTGTGAAATATTTCTCCTAGCATTTCTAAACTACTTTTCCATAGCTGTTTCTTTTCAAATGATTCTAACATTTGGTTTCCTTTGCTGTCTCAGATCCATATATAAAATAGGATGTGTTTATGCTTGATCTGGGGGTCTGCATGGCACAGTACGTTTCTGAGTATTTGATTGCAACTCTGGAGACCAGAGTTGCAATCTGGAGACCTGTGGAAACCCACTAGGCGACCTTGAACAAGTCACACTTGTTCAGCCTCAGGGTAGGCAATGGCAAGCCTTGCCAAGAAAACCCTGTTTGCTTTAGGTTGGGCCTGACAATGCTTGCCCTGGGCTTTTCTCCTTACTAAGTGATCTCGGCTGCATATGAATTACACAGGGAAAGGGCACATATCATGTAGCCCTCGAGATGTTGTTGAATTGCAAGTCCTAAGAACACTAGATCAAATAGTCTATGATAAGGAATGCTATCCTTATTGGGGGGCTGGGGGGCTGGTGGTGCAGCAGATTAAATCGCTGAGCTGCTGAACTTGCTGAATGAAAGGATGGTGGTATGACTCTGGGAAGTGGGGTGAGCTCCTGCTGTCAGGCTCAGCTTCTGTCAACCTAGCAGTTCGGAAACATGCAAATGTGAGTAGATCAATAGGTACCACTTCTGCAGGAAGGTAATGGTGCTCCATGCAGTCATGCTGGTCATATGACCTTGGAGGCATCTACAAAAAACGCTGGCTCTTCGACTTAGAAATTGAGATAGCCCCCCCCCCCCCCCCAATTCAGACACAACTAGACTTAATGTCAGGGGAAACCTTTACCTTACCTAAGGAATTATATTTCAATATCTGGAAAGCCACCTGATTTCCACCTGAATATAGGATATTTAATGATATCACGACCCTAATTAGCCAGTTACAGTTTGTTGTGTTATTCTTGAGATTAAAACACACTGTTGTGAGGGGATGTAACTTGATTTTAAAATAACTTTATTTTAAAAATGTAACTTTATTTTAAAAATGTAACTTTATTGCAAGGAAAACAGAAGTGATGTTCTCCGTTTGGCCCTGGGAACACAGACTCTCCCTCCATCTTGGTTGTTGCTCTGGTTTCACAGCATCATGTCAAAATGGCATGCAACTATACTGCAGGATTAATACAGTTTGGCACCACTTTGACTGCCATTGCTCAATACTATAGAATCTGGGAATTGTAGTTTGGTGAGGCAGCAGCATTATTAGGCAGAGAAGACTAAATTCCTTGTAAAACTAAAACTTCCATGATTCCATGGCAGTTAAAGTGATGTCAAGCTGCATTAATTCTACAGTGTAGATCAGGCATGGGCTGATCTACACTGGACTTCAGCTTCCACAATTCCAGCTGTTAGGAATTGTGGAAGCTGAAGTCCAAAACACCTGGAGGGCCCAAGTTTGCCCATGCCTGCTGTAGATGCACCCAGTGAGGTTGCTTTAAGAATTGGAATGCCCATTATTTTGAAGATTTCTTTAGGCTACCTTAAAATTCCATCTTTTTTTTTTTTTGCAGGTTCTGAACACGTTTTTAAAAAACCAATTAAGTTGGTTGAATTGATGCACTTCACATTGCATTTCTGCAATTTGATTTGTTTCTCTGTAACTTTAGACCAAAACTTTGAAGAAGAAAAAAACAACTGGCACATATTATGCAAGGGTGAATTGGAAGCCAGTTTTGTATTTATGCCCAGTCATGTGTGAAATTAGTGTCTTACAAGCACTCTCAAGTGAATGCGTGTGGTAATAAAACAGTATTCACTGGTTAATTTAGTGGTTAACAATGACTTTTGTTGAATGGCTGCCATACTTGCTAATATATGGGGCACACAATCCAGGAAAACCTTGATTCTGTGATATGCAATCCATTCCTATCCTCATTCTCATTTACTGAGAAGTTACTGTCACTGACTTCAAAGCCACTTGCTTCCAAACAACTGTGAATAGATTACAACCTAAGGCTGCAATCTCATGCAGGTTTACTTGGAAATTAAACTAATGGAATGGAACATATGCATGTGCCTTGAATACAGTTTCATCTTGATGACTCAAGACTAAGGCTATATCCACACTACAGAATTATAGCAGATTGACACTACAATAAATGCCATGGCTCCATGCTATCGGATTCTAGGATCTGCAGTTTTGTGAGATATTTACCCTTCTCTGTCAGAGAGCTCTAGTGCCAGAACAAACTAGAAATCTCAGGATTCCATAGAATGGAACCATGGTAATTAAAGTGGCATCAAACTGCTATAATTCTGCAGTGTGGATGATCTCTAAATTATGTTGAAACCAATGAGAATTCTGCTACTTGAGACTAACAGGGTCCGCTGTAAATAGGCCTTTAAACCAGACCAGTATTTATTGGGCTTGTTCTCAGGCTGTAATATTTGAAACAGTAGCTGTATTGACACACTGATTTGTTGAGAATCAGAAACTTCATCTTTTAAAATTATATGTTAAGGACCAGGGCTTTCAAAATTATAAAAGGGTGGGGGATGGAAGGGCCACCAGCATGGAGTAGTGGTAGGAGTATTGGATTATTGCTCTGAGAGACCACAGTTCAGATCCCTGTTTGGCTACAGAAACCCACTGAGTGGACTTGGGCAAGTCCCACTCCCTAAGTTTCAAGGAAGGCAATAGCAAACTTCCTCTGAAGAAATCTTACCAAGAAAACTCTATGATAGTGTGGTCTTAGGATTGCAATGAATCAGAAATTACTTGAATGACTATTTGATAATATTAAGACTTTGCAAAATTGATGGAATTTCTGCTTGTTGATATGAAGCAGAAATGTTGAGGGAGAGTGTATACAATTTATTCAGAAGACTGTGAAACCTCCATTCTCTGAAGACCTGTATCAGTAAGTTTTAATGAGATTGGTCACCATGGATTACTTAGTTAGTGGGTTAAACCGCTGAGCTGCTGAGCTTGTTGACCGAATCCGGGGAGCGGCATGAGCTTATTTATTTATTTCTTTATTTATTTACTGTGTTTCTATACTGCCTTTTTCAGCCAAAGGTGACTCAAGGTGGTTCACATTTGGCAGCGATTTGATGCCATAATAATAACAGGATACAGTTAACAACAATTATAAAAACAGTTATCAGCCCCGGCTTCTGCCAATCTAGCAAGTCAAAAAATGCAATGTGAGTATATCAACAGGTACTGCTTCTGCAGGAAAGTAATGGAGCTCCATGCAATCATGCCGGCCACATGAGCTTGGAAGTGTCTATGGATAATGCCGGCTCTTCGGCTTAGAAATGGAGATGCGCACCAACCCCCAGAGGCAGACATGACTGGACTTAATGTGAGGGGAAAACCTTTACCACTACCTATAGTCAGCCCTCCACATCCACTGGGGTTATGAGTACTGGGCCTAAGAAATTAAATGTACATATATAGTATGGGTGACACTTGATTGGACAACAGTACATGTGAAAGGGATCTAGAAGTCTTAGTAGGACACAAGCTAAACATAAGTCAACAGTATGATGCGGCAGCTCAAAAAGCAATGTGATTCTAGGTTGTATGAATAGGAAGGAGTATACTGTCTGATTGAGGGAAATCATAGTCCCATTCTACTCTGTTTTAGTCAGGTCTCACCTGAGAAAATATTGTGTCCAATTCTGGGCAAAGCTAAACAAGAAGGAGATGGACAAGATGGAAGGTGTCCAGAGAAGGGCAATCATAATGATCAAAGATCTGGAAAACAAGCCTTATGAGGAATGACTGAGGTAGCTGGATATGTTTAGTCTGGAGAAGAGAACATTAAGAGGGGTCATGATAGCAGTGTATAGATATTTGGAAGGATATTATATTAAAGATGGAGACAGCTTACTTTCTGCGACTCCAGAGGACACAGAACAATGGATTCAAATTGCAGGAAAAGAGATCCCACCCAAACATTAGGAAGAACTTTCTTCAACAGTGGAGCATGCTGCCTGGGAGTGTGGTGGAGTCTTCTTCTCTGGAGGTTTTTAAGCGGATGAATGGCCATCTGTTGAGAGTGCTTTGATTCCTTCACCTCAAACAGTTGGCCTGGATGGCCCTTGTGATCTCTTCTAGCATGTTTTTGATTGCATGATTCTATGAAAGTGGGGAAATTGTGAATAACCCCCTTCCACACTATTTTTTCCTGAGAAAGCAACTCTCTAGGAATTTCTAGGCCCTCCTATGGAATTCTATTATAAATTTATGTCAGAAGCTGGCCATAGAGCAGTGGAGGAGGTTCAAGATATTCCTAAAGAGACAACATTAATCAAATCTGATCAGATCTGAAAAAGCTAAGCTCATAAATATAGAGGGCCAATTGTATACCTCTTCACTGACACAACTAAATGGCAATGAGAGTGAGAAGATGAATGATTAATTTCCAGTGTACTAGTAAAAATGTTGAAGTGGAGCTTGATAGATCCACTTCGAAGTCTGCACTGAGCTATGGAACTTGCTGAAAGACCTTGGTCCAGTCACTCTCTCATGATCTGATCTATCTTGCAGGGTTGTAGTTGGGATAAAGGGAAGGGGGAAGAGACTTATGCACCATGCTCAACTTAGTAGAGGTGAGATAGTATATCAATCTATTTGACTGATAACTAGATGGTTGAAATTGAACATATGAATAGAACTTCTGAATGCCCCTCTTGAACCATTTACCAATATAAAGTGTGCATTGGACTAACGAAAGAACTGCCTAGAGGGCGATAAATATATAGTGCTAGATAAATTGTGATGTATGGGTTATAAATGTACAGTGAAAGGTAAATTGTGAGTTTTTTAATTTTGATAATAGCTGAGGAGTTATAAAAGAATGACTAGTTTAATATACATGGAATTTATGCTTTTATTCGTATTATCTTTACTGCCTAGCGAATGTAATGCAGAAGCTACATTATGCTGAGTTTGGATCTGCTGAGTACATGCCTTAGTTCAGTTATAATCTCCTAAGACGTCTTAGACAAATCATTATGCCTCTCTTTAACCTACCATACCAGGTTATTGTGAAGATATAAGCTCCTTGGAGAATGAAGGGATATAAATGTAACAATAAACAAACTCAACCGGAGGGTACCAAGTTGAAGCAAAGTGTCTTGACTTCTCCAGAGGGACTTGTCAAAAAGGTTTAGCTGTGATTGTGCCATTCTGTTATTTGGACAGTTGTCTGCTTGGAAAGGAACTCAGGCTAATTTCCCTAGCCACCGAGCAACAACTGTTGGGTAATAAAAATTGTCAGTCAACACTAACTTCATCCATACTAACCAGTATGAGAAACACACAGCAAAATACACAAAAGAATAATACTTTGATTGGTCACCCAAAATGCATCATGCAAGCTTTCAAAGCTTCGTTGGCTTCTTAATCAGGCAAAGATGTTAAAAATCATACAGGAAGAAAATGGTGAAGAGGTTATAGTTGCAGGCTTATATTTCGCTTTAGATATTATTTCTATTTTCAGTTCAGTTTGTATTGAGGGATTTTAGTGAAGTTCCAGGCCATGTATGGGGACTGTAGACAAAAAGCAATAAAAGATAGGTAATAAAATTTGAATTCCACCAGCAACAGAAAACTGACATCCCTTGAAATCCAGCTGTCTTATCCAGTGGGAAACTAGCAGCTCCTTTCTTAGGCAGAAAACACTGGAGCGCACAAGGAACCAACTCTTAGGTGTTGTATAGGTAAACCTTGTCAATTGCAGTCCGGTGAAAGTGTCTTATCTTTGTTGGAGGTAAAACATTTCAAAGAATTAAGTCCTAATCTCCTTCTGTTAAAGATTGTCCTGTTACAGCAAAATTGTATGTCTTCAAATCTTGGAATCATACTCAGGCATAACCATGTTAGCCATACCACAAGATCCAAAATCCACAGTTATTGCATCAAATCCTGTTTTTTTGTTTTGTTTTGAGATCCAAATTTATATTGTACAATTTAAAAATATACCCTCCAATATTTTATAGAAGCTAGGTATAACATGTTCATAAACAATATAATAGAAACAAAAGTCACTGGTTCCCTACCAAAAAATTTGTGTCATCTGACTAGCTCCCATTGGGATGGAATGAATGACCTTATCCTCAACAGCCCCATTCAGGTCTTGTGTACTCAAGACCTTGGCTTTCTTGATTGAATTTATCCATCAGGAACGTGGTCTTCCTCTTTTCCATCTGCTTTCTATTTTACCAAACATTATCAATTTTTTCTAGTGAGCCATCTCTTCTCATGATATGGCCAACATTCAGCTGTCTCAGTTTAGTGATCATGGGTTTTAGGAAGAGTTCAGACTTCATTTGCTACAGGACACAGACTATATCATTCCCATCATCTTTTTATTTGTACTTGATTGTGTAATATGTTCCCTTGCTTGTTGTATAGTATCCCTATTCTTGGTTTACGTTTTCCATTGATTTTTTGTATTTTATGGAAGAAATCTCTGGGTCTCCCTTTTTTGTTGTAATCTTGCATTTTTTGTATTGATTATTACAGTAGTGTGGCATGGCACTAGTCTTGCTAAAATTGAGTTAACCTGGCAAATAAACATACCTGGTTTTTTTTGTTGGTATGTAAAAGAGGGGGCGAGGGAAGACTGCACTACAAAATGTTATTTAGTGTCCAATCTTAATGGCTAATGTTTGGAAGGAGGAGGAATTTGGTGGAAGGGCTGCTGCATCAACAGAAGTTTGTGATCCATGTTATTGTGTTAGTTCAGCCGAACACTAGATCACAACTTTGATGAAGAAATTCGGTACATTGCAAAATAATGCACAAAGGAGGCTCTGCAAAGAATCTCTGTCCAATGACACCCAAAAACAGAATGCTGACTGACACACATGTAAAATGAGCCATATATATATATGCCATTACCAAATGCAAGGCATTGATAAAATCAGACATTGCTCCCAACCCACTTCTGGCCACTGAGACACACATCTCCGTAGAGGACTTCAAGAAATGTACATGTAGTCATGATTTGAACTGGTGCAGATGGGAATAAATTATGTACTGGTCATAATCAGATCCACAGCAAGGATCTAGAAGACTTCATGGTTTGCTGCAACAATTACAACAGTCATTAGTGAACAGTACCCCTATGTTCATCTATCTATCTATCTATGTATATAATAAAAGTCAAAACTTGTATGCGGAGGACAAAAGTGTGGCGGGAGGAGTATGTGCCAGCGTTCTGATTGGCTGCCGCTGTGGTGCTATTTGCATATGGTCTCTGATTGGCCAGCTTCAATAGGAGCCCCTGGTGGAGAAAAGAGTTCATGACAGAAACTGGGACATGAGAAGGAAATTTGCATATGGTCTCAGATTGGCCAGCCTCAATTCCAAGATTCCGAGATGACAAAGAGAGGAAAGGAAAAGGCCAGAGGGGGCTGGGTCAGAAAATCACTAATACAGACCAGACTTGGCACACAAAGCCCCCATGACCCACTCTACTGCAGTTTGGAGGAGGATGAACCATGGATGATGGGACTTGCAGTACCATCACTCACATTCTGAGACCGCTGTTAACCTCATCCAATGACTGATCAGGACCAAACTTGGCACATAGACCTCTCATGACCCACTTTACGTCCTGGTGTGGTTTGGCGGGGGATGGACCATGGATTATGGGACTTGCAGTACCTTTGCTCAATTCTTGAGACCACTGCAACGCTCATCCAATCACCGATAAAGACCAAACTTGGCACACTGAGTCTCCATGACCCACTCTACATCCTGGTGTGGCTTGGAGGAGGATGCACCATGGACGATGGGACTTGCAATACCTGCACTCCCTTCCTAAAACCATTATAACTGCCAACAATGATGGATCAGGACCACAATTTACACAGAGAGCCCGCATAACCCACTCTATATCCTGGTGCGGTTTGGAAGAATTTGACAATGGATGATGGGACTTGCAGTCACTTTACTCACTTCCTGAGACCACTGAGACTCTTGCCAATGACTGATCAAGACCAAACTTGGCACACAGAGTCCCCATGACCCACTCTACATCCTGGTGTACTTTCGAGGAGGACAGACCATGGATGATAGGACTTCAAGTACCTCCACTCTCTTCCCAAGACTGCTGCAACCCTCATCTAATGTCCGAACAAAACCAAACTTGGCACACAGAGCCCCCATGGCCCACTCTACATCCTACTGCAGTTTGGAGTAAGGCATACCATGGATGATGGGACTTGAAGTACCTCTACTCGCTTTCCGAGACTGCTGCGACCCTCAACAATGACTGAACAACACCAAACTTGGCACATAGACCTCTCATGACCCACATTACGCCATGGTGTGTTTTGACTGTGGATCGAGCATGGATTATGGGACTTGCAGTATCTTCACTCAATTCCTGAGACCACTGCAACCATAATCTAATTTCCGATAAGGACCAAACTTGGCACACCGGGTCTCCATGATGCACTCTACATCCTGGTGCGGTTTGGAGGATGATGCACCATGGACGATGGGACTTGCAGTTCCTTCACTCACTTAGTGAAACTACTGAGACCCTCATCCAATGACTGATGAAGACCAAACTTGGCACATAGAACCCCCATGGCCAACTCAACATTCTGGTGAGGTTTGGGGGAGAACAGACTATGGATGATGGGATTACAAGTACCTCCACTCACTTCCCAAGACTGCTGCAACCCTCATCTAATGACCAATCAAGACCAAACTTGGCACACAGAGCCCCCATGAGAGACTCTACATCCTGGTGCTGTTTGGAGGAGGACGGACAATGGATGATGGGACTTGCAGTACCTTCACTCACTTCCTGAAACCACAGTGACATTCATCCAAATACCAATAAAGACCAAACTTGGCACAGAGAGCCCCCATGGCCAACTCAACATTCTGGTGATGTTTGAGGAAGACTATGGATAATGGGACTCACAGTACCTTCACTAACTTCCTGAGACCACTGCGAGCCATATAAATAACTGATAAACACCAACCTTGATATACAATTCCTTTCTCTAATAACCCGGGCAGCGCCGGGTCCCCAAGCTAGTTATGAAATAAAACAGAATTAAGATTTATGTGAGAAAGCTAAGGTTGCCAGAAATTGACAGGAAAGCCCTTAGACAATATTTATTGTTAATGTCTCCAAGAAGTTTGATATTATCTCATCATTTCAGTTCCTCACACTATATATAACCCACATATTTGGGTTTGTTATATATATTTGGACATTTATAGCTCAGACTTCATAAATGTTCCCTAGCTGATTTTCAATAAAATATAAAAGTGTAATAGTTCATAACTAATAGTAAGGACATAATAAAACAATCTGATCAAACAACAAATAAAAGAGCGGGTTAAAATTTAAACATCAGCAGTAAAAGCATACAGATTAAAATTTCTGAGGAGAGAGATATTTGACTTTTGATACCACTGGAAAGCTATCAAAGCAGATTATTACAAAAGTTGGTTTTGTTACTACTCATACTTTTTAAAGTCAATTCCATCCAGAATGGATGCTTTTTGGCCCTGAAACTATACTCAGTATTTCCTCTGGGGATATAATAAAACACTGCCCAAACACTTGCCAAGATGCCTCCCATAGGTTGAGGGGCCTGTATCATGTCTTGCCAAGTATCTTTCAGAAAAGTAAAATGCCAAGGAAGGCAGTCTCTCTGGTTTTACAGAGTTAGCTGAATCCAACTCACGGCTAAAAACCTTTCTAGCAATGGTAGTGCTCTCCAAGGTTTCTTAAAGTATGCTTTACTCTTTTCGTCCAGAGATGTGTGAGAAATCTGTTCCACAGAATTTTTATTTGAGGTAATGTATTGGCCTTGCCTGTATCTTTCAGAAATGAATGCATTGAATATACAGTACACATATTTAAGTAATAGAGATAGAAAAATGTCTATTATTCAAATATGATTTAAACATGTTAAACAAATACATTTTAGTTCTTGGGTGGGTAACATACATGCATGCAAATAATCTGCACAAATCAAGAAATTTGCACAAAAATGCATGCTTTAAAATGTCCAACTGATATAGTGTCCCCAACTATTATATTCTGGTCCATCCATGTGGGAACAGCACAGGCTAGATTTAAAATTGTAAAATGAGGACGTGTGCAGAATTGGGCTTGTCAGATAATATGCAGATGTTTTATTATAAAAAAGCATATACATGTCATAAATAAATAAATAAATATGCCTTCCATGAAAATGTACAACTTCCATGGGCCATGGACTTGGTTTAGAGGACTTTCTAGTTCCTCACCTTTGCCTTATGTATTATTCCCACCTTGAAGATACTATCTAGCACATTATTTCCAATATGTTTTTGATGGGTCTTCTCAGTAGTGGCCCCCGGCTCTGGAACTCCCTCCCCAGGGAGACTAGTGGCTACTCTGTCCATCTTCTGCAAAGACCTAAAGACATTGATGTTCCGCTGTGCTTTTGACTAGACAATTCCTCTGATAACTTGGCCCCAGCTAGGAACCTGCACTTACTATTGTTCAGTACTTAAAGTTATAATACTCTTACATTGCCCCCTATATTTGCTATTGCCAATTGACGTACGCACTTTAGCCATCAATCCTATCCTTAAACTGATTTGCACCAGCCGCCCACCACTGTCCAGAAACTGATCATTATTGTAGGCTTATTGATTGCTGGTTGATGTCTGCTTTTATATTATTATTATTATTATTATTATTATTATGTTGTTGTTGTTGTTGTTGTTGTTGTTGTTGTAGTAGTTGTAGTTGTATTTTGTTTATGCTGTTGTTATGTTTATAATGTGTTTTATTTTAACTATGTTGATTGGGCTCGTACCCATGTAAGCTGCCCCGAGTCCCTTTGGGAAGATGGAGGCGGGATACAAAAAAAAGTGGTTGTTGTTGTTGTTGTTATATGATACTCAGCTTTACTCAGAGTAAACATTGGAAGAACCCTGTGGGAAGGGTGTTGTCCTATCTGATACAGGCATATTGGAAAGAGGCAGTGTATTCAGTGGAGTTTATACTTTAGTTAGTGTGCTTACCAGTACAGTCTTATACCACAGTCCTGTGTAAGATTTAGGACTTTATCACACTATTCTGCTGTCTTGCCACATTCGCGTTAGTGTAGGGAATGTTAAACTAGTTTTAGAGCATTCAATAATTCCTTTATTTGCATTTTGCTGCTTTAGCAATCAGTGCTCCCTTGATCTGCCGTCTGCTCAGCTGTGAACATATATTCTGATAATTAATTGCTAGATTATGAACAAGAAAAACATAAACCTATTCGCATGAACAGCATGAAATTGAGAATATGGCTGCTGAACCCTATTTATGTTTTTGTGTGCATAGAAGCAGCTGTGGGGCCAATTTTCCGTCCCTGGGATTGACCGAGGGTCACAAAGATTGCCAAAAATGTAAAACAAAAACAAAACTAAAATCAAATGTGTCATGACTAGAAGTTCATTTCTAATTTTGAAAAATGGGGTCGTATCCCGGTAGCGCAGTGGGTTAAACCGCTGAGCTGCTGAACTTGTTGACCTAAAGGTCGCAGGTTCGAATCTTGGGAGCGACATGAACTCCTGCTGTTAGCCCCAGCTTCTGCCAACATAGCAGTTCGAAAACATGCAAATGTGAGTAGATCAATAGGTACTGCTTCTGTGGGAACGGCACTCATGCAGTCATGATGGCCACATGACCTTGGAGGTGTCTATGGACAACACCGGCTCTTTGGCTTAGAAATGGAGATGAGCACCAGCCACCAGAGTCTGACATGACTGGACTTAATGTCAGGGGAAAACCTTTACCTTTACTATTAAAAAAGAACTTATGCTGCTTGGCCACTAGGTGACCTTGGGTGAGTCACATACTTTTAACCCCAGAAGTCCCCATGACAGCTTTGACTTAAGGTTGTCAAAAGTCAGAAATGAGTTGAAGACACACAACAACACAACAATAAATATTTACATTTAGAAATCTTTAGAAAAATAGAAAATTAATTGCCAGTTTGTAGATTGCCAATAGAGGAGCTTGGCTTTTCACTGGAGAAAACAAAATGCTCTACCAGCAGACGCCAACCAATTCATTTGCAATGCCAGAAATAAAGCTTAATAGTGTAAGGCTAGACAATGTTAGCCATTTCTGGTACTAGGCAGCCACCTCACCACAAAAGCTGGCATGGATGCCGAAATACAGCATCATCTGAGCTTTGCAGGCACAACATTTTTTCAAATGAAGCAGGAAGTATTTGAGGATTGGAACATTTGTAGAGATACCAGGTTGCCCTTCCAACTCTATCGTATGCTTGTGAAACATGGACCATCTAAAAACTTCACTCTAGATTCTAGAACGATTCCATCAGTGTTGCCTCCAAAAAATCCTGCAAATCTCTTGTGAAGGCAGGTGGACAAATGTCACTCTTCTGGAAGAAGCAAGGACCACCAGCACTAAAAGTCTGATGATCCTCCTCCATCAACTTAGCTGGACTGGTCACGTTGTCCGAATACCTGATCACCATCTCCCAAAGCAGTTACTTTACTCTCCACTCAAGAATGGAAAATGGAATGTCAGTGGACAACAAAATAGATTTGAAGATGGGCTGAAAGCTAACCTTAAAAACTCCAGTGAAATAAATACTGAGAATTGAGAAGCCCTGGTCTTCAAGTGTTCTAACTGGAGGTCAGCTGTTATAAACAGTGCTATGAATTTTGAAGAGGCACGAATAGGGAGGGCGAAAGGGAGAAATGTGCCAAGCAAACCACTGCCAGGATCATTTTCCATCTGAAAATCTATGTCCTCATGCGGATCCAGAATAGGGACCTCATCACATGAGTGGAAGGAAAATGGGGGAAAGCATGGGGCAGCAGAAGGAACTATCTTATTCTGTCTCGTTCCGTCAAAGTCTGTCTTCTGCCATCCAACATCCTTTCCTTTGTCATGTCTGTCTTTCCCTTCCGTTCCCCCACTTTGTGCCATTTGGAATCGAGTAACATCTCCTCAAAAGTCACTCTGAGCTCCATTTTTCTATGCTGCTGAAATTAAGCTCCATGGAGTTCTGCCAAAAGTGGCCGTGCTATATGGGACCCTGTTTTGGCAGCATATAGAAACAGGGAGAAGACACAGAGAAGACTGCATCTGATGAGGTTGACAGTCTCCACAGTCACTTAGGAGTGGATCCACCACCAAGATTCTACCCTTGGAAGACCATCATATTCGGCCAGAAGTGTTCACCTATGATGATGATGAATATTGGTAACACTTAACTCAGAAATATGTCAGGTTTTTTTTTTTTTTTTGTAGTAGCACTTGCTAAGTATATTTCGAGTATTAACTGGTTGGCCCCTGTTTTCTGTAAAACAGGCACACAATCACCATTTTCCACTTTCAGCTGATCTAAGATCTTTGGCTTTAAATGTGCCAAGGACAAGCCAGAACAGGCTGATCGTGAACACTGGTGTTCTGAGCTGGTAAACTCCGGAGAAGATAGTCATTAGCTTGGGAATGCCACTCAGAACTCTCACCAGCCTCATTCTCAAAGCAAACATTTCAGAAACCAGTTCCATCGAGTGTTTTAAAAGAGGGTGGAGGAGATGGGAGAAGGATAATTATGAATTGCTATTTCAATAACTCATGGTATTCATTCCATGTGGAATTGTACTGTTCTTTCCTAGTACAGTGAAAATCATGAGCTAAATTTGAAGTATAAGAAATGGATACATTTCAGTTTCAATAATTCGAATCTTTTGTTTCAAGTATACCAATATATCCAGCTTGACATGTATGGCTATATTATAAATTACATGCCATTTCCCCCAAAGACCTTTTCTAAGTTTGAATAGTAAATAAGGTTTTGCACAAGGGTGATTAAGTTTCCGTAGGTGCTTTATAAATTTTTTAAGGTTGATTCCACTCTCCCTTACAGCTATTAATATACATGATTTATATAAAAAAGAAATAATAGCCTGTAGCTTCTATCAAAAAAGATAATGTCACACACATATTTTCACTGTTTCCCATTCAAAAATCTGACTTATGAGGCTTACGTATAATTAACAACCAATCTTGTGGGATGACCTTGAATTATATCACCTTTCATGATTCAGGAATTGACTCTTAAGACTCATCTTTCATTTGTACTATATTGATCTGCAAATTATTGCATTACATGCATTTCATCTAAAGTAAGACTTAAGAAAATCATGAGCTAATTGTGACTAAGACTTCTTCTTTCATCACCAATAGATGACTGTCCACACCACCCAACATCCTTTTGTTCAGTAGATATTGTCTCTGTTCGGGCTATTTATCTTACGGTTTCTTCTTTCTTTTCATTTGTATGTCCTCCATCCTGATCTACATCTTGCTCCTTGGTGTGCTTCTTGTGGGATGAATCTGTTGAATTACTAAGCCCATTTCAATTTCTATGAGTGTGAGCACCAATAGTTTGTACTCCCATTATAATGAACCCTATTGTGAGTAGGTACATGTATGGTGGTGGGTGAAAGTGGCAATTAATAGATTAATGTTGCCTAAGCTATTGAGTTGTGTAGTGAGTACACCTCAGTTTTGTTGCGATCTTGCCATTTAACTTTGTACTCTTCTGTGATAAGACTGGGAGGTGGAAAACTGGAGGATGAGTTACTAGCCATGTAAATTGTATACCTCCATGTTTCATTGTGGTACTATGGTACAATGCCAGTGCACCGACATTACAAACCAAGTGAGTACTCTCAGAAAATGATGGAGATTTATCTAGGTGTGGCCCAAGATTTTTTGTTGCCCGACACAAAGCTGTCTCAATTCCATGAACAGAAACTGACTGTGAGGCATGTGATGCTTTCTTCAATACTGACAATGTTGAAGAATACTCCACCACACCTGAGGGCAGCATGCCAGTTTAAAAAGTGGGGCTATGTTGTGTAAGCTATACAGCTCTATCTTCAAAGGAGAATGACTAGGGATCAAAGGAGGAATAATTTAGGTCCTCCAACTATTACCACAACTCCCTTGGATTTGCTGCTTCATAATGTTTAGGGATGACCTTAGTTTTTGTAATTAAGCTTAAGCTTGGAGGAGCTCCTCTATCACTAGTCAGTGAATAGTGGGCAAAGTAATCTATTGAACTAAAACCAGATAATGCGCTTCACACACACACACACACACACACACACACACACACTTAAACACACTTAAACACACATATTGGGTAGAAAGGTTGTGGGGTTTCTGAGGGAAAAGAAAAAGAAGTGCACGCCTCAAATTTATTAATCCTTTTAGCAGTACAGCATTGAGAAAACAGATACTATAAAGGAGATTCATTAACATCAAGCTTTTGGTCTTTAAAACCATTCATCTATGAATAAACCACATATTATCATTCAAGTGAGGATTACCTGGGAAGGAATCCCACTGGAAAATTGCAGCACATCCAAATACCTGGTTAGTTACCCTGGACCATGCTCTGACCTATAAGAAGCACTGCCTGAATATCAAGCAAAAGTGTGTGCTAGAAAAAATGTCAAACGAAAGCTGACTGGCACAACTTGGGGATCACAACCAGATATAGTGAAGACATCTGTCCTTGTGCTTTGCGACTCTGCTCTGAATATGCACGCCCAGTGTGGAACACATATCACCATGCTAAAACAGTGGATGTGGCTCTTAATGAGGCATGTTGCATTATCACGGGGTGTCTGTGCCCTACACCACTGAAGAAATTACACGGTTTAGCCGGTATTGCACCACCTGACCCGCTGGGAAGTAGCAACCAATAGTGAAAGGACCAAGGCAGTGACCTCTTCGGCCCACCCGTTTGGGTATCAGCCAGCATGCTAATGACTTAAATCAAGAAATAATTTTCTAAGATCTACAGAGACATTCACTGGAACACCTCAGCAAGCAAGAGTCCAAAAGTGGCAGGCTAAAACCCAGGACCTCAATCAATGGCTGATACCAAATGAGAGACTCCCTCCTGGGCACACAGAAAACTGGGTGACTTGGAAGGTGCTGAACAGACTGCGCTTTGGCACCACGAGATGCAGAGCCAACCTTAAGAAATGGGGCTACAAAGTGGAATCCACAACATGTGAGTGTGGAAGAGAGCAAACCACAGACTACCTACTGCAATGCAACCTGAGCCCTGCCACGTGCACAATGGAGGACCTTATAGCAACACCAGAGGCACTCCAAGTGGCCAGCTACTGGTCAAAGGACATTTAATAGAATGCCAAGTTTGCAAACTTTGTGGGGTTTTTTGTTTTTGCTTTTTTAAATGCAATACAACTGTTTGGTTTGCTCCTGGCACAATAAATAAATAAATCATTCAAGTGAGATGATCTTGACATTTGATATCCAAACTTGGTAAAGAACGAGTGTTTGCATAAGTTTGGAGGGAGGGGGCAGTCAATCTCTATACTTCTAATCCAGTTCTATTGGCAGTCTGTGGCTGTAATATCAAAAGGATGTGCTTCCTTTCTTCAGAGAAAAAGACTGAATCCACAGGAGGACTATACCTTGGCTCCAGTGTGTAGTACAGTAGAGTCTCGCTTATCCAACTTTTGCTCATCTAACATTCTGTATTATCCAGCACAATTTACCTCCCGCCCGGATCTACAGCTGTTCCAATATATTGCAATGTTTTGGTGCTAAATTTGTAAATACAGTAATTAATACATGATGTTACTGTGTATTGAACTGCTTCTTCTGTCAATTTGTTATAAAACATGATGTGCTTAATTTGTAAAATCATAACGTAATTTGATGTTTAATAGGCTTAATCCCTCCTTATTATCCAACATTTCCGCTTATCCAATGTTCTGCCAGCCCATTTATGTTGGATAAGTGAAATTCTATCTTGTCCTGGTTTGATCCCCTTGTTAATGTCACACCCGTTTTAATCCAAACTCAAATTTGGCTTGAATGTTCCTCCACCCTGGAGTCACATTGGTACAAATGGGTGTTTCTGCCATGTTCATGAGTTTACTGTATCAAATTAATTTAGATCACACAACCACAGTGGCTGCATTTTTCTTCTGCCCAGAATGCAGGCAGACATATGGTCATATAAATCAATAGGCTTTCTTATTTTCCTGCTATTCTTTCCTGCTATTTCCTTCACTCCCTTTGGCTTGTATAGCCAGTCTCTTTTCCTATTTTCTTTTTCATCTGAAACTGCACAACCTCTCCAGCCCGTGTGTGTGTGTGTTTAGATGTGTTTATGTGTTCGGGGAATTAAATATCTGATTGAGTTTGAGCCAGGACATTTGAAGTTCCTCACATAATTTTCCCTTAAATTAACAGGGTTTTTTTTTTAAAAAAGTATTTCAGAATAAGACTGCTAGTTTGCAACCCTGTCAGCAAAACCCCCGCAAAAAATACAGTCTGATTCTTCCCATGTTTCTTGCAATATATTTCCTGATAGGTCCAAATAAATTTATTCTCCAATAAGGCTGCAATCCTCTGCCTGATCTGAACTTAACTGGACTTAGTTTGGGAAGTGGGGGAAGGCTGGAGGAGAGAAGATGCAGCTTCAGAAATATGAATGGGGATTGACAGAAAAGAGACTAAGGCTGTATTTTCATACTTACTTCGATAAAGCAAGGGATCCTCAGCTGAAGTCTAAAGTTAATTTATCTGTGTGATACTGCCTTGAAAGACATTAATACGGGTTTGTTCCTTTGAAGAGAGCAGGTCTGTGTGAACTTAACAGAACACCCAAGTTAATGAAATAATGTATAAAGCCATGATAAGAGCCACTGCCCTTTTGGAAGCCAGACCAATAGTAGAAGCTAAAAGAATAGTGGCTTAACATTTAGATCTGTTTATTAATAAATAAGTAAACGATGTGCCAATTTTAAATCATAGAATGCACAGTTTTTGTAGATCTTCTGCTAATTTATGCAACTAGTTGATGAGCAGTTCCTAGTACTCTCCCTACATATTTATTTATTTATTTACTATATTTATATCCTGCCCTTCTCAACCCCCGAAGGGGACTCAAGGCAGCATAGGGGTTCTGTAGTACATACCGTCTATCTCTTAGCCCTTTCTGCAGAGGGGATGCAGTGCTTACTGTTAAATTAGCATGGAAGTGTCAGGGTTTTTTTTGGGGGGGGGGGGATTTGGCAGGTGTTTTAAAAACTTTTTTGATCAAATTTATTCTTTTTCTGCATAAGGAGAAGCCATTCCTAATGAAGTGCTGACAAACAGCCACAGTTTTATGACTCGAAAGCACCATGTTGCATCAAATGTGTGTGAATGGCTTGATATGACATTTATTTCCTAGCTGTGATAATTTAAATCACAATTTGGAAATTGGTCAGCTCACCAAGGGCTTTGGAAAGGTAGGCTAACTTTAGAAAACCTTGGGAAGAAAAAGAAACATGGCTGTTCTTCAGACAATGATTAGTGATGCTCCACAACAAGAATTTTTCTGTGCAATTGTATTGCCTTATTCATAGAACTTTACAGGCAGTCCCAACATTGTCATTATCTTCAATTTGCAGCCTTCCTGTGTTTTCACACAACTTCTACCCTTTTTCTTACCAGAAAAATATCCATTAAAGGGGGGGGGGGGAGGTGGAATGGCTACACAATGGCTTTTGAGTGTTAGCTGTTGGAGCCTATTTGGAAACATCATGAGCCTTCAGATTGGCAAGGTAAAGGTTTTCCCCTGACATTAAGTCCAGTCGTGTCTGACTCTGGAGGTTGGTGCTTATCTCCATTTTGAAGATAAAGAGCCAACATTGTCTGTAAACACCTCCAAGGTCATGTGGCTGGTGTATCTGCATGGAGCACCGTTACCTTCCCGCTGGAGAGGTATTGATCTACTCACAGTTGCATGTTTTCGAACTGCTAGGTTGGCAGAAGCTGGGGCTAACAGTGGGAGCTCATGCCACTCCCTGGATTTGATCCTGCAGCCTTTCGGTCAGCAAGTTCAGCAGCTCGGCGCTTTAACCCACTGCATCACCGGGGGCTCTGAGCCTCCAGGTGGGATTTGGAAAATATTGAATATTCATTGAGATGCAGAGACTTCTTCCTAATAACCAGTGCTCATTTAACAGAGAAAATGCAGAATGAGAGCAAGGAATATCAGGATTAAAATAAAGCTGAAAGATTGGAGACCCAAAATTCAAAATCAGTACTATTAGCTATGCACTCTAGGGAATGCTATGAAGGTTCATGCAAGGGCTTGTGCTCAGAGGCAGACTTTTCTATGATTGCAGTCCAGAGTTAGCCCTAAGGTATTTCAGCTGTAGCCAAGACCAGTGTCAGTCCTATGCCATTGCAGTACCAAATCAACAGAATGAACTAAAGCTGGTCTGTATTGTGGAATGCTTAAAATGACAGCATAAAAGCTATTATCAAATGGCAGAGGGAAATCATATACAAAAGTCTCTCTAAAAGCTTTCCATAAATAACCCTATCTTGTTGAAGATGTAATGCAAAATACATCACAATAGAGCTGGGCTTCTGTGGGGAGTGAATTCCATAATGTTATATTCTCTTGCCAAAGTTAAGTTGCTGCAGATTGTGGAGCAGAAATTCATATGCTGAAGATTTGGAGACTATGGGGGCGGGGGGGGGGGGGGTACTATAAAATCAAACTAGCCTTAGTAAGCAGGCTGGGATCATTACGGATATTGGAGGAAAAGGTTTTTCACATGTAGTAAGAAGATAATGTATGTCAAAATAAGGAAAAGAGAAAATAATAGCATTCTTTATATTATAGTATCCCTTACGTTTACATCCTTTTAAATAGAGGCTTGATAGCCATTTTTCAGGAATCCTTTACTTTTGTAATCCTGCATGGTAATGGTATAGAATAACAGCCCATAAGCAAAAATAACCAAGGACTGAGATCTCTCCTCCACAAGGAAATACTTTCTCAGTGTTGAGGATATTATCACACCATGCTGTTGGTTTGCAGTTACCTTTGTCTATAGGAGGTTGGAGGTTCAAATTGCGGATGAGCTCCCTCTGTCAACTCCAGCTCCCATACGGGGACATGAGAGAAGCCTCCCACAAGGATGGTAAAACATTAAAACATCTGGGTGTCCCCTGAACAACATCCTTGCAGACAGCCAATTCTCTCACACCAGAACCGACTTGCAGTTTCTGAAGTTGCTCCTGACACACACACACAAAACACCTTTTCCTAAAGGTCTGTTGACTGTAATGAACGCTATTACTATTGCTATACAATCACAAAGTTAAAACCACAGTAATCTCTTTTTTTCTCTGCAGGAGAAAAGAATAACATGGCAAGGGATGACATGTCCATTTTATTTTCTTGTGTCACTTCACTAACAAAACAAATCATCCAATAAAAGATCTCAGCAGTTACAGAAAGCTTTGTAATGCAGTAATACAGTCTTGATGTGATATTTGATTACTGTGCAGATACAACTAGATTTTTTTAATTAGATGAATCAACAATAATGTGAGGGATGGGGTACAGGAGTCAGTAATTATACCATTAATGAATATTTAAAAAATGCAAATGGTGTTGATTAAACACCACTGTGACAAGGGTATGATAGAGAATGGCAGCTATCATCACAAGATAGGCTGGAGCAGATTTCAAAAGGAAGAATGCAGCATAAAGGTGCTGTGCGAAAAGGGCCTGAAAGAAAGATAAAAAGAGTGTGGCGAGCATGGGCACTTTAGCTTCACATCGCTAGCTAACATATCTTTGAATAGCCACATGGGTGCACCTACGCACAACAATCAAGGCAAATACCATTCAACAATTGCTTTTGCTGTATTTCCGTAGACATTTGTAAGCCACTGTTTTTGGCATTTGTAGTTTGTGATTTTAACTCCCCCCCTCTCTTTCTGTGGTTTTTTATTGTACACAGTTAGCCACTCTGAGCTTTTATGAAGAAGGGTGGAATGTAAATTGAACAAAGAAGTAATTCCAGGTACTGTCTATGTGTTTCTGCTTCTTTGGAAGGAAAGGCTGACCCTTTCAAATGCACAAATGTCTGGCCTTGTTGAACCGCAATTTTCAAGCTCCTCCTGAAGCTTAAAGGCATAACCTTCAGAGCCCTTTTAAAGAAAGAAACCAAGTTAATTGATCTAGAATGGGAATGTAGAAAAAATGTGTCTTAAGACCTTCTGCTGAGGTCATCTTCCAAGTGCCTTCCTTATCAGGGTGAAACCGGGATGTAGCTATTGAGGAATGGGTGGGTTAAATGAGGTTAGGGTCTTAAAAGTTCAGTTGAGCATTTAGAAATACACTTTAGGCATTCAAAGACAAAAGGTAGTCAAAGGTTCCAAGGGAATACAAACACACACATATCAGGATTTGCCAAAAACAAGTCATACCAGACCAATCTGATCTCTTTTTTTCGATAGAGGTACAAGCTGGGTAGTTGCAGGGAATACTGTGGATGTAGCATATCTGGATTTCAGAAAGGCCTTCCTTTGACAAGGGCCCCCATGACATTCTGGCAAACAAACTAGTCCAATGTGGGCTAGGCAAAACTACGGTTAGGTGGATCTGTAATTGGTTAAGCGAACAAACCCAGAGGGTGCTCACCAATGCTTCCTCTTCATCCTGGAAAGAAGTGATGAGTGGAGTTCCATAAGCAGGGCCTGGTCCTGTGCACATCTTTATTAGGATCAAGTTTGCAGATGACACCAAATTGAGAGGGAGAGCCAATACTCCAGAAGACAAGATCAGAATTCAAAATGATCTTAACAGAGATGGGCCAAAACTAACAAAATGAAATTCAACAGGGACAAATGCAAGATATTCCACTTAGGCAGAAAAAATGAAATGCAGAGATACAGAATGGGACGCCTGGATCGACAGTAGTACGTGAGAAAAAGATCTTGGAGTCCTTGTGGACAACAAGTTAAGCATGAGCCAACAATGTGATGCAGCGGCCAAAAAAGCCAATGGGATTTTGACCTGCGTCAATAAGAGTATAGATTCCAGATCCAGGGAAGTCATGCTACTCCTCTATTATATCCTGTCAGACCACACCTAGAATCACACTGTGTCCTATTCTGGGCACCCCAATTGAAGGAAGATCTTGACAAGCTGGAATGTGTCCAGAGGACAACGACAAAAATGAAGGGCCTGGAGAACAAACCCTATGAGGAGTGGCTTCAAGAGTTGGACATGTTTAGCCTGCAGTAGAGAAGGCGGAGAGAAGACATGATGAGGACCATGTGTCAAGATGTGAGGGGAAGTCATAGGGAGGAGGGAGCAAACTTTGCTGCCCTGGAGAGTAGGATGTGGAACAATGGCTTCAAAACACAAGAAAGGAGATTCCACCTGAACATTAGGAAGAACTTCCTGACTGTGAGAGCTGTTCAGCAGTGGAACTCTCTGCCACAGAGGCTCCTTATTTGAAAACATTTTAAACAGGCTGGATGGCCATCTGTTGGGGGTGCTTTGAATACAATTTACCTGCTTCTTGGCAGGGGGTTGGACTGGATGGCCCATGAGGTGTCTTCCAACTCTATGATTCTATAATTCTATGATTTAGGTTATTTTCAATGTCTCATTCTCTACCATGCTAAACATTTAGTGAATGAAAAAAAATCATAGGAGAGCAGAAGGTGGCTTGAGTCCTGATACAGGGAGAAAGGCGGGGTATATATGAAGTAATGCTTATTTGGCCTTCACACACACACACACACACACACACACCCATTATTACACCCTTAGTTGCAAACCTGCACATGGCTCCCAAAATTTGGCAGTGTGAATGATTTTCAGCAAACAGAAAATGGCACAAGAATACAGAACAGTGACACCAGAAACAGCTCTTTCAACATAGGGTATATTTTCCGGGCTGTATGGCCATGTTCCAGAAGGATTCTCTCCTGATGTTTTGCCTGTATCTATGGTAGGCATCCTCAGAGGTTGTGAGGTCTGTTAGAAACCAGGCAAGTGTGGTTTATATACCTGCGGAATGATGTCCAGGGTGGGAGAAAGAACTCTTGTCAGTTTGAGGTAGGTGTGAATGTTTCTATTGGCCACCTTGATTAGTGTTTAGCCCAGAAAACTCACAACAACCCAGTTATTCCTACCATGAAAGCCTCCGACAATCTATCTTTCTATGGATTTTGAGCTGTAAATCTGTGAAATGGGAAAGGGAAAATCATTTGGAAACCTGTTTTTTTCCCTCAATCCCCTCTCCGTTTCCTGCTTTTTTCTTCTCTGGCAGAAAAGGGTGGTTTTTTTTCTTGGGGGGCGGGCGGGGAGGCATCTTCAAAAATGGAACTTGCACTCTGGTTCTGGACACTGACAAGTCCCTTAATTGCTGTTTGGGAGCCGGCTGAGATACGCCAGTCTGCAACCATTACCCAAGTGACGTCTGCCGAGCCGGCCTCTCCTCCTCCTCCTCCTCCTCCTCCTCCTCCTCCTCCTCCTCCTCCTCCTCCTCCTCCTCTTCTTCTATGGCTGTGAAATTCAACAGGAGCAGGTCCTGCCTTGCCCTGGCCATCCCTCCTTCCGCGTGGGGTTTCCCTCTTACACCTGAACCTTACCCGTTCAGCCCTTGGCTTGCCTTTCCCCTTTCCTAAGGCACAATGTTGATCTGTCCTGAGAGAGGGCAAGGGGGGGTGGTGAATCCTCGAAGCCTAAGGACAAGAGGAGGGTGGGAAGAGAAGGGTCTTGAAGGGGAGGGCGACTGAAGGGCTGGCTCCCCTCTTTGGAAGAGAAGGTGGCTTCCAGCCAGCCAGATGGGCAGCCCCTCTCTAGGGTCTGAGAGCAGGGCGACCCCCCCCCTCCGGCCACACAACCCCCATGCCCTCCTCCTCTTCCTCCTCCTTTCCTGCTGCTTTCCAGGAAGTCCTGCCAAAGCAACAATGGGGGGGGGGGGGGGCTGCTGATGAGGATAAAAGGGGCTCTCCCATAATTGTATTGTCGAAGGCTTTTGTGGCCGGAATCACTGGGTTGTTGTAGGTTTTCCGAGCTGTCTGGCCATGTTCTAGAAGCATTCTCTCCTGACGTTTCGCCTGCAACTGTGGCAAGCATCCTCTGAGGTTGTGAGGTCTGCTGGAAACTAGGAACATGGGGTTTATATATTTGTGGAGCTCCCCGACCTGTCACCTCTCTCTGTCTCTCCTCTTGCCTTCCTTCAAAGGGGTTTGGGGGCGTGTACGCTCCTTGAGCCGGCTGTGATTGTGTGTGTGTGTGTGTGTGTGTGTGTGTGTGTTGGGGGGCGGGGACGGGCTCACACGCGAAATAAACAAGCCGTGAGCCTACGTGCCTGTGTGTGCAGATTGGGGGAGATCCGCCGGCGAAATCTGGGGAGGGGGCGTGAGGCAGAAAGGAGAGAAAGCCGCGCTGAACAATAGAGAGAGAGAGAGAGAGAGAAGAGGGCTGGGCACGGAGGGAGCCCCTGCTGCTGGCTGCTGCGTGGGGTGTGGATGTGCAGACGCCTTTGGGGGAGAAGAAGAGGAAGAGGAAGAGGAAGAAGGCGGCGGCGAAGAAGAAGCAGACAGTCCCCCTTCCCCAGGGCTGTCAGCGGCGAGAGACAGCCTGGCAAGGATGGGGCGCGCCAAGGCTGGCTGCTGAGGGCTCTTCCATCCCTCTTTCCCTCCCTCCTTTCCTCCTTCCTCTCCTCCTTCCTTTCCTCTTCCCCCCACACACGCCCTCCTTGCCTGCTTGTGGCGTGTGTCTCTCCTCCTCCCTCCTCCCCAACTCGCTGGATATTATTACTACTACCCACCCAGCCCTCGCCGCCGCCTCCGTTGCTGTCGCGGCTTCCTCCTCCTCCTCCTCCTCCGCCGCCTTCTCCTCCGCCTTGGCTGCTGAGCGCCCTCCTTGCTCCCTCCGGAGCCCCCCAGCCATGAACCCGGCCGCCGAGGGCTCCGCGGAGGAAGGGGCCGTGCCCGACTCGGAGGTGGACGCCTTTTTCCGGACAGGTAACCAGGAGGCAGGGGCGGGGGAGGCCTTTGTTTGGGGGGCAAGCGAGGAAGAGGCCAGGGACCCCCAGCCTCCACCGGGTCCTTATTGTCCACAAGGAAAGCCCACCTAGCCCACCTTCCTCCGCCTCCCAGGAAAACGAGGATGCCTTTTTTTTGGTGTGCTTTTGGTTTGGGATTGCTTTCGCGAATCAGGAATGGAGGAGGAGGAGGAGGAGGAGGAAGAAGGGGGGCAATGTGTGGGCTGTCAGTCAGTGGCACAAGGCGAGGCAGAAGGATGCTGCTCTGCCTCTTCTCCTCCTTCCTTGCTCTTCTCTCTGTCTGTGTGGATCTCACGGTGTTTATCGTTCTCTCTGGATGGATGGATGGATGGGTGTGTGGGTGTGTACCTATTGCACACACTTGCGCCGATGCCTTGGACTGGCTGCCAGGCTGTTGGGTCATCCTAGGGCCCTTCCACACAGGCCCTCTATCCCAGAATATCAAGGCAGAAAACCCCACAATATCTGCTTTGGACTGGGTTATCTGAGAGCCCATCAACACAGCCTTCTATCCCAGAATATTATGGCAGAAAATCCCACAATATCTGCTTTGGACTGGGTTATCTGGGGCCCTTCCACACAGCCCTCTATCCCAGAATATCAAGGCGGAAAATCCCACATTATCTGAGTGTGGATTCAGGTAACCCAGTTCAAAACAGATATTGTGGGATTTTCTTGATATCCTGGGATATAGGGCTGTGTGGAAGGGCCCTCAGTCCACACTCAGATAATGTGGGGTTTCCTTCCTTGATATTCTGGGATATAGGGCTGTGTGGAAGGTCCCCTAGAAACCTTGTGTTGTCAAAGGCTTTCATGGCTGGAATCATCGGTTTGTTGTGAGTTTTCCGGGCTGTTTGGCCATGTTCCAGAAGCATTCTCTCTTGATGTTTTCACCTGCATCTATGGCAGGCATCCTCAGAGGTTGTGAGGTCCTAGAAACCCCTTTATTTTTTGCTTTCTCCCTGGAAACCGTGTGCTCTTGGCTCACTTTTGAGACAGCCAAGCGTGGGCTTGGTTGTTTGCCAGCCGCCCCATGTGTTGCCCTACCCCCTTCCAGGTGCCTGAATCTGACCACCTCACTTTCTTCCTCCCTGGAAGTCTCCTCACTTCCAGGCATGAAAGCAAAGGGGCGGCACTGTGGTTGTGTCTGGCTTTGGTTGTCTGGGTGAGATGCTAGCTACCAAACACGCCTTTTCAGCGGATGTATAGATTGGGTCTGGTGATGGAGCCAGAGGCTTAGGTATGAGCCATCTTAGAGCAGCTGCCTGCAATATACCTTATCTTTCTGAATCCAAGATTTGTGGACCTGGAGGAGAACAATTGACAGCCATAATCAATTATGGTGAAATTGTGGAGTTTGTCTTTGAACCCCTGCCCTTCTTACTTTAGTTGTACCCAGTCTGTGCTTTTAGTGGGTGGTGTGCTTGTAAATACATCAACATTTCCTCTCTCTCTCTTTACGCCTCTTACTGTACTCTATATTCTTTTGATGGCCCTTGGTCAAACCCAAACATAAACCTTTCCTTGCCTCATGCTAGAATCAGAAGACTTTGTTACTGTTTATGTATGACTGTGTTTATGTGAATATGTGATTTTATTTATTTATTGTGTCAAAAGCGAGTTGAGGGTACAGTTACAATGCATTTTAAAACACTTTTTTTTTTAAAAAAACGTGGCATTATGCTAAATGTCATTTGACTGGAAACTGGCCACTTGGAGTGCCTCTGGTGTCACTGTGAGAAGGTCCTCCATTGTGCATGTAGCAGGGCTCAGACTGCATTGTAGTAGGTGGTCTGTGATTTGCTCTCTTTCGCACTCACATGCCGTGGACTCCACTTTGTAGCCACATTTCTTAAGGTTAGCTCTGCACCTCATGGAGCCAGAGTGCAGCCTATTCAGTGCCTTCCACATCGCCCCATCTTCTGTGTGCCCAAGAGGGTGTTTCTCATCCAATCTCTGCCACTGACTGAGGTGCTAGATTTTAGGCTGCCACTTTTGGACCCTTGCTTGCTGAGGTGTTCCTGCAAGTATCTTAGTAAGCTGTTTCTTGATTTAAGCCATTGGCATACTGGCTGATATTTGAACAGAGGATGGGCCAGAGATGTCACTGCCTTGGTCCTTTCATTATTGGCTGCTACTTCCCGATTGATGTCTGATGGTGCAATACCAGCAAAACAGTATAATTTCTCCAGTGGTGTGAGTGTGGTCATCCTGTGATAGTGCGGCATGCCTTATTAAGAGCCACATCCACTATTTTAACGTAGTGCAATCTATTCCACACTGAGCATGTATTTTCAGCAGGAGAGTAGCAAAGCACAAGGGCAGATGTCTTCACTATGTCTGGTTGTGATCCCCAGGTTGTGCCAGGCAGCTTTCATATGATATTATTTCTAGCACCCACTTTTGCTTGTTATTCAAGCAGTGCCTCTTGTATGTCAGAGCATGGTATAGAGTGATTCCTATGTATTTTGGTATGCTGCAATGCTCCAGTGGGATTCCTTCCTAGGTAATTCTCAGAGCTTGAGATGCTTGTCTGAATATGTGATGTAACGATTGAACTAGTATGGACTTTCTTTGAAAGCTATGATCTTTGTTGCTCTGCCATTTTGGAACATAATCTCTGGAAAGCCAACCCAAAGTACACACAAAGATGTAGTTCAGACTCAAAGTGTTTGCTATCTGGCTTCCAAGTAGAGTGCCAACATATAGTAAACATCTGAATACAAGGAAGTAGTACAGGTGGAGGCATAATTGTTAAGCACCCATGATTGGAAGATGGGCCCTTATGTTTCCTCTTAAATAATTTCTTAGCTCTGAAGAAAATATGAGAAAATGTCCTCTCCCCACAGTTCCATTAGCAGACTTTTCATTGGGGTGGGGGTGGGGGCGGGGGCTTTACAGCCAAGCCGGTGGAGCCTTAATTAAAGATTGTGAAGGATTAAATGCTCTCTTTGGATGGAGGCTTGACCCTGCTTTTTGCTCCTACGGCTGCTTTGCTTTTCCAGCTGCCTTTTCCTCTTGCTTCATTTCATTTCTCATCATCAGTCACATGGAGTGTTCCTCCAGCCACAGCAGAACAATCACATCATCACCCACAGTTTTCAAGAAGTTTCTTGCTGCAGATCTATGACAGGCCCCCTGGCTGCCCTCCACGGAAGGCTGCACCCCATTTATGTGAATATGCTTTGATCTTGGAGGATAAGTCTAATAAGGTCTGACTGCATGTGTATCTCATGAGCCACATGGTGCTGGTGGATATTTGCCTGTTGATACCTTAACAGGGCTACAAGGAAAGCAATTACAGATTTTGCATGGCTTTCTGACGTGACAGCGCCCTTGGGGCCGTGGAAGAGTTAAGGAGACTTTATGAACCATTTTCTCTAGGGCCGACACGTCTACCATGACTTTACAAGACCCATCAACTGTTGCATTGTATCAAAAGCTTAGACTTGAGCTTTAAAAAGTTTTAATAATTATTCAATGATACTAAAAATAATATTCTAATCAGATATTTCCTTTTTCTGATTGCTCTGCCAAAAAGCTGTACCAAAATAATCTTGATTGTAATCCTGTTTAGGTGTCCTGTGGATTTCCTGAATGTTTTCTTGGCATTCAGATCCTTTCAAGGAAGTAGCAAGTTTCAGAGGCTTCTGTTGTACCCTTATGCATGCTGTTAAGTGAAAAAAAAACTGCACAAGAATTATTATTAAGTCATAGACACAAAAAGTACCGTCTGTGTGCAGAGATAAGTTATGTCAGCCTTGTAACTTAATACAAATAGTGCTGATCAGTGGAGAGATTGAGAAAGCACGAGTGAGTGTGCCGTGGGGGAGAGCACTCGACTTTTGGCAGTGGGCCCAAGCTTGGCAAAACCAAATAACTCTTATTGGAAAAATCCATTTATCCAGGGAGGCTCCTTGTTCTATTTGTCTCTTTGCTTTGTGTATGCTTGCATTGAGAGTGCTTAAAGTTGCTGTTGTCAGTGTTAATGGATGCCAGAAATGGGGGCAGGGGAAAGAGAGCTGTCAACAGAGCATTCAAGGAAGAAAGTCTAATAGAGAGAGCATTCATAAACAACCACACGCCTTGGTTTTATCCTGAAATAATAATAAATAAAAGTTTCACTGTTGTAACAAAGAGAAAGGACTGGAGATCACGAGCCTGTAGCACCATACTTGGATCATGAATCCTTGAGCTCTGTGTGTCGCAAGTCAGCTAACCTCTACATGCTCAGCCACAATCACCATTCTCCAGTTCCAAGTCTGGGGTCTAGAAGGGCATGTGGCAGCCCTCTATGGATACCCCAGTATTTCTCTGCACTTTTTGAAATGAGATCATGCCTTTGTGAATTTCTCAATGGAAGACTTCAAGAAACTCAAGGGAGTTCACAGTGTTGACTGACGTTTCTGGTTTCTCTTTCATAGTTACAATGCCCAAACATTCTCCTTGAGGCAGAAGAGGGCTGGGTGTGTTGGCAGGTACTTTTAGGAACACTACAACCAGGCCCGTAGCCAGGATTTCGTTTCGGGGGGGGGGGGGGGCTAAAAAATTTTCAGGGGGGGTTTCGGGGGGGGGGCTGAGTCTGAGTGAAAGAGGGTCTAGCCTAGCAAACCTTTTGTATCATTACCCCAATACCCCCATACATATGGGATATATTGAGAATGGTGATCAAATCATGATATTAATAAACATAACAGTTTAAATAATGCACCAGTAAGGCCTTTTCGCGAACCACCATGAGAATTTTGGGGGGGGCTGAAGCCCCCCGAGCCCCCCCCCCCCTGGCTACATGCCTGACTACAACACCCTTACTTGCTGTGGAATTTGGGACTTTTAGCAGTAAGGCCAACTCCAGCTAGAAATTACACACTTTTGAGGCCTTGGAGGTTCTCACCTCTGCATTGCCTGCTTTCTTCCCTTCTTCAAGATCAGTTTCTAGGACAGTGGTTCTCAACCTGTGGGTCCCCAAGTTTTTTGGCCTACAACTCCCAGAAATCCCAACTAGTTTACCAGCTGTTAGGATTTCTAGGAGTTGAAGGCCAAAACATCTGGGGACCCACAGGTTGAGAACCACTATTCTAGGACTTGGGGCAGAGCAAGAAAGAGGTGACAAAAGGTTTTAGTACCAAGGAGGCCTACTCTCTGCCCATCACACTTGCTTGTTAGTCCATTTTCCCCCTTACACCACTTGTTGCATATAGGCTGTGTAATAAAGTTGGTACCATTCTGGAACAAAGGCTTCCTGATTTGTGGGGTGCATTGACTCAAGTATTCTAATACTGGATATAAAATGTTGTAATTGCTCATATATCTGACACATGGCGATGTGTAATACTGCAGTGCGAAATCTGTGTGCTTCTTACAAATTGAAAACATTTCCTTTTTCCTTTTGAGAAAACATGGGTACCCTACTTGGAAAAAACATTTGATAGAAGATAGACTTGACATGTCTAGCTTGTAATGCTGATGCATGGATATTCTTACATACTGTCATATTGGCCACGCTCCTCTACCTTAACCACTGACAGAAACAAAAGTACATTTTATATCTGCATATTTGATGGCAACCCCATAAATCAAAAGAACTGATTGATGAAAGTAGAAATGTACTTTCTAGGCAGGTGGTTACTTGATGTGGTGTCTTGTCAGCTGGCTTTGTAAATATTGTGGTTTCAGAGTAACCAACCAGAGCTTCATTTAGAAAAAGGTATTCAGATAAACTGGTCCAAAACCATTTATCGTGTAACAGGCCAGAAGCAGCATCTTAAATGGATTACTAATTGAAGTGAGCACAATTGACAAAATACGAGTGATCTAAATAGTTTAGATGGGAAACTATTTTTTGGCCTTACCGTAAAAATATTTTTAGGTGAGCCCTTTGATGGGCTGTATATCTTCAGTCTGTCTAGGACTACTTACCAATGTATGTTGGGCTCTCCCACTGCATCCAATATGATTACATTCTTTTTTTCTCTTTCTCATATACATATATGTATGTGTGTGCAAACATACAGCAGCACTAGCAAGCCAACTGTTGGCCTCCTGCAGGTCATAACCTCCTCATGAGCTAGATGTCCAATGTCTCATTTCTACTGCTGTCCTGGTGGCTACATTTTGTGCTAATTGAGTTTTCAAACTATTTTAAAGCAGTCCCATAGAGAAAGTATTACAGTAAAAAACCTGTAAGGAACTGAAGTTAGGTTTGCTTTCTTTAATTGTCCTATGTCCTGTGTCTGGAGAACAATGAAATAGAAAGCAAAGCAAGCAGATCATTGAGTCAGCTGGTAAAAGGCCACCACTTCCACCAACTCTGCCTGCAATTGGGGGAGAACAGCCCCACACAGAATAGATTTCAAACCTTATCCCAGTTTGATGGATTTTCGGTCCCAGTACCCATTGAGATAAAATCCAGTATTTTTGTCCTTACAGAGATCAGACCATCTTTCTGGCTGCAGCTCAAGAGTTTCCACCAATTCCTCAGAATTGGCTGATTAAAAAGAAGTATAGCCATGTGCCCTCTGCACGCTGATGGCATTTTAATCCAAACCTCTGGATGACCTCTCTTAGCAGTTTCATGTAGATATTTAAAAACATACGGGACAAACTAACTCCTTCAACACCACAAAGACCTAATGCCAAGAAATGAAAGAGGAGTCTCACAGTAGTACCTTCTGGACACATCTATTTCCCCACCTCACAGCCAAAAACATCAGAGACAATGTCGAATTATGTATTCAGTGCCTTATCAAATAAAGTGGTCCAGAAAGACAGGAGCCATAGGAATTTACAGCAGACGCCTGTCTCCTACTACAAGTCACCTGCCAGGCTGATAGAGGGTGCTTCCATGAGTAACTTTTTAATGTGGAGTTACTTTCCCTCTTTAATGGCAGAAAGCTAAAGGTTTCCTCTTGACATTAAGTCTAGTTGAGTCCGGGTGATGCTCATCTCCATTTCTAAGCTGAGGAGCCATTGTCTGTAAACACTTCTTAGGCCATGTGTCTGACATGACTGCATGGAGTGCCATTACCTTTCTGCCAAGGTGGTACCTATTGATCTACTCACATTTACATGTTTTCAAACTGCTAGGTTGGCAGAAGCTGGGGCTAACAACAAGAGCTCACCTTGCTCCACGGATTTGAACCGCCAACCATTTGGTCAGCAAGTTCTGCAGCTCCGTGGTTTAACCTGCTGTGCTGCCACAGCCCCTTTTATGGCAAGCCATCCATAAAATTCTGTGCACAGATTGATTACATGAAAGAGCCTTTCAGGAATTACCCCAAAAATAATTTTCATCCCAGAAGTTGGCAGGAAGCTGAATTGAAACAGATCCAAATAATCAGTATCATTTATAGCTGAGACACTTTTTCCAATACCTTGCTAAATAATATACTTGATTATTGGTCAGTAATTGCTCATGGTGTCACACCAAAAAAATCTGAGTCAGTGTGTACATGGGACAATGCTGGAACGGAGAGTCATCACCAACATGGGGAGTTATTTTGGGCACGAGGTTAAGCGAACCTTGTGCCCCAACGTTGTTTTTCATATGGGCTTTCTGCATTGATTTCTCAGAAGGGACACTGCAACAGCCATTTTTATTAGGATCCAACTTGGACTTTACCCAAGTTACATAGTCACATCACCTGCATCTGATGTATTCAACTTGGACTCAGAACCTTGAAAATATGGTACTATTTTATTACTGATTTATCATCCCTCACAGTTGATCATAGGAATTTTCAACTGGGGATGCAGGAACCTCTTGAGTGTAAAGCATGTACTTTCCCATTGAACTAGACTCCTTCCCCTAATTGATGTACAAGGCAACTATGTAATTCCTCCAAATCAATGGAAACGTAAATAATAATTAGGAAGCAGTTCTGGCCATTCTCTGCTTTGTTGCTCACAAGAGTCTTGTGTATCCTCTAACCAGTACGTCTCTCTTTTGTGTTTACCAGAAACCAGAGAAAGGTCTGCCAGACTTGCTATTTAGTGTGTGCTATTTTTCCATGGTGCAACATTAGCAAGTCTCACTGTTTTCAGAAATCCTCCTCTCCAGCATTTGTGGGAGTGAGTGTCTGTTTTTAGACTTACTTGCTTTTAGCATGTTTGATCAGAGCTCTGCAGACCATAAAAATATCCAGACCTTCTGCACTTTCAACAAAAAAGAACAGGGTGATAGAAATAGTTGTGTTGTTCTTGGAAATTTTACATGTGGCAATGTAAAAATTTGTTGTTTGTTGTTCTTATTACTATTGATTATTTATATATTTATATGATTTATATCCTACCTTTCTCAAGGTGGCTGAAGATGTTTGGGTTTTTCTGGATGTTGCATGAACAATAAATAGAGTGTACATTCAGCATGGATATTAATCTAGGTTGGCTATGTAGTGAACTGGACTATATTCCCTGATCAGATCACAGTTGTTAAGTTTGCAATATTGAGAGACAAATCCATTTTTGAATTATATGAGCTACATTGGCAAAGGGTTCTGTCATAACAAAGATCACACATTGTCCCTCGCCGGTCTATTTAAATGAGGCATACGAATGACATCACTGTCCTGGTGTTGGACTAAAAACTCTATGACACCTAGCCAGCATAGATTGTGGTGGACAATTCTGGAAGTTGCCGTTCAAAAACATATGGAGTATTCCACACCAAACTTGATGTATAGATCCTGAATGTTTGATTTAGCCTTCTTATCCACTACCAAGTTGGACCTCAACACATTCTACCCTCATGGCAATATCTCAGTAATGTGGATAACACGATCCTTTTCTTTCCTTTTCTTTTCTTACAAAGTGGATTGTATATACAGTGTTCCCTCACTTTTCCACAGGTGTTCCGTTCCAAGACCACCTGTGATAAGTGAAAATCCACAAAGTAGGGACGCTTCAACCACTCGAGTGGGTGGAGTGTCCCCACTTCGCGGCAGCCTCCTCCTCCTCGCCACCTCCACTGCTCCCCACTTTGAAGGCCCCTTCCTTGCCAGACTGGGCACCCAAGGGGCCTCCGAGGTGGGGAACGGTGGAGGTGGCGAGGAGGAGGAGGCCGCCACTGAAGAGGACCTTGGTGGTGGCTTCCTCCTCACCACCACCTCTGCTGCTCCTCACCTCAGAGACCCCTTGGGCGCCCAGCCTAGCAAGAAAGGAGCGGGGAGCAGCAGAGGTGGCAAGGAGGAGGAGGCTGCTGCCAAGGCCCTCTTTGGCAGCAGCCTCCTTCTCCTTGCTGCCTCTGCTGCTCCCCGCCTTGGAGGCCCCTTGCTCGCAAGGCTGGGTGCCCAAGGGGCCTCTGAAGCGGGGAGCAGCAGAGGCAGAGAGGAGGAGGAGGCTGCCGTGAAGTAGGGATGCTCTGCCCATTTGGCGGTGGCCTCCTCCTCGCCACCTCCGCTGCTCCCCAACTCGGAGGCCCCTTAGGCGCCCAGCCTGGTGAGGAAGGGGCAGGGAGCAGCTATAGTGTTCCCTCTATATAGTGTTCCCTCTCACTCCCCACAAAACAGCGAGTCCGCAATAAGTGAACCGTGAAGTAGTGATGCAACACTGTACTCAAGTATAAGTCAATCTTGTGCATAAGTGGAGAGCGGTTTGGTGGCCTAAACTGCGGATTTTGATATGACCCATAGAGAAGTTGAGGGTCATTCCATGAAGAGAGGAAAGCACCAATGCAGTCTCAGGATGCCAGATGCTTCTGGCTGCAATTGCCTTTTCTCTCTAGCATTCAAAAGTAGAGGATGGTTAGCAGGCCCATAGCCAGGATTTCGTTTCGGGGGGGGGGGGGGGGAGCTGAACTTTTTTCAGGGGGGGTTTCGGGGGGGGGTGAGTTTCAGGGGGGGGGGCTGAGTCTGAGTGAAAGAGGGTCTAGCCTAGCAAACCTTTTGTATCATTATCCCAATACCCCCATGCATATGGGCTATATTGAGTATGGTAATCAGATCATGATATGAATAAACATAACAGTTTAAATAATGTACAAGTAAGGCCTTTTCGCGAACCACCATGAGAATTTCGGGGAGGGGGGCTGAAGCCCCCCCGAGGCCCCCCCCCCCCCGGCTACATGCCTGATGGTTAGTATTTCTTTTACGTTCTCATGGGTTGGTGTAAGCTCTTGCCTTTTGCACTCTACTCAGAGAATGGGATGGTTCCTTCTTTGATAAGAGTTAAATATAGTGTTTATATTGACCAATAGAAAAGTCCAACCAGTTTTTTTGGCCTGATTCTTTAAACTGACATTTCTAAACCTATACATTAATATATAGGGTACTTATCTATACAGGTAGGCTTAAAAAATTAAATCATAGCAGGTGGCTTGTGTTTTGCTGATTGACCACTTCAAAGAGTACATTTTTATATTAATGTGTTTTTTGTTTACACACCATATGGTTTTGGGACACAGGTGATGTGAAATTTTGTGTAAATAAGAATACATAAGTTCCATTCCTTTTTTATATGGGTTATTTAAATTTTGTTATTTTCCAGACTACTTGGATAATAGAGCTATACTGTATGTAGTTTCTCATTTGCACCACAGAGTCTAAATAACTTTGTTGACTATAACAAAAGGAAGTTATGTTTATATTAAGAAAAGAATGGGGAGAGGGCTTCTAGGAGTTCTTTCCACTTCAATAAAAGATCTGTAGGATATTTTCTACACAGACTTTCAAGAATATCTTAATTACATCCTGGTGAAAACAGACAAAATGATCTTTTGTCTGATTTAAATATTTATAAAGTTGAAGTGACAAAAATACAATAAAAATTCAATATGACAGGGAGAGCAGTTATTTGTTCTGTCTATACGGATGGGGAGGTAGCTTTATTTATCAAATTAGTGTTACACTGTTGAAATTGAATATGGGTTATATTTTATAGAAAATTGGGTATTTTCACTATATAGGGGTAAATGCACATTATTCTCCCTTTTAAAAAAAAGCAATGAGTTATTCTCTTTGGGAGTTCTTGGTACATTCCACCAGTATGTCAGTCTTCTGTTAATTCTTCATTTGTGTACAAGTGTCTGACATTTCTATTACTAAATAAATTGGAAATGAATGACTGGGAGTGGGCAAGTTGTTTGATCAATAGATAATCTTGAAAATTATGTGTATAAAGTGGAGTTCCTTGAGGCAGAAGAGCTATACGGCTCTTAATAGGACATAGACATTGATTTAATCTGCTTCTAGTGGACAGCATTTTTCATGATGCCTTTACTTCTGTCCTTCTAAACTTGATAACTGATCGGGTCAACATTCATAATGCACATTATTCAGTGAGGCAGAGGTCTGGAGTTGTTTGTCATATTTTGACAAGGAATCCTGTGCTGAATGTAAGACTGTGACAATTTTGTCCTGCTACAGGATGGAAGCTGCATACTGATAAATTTTGCTAAAGGATTCTGATTGTCTATTCCTGTCATTTGGGTATAATAATCTTAACTATTTTTGTGCAAGATGAATGAAAGACCATGGGGATCAGTTTCTGACTGTAAGTGTACAATAGGAAGCTGGTTATATTTATTATTATTATTATTTACTGTATTTATACCCCGCTCTTCTCAACCCTGAAGGGGACTCAGAGCGGTTTACAGATTATGGCAACATTCAATGCCAGTCATGGGCAAGAAATACAGCCATCCCTCTACATATCCAGATTTAACTTATATATTTTATTATTTTAGATTTTAGTAATATGTTCTCTCTAGAAATCTCTAATCCTCCAGAATGACTGTGGTCAACTTCACTCATCATAGAGTCACCCTCAAAGACCTATACATTCCTTGAGAGTGTTCTCTCAGGTTAAAAAAATAGCAGTTTTATGTGTATTCTCCCCATTTTGGCAGGGGCTCTGCATCCCACAAAAAGTGGGGGGCTACTGTACAATTGGCTTGTTTGTTTAGCTGTGCCTCATATTCAGTATGAATCTGCCGATTAATAAATTGTCTCCCTGAAAGCTTCCCAGGTGAACACTCCTTAGATGGCATTATTCTGGTTAGTAGATGTGTATACAAAGCACAATGTGGATAATGTGTTCTTACAGTTTGGGTTCTGGGATCCTATAAAAGCAGGGTTCCACATGGCATGTACATCTGTGTATGTATATTGTCTTTGCAGAAAACGTATCCAGGCAAATTGTCTGTTGCATGGGTCTCTGCATAAACCACAATCTATGTTCAAGAGCACATTTGTTCAAGTGCTGTAAATGACTGTTTGTCACAAATGTTTGTTCACTTGAACACCATATGAATGTTTTCATGTTGTCTTCCTTCCTCTTTGTCTTCCTCCAAATTCCATGGATATTTCATCTTAGATGATCTTAAAGTAGATATTTTAGAATTTTGCGCTATTTGAAATCCACGGATAACTTGAAGTGTGAAGTCATCACCCCCTGCCGGTCTCTGTGGCAATGCAGCCTGCCACTCCTCCTCCCCATACCCTCCCTCCCTCTGCCCTCCTCTTCCTCCCTCCCTCCCTCCCTTCCTCCTCAGGCCATGCCACTAAGGGAGATTTTATTTTTTTCTTTTAATTATTATTATTTTAATTTATTCCCGGCATACTAGACGATCCCCGACTTTTCATAAGATTTTCCAGGCTTAAAAGGTTGTCTAGTACACTGGAAAATATGGTATTTGAAAGGAAGTAAAAATAAGAAGATTAGAGTAAATTCTGTGACACATCCAAGGCACGCCACTGCCCAGGGCTGCTGGAAGTCACTGTCCAGAGGTGCTTCCTTGGGCCCAAGCAAACCCAGTGGCCTTTGGAGGGGGTGACCGGCGAGGGTGGAGGAGGTCCTTGAAAGGAGAGCAGCAGGGGCTGCAGGGGCATAGTGTTGGAAGAGGCGTAGTCTTAAATGGCAAATATATCCCCAACTCTGTATTTTATCTTTAAAAGTTGGGGGTCGTCTTATACCCCCTGTCACCTTGTATGCTGGAAAATATGGTATATATGATGTTTTGTTAGGAACCAAAACTGTAAATTCAAATTGCACTCTAGGTAAATTTTGACCGTTGCCGTTCTAATGAGAAACAACACCACATGGATCGTCAAGGAATAAATGGCATATTCCTATTGGAATGCACTTCCTTTTTGCCCCAGACAGCATGGCTAGTGTTCAGGGAGGATGGGAGTTATCGTTCAACAATATCTGGAAGGCTAAGGGTTCCTCACTCCTGCTCTGAAACACAAGTACTGAGTAGCAGGTTTCCATGGATGTTAGCATAAGTCACATATTTGAGAGTGGCTAATGGATGTTTTTGCCCCCTGTAGGATTTTGAAGAGGGAATGGATTATAAAACTGGCTTTGAGTTAATTAAAGCAAATAATCCTACCCTTTTTACAGGTAAGGGCCAAAGGAATTCTTCTTCTTTAGACAAGTGTGCTTGGACTTGTTGCAGGCACGAAAGAATGGTCGTGGAGTTTTCTGTTGCTTCAGCTGCTAAGACCTACAGTTCCAATGAAGTTTTAATATGGATAAGAAACTGATTTTATTGAAGTACTGCAACACATTCATGTAGAATAACTATTAATATTTATGAATATATTAAAGGAAAAGTACCTGCAAAGAGTTTTGGGCTTTTAAAACCCAAATTTGCTTGTAATTTATTACTCAAGACATCAGCATGACTGAGAGTCAGGTGAGAGGCGTTTATACTCATGTTTTTATTTTAATAGAGATCCTATGTTTAATATCATGGTGAATAAACTATTCCCATTTTTATACTATGGAACACAAATGCAGGACTAAATTGTATGGAAAGGCCTCTTAAAAATAGAGATTGAAGGCACTCAAGTACAGGAGCGGAAGAGTGTACAGATATGTAAAGGCTGAAATATTAAATTTAAGGACCTGTGGCTTTGTGTTGGCCCAACAAGAGCATAAACTGAACTGTAAATTTGCCTGAAAGAAATGCGCACTGGCCATTCAAATTTTTTTTGAATCCACAGAATATATCCATCCTTAAAGTAAACATCTCAGGATTAATATAAGTCTATTCCTTATATAAGCTTGAATTTCCAACAAAATAATAAAGACATCCTTGGGCCTTTCCCAATGTATAAAAGAAACAAAAGGCGAATTTGGCTGGGTATGGTTTAGGGGCTAACTACAGAATATGTACAGCTAAACACAACTTCAGTGTATGGAGTTACTGGCAGAGATCCTGAGTCCTGGAGTGTCCTGTGGCTCTCCTGCTGTTTTAATCAGGACTGGCAGCCTATATGCGGACAGCAGCACCAACAAAGAACAATGGTGTCTGATTCTTATTTGTCAGCTTGGACAAAGGCTCTGCTGATAGGTTGTGGTGGAAGGGAGAACACATCTTTTGTGTGATGATAGCAGCATGGCAGATGGCTAATTGGACATGATAAACCACTGGGGCAACTGAGAATTGGGATGAGAGGCGAGAGAAAAATGGAGGTCTGTGGGGATTATCAACTCCTGCTTTGACATGTTAAAGAAAAGGAGGAAGTTCTCTGTCAAAGAGGTTGACATTAACTTTTGTGTGTGTGGTTGTTTTTGGTTGGCCATATGTCACCTAGAAAGGAGTGGGGTGAGGAATTACCCATTGAGCTATTTACTAAGCCTAGCTAAAGTAAAAGCTATTTCATTATCAGTGAACAAATCATATTACTGGATGAAAAGGTAAGGGAACGCAGAGTCCCCAGAGATCCCATTTCAGCACTTAATAAAATTAGAAAATCATTGTCTTGCCCAAGAAATGTCTCAAAGTGGGTACAGCATAAGTAGAAAATGGGGGGAAAGGAAATGGTTGCACTATTTCAGTGGGACTTGTAATGAGATGTGTGTCAGTAACATGGGCATTTGATCAGAGTGCAAAAAAAGTTTTTAAAAGTGGTGAAACCAAGGAAGAATTGATGAGGTCTGTTCATGTAGAGTTTATTTATTTATTTATTTAAAACATTTATATTTTGCCCTTCTCACCCTGCAGGGGACTCAGGGTGGAGCACAACATAATTAAGATCCCTACTGATCTTAATTCAGTAGGGAGGGCTTTGGAATGCCCTCCCTACTGAATTAAGATCAGCCACCTCGCTAATGGCATTTAGGAAAAAACTAAAAACCTGGATGTTTGAGCAAGTCTTCAATTGACCCTCGTCGTGATGTTTTATTCTGACCATGGATTAGCAATCAAGACAACGAATTGGATGACGATTTTAATTATGAGATGTCCCGATCTGTATTGGTGGCCCAATACTGCGTATGTTTTTTGTATGTATTCTTAATTTTTAATTTTATATGCTTAGTAATTGTATATTTTAACATTGTATATTTTAACATGTTGTAAACCGCAATGAGTCGCCGCACAGGCTGAGATATTAGCGGTATACAAGCATACCAAATAAATAAATAATAAACATATATACGGCAAACCAGGATATAAAACCATAAATATATACAAACATTAAAATCACTTATATTCACATTAAAAGTTGTTTAAAAACCATCTCAGGACACCATTTGCTCCTCCTTATCCACTAGTTCTGCTGAGCACTGTGCTAATGTGTTGTCATGCCCTGTTATAACCTCCCATCATTTTCCACATCCTCAAGTTCTCTCTAGTATTCATTTGAGTTGTTCACCATTTTATATATGAGACATAATTTTACTATGCAATTGTATATAATTGGACCTCAGCACTCACTGATTTCAGTATTCACAGTGGGATCTGGAGCTAAATCCCAAATGATAATGATGGCCAACTGTATTTAGATATTTCCTACCTTTTGGATTTTGTGTATAGAGACAGATCTTGAGAGCAGCATTTAAACAGCCAGGACTGTTTGACTTACTAATGATTAATTTATTTGAAATAATGGACTGTCAGGATTAATCTTGAATCTGTTAAATCTAAAATCCAGAGAAATTAATGTGTCTGGATTCTTGCAACTGAGAGAGGAGTCTATGCATATATTTACAGCAGGTCTTCCTGTCTGAATTATTGTTTTCCATGAGGCAAAAGAAGCATTCTAGCAAGATGCGAATGTAATGATATATGCTTCTAACAGTGAAGAAGTTCACAGATGGTTTGTTTCAAGGACTGAAGTTCTTGGATTCATAATGTTCAAGAACAATTAAAACACTCAGTGTTTTTATATCTCTGAGATCACCTTGTGACTGTAGTTATAGATCATCTTGTGGGTGACTGCAATTAGATTCCACTATTTTATGATCTCAGCTATTGCTTGTTTAATGCTCGTTTCTCTGCTAATCTCAAAGACCTGCAATACTTTGCATGCTCTCTTCTGCTTTTCAAAGGTGGTGATATGTTGAACAGGTGGTAGCCTGCTCCAATGTACTTCCTTGAGCTTGTTCAGACTGCTGGGGAGAGATTGCTATCTTCAGCAGTGGCTGAACTAGACTGGTGAGATTACTAGGGGCTGCTGACCTCCATCTCCCCTGTTGTTCCTTCCAGCAACTTCTCATATTCACTATCGCAGCTGGCCATGACATCAAGCCTTATTTATTTTCAGACCCATTTATTTAATTCCTCTAGCACAGTGGTTCTGAACCTTCCTAATGCTGTGACCCCTTAATACAGTTCCTCCTGTTGTGGTGACCCCCCCAACCATAACATTATTTTTGTTGCTACTTCACACTATGATTTTGCTAGTTGTAGTTGCTGGGATTTATAGTTCACCTACAATCAAAAGCATTCTGCACCCCACCAACGATAGAATGGGGCCAAACTTCCCACACAGAAAATGCCATGTTTTCTGGTGATCTTTGGTGACCACTTTGACATCCCCTCATGACCCCCCCCCCGGGGTCCCGACCCCCAGGTTGAGAAATGCTGCTTTAGCACAACATTTTATATCCCTTGATTTCTTTTCCTTGTGGTTTTCTTCATTGACCAACCTTCATACCCAAGTATAGCAACATAAAACACAATGGCATGGGTGATTTAAGAGTATATCACACTTCCTTTACAGTAACCCCTTGAAACCTTAGTCTTCTGATTTCTTGACAACATCTTCCATTTTGATTAATCACCATGCCAAGGGATTTAAAGGGATTTGTTTTAATGTCATAATCCATGTCAAAGTTATGTAAATCTTGTTTTCCTAATATTCCGTTATGATCCTACTCTTTCCTTAATTTTCCTCAGCCATTATTATTTCCTCAGCCATTATTAAAACGTTTTCAGTTTCTGTGAATGATGTGCTGTTATTGCATATTTTTAATTGTTAATGTTCCTTTCTCCAGTTTTCACATTTTCTTTCTTCTGCTTCTAATCCTACTTTCATATGATATGCTCTGCACATAAATTAAATGAATAGGGTGAAATATGGCGTCTTGTCTGTCCTCCTTGCCATGTCTTTCTATTTTAAAATTGGAAACCCCTTATTCTGCCCTGATAGTGGTTTCTTGTCCAGAGTATCAAGCCAAACAAATGTCCCATTCCTTTTAGAATGAACCACAATTTCTTATTATAAAGAAAGGTTTTGATATAGCCTATGATTTTCTTCTAAAATGTTTTGGTTTTCTCCATTAGTTAAAATCTGTTTGAAATACAATCTCTAGTGTTTCTTCCTTTTCTAAACTCAGTTCTGGCCATCTGGATTTTCTTTTTTAATATACAGTAAATGTCTGAGCTGTAACATTTGAACATCACTTTGTTTGCACTGAAGATTAAAGAAATAGTTCTATAGTTACTGTAGTCTCTAGTGTCTTTTTTCTTGGGGATTAAAATGTGTAATGAATGTTTTGAGTCTGTGGGCTGTTGTTTTCTTTTGCAAATTTTTGTGAGATTTTTTACAAATTCCTTTAATTTGAAATGCATCTGTTGGTATGGAACGGGTTTCTGGTGTCTTACCATTCTGGTTTTCCTCATTCTGTTCTGAAAGTGACACTCTGATGTCTTTTAGAATGAGCCATAGGTTTTTTTTAAGTGATCTACATAATAATCAGTGGGATGTGCATACAATATGTGGAGGACTATGCAGTTATCACCCCTGGTTTACTTTATGACAGAATTGAAAGATAATGATACTCATTTAACCAGAATTTTTTAAAAAAGTCTTTACCAATGGCTACCTTGATCAGGACTGCTGAATACTGAAGTCCAGCAATACATGGTGGCCTGTGTGATTCCCATTCATGCTTCTATATACTTTTGGGGTAGGAAAATTAAGATTAAGAATAGTGATGATTTAAGTAATTCATTCTGACAAAATGCAAAGAAGGCAGACATAACAGGGACTATAATTTTTCATGGCAAGAGAATGTCATTAGTAAATAGGGAAATCTGCAGTGTATGCCAATTTTATATTTCCAGTGAACTGATAGTTACTTAACAGTGTGGCCCCCTGTGTGGTACGGTAATTGGAAACTAAGACATCTGCAGGGACGGTGTTGTATCTAATCATAATATATGTTCTGATTTACACTGATTGCTTCCTGTTCAAAGGAATATATCATAAAACTATAGCTTTGGGACTATATGCTGTTGAACTCATGGCGATTTAAGCTGCTTGTTTCAGCCCCAAAAAAGTAGAGCAGGGAGCTGAAAGAATGATGCTGATAGACTCTGTCTGAACCATTTGGATGAATTCAATCTGGAGAAGCAAGCCAGTCCTAATGGGTGTGAAATAATGATCTTAAAAGCTTCAGGGAACTGGACTGACAGTGTTTAAGTCTCCAGAAAACAGACTGCTTTGTTTGTGATAGTTCTATCCAGAAATCTAACCATTTCTATCCTGGGCAATGAATAATTCAGTCTCTGTTGCAGAACTGTGTCTGCATGGAGTCTGCTTAGTTTTCCAGATTTCTCTTTTGAACTTTTAAGAGTGAGAGTCTGTTATGGAAATAATTTTATTTCATCCCTTTCATGGGTGAACTCCTAGAATTGGGTGCTTTTAAAAGTTGATGCTGGAAATAAAAAAGAAACATGAAATAATTTTTTAAAACATTTTACTTTAAAAAAACCAAAACATTGAACTCAGTATTGCTGGTAGAAAGCCACCCCTTCTTTACTTCATGCTTCAGCTCTGTATGTTTCCCATACTATTGACAGCTGGGGAATATTTCCCACCCCATGGAGTTAAAAGTGGAGACATATTCCACACTTAACAGCTGAAACAGTTTACTTTTAGAGAGTATAATTACCCATCTTCAGAATAACCACTGCCTAAGAAATTCTGCATGAGTCAGTGACCTTGGCATGCCTCTTGATTGGACAAAGGCCATCCCGGAAGAGTGATTTTATGTACAAATATAACATAGGAAGTTATTTCAAAATATGCCAGACCATTGGTCCATCTACTACAGACACTGAATGGTAGCAGATTTTCAGGGTTTCAGGGAGGAGTCCTTCTTACATCTACTGGGAGATGCCTGGATATTGAACGCCAGGCCCTTTTCTCTGTCAAGCACAAACCCTTCCACTGAACACGATTCTTACAAACTGTTTCAGCAAATTTCTCTGAGGTTAAGGAATTATGAATCATCTTTGTAGCAGGGATAATTTTTAGTTATTGATGAAAATAATTATCTTAACTTTCTGTCCTAATGTAACCAGTTCCCCAACAGAAGTTTATCACACCCAAATCTCAATATAATTGGAAACGCCACACAGTATAAGCCATAATAAATCACTGGGTTGTTGTAGATTTTATTTGGGCTATATGGTCATGTTCTAGAGGCAGTCTCTCGTGACGTTTCGCCTGCATCTATGGCGAGCATCCTCAGAGGTTTTGACAAAGACCTTTTTATCTGTACATGCATTTGGTGACTAACTGATTAGGCAGTAACTTGTACTTTTATTGTTATTTTCAGGTTTTAAATTATTTGACATACTTCAACGCACTTTGTTTTAATCATGATATGAGCTGCTTTGAGTTCTATGTCAGGAGAAAGTTGGGGTATGAAACAAGCAAGCAAGCAGTCAGATGGGCAGCAAAGCTTTCTCTGCTTTAGAGTTGTCACCTGAAAAGTATGTTTCCCAAGACCTGCAGGGTGGCCAAAAGGGGTGGAGGTGGAAACGGACCTGGTGGCAAGCAGCACACATTGGATAACACTGTAGGTGGCCGTCAGCACTGTCAGATGAACAGATGGCTGTGTCCTATCATCTCTGTCCATCAGTTGTCTAAGTCAGGAGTTTCACCTTGGCTCATGGAAAGACTCCAGCCCAAGGGAACTTCCCTGTGGTGGTAGGAAAGCAACATTGACTATCTCTCTGTTTGAAGGTCAGTGAGCTGTTGAGCTGCTCATTCTTTGTTGAGTTCTTAATGAATCTTTTAGAGATTTTCTTTTGGCTTCAATAAGCAACAGTACCAATAAGGAATAGCACCAAAACAGGCATTTTAGTGTATGGACTTTAAATCAGTGCCCTTGAAAATCTTGTAGTTTCCAATCTTGAAATATTATTATTATATTTGTAATTGCTTGCATTTAAAACAAAATCCATGGCACTTTTAAATTGTTTTTATGTTTTTCTTATTTTGCATATGATCTTATGTAAGGAATCTAAATAGCTTAAACAAAACAGGCTCACTTCTGTGAGCATTATTTTTGAGGGCTCTCTGTAACCTGGGCATGCTATCTACACCAGTGGTTATATGTATTCATATGATCTCCTGATCCATGAACATTTTTTACTTTGATTCTGAAATTACTGTCACATATTACGCATTGTGAAAAATAGCCATTTTTTTTGCTTTGTTCAGGAATAGGATCCAGTCTGAGAGTTCTTTAAGCTTGCTAATTATTTTGTTACTTTTTGTTCACTAATTAATGGATTATCTTATCACTATACTGATTTTTTTTGTTCTAATGAACTCGCATGTTTGCACTCCCTTGGCCAATTAACTTTAAATATTTATTTTTGGTTTGGTCTTTTTCATTGCAAAATCATTGCAATGAAAAATTTAAAGTAAATTTATCTTGCAAGTTCACATTCAATAAGTAAGATGGCTAAGTGACTTAACATTTTTGGCTCATAGTAGAAAGCCTCCAGTTTTTGATGAGTACTGTACAGTTGGGTCCCTACACTGCCGGTTCAACTTTTGCAGATTTGATTAATATGTTCTCTCTAGCAATCACTAGATCCTCAATAATCAACTTCTGCCAGAGGTTGACCTAGAGTTATGCTGGATGGCCTAAGGATTCCTAGAGAGAACACTTTTCTAGGAATGCCTACATTCTCCGGAGCAATTCTATGACCAGCCTTCATAGAGATTCCTAGAACAGTGTTCTCTGAGGTAAAAGAAAAAGTTTTTTATTTATGGTTTTCCCAATTTTGGTGGTGTTCTTCACCCCTCCTCCCCATGAAAGTTGCCTACCATATATTTGGCTAATTTGTTTATAATTGTATCATATTCAGTATGAATTTACCCATTGACTAAATATCTCCCTGAAAACTTCCCAGGTGACCACTCTTCAGATGATATTATTTTGGGTAGTGATGTGTTCAAATGGCAATGAGATCTAAATCTCTCTGGAGCATTGTGGCTGTCTGAAATGGCAATGCGAGAGCAAGACGGACACAATTCATCCTTTTTCCCCTTCACTGCCAAATGGAGGGGGGGGGGGTTGGCAGTACCAGCCCATGTGTACAGCAGACTGGTTTGGATTTGAGTCAGTCCAGCAGTCCACACTTACCCCAAAGTACAGAACTGCTCCCAAGTTTCAGTGAAAATCTGGTATATTCATCAACTTCGTATGATTTGGGGTAAAACTAGGTTAACCCATTTTATTGTGTGATATGTATCAGAAGTCCCTGGACATTGTTTGGACCTCCAGGAATGACTTTTGGTACAAATCAGGGTTTGGGGCCAGTGTATACAAACCCCTAGTTTAATGGTATATAAAATGGGGCTTTTTTGTGCCGTGAAGTAACCAGGAATGGGATTCTTCATATATAATTCACAATATATTCCCTCAAAAGAAGATGATAAAAGCATGGCTTATAATTATGAATCTAATACATTTAAGTTACAATGCCTGTCTACGTGCTTTGGTAAGAATGAATATTTGCAGTGTAATTCTAAAAGAAAATCAGAACAAGAACCTAAAGTTTTCTGGAAGAGACCTTTGAAATGTTTTTGGAAATTAGAGGGGATTGAAATTGAGTAAGCATGGGGTTTTATGCTCTTGGTGGTGATCTTATTTAAAACAGACAGCTGAGAACACATTGAACTTACAAATGAGAAAGTGTTTCAAAACCACTTCAGAGGTTCTAAGTTTTCATAGAAAAAAGTGTAGTAACAGAGGCATTCCTCTTCCAACTTGTTTCTATGCGTGAGGGTCAAGCTGTGAGAATTTAATTCCCCTGGAGATATTTCAGCACAGGTCTTTGAAATCAGTGTTAATACTTTTCCTTCAATTCATGTAGCACAAAAATACCTCCAGCAGCTATACAAATACTGTACAAGCATAAAAATGGCGTTAATATACTGGCTAAAAGTTGCCTTCGGTGAGCTTTGTATTTCTCTTAGAATAAAATTTCATGAAATGAACAAACACGCCTCAAACAGCTTGGTTTCATTTCTAGTGGTGAATTGCATTATATGAAATTTAGCAAAGGAGCTTTCTGAAAATCTTTGATGCAGAGACTGTTTGATATATCCCTTCAGATGGCTAAAGCAACTACATCCATTTCCGAATAATGCCGTGACATATGATTTCTTCTTAACACCCTTGTCCTAACTTTCTCTCCAAAGGAACTGCACAAATTCTAAGAGTAAATGGGCTAAACTGAAGCTCAGTGAAACCTGTTGCTAGACAGCTACTGTTTTAGAAGTTAGATGCAGCAGTCCGAGTGCTTAAAAAGAAGAAGAAAGATCTTGTGTGTACTCTGTACTTAAAGGACATATTGTCCTCTAGGTACAGAGTAAATTGTAATTGGGTTGAATCTTAAGCAAATATATGAAGGAGAGTGTAAGATACACAACCGTGAACAGTGCAGCGATTGGTCTGTGTATACAGATTAAAGAAGATGATTGTGTGTGTTGTCATGGAGATACAGATATCTCTTTTTTTTGCTTTTCAAAAAGCACAATTTCTTTTGGAAATGTATAAATGGTCCCCTTGATTTGTGAAGCTTTGGCTTTGCAATACTCCCGACCCCACGCAAATAAATGAATCTGTGACACAAAAAGTCACCAGCCACTGTTCCTTTTCCCCAAAGTTCAAATTCCTGCAATGTGAAAGTTACCCCTTTGCGATATCTCAAAGTTAAAATGGGCTTCCTGGTATGGAGTGTGCTCCAGCTGAGTTTTAACAAACTGGCATGATTGGAGAGCATGTGGTATGTTTTTTTCAATGTATCATTCTGGCAGCTATATTAAAACCTGGGATAATGACTTATAAAGAAATCTCCTGTAGACTGCTAGACTGCAGTGCAAGTAATTCAGCTTCCTATGTCATTACTTCCTTTCTGAACAGCGAAATATGGATGTCCCTTTAATAGTAGATCATACACAACAGCCTGAAGCCTTTTTTACACTTTGGAGAGGAGAAAGAGGGAACACCATTTGCAGCTAATCTATTCTCCAAGTTTTTTTTTTTGGGAGGGGGGATTGGGTTTTATGACCTAGTTTGAACTTGATGTCAATAATTCAAGCTCGTTGGAGTAGGGATGGGTTTGTAGCTCTGAGTCTGCAGAAAATGTGATATCTTCACTATTCTGCTTCCAGATGCTTTCTGGAAGCGTGCAGTTCTAGGCATAGCCTCCACCACTGGCACAGCCTGAATAACATTCCAGCCACTGTGTCAGACTGTTTCCAACTTCATCCTGTTATTCTTCAAGTACATGAATATTAGTGGTTTTCATGCAAAATCTCTCTCCTTTTCCTGTCTTTTTGAAAAGAGCTGGCTGTGCTAGTGAAATAATTATGATCATAACTGTGGGAGATCTTTTGCTACTTACAATTGTGACTACAGACAACCCTCTATAGTTACAGATTCTTTATCTATGGATTCAAACAGCCATGTTTAAAATATTAAGCAAATTGAAATTAGGTCCATGATTTTGAAACACCCTGCATATAATGGGACTTGGGCATCTATGGGCCCACTATTTTCTTTTAATTTTATTCTCTTTTAAATAGTGTTCTTAATCCATCACAATGGTTGAGATGAAATGGGATGAGCAACAGATTAAATTCTGAATTGCACTATTTGAGACATCTCCTGATTGTGCCCAAAACAGCCCAAAGCTGAATCTACGAGAGGGCTAGACTCTTCACTGTTCAGTGTTTCTGTCCCACTTTGGCTCTTTTAGAGACACACACACTCCTCTTAATCCAAAGCAAAACTGGGAGGTGAAGTCAAATCGAGTAAAACCCAGTCATTTCGCAGGCATACACACATCTCTTACCTTTGCTTCATGGCAAAGGGACTCTACTTCACACTCTGTTGTTGGGAGAAACGCTGCTGTGGGTGGAAGGAAAACAGTCATCCATGAGTGTCCTATCATTTTGCATTTCCACTAGAGAATCATTTGCAACTTTCCACACTGTCTTTTAACTTTGTAGTGGCTTTATCCTTCGTCTTCAACATGAATTATGCCTAAGGCAGAAACTTGGAGGTGGTGGTGGGTTTTCTACATCAATTTGCCTCTACTGCTCAAAACAAGTTGAGAAGGGGTATTTATTTACTTACTTTATTTGTATCTCACTCTCTTCCTCATAGGAACTTAAGCTGCTCACCTGACAAAGTAGTATCCCTGCTTCAGGCCCTGAAAGAGTCTGAAAGACACCTGCCCATGTGTTCCTTTAAAACTTGGGTGATTACATATATGGTTGTGATCTGACATGACCTGACAAGGATGTTAAAGGCTGAAGTGCTGGTTGTAGCAGGATATATAGAGAAGTGGAGCTCAGTCTCAGGATGCATTTCTGGAGTGAAATATCATGTCCTATTATCTGAGCAACATAATCTGCTGCTCCTTCTAGCTATAGTGAGAAATAAACTAATCGTACAGTCAGTCAGTCAGTAGCCTTTATTTCGATCAACAAACTGTCAGCTAAGAATGAGGCCCTATTCTATTAGAGGCAGTTACTAAACTTACTCAGGAACAACCAAAAGCAGGAGGAGTTGACACAGTCGTAACAATTTCAGGTGCAATCACAGAAAGAAACATTAAAAATTGATTTGTAGCAAGGCAAAACTGTCTTAGAGCTAGACAGCACAGAACTTGAAGAAGTTTCTACAAAATTTCCACTGAGGCCACTGGACCATGGTAGCTGTGCAAATCTGGAAGTTCTAATCTAGCCTTAATTTCTTATCCATACACAGAGGCACTATCTTTTACTGATTTCAGCTGTAAATAACTGAGAGAATAGACTACATAATTTTCAGATGCAACTCCAGGTCAAATGCACCAGTATTTTGCCATTGGGAAATGACATATCTAAACACTAGTGATCTGCTACAGATTGGTAAGGCACAAGATAAAATGGAGGATTACCTTCCTCTCTCCCTCTAACACACCTGGGCGGAGACCCTAATAGGATGGAAAGTTGTAATCCTTTGTTACTTACTGTATTTGCAATAAAGATCAGAGAGCCCTATGTCTACAGTTTGGCTTAGGTCAAGCAAAAGATTCCGTTGGTGTAAATGAAGAGGGGATGGCAAAATGATCAATGTGACCCATGCCACCCATTCCCAAATCAGATAAGAACACTACACCTGCTTTTTAAAAAGCCAATCATATAATTGTTAATGGTGGGATTAGAATGTTGTCATGCTTTGCCTGTAGTTTCTGGTTTAAAATGTAGGAACATAAGCATTCATTCCCTTAAAAAAACTTAGTTAATTAGCGAGTCTTCAAAATATAAGATTAGTCTTTTGGGCATAAGCAGTGGCCCTACTCAGTCACCAAGTCATCAGTGTAAGGAGACTCTCTCATCTAAATCAGTAGTGTTTGAAAAGCACTAAATAATTCCAGCAGTTCCAAGACTTAGTTTGATGTGAACTGTGTGTAAGACACTGGGAAATAATTTGAATTCATAGCCACTAGCTTACCACCAAAATACAATCAACTTGAAAAGCTGAACATGTATGACTTTGTCCTTTTCACAAATCAAATGGCAGAACTACTTCAGATGTGAGAAAAATGTGGCCCTCCAGATGTTGTTGGACAGTGAGTCTCATCAGCCCTATCCAACAATGGTAAAAGATGAAGACACTTGCAGTCCAACATCTTGAAGACCACACTTTGTGCATCATGATAAAAAATTTGGTAGTTAATCTACTAGGCTTTTTCTATTCAAAATAATATTTAAATTATTCTGGACTGTGTGTGCGTTTGTGTGTATGTATATTGTTCTCCATGCCCATTTTTGGTGAATGGATTATATAATATGAATATCCTTAGAGTAGACTTTCTCAACTGGTGCCTCCACAATAATGGCAGTGGTGCTGGTGAAAGTAGTCATCCAAAACCTTCTAAGTAGTACCTGGGGTGGGCTGTTCGAGAGAAATAAAAAGTTTCCAAACATCAAGAGACTCTGCAACCTCATTCTTCTAGTAGCCATTCACCTTCAAATGACTGTGACAGAGTGAGAGGACTAAAAAGATTTGTATGCAGCCTGAACCCTTAACCCGATGAGTCAAAATGGAAATATTGTTCCCTTTCAAAGTTGGTTTTCACATATAGTCAAAATGAAGGTCTTCTAATGTCTGGCCTTCGCTGACTGAAACAAAATAAAATTCATCCTCTCACTTTTTGTTCCTGTTCTCTTGACACAGACATGCAATGAACAGACCTAGAAGCAGCAGTATATTTTTCTGGGTCACCAGACACATTACATTATTGTTCTTCATGCATAGAACACCATGTCTTTCACCTTTCTGTGTACTGCTTAAAATTTGTCATCCCTTAAAAAAAGGAAATCATTTAAATAAAATGACTTTGTCAATATACATTATTCATGCATGGATAGGAGAATCAATATATGCTTAAATTATACACATGCACATGCAATGCCATGAATATTGTTAGGCAAGTGTCTGTTGTTAAGGAAGGCCTACAGCCCACTGTTGTGTTACTGCATTCCTGCTTTTCCACTGGATCTTGCCTTCCCCTTCCTCCCTACAGCAATTTTCCTGTCCTCCTGAAATAAATTGGAGGGTTATGTATGGGTAGCTGTAGGGAAGAGGAGGAAAGTGTTCTGCCAGAACGGTCTATCCTGATGATGGAAAGACGTCACTAGATACAACCAGTGGCTAAATCCAATTGTTAGTCCCAGTTAGAACAGACCTACTGAATCAATGCAACTTATATAAGTGTTGGCTTACATTAGATCAATAACATACACTGAATCAATAGAACTTACATAAATGTTGACTTACTTTGGATTATTGGAACTTATGTAAGTGTTGGCTTACTAAATTCCCATTTATAATTGTTCATTCCAATGAGAGCAGACCCATTGAATCAAAGGAACATTAACTCAATGGGACATACATAAATGTTGACTCACCAAGTTCTCATTGAGTCAGTGAATGTACTCTAGTCGGAACTAACCATTGGGTTTGGGCCAAATAATTTCAATTTGCTCTACGTTACATCTCTTCCATTCAATAGTGCATGTGTGAGAATCTTACAGTCTAAATGTTGATGAACTGCAACTGTACATATCATTATTATTCTGGCTAGGGCTTCTAGGAGTTGTGATCCAACAATATTTGGAGGAATGGGTGATTCTCACCTCTGCAACAGTGCTCTTTCACATTCAATATGAAACAGGGTTTAAAGACGAATACAATTTACACAAGTGATAACTTATTTATTACATTGCACATAGTTATTCCAACAGCTATGCTGCCTGAGAAGAAAAGCAAAATACGCAATAAAGGAATAAGGAAACATGTACACAATAGAAGCATTATAAAAACTAACAGCAAGCCAGGCTTGTGTCTACAAAGTATAAACACGGGTATTAAACATTAAATGGGTGTAAAAATCCTAGAAGAAATAGTTTTTCACATAGGACATAAAGGACCAGAACATAAGGCACCACCATTGAAAAGGCATCTTTTCTAGGCACCATCCATCTCATTTCATTTGGTACAGGAGTCTCTGCTAACATATTAATACTTCTTGATTGTACTCGAGCTTTTGTTGCAATTCTAATTTCTCTATTGCTGTTAAGTGGGAAGCCTGAGGATTCAATTTAGCAATTTCTACAGAAGACATGTATTCTAATACTGCAGTTTGGCCTCCCACCTTCAAAATACTTTATAGACTTCCACAACTTGGAAAAGTTGCTCATGTGGGCTACCTCCCCCGCCCCCCAATTTCCCTAAACCTCATGGTTATTGCCTTTGCTGGATAGGAGTTTGGGTACATTTGTAAACCTTTTTCCAAATTCTTCAGACGTTCAACATCCTGGACCAATTTAGACAACAATTCAGTACGTGGTACCTGCGTGTGCGTCTATGTGAGTGAACTCTGTAGTAAGCCAGTTGTGTTATGCAGAGGACCATTAACTTTACTTTTGATTTGGACAGATGTCAGATTGGGCTTGGGTTTCACAAAATAACCAGATTGACACATCATGACAATATTGCATTGCGTACATATGGATTCTCAGCACACACAGCTTTTGTGGGGGGCATTTTTATGCTCTCCTCCTCCAGTTTTGAGCAAGTTTTGACAGTGCCTTTTAGCATTATAGTAGAATGAGTCATGCGGCTAATATGGAAGAAATGAGTGAATCCTATTTTCAAAACTTAGCTTCCCTCTTCCATTTTAAATGCTGAAAGAAAAAAAAATTCCTGAGATATCTGAAAGCCATTCAACATGAACAGATACTCTAAAAATATAACTGTGTATATAATGGAAAAAGAGAAGCAATCACCACAGAGCCATACCTGTGGTCAACCTTCTGGCTAGCTAAAAGTTTCAAACTATATTATGTTGGAGGGAACAATAGACAATGAAATTTGCAAACTGCCTGTCATTTTTATTTATTTGTTTTGCAATGTGGTTTCATAATTATGTGAAGATATATTTAATTATAACCAGTGATTGTTAGTGTGAATGACATGCTCTCTAACACCACCAAAACCAGCCTCTTCTTTCTCCACAGTGCATGTTTGGCTCTTAGCTCCACTTCACACCATTGCAGAGTTTCCAGTATTGTGTATGGCACAGCTGTCATAATCTGGTTGTCTGAGCTGAAATATATGGTGAAACAAGACATACAGGTGTGTATGTGTGTGTGTGAGAGAGGATATACAAAGCTGATGATACATTGTCATGTCTGATAGCAGTTTGCCTGAGAAATAATATTTTTATTTCTACATTTACCAAAGTGCAGAGTTAAGTAGTGAAATGTTTGAGAACCAAAGTTACATCTTCAGGACTTGCTTCTCATAATAAAGTGTCTGGAGTATATATGACATCATTTGTGAGCATAACCGGTAAGCAAAGGAGTGGGGAAAACAAAGCCCATGTACTGATTTTTTAAATCTACTTCATGGTGGTGTTCTGGACATTTAATATTATTAGAAGATTGCATTTGTGTGGAAATAGGTATATGTGTGGTGTCTCCGTGTCAATATGCAGTAGTTTTCAACCTGTAGGTTCTCAGATGTTTTGGCCTTCAACTCCCAGAAATCTTAACTGCCTGGCGACTCACGGGTTGAGAACCACAGATGTAAAGGGAGCACAGGAGTAAAAGAGTTTGTGAACCACTGTTTTAGGCTGTATATTCAACTCTGTAAAACTCACTTCTGAAATTGAGAAGACTGGGAGTGGATCTACAGTGCCATATAATGACAAATTGTTTTATGTCCTTGCTCATTCTGCTTCAAGATGCTGACTTGAAAGCACTTTCCTACCTTTTAATTTTTTTCCTGCCTCTTGGCAGGGGGTTGGACTGGATGGCCCACAAGGTCTCCTCCAACTCTACGGTTCTATGTTTCTTGAAAATCTAACAAATCAGGCAAGGGTTCTGAGTCCTCAAAGGTCTGTAATGAAAAAGACATTTTTGAATACTCTAACTGTTTTTAATGTATTTTTGGATGCTGAATTCAAAAAACTAAAATTAAAATGGCACAACATGCCCAGTTCTTCTACAAATTTAATTAGTAATTTCAAAAGTAATTTAATTTAACATATAGCAACTGTACATAATTCAGCAGATCTGTCATTTTTGGATTTAGAATGCTAAATTTCTATAAAACCAGCATACATTTTTTACAGTTTTTATGACCCTTCGTTTTGTAGGCCTGTGAATTATTTAACAGGAGCTCATTTAGACCCTTGCTCCTCCATTAAACTGCCCAAATGAAGAAATCTGTAGCCATGAACTGAACGTTGACCTTAAAAAACAAAGTTGGTCTTGGAAGTCAAAGTCTTAAAAATCCAATTTCTTAAACAGTGACTGCTGGTGACTTCTGTATTAACAACGTCTTGAATCCAATCCAGGAACTCCATCCTTAAAATAAGTTCAACTCCTTGGATAGCTCCTTTAAAATTCAGACTAAAAATCTGAAGTGGATTATTTGTCCCACTGACAGAGGAGTCGTCAACTCTGACTTGTTCTTAAACTGTGTGGCTTGCCTTCCAGTTCCCAATATTTGTACTTGAATATGCTTGGTGGAACTTGGGAAGAACAAAACGATGTAGATCCTTGAATCGTTGACTTTCATTACACTTGGGATTCTAGATCTTCTGGCAGGACTTTGTTTGTACTGAATCCTTAAGGTGTGTTGCCCAGTGTTTCAGGTATAAATATGGTCAGGTAAAACACATTTATTTTATCAGATTTGGATTTGAGAAATATGTGCATCTTCATCCCTGAAAACATTTGCTTTCTGATCCTTCAAAGAGAAGCTAAGCTCTTCAGTTCCCATTGATTTCTCAATAGTTTCAATGGTGGGCTTTTGAGGCTGCCTGGGGTAAAGCATTTTGTTTTGATTTTTGTGAAAGTTAATTTCCTCTTTAGCTGATGTTTCCCCTTAGCAATCTCAACAGTTTACTTTTATTTGACTTTTAATTTTTCATCAGGAGCAACAAGAGTTGTTGACAGAGGAACATGGTTTTGTTTCAGCATCAAAGCAATTGGTTCCTCCCCCCCCCCCACCGCCCCCAATCTACTCGCATACATGCATGCACGTTGCTCCACACTGTCTCTCTTAAAGGCATACTCTCAGGAAAACTTCTACTTTTCACGTTACATCTCTCCTTCCTAAGGCAAATCTTAAAAACTAACAGAGATTTGGCGGAGAGGGAATACTTTCCATGCTTGCTAAGATATTCAGAGAGCTCTAATTCCACACAGCAATGTTTCCAAACTCTATGCATTAGCATGCATTCACCGGTTCATTAAAACAAGCCTAGTAATCATCAGTCTTAATACCATATGTACAAGTTGAAGGTAAGTTTTAATCTCATAAGTAGTCTGGAAGTTTGAGGTTTTTGGATTTAGTATTCACTTCTGTGTAAATGTGTTTAGGTTCCAATTGCGTGCTTGGTTCAATCTGTGGAAGCTTAGGGCCAGGAATGAGCATGACATGATAGACATCGGATCTTTCTTACCAAATAAGGCACTGGTGGGAGCAGCATTGAGGCCAGTTTCCTTTGGCAATCTCAGCCCTGGTTTCCATTAGCATTCAGTTCAGTAGTCAGAGGCTGGGGGTAATGGCTTAACTGATGAGCAGGTGACCTATTTAGTAATAAGGGCCACAATGAACATGCATGATAGAAGGCTAATTTTCATATTTTACTTGTGGGCAATTTACATAACTTCCATATTCTTCTTCTGGAAATGGTAAGTGGCTACCAATTTGCAGTTGGTGTGTAAATGTTTCAACTGAAATGTGGACAAAGTCTCTAAGTGAACATTTTCCACGAGCTGTGAAATGGTGTATGTGATAATAATAAAAATATTTATTCTAGTCTTAATTAAAGCATTTAGTCTGCTCCTTAGGCAACAAAAGCTTATTAGAGCAGCTTACAAATACCAGTTGTAAAACTGTTTCTGACTCCTGCCTTGCCAGACAAAAGAATAGCAAAAACATCTGCATAAAATAAGGGAGGGCAAAATACAGCCACTCCCAGTGCCATTTTATGGGCCCTAGGCAGCATAAGATCAAAAATGTAAAGACAGCTGCTTTTGCAAATCTGGCTAGCTAAAACTGTTTGATAGTGAGTGAACCTGCCTACAGTTGCTGCTATATGGGGAAGGGAGTTATTGAAGCAACCTTCAATCCCAGATTAGTATTTTTCTTTGCCTTAGGAGGGTCCCCACCAGGTCCCATTCCTCCATATCCCCATCCTTCCTATTTTTTTCATGTCAGGAGTGACTTGAGAAACTACAAGTCGCTTCTGATGTGAGAGAATTGGCCATCTGCAAGGATGTTGCCCAGGGGACTCCTGGATTTTTGATGTTTTCTCATCCTGTGGGAGGCTTCTCTCATGTCTCCGCATGGGAAGCTAGAGCTGAGATGGGAGCTCACCTCACTCCCCAGATTCGAACCGCCAACCTGTTGGTCAGAAATCCAGTTGACACAAGGGTTTAACCACCAGAGCTCCTATGAATGCCAACTTCTCCTTGGTTCTAGATGACACAACATCCTTGTAAAAAAGGAAGAGATAGATGTTATTGATAAGGATGGGAAGTATATATGAAAATGTTTTGAGAAAAAAAAATTGAAAAATATGTTTGTTGAGTGTTGGAAACCCAGATTAGTAAAATCATTACAGACAACATTTTTTTTGCAATTTGGGCCTTATTCTATGGAGGGAAAATAACACTTGTGTTTTGTGTAGAAAATTGTGTTCTTTACACATTTTTATACCAAAAATGATGGATAAAAGCTTGTAAATCTTAAATTGTGAACAATTTTTGAAAACTGCATTTTTATCTCTCAGTAAGAAGAAAAATGCAGAGATTTCTCATTGTTTTCATTAAAAAAAAATTAGAAGGCATCCCTAGCTTGTTGGTAGGCTGTTGGCTGTACTTCCAATCCCACTTCTTTCCTCCTGTTCTTTTCGTTTTGCCATGCTCTGATCTGTTTTACTTGGAACTCAGATTGGTCTGTTTGCCTTGTTTTTGTTTGCCCTTAGCTTTGCCTTGGTCCATCTGTGCTGCTGAAAGCTCAGTCTGCACACAGACAGCCTTCCCTGTTGCCTGAGGTTGCCCTACACGAACTTGGTTCTCTCCAAATTTGTTAGCCTAAAACAGGCATGGGGAACCTTCGGCTCTCCAGGTGTGGTGGACTTCAACTCCCACAATTCCTTGAGGCCAAGGTAAGCCTTTGGGGCGAATGCCGAGCCTCAAGGAATTGTGGGAGTTGAAGTCCACCACACCTGGAGAGCCGAAGGTTCCTGACCCCTGGCCTAAAAGGTTCCAACATTCTCAAAATGCATCATGTCCCAAGATGTCTGGAGGGCAACAGGTCTACTTTTCTCCTTCCATCTGACTGCTCCAAGTACTCCCAGGGCAACAAGAAAAGCTGAGGTTTGAACTGCTGCTGTGTTATTTATCAGCTTGAGTTGAAGAATGGTTTCTTAGCTGCTTGACTTAGGAAGCTCACCATGACCTATGTTTGGGGGTAGCAAGTTTCTGGTAATCTTCCTAGAATAAGTTTTGTTTTATGTACCCATGTATCTGTTATCCTTTAATTTTTCCCACAGTAATAGCAAAGTGAAGAGGTGCATGATTCAAATCAAAACAGTGACTGAGTTGCAAGATTTACAAAATTGCAATGATTTGCACAACATATGCTTGGCATAGACTTGGCTAGAGCATTGTTTCTGTTCACCTGAAAACACTGTAAGAGAGGGGGATGCACATGAACCAAAGCCTATGCACCATACACATTTGGTATATCTGTGGGCCTTCTTTTATTAGCTTCTTAATGAAATTGTCACCAATGAAAACATTCACTTACAAATCCTACTAAGAGTGTTTTCTTTCCTAAAGATTTGGATGCAGATAAAGTTTCACAAAATGCTGCTTTGCTATTGATCTTTTATCCTTAGATGTGTTATCTCTGTTATAAACATAGGAAGTTGTCTTATATGATGACAGATGGTTGTGCTGTTTAGCCCGGAATGGTCTTCACTGAGTGGCAGCTGTTCCCTTTCTATCCTACTCTAAGAAGCCAGGAACTCCATGGGAAGCCCTGAGTCACTGTCCTGCCCATGTCTGTCCTACCTAATATACTGTAGAAGAATGGAGAAGGAAAACAAGTGGATTAATAACCAGTAATCAGCACCAGCTAACATGTATTTTGTGGCTGGTGTTAAACACAGTATGATAGAAAAATAGTATATCCAGTGTAGCTTTAGAAGGTTCTGGATTATGTACTGCACAGATAACCTCATTTGTGTGAGATCAGAGATGACTGCTCAAAGAATGAAGGATTTCTCATATGCATGTAATTTTACCTTCCACTGTAGTTTGAATAGTGGTCTATGATTCTTTAAGACATGATACCTTGGCAGGATGAGTGGAATAAATAAAAATACAATATGATAATCCTGTGGATGGTTAATTTTAACTGCACACATCTTGCATTAAGGCATAAAGGATGAACAATAAATTCATATTTTTAAAAAATTATTCGACTAGATAAAATGCTTGATTTGGAAAAAAGAATCTATAAAAACCCTGCTGTATTTTCTTGTGAAGAGCCAAGTTGCAAAACAATTCATGGTACTTTATTGACAGAAGTTGTTGCCCTCCACCAAACTGTTAGCAATATGAAAACTGACAACTCTTTTTGCAGTCTGAGCCAATAATGATAAAAAGCTTCTCCCGTGATGAGTGTCAGTCCAAACGCAGATCACTCTTCATGTTCTGCTGTTAGCCGCTCTGGGAATAGTGTCAGCCAGCATTGGAAACTCTTGAACCAGCTGGCAGGAAAGAGACTTCCAAAGACGGAGAAATGCAGACTTTGAATTTCTTTGAATTTTTCAGTGCTAGTAGATTGTATCAGTTCATGCTATGAATTCTGCCAAAATACACTGGCAAAGAAGTATTTCTGAAAAGACAGAAAATGAGCTGTAAAGCTCTCTGAACATTCATGGGTAATGAAGCATCCAAGCAATGATAGCAAAGATTGATCTGCAGCTGGAAAATCTAGTATAGTACTTTTCCTGGAAACTCAAGTAAAGTTATTTGTGTGCTACTAAGAGTTCAAGGGCAAAGTAAACTTGATTAGCCAGAAAGCAGGGCAAACTGACATGTTACAAGGAAATGATGATATCAGAAATGCAGGTGGGGATTGTGTATCCTTTTTTGGTGCTGTCACGGATGCAAGAGAATTTGTACATCCAGTGTGTGTTATGAAATCAATTGCTTGTGTTGCTGCTTTACACAGAAAGCATGAGGCAGTGTACATAATTAAGTCATTTACTTTTCAATCTTTCTTGGTTCTTTATAAGATTTATTTATGTGTCTGTGCTAGAAAAACAAAATGGTGCCAGTTTTTGCATCAACCAATGCTGTCTGCACATAGATATAACATTTTGGAAAGGAAGCCTGGAAATATGCTGCCCCAAATTATTTGCAAGGTTGTGGATAGAGTATGGGACTGAGTTTGGGAAGAAGATTATGTAGCCAGCTGACTCTGGGGGGTCTTTTAATGTGGTCCTGGATTAAGATTCAAGTAACTTAGTGTGTCTAGACATTTGCACTATCTAAGTACACATAATTACATACTATGGAATAATTCCATGCAGAAAAATAATGTACTACTAGTAGTTTTTAATATTATCTAACACCCCAAGTAACTTTGTGGGAATGTATACTTTTGAGTTTTTTCCATCATCAAAGAAGGTTAAACTGATGTCTGCCAGGATTCTATAAGAACATGAACACAAAGCCAGAAATACCATATCAAAGCCTGGAATAGACCATATCAAAAGAACCAATGTTTGGCAAGAACTGCTAAACTACTTTGTGCATTACATTTTGTACTCAACAATTGATCTCAATGTCGAGAACAAATGTGCTAGCATCACGTGCAGATATCAAGCTTGGAGACGACTGAACACATTGCAGCCCTAATGGTTAATCAAGGAAAAGTGTGGCATTTAATACAGAACAATAAAAGAAGAGTGTGACATTGTATACAGCTGGAATTGAAAGTGAATTGAAAGCAATTTTATTAGTTATAAGTGGAACAACAGACAACCCTTGTCTCTACCAGGTCAGATACTGGAGGGATCTCAGAGTGAAAAATGTGAGATTTTACATGGTTGAGAGCCATAGTCTGGTATCCCTACCACCTGAGAATGGGGCAAGTCCACAACTCCCAAGCTGGTAATGTTCCTGAATGCCTAATACACGTTAGGTTAGGGACCCCCAAACCAGGGATGACTGGCATGCTGGTCCATTCTTACCAATGTGGACCTGGTCCCATGTCAAAAAAACATTTATTGTTGTGACAGTAAAGCACTTGCTATAAAACCAATCTTTGCTATAAAAGCAGTAGCAATCACAAAGCCTTAAGACAGTGGTTTTCTCAACCTGTAGATCTTTGAGGATGACTCTATGATCAGTGTTCACTGGAAGTTGACCATACAGTCATTCTGGAGGATCTAGAGCAGTGGTTTTCAACCTATGAGTCCCCAGATGTTTTGGCCTTCAACTCCCAGAAATCCTAACAGCTGGTAAACTGACTGGGATTACTGGGAGTTGTAGGCCAAAACACCTGGGGACCTACAGGTTGAGAACCACTGCCTTAAGGCAAGGGAAGGAGAGTGGGGAAGCTGCTCCAATGCTGGATCACCATGGGTTGTTGATCTTATTCGTGCTAAGTGGACCAGATTGAAAACTTTCCTTGCAGCACACATGTAAGTTGCTTATATGATTAGTTTATTACAGTACAGTCCCCATACTTATGGGAGAGTACATATGGTTTTCACCTACACACATTCAACAAAATGTGCCCTCTCTTGTTTACTAGGTCCTCCGGGGCAACTCCATGGTAACTTCTGAAACTTCATTTCATTATGTTTTGCTATTATCCAAGGTTTCTTATTGCCACAGATAAGTTCAGGAATATATCCCCCTTGGATATGGTGGTTGTACTATATTCCATTCTATTCCAGAAGCCTGGAAAAAAGCACAGTCCTCTGGGAAGAGGATGGTCTGGTGTGCTGCAGCCATTCCAGACTCTGCCAGATCTTGTTTCCTCTCTGCGGGCTACAGATTGGGATCTCCAGGTGAGTCTGAGTAACCGTGCCTGCGAGGGCTAGAGCAGAATCCCAGTTCACATTCTGCACATGTATTTTGTACATGCATTTAATTCCAGAATACAGAATCTAACATAGAAGCCAAAAATCAATTTTCAAATTACCTGGAAGGATACTAGAGACATTTGGGCTGACTAGTGGTTTAGTTGGGAACATGGTTGGACATTTATGAAGTACAATTAACTTAAAAATAGTAGCCATCATTCATGAAGTGATGCACGTAGCTTTCTGTATTCGGAACTTTCTGTTTTTAACTATTTTAATCATGTTTAATTGTTTTAGTTTGATATTTTAAAAATTATTTTAAGCAGCCTTGCATCCCATCTTGGGAGAAAGGCAGAATATAAAATCAATCAATCAGTCAGTTAATAAAACATGTCTTTGAAGTGGCTAGTAGCAAGCTGGAGGAAATATAATTGTGCCATGGCCCATGTTTAAAAATGCCTTTGGCAGACTGTCGGCTGATAATGTTGCACCAGGCCATTTCTGGAAATTGCTCCTTTCAATAGTTATTTTGCATGGAGGCATAAACAAGACATGTATGCTGGGACATATGTTTTTCATAAAAAAATACAAATCCACATCCGTGGATCTCAGGAATAATAGTGCACAACTGCACACTATATTATGTGAGAATGGAAAATATTATTTTTTGATGTAACTGTTATTGTTTCTACTGATGTACTATGAAAGGTTTCTGAGGTGACTTTATGTCCCCAAAGAACAATTGTCCTTGGATAAGGATATCAATCCTAACACAATACTCACTAAACACATTATGTAGGAAACAAGGCACTGTATGTCATTCAAGCTGGAAGCCGTTTTGCCTTTTAAAAATGTCCAGAGTACACAGACTGGTTCCGATTCTGTTCCCAGCAGAGATGAATGGGAATGCTGCCATTGCGTTTAACAAGAGGAGGAAATGCTTGTCACTAGCAAGGCTCATGTGCAAGCCAGGCATTACATTGCAAAAGGAAAAGCCATATACTTTTTTGGGTGCTTTTCAGGTATCCATCACAGATGAAATCTTATGTGTAATTTTCAGCTAAATCAACCTGGAAGCAATTTTAAGCCCACCCCCTTCCTTCTCTGCCCCCCCCTCTCTCCACACACACACACAGAGGAGTAAAGTTTGGAAAAGTTACTTTGTTGCATTATAATCCCTATGTTCAATTAGTTCAAGCATTTGGCTGAGGTTTTAATCTCTGCTGATATCTAGAGACATCCTAATGAATTATAATCATTAGAATTTTGCACTGGAATTGAAATGATCCTGGTTCAAGTTTGCACTCAGTCATGAAAGTCACTAAACACCTTGGGGAGTTGTCCTTTTTCAGGCTGGCCTCCATAACAAGATTGTTCTGAGGATGGTGGAGAAGAGAGGTGAAATAGGATATAAATGGACACATGTTGCTACTACTGCTCTGTGCTTTGCATGTCCTTCCCATAAATCATTTTATTTAGACTCAGCTTCTATGCTGTGGCCATATCATGTAGACCAGATTTGTATGTTTATGATTATGATGTTGTTCATTTGTTCAGTTGCTTCCAACTCTTCATGACCTCATGGACCAGCAGGGGCGGCCCGTCCATTACTCGAAGTAAGCGGTGGCGGAATACTTTTTTTGCCAGGGGGCGCTGTTCTGTCCTTAGGCCACGCCTCCTCCTGCAGGCCCCCCCCATGCGCCCTCCACAGCCTTCTTCTAATGGAGAAGCGCAGGCCCCGCCCACTAGGCGAGAGGGAAGTCCTCCCTCCCTCCCTCCACGTGCTGCCAGGAGGGAGGCAGCCAGCCAGCCAGCCAGCCAGCCAGGCTCTTTCTTTCGCTTTCCCTTTCCTTCCCTGCAGCTGAGCCTGGACCCCTCTCAGGGCAGCAAGGAGGCCTGGTCAAAAGGTACTGCAAATGTCATCTTCTGTACATGCCTCCCCCAAACCCCTCTAGTATTTGGCAATAATGGAAGTCCTATATGCCAAGCTTGGTTCAATTCTATTGTTGGTGGAGCTCAGAATGTTCTTTGGTGCTTGGTAAACTGCAATTCCCAAATGTCAGGGTCTATTTTTCCCAACCCCCTCTCCAGTATTTTCTGTTAGTCATGAAAGTCCTGTATGCCAAGTTTGGTTCAGTTCTATTATTGGTGGAGTTCAGAATGCTCTTTGGTGCTTGGTGAAGCATTCTCACCTGATGTTTCACCCACATCTATGGCAGGCATCCTCAAGAGGCTGTGAGGTCTGTTTGTAACTAGGCAAGTGGGGTTTGTATATCTGTGGAATGTCCAGGGTGGGAAAAAGAACTCATGTCTGCTTGAGGTAAGTGTGAATGTTGCAATTGGTCATCTTGATGAGTATTTAATGGCCTTGCAGCTTCGAAGCCGAGCTAGTTGCTGCCCAGGAATCCTTTGTTGGGAGCGGTTAACTGGCCCTGATTGCTTCATGTCAGGAATCCCCCCCCCTTTTTAGTGTTGCTCTTTATTTATTGTTCTGATTTTAGAGGGTTATTTTAGAGGGTACTGGTAGCCAGATTTTGGGCGAGGGGCGAGCAAGGCATTCTCTCCTGACGTTTTGCCTGCATCTATGGCAAGCAGCATCCTCAGAGGTAGTGAAGTCTATATTTATAAGGGTTTATATTTATGTGGAATAATGACCAGGGTGGGACAAAGGACTCTTGTCTGCTGGAGCGAGGTGTGAATGTTTCAACTGACCACCTTGATTAGCATTTGATGGCCTGGCAGTGCCTGGAGCAATCTTTTGTTGAGAGGTGATTAGATGTCCCTGATTGGGTTGTTGTAGGTTTTTTCAGGCCATATGGCCATGGCCTAGAGGCATTTTCTCCTGACTTTTCGCCTGCATCTATGGCGAGCGAGAGGGGCGAGCGAGGCATTCTCTCCTGACGTTTTGCCTGCATCTATGGCAAGCAGCATCCTCAGAGGTAGTGAAGTCTATATTTATAAGGGTTTATATTTATGTGGAATAATGACCAGGGTGGGACAAAGGACTCTTGTCTGCTGGAGCGAGGTGTGAATGTTTCAACTGACCACCTTGATTAGCATTTGATGGCCTGGCAGTGCCTGGAGCAATCTTTTGTTGAGAGGTGATTAGATGTCCCTGATTGGGTTGTTGTAGGTTTTTTCAGGCCATATGGCCATGGCCTAGAGGCATTTTCTCCTGACTTTTCGCCTGCATCTATGGCGAGCGAGAGGGGCGAGTGAGGCATTCTCTCCTGACGTTTTGCCTGCATCTATGGCAAGCAGCATCCTCAGAGGTAGTGAAGTCTATATTTATAAGGGTTTATATTTATGTGGAATAATGACCAGGTAGGACAAAGGACTCTTGTCTGCTGGAGCGAGGTGTGAATGTTTCAACTGACCACCTTGATTAGCATTTGATGGCCTGGCAGTGCCTGGAGCAATCTTTTGTTGAGAGGTGATTACAGATGTCCCTGATTGGGTTGTTGTAGGTTTTTTCAGGCCATATGGCCATGGCCTAGAGGCATTTTCTCCTGACTTTTCGCCTGCATCTATGGCGAGTGAGAGGGGCAAGCGAGCGGCGAGCGAGAGGGGCGAGCGAGGCATTCTCTCCTGACGTTTTGCCTGCATCTATGGCAAGCATCCTGTACTAGTGAGGTCTGTTGGAAGTAGGAAAAAGGGTTTATATATTTATGTGGAATAATAACCAGGGTGGGACAAAGGACTCTTGTCTGCTGGAGCGAGGTGTGAATGTTTCAACTGACCACCTTGATTAGAGGGCCCGCCAGAGTGAGTGCCTGCCTTCCCTCCTTAATAATAATTTTAATTTCTCCTCCCTATTCTACTAAATTAATAATTAAATTTAAAAAATATTGAAAAAATATTGAAAAAATATTGAAAAAAAAGGGCGCCATCTTTACAAAATGTTTTGTAAATATTTACGAAATTTCGTAAATACCGAACTTTTTTTTTGGAAAATTTTGTAATTATTTTAAATATCGAAACAAAAAAAACCCCCAATTACAAAACGATTTTAGAAACAAATTTTTGCGTTGTTACCCAGGCCTAATAGATAGATAGATAGATAGATAGATAGATAGATAGATAGTGATTGGTTTTGGGGGGGGGGGGCGCCAAAATACTGTTTGCTTACCATTGAAAATTACCTAGGGCCGCCTCTGTGGACCAGCCCACGCCAGAGCTCCCTGTCGGCCATCACCACCCCCAACTCCTTCAAGGTCAAGCCAGTCACTTCAAGGATACCATCCATCTTGCCCTTGGTTGGCCCCTCTTCCTTTTTCCATCCATTTCCCCCAGCATAATTGCCTTCTCTAAGCTTTCCTGTCTTCTCATTATGTGGCCAAAGTACTTCGGCTTTGCCTCTACTATCCTTCCCTCCAATGAGCAGTCAGGCTTTATTTCCCGAGGTAAGGACTGGTTGGATCTTCTCGCAGTCCAAGGCACTCTCCGAACTTTCCTCCAACACCACAGTTTAAAAGCCTCTATCTTCCTTCGTTCAGCCTTCCCTTTGGTCCAACACTTACATCCGTAGGTTGCTACAGGGAATACCATTTCTTTTACTATGCAGATCTTCATTGCTAGTGTGATGTCTCAACTCTTCACTATTGTATTCAGATTGGTCATTGCTCTCCTCCCAAGAAGTAAGCGCCTTCTCATTTCCTGGCTGCAGTCTGCCTCTGCAGTAATATTTGCACCTAGAAATACAAAGTCTGTCACTGTCTCCACGTTTTTCCCCTCTATGTGCCGGTTATCAATCAGTCTGGTTGCCATAATCTTGGGATTTTTTATGTTTAGCTACAGCCCAGCTTTTGCACTTTCTTCTTTCACCTTGATTAGAAGGCTCCTCAGCTCTTCCTTGCTTTTGGCCATCAAAGTGGTATCATTTGCATATCTAAGGATGTTAATGTTTCTTCCAGCAATTTTTACCCCAGCCGTAGGGTTGCCATAAACCAGTGTGATGTAACTTGCTCATGGCCAAGTCAACATTGGAAATCCACTGGGTGACTTTGAGCAAGTAACATTTTCTCATTCTCAGAGGGAGGAAAGACAACCCACCCCCTTTGAACAAATCTTGCTGAGAAAATCTCATAGTAGGGTTACCATGAGTCATAAATGACTTGAAGGCACACAGCAATTACTCTACTGAAAGCTTGTGGAGTATTGTCAAAACTGCTGGACTTGGAACAGAAAGATCCAGATTTGCACCTCTGATTGGCCATTTAAGTTACTGTCTGACCTTGAACCATCACTACCACACAGTAAATTTATTGTGCGTGCTTTATGGGTCTCAATATAAAACATTTCACCCTCTCAGTTGGCTTAACCATGTGCTGTAGCATGCATCCTTCCCCTGCAGATATACCTCTCATTTGTTCTTCCTCTTCCCATGTTTCTCTTCATGTTCCTGTTATGTGTCCTCTGAAGCAGTGTTTTTTTATTTATTCATTTACTTATTTCCAACATTTCTACACTGTCCTTCTCCACATTAAAACATTATTATTCATCATATAAGCTATGATTATGATGTGGGTTCTGGGTTTTTCCCCTAATGTGCCAGGGCACAGTATACTCTTTTACTGCCCATTGACTGCAGTTGTTTTTTTCTTTCCTGGAAATGTATTGACGAACAGCAGTCAATGGCTTATATGGTCCATCACTTTGAGTAGCATTGCTCTAAAGGTCAACTTTAAACAAAGGACAGATCAGCAGTGCTTTGGCTGCTGCATTCAAGAAGGGAAAAGGGAGGTGCAGGGAGGTGGTAACAGGAGCATTCATTGTGAGGATGCAAGGTGGGGGGGTCAAGAAGTGGGCAAAATTGGGGGGGGGGGGTCATAGAATCATAGAATCATAGAATCAAAGAGTTGGAAGAGACCTCATGGGCCATCCAGTCCAACCCCCTGCCAAGAAGCAGGAATATTCCATTCAAATCACCCCTGACAGATGGCCATCCAGCCTCTGTTTAAAAGCTTCCAAAGAAGAAGCCTCCACCACACTCCGGGGCAGAGAGTTCCACTGCTGAACGGCTCTCACAGTCAGGAAGTTCTTCCTCATGTTCAGATGGAATCTCCTCTCTTGTAGTTTGGAGCCATTGTTCCACGTCCTAGTCTCCAGGGAAGCAGAAAACAAGCTTGCTCCCTCCTCCCTGTGGCTTTCTCTCACATATTTATACATGGCTATCATATCTCCTCTCAGCCTTCTCTTCTTCAGGCTAAACATGCCCAGCTCCTTAAGCCGCTCCTCATAGGGCTTGTTCTCCAGACCTTTTGTCATTTTAGTCGCTCTCCTCTGGACACATTCCAGCTTGTCAATATCTCTCTTGAATTGTGGTGCCCAGAGTTGGACACAATATTCCAGATGTGGTCTAACCAAAACAGAATAGAGGGGTAGCATTACTTCCCTAGATCTAGACTGTCTGACCTTGGTGGGGGTCCCTCCCACAACAAGCAGTGTGAGAAACCTACCTGGCATTACATTGTTATATCATGTAAGTAATAAAAACATATACCATGGAATCTGATTTTTTTTTTTTGCCCTTCACCTCCTTTACTTCTGAGGCCTCATTACTGTATATTATCTGCAAAACACACTTCCTCTGACTTTCCATAGAAAAGTGAATTCTTTCCAGGCTTACAGTACAGACAGAGCAAATTGCAAGAAGAATTGGTTACAAAAGTTAGTCATCAGGCTGATGCTTTACTCATTGGTTGAAATAAATCAAAGTCAGGGAGAGGCAAGCTTGTTTCTCAGAAAATAATTGGGCAGACTGTAACAGCACATTTTCCCAGTAACTGCTCATACAAGGCCTAGAGACTCATTCTCCTTTTTAATTTGTAGTAAAAGTAAGTGGCATAGAGTCATGGAGGAATACCCAGGAAATGCCTAGAGAGGATACATCTCTAGACATCACTAAATTTTCCAGCATGACTTGGGGCCCGTCTAGACAGTACCTGTATTGCGCTATCTACCGCAATAAAGGAGGGGCTATCCAGACAATGTTCTGGACAGTCCCGAATTAATTCACTACAAACCAGTCCAGACACCATTCCCACAGTTTACTGGGCTAAATAAGCATGGTAAACTGGTAAACTGGGAATACCCATCCTCCTCCCCCTGAAGCCCTCAAACCCCTTAGAAAAGTAATGAAAACTTACCCAGCCTCCATTACAGGCTTCATGCAGCTCTCCCAGCGCATAGAAATGATGCACCAGAAGAGCGGTGGGACGGGGTGGGGAGAGAGGAAAATCGCTCCCTTCCCCTGCTCTCCTGGTGCATCATTTCTACGCACCAGGAGAACTGCTTCAAGGGTATACTGGAGGCTGGGTAAGTTTATTTTACTTTTAAGGGGTCTGGGAGCTTTGGGGGAGGGGTGTGGGGCCTCCAGATGTTCTTGTGGGTTAGTCCTGTGAGAGCATCTGGACACCCACTCCAGAAAGTGCACACTTTCAGGGGTGGGTGTGGACAGGCCCCCAGGAAAATCCGCGTTTTAAAAACGCGGATTCTCCTGGGGTAAAGGCCTGTCTGGATCTGCCCTCTGTGAACAACGTCTGGTAGAAGCATACCATAGAATCATCTGGAGAATCTAGAAAATGACTAGCGATGACATATTTTGTCAGCTGTGATAAACGAAACCACATGTACTGATCCTGTGGATATGAGGCTCATACGGTGTGTATTGTGGCATGAAGGAAAATTCTTGTTTTTCCATCCTTGCAGTAAATATGAACAATGAATTTGATGGACATTTTGGTGCGAATCTCAAGTTTTAGGTGATTATTTATTTATTTACTTACCTTATTTATACTGCCCTTCTCATCCCAAAGGGGTCTCAGAGCGGCCTTACAAAAGGCAACAATTTGATGCCACATAGAGCAGACATATAATAAAATAAACATATATATTAAAACATAAAATTAAAAAGCATATAAACATTAAACAGCATATAAACCAGGGGTCCTCAATCTTTTTATACAGAGGGCAGGTCACAGTCGCTCAAACTGTTGGAGGGCTGGATTATAATTTGAAAAACATGAATGAATTCCTATGCACACTGCACACATCTTATTTGTAGTGCAAAAAACACTTAAAAACAATACAATAATTAAAATGAAGAACAATTTTAACAAATATAAACTTATTAGTATTTCAATGGGAAGTGTGGGCCTGCTTTTGGCTGATGAGATAGGATTGTTGTTGTTATTGTGTGCCTTCAAGTCATTTCAGACTTAGGTTGACCCTGAATGAGGGCCGGGTAAATGACCTTGGAGGGCCGCATCCGGCCCTTGGGCCTTAGTTTGAGGACCCCTGATATAAACATTGAAACCAATGATTAAAAACCACACAATCTGAAATCATAGTCAAAGGGTGTTCTGTGATGTACTACACTGGCTGTAGTTTTACCCTTCTGTGCTTGAACCCAACCCAGAAGGTAATTCAATATCAACATCTATATTGTTCGTGAAATACTTTGCAAGAACATTGCACAAAGTATGCATATAATTGGACAAGTCCACACCCAAATTACATATTTGGAAAACATTTAACAAAAATTCATATGCTTAGAAAAATACTCACAATAATATATACAAATCTTCATGTGGACTAAAGAAACCTGGTGTGAAAGCCAATTACAATGACCGTAGGACTGAGGAAACTAGAATTTGTATGCAATCAAGCTTGACAGATTTGACCATTCCTATTTTGCAGACAGTTTAGTTGCTTTCAGGTATTTCATCATATCTATTGACATAGTTGAATAATACATTAACTTGAAAATTGAAGAGTAAATTAAGTTGAAATGATGCCAGCTTGGCAGAGAGTGTTTAGTTCTTCACTTCTGAAAGTGACATTTTAGCCACCATTGTCTTAACAATGACACAGAAGAGATTTCAGTGTCAAAAAAGATGATATGGTACAACGGAGGCTCTGTCTGTCTCACTGAGGGGGTATTGTTTATAGAAAGTGCCACTAAATGAGAGAGTTTCTCCTAAACAAAATACAGAAAGACAATTCATTTTGCCTCTGAATGGGGCAAATGATGAATAAGAAAGTGCGGGATTTAGTTTAGCACGTTTAGTCATCTGCAATATAAGCCACACTTCCTTTCATGTTTCTGCTCTGTTATGCTAAGTCTTGCTCCTTCATAGCACTGAAATCAATAAGATTACCCAAAAGTGGTCTTAAGTGTTTCCGGATAATGACAGAAGAGCAATGCTCTTGAATCATGACAAATCATTCTATAATGTAGTTGTACTGAGTAGATGTCACATAAACTATAAATCACTGGCCAGATTTTTACTCTGGCCTTGCATGCTTTCTGAAGAAACAATAAGTTGACCGCACATCAGTCTCGCATCTGTAGCTAAGATAAGCACATTGGAATAGAATACTTCCGCTTGTTCTTGAAGAAAGCAGTATCTCCATCTTTGTTAAGCCAGTGGACCTTGAAAGTAAACTAGAGTTTTATGATTAGACCAGTGCTTCTCAACCTGTGGGTCCCCAGGTGTTTTGGCCTACAAGTCCCAGAAATCCCAGCCAGTTTACCCGCTGTCAAGATTTCTGGGAGCTGAAGGCCAAAACATGCAGTGGCTGCGAACCACTGGATTACACTAATACCATTCAAAGCTTTTGTCATTCCTTTTAATTATTTTTTTTAAAGGACAGTGAATTGATAATATTTTATGCTATTACATTCTTTCTTATACTCTTAAATGTTCTACAAGATCCCTTTGTATACTGTCCCAATAGTTACTTTAGTTATTCGTATACGCAGGACAGGTACACATGGATATGGAGGTTGTACTCTAATTGCAATACAGTATAGTCTTGCTTATCCAACCTTTGTTCATCCAACATTCTGTATTATGCAACACAGTCTGCCTCTTGCCAGGGTCCACAGCTGTTTCAATACATTGCGATGTTTTGGTGCTAAATTCGTAAATACAATAATTACTACATAACGTTACTGTGTATTGAACTGCTTTTTCTGTTGATTTGTTGTAAAACATGATGTTTTGGTGCTTAATTTGTAAGATCATAATGTAATTTGACATTTAAGAGGCATTTCCTTAATCCCTCCTTATTATCCAACATTTCGCTTATGCAATGTTCTGCCGGCCCGTTTATGTTGGATAAAGCGAGGCTCTACTGTATTTTTAAATTGCTTTTTCTGTTTCTCAAAACTATTTCAATAAGTACTCCTCTTTCTTTTTACAAAATCTGGAAGGTTTTCATTCAACCTCACAAGACATAATATGAGCCAGCATTTGAACCTTATTTTTTTTTTATTTACTGTGGTCATCTTCTATATTGTTGCATCAGGATATCACTTTAAAAACATACTGATTGCCTTTGAGTTTTGCTGTTGGTTTTGCATTTCAGGCCTTTTTGGGAAGGCCACATCAGTTTTTGCATGAAAACAATGTTATAACTTTTTAAAAATGCATATAGCGTTGCCCAGAAACCATTGGGATTTGTGTGTTTGTGTTTGAGGAACCTCTCATAATTTCTCCCCAAAAGTTCTGAAATGCCTTTTTTTTCTTGCCCAGTTGGGAATATATTGTTGTTGTTCATTCGTTCAGTCGTCTCCGACTCTTCGTGACCTCATGGACCAGCCCACACCAGAGCTCCCTGTCAGCCGTTACCACCCCCAGCTCCCTCAAGGTCAGTCCAGTCACTTCAAGGATGCCATCCATCCATCTTGCCCTTGGTCGGCCCCTCTTCCTTTTGCCTTCCACTTTCCCCAGCATAATTGTCTTCTCTAGGCTTTCCTGCCTCCTCATGATGTGGCCAAAGTACTTCAACTTTGTCTCTAGTATCTTTCCCTCCAGTGAGCTGTCGGGTTTTATTTCCTGGAGGATGGACTGGTTGGATCTTCTCGCAGTCCAAGGCACTCTCAGAACTTTCCTCCAACACCACAGCTCAAAAGCATCGATCTTCCTTCGCTCAGCCTTCCCTAAGGTCCAGCTCTCACATTCGTATGTTACTACAGGGAATATCATGGCTTTGACTAGGCGGATCTTTGTTGCCAGTCTGATGTCTCTACTCTTTACTATTTTATCGAGATTGGACATTGCTCTCCTCCCAAGAAGTAAGCGTCTTCTGATTTCCTGGCCACAGTCTGCATCTGCAGTAATCTTTGCACCTAGAAATACAAAGTCTGTCACGGCCTCCACATTTTCTCCCTCTATTTTCCAGTTGTCAATCATTCTTGTTGCCATAATCTTGGTTTTTTTGACGTTTAGCTGCAACCCGGCTTTTGCGCTTTCTTCTTTCACCTTGATTAGAAGGCTCCTCAGCTCCTCCTCGCTTTCGGCCATCAGAGTGGTGTCATCTGCATATCTGAGGTTGTTAATGTTTCTTCCAGCAATTTTCACCCCAGCTTTGCATTCATCCAGCCCCGCACATCGCATGATGTGTTCTGCATACAAGTTAAAAAGGTTGGGTGAGAGGATGCAGCCTTGCCGTACGCCTTTCCCAATCTTGAACCAGTCTGTTGTTCCGTGGTCAGTTCTTACTGTTGCTACTTGGTCCTTGTACAGATTCCTCAGGAGAGAGACAAGGTGGCTTGGGATGCCCATCCCACTAAGAACTTGCCACAATTTATTATGATCCACACAGTCAAAGGCTTTAGAATAGTCAATGAAGCAGAAGTAGATGTTTTTCTGAAACTCCCTGCCTTTCTCCATTATCCAGCGGATATTGACAATCTGGTCTCTCGTTCCTCTACCTTTTCTAAACCCAGCTTGAACATCTGGCAACTTTCGCTCCATGTATTGCTGGAGTCTTCCTTGCAGGATCTTGAATATATATACTGTATCTATTTCATTATTTTATGAGAGATCAAAATAAGTGAAGATGTGCATTCCTTGAAGGATGCTGTTCTTCATTTTAAATACAGAGAGAAATGGGTTTCAGCACATTTAACATCCCTTTATATCTACTCTTTAGTTTCACTATCAAACTTGATAGTTTTTCACATACGGCCCACCACCACTGGAAGGCAATCTGCTTTTCCTTCAGTTTCATTTTGTTATACCCGTGTGCACAGAAAAACAATATTCTATCATTGTGATGTAATTTCCAGCCTCAAGGGAAAATTGGCTTGTCTTTGTTAGGAGTAACAATTTCTCTTTGCAAAGAGACTTTTGGAACTGACTATTCAGAGCTTTCAGCTAAACCACATTGTACTTTCTCTAGAGTGAAGTAGTTCTTTTTTAAAAGCTTAGCTTTTAAAAGCACTTACTATTGTAACTATTCTTGGTATTATGTAAGAATTACAAAGTCTAGTTCTTACAGAGAGAGGAACGAGTGAGAAAGATAGGTAAAGCATTATTCAGATGGTAAAGCTAAAGGAATGATGAACACTTTTTGGTAGCCCTCAGCTTGGGATATGAGTGAGAATGAGTTAATTTTGGTCGATACACTCATAGTTTGAATCTTCAAATGTTCCAGACACTTTCTGGTATTAATTGTATTTAAGTATATTCTGGCAAATTGGGACTTATTGGATAATAAAAGAAAATAGGGTTTGCACACATTTTTAGATCAAAAAAAGAGTAGAAACACATGTCTTCACATTCTGCCCTTCAGTTGAGGATCTAGCAGCCGTAATCTTGAGCATGTGGCATGCCGGAGGCCACATTTTATAGACTTATGCAGATCTGGGAAGCACATTCAGACATGTGTTGTACTCCCTCTCCTCTGAAAGAAATCTATCGTTATCTGATGATTGATTGATATCTATATCTATATCTCAAAGGTGCCAAATGTGAACCCTTTCTAAACACCGTTCCCTTCAATATTTTCCCTCCTTGTTCCCCTCTCCCCTAATTTTTCTGATTAGTTTTGCTTGTTTCTGTCTTGTAAGCCATATTGAAAAAAATAATAAAGTTATAAATTAAGAACAAGAATGACTATTCTATCAAGGTAGAAAACCATGAACCATGAAGGCAGCAATCACTTAGAACAAAATCAATTAGTGGTAATTGCTTTTCAGGATGTTGCTGGTGTGGTGGTGGCAGTTTTTGATTTCTGATCACAGAGATGAATGTTTGCCCAGAGAGGAATCCAGCCTTATCGTTTATGATTGTGTGACTAGCCACAATTATGCCTGTTAACTCTTTAATCCTACTGAGTAAATATAATTTGTGAAGATTCATCAATCTGAAAATCAGTAACATGAGTTTGCCCAGATTGGTATTTTTTCATGTCTACTGGGCTTTCTGAGCAAGAAACATCAAGGCTTGAGCATGCACTGGCTAGCAATTCATCAAGTAAGTGTGACCCCATAGATATGTCGGCCCACAGAGCCAAACTTTCACTGTTTGCTCTGCTAGCTTTTGGAAGCTGCAGTCAAATTATATCCATTATGAAAGTACAGTTGTCTCCTCACACAGATCTGATTAAAATGTTCCTTCTAGCAATCTCTAGTTCCTCCAAAACTATTCCATGGTTAACATCTCGTGGAAGTTGACCACATAGCAGTGCTGGAGGACCTAGAGATTCCTAGGGCCCATTCAGACAGTACTTTTTCCACAGGAGATACCGCTTCAAAATGGAGGGAGGCCAAACAATGTCCTCTGAGAATGCAAGAGCAATCACTACAATGGCCAAAAAACGCAAGAATATTCCAGTTTTGGCCAGAAAATGCAGATATTTGAATCTCTGTATGTCCCTACACTCAGAAAATAAAGGATTTTTATGTTGGTTTGTTCCTGGGTTATATATGGAGGTTCCTGGTTGGTTGCATTCTAAAAACATGGTCACAGTTGACTAGAGAGTGAAAACTTTATCCCGGCAAGAGAAACTTCATCTCCCACACATTTGTTGAACTTTGTGACACACAAACAAAGTGTTCGTCATGTAATCAACTTTTCCAATGTTATTATGATAAAAGCAATGAGGAACAGACATGTATAACCCAGGAATATCACCCTGTTGTTCCATGCCGCAAGCACACCATAAAACCTGTCTGCACAGATGGCCATGCAACCTCTATAACCCAGGAACTGAAATTATGCAATGATTTGCATATTCACATCTTAAGTTTTTTTTTTTTAAAAAAACCCATCAAAATTTCTGGCAGACATTCCACAGCAGCCATCTTGTGGGCTGCAAATTCTCAGGAGAAAGCAGAAAATGTGGATGGCATACCTGAGCATCTTCTCAGCTCCCAGGTTTTTTTTGCCCCCGACTAAAATCCGCAATTTGGTGCTCTTCGGAAGCACCCCTAGAGACAGGCCTGTAGCCAGGATTTTGATTCGGGGGGGGGGGGGGGCTGAGTCTGAGTGAGAGAGGATGTACCCTAGAAAATCTTTTGTATCATTATTCCAATACCCCCATGCATATGGGATATATTGAGCATGGTGATGAGATCATGAGATGAATAAACATAACAGTTTAAATAATGTACCAGTAAGGCCTCCTTGTAGACCACCCTGAGAATTTGGGGGGGGGGGGGTGGCTGAAGCCCCTCAAGCCCCCCCTCCTCTCCCAGCTACATGTCCTCCTATCAAACATGGAAGGGAGACTGTATCACCAAACGAAAACCAGAATGGATTAATGAATGCATTTGTTTTGTTAAAGTCCTTTATTCATGCTGAAGGAAAAACCACATAGCTTCTTCTGTCATATATTTCCCTACTTTTAAGGGTGAACAATAGATGTATCTTTTTTTGTTTACAAGTTTGAGACTGACTTGTTTGCAAGACCTTGGATTTGAGCTATTGAGCATTCTGATATAGCAATATTTATCTCCCTTTGCAAAGGTTAAATGTTCTGCTTTGATGTGACAGCTCAGCTATTTAAAGCTTAAAGACTCTTAGGCCAAAACAAAGTATATTACAAAGTCCTTTGTAAAATAACAATGGCCCTTTGGAATTCTTCCTAATCTCAGTTGTGTGTTTATTGCTTTATAAAAGGCATTTTTAAAATATCATTTGAAGACATTCTCCTCTTCCTTATTACTCACATGTCCCAGAAATATATCCTCTTTACACAAAAAACAGGCTAAGAATTTGGCCAGGCAAACAGGGAGTTTGTGTAGCAAGTTCTTCCACATTCTTGTTTCTTTCTTGAAATAAGAAGGGACACAGAGAATGTGTGTATGTTTCACATTCAAATACAGGGTTCCAGCACGTCTTCTTCCCTGTGCTGTTGCGGGCAAACTGGAAGTAGTATTGCCTGGTCTGATGGGATCAGTTGGTTGGGTGCACACTATTAGAGTTGAGCACATTATTGCAAATAGTTTATGGCAGGTGTGACATGAGACAAAATGTTAGAGTACGCCTGCAATTCTGCTGTGAGATTTGGGCAGCCAACCATGCTTTTCTCCAAAATCCACCTATTTCCAAGCTATGAGCAGGAAATAATAGTATTATCTCCTCCAACCAAAATATGAATTCTACCCACAAACTAATTTTCCTTCAGTTCCCAAATTTCTAGCATTGTGGCAACTTTAGTTGAACATTATATAGAAATACATTTTAGGCATCTAAAGAAATGGAAAAGTTAAAGTTACCAAGCAAATGAGCTGCAAATATAGCTGCAAATATAAGTGTTCAATATCTCATTCTCTGGAATGCTGGACATTTGAGAACTGAAGGAAAATTATATGTGAGAGGTCTCTGTTATTTTTGGGCCAATGTTCTCATTTTGCTCCCACAATAGATACAATACTAGTTCCATGTTTCCTTTTGGATTTGGAACTCAACCTTCCAATGCTACTGAACATGCTCAGTCCATATTGGTTTGTCCCTTAGATTGCAGGGTTTGTTTTTAGCTTCTAGTCACCCCCACTCTACAAAATGGGTTTTTGCTAACTTTGTGCTTCCATCAGGAAGTACTTGCTTCACAGTAATCCTGTTTTGGCTACACAGGTGTCAGAGCTCACTGCCTGAGTTTGTTATAAGAAAGGATTGTGCCTAAGACATGAGAAAAGCTTCAAATTACTGACCTTGTGCTATTGTATTTCTAGAGAGCCACAGCTCTTCTCAAATATAGTGTAAGTAAGTTATTTTAGAACATAGGGGGGTGTATATGAGAGAAAAAATGTTGAGAATGTGTTTCATGAGGCTGAGTAAAGAAGATTCCACTTTCATATCTTGTGTTTTGTGGAAAGTGATAACCCCCTCATTTATCCTATTGTGAAGATTATGAATTTAAGATACATTTGTGATTTTGCATCTCATTAGAAGGACAGTTGTTCCTTTAGAAAGTTATATCAATAGCGAAAACATAAGTAAGTTCCCGTTATGTTTCTATCCCTACATATACAGGGTTTTTCTCTCGTGTCAGGAGCGACTTGAGAAACTGCAAGTCGCTTCTGGTGTGATAGAATTGGCTGTCTGCAAGGACGTTGCCCTGGGGACACCCTAATGTTTTACCATCCTGTGGGAGGCTTCTCTCATGTCCCCAGATGAAAAGCTGGAGCTGACAGATGGAGCTCACCTCACTGTCCGTATTTGAACCACCAACATTTCGGTCAGCAGACCTGCCAGCAGAAGGGTTTAACCCATTGCGCCACCGGGGGCTCCGTACATATACAGGTATATCTATGCAAACACATCCAAACAATAAAGGTGGAAATGCCCTGCATCATCCAATGGGTTGCTCAGAAATATTATTTAGATTAAATTAATCAGTGCAGTTTGGGATTTTCATCAGCACTGAGTTGGTATAAGCCAGTGGTTCTCAACCTGTGGGTTCCCAGATGTTTTGGCCTTCAACTCCCAGTAATTCTAACAGCTGGTAAGCTGGCTGAGATTTCTGGAAGCTGTAGGCCAAAATACCTGGGGACTCACAGGTTGAGATCCACTGGTATAAGGCTTATGGTATGAGCTGAACATTTGGTTAATGTAATAAAATAGCAATGAAGATGTTGCGCTGCAAAGCAGTGCCTTTTATTATGCTTTCCCCAAATAAGTGCCTTGTGTTCTTTGTCATCCTTTACTGTCCTTATCACTACTCTGTATATAAACACTTCCAACAATGGATTTCTTATTTTTGCATAAATTATAAAAATTGAAGCACAAGAAAATCTATTCTGTACTGCTTGCTGTAACATTTGTTCAACAAGAGTATAAAATAGGCAGCTGATCAAATTTTTTTGTACAACCAACACCATCTCAAAATCTGCTCTTGTTTTGTCCCCCTTCAGTATTTTTAAAAGTTGAACATCAAGCCACAATTCTACTGAATGCCAAGCTAAACAGAGAAAGAAAACTGCTGAAATTTGTGAATCCCTAAGCTTCTTTCTTATCTCCTGCACTGCTTGCTAGGTGGTGGCATCTGGGGTTGGTGTCACTTAGTAACTGCTTCACTCTCCAAAGTGTGACATTACATTTCCACTTAGAGGAGCATGGGCATTGGTGTGAGTTAGACCCTAAGGAATCAAGGGAGCAAATAGTCATTGTGGCAAGAAAATGTGTTCAGTTGAGAAGTACTCCTCCAAATCTTGAGCTAACATTGCTAAGTCTTGTGAATTAAATTGTTGCTGAAACGAATTGATGGGGGACACTCTTATACTCTCCACTCCTATTGAGTTCATTCTTTGGTCAAGTGATCATTTGACCAAATAATCTTCAGAAAGATTAGTAAATTCGGCTTCAGGATATGTGACTGCAGCTCTTTTCCCCTGAGTCTAAGCCAAGCTTATAAAGGAACTAAAAGAGCCAAAATCCTACACATTTAAACTCATTGCAGTGGCTGCGCTTTTCTAAATGAGATCACTCATTCATTTTGATTGGTAAAGATTGGTAAGGAAAGCAGAGGAGTGAGGTTTTTATTTTCTTTAAACCACAGAAAATATTGGGAAACACGTGGCTGGGGGGCAAATAATGCAGCCATTACTTCATAGTGCTTTACCTCTTGCAAGAGAGAGGAAGGGAGCAAATTCCCTCCTTAGCACAGTTCATTTATTTAACACGACCTGTCACATCTTCCCCTTAGCATTAGATTTTTCCAGAGACCATTGTAGTCATTCCCCAGGTTTCTCTGCAAAATTGCTTCCATGTTTCAGAACCATTCGTTATAGAAGCACTCTTGTTGGAATGAAAACCCAAGGACCTTGAACACAGAATTCAAGGCCTAGAGAAAAAGCTATACATTTTAATGGCATGCAGCTGAAATGAGAACTCTCTTTCCAACTCCCTCCTACCCTCCTCATTTACTCTTTTCCTAATTAGTATCAGAAATGTGTCAGTAATATTTAGAAAGAACAATTAATGCCATAAAGATGTGAATCACTGTGTTTTTCTTCCAGTGGTACCAAATTGAAAACACACACATTTTGTTCGGTTGCTGGTTAACTTGGGCTATTTAGTTTATTTATTTGGGAGTTGATTGATGACCAAGGTTATGAGACATGACCTACTCCAAAAAATATGGTTATATGGAGGGGGATATAATAAATGTGAGCTCATTCAGTTACATCACATTGATATGAGATGATGTTAAAGATGAGAGACTGCATGTGGAATTAGGTATATATATATCAGTGTATACCTTTCTATTAAAATTTATATTGCCAGCTAGCCAGAGCTCTTCTAAGTCAGATATATAGAATGGCTATAGAAAATTGGAACAGATCGTTAGTGATAGTTTTTGAAAAATAGTAGAAATTAAGTTATGTAGAAGGTAGCAGATGGTACCTTGTTTGATAAATAACTGTTACTATAACTAGGTAAATGTAAAGGTTTTCCCCGACATTAAGTCCAGTCGCGTCCGACTCTGGGGGTTGGTGCTCATCTCCATTTCTAAGCTGAAGAGCCAGCATTGTCCATAGACACTTCCAAGGTCATGTGGCCAGCATGACTGCATGGAGCGCTGTTAAATTCCCGCCGGAGTGGTACCTATTGATCTACTCACATATGTATGTTTTCAAACTGCTAGGTTAGCAGAAGCTGGGGCTGACAGTGGAAGCTCATGCTGCTCCCCGGATTCGAACCTGTGACCTTTTGGTCAACAAGTTTAACAGATTAGCGGTTTAACCCATTGTGCCCCCAGGTTAAATGGTTATACGAGTAGTAACTATAACTACTCGTATATATTGTATTAGAGGAAGTAGGTCAAGTTTACAAATTCATTTGGGTGGTTGGAAGCCAAACCTTGTTTATCACCCTGGTTTGTCTTTTTCCTATGTTGTTGTTGTAATATTTTATGTTAAAGTACTTTATAGTTTAATCCCTGTATGTGTTTTATACAGTTGTCTCTCCACACTCACTGTTTTGCCATCTGTGGATCCAATCATTCATGGATTTGACATTGCCCCATTCTGACCAATTTCTTCTCACTTTCCAAGATAAATGATCCTTGGCTAGGGTCCCTTAGCCCAAGAAGTTAGGAATGTAGACTAAGGTAATGCCTCCCAAACCTTGGCTTGGTCTGTTTCACATCTCTATGGGCTAAGGAGCAGGAGGAGTGAATGCCTGGCAGCAAGGTGCCCCCCCAGGCTTGAAGGAAGTACCCCCCCCCCCATTTGTCTTCTTACCTTGATAAGGAAGTCGATAGGCAGCAGAGGAAGAGAAGGAAGAGAGAACAGAATAGGTATTGCTTCTTGCAACATTCCCTAAGTTTCTATCAGACCCTGGGAGCTTACTGTGTTCTGAGAGAGCTGGTGCGTGTGTGTGTGTGTGTGTGCGTGCACGTGCATGTAATCATCGCCTCTGCCTTCCCCACATTTCCTGAAGTTGGGGCTGCAGTATGAATGGACACACACTAGTTTCAGCTTCAGCGATGGAGAGCACTCCCCGTCAAAATCTGAGACTCCTGTGTGAATGCACACACACCAGTTCTAGCTTCGGTGGTGGCAGTGATCACTCCCGGTATGAACCTGGGACTACTGTGAAAATGTGCACATGATCCTGGGCTTTGCGAGGGAGGCGGTAGGGCCCGGCATTCATCGAATCATAGAATAATAGAGTTGGAAGAGAGTGCATGGGCCATCTAGTCCAACCCCCTGCCATGCAGGAAAAGCACAATCAAAGTACCCCTGACAGATAGCCATCCTGCCTCTGTTTCAAAGCTTCAAAGGAAGGAGGTTCCACCAGACTCCGAGGCAGAGAGTTCCACAGCTGAAGAGCTCTTACAATCATGAAGTTCTTCCAAATGTTAAGGCGGACTCTCCTTTCTGGCATGCATTTTTTATGCTTGCTGTCATCAGGAGACTCCTTAGCCTCCCTCGCAAGTTGGGGAGCAGTTGGGAGCCTTGCTCCGTCTCCACTATAGTCACATTTTTTTTCACTTTCCTGGGGGGGGGGGGGGGGGTCCTATGCCCGTAAGTCCAACGAATGTAGAAGGCCAACTGACTAGCAAAAAAAGTGCTTTGTGTACATTGAATAAATAGGTATTCAAGAAAGTAAATGACTTTAGCATAGAGTGGCCACAGAGATTGCTCAGTGTGGTGCAGCTGAGAAAGTGTCACCTGTTGAATTTTCTTTTATTGCATAGTTTTTTAAAAACACAAAGGCCTGGAGTCAGTTATGTATGTGATTCATACCGGGGGTTGGTTTTGTGTGTGATTCATATTGATAGTAGATTAGAGAAATGCTATGTTGGGGGACTGGGGGAATGTCAAGATGGCAGTTTGCTTGCAAGGTGCACAGCTAGGATTCCCTACTACATTGTTGCCAGTCATAAACTACCAAGGGGTTCCCTCATCTCTGGACCTAGCCTCACTAGAAAAAAAACATGACATCGCTCACTACAAATTGGCCCCTGACAGCAGGAGGAAAAACCAAGAGGAAAGCAGAGGTTCCTTGGCATGTTTTAGCACAGGGTCCGGCAGCTTTGCTGCCACCACTGATACAACTTTCAGTTATTAAAGACCTTCTTTTTGTAGGAGAGGGAAATGTCAGAAAATATCTCATCTTCTTTTCAGCCTGGGGATTAGTAGACAGTAACTGGTATTGAAACTTTGTTTGGCATTTGCACAGTTCATTCACAAGGCTTTTAGCGTGGCTATAAATGGTTCAGTGAACCAATTTTACACTTGGAGCATGTGGAGAAGGCAGACTCGAGGCTTGCTAGCTTACTGGGGGAACACGGGGGCTTCTGACTTGAGATCTGACAGCTGGCGGGAGTTCAGTGTGTGGCAACAGTGAGCTGACTGGTTACAGTGAAGACCTGAGGATTGGCCCACAATGTGACTGATGAACATAGAGAGTAACATCTGGCAGGGGAATAGAAAATGATAGGCCACATGTGTAAATAACTGGGTGAATGGAATAAATCTGCATTTCCTTCGACATTGCACAGAGGAAAATAGGTACCCGCTTGTAATATTATCATAGCAATTATGACTGCCAGAGTCCCTCCTCTATCCCCACCACTGTTAGACTTTGCTGAAGGCTCTCTTTTCACCTGCTGCTGCTCTGTGTTTTGTCCATTTCCTTTGAGTTTGCCTGTCCTCTGCAAATTTAAGAGCAAAGATATGTTTGCTTTGGCCAACAACATTTGCAGGGAGTGGGAGGGAATTGTCCCATGATATCTAATCAAGAGCTCAAAATGAACTCCGGTTGCTGCTGTGCATAAAAAGAATGCCATGTGCATATGGCTTACTTGTTAGTGTGCAGGGACTGGCTACAAGATTTGTTTATTGCTCACCCAAAGATGGAGAGAGAGCTGGAGAATGACAATGCTAACTACTCACACTAGTGAAGCATTCCCCAAAGGCACCAACAAGGATGTATTGGGGTTGGTTATTTGCCAGGGCAATCTGCCAAGAAATAGGATTGTCCAAGGGAATAAAGACAGCTGGAAAGCATGCATCTGAATACATTAATCTGTAGCAAAATTACTCACATAACAAGCTGATACCTGGAACTATAAACTGGCTGTTTTCCAAGGCTTCTGATGTGACTATTTTTAAAACAATGAAAACTGTTCTAGTTATTTTTACATCACAACAAGTAAATTTACCTTTAAAAATTCAGTTGTAATTGTGACACCCTAAAGGTTGCACGCTGCAAGTCTCACCACATTAAAGCAGTGGATGTGGCTCTTAATGAGACATGCCACATTATCACAGGATGTCTACGCCCTACATCACTGGAGAAATTGTACTGCTCAGCTGTCCCGAAGTAGTAACCAATAATGAAAGGACCAAGGCAGTGACATCTCCAGCCCATCCCCTATCCAGTTATCAGGCAGCATGCCAACACCTTAAATCGAGAAATAGTTTTCTGAGATCTAAGAGATACTTGCAGGAACACCTCAGCAAGTGAGAGTCCAAAAGTGGCAGGCTAAAACCCAGAATTTCAACCCATGGCTGATACCAACTGAGAGACTCCCCCCTTGGGCACACAGAAGACTGGGCAACTTGGAAGGCACAGAACAGACTGCACTCTGGCACCACAATATGCAGATTCAATCTTAAGAAATGGGGCCACAAAGTACAGTCCACAACATGTGAGTGTGGAGAGGAGCAAACCACAGACGATTTACTACAAAGCAGTCTGAGCCCTGTCACATGCACAATGGAGGACGTTCCTATAGCAACACCAGAGGCACTCCAAGTAGCCAGCTACTGGTCAAAAGACAATTAGTATAATGCCAAGTTTTAAAACTTTGTTTGTGTTTTTAAATGTAAGACAACTGTACCCTCGGTTTGCTTCTGATATGATAAATAAATAAATAAACCCCAAAGGTGTGTACGAGAGAGTAACCTGCGACTAATTATTTTAAGCAAACTCTGTGTTGACATATAAATTGATACTACCAATGCATTTAAAAATACAGTTTTCACATATTAAATGTTATTGGTCTCAGTCATGGCACTCCTTACTAATAATAACCTTTCCTTTTCAAAAATTATTGTGGATATCTGTACACCTTGTAAAACTAGACATGTTAAGGTGTAGCGATTATTGTACAATTTATGCATAAATGCATATGAAATTATATGTGAAAATAATATATACCCATGGGATTGACATGTACAAAGTGACCTAAAGTTTCAAGGAATTCTGCCTATAATGTTTGAGGAGTCAATATATGTTGTAAGGAATAATTTTTAAAACTTTATGACTGACATTATTTGACAGTATTAGTGGAAGGAAAATGATCCCTTTCTACTGGATTTCCCAAGCAAGCAAGTAATCTGAGTGAATCTAGTTTTGGCTCAATTCCCATATGAAGTAATGTAGTAATTTGTAGCAATGATTTATTCCCCAGTTCACATAGGGCCCTGCCACACAGCCCTATATCCCATAACATCAGGGTCAGGCCCGTAGCCAGGATTTCGTTTTGGGGGGGGGGGCTGATTTTTTTTTGGGGGGGGTTGGGGGGTGAGTTTCGGGGGGGCTGAGTCTGAGTGAAAGAGGGTCTAGCCTAGTAAACCTTTTGTATCATTACCCCAATACCCCCATGCATATGGGATATATTGAGTATGGTGATCAGATCATGCTATGAATAAACATAACAGTTTAAATAATGCACCAGTAAGGCCTTTTCGCGAACCATCATGAGAATTTCAGGGGGGGGGGGGGGGGCTGAAGCCCCCCGAGCGCCCCCCCCCCCCGGCTACATGCCTGATCAGGGCAGAAAATCCCACAATATCTACTTTGAACTGGGTTATCTGAGTCCCCACTGCCAAATATTCCAGTTCAAAGCAGATAATGTGGTATTTTATTCAGTTGTGTGGAAGAGGCTTTTTGAGTCTCGCGCCCAAACAGAGCATGGTGGTTATTTTATTTAGTCTGAATTTATAGTATATGGTCAACTCACATTTTCCTCACTGTATCAGTAATGATTTCCAGATTATAATAGGCACTGGGTGAATTCTGTGAAGTCATTAAGTATGTTGCCACTATAAATTCTTGAAGCTCGTTTATATCATGCATTTCTTGAGGTAAATGGACTTTTAATTGGTTTAATTTCATGTTTCATTTAAGAGGATTGTACTTAATGCTTTTTAAATTTTTGTATTCCAGCTTGGTTTTAGCAGTTTTGTTTTAATGTATGGTATGATTAGCTTTGAGCCCCATATGGAAAAAACAAAAACAAAACAAAACCAAAGGGTATAAATTGAATGAATGAATATATTTATCTATAGAGCTTCTGTGCTTGGGATTGCTCTTTGTCTCACCCTTCTTTATTTTGTTCTCTTCAACCCCATGCTTCCCATGTATTTTCATTTTTCTGGCACATTTGCTTTTGTCCAATGTATTGCATTGTGTAAACAAAATGTTATTCTAAAGCTAAAATGCTTTGCAAATTAAGTATGACTTGCTTAATTTTCCCCTTTTGTGTGTGCGCATGCAATTAACTGGATTGATATCAGTCATTTGCGTGTATATATTATAATTTGGTTTTCCCTTGTTGCCACTGCTTTTATATGCTTCTAGTGCTTTTTGGGTACCTAAGGACTATCATGCAGTAACTATTATTTATCGTGTCAGAAGCGAATTGTGAGTACAATTAAAATGTATTTAAAATGCAAACAAAGTTAAAAACTTGCCATTATGTTAAATGTCCTTTGATCAGAAGCTGACCACTTGAAATGCCTCTGGTGTCGCTGTGAGAAGTTCCTCCATTGTGCATGTGGTAGGGCTCAGGTTGCATTGTAGTAGTTGGTCTGTGGTTTGCTGTCCTCCGCACTTGCATGTCGTGGACTCCACTTTGTAGCCCCATTTCTTAAGGTTAGCTTTGCATCTCGTGGTGCCAGAGTGCAGCCTGTTCAGCATCCTTCAAGTTGCCCAATCTTTTGTGTGCCCAGGAGGGAGTTCCTCATCCAGCCTCAGCCATTGATTGAGGTTTCAGGTTTTAGCCTGCCACTTTTGGATTCTCAGTTGCTGAGGTGTTCCTGCGGATATCTCTGTTGATCTTAGGAAGCTGTTTCTTGATTTAAGGCTTTGGCATGCTGGCTGATATCTGAACAGAAGATACCAGCCAGAGGACTTGCAGCATGCAGTAACTGATGAAAACCACTATAAAGATTCTCCAAGACAACACATTACTCAGTGTGATAGGCATAGTAATAAGGCTGTTGAGTTTTCACTGTGGAGTTCTAGCTCCAAATTTTTGTTCTGCCATGAAACTCTGAAGTGGCTTTGGACAAGCAACAAGACACATCCACATGAACATCTTGAACCGTGTTTACAAAAGTCACAGGTTACTCTGGAGTTTCCCTGAAACCCGGGAGCAAACCTGGGCACTGGGTCCATGTAAACAGTTTCAGACCTTGGTTCTACCAACAGAGGGTTCTACTAACCCATCAAGTATTGAAGTAATTTGGTGTACTATTATAAATAAAGTTGAAGACAGATGTATTTCAAACAGATCTTGAAGTTAGCTGTATGCTGCCTATACAAAAGCCCTGCTTCAAAATGGCAAGTTAGAGAGTAGCCAATATAATCCTCCTTTCACAGTAAAGAGTTTGAAAGATCCTGGGTTAAGATCCTTTTGAATATGATACCTGCAGCATACAGCATTTAAAAATGAACAACTTGCTTTTCAGTAGTCCTGATAGGTGTCATGTTTCACCCCAAACCTTTAATGCTTACTACTGCAATTTTATGTTAAAAGCTACTAAACATGACTAGGATTTCAGTTCTTGTATAGAAGGCCTTGATATATTGGTTTATTGTCCCCAGTTTATTCTTGAACCAGTTGAATAATTTTCTGAAACTGCCAGATTTGAATTACATTTATACCTCTTGCTGAATCTCTGGAGAACGGTGTAGAGACAAAGCATTAATCAAGATGCGAAATGTATAACATGAAGCTGTAACCAGGAAACTACTCAATTGTAGTGTCAAAAACATATTAGAAAAGATGGCAGAGCCTCTTCTGGCCTGGAATCCTTCCGTATGATAAAAGGGGAGTCTTTACTTCTCAGCTGTCGCCACAATCCTCCACTTTTTGTAATGATAATGTAAGGGATGTTTTGTACATGCGTATTCTGCTTTTTCATATTATTTTTAATCTTTTATACTACTGACCATTAACAATCTGGATAAGAGCAATCAGGCTGCCTTGATGAATGGTGGTCCCTTACTGTAAAAACCCAGTTCTTTTTTCATACAGTGCTAACATTTAGAAGAACCATCTTATTGTGTTGTCAAAGGCTTTCATGGCTGGAATCACTGGGCTGCTGCGAGTTTTCCGGGCTGTATGGCCTTGTTCCAGAAGCATTTCATCCTGATGTTTCACCCACATCTATGGCAGGCATCCTCAGAGGTTGAGGAATCTTTTGAAAAACTAGGCAAGTTGGGTTTATATATCTGTGGAATAATATCCAGGATGAGAGAAAGAACTCTTGGGTGCTTATTTTATTTCATCTTATTTTCTGTAGTTCTGCCCAGTACTTGAATTAGAATGGCAACAATGTCCTTGCTTTATTAGACATGGGATGTTGTTGTTGTTGTTGTTGTTGTTGTTGTTGTTATTATTATTATTATTTGAAACACAACAAGATGAGTCCACAGCAGACATTTTGCTGGCTGTTGAATTGGATCACATGTCGGACACTTCCCAAGTGTCTAGGACTGTGTGATGTATCAGCGAATAATGCATGCAGATCCCAGTAAGGTGGCCTTCTGCAGCTGGCAGATGGTAATTTTGTCAGTGCCGATTGTGTTTAAGTGCAGGCCAAGGTCTTTAGGCAATGCACCCAGTTTGCTGATCACCACTGGGACCACCTTTACTGGTTTGTGCCAGAGACTTTGCAGTTTGATTTTTAAATCCTCATATCATGTCAGCTTTTCCAGTTGTTTTTCTGCAATCCTGCTGTCACCTGGGATTGTGACATCAACAATCCATACTTTGTTTTTTAACACGATTGTGAGGTCAGGAGTATTATGCTCCTAAACTCTGTCAGTCTGAATCCGGAAGTTCCAGAGGAGTTTGGCGTGTTCATTCTCTGTAACTTTTTCAGGCTTATGATTCCACCAGTTCTTTGTCGCAGGCAGACGGTATTTGTGACACAAGTTCCAATGAATCATCTGAGCAACTGTGTTGTGCCTCTGCTTGTAGTCAGTCTGCGCAATCTTCTTGCAGCAGCTCAGGATGTGATCTATTGTTTCGTTTCCTTCCTTGCAAAGTCTACATTTGGGATCTGTTGTCAACTTTTCAATTCTGGTTTTGATGGCATTGGTTTTAATGGCTTGTTCTTGGGCTGCCAGAATCAGGCCCTCCGTCTCCTTTTTCAGAGTTCCATTTGTGAGCCACAACCATGTTTTTTCTTTGTCAATTTGGCTCTCAATTTTTCCCAGGAACTGTCCATGGAGAGTCTTCTTTTGCCAGTTTTCTCTTCTGCTCTGGATTGTGTTTTTATGGTATTCCCTCTTTGTCTTTTGCTATTATTATTATTATTATTATTATTATTACACATACAAACATATGTCATACCTATAAATGCACACACACACATACCCTATTTATCTTTGTCTGTGATTGGTGATGTCTCTTGTATACAAAGACTGTGGATGAAGCTTTGTTGTGGAACTTTCTGTGATGTTGCAACAGTGGTGTTTGGGACTCAGGTCCTATGCTCTTCCATGCCCAAATCAATGTTTCAGCAAATATGGTACTTTGTAAGCACAATGCCAGATTCAATGGTGAGACCTTTGAGAACCTTTGCCAATGCTACTTTAGCCCAGAAAATGAAACTGAATAATGTTTTAAGGCCTTCATTCAATAGATCAGTTGATGATGCTTTCTGTCTTGGTAGAAAATACATTCTGGAATTGAGTTTATGGTCGAAAATCAGCTTTCTTCCTAACTGTATTATTCATGTTGAACTCTTTTGTTGTTCATTTGTTCAGTCATCTCCGACTCTTCATGACCTCATGGACCAGCCCACGCCAGAGCTCCCTGTCGGCCGTCACCACCCCCAGCTCCTTCAAGGTCAGTCCAGTCACTTCAAGGATGCCATCCATCCATCTTGCCCTTGGTCGGCCCCTCTTCCTTTTGCCTTCCACTTTCCCCAGCATAATTGTCTTCTCCAGGCTTTGCTGTCTCCTCATGATGTGGCCAAAGTATTTCAACTTTGTCTCTAGTATCCTTCCCTCCAATGAGCAGTTGGGCTTTATTTCCTGGAGGATGGACTGGTTGGATCGTCTCACAGTGCAAGGCACTCTCAGCACTTTCCTCCAGCACCACAGCTCAAAAGCATCGATCTTCCTTCGCTCAGCCTTCCCTAAGGTCCAGCTCTCACATCCGTAGGTGACTACAGGGAATACCATGGCTTTGACTAGGCGGATCTTTGTTGCCAGTGTGATGTCTCTACTCTTTACGATTTTATTGAGACTGGACATTGCTCTCCTCCCAAGAAGTAAGCATCTCCTGATTTCCTGGCCGCAGTCTGCATCTGCAGTAATCTTTGCACCTAGAAATACAAAGTCTGTCACGGCCTCCACATTTTCTCCCTCTATTTTCCAGTTGTCAATCATTCTTGTTGCCATACTCTTGGTTTTTTTGACGTTTAGCTGCAACCCAGCTTTTGCGCTTTCTTCTTTCACCTTGATTAGAAGGCTCCTCAGCTCCTCCTCGCTTTCGGCCATCAGAGTGGTGTCATCTGCATATCTGAGGTTGTTAATGTTTCTTCCAGCAATTTTCACCCCAGCTTTGCATTCATCAAGCTCCGCACATCACATGATGTGTTCTGCATACAAGTTAAAAAGGTTGGGTGAGAGTATGCAGCCTTGCCGTACACCTTTCCCAATCTTGAACCAGTCTGTTGTTCCGTGAACTCTAGTATTTTACAAAGCTATAGCAGTTCCAATGTTGACAGACCAGAGATCTAGGACACAAGAGCAAGGAGAACTTTACATAGTCAAAGATGGATCACAAGGCCCCACAAAAATAGAGGATTTCAAATAAGAAAAATCCTCTTTTTTAACCTGACAGAGCACCTCCCCAGGATTCTCTAGGTTCTCCAGGTAAACCTATGGCCAGTTTCTGCCAGGTGTTGCTCTGGACAACCTAGAGAGACCATATAGTTAATGAAATCCATGAAGAATCAAATACGCAAACACTAAACCTGCAAATGTGGAGGGCTGACTGTAACTGTGTTTGCAACTGTGCTCCTGTGCTAAGGAAAGAAAGCCTATACAGTTCATATTGTATTCCTCACTATATTCATTTAGAATTACTATCATGATAATGTGCATAAGGCACAAGGAAAGAAAGAATGACAGACAGACAATTTACATAATAGTGAAGTCTTTTAATGTTAGAATCCTATCTTGCCCTCAGCTTTTAAAGGGCTGTATGACTCCCCTTGGATTTTTTATGACTTGTTTTTAAAAGTTTGTACTATCCAGTATGAACTCTTGGCATCATGCAGGCAGACTCTTTTTAACAGTTGCTATCTTAGTCAATACCTCACCTAGAGAACTGAAAGACTGTGGAAAAATCAGATAACGATTTTTCCCCTTCAAAATCAGCACAAACACGCACAACCACACACACACAGATCCTGCATTTTTCTGTAGTCCTCCCCCAGCCTCCACATTTCTGGCAACAGCTGAAAAAAACCCTGCTTTTTCCAACAAAGCATTACGTTTTAGTGAAAGGAAATGTAATTTCCCAACAAGAGGAGCTACAGATGACAAAATAAGAAAGGTAAAGGTAAAGGTAAAGGTAAAGGTTTCCCCTGGCATTAAGTCTAGTCGTGTCCGACTCTGGGAGGTGGTGTTCATCTCCATTTCTAAGACAAAGGGCTCATCTCCATTTCTAAGCTGTAGACACCTCCAAGGTCATGTGGTCAGCATGACTACATGGAGTGCCGTTATCTTCCTGCAGAAGCAGTACCTATTGATCTACTCCCATTTGCATGTTTTTGAACTGCTAGGTTGGCAGAAGCTGGTCCTAACAGCGGGAACTCACCCTGCTCCCCAGATTTGAACCACCAACCTTTCAGTCAGCAAGTTCAGCAGCTCAGCAGTTTAACCCACCAGGAGGACATAACAACAATGAGGCAGCAGCTAAATGATCCGTGCAGGGGGAAAATGTATACAAAATTGATAATACAGGGTTAGTCAAAATGAATAGGCCAATAAGAAAATTAATTGTAGCCGAATTGGCCTATTCATTTTGACTAACCCTGTACTACTCCACGTTAAAAAAATTACGTGAAATAATCAGAAAACATTTTGCAGCCATGGTTAATGTTGACTGGTTTATCTGAAGAAACTAATTGAGACTATAGATTTCAGATGCTGACTTGTTTAAATGGATCATAGTTAAAACTAGCCAGTTTCCATTTAAGACAAAACTATACGTGTTTTCACTATTCTAAAACTGAATGAGGAGAGAAGAATGGGGAAGCCAACTTATACTTAAAACCTTATGTCTGCTTAATGTAATGTTAACATTATATTCAGACCTGGCCATTGGTTGGATGTTAGTATCATAAAACTGTATTGGGAGAGGGCAGTCCATTCACCTGTCACTCCACATTTTTGTGGGCCAAAAATATGTGCTGCCTGTTTACAGAAGCTACATTGAAAACATGGTAGCTGTGGGTGCTGCCAGAATGAAAAATGGCAAATAGGATAAGTTGGAAGGACGTTCCTTTCAGATGTCCCAGACAATTGGTAAAATGCCTTGGTGTTAGGGCTTTAGGAGTGACAACCCCCTCCTATTTATTTAAAATGATTATATCCAAACATTACGCAAAAACATCAGGGACTAGCATTTGGAAATACATTTTTATTGAGCATAGCATTGTTCCAGCTGAATCTGAAACAGCCCACAATGTATTGTCCACTTGGGAACGGCTCCGTTCAACTTAGTCTTATCCTGTCTTGCAGATGTTTAAGATAAAAATACACATTGGCGGTAGATTCTTCCTTCCTTGTAATCATCTACCGATTGCTAGTTGCTGGGTTCCCTTATCGTCTCCTGATCTTAGAGTTCTCTGGAAGAAAGTTGATACATGTGTTCCATGAAGTAGAGCTCTTCTGTGCTTGTTGTTCTCTTTCCTGCAGTCAAAGGATTGGGAAGCTCTTCCATGTGTTTTTCAGTAGTTAACAGCTCAGTTTACATATTGGGTAGGTACATCAGGTGCTGAAATTGTACATATACATCTCCACCCACAGGACCACCAGCTGTTTCTTTCTCATGCTTGACTCATTATTTACTTTTATAATAGGATTACACCATCACTGGGTGGATCCAGACAGGCCTTTATCCCAGGAGAATCCGTGTTTTAAAAACGTGGATGTTCCTGGGGGGCTGTCCACACCCACCCCAGAAAGCGCACACTTTCGGGGGTGGGTGTCCAGATGCTCTCACGGGACTGGCCTGGGAGAACATCTGGAAGCCCTCCCTCCAAGCCCCCAGACCCCTTTGAAAATTAAAATAAACTTATCTGGCCTCCAATACACTATCGGAGCAGCTCTCCCAGTACGTAGAAATGATGTGCCAGGAGAGTGGGGGGGGGGGGAGATTTTCCTCCTCCTCCCCCCCCCCTGCTCTCCTGGTGCATCATTTCAACGCACCAGGAGAGCTGCTCCAAGAGTGTACTGGAGGCCAGGTAAGTTTATTTTAGTTTTCAAAGGGGTCTGGGGGCTTGGGGGGTGGGTATTCCCACAGTTTTCCAGACTAATTAAGTTCTGGAAAACTGTGGGAATGATGTTTGGACTGCAGTCCGGACACCGGAAATAGTGGGTTTATCCCGCGCCTTCCAAGAATATGCAGAATAAATCCACTATCTAATTAATTAACTTTAAAACAGGATTTTCCTGGTTTGTAGCAAATTAATTTGGGACTGTCCAGAACATTGTCTGGACAGTTCTTTCTTTATTGCAGGAGTTACCGCAATAAAGGTACTGTCTGGATGGGCCCAAAGTGTCTGATGGAACATAGTTACACATACTGTTAAACACTATACTTCCACTGGTGATATAAGATATTATTTAACAAGCTTAGAAAATAACTTACTTTGATCAAGTTCATATGGACATTTTTTTTTCTTTCATTTTAGGTGTATGGTCTCTAGGAAGCAAGGCGTTCTTATAATGTTAACTCCCCCCCCCCCCCCCGCCCTAAACTCCCGAGGATAGTCTGGGGGGGGGGGTCACATCTAAAACTATGAAAACATTTAACATTAATTGATTAATAAAGAAAAGATTACTTCTTTGTTAATTAACTCTTGAAATCTGGGCCAGCTGATCGTCCAAAGACAGCGTGCTTATTAACTGGGTAAAATTCACCTAACTGGGTAATATGATAACCTGACTTTCAATGTTTCCATATACACTTTTTCCTTTATTGCTCCCTGTAGCAATTACTCACTGTGGTTATATTTCTCCTTTGTTATAATTTCTGCTTCATCTTCTCTGACATCAGAAATGGTTCCAGTAGGAAGAGTCAGCATGCCATTAGGGCATAACTGTAAGCTGGAGTGAAAGAGAGCATTGCTTTTATGTTCATGCAATAGCTGAGTTAGGGAAGATTTTGCTTCTGTTTGGGTAGATGTTCTCATGATGGTTTAGGGAATTAGGTCCGAAGCTAAGCAGTAAGTATAAAGTTACTGGTTTTCGGGGCAGAAAGAAGAAGGCTCCTTAGTAGAAGATAATGCAGCCGGAGCCTGATAAGTAACAAGCAAAGTACTGGCCTATTTTCCAGGCAGCTGTATCTTTGCCATGAACATGCCCCATTACTTAAAAGCAGAACCACAAAGGCAATCAGCATATGAGTCACTCTGGGTCAGTTTTGGAGTCCCTTTGGTAGGCAGCTGGGTTAAATCACTGATTGCCTGGAACAGAAGCCCAGGATCCGAGCATCACTGTTCCTGGAAAAGCTTTGCTCTGCTCCTTGTGTTTATGCTTTCAAAAGAAGCAGCAGCAAAGATATAGGTGAGCTTTAGGCCAGCATGTTTATCTTTCTCTGTGGCACATCCAGTAGACCTGATCATAATATTTTTGAAAAATAGACTCTGGGATTGTAGTTTAGATTTCCAAGAACTGGGAATATGCCATACAAAATAGAGAAATTCCCAGTCCCGGTGATTTCATTGAGAGATCTGCAAATGCCACTTTCAAAATGGCACCTGTGAGCAGCAAAGGCAGACACATTATGGAAGACAATTATAAAGACACTGGTGATAACCACCAAAGCACTAGTTAATTTTTGTGACTGGAGCTGTAGTGGACACTGTTGCATCTTTGGGGGCCTTTTCATACTTCACAGTTATAGCTTAATCATGGAATTTTTCCAAAGAGTTTTTACTCCCACAGAACTTTACTCTGGCTCAGACTTTCTTGCGAAACCTTCCTTCCTTATTTAGGCAGTCCCTCGTAGATTGAGGACGATGGTCTTCCACATGTAGTGTCTTGATGGTGGGCCCGTTGGTGGCTGTGGAGCCCTATTCTTGATCCGCATGTTCTCCCGTAGTGAGGACATTGGTTTCCAGACAGAAGGCGGTCCAAGTCAGGGTTGGTTTGATGTGCCTTCCTCTTGGCACATTTCTCTCCTTCACCCTCCATTCGTGTCTGTTCAAATTCTGCAGCACTGCTGGTCATAGCTGACCTCCAGTTAGAGCCCTCAAGGGCCAGGGCTTCCCTGTTCTTGGTGTGTATGCCACAGATTTTGAGGTTGGCTTTAAGCCCACCTTTAAATCTCTTTTCCTGTCCACCAGCCATCGTTAATTCTTTCCCTAAGCATTGTGTACCCACAAAGTTCGTCCTTCTTTCATCTACTCTGATGGCTTGGTTGCTTTGTATAATGTTAAGTTTGGAAACAAAGACATTAAAATTTCATTTTTTAAAGCAGAGGTACCTTGAATTTCAATAGGATCTTCATACTCCAGCATGGACTTTTAAAACAGTTTTTAAAAAGATTGCAAAAAAGATCTTTTTGCAGAACCTATATGGTGCTTTAGGGTTCCACAGAACACAGTTTGGGAACTGCTGCACTAGATCATTCTTGCTGAGAATACAAACTGGTATTGCCTATACAGTAAATCCCATCCATAGAAAAGAACCCTAGTAGTTATATATACGTATATAGAACTATAAAGGATTTGATTTGAGATAATCACGTGGCTGTGTTTTAGTTAATCTGGGGACTGCTGAAAGCCAGTCCTGTAAAACTTGGGACACACCAATCTAAATGAAGTTCAACATTTAGGGGTTGTAATAAATCTGCTGTTTGCCTAGATTAGTAGGCACCTTGTAAGTCACTATAAATGTTCTGTGGGATGCATTTAGCTTGTAGATCTCAGTTTGTGCAGGCCTGCTCAATCATCTTAAAGGCCAAAGCCTATACAAATCTATGTGTTCAGCATCAGTGATAGGCTTGGTGCCATGATGTGGAGAAATTCTGTGTTTATGGCTTATATTAGGTATGTTATGACTTGCATGTCACAGTAAGGCAGGCTTCTGTAGGAGTTTATTGTCCTAGTACGTGCTACCAAATACTCCCATTGCAGTAGTAGTAACAAAGTGCAGTTTTGGTTCCTGAATTTGTTTGTTGAAAAAGAAAATATGGGCGAAGGCCTGCTCCATGGCTTGTTTTCCTGTTAACACACTAAAATCCTAGGTAAGATAGACAAGCAAGAGACACTGTGCTTGGGGTTTCACATGCCATAGGAAACAAGCTACTGGACATAACCAAGTTGGGTGGTTAGTTTAGCAGTTCTTGTTGAAAGTAGTAAAAGTTAACTAGATTAAGTTACACTCCCCCTGAAGTCACAGGTCCACAGTCTGGGTGTCCTCCTGGACTCATCACTGTCACTTGAAGCTCAGGCGTCGGTGGTGGCCGGGAGGGCCTTTGCACAATTAAGACTCGTGAGCCAACTGCGACCGTACCTCGTGAAGGCGGATCTGGCCAGGGTGGTCCACGCCTTAGTCACTTCCAGATTGGACTACTGTAATGCACTCTACGTGGGGCTGCCCTTGAAAATGGCCCGGAAATTTCAATTGGTCCAACAGGCGGCGGCCAGGTTGTTAATTGGTGCTCCTTGCAGGGAGAGGTCAACCCTCTTGTTTAAGGAGCTCCACTGGCTGCCATTCATTTTCTGGACCCAGTTCAAGGTGCAGGTGCTTACCTACAAAGCCCTAAACGGTTTGGGACCCGTCTACCTGCGTGACTGCATCTCTGTATACGAACCCACACGATCTCTTCGCTCATCTGGAGAGGCCCTGCTCACGATCCCACCTGCATCGCAAGCGCGATTGGTGGGGACAAGGGATAGGGCTTTCTTGGTGGTGGCCCCTCGACTCTGGAACTCTCTCCCTAAGGACATCAAGCAGGCCCCGTCGCTAGCAATCTTTAGGAGGAGCTTGAAAACGTGGTTGTTCCAGTGTGCCTTCCCAGAATAAGTAAACTCCTAGCATTATGTCCCAACGCACTTTATCAGCGATCCAGGATATTTGCATGCCCACCCCCCTCCAAATACTCCACCTGGTCATGCCCAGCACTTTTAATTTTAATTATTACATTTGGCCCTGCCATTGATTTTAATTACGTCATTGTGTGTTGTTAATGTTATTGTCTTGTTTTTTTGAGTTATTTTTCTGTTTGTTGTTGCTGTTTTTACTATTGTATTTGGGCTTGGCCTCTTGTAAGCCACACCGAGTCCTTTGGGAGATGGTAGCGGGGTACAAATAAAGGATTATTATTATTATTATTATTATTATTATTATTATTATTGGTGGACTAGCATACTGCTTTGTTCTTGACAAACTGGAACTCTCTTGAGTTTTGGCTTGTCAGAATGGTCAACAATTGTACTCATGTTATTGTATCTCCACTAACACTCCACTAACACAAGAACAGGAATGTTATTGGCATGGTTTACTACATTATTTCTTTGTTCAATGGCAGCTGTGCCACAAATTAAGGAATTTGTATTAGCATTAACATTGCTATTACATGTACTGTATTATAATTCACCACTCATGGAAACAAAATTCATTAGGAACTTTCTGCTAATGCAACAGATGCATCAGGATTGCCAAGAACAGCCACTTTAATTCCATTCGGAAAAATGGACTGCAACAGGAAGACAATGTGGTGCAGTTCTATATTGGTAAATCATGGCAGTGTAACTCCATTAGACACAGGAAGTGTCATTCTTTAGTTAGATGGTGAAAGATATTAGACATTATCTAGTCAAAACACCTGTATTTATAAATCCCACTGATTTCAAGAGGCACATGCTAATACTGTAGTTGCAAAGTTGTGCACACTGAATGACAGTAACCTGCATTGACTCAGAAGAATTTCATTGGGTTGGGTTGTAAATCTCACCTATTGAGAGTTAGGGGTTTTCAAAGTGTTTTAAGTTCTGCTTTGTTGTGTCCTTAATTAACCCACAATGTAATAATGAGTATATGTATATATGTATCCTCCAAAAATATTTACAACAGTCTAGCCCCTCTTCCATAGGCTGTATTCCAGAGAGATCCAATCATGTAACTGAAATAGCTGATACCAGGAATCAACGTAAAAGGTTAAATGGATGTGTTTCTCATCCTCTGCCAAATCTAAAGCAAATTTTAAGCAAGCTGCTGTTTGCTATGATCACATCCTACTTATCTTTATTCAGCTAAGAAGTCTGTGCAGCTGTATCAGATGTGATGAGTTGCTATGCACCAGCTATTCAGTGGGAGTAGTGGAATAAAATAGTGCACAAAGAATGCAAATATATCCACATTAGCAAGCAACTTCCCTAATCGGTACATTTAGGAATTGCTCCAACTTATAGAGATTGTTGATATGGATATGCCTCATGTTGTGTTAATGAGAAACAGAAATAAATCATACATTATAGTATGACTTTTAATCACCAGAACTGGTTTGAAATGTTGAGATGGGGAAAACATGAGATACCCTGTGTTGTAACAGCTAGAATGTTAAGCTAAGGGCACATCCGGATAGTGCCTAAACCACGTGAGCGCCTGTGTTTTCCCTGGGCCATCCAAATGATGCCTAAGGTAAAAATGAATTAATTCAGGTCAAAGCAGGAAAACTGCTTTGTCCTGAATTAATTTGAAACCTGGAAAGACCTTAGACTGAGGTCTTTCCAGGTGTGGGTGTTGTGTGGATTGGGCCCGGGGAAGTGTTGTGCAACTTCTGGTCCCAATGCACACAGGTGTCTTGGGTTTTTTGGGCTCCTGGAGCCCAAAAAAACCAAGACAGCCCCTACCCCTTCCCAAAACCCCCTTTAAAAGCTGTAAAACTCAAAAACAACTAACCTGGCTGCCATTCTCCCTTCTCCGGAGCTCTTCTGTCGTGTAGAATATGATGCACCAGGAGAGGAAGGGAGGGGCTCCAGAGACAAGGCAATGGGTACCAGGTTAAGTTCTTTTTGAGTTTTAAGGCTTTTCTGTGTGGATTTGTTTTGTGTCTGGGTACCCTGCCAGGGCATCTGGACACCGTCCCACAGGAAAGCGTGGATGTTGAAAGGAGGCGCGTGGAGTTTAACCCAGGCCCAATCGCATTTAACAAACCCAGTTGTGCCCGGGTTTAAAAGGCTTTGTGAAACTACCCTAAGATCAGATTTGCATACCATTTTATCCTGCAATCACATTGGATGAACTTAGGGTAGCCACGATTTTTTTGTCTACCTCATAGAGTTGTTATGAGGGTAAAGTGAAGATAAGAGAGTTATATATACCACTATAGGTTCCCTAGGAAAATACTAGATACAAGTACACACTAAGAATCCCTTATCCAAAATGTTTGAAACCAGAAGTGTTCCACATATTGGATTTATTTGCCAGATTTTGAAATACTTGCATATACATACAGAGATATCTTGGAGATGAGACTCAAGTGCAATAATGAAATTCAGTTATATTTCAGACACCTTAGCCTGAGTGTGATTATACACTATATTTTTTTAATAATTTTGTGCATGAAACAAAGTATGTGCACATTGAACTATTAGAAAGCCAAGTTATCACTATCTCAGCTGCCATGTGGGTGATTTTGGAGTATTTCTGATTTTGGAATTCCAGATAAAAGAAGAAATTGTTAAAGCATAATACAACGTAATAAGTGGCAGGAATGTCTGCTTGTTCCTGAGATGCTTGCAAAGAATGTCAGATGAGATTTCCTTGATAGAGTAGGGCACTTATTCTTATGCTCTCTAAGCAAGAATGCCGATCTTCAGAAAATTAACACTTTAGAAGCATGTGGATGATAAAGCAGAACAGGGAGCAAGACCATGCAGAATAGTGCCTTCTGACCCCTCTTCCTCTCCTGTGCATGTTAAGCAAGATACCTTCTTTTTGCAAGATCCCCAGCCTTGGGCAAAGTCTCTCTGTGTATGATTTATACACGTGTAGGCTCTTCAGATATTACTCCTCCTTTTATGCTTGGCTAGTTTATACGAGCTTTATCCAGTCTAGTGCCCTCCTGATGTGGTGGACTACAGTTCCAGCCATGTTAGTTGAGGATGATGGGACTGTAGTCCACCGCTTCTTGAGGATGCCAGGTTGAGGGAAGTCTGTTCTTCACGATCCTAGATTTGTTCCTGGGCATGCACTTCTGCTTTGTAAATTAAAATCCTTTCAGTGGGTTTGGGGAATCTAACGAAAAGCAGATGTAGACTCCTGAACTCAGTTTTCCCCTCCGCCAGAGGACTCAGGAAGTGAGGCTAGTCTGCTGAGGTGCAACTCTGGGAAAAGGCCTTCATGCCTTATTGGTGGTCTTGCCAGAGCTCTCTGGCTTGTCACCATGGAATGAGAAATGCAGGATCTTCCATCTGATCCATCAGAGTTCCTCTTATGTTTTTAATTACTAGTAAATTGAGGAAAGAAATTGGGAATGTACACTTGGAAGCAAAATGGGCAGATGGGATCAAGCTGTAGGATGAGAAGTAGGACAGTACTAGAAATGTAGGCTGGGATATACAGATACCCTTCAGCTATCCTGATTAAGCAGGGACAGTCCAGTATCTGTCAAAGCAAACTACTGCAGCTTCTCCTAGCTTATGTGTCTTTCCTCATTAATAATATTTGCCATCTTGATATAGTCTAATATTGCGTACCCACATGTGACCCTGTTTTCATTTTCGAAATGTGGGATTGTACATATATAGAAAGGCAAATTCTTTATGTGTGCTTTGTTGTGCTTTATAAAACCACTGGTCTTTTCAATAAAGCTATGGTTTGAAATTTTGACATTCAGCTTCCTTGGTTTGCATATAGCCATTAATAAATGAGGCAATGCATTGGCTGGTGGTGAGAGTGTGTGGCCAGCCCTCCTAAATATAGTCTCTTTATCCCTCAAACGCTATGCTTGAATTCTTTTATTACAAGCACAAACACAACTTGGGTCACTAGAGGTCAGAAAACTGGGTGCTGCCTGGAGCCTGCTGGCTGAACATTAGTAACTTCTCAATTTACAAAAAGTCTCAAGGAATCTTTCCACCTTTTGTTTAATTTTAAATCTGGACGATTGAGATTTAGAGTACTTGGAATGGAAATGATGGAGTGCTGCTTTTCTGACAAGGCTGCCACGTCAGCTCAGAGAGATGTGGATTGCTTTCTATTAATATAGACTAAGAAGTAGGTACCAGCCTTTTAGGGATAGTGGATGTTGTGACGTGGTAATAGCTGTCATGCAATCACTGGGGCAGATTAGATTTTTATGGAGCAGAAAGAAAACAAAAGAGAACTCCAGAAAACAAGTACTTTGTTGTTCCACAAAGAATGTGTATGCGTGTTTTCTTGGACTCTGTGCATGAAGACAGTGCTTTGCAATTCTTTAAACAGGGGAGAAGTCAAGTTTACTGAGGAACAAATCTACATTGCTTAAGCTTTCAGGAGCATGGAGTTCCTTTGTTGGACAAGTGTGTGGTCTGCTAGGGCTGGTCATCTTCTGGAAGGAATGGCACACATATGGTGAGAAGCAAATTCATCCGGACCACATGGTGTTGTTGTATGCTGAGAGATGTGTTGAAGACATATCCTTCTTCCCTGGTGTATATGTGTCTAATGAGATACATTTCATTCAGTGCTAGGAGTTTTTTTTAGTATAGTAACCTTTCTTATTTCAATTCCTATGCATATTTAAGACATCTAATTCAAATAAATGGAACTCTATCTATCTATCTATCTATCTATCTATCATCTATCATCTATCTGTAAATGCTCTGTTCGTTTTGAGTGACATTAAAACTCAAAAACCGCTGGACTAATTGCCACCAAATTTGGTCACAAGACACCTACTAACCCAAGGAGTGACTATCACTCAAAAATGATTTTTTCATTTGGCAGTTGTAGTTGCTGGGATTTATAGTTCACCTACAATCGAAGAGCATTCTGAACTCCACCAGTTTTGGAATTGAGCCAAACTTGGCACAGAGAACTTCTATGACCAACAGAAAATACTAGAAGGTTTTGGTGGGCATTGACCTTGAGTTCTGGAGTTACAATTCACCTACATCCAGAGAGCACTGCGGACTCAAACAATGAAAGATCTAGACCACACTTGGCATGAATATTCCACATGCCCAAATATGAACACAGATGGAGTTTGGGGGAAATAGCCTTTGATATTTGGGAGTTGTAGTTGCTGGGATTTATAGTTCACCTACAATCAAAGAGCATTCTGAACCACACCAACAATAGAATTGGGCCAAACTTCCCACACAGAACCCGCATAACCAACAGGAAATACCGTGTTTTCTGGTGGTCTTTGACGACCCCCAGGTTGAGAAATGCTGCCTCAAGGACATCCAGTCCAACTCCCTTCACCAAGGCAAGAAAACATAATCAAAGCCCTCCTGACAAAGAGCCATCCAGCCATAGATATAGGCAGATATATATGATTCACACACAAACACATATATGTATATGACAGATATAGTATCATAGATTTGAAAGGGACCCCTAAAGAAGGACAATTATCTGTTGCATGTTCCAGAGTAGGCAAACCAGACAATCTCTACATCAACACTGACAAAGAAACAAAAAGAATTACTGTTTACCCACAAGCATAAAGAAATTACATATATTAGAAACCAGCACTTTCTCGTTACTTTATTTTCCAGATCACCAGACTGGGCCACAGCAACGGCTAGTTTCAAATAAGCTTGCTTAGGATCCAGTTGTACTTTTTGCTGAAATTGTGGGCTTTATTTCCACCAAAAAGCAACTGTTAGCCACTGATTGGAACAAAGGCAGGTATAATGCACGGAATAATAGCTAAGACAAGCAATGTCCATCAGGAAAACCACTTTGGGAAAAGTTAAATACTCTCTCCTGCAGCCTACTACTCCCAGTGCAGTCCCTTCCCTTTATGGCAATTTGTTGGTAGCAGTATAAAAACACAAATCTCCTACATAGAGATGGATGAATCATTCTCAGTTTTACATATATTAAGTCATAAATCTGTTCCGCCCAATTTTAAATGACATGAAGTTCATCTTTGTTTTCATATGCGGTTTGTCTTAATATATACACTTTGGTACTCCCTAATGTACGTGCTGTATGCAGTTTTTGAGCTGAGAACAGAATTACAAGATTCAGAGAGATGTGTAATTTGAAGAACTGTGTTCCAAATAACATACCACTGGAAGAAGCACAGATTAGGCCAGCCTATTCAAAAATGAGGACCACAAAAAATTCTTTCCCATTCCTAATCCTGTATCATGTCTAATTTGCCCCTGTATCTTCTGCCTAACCAAGTAACAGAATTTTCCAGTAAAACTGACTATAAAACCTAATAGCCCTAATTAGATTAGTCATGACTGTCAGGTTGAAAGCAATGTGATTTCCTTATTACTAGCTTGTTGAGTTGTTTTCTACATAGTTATGATATTCACTTAGGTTTGATTACAGACACCCCCCCCCCCCCCCCCGGATACCTGTGGATGTTTAAATCCCCTTCTATACAATTAAGTACTAAAATTGCATCTCTTATCTAAAATGGCAAAAACAAAATTTGCTTTTTTGGGATTGTTTTGAATATTTTCAAGCTGTGGACAGTTGAATTAACAGTGCAGAATTTGTGGATATGGAGGGCCAACAGTAGAGTATACGAAAGTTGCTGTGGTTTGGAAATGCACACTTTGCATTTTTCTCAATATTAGGAGATTCAGACATAAAAAGTGCTTTTAAAACCAGATCACACTCAGTAGCTTTACTCTGCAATGCACAAGATTACCTCCAAGCTGTGCATTTAGCAAGCATGTAAAGCATGCTTCTACACATACTCCAAAGCATTCATAGAGGACTCTCATGATAGAAAGAACTCTGGTTGATGTCCCATGGCTAGTCAGCTATGTCAAACTCTTACTGAAAGCAGAACCAAGATCTGTGAGGTTGACAGACTGCCAGAATCAGCAGAAAGAAGAGTTTTGGCTTGTGTAGCCATGTGATCTCTCTCACAGATTGGGTAAGCCCTTTGCATTTGTAAAACACATCAGTGGGGAAAACAAAATAATGTGTCTAATCATGCTTATCAGAGGGTGCAGGGTTTGAAGGTTAATAATTGGTTTAAGCTAACTTCAGAAGGAAAGAAGTATGTTTGTACTTGGGTTTGTAAGTATGTCTGTACTTGGGGCTTCAGCCCACACAGTCTGGGTTCTGATTCCATACGCTTTGGAAACTGATTCCCACAGAGGCCCATGGAGGACATCACATGACATACCCGCACTTACAGTGGGACTCCAGGGGACTCTATTTCCAAAGTGCACGGAAACAGATTTTTATTTTTTACACACCAGGAGAACTCTGGCAACACATTACTGGAGGCTGGGTAAGCTTTCTTTCCTTTTAAAAGGGGTGTAGGGCTTTGAGGGAGGGGGTTAGGATTCCCAGAGTTTTCTGGACTAATTTAGTCCGGAAAACTGTGGGAATGGTGTCTGGACTGCAGTCCAAATACCGGAAGTAGTAGGTTTATCCCATGCCTTTCAAGAAGGTGTGGAATAAATCAATAATCTAATTAATTAATCACAAAGCAGGGTTTTCCTCATTTGTGGTGAATTAATTGTGCGTTGCCCAGAACGTCATCTGGACAGTCCCCTTTTTATTGTGGATGTTTCCGCAATAAAGAGGCTGTCTGGATGCTCACTCGGACTCATTTCAGGAGCCTTTTTCTGCAATATGATTGATAATCATAAAGAGATTATGACCTTTAGGTGGCGTATAGTGAGATAGGGGAGTAGAATGTAAGAGAGCCAGCACAGTGTGGTGGTTTGAGTGTTGGACTAGGATTCTTGAGACCAGGGACTGAATCAGCACTCGGGCATTGAACTCTACAGGGTGATTTCAGGCAAGTCACTCTCTCAGCCTAAGAGTAGGGCTAAGGAAACCTCCCTCTGAACAAATGTTTCTAGAAAAACCCCGTGATAGGGCTGTCATAAGTTTGAAATGACTTGAAAACATACAACAACAAAAGCACTAGTTGTAGCTCCACTGTCAGTATTAAATCGCTCACGTCTTCCAGGCTAACACTTGAAGAAGGCAAGAGTTTCAGGTTTTATTAGCCACCTGGTTTACCTATTAGTATACAAGTGGTAATAAATTACATCAGTATTTTCACAACCAAATGACACCAGTTGTGTTCTATTAAACCGAGGCGGTACTTGGATATAGAAGCCCAAAGATGTTTCTACTTACCAAGGTTAATAGTATTGACTTAGTTGAGTTAATAACACATGTAGCAACCAACGTATGAATTTTCCATAACACTGGAATAAATGAGCGCTCCCATCCATGCCCAGCAGATTAATTATTCTCAAGTGTTTTCTTTCCATTGCAGACAAATTAAAGGGAGAAGGGGGAGCAGATTTACTTTGCCTTAGGCTTTATGTCATCAGAAGCCTCACTATATCAAACCAATATGTGTGTTTGAGAGAGGCTTCATGTTCTCTATATAGATGAGATCTTCAAAAATGCTTAGCTTTCCACTAAGGCATCTGCCCAAATGTTAGGAGATGAGTTTCCCACTGATGAGCTCTTTGAAGAGCTAGTCTTACATGAGCTTCACAGCTGCTTCCAAGGATGGTGAAGGTGAGTTTGCTTCAAACGTCGCTGTGGGCTTCACAGGATATCTTTCTATGACAGAGCTTTTTCAAACCCAGGCACATTTATAGAAAAATGAAATAGAACATGAAAAACTATCAGAAAGGAAAGATATCTTGACTCAGTACCTTTGCATTTCCTGCTTATTCTAACATGCAGTACCTCCCTAAACAGTCCTTGATGTGGAATAGCCTTCCATGAATCCTTTGGATCCAATTACACACCTATCCCACAGAGGACAGTTGACTTCAGGATCTTTCAGATGTGAATGATCGTGTTAACCAGTATGGACAACTTCAGCAGGTCCAGTTTCCCATCCACTCAGAACTGCCTAGTAGCTGCACAGACTACCAAAATGCCAAGCAAACTGACAAGCAAGTTAACCTAGAGGTGACTAGAAAGCTGCTTCTAGTTTTGAAAATCTGGTATTTTCTAAAAAGACAGTCTTTGCGACTTCTTTAAAAGATGAATTGTCACTTTTGAAGTTTCTGGGAAGTATGGACTCCAAACTTTGGGACTCCAAAAACCAACTTTTTTGGGGGGGGGGGGGGGGGGGGATAGATATTCTTCAACTATTTTGTTTCTAACCAAAACAGGTTAGAAACTGTTTTGGTTAGATAACCTTCACTATCACATAACAATGCTCCTAGACCTGTCACTATGGTAGCCTTTGAATAAATGTAGCAAGATGGCCTTGCAACTGTTAACTTTTATACGTCAAGTAGTTTTCTAGAAGATGGCTGTGGGACAATGCTGCTGTACCCCGCATGTACTTCCTTATTGTGTGCTACATGGTATTATGCCATCTCCTATAATTTTGAACAAAATAAAGTGACACAAAGTGAACAGTTAATGTTCTTAGAGGGTTTGGATTTAAGTTGCATGAATATGTGACTGTCACACAGGAGTCACAACTTTCACTTTTCCTTTGGTGGTAATAGACACTTTTTCTCTGTAGCATAGTGCTCTAGTAAATAATGCTACAGGTTACAGGAATGCATACTATGGTTATATCTCCAAAGACTGCCTGAGATCTACAGTTGGCACCAAATGCAACAGCCAGACTAGCGTTACCAAGAAGAGAACTTGTTCTACCCTTTATTTAACATTACTTAACAAGTGATTTCTAGAATAATAGATGTTGAATTTGGAGTTTTTACACCAGCTGTAATACAAATCAACAAATTATTACTGATATTTTATGTAACAAGTATCATCTGTAAAGCAAATGGTTTGCATGCAGAAGATATTTAATCATTGACATGTCCTTAAAAAAATCAGCAGTAAGTCTGAGGGATCTCTACCTAGTCAGACCCTAGAAAGACAGTGTCAGTTATAGTAGACAATAATGGGCTTAGTTGAAGCAATATTGAAGATATATTGAAATCCCTTGAAGCATAATATATGTTGAATATGAATATTGAAGATTCCCTATATCTATACATTCTTTATATTTTCATGATCTGAAGGTTACTATTTGAAGGAACATCTTTAACATACTTTTGTCATTTTTTACGACTTTGTTATGCTCATTTCATCGGGGATATAATAATAATATAGTACTAAAACTTAATTTATATCCTGCTACCATCTCCCCGAAGGGACTCTCCCCAAAGCGATATGGTATGAGGAAGTGAGATCTAGGACGTTCTTAGTGGTGGCACCTCACTTATCGGACTCCCTGTCAAGAGGGGTTTGCCCAGTTCACTTATTGTGTTTAAGAGGTCAACAAAATAGAATGGTATTTTAAAGGGCATGCTAGCTTCAGAAAGTAAGCAAGATGTTTTTGACATCTCAGTCCTTCCCACCTCTTTAACTGAAATATTTGTTATATGTTGGAACTTCTGATTCTGGTTTTGAATGATACTGCATTAGAAGAATCACAAAGTTGTGGTGATAATGCACATGGCTTGCATGCAGAGGAGCTCTGATTCAGTCCCTGACATGTTCAAAACGAAAGACTGTAGATCACAGGGCTTAGAGTACCATTGACAGTACAGTATACAGATCTGAGCCAGATGGACCAGTACTCCGATACTGCAGAAGAGAGCCTTGTATATTTCTAATATAATTTTATTAAACAATAAAATAAATGGTAAACTACTTTGTGAGCATAGTTCGAAAGTGGCATAGAAATGTAATATGTATACGGATGCATACTACGTAAATCTAAATAGTGAACTAGAAGAAAAGGACCATACATAAGGGATTCCATATTTGTACCTGGTTATTATTGATATAACAATGCCATTTATAGCCAACTAATTGTGGAAAGATTTTAGCTGAAACATTGGGAAGGGCATAAAACCAAAGGAAGCTTAACAATCAGCAGAAATCAGCAACCTGGTATAAGCCCCTTTTAACACTCTTCACTTAGCACCCTTCACTATTGCCTTGCTGTAATTACTTCTTAGGGAACGAGGTGGAATAAATGGCTTGCAAAAGAAGGGGGATAGCAGAATGAGCGGAGGACCATGTGAAAACAAGTTGGAAGAGGGAGGGAGAAGCTTTGACCCACCTGTGCTTCCTCAGCAGCCAGGGAAGAGAGCAACAAGCCCCAAAGACGGGACAGCAGAAGGAGTTGCAGCAGAAGCCCTGCCGAGCCCAGACTGCCGCAGCTGGTGGACTCCTCCACTCACCCCAGAAGCCAAGGCAAACAGCGGGGGGAAGCAACATCCAGAGAGGTATCCCAAACAGGGAAGACTGCAAAACCCGAACACCTTTCCAGTTGGCACCTCCATGTCAGACCGGAGGGCCCAAAGCAAGGTCAGCCATTGTTTGGACGTAAACATGCCAAGACATGCACCTACCATGGGAATGTAGAGGCCTGATGGGGTTTTTTTTTTTAAAAAAAATAGTTTTCATTTGTTGACAAATTTGCAAGTAGGAGCATAATGAAAATTCAAAAACTAGAGTTTTAAATGTTCACGCAAAACATTTTCCCTTGACATATCGTAACAATCTCTTTGGATTATTACGATTGGATTTTTACTATGGTGAGAAAACCCCCCTGGTAAGATGTAAAATTGCAAATGCCAAATTTTAATGCAGTGAATAGTGTTAGATTTGGATCTCAATACTTGGACTGAGTAGTGAATATCAATTAATTAAGCTCATCTAGCCTTCATTCCCCTTTCAGAAAACTGCACTTTGCCCACCCCAATCTAATCAAACAGAAATGTGACTAAAGAACTTTCATAAAGACATATGTGATTTCTTTGCCATTTATATGTATATTGGTCTGATCTTATAAATTATTAATATTATAATTGCATTCAGTGGCGTTTATTCTAATGTTAAGTGTTGAAAAACATTCTCATAGTTAGTAATACCAACTAAAAAGTGCTTTGTACCCCAGTCTGAAACCATTTGTGAGGAAGCAAGTTCCACTTCATTCAGTGCTCTCCTTTTATGGTTCCCCACCTGGAACAAAAAACAAACACACAAACAAAACAAAAAGCAGATCTATCCCGATTTACTATACGCCCCAATTTTTGTGTAATGCGCACATTGACTGAATACATTAAATCCTTTGAAATCTGGATCCATTGGAATCTGCTAGCTAGGGTTGATTCTTTGTGCTTCATTAGATTTGACAGAGTGGATCTATGTTTTTCTATAACAAGAAAAACCCACATAAACATTATAGGAAGACTATTTTCATTGGATGTGGGAATGCTTAGGAAATATTCCTTATGTGATTATATTATTTTCTGGACTTTCAACTTCGTATTATTTTCAGAGTGTTCTACAAGTGTTTTTGCCACATGTTTTAATTGAGATCCCTCTATTATATGCTTTATTATATATGGACACTGATTAAAAATTGTACAAAAGGCAATTTTTATAGGTTCACACTGAAATGTACAGAAAACCAGTTGTGCTGCAATTGCAAAATAATTTTTAGAGGTTCCCAGAGATGAGAGAGTAGAATATGGGACATACTTCCCTTCCAAAGGACAATGATGGAAAGGGAGACATCTGCTCAGCTTTAGCACGATGCTGGATTCCTGTCAGCTTCTGCTCACAGACCTTGCCTGCAAAATCCACATGGTTTTTTTCATTCCAGTATAACAATTTCCATGTGTGTTGGTTCATGGGAATCACTCCAGTGCACTCTCACTGAGCAAATAACCTTTCGGCATAGCGCCATTTCTAAATTTATAGTTTCAAACAGAATAAAAAAGTGAACTGTTTTTCCCCTGGACAGTACCATTTCAGGTAAGTGAAAGATAGAGAACAGGACTCTTGAATACCCCCATTGAAAAGTCCACAGGGATGAAGACTAGATTGGATCCTCCCTCCCACCATTTTGCTTGTATATTTGCAGTCTGTTTGCCTTCTGAGTGGGCTAAACCCAGTAAGCATTTACCCACTTAATTTTATTTGAATGTTTAAACTCACCATACACTTAGAACTGGTTGTTTAAAATGCAGATCAGAGGCAGCATTCAATTTCAAAAAACTTGGAAGTGAGTTTCATGGTACTGGGCTGAATTACAGAGTATGCATCATCACCTGGTGGCACATCATCACCTGGTGTCCCCTGGCAGTGCAGTGAGTTAAAACCTTGTGCCAGCAGGGCTGCTGACTGACTGGTTGGTGGTTTGAATTCGGGGAGGAGGGTGAGCTTACAGTTTCCCAAGTCACTCCTGACATGAAAAAAATCACCTGGAATTTACCTAAGGCTTCACTTTTGATCCAAGCTTGGACTTTTGCCTTTCTTCATTGACTCCTCTTCTTCCCTTTTATTCAACAGAGAAGGCTTCCTTCTTCCCTTCTCTTCCTTCTTATGAAGGACATTTGGAGACCTTCTTTCTGCTTATTCCACCATCAGTGCAGTTAAATAGCAAGTCATCCAGAGACTATAATGGCATGTGGAAAGGTCATTGCAAGATTTCTCATTTAAGTGTTGTCCTCAAATAATATGTTTTTGAATGGAGGGGAAAACTAGTAAATTTACAGAGTGCAATCTCAAATGAAACTCATGTTATTTTACCCATTTCTGAGTAAAATGAATGCCAAATATAAAATCTTAAAAAGAATATGAAATATCAACAGTTTGTTTCTGGGCAATACTGAAATGCATTTTGTTCATGGAGCAAATTTTTATGATTTTATTGGCTTCTTTTTGATTTGAACATGGATATCACTGATTACCCTCTTGGGGCACTGTATTTGTTATGTAAATAATCAAATGCAATCATGGCTTATTAGGCAACTGAAAGGTTCCTCTTTTGGCAATTAGCTCAGCATCATTCTTCCCTTCCAAACATGGGGCATGCTCCATAACACCAGAGTCATGCAGTTTTTCTTTCCTTTTGTGCCGTCTTTAAATTCTGCTCAGACCATCTCTAGTGTGAGCACTTCTTAGAGGTTAATCTGAGTTAAGGTGATTTAAATATTTGGCACCAAGTTGTAGATCAGGCGTCCATGAAATCTCGGTGCAAAATGAAGAGATACGTTTTCTTTTTTGCTAATAAAAACAAACAGCTGCGTCTCCCATATGGTATTCTCTTGTAAAATATTTACATTTGCAAGGCACTCAGATCCTTACAGAAGACCACAGTTTAAACAGTGGTGGTGAGAGCAGGGTGGGGGAATGGATGGAAAGCACTCACTGCTTCTGGATTTGATCACAAAAGTTCTTAAGCCCACACCTTTGCTCTTTTTTTAAATGAGTTATTAAAATAAAGGCCACATTGGCCACCTTCCAGTCATACAATAAAGAGTAGTATATTTTCATAACGTTTGCAGATTTGAGCACAATACATAACAAAGTACAAGGGAGAAAGATCTAGAAGTCATGTGTTGTTGTCTTAGAACCAGTCAAATGGTTTACACGGGCCCAAAATCACAGTTTGTTCCAGATTCTTGGGAAGAATTCAGAACAACCTGGAATTTTTGGTTAACATGGTCCAAGGCCACATTAAGGTGGTCTTGGCCTGTGTTAATCTGAATCAATCTGGACTCATTTAGCTACCTTGGAGCCAATTATCCCACTGTTGACATAAGTGATCAGCATATATGAGCCGATGAATTCTCTTTTTGGATTTACCATATGTGTCTGGATCTATATGGTTTGGTATCTGGATATACATGGTGTAGTATCTGGTGGAAGTATTCTTTATTAAGTATGTACTTTAAAAGAACATCCTTAAAGTTAACTTTGCAGTTGGAATTGCTACTGTTTGCTTTCATCGTTAAGGCAGAACTAACAATTCTGATAATGTTATTAAAATATTAGTCACATCCCAATGTAATCACATTTAAGCATCACAAACTGTGGCAACATTAGAGTGCTTGATTAGGTTTCTAACAGAGGATGTTCCTTCTGGTGGCAGGCTAAAACCTTTTTATTCAGCCAGACTTTTAAAGATGAAGGTTTTAAAGATCAAGTCAGGAGATGCTGCAGTTTTAAATTGAAAATGCATTGAATATGTTTGAATGGTTTTTAATACTGTTTATATTTAATTCCATTTTAATTTTTGTATATTTGTATATTTTAAATTGTGTGCTGATGCTTTTATTTTAAGCCGCTTTGAGTTCCCTTCAGGAGAGATAAAGCAGAATAATAATAATAATAACAACAACAACAACAACAACAACAACAACTTCAGAGAGAACAATGGGAGAACTAAAGACATCTGATTTGAAAATTCAGGAATGCTGGCCTTTAACATTCTGAACCTCTCTATGTGTACGCCAAGCTCTGCTGTGTGAAGTATGAAATATTAATTTTATACCATTTGTGTGAGGTGCGTGCCACCATCAATTTTCCCACCCTGCTCTCACAACCACTGTTTAAACTGTTGTCTTCACTAAGGAGGTCATAGAATCAAAGTGGGAAGAGACCAATGTCATTCTAGTCTCTCTCTCACTTGCTTCATCATCACCAATACCTTGGAAAACCAAGGAGCTGGTTTGCTCTGCTCCATGAGAGGGGATGTTCAGGAGCTGTTGTGCCTGCCACCCTGGCCATTTCCCCCTTCCAGAGGTCAGCCAGAGCTATGACAGAATAGCCTGCGAAGATGACAGGAAAATCCCCAAGAGGTGCTAGGAATCCACCTGGATCCACAAGCCTCCTGGGGTGGACCACCTTAATCGGTCCCCCCACCCAGTGGAGGTTTGGAGTTCCATCGAGTCTAAACCTGACCACGTATTGATTGTTCCATGACAACGGAACTGTGACAAGTTACTTCACACCTCAATCACCATCATCCTATCCTGCACAGAAAACAACGTCCAAAGTATGCCCAGCAGCATGGATAGGGCAAGACACCACTTGGGACAGACCCATGGTTGAAGTCTCCCAGCACTATTAGCTGCTAAGTCTCTAACACCAACCCCAAGACCACTCCAGGTTGCTCAGGAAGGGAGACTGTTGAGCAACAGGGTGGGTAGTACACCAACAGGATCCCTATTCTGTCCTGGTTTATCCCACGCCTTGTTGGAAGGCGCAGGATAAACCCACTACTTCCGGTGTCTGGACTACAGTCCAGACGCCATTCCCACAGTTATCTGCCTCTCACTGCAGCTCAAGGTGGGATACAACATAATTAAAACAAGAGATAAAACGCTATTAAAAGGTATAAAGGAAGGGGTGCAACTGGCCAAATCTGGTATTGAGTACTCCTGACTGTTGCATCTACCTGGGCTGATATTTGGAGATGGAGCCAGGAGCACTTCCAGGCTGTGAACACAGTCTTTCAGGGGAGTGTAACTGGTTGACATACCTCCATCCCCAGATTAGGACCCTTGATGGGTCCTAATCTGTTTCATCTGGATTCAGTTTCAGTTTTGTTTTTCTTCATTCAGCCCATTACCTCCTTAGCTAGAGCTGTTTTTGAAGGCATGGAGAAATATATTTGGGTGTCAGTGGCTTCATGTAAATATTAAAGAGAATTAGGGATAGAATGGTATGTTGTGGGACACCACATAACAGCTCCTTTTTAAAAAGGAGCAGCTATTTCCAAGCATCAATATCTGGAACCTGCCTGGGAGGCATGAACGGAACTACTGCAGCACAGTGCCTCCAATTCCCAGCCCCTCCAGGTGTTCTAGAAGGATACCATGCTCAATGGCATCAAAGGCTGGTGCTGAGAGATCTTAAAGCACCAACAGGGACACATACCCCTTGTCAGTATTAACATGGAGATCATTCACTAAAATGAGCATAGCAGTCTCAACTCCATATCCTGGTCTGAAGCAGGGTTGAAATTGATCAAAGAAGTGTAAATAAGGCCAAGCTAATTGATGAGATAACAGAGAAATGGTGGAGGCATTGTTTCATACAATACCAGACACTTTGTTCCTTTGGTATTTTGATATTCAGTTTTCAGATCTCCTGATCATCGGACAACCTGACTGGAGCTTCTGGGAATTGAAGTCCAAAACAACTGGAGGACCATAGTTTCTGAATCACTGCATATACTGTCAAAAACTAGGACAAAAGATTTTGCTCATGAATTTAAAACTTTGCTCAATTTTTCCCCGTTCTTCCTCCCACCTTTTTTGGCCAACAGGGTTTTCAACATCATTCGCGTGTTGGAAATGTTCCCATCCATAATAAAAAAGGCTATTTTCTTTTCAGTTATCTGTCATTGAAATCTTGAAGCACATGCTGCTGTTCAAGTGAGAACAATTACATGCTCCTGGTGGGAGGTTGTTTCTTTCCTAAGGAGGAGCCAAAATATGTCCTGAAAGGCCAGTTCCCTTTTGTTACAATAGAATTAGTATGGCTTGGTGGCACATTTCTTTCAAGTTGCACTGAACTCTTCTAATGCAGGGCATCAGTTTCCATGATTTGAAGTGATCTTTTAGTGCAGTAATGTTATTGCCCTAGGCATACTTACCTGGAAGCCTCTTCTATATAAATAAAAATGTAATGTTCGTTTGTGGGATTAACAGAACTCAAAAACCACTGGATGAATTGATACCAAATTTGGACACAAGACACCTAACAACCCAATGTATGTCCTTCACTCAAAAAAAAAATGATTTTGTCATTTGGGAGTTGTAGTTGCTGGAATTTATAGTTCACCTACAATCACAGAACATTCTGAACCCCACCAACGATAGAATTGGGCCAAATCTCCCACACAGAACCCCCATGTGGGCCACAGCAATGCGTGGCAGGGGACGGCTAGTTTGAAATAAATGGAGTTATTCCTGAGTAAATATGGTTATATGATGGTCAAAGTATTGTTTTGGTCAATCACATTTGTCCCATTTCTATCTAGTTCAGTGGTTCTCAACCTGTGGGTCTCCAGATGTTTTGGCCTTCAACTTCCAGAAATCCTAACAGCTGGTAAACTGGCTGGGATTTCTGTGAGTTGTAGGCCAAAACACCTGGGGACCCACAGGTTGAGAACAACTGATCTAGTTAGATATTATGCTTTCACTAGAAGCCAGCTACATTTCAAGATCAGAATCTGATCATCTTATTTTTCTAGCATCTTGTACACAGATTTACAGATTGTACACATGGAAGTTTGATTTAGGCATAATGGCTATTACATCTGTCCACAGCTGTCGTCCATAGTTTTGTTTATTTGTATTTAAAACAATTGCAGTCCAAAGCCCTCAAAGGTAATAGCCATCATCACATCTTTTTAGGATTGTAAAAGTAAAATTCTGTTACAGGTTAGTGAATTGCCTGGAATCCATAAATGTGTCTGCAGTCCAGAAGGTAATAATAACTCATATCAAAATAAACAATATCTCTGAAGATGTACTTTTATCATAACTACTCCTTATTTTGTTTTAGCAGCTGCACTAGAAGTAGCCAGAATGGAGTGTAACTGTTGAAAGCATTGCTGCTGCATTTTCATATTAAATCACAATAGTTAACTTTCTTTTATTGCAGTGTCTTTGGCCTCTTTAACCCATGCAAGGCTTTTGGAACTGCTGCTGGCAAATCCAAGACCTCCAGGCAAAAGAGCACATGGAAGATCAGCTATATCAGGGTTATGACACTGTGTTAGCACTGACACTTTTATTAGGTGGTTATCGCATGAATTCCTTTTGCTTCATTCCTTGTGCTGACTGGTTTAGTCATTTTGTCAAAAGTATTTTCTGGCATGAAGAAAGGTTGAAGTTTCTGACATTAACTTTTGTGGAAGAAGCTTTCCTTCCTTTTACTACCAGCATGCTTGATGGACAGTTTATTTGTTGGTTCATCACTGGGGAAAGATCATGGATTTCTGAGCATCCACATCCTGTTAAAATTCAGCTCAAGCTGGGCCATATTTATGAAGTTACTACATGTTTTTTCTCTTAAGGCAAAATTCAAAGTAATTAAAAAATTAAATTATTTATTCTTGAAGGAATTATTACTCATCTCATTATTAGTAGTTCTAATGAGTGTTTGTCAGCAACTTGCTTTGACAAGGGCCAGCTTATAAAGGATGTGAGGGGTAATGTGCAAGCCTGTCTTGCACCCCCATATGATTTTAGCAATGAAACCGATGACAGTTTCATTGCTGTAGTTGTCTTTTCTCCAGTTAGGAATGACTTCTGCATCTGGTTGCAAAAGGAACTCAGCAGGAACTGAACATATGCATGAACCGAATGGAAACATTTTTCATGTTGCAGTAATGAACTTGCCATGTCAGACGGAGATCACACGAATGCTCCCTCATTAATGAATACATTTATCCTGAACATAGGAAATTAACACATCAGGGAAAAGGCTAGACTAAAACCTTCTGGGCATATCACCTTAATCACGCACAATTTATTTATTTGTTTGGCATAGAAAACTATGTAGTCATATGAATCTTATTTCAGACTCCAAGGTGGAACAGCCTCAGCAGGAATTTACCACTTCAGTATAAGGGGGAAAAATAAAGATATCCAGATCAAGTGTTTGAAGGGCAACTTTCTGGCCTAGCACTGTGTTTTGGCATTTTGGAGATTTTGGCCACCTGATAGATCTAGGCCTGAGAGCTGCAGTCTCTGCGATATTTAGTCTCGAGACTGAGATTCAGAGATACCAGGGTTGGCATCTTCTGACCTCCACATTTTGTGCCCATTTCTAGGTCACTGTTGCATTGGGTCATGACAATTCTTATAAGGAGGTACATGTTATTTTACTTTACAGCACGAATGTTGAAAAGTTGTCATATGGTAATAACTACATTTTAGAAAAGGAGTGAAAATTGTGTGTTGTTGAATTGCAGATCCCAGCAGAACTAGCCAGCATGGCCAATGGTTGTGAGTGCTAGGAGTTACAGTCCAAAAATGTCTTGAGGACTGCAGAATTTCCACTACTGTTTCAAAACAAACTAGAGTTTGAATCCATGCCCTCCTGTGGATACCAAGATCCATGAATGCTGAAGTCTCATTATATATAATAGAGTAGTAAAATGATGCTCCTTATATAAAATCAACGTTAGCTTTTAGGATTTTTTTTGTGTGGGGGGGGGGAGGTATATTCTCAAGCTTGAATTCATGGATGTAGAATCTGTGGATACAGAGGGTCAACTGTAGTTATGTAGAAGTCGTTCTAATGTATCCAGAGTGGGGAAAGGAGAAGTCTATGGTTGATAGTTACAAACTGTTTGCCCTAGTCTACCAGTCTGCTTTGGTGATTTGTTTTCCATTGACACTTCACAAAGCACAACTGAGAGTGAATTGCTTTAGCTGATTCAAAATTGAGAAACCAGAAGAAGCGTTTATTTGATTAACTGAATTTTATTCCCCTATAAGAAATGTATTCCTACGACCAGGATGGACAGAAATGGGAAATAATGTGTGGCATATGGAACATAGGACAGCAGCTTTCCTGCCAAATAGGCTAGACCAACACAATGGTGAACATGACCGTTCCTGCATATCTGGGATGTCAGCCACATGTTAAAATTCCAAGCAGTCAAATCTTTCTTTTTTATTACTTAGGAGTCTGTTTTAAATTTAGTTATAAGAGAACAAAATGATTAAATGTGGCACAATACCAAGTATAGGAGACGTTTCTGTATTGGATATATTTGAGTTTGCATGTAACAATGGCTAGGCTACCCTTTCATAAAGTGATTTAAATTAAAATTGCACTTTCCCCCTCCAAGGCTGCAATCCAAAGCACATTTATTTGGTAGAAATGTTGTCAGAACGGTGCCATTAATCTATCACCCCCTGCCTCCCTTCCTTGTATCCCAAGATAAAAAAGTATTCCAAAAATCAGTATTCTGATTAAGGTCATAGCCTTACAACCTGAAACATATCCATGTGCAAATCTGGTAAGCTGCCATATAGGCAGGAAAAGGGAAAGAAAACAGGCACAGGTCCAGGTTTAACTGATACTGAACTGGCAAAAGAAACCTGTGGGTAGGGAAGTAGATTGGTCTAAACCAGGTATGGGCAAACGTTTTTGCCTTGGGGCTGCATTGCGGACTTGGCTGGGCAGGCTGGGCCAGGAGGGTGGGGCTGGGCATATGCTGGGTGGGGAGGGTCTGAGAGAGGACAGGGCCAGGAGGAGGCAGGGCAGGGCAGGGCCTGGGCCATCCTCAGGTTGTGCTCCTAGTATAAGAATGGGGTTACTTGCCCCATCCTTATGCCAGAAGGAAGGTGGGACATATAGCAACTGCCCTGATCCTCCCCCCATCTTCCTCTCTCAGTCCTTGGGCTAACTTCTTTGCATTATGCTGGGAGGGGGATGGGACAGGTGACAGCTGAGAGAGATCTGGAGGGTTCTCAGAACTGCACAACTTCCTTGAGCTGTCCTCCTGGCATAAGGATGGGGTTGCTCTCTTCATCCTTATGCCGGGAGGCAGGCGAGACTCAAGGTGGCTGAGAACGCTCCAGAGGGCTCTCAGCTGCTCCATGTCTTCCTCCCCCATTTTTTTGGCATAAAGACAAGGTGGGTCGCCGTGTCCTTCTGCCAAGAAAACAGGGAAAATGAGGAGGACCTGAGGTAGGCACGCAGAGGGCCGCATCCACCCCCCAGACCTTAGTTTGTCTAAACACTCTAAATGCATTAGATCCTCTGAAGTCTTGGAGATAAGTAGCCCTGGTTAAGACTTGGATGGGGACCTCCAAAGACTACCAGGTGCTGTAGGCTATACTTTATAGCAGTGGTTCTCACCTGTGGGTCCCCAGATGTTTTGGCCTTTGCCTACCAGAAATCCTAACGTCTGGTAAACTGGCTGGGATTTCTGGGAATTGTAAGCCAAAACACCTGGGGACCTACAGGTTGAGAAACACTGCTCTAGAGGAAGTAATGGCAAAACAACTTCTGAGTATTCCTTGCTTAAGAAAACTCTATGAAATCCATGGAGTCATCATAAGTTGAGAGGCAACTTTAAGGTATGGGAGTCTGCAGTCTAAGGTAAAGATGCACTGCTTGACTCAGGGTTGAGGCAAGAATCTGAAGCTTTGTCTTATCACCTGATTACTGCCAGGACAGCAATAATAATACTTCCTTCTGACCTGGTATGTTGTTCCTTAAACAGAGCAGTGCTCCAGTTATGTAAGCCATTGTGGTGATGTCTGGAAAAAGAGCTTGGGAAAACTGCAGCATGGTAGAACTTCAACCCTCATCATTGCATCTCTCAGCATGCCTTAATCTTGCCTATGCTGCTAGGGCTGGGGGAAATTAAAGTCAAACAATCTGTAGGCTGCATGATTCTCATCAGCGGGCCATAGCATAGTCCTGCAGATCTCCAAACTGCATAGGAAACCCTGGCAAGCTATTGCCAGACAGTGTTCTATACCATACAGGATGAATCATCTGATATGTTATAATAGGAGCATGACAGGCCATCTGACAATAATTTCTTTTTTGTCCCTTGTGCTCTGTGCCACAAAGAGAAATTAGTTAGGGCTCAACACTAGTTCTGCAGTTTATATAGCCAATTATAAAGGAAACACCTCTCTTCCTTCAAAGGTGTCCAATTTTGTATTAAAGGGCCAAGTTTGAAGCCCAAAACAATTTGTGCAGATAACAAAATCACCTCGGGTATGTGCTTAAACTGTATTTCAGATATGTGTCCACATATATTGCAGTTTTCTGGACAGCTGGTGGAAGATCCATGCTATAACTCAATGAGAAAGTCAAAGTTCTGTAACTCTTCCTTGGTGAAGAATAAAGAGTTTTGGTGCACTCTAAAATACTTCAGCACTCTAGATCTAGAGAGGCAACAATCCCGCTCTATTCTGCATGGTGAGACATCACTTCGAATATTGTGTCCAATTCTGAGCACCACAGTTCAAGAAGAATATTGACAACCTGGAAGGTGTCCAGAAAAGAATAATCAAAATGGTCAAAGGTCTGAGAGCCAAGCTCTATGAGGAGCAGCTTAGGGAGTTGGGTATTTTTAGCTTTGAAAAGAAAAGGTTAAGTTGTGACACATTAGCCATGTTTAAATATTTAAAAGAAAGTCACACTAAGGAGAGAGTAAGTTTGTTTTCTGTTGCTAGAGACTCAGACATGGAGCAGTGGATTCAAATTGCAAGAACAGAGATTCCACCAAAACATTAAGAACAACTTCCAGATGGTAGGAGCTGTTTTGACAGTGGAATTCACTGCCTCGGAGTGTGGTGGAGGCCTTTTAAAGTTATCCTTTCAACAGAGGCTGGGGCGGGGGGAGGGGGGGGGCATCTATCAGAAGTGATTTGATTGTGCATGGCAGGAGGTTGGACTGGATAGTCCTTCTGGGATCTAACAGTTTAATGTTTCTATGAATCTAGAAGTGGAAGCTCCCCTTATGAAAATCTGTCATGGTGATACAGGAAATAAGGTACATGGAGGAGGGCTTTAGCAAGGATAGAATAACATTTCTCAACAATGCAATTTCTCAAATTACTCCACAAAGTACTCCAAGTATCATGTAGTTCAGCCCATTATTAGTGGAACCCAGCTCTGTTTAAAACCTCCAATGAAGAAAGATGCACCGTCTTTCCAGGCAATCAGTTCCAGTCAGACAGGTCTTACTGTCAAGAAATTCCTCCTGAAGTTTTAATATCCTTTCTAAGTCCATTGGTTTTGTTTCTAATCTCTGGGACATCAGAAAACATGATGTGCTTCATCTTCCAAATGACAACCCTTCAAGTGATACATATTGATTGTCCAACGAGAATTTGTGGACTAGAGTTCCTACTTTATCAGATCATCTCAGTTGGGAGATATGAACATAAGGGCTAAAATATAGATAAAAGAGAAAATAAGCCTATTTTTTAAAGTCTGAGACTTCAGTTTAAGCTTGCATTGTGTAAAATAGACATAGTTACAATTTAGAACAACAGTAATTGCTGATGGCACACTCATGGTAACATTGCAAACTAAATTAACATGTCTAATGGGCCAGGAAATTTTCATTTCTACCAAAAGTTTAATGTGTTTCTTAAATTATGTTTTTAAGTATTATTTAATGATGTTTTTAACTTGTGTTTTTTTAAAACAGAAATTTAGTTTAATTTTGTTTTAGTTTTTGTATCAACACTTTAAAAATATTGTACAGTGCCTTGGATTGCATGTCAAGTAAAAGGGGAGCTATTGATTGATTAATTGAAATTTCAGCCACTTTTTGGGGGGAAGCACGAAATGTACATTTTGGACTTCATCAGATGGGGCTGGGGAAAATGGGGAAAGTGGGATAAATGGTTTTCTTGCATGTAGAATCATCTTTTTTACATGGGATTCCATCTTTAAAGAAGATAGAGAATTTACTTACAGCCCATCACACGGGATCACCTCCTCACGCCTCAACCATCCACTTAGAGGAGACACAAGGCATGTTCTTAAGACATCATTTCTATGGGCTTTTAAACTTACCCTCTCAATCCCATTAGTCTAGAGGAGATTGAAGGCACAGTTCTTAAGACCGACACTACTTCTGGAATACTTTGCTTTCCCTCTCAATCCCCTGACTTTAGAGGAAACCCAAAGCACTGTTCTAACTTCCTATAGTTGTTTTTTAAAAAAGGAACAAAAAGTTAAGAAGCTAGAAGTAGTACAATCTCGAAAGCCTAGATTACTATGAAGTAGAAAATGTAGTGAAAACAAAGTGATGATATCTTACAGTTGTGCTATTCCTTAGGATTACATTAATTAAAAATTACTTATCCAGGATCATTCAGAAAGATTTTGTGAAATAATTGGATTAAAGGACTTCTCATAGGAATACCCATTCCTCCAAATCACCAAAATGATTCAACATTGGTGAATCCCATGTTATTTGAAGTGCCTTCTCACATTTTCAGGTGCATTAGGATCTCAGAAGACGATTTCTCCCTTGCTTCAGTTCCCTCTGTTTCTCCACACTTCTGACATACAGTAGGGCCCTTCCCCACAACCATATAACCCAGAATATCAAGTCAAAAAATCCCACAATATCTGCTTTGAATTGCGTTATCAGAGTACACTTCCATATCTCCCAGTTCAAAGCAGAAAATGTGGGATTTTAATTCAACTGTGTGAAAGAAGCCATAGTTCACTGACAAAACACTACAGATGACAGCCAGAAGTCTGTCCCTGTCATATGATGGGCTCCATGGTACTTAGTCAATGAACGTTTTTAGAAGTGTGTGGAAATTGGGGGGGTGGGGGGTGGAGAGAACTAGAATGTGATATAGCCTTTAATAAAAACATAAAAATAATATTTTGTGCTGGCATTACTGTTTGAAATTAATCTGAATGACAATTTATGAGTCAACAACCATGTCTATGGAGATTAGTATGTTTGCCCACTGATTTATGGATATTGCCATTTCCGAATTGATGTCTGTCACATGAAGACAGGATTTATGTAAGATTTACACACTTGATCATCACAGTTATATTGTCCCGCTTTGGGGGGCATTGTGATATCACAAATCTCAGCAGCCATGCATACCAGTATGAAGATATCAGTGTTTACAATTGCTCTTTTATGTATGTGGAACATAGTTACTCCCAAGAGAAGCAGCAGAGAGGCAGGGCTGCGATAAATGAGCATTGTTACACTGGGTCTAACATATTGTGTTCTAACCTAATTTTATGATCAAAACTCAATTTCTTTCCTAGGCCAAGATAAAAAAAATCTACCCCAAGGGCTTTAGTGATGGATTTTTGGCCTGAACAGATTGGCAGTGTTACAACAAGTTATACAGGGCTTATAATCAGATCTGTTATGGCTCTGTGTAGTAGCTGATCATTTTCTGTTCTACTCAATTACTGTAAATTGTGCATTTCAGTGATAAGGATCTTGGCCCTTCCTACTTAATAAGTAGGTCAAATCCAGAAACAGAGCTAGAAAAGAGCTGTAAATTAAGCCCATATGTGTAAACTTGTCATGTTTTCAGGTAGGATCCAATTCTTCATTACGCTGAATGTGCAAAATATCCTTGATTCTGCAACAATTAGGTCAGTGGGGCAGGATTACAGACTGTAACCCACAAACCTCTTCCTCTACAATAATCCTTCATTTGCCACCTGGCCTGCTCTAATTTGGCACATCTGGCACATTTGCCTCCCAGTTGGTTTCATCTCCATCCTCAGCCAAGACGTGATTTCTAACATGAGTGCTTATTTAAATGATTAAATAAGCAATGGCTCTAAATCTCATTCTGATTCTCCATCATTCTGGTCACTAACCCTAAGTAATCGTAATGTTTAGCCAATTAATTCAAAACAGCATCTCTGTCGTAAGAGATCACTGAAAATGTAAGGCATCAAAGTCTTAAGGAGGATGACAGAAGTTCACTTCAGACATCACATCGTAACTGTAGTTTAAAACAAACATCATGGTCTGCTTTTTGAAATGTGTGTATGTGCCTTCAAATCTTCTATCAATTTATGGTGACCCTATGATTTCAGAGGTTTTTCTTAGGCAAGGAATGCTCAGAGGTGGTTTTGCCACTTCCTTTCCCTGAAATATAGCCTACAGCATCAGTAATTATTTGTTGTGGCCTCCTATCCAAATACTAACTAAAACTCATCCTGCTTATCTTCTAATATCTGGTGAATATTGTGTAATAGTTCAACAAAAATGTCTCTGGAGTCAGATAATACATAGGCAGAACTTTATGTAGTTTAATGTGAAATAATGAAGTATTATGATTTAAGTTTTTTTAATATATATATATATATATATTCCATTTTCTTATTATTTACTATGACCCATGTATAGCTGTATTCACAGACACAGACACACACACATGATGATGATGATGATAATAATAATAATAATAATCCCCCCATTGGGATTGCCGATACATCACATAGTCTTAGACACTTGGGAAGTGTCCGACATGTGATCCAATACAAAAGCCAGCAAAGTGTGTGCTGTGGACTCATCTTGTTATGTTTCAAATAATAATAATAATTATCATCATCATCTTTATTTATACCCCACCACCATCTCCCACCCCACCATCATTTTATTGGCTGACATGTGGAGGTTTTCCTCTCACAAGTATTCTCCTGGGTTGTGGACCAGTCTGTAAAGGGGACTTGGGGCGGCTAACATGAGGCCAAGCCCAAAGATACAATACAGCAAAATAAAATACAGAATACAGACAGCAAAAATTACATCAGAACAAAATACATACAGTAGCAAAATTAAATAAAGCAAATTAACACAATATAAAATCGAACAGAATGAGAAGGCCAATCGTCCTCACATTTCTTTAATCCCTTGATATGGATATTCCTTTCCAGTGAAAAGGAATACAAGTGTCCTGATGAAGTCTTGGAAGAAGGCACAAGTAGATAGAGGCAAGTAAATTGTAAGTGGTTTGTAGTTTATTCAATGCTTAAACCATAGGTCTTTCACATATAGGCCAAATAAATGAATACATAAATACCAGATTATAAAATTCAATATTAAATAAGTAAAGGTAAAGGTTTTCCCCTGACATTAAGTCTAGTCGTTTCCAACTCTAGGGTGTGGTGCTCATTTCAATTTCTAAGCCGAAGTTGTCCATAGACACCTCCAAGGCCACTTGGCCAGTATGACTGCATGGAACACAGTTACCTTTCCGCTGGAGTGGTACCAATTGATCTACTCACATTTGCATGTTTTCAAACTGTTAGATTGGTAGAAGCTGGGGGTAACCTCGGGAGCTCACCCCACTCTCCGGATTCAAACCGCTGACCTTTCAGTCAGCAAGTTCAGCAGAAGTTTAACTCACTGCATCACCGAGTGCTCAATATTAAAATACTATGTAAATAATTAAAATGCTACATACATCAATGGTGAGATGTCCCCTTAAAATACTACATAAAATGCTATATGGGTGAAAATAAGTGTATCTGTCTGTGCCTCTAGGAACCAGCTAACCCAATTTCTCGAAATTTGTTAAAACTTCACACTTGTGTAACCAGCTGGTTCTGGAAGCAGTTGGAGTTTTTATTGGCTGACAGTTTTGGAGGTTTTCCTCCCACAAGTATTCTCCTGGGTTGTGGACCAGTCTGTAATGGTCATGGAAAAATGTGCAAGTACAACTCTTCCCTCCCTCCCACCGGCCCTAATGCCTCTGATGACATTGCCTATCTTCGAAAGGATCTTGACTGGTGCCAGTAAAAGAAAATCCACAAAATGGCAATATCTTATTGGCTAACCAAAATATACAAAATGCAGCATGCAAGTTTTCAAAGCTCCACTGACTTCTTCATCAAGCAAAAGATGTTAAAAATCACGCAGGAGAAGGAAAAAAGTGACAGTTTTGGGAGTCACAGGCCTGCACTTTGTATAATTTTTGTTGCTGTTGTTCTGTTGCTTTGAAGAGATTTCAGTGCAGGCAGGGACCGCTCTGCTCTAGGCCATATGGGGACTGAGACAGTAAAATTTCAACTCCATTAGCAGCACTAAAGTCAAAGTATATCTATAAAATGCTGATTTTCCAGTCCATTGCACTATTCCAACAGGAAATCAAGGAGTGTACTATGCCAGACATTGTTCTTAACTAACATTTCAGTTAGAATGTATGTACAGTTAAGGCAAAGACATCCAATAGTTCAAGTATGCCCATATCCTTCATGTTCTTAAAACTGATAACACCGGAGGCCTTGTCATTGCCTTACAATTGCTCCCCAAGGAATTTGCCCAGCAGATAAGCTTGCAAATTGTACTACTGATTTAATTGATAGGTTTGACTATCCCGCTCCTTGGTTATCGTGCTTATGCCACTGTGTGTGTGCTCAGCCAGGGCTCTGTAATTGTGCAATCAATTAGCTTTGTTCCTCAACATGCGTGGCAAAGTAGTTACAATTTTAGATGCATTCCATATTTAAAAAGCTCGTAAAAACAAACTGAAACGAAATGCTCCAGTTCCAAGAGAGAGGTGCTCATTTGGTGGTCGCTTATAGCTTCCTGGCTCTACCTGCCTGAAAATTGCACGTTTGTGAGGTTAAGAATTATGTATGGGGAACAAAGAAGATTCATTAATCCAGTTTGCTTCAAAGAAAGGTTGCCATGTGACTCAGCGTCATTCTAACCTGATAGGACAGAAGAAATATTGCCTTACATATGACATATGACATTATGCCTTCTTCTCCCTCCTTTCTCTATTCATTATATTGTTTATGTTTTCCTTTTGCAATTCTTATTTACTGTTAAATTGACTTTGACTTATGGTGACCCTATGAATGAGAGACCTCCAAACCACGCATTATTGACAGCATTATTGACAGGTCTTACAAACTCAGGGCTGATATGGTCTTCTTCCTTGATTGATTCTAGCCATTTGTGATGGGGTCTTATTTTCCAATTGTCTTCTTCTTAAGCAAGTAGCATTGTTTCAATAAATAAATAAATAACTTTATTTGTACCTCGCCACCATCTCCCCGAAGAAACTTGGGGCAGCTAACATGGGGTCAAGCCCAAGCAATTACAATAAGGCAAAATAAAATACATACAAGACAGACAATAACATAAAGTAAAAAATGCTAACCAATAACATGGTAATGCAATAAAATAATGACAATAACATAATAAAACAGAGTGTAAAACAGCACAAGGATTAAACGAGGGCAAGCTGGCCAAATGCGAAAGGTAAAAATGGTAAAACCCGTGAGTGAGATAGATAGATACAGTGCTGTGTCTGGTGAGAGACTCGGCTGGGATAAACAGTAAGGTTAATCTCCACTGAGGGATGAGATAAAGTGCATCAGAAAAACAAATTGACACTGGGACAGGACCTGGCATGGGAATTAATTATTCATTCTACAAAAGCACACCTGAAAATCCAAGTTTTTAAACTTTTCCTAAACTTTCCTAAACTTTTCTAGTGAGTTATGTCTCCTCATGATATGTCAAAAGTATGACTCTCAATTTAGTTATCTTGGCTTCTAGCAAGAATTCAGATTTCATTTGCTCTTTGGCCATTTATTTGGGGTTTTTTTGGCGGCAGTCCAGGGTATCCACAGAGCTGTCCTACAACACCATATTTCAAATGAGTTCATGTTCTTCCTATCAACTTGCTTCACTTTCCAGCTTTCACAACCATACATAGAAACTGTAACGACAATTTTATAAACAACCTTGACTTTGGTATTGAATGATATATCTGTACACTTCAGAATCTTTTCTGGGTCGGTTGTTGTTGCCTTTCCAACATGGGCACCTTTGCTTTCTGGTGGCTCAGTGTATTCAAACTTGGTCTTATGCACTACATTATTAAAAAATAAAGTGTATAAAACAAGGCAAAATGAAATATAAATGAATTCCATGTTTAAATTTCTGTACCATCTGCAAGATATCTCATTATGTCCATATATATGGATACAGGTATTCCAGACTCTGCAAAAATCTGAAAAACAAAACACTTCTGATTCCAAGTATTTCAGATAAGAGATACTGAAACTATATTGGCAGAAGGCTCATATGCCATAACTGATGATAGTATATAAAGTTGTTAAATTGCATTAGTAATGACTGGTGATAGTGCAATCAAAGAAGTTTATACGCTATCACCAGTTAGTGCTAAATCCAATTTAACAGGTTAAGCCAGTCAAAAGTTGATGAGCTATATGGTGTTCTAGAACAATTGGCATGGTGTGTTTCATGTTATCAGCTTCCTTTGTTCTTTGCCTTCTGAAAGCTATTTGTTTTGGGTAAAGTGGTATTGTAGTTTGAGCATTGAACTACAGCTGCTCAGCCATGTAAGCCCACTGAATGATCTTGAGCAACTCATACTCTCCTAGCCTTAGAGAACCCACACTCTCCTAGCCTACAAATCTTGCAGATGAAACCATGTGATGCGTTCACCTTCGGTTTGCCTTAGTCGGAAACAACTTGAAGGCACAACAACATCACAGTCTGTTGTATTGGTGTAGTCGATCTCTTGATCAACTGTTGTTCTGAAACATAAGAGCAAGTTGGCCTGCTCTCAAACTAGATTGTCCCAAAGCCAGTGGATTCATCTGGAATTTAAATAACTAAGATTAATGTCAGATCAGGAATGTAGATCTAATCTAAACTCTATGTTAGCTGGAAATGTTGTTTGGGTAAGAATTACTGGATGCTGATAATGTGACGTATCTGAAACAGAGTCTGGTTTACAACCGCAAAGACGTCTAGGTGCCAGCAAAAAGAAAGTGTCCAGAATTATTTTGATGTACTGTAAACACACAACTGATTCTTAATACAAAAAGCATCTAATGGACAGGGAATTATGGATCTATATGCATTATTTAGTTGTCTTTTAAGCTCTTTTCATCTAATTCATTTTTAATAAGCTATTATTATTATTTGTTATATAGAATTTAAATGTAGCAACTCTGTTAGAAGCGTATTCCTTCTGTTCCAACTATATTAATTGCTGTTATTGAGATTACCATTTAGTAGAGAGCTAGCGTGACGTATTAGTTTGTGTGTTCTGGAGACTGGGTTCAAATCCTATTTGGCCATGGAAACTCACCGGGTGATATTAGACAAATCTTAGCCTCAGGAGGAAAAAAAAAGATCAAACACCACCTGAACAAATATTCCCAAGGAAACTCCATGATAGGATGATAGGTTCATGTTAGGGTTGCTGTAATTCAGAAATGACTTGGAGGCAAGTGATGAAATTCAGTGAAAACATTCTGAAATACAGTATGATCACCCTCCCTCGCAAATATCTGCAGGGCTATTATCTGCAATTTCAGGTTCCATAAAATGTTGTTTTTAAGGCATTTTCTAGATTTTCCGGTGTTACTCTATGGTATTCTTGAGCCAGATATCCTGCATAACATTAGAAGAAGCTGACAGATGGCCATCCAGCCTCATTAGAGAAGGAGACTCCACATTCCGAGACAGCATATTCCATTGCTCCCCTCTAGGATGATGGGGCAGTATATAAATACTACTACTACTACTACTACTACTAATAATAATAATAATAATAATATAACACAGTGGTTGCCAACCCATTTTTTGACCAGGGACCACTCTCCAACATTAGTACCAAAAAGGGTTACAAATTAGTTTTTGGTTAACTTTAGATTCGATTTGGTTATTTGGAGTGCTGATTCAGAACATTGCAATGGATAGACCACATCAGGTCTAGTTTCTGATTCAGAACATATGCCATCCAGTAATCGCCATCTGCTCACCCACAGAAAACCATATTTAATACGTCTCAGCACTATGAGAGGGTTTCGCCAACGGTGTAGTAATGGTGATGCTGCATACCATATTTTAGTTCTTGCGTACTAGTGGTGGAACCTTTTTTCTTGCAGTTTGAATCCATTGCTCCATGTTCTAGTCTCCAGAGCAGCAGAAAATACGTGTATCCTTTTTTATATAGTTCAGTATTATCCACAGTTTTGCATATCCATGCAAAGCCTGGGGACATATCCCCCACAGATGCTATAATCGTACTGTACAACACTTTTGAAAAGCATTAAATAAATACCATTTAGAAACATTAATTTTAAACAATTAAAAACAATTAAAACCTACCCACTGGACTAACCCAACCTGTTTAAATAGAAGGAGAGCAGGGAGAAGGCCAATTGTGTCTCCCTTGGCAGGGAGTTCCATAATCTGGAAGCAGAGCACTACCCGTACCTATGAAGGCAATGGTACTCGAGTGCTTTATTAATCTGTAGTCCTCTAATTCCCTAGAAATATTTAATGCATTTCTCTTATATTCATGTGAATGCATTTTTATCCCCTCGAAGAGCTCATCCTCAATTAATACTTGTCTGCAGGGTATCAACGAATTTATGCTAAGATTCTCCTTAATTGATCTCTAATCTTCATAACATCCTTTTATTCTTTTGTCTTTTTTTTAATGCAAAGCTTGCTAATTCTTAGATGGTCTAAGAAATCAGCCTGGAAACCTTTTGAACCGGAGCATACTTAAGCCTCATTCAGACTTCTACGTCAGAAACAGCTGGCTTAATCTTCCGAAGTGCTTCATATACATTATCACAACAATCCTTATTTACATCAATCTGGTCAGATGAACTATTAATATTATTCCTAAATTACAATATTTAGGTGGAGGCCCTAAAGCATAGCGGTTTAGGCAAGATTTCAATTAGATGAGGGGAATTGGTATCACAGACCACCTCCTTTTGTTAACTGCAACATGAGTGGCTATGTGTCATGCTCTTCCTCATTTAAGTTCATTCTTTTCAGTGTTTTAAAATGGAAGCTTTTATAAACATTAGCCTGTATATATGGTCATTTAACTTTACATTGTTCTCGGCAGATTTGTTATAAAGCAGGTGAAACAACATCAATTAAGAAAACAGCCTCAAGGCTAATTGCTGTGGTATACAAGCTGTGAAATGATATTTTGCTTGGTTTTGTGTTGCACATGTTTAAATTTACGGGAGCGCTCATGGTGAGTCGCTTTGTACAGCTGTAGCATTTTCCAGTTACTTCACCTACTGGCAGAGGAGAGATGGTTACTGCTCTTGTTTGTGACTACAAATTCTATGCAAGGAAATGGTTCAGAAAACTTTAGTTCAAAAGATCACTGAACACATTAGATGGAGTTTTGCGCTTTGTTCGACTGTATATGTTGGCACTGATTTTTTCTATCAGATGTTTACTCTTCTGTAACTAGAGTGCCCAACGCAGGTGGCTGCCCTCATTGACTGGTTGTCCCCTCTTGTTTTCAGTGTTATAATTCTCTTTTAGGGCTGTAAAGAATACCGTAGAATGGGTCCTTGATAGTATCCACTGGGGTTTGGCTGCAGGACCCCCTTGTGAATACCAAACTCTGTGGATGCTCAATGCCAGTTATATAAAGTGCACAAAAATTGTTTCACTGATATAAAACGGCACAATAAAGACTTGATTTTGGAGTGGTGTGTGTTTTAATTTTCAAGCCATGGATGGTTGACTCCTACAGAATCCATGGGTATGGAGGGCTGATATATTGTTATCACTTTGTCTACATTCAAAAGATAATCAATTTTATCTACCGTGCTTGGACTTCCCACCTTGCATTCACTTGCCTGGACCTGCCAAGGTCTGTATCCTAAAGCGACTCATTGCAATCTGTGCTGTAGCCGTTTTCCATGGCTTGGACTTCTTAGCTTAAATAAAGCCTTTTCTCTTATTTGAAATGCTTTGAGTGTGTTTGAAATGCCAGGCCAACAGGGGCATTTGATGTACACCTTCCCATGGTAGATATGGTTTCTGACATGCAATCCTATGTAGAGCATGTTAGAGAGGAATTAAAATGGAATATAACTAAGGCATTGGGTGTCTGGGGTCAAAACCTTTTTTTTTTTTTTTGGAATGTTATGGATTTTGGGATAAGAGATACTCAACCAGGAACTCACCAAATATTTTATTTGCTTATTTACAGTATTTTTATGCCACTCTATCTCACCTGAAAGGAGACTCAGGGCAGCTTCCAGGTTGGCAATAATTCAATGCCACCACAAACATAAACACACAAATACAATATACAACATGCATTAAAATCAGTAAAAAGACATAAAAATACTTTCCAGGAATATGTGCAGCTAATGCCCCACCCTTAACTGTGCAAATGACTCTAAGCCACTGCAGAAACCTGGGACTCCAAACTCAGCTGAATCCCAAAATACTTCCTAATGGTGGTCTTCAGTTGAAGTATAACCCCCTACAGTTCCTTGCAGAACAGCACCTTGCATTTATATTTAATGCTTTATTGGTTTAAGAGAATGGCTGGAACAAACTGAGCCTTTATATCACTTGGCACATTCTGCTGCACAAAAGGTACCACTTACTTCAAAAAGGCTGAGAAGTTGTTCCTGGAAGACTGTTGCCCCTGGAGACCGTCCAGCTATTAGTGAGTTGTCACTACTGCTAACTTGTGGCTGGCATCTCAGTGGTGTATTATGTGAGATGTCCCTACTATAGATTAAAGTTATTTACATTCAGAGCTGAAGCAACATGTGCAAGAGCACTTAATATGGCATTAGTGTAGGAGGCTACAGAGTCATGCACTACAGACTGTTTCATTAAGAAGCTGTTTCTTGACATGGCCCACACACTTCTGTTTAGTGATTTCAAAAGCATTCTGCCTTCTTCTCACCTTTACATAATAATGCTAATGGCATGTTCATTTTGTTATTGTATGCTTAATGGAGATAAGAGTTCATAAGCACTGTGTGTTTCTGGGCAATTTATAGAAATCATGGGTAACATGGCGGGAAAGCAAAGACATTTGTATTTGGTGAGACTTCTTCATGTTTACGTGTTCTCTCTAAATTTGGCAAGTGTTTTTAAATGTCCTTTCGACATACTAATGCAGATTTTGGTTTGCCAGGAGCTCTTTTATATTTAGAAGTCTACTTCATAAACTCCATGAAGCACATTGAAAAGAACACGTTCAGGAGAATGTGCTCTTTTTTACACTGCAAACCCGAAAGATTCAGTATATGAGAAAACACGTATACAAGTGAACAATGTTAGCAATAAAGAAAATAGAAATATAAGGGACACATGTTAATTCGGAGCATGAAAATAATATAAGCTGAAGAATCTCTATGGCTATTTCCAATGTTCCACAGACTTGTTTCTCTTCTAGCTGCTGTTGTCTTCTTGCTATTTGTTCACTGACTTGAGAAACTAGATATTGGTATACACATGCTGTAAAAAGGACTCTTGTGTTAATATGTACAGTTTTGTTTGTTTGTTTTTTTTTACAATGACAAACAGAGGCTTTTCCTCTCCAAAATATGAATGGCTCTTAGACATTTCACAAAGCACTATAATATCCATAGTCAGTGATAGGATTTGCAAAACCTACCTCTTAGAAATAATTAATTTTGACACAATCTTATAGATTGCCTCAAAGATGGGCAGTAATAACAATGAGATGCAAGGGGTTCAAAAGGTGATGATAGCTCTTTGTATTGTAGTTGATACAATTATGAAGGTCCCAAATTTCACTATTGGGTCCAGCTTCCATATCTGTTACTAATATACCACATCATGCTTACTATTCATTTCTAAAGTTTATGTTCCATGTTCCATGTTATTAAAATAATTAGGATTACTGCTGCTTTGCTTTTGAAGCATTTAGTAGCGCTGGCAATTGTTTTTGTCCTTATTTTAACAAGTTCCTGCAGCACCTTTAAAACTGAGACAGCATAACCTCATAGCATAACTTTTGAAGGCTGAACTAGCTTCATCATGCAAATCCAGTAGATCAAGTCAACAAAAGCTGATACTAAAAACCTATTAAGTCTCAAAGGATGGTACATCATGCTTTTGCATACTCGTCTAGACTAGCTTATCTATGTCTTTGAGCACTACTACAATGTGAAGTCTTGTTTCTGCATGGCAGTGCACTGATAGATAGGTAGGTAGGTAGATAGATAGATAGATAGATAGGTCACACATCTTTCAGTAGCTTGTTTTAACAGCTGTCCCCATATGGTGAGCCTTCCATCTTATTATAAATGGTGGGATGAGAATTGTGTGGCCCTCCAGATGTTCTTGAACTTAAACATCCAGCATGTCTGACAAACCATTATGCTGGGAGGAGCTACTGAAGTTTGCAGTTCAACTCTGCTTATACCTAAAATAAAAAGCTTACGACATGATATCATCCCCACCTTTCTGTATGGTGGCCCACCATATAGAGATAGCTCATGTTATAGAAACACCTACTGCTGTTCTTTAGTGCGGTGGTTCTTTAGAGCAATGGTACAACTCCCAGAAATCTCAGCTAGATTCTCAGCTGTTAGGATTTCTGGAAGTTAAAGGCCAAAACATCTGGGGACCCACAAGTTGAGAACCACTGCTCCAGTACTGTGTAAGGTTCATGTCTGTCTCTTGTGTTTTTGGCAGAAGTATAGCTATGAGGAAGGGCAAAATTGGAACATTGACTCCCTGCATTAGAATTTTGCCAACTCAATGAAATTTTCCTTTCTGTTTCGAAATTTCTACAATTGCACGCTCTTGAAACTTAGCTGAACATTTAGAAATTCAGTTTAGGGAAATCAGCAGTGTGAATATACCAATATGAGTGTTGGGGGAAAAAAGAGTTGTAAGTGTTGAACAGTTTCCATTGTCTCACTCCATACTTTTTGTGGGAGTTCTCCCCACTCATATTGCTTTCATTTGTCTCTGTAGATATACCCTTGGCCTTTGGTTCCTACTTTCTATTGGATCACGTTAGATCATTGGTAAGGAGATACTTGAAATATAGCATGATTTGGAAAATTGAGGACAAAAGGAGATTCCTGTTATCACATCTATATTGACTGCAGATAAATTGTATTACACAGCTGCAGTCTAGTATGAGTTTTAAAATGCAATAAAGTTTTAAAATGTGATAAACCTTTTCCTGTACAACATCTAAATTTACTTTGGAACCTGACAACACAGAATCTTCCTCAGATAATCACCGAAATCTGCCAAAATGGGCTTGTAACATCATAGAGGGATAGACGGAGGTCTCAAGAGGAGAGACATTGCAATGGCAAAGAGTAAAAAAAAAGTTTATTACCTTTATTTACTGCCTTTGTTGCCAGTTACTTTATAGTCTTTCTGGAGGTAGGCAGGGACTGAATTTTCTGTCTGCATAGGCCCTTTATAATATTTCTACCAACAAGAGGCCAATCTGTGAACTAAAATTCTAATAATTAAACTTCTTTGTCTGGACTATTTATTTCTTTGCCTGATGAAAAAGTCAGTGGCCTTCGAAAACTAGTGTAATAATTTTTGTGACTTGTGGTTAGCCTAAAACAGGTATCACCACAATGTACACTTTAGATTTTAGAGTTAAAACGATGTAAGACGGGTGATACTAGAACAGCATTTCTCAATCTGGGGTTGGGACCCAGGGGTGGTGGGGTCGTGGTCGCAAGGGGGGTATCAATGGGGTTGCCAAAGACCATCAGAAAACACAGTATTTTCTGTTGGTCATGGGGGCTCTGTGTGGGAATTCTGGCCCAATTTTATCATTGGTGGGGTTCAGATTGTAGGTGAACTATAAATCCTAGCAACTACAACTTCCAAATATCAAGGTCTATTTTCCTCAAACTCCACCAGTGTTCACGTTTGGACATACTGAGTATCCATGCCAAGTTTGGTTCAGACCCATCACTATTTGAGTCCACAGTGCTCTCTGGATGTAGGTGAACTACAACTCCAAAATTCAAGGTCAATGCTCACAAAAACCCTTCCAGTATTTTCTGTTAGTCATGGGAGTTTGTGTGCCAAGTTTGGTTCAATTCCATCGTTGGTGGAGTTCAGAATGCTCTTTGATTGTAGGTTAACTATAAATCCCAGCAAGTACAACTCCCAAATGACAAAATCAATTTCCCCCCATCCCCACCAGTATTCAAATTTGGGCATATCGAGTATTTGTGCCAAATTTGATCCAGTGAGTGAAAATACATCCTGCATCTCAGATATTTACATTACAATTCATAACAGTAGCAAAATTACAGTTATGAAGTAGCAACGAAAATAATTTTATGTTTGGGGATCACCACAACATGAGGAATTGTATTAAGGGGTTGCAGCACTAGGAAGGTTGAAAATCACTGTAGTAGAAGGAGACCCAAGCGTCTCCCTGCAAGGACTGTCTAGATTTCATTATTTAATTCTTATGGCTGGTCTTGGTATTAACTTGATATTAACCCCTGAGTCTCCAAGACACAGTAGAGAATTAACTCTATATCCTCCATCTTACGAAGAGATTTGTTGTTTGCAAAAGTTGTTCGGGTTATCACTTCTGCATGCCACTTTTAGAAGTTGTGATCGCAAAAGTAAATGGTGCAATATCCAATACAGCAAACTTTATTTTGCAATGGTCTTTGGGGAAGCATACAACCGAGACCTGTGTCTGAATGCAACTGATAACAGAAGTAGCTGAGGCTGGCACAATCAATCTACATTAAAACAGTCAATCAAGTTGGGGATAAGTGTGCAGAACAATTGGAGCTAATAGACAAAAGTTGCGACTGTGAAAAACAGCTGCCTAGGGCAAAGAAGGGTAAGATGAATACAAATAGAAATCTAGTTCATTCTGTCTGTTGTGCATTTTCTGTCTCTCTCTCTCTAGCTTACTCCACAGGCCTGATACACACAAAAGAGAAGTTGTTTACATTGAAGTTGGACTGCAAAATTCTGGATGACGTTAACAGCATTGATGATTTAGCACTTATTTAGAACCAGCCAGTGAGCAGCTGAGAGACAAAAGCAATGTTGGTTAATCTATCATTTACAAGAGCCAGGCACAATTTCCATGCAATCATGGCTTCTTCGTGTTGTTTCAGAAAGCAATTAGATGTTTAATTAAAATCATTGCTCCCTCCCCATTTCTTTCCTTATTGACTATTACTAGAAATATCCTGGAAACATCAAGCATGTGTCTGCCTTCGCCGCTGTAATAGTGAAACTTGCCAAGATTCTGCAATGGAGAAGTGTTGGCATCCAGTGAAAAGCCATGTGAATCCCAAATTAAATCTTTGGGATTGCTTAATAATCTTCGTGTTTTCAAAGCTATTTCAAGAGTATCTGTCTCAGCGAAAAAAGAAAAAGAAAAAAAGGATGTGTGTGTTTTCTTTTGATTGAAGGGCATTATTTATCCAATGTAAATAAATAAGAAGAGGCATTGCTTTAATGTAAACCACATTTCCTGCTGGATGTTTAGAGAAATTACAGTCTGTTGTTAGAAAATATAATTAAACATACAAACATAAAGCTGGTAGAATATGCTGAATACCTATCTTGATGACTATACTGGGAAAAATGGGTAGAAGCGATTTACCGTAATTAGAAATACACTATAGCCTATTATTACTAAAGGTACTATCTGTCGAATTGCATTGTAGGTTGTTTATATTCTCTGGTACCCCGGATGTTTTTGCAGATATGTATATGACATCATCAAAGCTAGCTGGCAACAGGAAATATTATTTAAGTAACTACAGATGTCCAGATTGAAATCTAGACGAGGAAACAGTCTGATGTTTTGTGCATAGAAAGCCTGATCATATGGTTTATTCTTTGAGGATCCTGTGGACATATACGTTTAATAAGGAAGCTATCATGTTGACAAAAGAAAGAATCACACCAAAGCTTGAAGGTCTGACATCAGGATATAGTAAAGATTTACAGTGAGATTATGTTTATAATTCCGCAGAAGTATCACACACTGGGTTCAATAGGACTTCCTTTCTAATAACTGGTTGTAGGATGTTATCCTTAAAGGGCTGGGGAGGAGTAGAATGAAACCCACCCCCTCAAATGTATACCACTTGTTCAGCAATGCCTTCAACTTTAAAATATATTGTATTTCTGCATTGTACAAAGGGTATTCATTATTTCAAGTGCTGTCGAGGTAGAACTTCCCAGTGAAAAAGTGAGACTTTAGAGAGGAATTCAGAGAATGAGGGAGAATGATTTAAGATGTGCTCCTTGAGGAGAGGCAAAAGCAGCAGAAACATGGGTGAGAAGATGGAGTTAGTGAAAAAAGCAAGACAGCCTTTGAAATCAGAAAGAGATGAATTGCAAAAGCTTCAGATTCTAGTGGATTACCTTGCTAGAAGAAATATGGTGGGCCATGTCACATAGAGTCATTAACATGGTGTTTTATTTGAATTGGATGTGAAAAATGTCAAAAACATTGCATACATAAGTATAAAACTGTAAAAAAAATGGAAGGAGCACAAGCGGCTAAACAATTTTTGGCCGAAACCAAGCAGTTTGATAAAGACAAAGAGGATGTGTTTGGTAATCTGTTAAATGATGTGTAGTTTTCTTTTCTGAGCAGTTTGTAATCCATTAAATAAATGTCCCTCTCATTAACTTTTCCTCATCTTTTACATCCGATTCAAATAAAACACCATGTTAATGACTCTATGTGACATGGCCCACCATATTTCTTCTAGTGGATTCTAGGTAATCCACTAGAATCCAAAGCTTTTGCAATTCATCTCTTTCAAAGGCTGTATTGCTTCTTTCACTAACTCCATTTCCCCACTTACAGACACTTTCTGAAAAACCATCTTCAGATTCTCTGAAGATGCCAGCCACAGATACAGGCAAAATGTCAGGACAAAATGCTGCTAGAAGACTGCCATACAGCCCAGAAACCATACAACACTCCAGTGATTCTGGCCATGAAAGCCTTCGACAAAACCTGTTTAACAGTTTTGTATGTTCACCCTTCTCATTGTTTTTGGTGCTGTCCTTTCTGAAGTATGGAATTACTTCCCAAGATAGCAGTCTGATGGTGGTGAAGAGTGATTATAAAATAACCTTTATTTATTATTGCTATGAACCTTTACTTTTATCACTCAGTAAAGTTTTCCAATTTATTGTCGAAGGCTTTCATGGCTGGAATCACTGGGTTGTTGTAGGTTTTTTCGGGCTACATGGCCATGTTCTAGAGGCCTTCTCTCCTGACGTTTCGCCTGCATCTATGGCAAGCATCCTCAGAGGTAGTAATTTTTTCCAATTACTAGAAGTGTTTTGTAGATAAATGTGTGTTGGATTGCATTCCTACAGCAATATTCTAAAAGGCAATCTTATAAGAATAATTTACTGTTTTGGCACACTCTTTCGTAGGTCTTCTCCAAGGCTCTGTTCTCTAGAGATTATTGGGCAAGACTAGGCATCCCCTAATATGCTCCCAAGAAAGGGCTGCCATCACAGAGCAGTAGGATTTCCACCTTTTAAAAACAAGACTTTCTATATGTCAAATATGAAATTTTAGTAAAACATGCTAATCTTGGAATCCACAGACCAACATAGGTAGTTAAAACTAAACTGCAATGTCAAGAACAAGTAATAATTTGAAGCAAAATAAGAAATAATTGTTATCTTAACCCCATCTCTTGAACAGCATTCTCTCTCATTGTCCACTGTTTACTTACTAGCAAAAATTTGCCAGATTTTGTCTACCATTCCATTTCCCTTTCCCTCTGTTTTCCTGTTATAGTTGGATCAGAACTTCAGATAACCAAGGGCCTTTCCAGACAGCGTTTTATCCCAGGAGCATTCACATTTGAAAAAAGTGAATGTTCCTGAGGCCCTGTCCACATACACCCCAGAAAGCGTCACTTTCTGGGGTGGGTGTCCAGATGTTGTGCTGGGACTTCCCAGCACAACACCAGGACACTCTACCCCCTCCCCAAAAGTTGTTAAAAAACCCTTTTGGAAAGAAAAGTACTTATCCAGCCTCCATTGGAGAGCGGCTGCATGTCTTCTGGCGTGTAAAAATGATGCGCCAGGAGAAGGGGGGCAGGAGCAATTTTTATCTCTCCCCCCCCCCCCCCCATTTCTCCTGGCATGTTTTCTATGTTGTAGGAAAGCTGCGGCAGCTCTCCAATGGAGACTGGATAACTATTTTTCTTTTTTAAAGATTTTTTTTACAGCTTTTGGGGAGTGGGTTGGTATTCCCACAGTTCTCTGGGCTAATGTAGCCTGGAAAATTGTGGGAATTCTGTCTAGAATGCAGTATTCTACAGTCCAGACACCAGAAGTAGTGAATGGGTTTATCCCGCACCTTCCAAGAAGGCACAGAATAAACCCACTATCAAATTAATTTGCCAAAAACCAGGGGTTTCCAGTTTGGCAAGAACGTTGCCTGGACAGCCCCCTTTTTATTGCGGAAATTTCCGCAATAAAGGGGCTGTCTAGATCTGCCCCTTAGACTTTTGACCCAAACATCAACTATTCTAGACACTTAAGAATGTATGTATTAAAATAATTCCTTTTAACCATTGGAACAGTTTCTCTCAAGTGGCTATTATGCTGGTCTTACTTTTTAATTTAAAAGAGTTTGTGCTTCATTGAACAGAATAGTAGACTCAGAAAAAGTCCCTAGAGAATGAATCCACTTTTAATGTGGTTTCTGCCTCCTGCAGAATTCTGGGGTTTGTAGTTTAGTGAGGCTGTTAAAGGCTCCTCCCTAAACTACAATCCCCAGAATTCTGCAAGAGGCAGAAACCAGATTTAAAGTGGATTCATTTTCTAGTGTAATGAGGCTACAAGTCTCACTGTTGCACTCTCACTGTTACACCAGTGTTTCAGTTTCATGGTCCTTTAATTGTCATAATTTCATCCAACATTTGATATCACATGATGTAGTGGAATATTAAGTAGAATTAAAACCAGGAAGGGTTTTTGACACTTTCTTTAACCCATTTGAATGTACTTAAATAGGTTGGAAAATTTCTCTTGTTAGTTTTTGCTTCATGTCTTGCAAAACTGTTTAAGCCAGTCAAAGTCTGCCATTGCTGGACCATGCTGTTACCACAATTATATCCTTCCAATTGCTAATTATAAGTTTTCTCCACTTTGTACAATGAAATACCAAATTAGGAGGATACATCTTTGTTTGTGCAGGCATAAATGGCAATCTCCTTTTGACCTTTTTGTTTTTCATGTGCACCCTCCTTGCTGATGATTTTGAATGGGATTTTCCTAATTACCCTCAAGGCAAGGCAGGGGAAGGGACTGGGGTGGGCTTCAGGTCTGGGAAAACAGCTCTGTGTCAGGAAAGGGACGACAAGCCCTTTAAGGCCAGTCATGAAGGTGGTCCTTGGGAAGGACTGGTATGTGGGAAAATAGAATTGAACAAACTATTTGAAACATGGTTAGGATAAACAAACACTTTTCTTATCCTTTTGTTAGTCACAATCTAATCTAAGCAGTTCATGGTAAAAGTGCAGTGTTGGCCTTAAATGATATTTCACTAATCTCATTGTGTAGACATTAACAGTCATGGTTGCTGGGTTTTGCTTTGACAGCCTCAATTCCCTTGTGTAAAATTTCATCTGTACCATTTCAAGACAAACGTTTTCTTTTGGCCAAGCTTGCCTAAGCTTAATGCTTGAAGGGCTGGTTTGCCTTGATGACTTAAATGGAACCGTTTTTCTGGCTTGAAAGCAGAATTGTCAGTCCCGATTCCAAGAAAATCAATGCAGGTTTTTCTTCTACTAATCTTATTGGGTGCCTTTCTTCCTTTAGGTTAGGGGATTTATTACCAAGATAGGAAACTTCCTCAAAAGAAGAGGTAAAAGTGGCCCTCAAATCTTTTCAGGGCGGCTGAATTAACATATTATCTGGAAAGAATCGAAGTCTTTCAATATCGATGAAGTCAAAACTCATGAGGATTCTCTTTTGAAATCTATTTCCTCATTGATTTATTTACTTTTATACTTCTCTCTTTGTAGCTTTGGTTTTTTTCCGAGTGTAGTGGCAATGTGTCCTGTTTTCCTTAAATTAGGAAAGGCTTGCTCAAAAAGGCTAACTCCTCTTACAAATAATGAATCTTTGTTGTGGATTTTCTTCTGTTCCCTCCATGTATCTTAGTCTGTTTGTATTACAAACAACAACCAAATGTTGTTATGTTTACCCTTGGAAATGGAACTTGGCACCAGTGAGATCGTGAATCTGTTCAGCAGTTTAGTGTAAACTCTAAATGAACCATTTGGAGAGCAAAATCTTATCCTTAAAATAGATTCAGCACCCAGATACTTTCTTTAAAGTTCAGACTAAAACCCAAACTAGTTTAATCACTCCACTGTTATGATAGGTATCAATTGCAACTAGAAATGATACCCTTCGGTTTTGCAATTTTTCCAGACTCTTTTTGCCTTGGAAAAAGATCTATGGTGAAGGAAACTTTGCATTTTAAGAGTCACTTTGAATGGTTGATCTAGGGAAATTCTCCCTAGGGAAAGGAGACACATATCCGACAAGGGGTGCATCTGCACTGTAGAATTAATGCAGTTTGACACCACTTTAATTGCCATGGTTCAATGCTATGTAACCACGGGAGTTGTATTTTTACAAGGTCTTTTACCTTCCCTGCCAAGGAACGTTGGTGCCTCACTAAACTTCAACCTAGGATTGGCAGTTAAAGTGGTATCAAACTGCATTAGTTCTCCAGTATAGGTGAATACAAGGGCTCTTTTATCTCAAGAGCATAAGCTTTTGTTTCCTACCAGCCTTGTTCCTAGGGAAAACCTCCCTGACAACCCTTTTTGCAAAACCACAGATGAACGTTGTCTGTGTGTGGGAATCTATTTTAAAAAGCAACACTTCATGAAATTGTAGGTGAGGGGGGCAAATTATTGCCTTTCTGTGCAGGACTTTAGTCTGTCCACAATAAAGAATCATTTTTTTGGTCTCAGATTGGTTGGGAAAATTACTTGCACTTTTCCTTAAAGTAACAGTCATGTATATGGGTGATAGGGAATGGACTCATTTAAAAGTTAAGGCAGTATTAACTTCTCCCTCCTTTCCCTCCCTCTCTGAATAAATATAGCTGGTTGTGTGCATAGGTTTGAATGTTATCAAGATTTTGGGCAACCTAGTATATTGTAAGGCTTGCAGGAAAATAGTTGGTAGATCATACTGAATAAGTTTGTTGAGATGTGGTCTCTCCATTACGAAAAGCACTATAGTGATTACTCTTGGAAATTCTTTGTGGGTGGCTTTCTTGGCATCCCAGGTTGAGAGATCCTGACTGAGGTTGAGGGCTAAAGAGATGGTGATATATGTCCACAATGGCTACATTTGGAAATGTGACTGTAGTATAACTAATCTACTTTGCATTATATTTTGCACAAATTAAATTTGGCTCTCTCTATAAACAGATTCTACACCCACTAAGTCTACCTTCATCAGTTTGGAAATATTTTTTAATTCCTAAAAGCCAAACTGGATTTTGCCATTCTATATAGGTGAGGCCATATTACTTTGTCACTGTATATAATGAGCACCCATGGATTTTGATATCCCAGAGGAGTCCTGGAACCAAACTTCAGCTGGTATATCCATTTTCATCAGTAAGAAACTGGGTCTCTCAATTTTCATTCTTATTTGACAACTGGTATTACCCCAAACACACACACACACACACACACACACACACACACAACAAACAAACTGAAAAATCCCATGCAGAGGGAAAATTCCATCTTTTCTGTTTAAGGTGTTCTATGATAGCATCTGTCGTAAAGCAAAAGTTGAGCTCTAGTTATCTTGCTTGTCTTATGGGCACAAACATTTTGTTACTACATTGGGTGCTATAATTGCCTGTTTTTTTCCCCACAAGCCATACAAAGGCCTTACCTTTTGTGGTGACAATAGTATTATAATGAATCAATAACAGGATTACAGGGATATCGTAATGGGTTTCCTACTTTCGGAACTCACCCAAACTTGTTCAGTGCTGTGCCTTTCTTTCAACAAAACTTGGGACTGCTTGATGTGGAAAGGAGGAAAGTATGACCTCAAATATACATACATACATACATACATACATACATACATACATACTAGCAATCCCCTGCCACATGTTGCTATGGCCCAATGTGTGTATATGCGCTTTTTGTGTATATAATTGTGTATATGTGTAGATGTGTGTTTGTGTGTGTGTATATGTGTGTGTGTGTGCGCGCGCGCGCACGTGTGTATGGTTTTGTGCATGCGTTGTAATGGGTTTTTTTTTAAAAAAAATCGGGGGCTTTTAAAGTCTCTTCTGCTGTTTTTTTCAGTGTTTTATGAGTGGTGGTCACTTCTTGGCCTGATACGTGTGTTGTGTCCAAATTTGGTGTCAATTCATCCAGTGGTTTTTAAGTTATGTTAATCTCACAAACAAACATTATATTTTTATTTATATAGATGTATATAAACCAGGGCAGTAAACAGGGCACAAGAATAAGTTATTCGTAGCACATGTTCTGATGCAACAGAACTATACCATTTCTAATCTTGGATTTCTGTTTATTATGTGCCTTCATTCTGTGGGCCTTCATCGCCCTATATGTCCATTGGCTCTCTATATCCGCAGATTCTGTATCTGCAGTCAACCATTCATGGCCTGAAAATATTATTTTAAAATTACATATTACTTTGCGAAGCCAGGTCAGATGGATGGCAATATTTCCAAGGGTGCATCAACACTATAGAATCCATTCAGTTTGACGCCATGTTTATGGCCATGGCGCAATGCTATGAAATCATGGAACTTGTAGTTTTACAAGATTTTTAGCCTTCTCTGCTACAAATCCCACAATTCCATTGTTAAAGTGGTATAAAATTGCATTGATTATACAGTGTAGATGCATCCTAGTTTTGTGATGCTGATATATGCTGATGAAGGAAACAATTTTATTCTTTTGTTGTGTGTTGAACCCTGGCATATTCATGGCCTGGCAGTCCTAGATTCTAATTATTTCCGGTCAGTTTTGGTTGTTATTTTAACTTGTTTCAGCCCTCTCATAGCAGTGTTTCACAGCAAAGTCATATTACCTAGAGTGAAGTTTTGGCCTCGAATGTAATTTTTTGAGTTGGTTTGGGGGTTATTTGGAGAGAGATTGGGATGGACAGGGAGATAAGATAGACTCACAACTCTTGCGGTCCTTACAGCTCCAAAATCTACTCTAAAGAAATATTACACCAACTTTGGTGCTTAAATTTTTTTGGACTTCAACCCACAGAATGCCTAAACATTGGTTATGCTGGCAGGGACCTTTGGTCATTATTATGATTTGGCATTTCCAAAACTGAAAACCACTGCTCTAAGGTGTGCCGGCTAGAGAAGACTGCCGCAACTGCATTGGATGGCATAATTCAAGGAGTTTTGCCTGAGAGATGGAGTACTATGATAAAGAGAGGTTAGCCAGCAACTGCTTGGGATGACTTCTCTTCTTGATGTGCAACTCATTATATTCCAGAGCTTTTTAAAAAAATCTTTTTTAAGCAACTCGATTACAAGAAGCTGAGCAGCTGCTTCCCATCCTGTTTTTACATGACTCTAACTTTCACTCACAGTGACAGCTTTCCAGAAGGAACTGTAGAAGAAGGAATAGGCATGCTTGTGTGTTTATATATATGTGTGTGAGAGAGAGCACACTTAAGAGCATATGTGAGAGCAATATGTATTTTTGGAACTGTCCACTGACCAATTTAAAATTGGCAATGTCCTCTCCCTTCACAAGCAAAACATTTAATAATTCCTTCTCATAGAAAGTCATTCATTGGGAAGTGTATCATAGATTTTTTAAAAAGTATATTCTTCAATATCCATTAGTGATGTTAGCGGGAAAGAGAGGACAAAAGAATTAAATTATTCCTTCTATCCTAGAACTGGCTTGCCAAATGAGTGTCTTCTCTAACGTATTTTACTTTACTATAAACATGAACAATATTAAAACGGGAAGATCACAAGATATAAGAATGTAAGCGATAGAGCTCTCCAAGTTCAAATTTGCTGTGCTTATGTTAATTCTGATTTGTGCCCGAATAGATTAATAGCACAGTCCTGTGCAAGTTTATTTGCAAGTTTATTTGTAAGTTCCATTCATTAAATGAGGCTACATCCGTATAATTGTTACGACAATTTCACCACAGTTTATTTATTTTATTTATTTACTATACTTGTATACCACCTTTCTCAGCATATCGGCGACTCAAGGCGGTTTACAACAAGTCAGTACACATAATAGCAAAATACAGATTAAGCATTAAAACAATAGAAACCACAATAGAAACAATAAAACCAACATCATTATCATCAGCGTCTCCTAGTTAAAAACGTTGTCCAAATTCCATTATCAAGTGATTCTATTTCCTATGTCAGTTACTCTGCATTTCTAAACGCTTGCTCATATAATCATGTCTTAACTTGTCTCCAAAACATTAAGAGTGAGGGAGATGATCTAATCTCCTTGGGGGGGGGGGGGCATTCCATAGCCGAGTTGAGGGACAGAGACCCACCAGGAGTAGATGTACATCATTTGATGGGATCCGGCAGGCTCCGTCCCTCAACTGTGGTGAAATTGGCATACGACCCATGTGATGAGGTTGCAAACAAAGTTCAGCTGGATTCAATGGGGCTTATTCCCACATAGGGACAGGGTTACAATGTAAAATCTAGAGAGTATGTCATGGGGAAATTTCACAAGATGTGACCCTCACACATTTTTTCGGTGCCTCTGACATTTATGCTAGAAATGACCTGTCTTTCACTATGTCACTTTTCATGAATTTGTCTAAGTTCCATTAGCAAAGAAAACTGAAGTTGTTGTGGTTTTTATTATATTTATTTATACCCCGCTTTATCTTTCCTGAGGGGGATTCAAAGCAGCTTAATATAAATGTACACAATTTAAAATATACAAATATACAAACATTAAAACAGAATTAAATATAGGCAGTATTAAAAATTCACAGTTAAAAACCATTCAAACATATTTAGTGCATATTCAAGTTGAAACCACAACATCTCCTGATTTGATCTTTAAAATCTTCATCTTTAAAAGCCTGCCTGAATAAAAAGATTTTAGCCTGCCACTGGAAAGAGGCAGGCTAAAGCAAGGAGGGGGCCATTTTGACTTCCCTGGGAAGAAGGAAGTTCCAGAGTTGAGGCGCAGCCAGTGAAAAGACCTGCTCTCTCGTTCCCACTGACCGAGCTTGAGATGGAGGTGGAACCGAGAGAAGGGTGTCTCCTCAAGATCTCAGGGCCTGAACTGGTTCATACAAGGGGATGCGGTGAGCCAAATAGCCTGGACCTGAACCATCTAGGCTGTAAAGGTCATAACCAGCACTTTGAATTGTGCCCCAAAATAGACTGGCAGCTATTAGAGCTGCAGTAGTTAGCAACCTGGCTGCTGCTGTTTGAATCAGCTGAAGTTTCTGAGCACTCTTCAGAGACAGCCCCAAGTAGAGCATGTTACAGTCATCCAAATGGGATGTAACTAAGACATGTACCACCATGGCCAGATCTGGCTTCTGAAAGAACGGATGCAGTTGGTACACAAGTTTTAATCGTACAAAGGTCCTCCTGGTCACAGCAGATATTTAGACCTCCAGGTTCAGTGCCCAGCCCAGGATGTCCCCCAAACTGTGGACCTGTATCTTCAGGGGGAGTGTGACCCAATCCATCACAGACAGGAGCCCTATTCCCTGATTTGCCTTTCGACTGACCAGAAGTATCTCTATCTTGTCTGGATTAAGTTTCAATTTGTTTGCCCTCATCCAGTCCATTACTGAAGACAGGCCCTGGTTTAGGGTCAGGAGAGCTTTTTTGGGATTAGGTGGAAAGGAGTAGTAGAGTTGGGTGTCATCCACATATTGGTGGCACTGTACTCCAAAACTCCGGATGACCTCTCCCAGCGGTTTCATGTACATGTTGAACAGCATGGGAGAGTTTCTACTTTCCTTAGGTTGTTTTATGTGTTTCTGGCCATCTCCATCCATCTTAAATAAACCCTGATCTCAGAAGCAAACTTTTGCCAAAATTAATTCATGGAGAATGATAGTAGATCAGGAGAGCCGTAGGCAGTTTTTGTGTGTGGCTGAGCTGGTCTTGCCTCCTGACAAACTGTGGTTTGCAAGCTGGTCTAGCTTGCTACTGTGTGGAGACAATTTTGTGGTGGCAGTGATTAGAGGGGAAATGGTCTTTTGATTTTTCTCCTTCCATATTTAAAAAAAATGATAGTATAATACACCAGGCTGAAGACCTCTATAACACATATGATTGGTTGATGCACTTTCAAAACATCCTTAAATAAACAAATTAGTCTTTGAAATAATATTTTTCGCATAACTTTAAAAACCTGTGAAGAAAAATTGAATTCTTCTTTCTATTTTGAGATTAACATCAAGGCTGAAATTATCAGGGAAAACAGAAGATAAAATGTCCATAATGTTAAAACATGATTGGCAGAAAAAACAAACTTCTTAAAGTAGGTGAACATTTTTGCAGTTTAACTAAAGTGTCCCACATATGTGTAGTTGTCTCAGTACATTGCAAATATGCATCTTGAAATCTTTTTGCACATAATGAATGTTATAATAACAATCTGACATGTTGTTTGAAGAGGACATATAGGGCCATTTAATTTGTGTAATTAGATAGTGCTGAAGCAGTGGTATTGTATCAGTATATACAAACGCTTAACATGATGTCAATATATATATATTGAAAAACTATATGTCTAGAAGTACTTGATTGAAATACATTTCAGCAACCCCAGATTATATCCAGAGAAAGATAGTCATTTGATTTGGACGTATTGCCCTTGCTTCTACCAATGCCTAGGCAACCTCCAACACTTGATAAACAAATCTACATGTCGTCTCTAATTTATTGGGTAACTTTAAATTTATCCACTTCTCCTTAGGCTATCTTGGAAAGAAGGGAAGGTACAGGAAAGATAACAGGCTGATATAGCTGTCTCTCCTGTCTTCTTTGCTGGGCCTGGAAGACTTATGCACACCAAAAGTGTCAGGAAAGGGACAAGAGATAACCACTGGTTGCAGTTCTGGCAATTAGCCAAGGAGATATCAAGAAGCACAGCATAAATCTTTGGGGATTTGTTTACACTTTGACTTGTCACTAATCTGACTGCAGTAACTTTCTGGTCCCCTACACATGGCTGTGTGCTGATAGTTATTGCCAATATACACTGATACTCTCTGAATTTTGGATTAATTGTTGCCAGGGCCATTTTGAGAGCAAACTACTAACAGTCGTGCTCAAGAGCACAATCTAGAGCAAGAGTGCACAGTTTTTGCATGTTTTGATCTGCTTACACCAATTTTTAAATTACCTTTCCTAGAAGGTTCCAAGAGAGGCATTTACATGTTAAATTGAATGCAGCTAAAGTGTAACACCCTACCCCCATCCCACATGTATGGAGAGAGAAACCTGTCTAGAATTGGATTTCTGGCCTTTTCTCACTATGTGTTTTTGGACGGCATATTAGTTTTAGCAACCAGTGCGTCCCCAGAGAGTTGCACATGGCTGATTTAGAAAAGACTGAATACATAAAAATTCCAAGTAATATGAAGACCTGTAATGTAATGCTTCAGTTTTTGGGAATGGTACCCACATGCTTCAGCACTGAGCATAACTATACTTTTGAAGACATTAATTCTAAATTTGAGAAAGGTAAGTGCTAATGGTCTCAGAACCCTTGAGAAATTCTTCCTTTCATTGTGTGCTTTCTTCTTGTATGTCAGAAAATACCATAGATGTAGTTCAATGTTAAAATTCATATACAATCCCAGTTCTGTTGGAAAACTGCATGAAAGGTCCTTCATATCATATTTTTCCAACTCTCTATCAATGACGCTGGCCACAAGGGTAAAACCTCCTTAGTGCCCACTGCACTTATTAAATTACATTTCTTTTCACCACATGCTGGGTGAAAAGAATGTGCTGTAGAAGATTTGAAGGTGGAATAATGTTCGTAGTAGCACCACATGATCTCAAGGGGTGTCTGAAGGTATGTGGGTGCTTGAGGCAAAGATCAAGATAGTGTCCTCCTCTGTTTCGTGGCTGGCTCATTTGTCCGAGGAACATGAACATCTGAACATTGCATCATGGAATGTCACACATGAAGGTAGCAAGTTAATTTAGGGCAGGCACCCTTAACCTGCAGCCCTCCAATTGTTTGGGCCTCCAGTTTCTAGAATTATTGACCATTGCACAAGCTGGCTAGGGCTTCTGGGAGTTGGAGGCTCAAACAGCTGGAGAGCCGCAGTTTGAGGATGCCTCGTTTAGGGAATGCAGGGCATGCCATAAGGTGTACACAACCTTCTTCCTCAATAGCAAGGGGTGAGAGACTTCGAAAGAACCACTTCAGAGTAGTCACTGCTATCAGAAGCAATTGCCTCTTTCTGCATAATGGTAGGACCATTGCTCTTCTCCAGATGGGCTATTCTCAGCTGGAATCCCACTGCTGAAAAACAAAAATCCTAGCTCTCATTGCTGAATACCATACTTCCAGTAAACGAGGCATCTGATGGAAGGTTTTGGCAGAAGGTTTTAGAACATTAAGAGACTGGGACTGGAAGATACATACCATATTATGTCCTTTCATCTTGACCTGGACCATGAAGGAAAAAGACACTCAATGTGGAGAAGTGTTCATCAGATCACCTTCCCTCTTGTAAGAAATTATACAGCCTGCCCAGCAATAAGAAACTCACATGGGATTCTGCTTGTATATTTTCACTCTTAGAAGGGGAATGAAGCAAGTAATTACCAGAAACTTACATTCTTCTTGCTAAGGGTATAGCAGAAAAATGCTTTTAAAATCCTTACTGTAATCCAGTCATTTTATTAACCTGTAAGGCTCCAGTCGATAAGAGCATATCAAAAGAAGAATAATCCACATTGTCCGCATAATTCCAATCAGATTCATGTTTCGGTTTATCAGAAATTACCATGATGACATTGCACACAAAGCCTTTTTTAGTTGAGTAAGCCTTTGTAATTAATTTTCTGCCTTCTACATACCAAGCACTTTGCCAGGGTCATTTACATTAAAAAAATCTTTCTTACAATACTGTGGATTTAAATATTTAAAACTGAATTAAATTAAAGTATAAATAAATCCCTTTTTATAAAATATCTTTGGAGACCTTTGACTGAATATCCAAGGAGGTCATTAAATCCCTGTATTGTTCTTAGATTAAGAGCTGCTACTGTCAGAAATTGTTCTACTGTACTTCCAGAACGAGGAGTTAGATATAAATAGAAAGATAGACAAGACCAAAGAATACGATGCTGATCTCTTATAATTGGTGCCAAGATTCCCATTTATATTAATGGTCTCTGAATTTCAGTCTTGGTGCCTGTGTCATCAATAAGCTTCTTGTTATATGTCAGTTTCATACAACTCCTTCAAGCTGTGGTTTGGAGCTGTTAGATATTATCTCTGATGTGATTTGTTCCAGAGGGAGATTAGTGGTATAATGACATATGTACACATATGTGCATGTGTACATTTCCATACATTAACACAGCTGTTTAAAACTGCTTAATGCTGGCATCCTTATTGGCAATCCATTGGCAGCATAGGGTGCTTGATATTGTCACAATATCTTTCCATGTGAGATAATACCACATGGCAACCATAGCACATTTATAGCACACATTTATAACACACTCTTTCATCTGCTTTTGGGCCTAGGCATAATAGAAGGTTTGCTTTAGGAAATATTATTTCCATTTATATTGGATTTCAAAGTGGTTACTAGCATGGCGTGAAAATTTCTCAAACCAACACTGCATCTTCCTGTGAGTTGTTGATACTGGTACAGTGTGTAAGTGTTAAAGATCTCTGGTTCCCCTTCTGATTTTATCTTAACTATGTGGGAATAATTGCAACTTGTATTCTTACTATCTCTACCCTCCACTATTGTGAGAAATAAGAGCTAATGTGGCAATTGTTTTTGATGTAGGCCAGAAAATGAAATTAGAAGGAGCCACATTGACAACATATTTAATATATTGTTCCATATTCATTTGATTATTCTAGTGCAGATTATTCTAATGCAGTCACAGATATATAAACTCAGTTTTCCTAGTTTCTAACAAACCTCACAACCTCTGAGGATGCTTGCCACAGATGCAAGCATTGTCAGGAGAGAATGCTTCTAAAACATGGCCACACAGCCCGAAAAACCTACAACAACTCAGTGATCCTGGCCATGAAAGCCTTTGACAATAAATCTGTTAAATCCTTTATATGTCTTTTTTTAAAAAAAAATTCAAAAATATTTATTCATTTCTTTATTTCGAATATTATACCTCGCTTTTCAGTCACAAAGACTCTCAGAACATCATATAAATTGTTAATTTGTCAGTTCCTTACTCTTAGACTTGCGATATAGGTAAGACACAACAAAAAAGGAAAAGGGAATGGCAATGTGGGAAGGGATTAAGTCCAGCAGATACTGCCTTTTCTTCTCTGCCTCCAAGGCCATGGCAGCAGCAGTTGGCATGGAGGGGAGGGCATTCCATCTGCTTCTGGGCCTAGGCATAATGGAAGGTTTGCTTTATGAAGGATTATTTTCAACTTTATGAAAGATTCCATCTACCTTCTGCTCTAGCAGACTTAGACTTTTGATGTTACTGCATTTTCACAATTTCAAGAAGAGCATTCAAAACCCTTGATACACATTTCCCCCTGTGGCTTAGCTCTTGGACAACTCTTGTCAAACTCTCTGTTCATCTGATGATGCAGAATAAATTATTCTGGCTCTTTGTAGCTAGCAAGAAACAGAGACATATAACTTTTCAAGGGAATACTGTATTCTTTATGAGCTACAGCAGAGACAGATAGTGATGGGATGCTATAATTTTTTTTACCCATGCAGATATTAAAATAAATATTTAATTACAATGCTTGCAGTGTGGATCCTGAAGTGAACATAAATCTTGTAAATAAATGGGTCTCCTTAGCACTTGGTGCAAATACAATTTTATTTAGAAAATGAAGTATAATAAGTTGTATGAAAACTAGCATGCCAGAATGATTTGAAAATTAGACTATGACTCTGGAGAGAAGAATTTGAGTCCTCTCTTGTCTTATGGTCACTATAAGTCAGAAATGATCTGAAGGTGCAAAACAACAAATCTTTTAGTACATCTATATCATTTTATTTAAAACAATCACTCTGATCAAGGAAAGGTGATCCAAGACACTACAGATTTTGCTTTCTGGATTATGTCCCACAAGTATTGCTTTGACAGTTCAAACTCAACAAATAGATCTTAACAATTTTTAATAATGCCTTGCAGCTTTCAAACAACATTTGATATTCATACTAGTAAAATATTATTGATGTATTTACATAATGTAAAACCCTGGACAAGATAGTCCTGTTGTTATGTCCAAACCCAAGAGTGAGCTACTATATTCCAGATATTGGTGGGCTGCCGTTCCCATCAGTGCTAGTCAGTCTAGCCAGTGATGATGGATTATGGGAGTTAAAGTCTACCAATATCTAAAGGCTGTCCATCCCTGCTCCTGTAATCTAATCAACGTACTTCCAGATGAACTCCCATCATTCTATAGCTCCTATCCTCCAAATCAATAAAACCATGTTTATATGGCATTCTCCTTGGTTCCTTCACTGTTGGAACTATTTGCCTTTTCTGAGATAGCAGCTGTTTGGGGGCCTTCAGCTGTCACCTACTGAAAGCTAATTCACTGGTTGCAGAGAAGAAAAGAAAGAAAGAAAGAAAGAAAGAAAGGCTCTTGCTGTCATTCTCTTGAAATGCCTTTGGTCCTCTTAGGAGAAGGGTGACCATTCCACCAGATTTCGTGTAAGAATTGTAGTTTTAGAACAGTGGTTCTCAACCTGTGGTTGCCCAGGTGTTTTGGCCTACAACTCCCAGAGTTCCCAGCCAGTTTACCAGCTGTTAGGATTTCTGGGAGTTGAAGGCCAAAACAACTGGGGACCCACAGGTTGAGAACCACTGCTTTAGAAAAACTGGTGCTTGATCTCCCTCTTTTGTTTTCCTCATTTCTTCCTTGTGTGCCAGTTCTTGTAGATGAGTAAAACTGAGGATATGGGATGTCATACTGTTGATATTACTAAGCTGTTCTAAAGGGTAAAAATGTTTTAGATAAAGGAATAAATATCATGCTGTCATGTTTCTTTAGAACATGTTATGCTAGGATATTATCTCTAGTTAGCATTTGATCTCTCGCATGCCCTTTGTATGTGCCTTTAGTCAGGCAGCAACTGCAATGGGAGGAATGCTTTCTATTCAGGACTCTGGTTGCTTATTCTCATCATGTGATTTCCAATTTTAATATACTGTCAAAACATGTTACACCAGCAAAAATGAGGTTATACCACCAAGATGGCAAGATCAAGCTCAAAAACATAATTAGTGATAATTTTAGCTCATTTACAGCCACTGCCCCCAATGGCAACCCTTTTCCTCACAAAGTGTTGGTATCTCTGTCTTTAACAGTGTCTGCAGATTCATCTCAAAAACAGAATCATGTGCTGGATGCATGGGAAAGGTCAATGGAGCATGTGTCATGCTGTCAGTTATGTGCATATTATTGGATTGAAACACATGCTTAAATCTGTTAGAAATGGTGATTCACCAGCCAGGTCACCTTCAAAGAAATCTTATAGTTGCAAGAGGCCCATACTATGTACAGACTAAATATACCTTTGAAACATTAAGGAAATCCTGGCGTTCTTTTGTGTTGTGATGCTCAAAAAGCAACAGCAGGTGCTGCCAGTACTAATTTGACAGCTGGTGCTGTCTGTGTATCTTCTTTTGGAATTACCTCTTTTTAGTTAGCAAAGGGATGCCTTCTTCTCTCTCCCCAACTCTATCAACTAGCATACAAGGGGCCTCCATATGCAACAGTCTTATATTATGGATCTGAAATGAAAGCTTTTAGCTTCCTGGTGAGTCTCATTCACTTACCAAGCTTCTTGGACTCTTGGGGCTTTATAAGTGCTACGAGCGAGGGATTCTGCTAGGAAGAAAATTACTTGATTGAAGATATTCTAGGTAGGCATTTTATGCATGTGCGATTTTGACAACTTTTTTTAGAAAGGAAAATGAAAAATTATGTTGAAAAGGTGCAAAAGAAAGCTCGGGGGGGGGGGCAGTTATCCAACTCAGAGCACTTCTGGAAACTCTTAGAGAGCAACTCCAAAATCCACAGTGAGAGTGCCAATTTCATGAGGGTGAATCAGGTTGTCACAAAGTCATGAGCATGTGATCAAAGCAATGCATGTATTTAATCGGATTGATGTTAGATGAGATATATCAAGATTTAAGATGAAGCTTCTTTTGAATGGCCTGTACCGATCAGCTTTGGTCTGGGTAAGTCAGCTTGCTTTCACTAAAAACCTTATCACAGGTCTTGCACAAAAAAGGGAATTTACTGCGGATTCTCTTTTCAAATAGAATTGGGTTGAAATTAATACTGTCTTTTGGGTAATGCTGGAATAGAAATTTAGTTTGCATTAGTGCTGGCAAATGACGTTCTGATCAATTTCTGCCTTGACTTCTAAATGGCATGGAGATGATTCTATGCAGCAAAACATGCATATCAAAACACAAAGTGCATAAGTATGTTGCTGTGGTGTGTCTTATCCATGTGTATTTATGGTCTGTTGCAGCAATGACCCTTGATACATATTATAGGGACATGCACTCCCAATAGGACCTGCAAAGAGAGTTTTCCTGCAACATCAATGTGGAGACATCCATATCTGTAACTGCACTACTTAACATTACAGGCAGCAAACCCGTCTCTAGCACAGTGGTTTTCAACCTGTGGGTCCCCAGAAGTTTTGGCCTTCAACTGCCAGAAATCCTAAACTGTTAAACTGGCTGGGATTTCTGGGAGTTGTAGGTCAAAACACCTGGGGACCCACAGGTTGAGAACCACTGCTCTAGCAATTTCTTGAAGCTACTAAAACAGCTGCCCTAGGCATCATCTTATGGTTTGAAATTAATTGGGCCTTAACTTTTGTTTCAACAGACACCTTCACCTCTTCCTTTCTTGGCATTATATTGAACCATTCTCATTACCCTCACATATGTGGCCACATAGCCAAATTTTATTGGTTGCACGGTGGTAAAATGGTTATGATCCCTGATTAACTAGGCTAAGTCTAGGAAAGAGCAATAAACACTAACTAATGAAACTGGTACCAAAAAGGCAGCAATGTAGAAGGCGAGCAATGTCGGTAAAAGGCACCAAAGAAAGTAGTAAAATAAAAAGTATCAGAAGAGCTTTGGGGAAAATATTTCCAAAGCTCTTATTTTGGCCTCAAACTCCAATCAGATGAATGTTAATTCGACAATTATTTGTGGATTTAGAAGGGACAGCAGCAGGATCATTTCAGTCAATGTTAAGAGTGCACAAGAACCCAAAATTATCTTTATTAGGTAAATTGTCTCTGATTCAAATATTTGAGCTACCAAAATTCATGTTTTTGGTTCAGATACATCCTTTGCCTCCCAGATTAAATAAAAAAAGCTACATTGGCAGCAAATTTAAAACTTCATAGGCAGCTAAAAGAAGTTCAGATTTATTAATTCAGTGAAACAGACATGTGTTGTTCTGTGGGTTATTTTGCAATTCAATCCAGACCCTCCTAAAAGGAAACAAATTAGACCAGGGAAGTCCAATAAGGAAGGTGGCGAGTATAATAATAACTACAGTGTGGTAAATACAATGTGGCAGTTACTGCCAAGGTTCTGGAACTGTTTTGAGGGATCGCCTTTATCATGTTCAAAGCCTTTGTAGAAATCTACAGTAATCCTCCTTAAATTTCCCATTAAGGCATCACAAAATTGGCAACTATGGTGTACACTTGTAATTAATGTTTAGATGATGAAAACAACTCTAGAAAATTGGGGATAAAGACATGACATCAGAAATAACCAAAAACTTACCAGGATGAAGGATACAAATGTAGTAGGTACACATGGCCTACCCTATTAGATTATTGACCAATTGTTCCCAGCACGATACTGTCCAATTTAACTACTTAACACAATGTGAAAAATACATTAAAAAGAGACAATAATACATGAGGAAATAATGATAAGAATTGTGAATTTTGAACATGAAACCTATAGGATTTACAAACCATTTGGCTGAAAACATTTCATGAAATTTAAAAGAAATTAAGTTTCCAGAGAGAACCAAACAACGAAAACAAAACTGCTCTTCAACCACAAGCACTTCATCCTTTTGTAAAGTGGACATCGGCATCACCACACTTTATCCATCTTTGTGACAAACACTGTGGTAGCTTGTTGATTTCTGAAATGATGGGATATATCAGTTTGCATTACTAAGTAATTTTTCAGTGTATTCAGTACAGTATGACCCCTTCTTCCATCTCTTATCTACACATTTAATATCCATGCTTTCACTTATGTGTGTTTCTGAGCCAAGTACAGTAAAGCCTCACTTATCCAACCTTCGCACATCCAACGTACAGTATTATCTAATGCAGTCTGCCTCCCGCCCGAATCCATAGCTATTTCAATCCATTGTGATGTTTTGGTGCTAAATTTGTAAATACAGTAACTACTACATAACGTTACCGTATAGTGAACTGTCTTTTCTGTTGATTTGTTGTAAAACATGATGTTTTGTTGCTTAATTTGTAAAATCACAACATAATTTGATGTTTAATAGGCTTTTCCTTAATCCCTCCTTATTATCCAACATTTTTGCTTACCCAACGTTCTGCCAGTCTGTTTATGTTGAATAAGTCAGACTCTACTGTATAGTCAAAATATAGGGTTCACTTTTATCCATGGTTTCTGGTATCTGAAGTGGTGGTGGTCTTGGAATGCACCCCTGTAGATACTATGTACTAAATAACTATATGTGTTAGTTGTATTAACTGAAGGTACTTAGATGCTATATAAACATATAACTTCAGTGAATATTAGAATCATCCGTAAACTATTAACCAGTGCAGTTGGGAAATGATTTTTTTTGTAAATAATATCCTATTCCAGTGATTACTGGAATAAAAGCTTATGTAATATTAAGATGTATGAATCCACAGCTGTGATGTGCATTTCATCTGCACAGAAAACTCAGTCTTGTTTCTTGAGGGTTTTCTGTTTAAAATATATGGATAGGATGACATTATGTAGTTAGTTTTTGTTGGTCAGAAAATCTGGAGCTTGGCACACTGTGATATTTTTTATGTATGGAACCATGACAATCTAATGGAAAGAATACTTGTAATTTACTACCATATCAATTGATCCATTAAGCATTCCTAGTTCAGCACAGCAAGTTGAGTCTGTAGTAAGATACGGCATTTACTATAGGATGTGATATGAGCCAATGTAAATTATGTTTATTGCTTTATTCATTAATCACATCATTTAAACTAAGTAATATTTTAAGATATGGTTTCTGGAAATTATTTATTTCTATTTTTAGTACTGCTATAATACAGCTAGAAAGCTTCCTTCCAAAATAAAGCAGGCAATTTTCACTTTAAATGTAGTCATTGCTCCATGGGGACTCATAAAAGTTTAAATCCCGTATCGTTTAAATCATTAAGTAACCTTATCTGGTATTGTGGAAGAAAATATTGTAGGATTATTTGCCGTCTTTGAAGTAAAACCCCCTTTCCTGGGGTGACACTTTTTAAAAACAAATTTTCCCCACTGAAAACTTACTCATGTCATTTTTAATTATTGTATTGTTTTTACACATGGCCCATGTTATCAACGTAGAGGACACAATATTGCTTCTTTCTATCTTTTAAAATATTATTAATCTTTCTGGGATGTTTACTTTGTATTACTAGTAGCATATCTGAGGCATCAATGTTAATGATTTTGTGTAGGAAATACTTAAAATCCCTACATGGACCCTGAAGCAGTGGCTTCCCAAGTATTTCTCTGCAAATGAGAGCTTTAATTCCTGTTTCTAATCTTATATAGCAATGGAGATAAAACATTTGATACACCTTTGGTGGAAATAAATTCTCACTAAAGTCAGGCCCTAGAATCACAGCCCAGTTCTGCCACATCTGACATACTTAAACTTTTGAGCAGAAAACCATGGCTTGCTTCAGACATGACACAAAACGATGGTGCTTCAGTTGTTTCCTTCTTTATGTGAATAAAGAAGGATAATGATACATCAAAACAGCAAACCATGGTGTGCACTTTCATTTTTCACCAGTATTACAAGTCATAGTGTAAAGCTTTGCAATGGAAGAGACAGATCACATGAAGTCAACATCGATACATTTCTCTGTGCCTTAGTGTATGAATGGAGTCCACACAAAAGGAGACAACTTACTGAAGCAAAATGGGCAAGGGGCAAAGGTGGCTTGTAAAATCCCATGTCTTTGAGGTGGGGAATCTGCACCAAAATTTAGTCCAAACATTGAAGAAATTATCCAATAAAATGAACCTATTGTGAACCTATCAAATCATATGATGCGCTGGGTATGGAGACTGGCATCAAAACTCAGTATGAACACCCATGTGTCATTAACAGTAAAACACAATAAAATTGATTCTGTTTCTCTTAGTATTGCTTTATTATGGATTGACTTCTGGCAAATGGATGATGTGTGCATTCTTACTGGAATAATTTTCAGGTGGTTTGATGATACCGATATTTTGACAAGGTTCACCAAATTGTGGTTGACTGAACTTAATAAATGGATATCATTTCTTCTAGCCAACTCTGAAGGCCAGTCTTGCCAACATACTACTGTTCCCTCGGCAAATTAATTTGGCATAGGAGTCATCTATACCATTATTCAGGACCCGTCTGGAGAACTTTTTTTTTTAGATTGACCCCAGATTCCGCAGCTCTGTTCAGTTTCTCTGCCCCTAACTTGCAGTAGGAGAGCTCCATAGAGCTCCTGACTGCTGTCAGGTGCCTTTGTTGGCACCAGCAAAGCCTCCTGAACTACCAAGTAAGAGGAGGGAGGATTACTCCCCCTTACTTTTCTGGTGACATGGGCACCTTTTCTGATATCAGTAAAAGGGCCTGGGGAAAGCCAGGAGCTCTCTGGAGCGCTGTGATCCATCCCTGAGTGGCAGAGTACAGGAAAAGGTGGATGGCAGTGACAGGATATGTAGATAGTGAACAAATTTGAATTAGATCCAGTTCAAACTAACCCTGGAGTGCAGAACTGTTCCGGACTTTCATTGAAACTCTGGATCATCCCTTGATTTCTTCTAATGCAGAATACATGTTTAACTGTTTTTACCCTGCATTGCCAGTTGGAAGTTCCTAGATGTTGTTGGGCCATCTAGGAATGACTTCTGGTTGATACAGGGATATAGGGCCAGTGTAGATAACTCCTTAATAGTTAGATCTTATATGCAATATATAATCAGGGAAAATTGGTTTACAGTGTTGTGTGTTTTGGGCTCCTTTTCCATTCAGTTTAGTACGGAGTTCCTTCTATTACGTCATTAAAGGGGAAATGTACTTTTAACATGAGAAAAAAGTTTTGTTCAATCTAAAGTTTAGTTCAGTTTAAAAGCCAATCTTTTTCTTTAGCTAACAGCCACTGCTCAAAGAAATTCAAGTGAAATCCCCTGTCTCCCCGCCCCGCCCCCCAAAGCATTTCAGCCCTTGTGTAATTTTAGACCATTTATATTTAGTGTAATTGTGACTATGATTTTTGTGTTTACTTGGCTGTATTTTTGGGTGGTTGTTAGGAAAATGGAAAGTAAAATTGTTATACTGCAGGTCGAGAGATACCGTGCTTCCTTCTTTTTTCCTCCACATTATCATGAACCAACTGGGCAAGTGAAAGAGGAAAAATGAAGTGTGGAGTGAGATCATTTTCTTTTCAATTCTTATTCTGTAGTAGCTTCAAGACAATATATTTTTAAAAAGTTTGCTTAATAGTGACTTAGCTCCAAGTATATTTTAGAAATTAGGAAAGTTGTTCTCCTACCAAGTGATGGGAATATTCATATTGTTCCTCTATTTCTCCAACTTTTTTTTATCAAGTATGATATTGAAAATATTTTGAACACTCAGCACATTGTTTTGGGTGTCCATGTAACAAACTAAAAAGCAGGCATCTTTGACCTAAAAAAGGTGTAAACTACACTTCAGGGGATGGAATTGGCAATCACCTCTGAGTATTCCTAAGTTTTCATAAGAAAACTCTATGAAATCCATGCAGTTGTCATAAGTTGACAGTCCACTTGAAGGCATCCCGTCCCTTCCCTGCATGCATATACATGCACACATAGCTACTCTAAATGATGGAAAGGCAGAGTTGGCAACTGAGTTTTCTGTTGAAGGGTGAGAGACATTTTGCTTGTTACAGTACAATTCCAAAATGAGTATGTGAGCATCAGCTGGATGGAACTGCAACTTAAATTACTGTATATACTCATGTAAAAGTCAAACTCATGTATACATTGAGGGCAGGTTTTTGGGCCAAAATTATGGACTTTTAGGTGATCTTTGGATATGTTTGGGGTCATTCTTCAGATGCCAACTCAAGGGGCTCACCATTTCCTTGCCCACACTTTCAAAAGGGCATTCAGGAAGCAATGCCACAGTTGAGGGAACAGAGAGAGTGGTCCTTCTTTTAAGTTTTCCTGGGACATATTAAGGTCTCAGCTTTTGCCACTTTACTCACAATTCCCTGTGGATAAGTTGACCCAGGTTTTGGTGGTCAATCTTTTGACTAACATTTCTAGACTTATGCGTGAGTATATAGGATAGCGCTTATAAGAAGTTCAACAAGCGTTACTAATCACTGTGTACAGAGTTGTCCTATAGTTCTTGCTAACTGTTAAGCCAGAAAAGAAATATAATGTTATAGAAAGAGCTTGGTTTAAAAAAAATCGGAAGCAGGGTATTGTCAAGAAACGATCTTCTTATAGGTTCAATATGTGATCTGTGAAAGCATGACAAAAGGTTTCAGAAAGTGGTCATTAAAGGAAGTTCACTGTCTACTAGGATGACTAAGTATCCATAGTTAAATGTGTATGCTTGCTGTACCTAATAATTTCTGCATCCCTAATTTGCGGCTGTGAAACAGGAGATACTTTTGGACATCCAGACTTTGTGCTTTAATGACATATAAAATAGTGTAGATTTCCCAAAGGAACATGGCCTTTGCATATATGTAGTGTAAGGCCTAAGGCTCTGTCTGGCATGCCAAACTGACTCTCTTGCTAACTGAAGTTTCCACGGAGGATTCCAGTAAATTCTGATAGAAATGTCTACTGCCATTTTCTGGGAATACTTTACAAGAATCCTACATATTAATTATTTTCCAAGGGAGAGAGGGTCAGCATGGAGTCCATGTTCTCCATCTACTAAACTCTACCAGAATTATGAGCCTTCATGTTTTTTCCTTCCATCAGGTCATAAAATCGACAGCAGCAAATGAAGCTTTAAAATAACGGATCTGTGTTAATAAGGTAATTGTGCCAAACACTCTTAAAAATGAATATTGCTCTCTATAGACTCTTATAATTCTTCAGATCTACACATTCACTGTGTGTGGGAGAGGAAAAGATTCCTTGAACGATGCTGATGCAGCAAGGAGAGTAGGAGGAAACACTATAGAAACAGGCAGGATTGAAAGAGTGGAGTCACAGGTGACGAATTCTTAAATTACTATCATTGCATTCTTGAGGTGGGGGGGGGGGCACAGAAAGGAGGCTGGCCTAAAAAATAAAAAAGAAAGTGTAAGGTAACTGTCTACAGCAGTTTTATCAAACCATATGTTACACGATCAAGACCTTCAAGAGGGGCAGAAATAATGATACATTTTAAAACGACATTTTGGCAGGTTTCAACCCAATTCAAGTAGTAGCAGGAAGTCATTTTTCTTCAAGGGTTTGTAAGTGAATTGATTTGGGGGATGGTAGGTTTGTATTTGAAACTATTCCATAGACGTGTGTGTGCCCAATTTTCTGTTCCATCTAGGAAATCACTATCAAGTTATAATTGCAAGTTACTGAAAGCGTATTTTTATAGGACCAGAGACTTCTGATGAGGTACAATAACTTATTCCAAATATTGTTTCTCTCTCACACACTGATATCATTGTTCAGCCTCAGAGAAAGGCAGAAACAAACCCCTCTGAACAAATCTTGCTGCAAAAAACCTGTGATAAATCCATCTTGATGTTGTCATAAGTCAGACATGAATTGAAAGCACACAACAAATGATGCATATGACATCATAGTCATTCACTTGGAGCTTCTGCTCAGATGTCATAATCCTAATTCTTCCTGGAGATTAGCACCCACCTGTCTTTCTTTCTCTGTGAGTTGATCTTATTATCTTCTCTGTTTCTCTTTATATTACTCTTGTTGTGTGCTTTCAAGTACTTGCTCACTTATGGCAATCCTTATTGTGATGTTATTATGCAGTTGTCTTAACAAGATTTGTTTGGCCTTCTGAAATCTCAGTGTAATACTCAAACTACTCAAAATACAAATACACCAATTCCCCAGTTTTTTTTTTAAATTAGTGAGCCCTCAATTGTTGTTGTTGTTGTCCATGTTTGAAATGTATAGCATATACCAAGTTTGTACCCTCCAACAAATCGCTTGTTCTGGGAATTTTTCGTCTTGATTTTCCTGGGAGAGCTTCATGTCATGTCAATTAATAGTTCTTGTACTTTGTACATTAATTAGGGTGAAGTTCATGGAATGAAAGTTTTAACACATTAAACACATTAGATGTGAACACAAAATTATCATGAAATGTAGCCCAGAAAGGTCATAAGTAGTACTTAGTATGTGCATTAATGATAGGATAACATCGCCTATGAAATAAATGTGGGGGGTTTTAAAAATATAAATGAAGCATCAAAAGTGAATTTGAACCAGAATAAAAATATAGAAGGGTAGGAGGCCAGTGACTGTCCCATCAATTCATACAAATTTACATGTTCATCCAGTAAGCATCATTATCCACAGTTATGTTGTTCATATTTTCCAACTGTCTACATTCTGTTCATGGTGCCTTATGTTAAGCAACACTTTTGTTCATATTTCAGTTCATCTATCTGTCTGCTTTATTTCTTGGGCCATAGGGATGCATGGGCTTATGTTGTGTCTAGTGGGACGGGCACTCGACAGGATGAAATGCAATTGTAGCCTAGTTTTCAGTGCGTTGGCTGAATATTCTACTTTTTTGTTTCCTTGTCTCAGGGTGCTTTGCTCACATGCTGACACACAGGCTGAAATCTCTTTATAAGTCCCATGCTGATTTCCATCAAAGTTGTTTTCCCTTTTTGATTATCAGTCGCTGCGTTCCTTTGAGGTGAGGAAAAGCAGGTTCTCAAAGCAATAATCGTGGGCCTGTGTCTGTCAGATAGAGATATGAAATTTATCAGATGGGGCTGGAATGTGCTTTCACTTTCATATCGTTAACACCGCTTCCTGTCAAGCTGGCGCCAGGTGAGGTATATGAGCTACTAATTGCATCCGCCTGAGGATCCTGGCCACAAGGCACAACTGTTGCTGCTCACTAATATTGTAGATCCAGGTCACACAGTGGTTTCCTATCAATACGTCACTCTAGAGACGGGCACAATTTGTTTTGGCTGGATGGAGGAGGAGAAGGTTAATCAAGAGAAATGGATAACAGCCCTGTACCGATTGTATGAGCTGTCAAACAAAAGCATGTTCTCAACAAAAGGTTTGTTAACAGCAAGATGGTAGGGTTGTCCAATCATTCATATACAACAAAGACATGCACAGGGCACAGATTTGCCTGATCTCGGCTATTTTTCTTTGTGGAGCCCTATAAGGAAGGCAGATAGTGTTAAATACCTGTTTAATAAAGTTTGGATGAGTAATCAAGGCTCAACAGATGGCATGGTGACTTGCACTTTTGAATGATGATATGTTAGTGCAGTGGTTCCCAACCTTTTTTTTTGACCAGGAATCTCTTTGACCAGGGACCACTTTCCAACATGAGTGCCAAAAGCGTTACGAATCAGTTTTTGGTCAGCTTTTGATTTGCTTTGGTTATTTGGGGTGCTGATTCAGAATTTTGCATTGATAGACTACATCAGCTCTAGTCTATGACACAGAACATATGCCATCCAGCAGTTGACATCTGCTCATCCACAGAAAACCATATTTAATAATTAGAGCAGATGTGGTCTAACCAAGGGGATGGGGCTGGTCAGCGACAGGGAAGGAGTGGTGTGAAAGGAGCAGAAATAAAATAAAATAAAGAGGAAGGAGGCTCACAGACCAGATTTTTGTCCTCGGGCTCACTGGTGTTCCACAGCCCACAGATTAAGAACCTCTGTGTTAGTGGGACATGGGGAAATTTCCTGTGTTTCATTACCTTATTCATCTTAAAGAACAATGTGCTTATTTGTTCATGGCCCATTTCAGTAGGGCAATAATGACATTTCTTTTAAAACAAGTGGGCATGCATGTGGAGTTCATATGTGCATTTATTATGTCAATTTTTAGTAGGCTTTTTGGTTTATACTAAATCAAAGTTTTCAAATGTGGAAGACGTTTGTTTTTGTGCTTTGTTACTGTAGTTTTCTGTTTTCTTGCACTGATTGTTATAATAATTCTCAATGTCCCAATGGAGAAGTCACTGAACTGTAGCATTCAGTCTTCTGATTCTTGGTGCATCTACACTGTTGACATAATTCAGTTTGATAACACTTTAACTGCCATGACTCAATGCTATGGAATAATGGGAACAGTAATTCTACAAATTAATGTGGTATCAAACTGTGTTATATTTCACTTTTGTTTCTTGTCCGTCTTTAACTGTTTGAAGAGTTTCATCTAAGATCCAGTCATGTTTTCCTTTTCCTTGGTCTAATGTTCTTCCGATTTCCTGTCAATATATTAATTTACATATTGCTATAATTCAAAACTCAATTTTTATACTTTTATAACCACCTGTCATATCTGTGCAGTATTATTTGATAGTATTTTTCACTACTAGTGGAAAGGTAATGTGCCACCTTAAATGTTTGTCATTTTTATTGCTTCATTAAAGATTGACTTCCATTAAGGGCAGCACTTGAATGAATTAATAATAAACTATATTTCAAAAGATCCTAGGGTAGATTTTAAAAGTTTAAATTACAATAAAACATGAGCATTAAAATGCTACAGTTTAATATAATAGATTAATGTAAAGCAGTCATCATATTTAAGATGGACACCAAAGAGCATAAAAGCAATATGCACAGGATATAAAGCTTGAGGAAGGGAAAAGGATATTTTAAATGTGGCATTTAAACATGACTGACAGGCTTCTTGCTCATATCGTTCTTGATCTAAATGGAACAGACTATGCAGCCAGCACCAGAAAAATACATCATTTAAAATATTTAGAAATCGAATGAGAAGGGAAACCAAATTCTGTTATCAGGAAAAAAAAATGAATCTTGTGGCCTGTGTAAATCAAAGTAAACAACTGTTCATAGTTCTGATTATTTCATATAATTCACATGACTTCTGTTGGTTATGAAGCAGGTGAAAGAATTAAATCAGGTGTTGAAGTACTTTATTTCATCCACTTAAGGTTGTGATTAGGTTTGCTCCTGCACACCTTAGTTTCTGAGACTTCTTGAGACGCAATTTCATGCTTGTGTTTGTACTTACAAGGACTGGATTTTTTTTTTTAAAAAAAAAATCTTTCTTTTTTAAAAAAAAATAGGATTCTTGACAGCATCTAATGCCGGATTATGTACTTTTGCAGAGCAACTGTAAAACACACTATCCCGACGACAGCCCAACTGCACTACAGTAAAGTACTTCATAGCAATTTAGTCAGTGGGAATGGAGCTTAAGCCTTTGGCATTTACCTGAAATTGCCTGTTCTCAGGCATAATGGCTCAGGATGGTGCTTCAGATTTTGCCCTCCTTCTGCCTCCAGATGTAGGTAGAGCTTTTTGTCTGCAGCGCTTCAAGGCAAGCAGGAGAAGCAGTGCGGCAGGACTGTGCCAACCCACAGGAGTCCCCTATTGAACAAAGCCACCCCAAGTGGTTCCCATCTACTCGTGAGCTGCAGCGAAGCCCCGTGTTGCTAACCGCTCTGTATTTCTCAACAATGAAAATGCAGGTTGTTTTACGCGTCTGTGATAAAAAAAGTTTTAGTACAGCAACACAGGACTTCGGGAATGAAAATCAATCGCATTCTAATTACTACAGCATGCCAGTTCCACCCTTCTTGTTTCGTTTTCACAATTGTATCCTTCTATTTCGGTTAAACTTTTTCTTTTTATGTTTCGAAGGCCAAGAGTAATGGGATTAATGTTGATGTAGTATTTCTTATCTGACGTATGGAAAAGAAATACTATAAGAGATTATCGCTTTCAGGCAGTACATAGCAATGCATCTTGGGTCTCTCCTTTCTTCTAGGCATTTCTTGTTCCTATAGCTCAAGCATGAGGAAACCTCTGGCTCCCCAGATGTTTTGGACTGCTATTTCTATACTCCCTTGGCAATGATCATACTGGATGATGCTGAAGGGAGTTGTTAACAAAATATCCAGAAGGCTAAATGTTCCTTACCACTACTACTGTAGTCCCCAGCAGTGGAGCAGTTTTATAGGTATCCCCATTTTGAAAACAAATATCTATTTCATGTGAGAGCTGCTTTCTCCTGCTGACATCATTGGAAAAGTCTAGTAGGATATTCACGAGGAGAGGCCAAGGGCAGAGAGTCTATTTTATTTTTCAGCCATTAGGCCAGAAAAAGTCTGAAAACTGAGCAATGTCACCAGTCAAATCGAGTTCTGTAGCAAATCTGTTTTGCGAGCTAAGCTAGGTTTCTGGAAGCCATTTTATAATGCCAGGTTGCCAACTTTATATTGTTGAAAACCAAAAACTTTTAAAATAAGGAGGCAAAAGAAGAAGCTGGAACACGGGCTGAGAGATCTTGTCAAAGAGTCTCGGGCTTTTAAAGTCGATGACACATTTAGCATTTCTTTAGGAAAGGTGCTCTATCAAATTGTGAAGCATGTCTGTTTGTCATAGTCCATTATTGATCTTGGTGTCATATCTTGCATTTAGCATGCTTTGTTTTTGAATTAGTCATTGGAAAGAAAAGAAAAAAAAATTGGCTGCAGTATGTGCTTGTGAGAGGGAAAACATCAGTATCAGGGGAACTACACTTTCTCTTTAGTAACTAATTGGACTCTGAATCCGTTACACCTTAGGAAACAGTGCCAAGACAAAAAGAAAAAGGAGAAAAGGTACTCCACAAAAAGTGTGCCTTGATGGACATATAGTTCTTCACACACTGCATTTCAGAGAAGGAAAAAGAAAGATGACAAGGTTAGGAGAAAACTCCTCTCTTATTAGCAAGTAATGGACTCTGTCAGAAGGAAAGAAGGCAAGAAAAAGTGAGATATGGAGGGGTGTCTTTAAAAAGGTCCAATTACATTCTTTGTCCTATGTATTCTATACATTTCCTAGTATTTTTACCTCAATTACATAGTCACTTTCTGCATGGAATTTGGAAGTTAAGCTGTTGCTGTAAAATCGTGGAATATGTTGGTTGGAAAATGCATATTTGATCTTATTGCATTGAATTACTGCTTTTTTGTAAGGCCGCTCTGAGTCCCCTTTGGGGTGGGAAGGGCGAGATATAAATGTAGTAAATAAATAAATAAGGTAACAAGAGTTTGTATTTCTGGCCTGCAAGTCCTGAGGAAAATCTTAATGAAGGGAAGAAAAACAATGCAGAACTCATACAGGGAGGCTTCCTCATTTCATAATGACAATACATGTTTAACGTGGCAATGTGCAAAGGGCTCATGTAGCACCTTTGAAACTTACTAAAAGAGACAAATTGGTAGCATATATTTGTGTGCACTTTATTGTCTCCTTCTTCCAACGCATCTGAGAAAGTAGACTTAAATCTATGGAATCTTAGGTTACCCATTTCTCTCTGAGTATCAAAGGTGCTAGAAGTCCCTTTGCACTAATATTTCAGTTTTACACGGCTTTGGCTGGATCTACAGTACTATATAATCCAGTTTCAAAATGCAAATGAACTGCATTGAACCAGATTATATGAGTCTACACTACCATATAACCCAGTTAAATGCAGTTAATCTGCATTCTGAAACTAGATTATATAACAGTGTAGATGCAGCCTGTGTCTTTTAAAATCTACCCTGATGTGACAATGTTCACCATTGCAAAAGTATCTGAAAAATCATACTCAGTGGAAAGTTCCATTGTTGAGAGAAACGATCATCAAGAGAGAAGCAGAATAATTATCAGCAAGAAAGCAAGTGGAACGCAAAACCAGGACAAAATTAAAATTCATTATGATGCTAAATTCAAAAGAACTTGCATTCTGCTGCCCTTTCTCTTCATTTTTTTGCAAGAGGTAAGCAAGGACTATTTTAGTTTGGCAGAGGAGCTTAGGGAATACAGTGGGCAAAGAGACTGTTGGAGTAGGAGAGGGGAAGCACAACAACAACATTTTGTCATGGTGATGTGGAAAATTTGGAAAAACAGGTTGGCCTCATGTTTGGACTGAGACCATGCAAATTTCCTCATTCACTATCGTTGTCTGTTGCAGGCAAAGTCTCCTTAGATCATTGCTAGAACTGCTTCTTCAAACACTGTACAGTGCTGCAAATTACATATTGGCAAAATAGATGCTTTGCATAGCTTTGTCTCACTGCCAGTCCTAACTAGTATTGGCAATTTAGGCTAAATGCTCAATGGTAGAGCTGCCTAAGTCGTGAGCTACCTTAGGTCCTATGTTGAGAAAAACATGGGGTATAAACAGCCATCACTGATGAAAATTGGGATTGTCAAAGGCTTTCATGGCTGGAATCACTGGGTTGTTGTAGGTGTTTCAGGCTGTATGGCCATGTTCTAGAAGCATTCTCTCCTGACATTTCACCTGCACCTGTGACAAGCATCCTCAGAGGTTCTGAGGTTTGTGGAAAGTAGGAGAGAATGCTTCTAGAACATGGCCATACAGCCCGAAAAACCTGCAACAATCCAGTGATTCCAGCCATGAAAGCCTTCGACAATCCCAAATTTCCTATTTTCCACAAACCTCACAATCTCTGAGGATACTTGCCACAGATGCAGGTGAAACATCAGGAGATAATGCTTTTAGAACATGGCCATACAGCCCGAAAAACCTACAACAACCCAGCCATCACTGATGTTTGAGCAACGTAAGCACCAGAGGTAAACAGGCCACAGAAGTCTGTGTCAAATGCTCTAATGGTGGTTTATGTCTCAAAAATGGCTGTCTCTCTGAAAACTACATGAGATATGACAGATGGTGCATGAGATCCCTATGTAAATAGTGTTTGTGGTCTTTCTGATCTGACATTGGGTCCTTCCAGATGCATGGTTCCTAATACTAGCAATGAAAGGACATCTTGTAGCTCTTTTGGCTTTTTCTCCTTGACAATGTGTGTGTGTCTGTGTGTGTGTGTGTGTGTGTACGTACAGGATGGAAATTGGAATGGGAATATGTGAGAGGGCTGCAAAATAGAAGATGGTGTTGTATTGCCCCTGCCCATGGAATTCCATGAGTAAGGTAGAACGCACAACAAAAGGCTCACATGGAAGCATCTGCTGAGAATTTGATATGAAGTTGTTTTGATAGTCATATTGCCGTGAAAGCACACCATACACAATACCTATGGATCAAATGAGGAATCGCAGCTTCCATATACAAGGCTCAGAAGTCACTTGACACTTCTAGGGTAAAAAACTAAAAAAAACTTGGATTCAGTGTAGCAGCCCAGACTGTTTCATATATGTCATGAGCTTCCAACCAGTTGCACTGGGAAACGTAGGGTGCATTTACACTTCTAAGTTACTATTGTTGTAGTGGTTTCACTGTAGCTGGAACTAGCAGTTGGATTTTGGCCGAAAATAAATGGCATATAATATCTATCCACCTTAAAGGGCTTTGATTAATTATCCTAAAGCAACTTAAACCAGAGCAGAGAAATACCTCTGGAGTCGACTTGATATGCTGTCAGTGTCACTGACCTCTGTCTCGGCTTCTTGTTTATACAAAACAAGAATGCTCAGTTGCTATGGTGACGCCTTTTATGGACCCAGGATTTACAATGTGCTATATATCTTTCTTGTGAGATAGGTGGACAGAGGCAAATGATAAAAAGGTAGACTTGCAGATCAATGTGTGAGGTGATAAATAAGCTTGCAAGGTGAGCGCATAATAACAAAAGACAGGGCAGAGCTTGCACAGAATTGAAATAGATCCGTGTTATTTTCTCTGTATATTTTTATAACGTGGAAATCTTTCCCCTGAGAATACCTCGCTTGGGTTATTTCCCCCTATCTTACATATACATGCTAAAGCCAACATTTCCATTATATAATGTAATCCTCAATACACTTCTGCAGCGGTATATTCATTAACATGATTCATGGAAGGCAGGTAAAGCCTTGTAACTGGGCTGCATATTACTTTTTGCTTAGGATGGATGTTTCTCTCGCTTGTGTAAAAGAGATACAAGTCTCTACCCAACAGCCTTCTCACTCTTCCTGCGAAATCCTGCATCACTGATGACAATTGCTCCTGGCAGCTGTCACACATTGCTACTGAGTATAGTGTGGAACTTGAGATATTTTTTTTTGTGGGAAATTTTAACTCTCATGAACTCTTGTAAGAACAAAACTGATGCCCAATCTAACAGAGACATAGCAAAAGCCCTTTTTGTTCATGATTGGGGGACTAGGGTCTCTGGAGAAATGATTTATAGTCTGGAGAGAAAATAATATAGTATTTCATTTCAGCATTCATTTGTACCATGCGTATTTCCCACCAGAAAGAGGCCCAGCGAAGCTAAATTGTGTATTTTCCCCCTCCATATGCTACTGTCTTTATTCGGACAGGGATCTGATCAAGACTGAGTCACAGACAGATGTTTATCAGGTAGAATCTTTCAATTATTCCATAACACCTGTTTCTTTCAGCAAGTGCTAGCAATTCTTGGCAAAAGCAAGGGAACATGTTTCTTATTTATTTCATGCAAAAAGTATTGCATGAATAAGTATAAAACTGATAAAAATAGAAGGAGCACAAGCGGCTAAATGATTTTTGACCAAAACCAGGCAACAGTGACTGCATTGTCTGTAGCTTTAAACAATACTTTCTCTGTACATGAGGCAGGGCATTGTGGGCAAGCATACAGATGCTGAGTTATTTGTTCTGCTCCACAGTCACAAAAGGTGGAGGATTCGTTTAGGTAGTGCCATTTTGCCAGGTCATCTTTTGATCTGCCCACTCCACTTCTGAGTCTATTCAAGGACTTCCAAGTTGCCCATTCTTGGTTTGTCCCCAGAGGCAGACTCTTGTGGAGGGCCATCCATTAGGGATTTCCTGATTTAACTGCCCAGAGGGATCCTCTTGCTGTTGCTGGGGGAACATTAAGAGGAGTGGTGATTCTCATGAAGCTTTTCTTTGATTTGAATCTACTGGGAGGAGGCTGATAGCCATGCAGTGGGTGCCTTTCACAGTGCTGAACCTTATTTCTCTCACAGTTAGCTGCAACTTCCCATCAGATATCGGGGGGGGGGGGGACAGACACTTGAATTACTGCGGGGCTTAAAGGGCACAGGCTATGGCCTCTGTGTGCTGTCTTTAAAGCAGTGGCCGTTACTGCAGCAGGTGTCGTCTTTGCAGTCGCTGATAGTGACCACACTTGGGTGTTACAGCATGTCAGAGTTCCAGATAAAGTGCAATTTGCTGATCACAACACAAGCCATGGATGTTTGGACCTCTGTTTATTGTGGTGTGCAAGCCTAAAGGGGGCAGATTTCTAATTTGTCTTGCCTTCAACAGAAAAAGAAAAAGCACTAATCTAAGGTTTATTTTATGATCACGTATCTCGCTTGTTGTGAGGTAAACAAACATAGAATCTTAGAGTTGGAAGAGACCTCAAGGTCCATCCAGTCCAACTCCTTCCATGCAGGAAAATAAATCAAAGCACTCTTGACAGATGGACATCCAGCCTCCATTAAAAGCCTCCAGAGAATATTCCATTGTCAAACAGCTCTTACCACAAGGAAGTTATTCCTATTCTCTTTTCTGCAATTTGAATCCATTGCTCCTTGTTCTGGTCTCCAGAGCAGCAGAAAACAAGTTTGCCCCCTCTTCAGTGTGACATTTTTCAAATATTTACACATGACTATCATGTTTCCTCTCAGTCTCCTTTTCTCCAAGTTTAAAAATCCCAGCTCCCTTGGTGATTCCTCACAGGGCTTGGCTTTTGAACCTTTGATCATTTTGGTTGGCCTTCTCTGGACACTTTCCATGTTGTCAACATCCATCTTGAATTGTGGTTCCCAGAACTGAATAAAGTACTTGAGGTGATGTCTGACCAAAGCGGAATAGAGTGGGACTATGACATCCCTCGATCTCCAAACTATATTCTTATTGATCTAACCTAGAATTGCTTTTTAGTTGCCTCATTGCACTGTTGATTCATGTTCAGCTTGTAGTCCACTAAGATTCTTAGATCCCTTTCACATGTACTGTTTCCACACTAGGTGTTACGCATCTCATATCTCTTCATTTTATTACACCTGCCTAAGTGTAATATTGTACATTTCTCCCTGTTGAAATTCAATTTGAATTTCAACAGTTTCCTGATGAATCCGAACTTCACAGCAGACAAACTGTAATCAAATGTTTGCTTGGTTATGCGTAAATGACAATGTGAGGTATCATGCTATTTAACCTCTATACACTGCCTTTGTTAAGATCCTATTTTAATGTCTGAATGTAGCTCATGCATTATCAAAACTCAAATGAAATGATTCTACTTGAGTCTCCAATAGAGAAAAGAAAGATGTGGTAGCCTCTTACTTCACAGTTTTCAAGAGGCACAGTAAGACAAGAAGAAATGACAAAGTGTTGTTGAAGGCTTTCATGGCTGGAATCACTAGATTGCTGTGAGTTTTCTGGGCTGTATGGCCATGTTCCAGAAGCATTCTCTTTTGACGTTTTGCCCACATCTATGGCAGGCATAGTTGTTGTATCAAAGTTGTTGATAGCTATTGAATTTTTTTTAAAAAAAAATGCTCCACTTTACTTTAATACAGAATTAAATAAAGAAACCATTTGTGTTAAAAATAAAAAAGGAGTACAAAGTGGAAAACACAAATAACTGTTGGCTACTTCACACACATTGGGGGGGGGTGGTATTTAGTGGGCTTTTACTGCCTTTTTATAGTATTAGTTTCAGACTATAAGCAATCTTAACAGTTTTCTGATGTCCTTGTTCCTGCATTATCAGGCTGGAATCCTACAATATTCAATCATGGATCATCATAAAGACGAGAGCAATAGAACACCTAGATATGTTTGAGGGTATCTTCTACATATGACTTGTTCTGTCTCGATATCTTCAAGGAACTTCTTTCAGTGCAATCAAAAATATCTTGTGGCTAACCTTTAAAGGCAACTTTTCTTGCATTCTATAAAATAATCAGACTTACCTTCTTTGAAAGGTTAATAAGTATTAGTAATCAATTGACGTTGCTTGACAGATGACAGAAATTTCCCATGCTAGAAATTGAACTAATAACTTTCCAAGTATTAGTATTGAACTAATAACTTTTCAGGAAGGCAAAATAGGTTAAAGGTCTCATGTTAAAAATCTAGCATCGGCCATCCATAGAGAAAAACTTGAATTAGTTTATTTTACAGACGGTAATTTTTGATATATTCTGTATTCATTGATAAACTCTTCAGAGAGCTAGACTGAGAAGGTTATTCCTCCTCTGATGTGGATGTCATTAAGCATATATCCTTTAACCAGTCCTTCAATTGTATCTTAATGTTTATTTACATGTTGTTATGTTTGGTTCATATAGAAATGTTCCCTCTCCAAACATGTTATATATCAACTTCTAATTCTTTGAGATGAAAAAATATTTTCTCCATTGCACATTTGTGCATATCTTCTGCTTTGTTCAAATGGTAAAACACGGAAGGTAATGGTGATTTTGGTCTAAAGTCAAGCATGTGATTCTGGCACAGGATGTCTCAATGGAAGACCTAAAGCTTCTGCAGTTATTGATGTTGGGCTGGGATCTATCCAAGATTATGTCAAAGAGTTTATTAGAACTACCTGCCTTGATTATGCCAGTGTTCATTAATTGGAGGTGGGGAGGGGGGGGGACAACCCAATTCAGCCCTTCCTTCTATCTGTTCTGTCAGGTGGTTGAGAAAAGACCATGGTTTCCTCAGTGTGGGTACTCCTCCTGAGCAGGAAAGTAGTATGTCAGAAATGACAGCTACACAGATGTAAATGTATACAGTAGTGCATTGGGAGGCAGTCTTTACACACGTGTATTCCAAGTATTAAAGTCTCTGTGTTTGGAAAATAGTAATAGGAAATTCAACTATCCTGATCTTTGTTGGAAGTCAAACTCTGCCTATACGGCACAATCTAGATATTATCAGTAAGCGTAGGGAAATACTGTGACCCCATGGTGGGAATACTAAAGGAAATGGAAGAAGGGAATTTCTCAAAAGTGAGATATTCAAGGCACAATTTCAAACAATTCTAATGAAGAGGTAAAATGGGGGAAAATTGGATGACTAAAGAACTTTAATCTGAGCTAAGATTAAAGGGGGCATGTACAAAAAATGGAAATGGGGGGAAATCACCAAAGAGTACTTCAGGCAAATAATCAGCATGTGTAGGGAAAAAGTCAGAAAAGTTAAAGCACAGAATGAACCCAGGCTTGCTAGAAAGGTTAAAAACAATAAAAATTTGGGCTTTTTTGTGTCTGTTGCAAAAGGAAGAACAAGGAAATAGCAGGGCCATAACACAGAGAGCTATCAACAGTCCACCCCCCCCCCCCAAAAAAAACACCCCACTACTTAACCACTTCACCTAGGGAAAAAGGAACAGATAATGCAGCGGGGGAAATGCAGTACAATATAGGAAAAGAGGTAGTGTTGGAATTACACTCTAAATAAGACTCTTGAGCTCTGGTTCCCAATGTGGGGTATACACCACACCGGGGGGGGGGGGGGAATTTGATTTTTAAGGGGGGCAATTTAAGAATGATTTATTAACAGTGAAACTCTTGCATTTCTTATGATTCTATGGGGCCTACTATACAGTGTACTATATAAATATATATTCTGACATACAGATATTAAAAATTAAAATCAGAATGCATGTGATGGTCAGATGGTGAAAACGGAGGGGGATTGTAATTCAGAAGAGACTACAGAGTTAAGGAGAGAGTGAATGAACACAGAAAAGGGGGGGGGGGCTATTTTCATTCCAAAACACCCACTCCGCTCAGTGTTCTTTTAACATGACAAGCTATACAAAATATATAAAATATCTATTGGTTCTGCATATGAATGTAGCAAGAATTCTGTGAAAAAAATGAAATCGCAATTATTACTTTCATAGGTAAGTCAATATTTTTGTATGGAAAAAAAAAGATTGTCAGCTGCAAGACAATTAACGTCAAGTGACAAGATATTCTCATCACATATTCTCACCAAATACATGCAATGAAGTTACCCTGAATTGAATGCAGATTGCTCAAATCAATTGTGCCTAAAATATTACTACATCCCATGTGATAGTTGTTCTATTGCATTACTTAACCACTTAAGTAACCACTTAAGTAACAAAACCTGGAATTCATTAGGTTCAAGCAGGATGTCATTCAGGTTGCTGTTTCCAACCTCATCTTTTCCTATGGTCCCTCTCACATTAAAATGACCCAGGAGGATGATTTTGTCCTCTTTAGGTATCTCCAACAGGATGGTTTCCGGCGAACAGTAAAATTTTTCATTGACATCTTTGTCAGCGTCTAGTGTTGGTTTGCAGACACTTATGATAGTTGCCTGTTGATTTTTGGCAAGGTTAAATTAGAGGGTTGGAATTTGTTTGTTATTGCCGATGGGTGCTTTGTTAATGCCAAAAGATGCTTAGATGGTGGCACATGGCCAAACAAAGGGCTGGGCACCACTGCTCTAGAGCTAGATGAATTTCATCCAACGATAGTGAAAGGACTGGAGAAGTAATCTCAGAACCACTGGCCATACTTTTTGAGAATTCTCTCCTGATCAGCTCTGATAGCCAGGACCAGTGGTTGCAAGTACAGACCAACAGCTTGCAGCAGCCTGCACAGCAGGGCATAGTAGCTGCAGAAAGAGAACCCTTAGCAGTTGCCACCATATCCCAGGAGGAGGAGCAAAAGGAAGCCAGGCACACCATGACAGATTTCTGGAGAACAGGACAAGTCCCAGCAGATCGGAGGAGGGAAAACGTCCCTATCTTCAAAAAGTAAACAAAGAGGACCCAAACAATTGCTGCCCGGTCAGCCTGACATTAATACCAAAAAGAAAAAGAAAAAAAGATTATAGAACAGATAATTACATAAACAGTCTGTAAGTGCTTAGAAAGGAATGCTGTGATTATAAAAAATCAACATGGCTTTCCCAAAAACAAGTCATGCTAGATTAGTCTCATATATATATATATATATATATATATAGAGAGAGAGAGAGAGAGAGAGAGAGAGAGAGAGAGAACGCTTCAACCTTAGCAGATAAAGGGGGTCCTGTGGCTGTATAAATTCTTGATTTCAGTAAGGTATCTGACAAGGTCCCCCATGAACTTTTTGCAAACAAACTAGTAAAATGTGGGCTAGGCAATACTAAGATCAGGTGAATTTGTAATTGGTTAAGCAACCAAATCCAAAAGGTGTTCAGCAATGATTCCTCTTCATCCTCGAGAGAAATGACAAGTGGGTGCCACAGGATTCTGTCCTGGGCCCAGTGGTATTCAACATCTTTATTAAATACTTAGATGGTGGAATAGAGGACATGCTTATTAAGTTTCCTTCACTTATGAATGTATGCAGTCAATTACAGGAGTATTCATTTCATATCATTTTACAGTTGTTGCATATCTTGAAAAATTGCTTATTCTCATCCATACTTTGAAATTATGGTAGTTGTTAAGACTCAATGTGTGATCACAGGTCTGCTGTGTGCAAACTATTGTGCGATATGTCATTGCTGAATGTCATAAAACGATCTCCTTCTACATTATGGAAAAGGATCGGTGGTTTTCCCCTGTCTGGCAGAGGAGTCCATGGAACAAAACGGTTAAGAACTCCTGATCTAGGAGATCAAAGTCCTTCATGGTTATTTAAGTGGTGGAGGCCTTACATCCTGAGACACACTGAATGGAGAAGAGATGCATATTATCATTATTATTGTTATTGATGATGGTGATAATGACCGTGATTCATTTATATCCTATGTTTCTTTCAATAAATAGAATCAAGGCTCCTGACAACATAGTAAAAACGATAGGCAGAGAGATTCTGTTGCAACTTTTTTTAGTAACCTTTCATGATTGGAAAGAAGATGAGAGACCTCTTTTCCTTGTTTTTCCAAATTAAAATGAGGAATTGGCTAGCACAGCTTGGCCTTTGATACCTGGATCTATATATCTTCATTTGCAGGCTACTAGTAGATAATTAACAGACCTTGTTTAGTAAAGATGCAGCCACAGCAAAAGCCATTGAGGATGGTAACCTGATTTAACATAAACTCATCTCGGTCTGAAGCCCCATTGATTTTGAAAAGCCACAGGGGAAGTAATTAAAATGAATGAGACCTGTGGGTTCTGAAATTATGGTATGCAGGCTGTTTTCAGACTTTTTTTTACACAACCACTTGAAATTGCTAGTGGTCTTGGTGGACCACTCAGTTAACTTTTTTTAACAAACCAAAGCACATGATTCATTTTGTAATGATATTTTTCCAGCATTGTATCTTTGTCAAAACTAGCCCTGTATTATGACAAGGATAGATTGTATGTGAGGTTACTGAGAATGGCCCTTTAATTGGCAATTTTTAAGAGAAATTAGTAGGCTGCATAACTATTTCTGTTATGGGGCCTTGTTAGCCTCTTGGACAAACCAGCCTAAGAGAAAGAAGCCTCAGAAATTATAAATCAAGTGTGGTGAACCCTAAGGTCTTGGAAGCTAAGCCTGGTCAGCCTTGGCTCGTACCTTGATGTGAAATCACCAACAAACACCAAGTGCTATAGGCTTTCAGAGAAAAGAAATGGAAAAATCGCCTCTTGAGTATTTTATGCCTAAGAAAGTCCTATGAAATCCATGGGGTTATCATACATCAGCAGGCATATACATACACAGAACTAATTGCAGATATCTTCAGCTCTTCCACAGCTTATCTAAATCAGTCTTACAGCTCACTAATGGTACATTCTAATCTTAAGAACCTCTGGTAAACCACATTAAATATACAACAATACTGTATTACTATAACGTTGCTGTCACAAGTGTGAGGTTTGTGACCAGCAGCTTGGTTTGAAGAAAATCCAGGGCGAATAAAAGAAAAGTACCTTGCTCTTTGAAGGACCTTATCCTTTACCAGTCCTGACTGTCAGCTGGTATATGTCAAAGATGTCATAGCAGGAGTGGGGGAGAATTGCAGGAAGAAAAGGAGGAGGATGTGAAGGCTGCTAAAAGGAAAGCGAGGAGAAGAATGAAGAATGGAAGTGTTGAAGAGAACTGAAATAGAGAACTACTGGAGCGTTAATCTTTCTGAGTGATCAGTGTACCAGCCTTGATCCTTAATTCTAGCAAAGCAGTCATACTGGCAGGATGTGGAAGAGATCTAAAGGTGGAGAAAGTGTCTTATCTAGTACCATGCTGAGCTCATGCCCACAAGGTAGAAGGCTTGGAGAAATAGCTGTTCACCTTCCTTGGAGTGTGGGGAATAAACTAAATCTGCTCCAGGGTTAGTGGTGTGCTTTTCCATTTCAGAGCTTGTCATGGGCACAGAAGGGCTTTTGATTCTACAAATCCACACCTGTTTTTCTGTTCTCTGGTGTCAGAGTTCTGATGAAGGAATGGGCTTACACTTCCTTGCAGCCTCACAAAGATAGGAGATAGAATTTACCTGTCCTATGGTGGACCCCCCCCCCCCGCCGCTTTCTCTCCATCCTGTAGAGCAGTGGTTCTCAACCTTACTAACACTGGGACCCCTAAATATGGTTCCTCATGTTGTGGTGACCCCCAACCATAAAATTATTTTCGTTGCTCCTTTATAACTGTAATTTTGCTACTGTTACAAATCGTAATGTAAATATCTGATATGAAGGATGTATTTTCATTGTTACAAATTCAACATAATTAAAGCATCATGATTAATCAGAAAAAATATGTTTGGAGGAGTATGGAAAACAGATGATGGGATTTGCAGTACCTTCAGCCGATTCAGTGCTGACTTCCACAGACCACTGAAACCTCCACACAGAACTCCCATGTCAAACAAAAAATACTGGAGGGGTTTGGGAGGAATTAACAGTGATTTAGGGGAGATGCAGTTCACCTACATCTGGAGAGCATTGTTAACCTAAACAACTATGGATCTGGACCAAACGTGGCACGAATACTCAATATACCCAAATTTGAACACTAGTGGAGTTTGGGGAAAATGCCGGATGGTGAGGCAGGCTTTGCGCGAGGCCCCCTCGCTTGCCCCGCGCCCTCGATGGATGGCGAGAGAGCGAGGCAGGTGAGGCAGGTTTCGCGCAAAGCCAGGCCTCACGTGGAGGCCCTCTCGCCTGCCCCGCACCCTTGCCGGATGGCGAGAGAGTGAGGCAGGCGAGGCAGGTTTTGCGCAAGGCCAGGCCTCGTGCGAAGGAGCCCTCGCCTGGCCCATATCCTTGGGGTGTGGCCAACGGAGGCGGCCTCATGACCCCTCCAAAATGGCCAGGCGACCTCCAGGTTGAGAACTGCTGGTGTAGAGTTAATCTCCCAAGGACTCTGGAATACCTTCCTAGGGACAACTGAATTGCACCCTAAGTACTGTATACATTGGTCTTTATCATAAATTAATTATAAGCAATAAGTTGTAAATTAGTCATGTCCTTAACTGTAAACAAGTCCATAATGTTAAGTACCTGAATAAGAGGGAAGCAGCAGTTGCTTATTGGTAAGTATTCAATTTTTTTAAAGCTCTACCCAGCCTTTTTTTCCACAGTGTAGCTCTATACAAGTCAGAAATAATTACCATTGAGTTTTGTGGATTGTACTGTTATGTATGGGATTGTTCTCTCAGTAGTATATATCAAGATCCCGTCACACTCCTATTCTGCAGGCCAGTTACTTATTCAGGTACTTAATGTTATGGATTTGTTTACAGTTGAGGACATGACTAATCCATTGATTATCCATCACTGAAGAATTGTTGATTGGTGTCATCTACACCATCAGAATCGTGTAGTTCCCAAAATGAAAATCAGTGTTCTTCCCTGTAGCCCTGCAAGACTCCATACTTCAAGAGGATACTCTTGCAAAGAAGTCCTCACAGTTGTGGTCCATGAATCAGTGCCAGTCCATTACTTAAAAGTTGTAGATCACTGGAAAGTTTCCTAGGAACAGAAATAATTGTAGCTAGTAGGTACAAACATGGCACTAGTCCCCTGTATACTGGGAGGAAAGTCGCAGGTCATCTGCATCAAATTCTGTAAGAATCACTCTACTAGCATTTTCCCCTACCATGGGTAGCCACCATAAATTTTCTTTTCTGATACACAACAGTGGAATGGTAAGCTATTTTAAATGTAGAAGTCTATGTTACAAGTGGTCACTGATACTAGCTTTGCTGTATGATAAAATTTCTGAATGAGCTGAAATGGTATGACTCAGATGCAAAGAAAGCTAGGCTCTAAGGTCTAGCTTTCTTTGAATTGGGAGTTGTTAACAAGGCCCATGGAATTTAGCATTTGGAACCATAGTTTTCCAGAACAGCAGTTTTAAATCTGTTGTATCACAGTGTGAAGCTCAGAAGGAAGAAAATATGGTTGGAAAATAAAATAAGGTATGTGGAGTTGTGGGCGGGAGAGAGTGTAGAGGGCTTTCCGTTCAGCACGCTCCATTAAAAGCCTGTTCGTAAATCAAGCACTCACCTCTCACTGTGCTCCTGAAAACACATGCATCGGGGTTTTGTTTCATCAAGAATCAGTGCTCACTCTCACAAACCTTCAGGTGAATGTCAGCAAGTCTTTATGGAAAGTAGTAACAAGGCAAACCCCCCCCAGGGCTCACTGCTGGGACCAAATCCTATTTAACATCTCTGTTAGTGACGTGGAAAGGAAAATGAGGCCTAATTGCCAGATGATAGGCCTTGGCAGCATGCCCACTGTTTAGAGCAGGCATGCCAGAAGAATTTAGATTTGGCCTTCAGATGACACGTGGTTTTTTCGCTCTGGTCCTCTTACACTCATGGATGAATAGCACTGAGGATGGAGCCACAGTACTTTGCACACTGCATCCAGGCTAAGACACACTTCTGTGATTCCAGCAATACAGAGACATGGACTGTTCTTGTTAATCATGTGACTTCTGACACATTTTAATTATTGATGGTTTGAACTACTTCGGGCAAGTTAATGATCAGAGTATACCAGTTGGCACAGCCAAGATTCTGGAAGCTGTTATCCAAAAGGGTTAGAAGGCATGATCATTCCATCTGAACATTAGGAAGAACTTCCTGACTGTGAGAGCTATTCAGCAGTGGAACTCTCTATCACGGAGTGTGGTGGAGGCTCTTTCTTTGGAGGCTTTTAAACAGAGGCTAGATGGCCATCTGTCGGGGGTGCTTTGAATGCAATTTTCCTGTTTCTTGGCAGAGGGTTGGACTGGATGGCCCATGACAGGCATGTAGCCAGGGGGGGGGGGCTCGGGGGGCTTCAGCCCCCCCCCCCCCCCGAAATTCTCATGGTGGTTCGCGAAAAGGCCTTACTGGTGCATTATTTAAACTGTTATGTTTATTAATATCATGATTTGATCACCATTCTCAATATATCCCACATGTATGGGGGTATTGGGGTAATGATACAAAAGGTTTGCTAGGCTAGACCCTCTTTCACTCAGACTCAGCCCCCCCTGAAACTCAGCCCCCCCCAAAAACCCCCCTGAAAATTTTTTAGCCCCCCCCCCCCGAAACGAAATCCTGGCTACGGGCCTGGCCCATGAGGTCTCTTCCAACTCTATGATTCTATTTACAGACAACACGAAATCGGGAGGGATAGCTAATACCCCACAATACAGGAGCAGAATTAAAAAATGATCTTAACAGATTAGAGAGATGGGCCAAAACTGACAAAATGAAGTTCATCAGGGACAAATGCAAGATACTCCACTTAGGCAGAAAAAAATGAAATGCAAAGATAAAGAATGGGATGAGCCAAAACTGACAAAATGAAGTTCATCAGGGACAAATGCAAGATACTCCACTTAGGCAGAAAAAAATGAAATGCAAAGATAAAGAATGGGGGACGCCTGGCTCAATAGCAGTACGTGTGAAAAAGATCTTGGAGTTCTTGTTGACAGCAAGTTAAATGTGAGCCAACAATGTCATGTGATGGCTAAAAAAGCCAATGGGATTGGAGTATAGTGTCTAGATCCAGGGAGGTCATGCTACCTCTCTATTCGGCCTTGATCAGACCACACCTGGGATACTGTGTCTAGTTCTAGGCACTGCAGTTGAAAGGAGATGTTGACAAGCTGGAATGTGTCTAGAGGAGGGCGACTAAAATGATCAAGGGTCTGGAGGACAAACCCCATGAGGAGCAGTTCAGAAGAGAAGACTGAGAGGAGACATGATGGTCATGTATAAATATGTGAGGGGAAGTCATAGCGGGGAGGGAACAAGCTTGTTGTCTGCTGCCCTGGAGTCTAGGACATTCAGGAAAGGAGATTCCATCTGAACATTAGGAAGAACTTCTTTGACTGTGAGAGCTATTCAGCAGTGGAACTCTCTGCCCCAGAGTGTGGTGGAGGCTCCTTCTTTGGAGACTTTTAAACAGAGATTGGATGGCCACCTATCGGGGTGCTTTGAATGCGATTTTCCTGTTTCTTGGCAGCGGGTTGGACTGGATGACCCACAAGGTCTCGTCCACCTCTATGAGTCTATGAGTCTGAAAGCTAAAAAATGCATGTTCTGGGCTTTCACTGATGACTTTTAGGGAGTTAAAAATGTAAGATATTTGCCATTTGCTCCCTTGATTCAGGAAACCTCCTTTCTTATTAAAAAAAAAAGAATTGAGGAACATAGTGGGCCCTTGGTATCTTCTGGGGTTTAGTTCCATGATACCCCCTCCCCCAATGGATGCTAATATCAGTGGTTGCACAAGTTCCATTATATACAACACATAGTAAAATGGTATCTTTTATCTAAAATGGCAAAATCAATGTTTGCTTTTTGGATTATTATTTTTTGGATGGTTGAATCCATGGATGCATGGCTGAATCCTTCTCCTTCTCCTGGTCTTTCCTTCAAATCTGAAGAAGCAGCTCCAACATCACTCGCTTCTTTCTCTTTGTGGCTGAGATCACTTCATGCTCTTGGCCTGGTGCAAGCAAAGGGACTACGGAAGCCTGCACAGCAGTGTTTAAATGGTTTCTGGGCCAATGAGGCATTGTAGGCAAAGCCTCGGTGGGCAAGCCAAGAGCCTTTCAGCTGCCAACCATCTGCCGAACCTTGCCAACCCCACAGGGATAGCAAAGGGAAACTATATGAACTGTAAGTTGTTTTCAAATTGTGGTCCAGTGGAAATCCTTCTACGGGTGACATGGGGCCTCCTGGACCACATTATGTAGGTCCGCTTTCAAGCAATATATAGTATTACTTGTGCTTTTTTAAAACCTGTATTGTAAGCCACTTTGAATTCCACTTTTGGAGAAAGGGGGGGGGGGGATATAAATAAATGAAGTGGAAACATAAAGTGAAGTATTTCAGATGAGCTAATAACATTTGATGGTAAACTCTTTATGCAGCCTTAATTAGGAATTTGCCATCTCACTGGGATTCAGTGAACATGCTTAAAATTTTATAGCACACACATAGTTCTCTTCTTTAAAAAAGAAAGACATCCATTAATGCTGAAATCTTCCAAAATACAAATACTACTTGGAACAAGGGAGATGGTAGAGGTTGCTATAAGCTTGTTAAGGGCAAGGTCAGGTGCCATGATTCTAACTGAAGCTGTGGTTGCAAATTCCTATTAAAATTCCTGTGGAAGGATCATCTATTTCCTAATTCTTTAAACTGTTTTTGATAAATATACATGATGAATATAGGAGGGAAATTGCTAGGCTTAATTGCAGCAACCAGCCTTCTAATTCATCCTATTGAAACAAAAGCAATGTTCGTTAGAGCTTAATTAGCATAATATATTACAGTTATTACTTTCAGAAAGGGTTTAGACATCTTCCTTGGAGGGGGTAAATTGGATCTTGATAATTGGGTCTCAAACAAAAAAATCGAAAGCTGCATTTAATAATGCATAGGATGCAAATGCTGGGCCCCATCAGCTATTTCTTTCTAGCTGGCTGGGTATTCTAGTGATAATGAATAGAAAAATGCCTTTTAAGTGATATTGAAATAATTATGTAGTATTGTTTACTATACAATAAACGTTTAAATGGAAAAAATTGAAAATTTCCCATATTATCCAGGATCTGCTGCCAAGGAAAAATTAAAATAAAATAGATATTTACATGTACCATAACTAGCATAAGAATTACTGCACACTATGTTTGCAAATATTAAGCAGACGGGAAGTGATGGCACAATCGTTTTACCCTTTGCATTTTACAACTGTAATAGATTTTATGCATCCCATTAGATTGTTCTACATATCAGATCACAGCTTCTTCAAAGCCATAGATATTAAATTCTAGTCCACCCACCCAGCAGTCCATCAAAGATTTGACCGCTGACTAAGCCTATCTTAAGTGTACACAGTTCAAGATGAACATCTAGGTTATCAAAGTTGCTCTTAAAAGTGATGTATGGCAGCAGCAGTTGAGGCAGCAAATAACCCACAATTAATCAAAACCATAAAGATGAAATCTGCAAATGTGGAGTGAGAACTGTGGTTTGAGAAAGGATGATTAGGATGTAGGTGAGAGTTTATACCTCCCTGACCTATGTTAATTCTCTTGTTCCCATTTGCCATTTAAAACTGAGCTAGATTACAACTAAGGGATCAAGCTTGTTTTCTGCTGCTCTAGAAATTAGGACGTGGAACAATGGCTCCAAACTACAGGAAAGGAGATTCCACCTGAACATTAGGAAGAGCTTCCTGACTGTGAGAGCTGTTCAGCAGTGGGGCTCTCTGCCCTGGAGTGTGGTGGAGCCTCCTTTGTTGGAGGCCTTTAAACAGAGGCTGGATGGCCATCTGTCAGGGGTGCTTTGAATGCAATTTTCTGCTTCTTGGCAGGGGGTTGGACTTGATTGTCCATGAGATCTCTTCCACCCCTATGATTCTATGATTCTCAGGTTAATTGCCTACAATTGAAAATATTGCTGGTGAACATCTATTTTGGTTGTATGGAGAGATCATTTTCCAGTATTAAAAATATTTGAAAGAGAATACATTTTTAAAGTTTCCATTAGCATCCTTGGAACAAGGCATGTTAACTTCCAAAAGCACTTCACATAATGTAAATTTTTCAAACGGTTGCAACCTCAAAGCATAGCTGTGGAACACTTTGTTATGTTCCTTGGATAGTTCTTTTTTTGGGAGTAAGAAGAGTCTTTAAGACACCATGCAATCTATTTCATACCTCTGAATTTCAAACACACAGCGTTTCTATGTTTTGAAAGAGTTTTAAATGTGTAGAATTTAGATTCAGAGGCAGCTCAATCTCCTTTTCAGAACACCTTGGTGTGAACTGGATGTAAAGAACAAGTTCATGATTAATGTTTTCTTATAGCATAAGATATATAACAATGAAAACATGTTGCTTGTGAAGTGTTGATTTTATAAAGAAGGAACATCAGATTTTTATTGTAATGTATGTGGTTTAATTAAAAAAAACTGTAATATCACACCTCCAAAAATGAAAATTGGGTAGAAAGAGATGAAGTCTCATACACCAAGTAACATACAGCCATTGCATGAAGGGTGTACTTGTAGCTAGAATCGCAATTAAGTTCAAAACCACCATACAATTGTACTCAAAATAAATTGAAGATTGCAATTGAAACTCTTCTAAATGGGACTGTCAGGTAACCTTATACTTACTTAGGCAATCCCTTGTAGCCCGAGGATGATGACTCTCCAAGTGTAGTGTCTTGACAGTGGGTCTGTAGGTGGCTGTGGAGCCCTATTTTTGACCTGCATGTTGTCCTGCATTGAAGACATTGGTTTCCAGGTGGAAGGCAGACCTGATCAGGGTTAGCTTCACGCACCTTCCTCTTGGCACGTTTTTCCCTTTCGTCCTCCATTTGTGCCTCTTCAAATTCCGCAGCACTGCTGGTCACAGCTGACCTCCAGCTAGAGTGCTCAAGGGCAAGAGCTCCCAGTTCTTAGTGTGTCTATGCCACAATTTTTAAGGTTGACTTTAAACCCAACTTAAAGCCACCATAGTTATTTATCCCCTACCTGCAAGAATAAAATAATCAAGGTTTTACAGCCTCACTATGAATGCAATTTGAGAAAAAAAGTTTCTTAGATCCTATTCATTACAGTATATCTAGATTTAACTCAGTGTTGAATAGAAGCACTGGAAAAATCAATAGAGTTTACATATCCCTATATTATCATACACTGCATTCCATATTCATGCTAGCTACATTTCAGAGTTCTTTTTTAGATGAAAGGTGCTACATAAGGAAAGATTTGTGTGAGCATTATCTGTATTTGCAGACACCTTGTCTCACCTGACTGCCCACGGCATGTGCTGGTTAATTTTAGAGATGTTGAAAGGCTATCAGAGAATGAATTCAAATTACTGAAAGAAGCTAATTTATATTTTTTTCATTTCCAGTAGAGCCGCATTGCTGTATAACTTAATAAAGATATGGTGCTAGAATTCATTTAAAATAAATGAGATGAATTCATAGAAGAAAACAGCATTTCTGATATTGACTTTTCAGTGATTGGAATAACAAACTACAGTGAAAGAGCAAGGCATTGCTTTTTATGCTGTTTAGCTTCTCCTGAAATGTTTCAGGCAGCCCCCAAGATATAATTGGCATTGTGCCTGATGTAATTCCATGAAATGGTTTCGGTTTGCTTAGAAAATGCAACGTGCTTTGCTTATTGAGGATCTGGTAAATATTTCAGACATATATCAGACTAGCTTGGTGTTGGAATTGGATTGTCATTTTAGGTGGTGGATTTGACAGAAATATTGCTGCTGAATCTAGAGATGAACTGGGGTTTCTCGAGATGGACTAGCTTTCCTGTCTTCTCATTATGTGGCCAAAGTACTTCATCTTTGCCTCCAATATTCTTCCCTCCAATGAGCAATTGGGCTTAATTTCCTGAAGTATGGACTGGTTGGATCTTCTTGCGGTCCAAGGCACTGTCAGAACTTTCCTCCAGCACCACAGTTCAAAAGCATCTATCTTCCTTCACTCAGCCTTCCCTCTGGTCCAGCTCTCACATCCATAGGTTACTATGGGGAATACCATTGCTTTAACTATGCGGATCTTTGTTGCCAGTGTGATGTTTCTACTCTTCACTATTTTATCGAAATTGGTGATTACTTGTATATATGTGCATAATGAAATATCGTGAAGATGCGGTCCAGGATTTAGAGGATTTAGAGTACTTATATCCTTTGAATTGTGGGATATAGATTCTCTGTTGTGAGCTCTAAATCTTCAGTAGAGTAGATTAAAGCTTTCAGGGAGAAAATTTCACACTGAAAAGGATTTTTAAAGCTGTGTGCTATGGGTTGGTGTGCTAAAGGCTTTTAGGGCCTTGTGGTTCTTGAGGGCTCCCCCTGGCCAGCTCCTCTCCACTTCCCTGCCTCTCTCAATCCTTTTCAGACTGGGGTCTCCATTAAATGGCTTCAATGTTGTGTCACAGAATCAGAAAGAAGAAATGATACAAGTTAAACTGAACAGCAGCTAATCAATGCCATTGATCCATTGTATCCATTCAATTATACATTCCTTCCATTTCAAAGCATTATTAGCAAAAATTCCATTAAATGGAAGACATTTTCTTGTCCGTGGTTATTTTGCTTTGGTTTCTCTTGGGAACCCTTTCTCTCCTCCCCCCCCCCCCCCTTCCAGCCAGGCTCTTTTCTTGCAAGAATTAGCACTGTCTCTCTGTCATGCAGTGTATTTGTGCTATCTCCAGGGCATTGCAAGTATAGCACATAATGATTGCTACACAGGGAAATAGTTTTGCTTTGTAGATGTATATATTCTAGCAGTAGTCAGATAACTAATAAACTGCCACATGAGTAGGGGATCCTGGAAGATCCCCTACAATTCTCATGTTCTTCATCCTTGCTGGGAAAAATGAATAATTTTTGCTATGTTCTCCCAATGGACATTAATACGATTTTTCTATGCCCTTCCTTACTATGGTTACTGTTTCAAGTAGTATTGTCTGATGCAGGAATACATTTCTGCACAAGTTCTCACCAATCTCCAATTTCTATACACGTAATACTCTCTACACAGCAAAGCCATGTGTATTTCATGGCTCCCTATCTCCTTTTTGGTGCAGGAGGACCTCTGGAAATGTCTCAGGAGATTTTGGTGATAAAACCTTCATAGAACTTTACCACTTAGTTGTTATAAAAACCGTGAAAATTATCATTTTTACAAATGTCAAAGTTTTTTGTTTATTAGCAAATGTGGTGATGAAAATCAGTGTATGGCAGTGATTTGAGTGTTGGACTGACTTGGGTTTGAATCCCTGCTCAGCCATGAAATCCAGTGGGTGGTTTTGGACAAATCACACTCTCTTACGCTCTTTTGAACAAATCTTGCCAAGAAAGCCCCGTTAGAAGTTTCTTTTAGGGCAATGTTGCTCAACCTTCCTAATGAATTGTAATGAAAATATCTGATATGCAGGATGTATTTTCATTCACTGGACCAAATTTGGCACAAATACCCAATATGCTCAAATTTGAATACTGGTGGGGTTGGAGTGGGGATTGATTTTGTCATTTGGGAGTTGTAGTTGATGAGCTTTATAGTTAACCTATAACCAAAGAGCATGCCAACTCCACCAACGATTTCATTGAACCAAACTTGGCACACAGAACTCCCATGATCAACAGAAAATACTATTTCCATAAAGGAGGAGGAGGACAGAGGGAGATAGCTTCAGCCTTCTCTGCCAAAGTGGTTCAAGACCATCAGAAATATGGTGACCCCTCTGAAACCTCCTCACAATCCCTCCAGGGGTCCCGACCCCCAAGTTGAGAAACACTGTTTTAAGGTCTCCATAGCTTTAAAGTGAGTACACGACAACAACAATAATGGTAGTGGGTAGTGATAAATAAGAGAAAGGTGTTACTATTGCATCATTGCTGTGCACACTTTGTAATATGTTAGGAGTTTAAACTGGAAAAGAAAGAAAGAGATTTGTTCCAAAGAGCTTATCATTTAGGGAGGGAAATTACCCAAATAAAGTGGTTGGGAGATGCAAAGTCAACAAGCGATGAATGTGAAGAAACTGTGAGAATTTCTTTCTTTTTCTTTTTCTTTTTCTTTTCTTTTCTTTTTTTTTTCTTTTCTTTCTTTTTTTTTTTTTTTTTGAAGTAGTGATGCCAACTGTTACCAGTTCTCATCTCAGGGTGTTCTAACTGGACAGAGGGGATCTGTAGGCCAAAAAACATTAGAGAAGGAGCAACAGTTTTCCCCAAAATAGTACATGTCACTCTGAATTTGAGTGTCTTCATTTAATTGCACAGAATGAGTTCTTATGGGTAAAAATAGTTCTATTTGTTCCAAGAACTTGGGAAATTTTTAGATTGCCTTTCCCAAAATTGCACAGCCAGTATGGACATTTTAACTATATAACATCTAGCTCCTCACTGAAACTTTAAAACATATTATGGTGGGAAACTAGACATTATATGCAACATTGTGTAATAAAATAGCCACCGATTCTAAAATTGAAAACAACCTCAGGAAATTGCTGTCCTGAGTGGATATATTGCAAACATTAGCGGGATTTCATGTTTCTGAGCCTTTTCTTTTCTGGTTCACTCCAATCCTTTCTCAATTCAAAAATATGCCCTCACCTTCTCCTCTCACCTGGACAAAATCTCACTGTTGGAGGTTTGCTGTATACAGTTGTAGTAACCAGTTGAACCCTATTGAATTTCTCATATATTTTAATGCTCCCTCCCCATACCTTCTCGGTCAGGCTGGCCAATAGTCCTGAAATTTAATTCTGCTTGCAATTTATCTTTCAATTTATGGACTCTTTCCTCGAGAATTCAGAGGGTTTGGTAATTTGTTGATATAGTTGGCTTGTCCTGAGCTGTTTTGTGTTTGTTTTTAAACAAATGTTAAATACTTCCAACTAAACTGATTTTTAAGCAAAGGTTGAAATGCCACTGCTTGTGACCCCACAGTACTGTAGAATTGTGTAGGTGAAATGGAGAGGGGTTGTAAATAATTTTTGTGGCTCTGAATAGACTCTCTTGGGGGGGGGGGGTTGTGACTTTAGGACTAGAAACAGCACTCATCTGTGGTATGTATTTCCCTGGTAGCCTCAGACAGGGGCAGTGAAAGGATAAATTCTATAATGTCAACATGCCAGGAGGAAATTAAACACATAACCTCTTGATATATGAGACTACTTTTTTTCCTTTTCGCACATAAAGCTGTAATGTTGTGCAAGTTAATAAGAAAGTTTTAAACATTAGTGGAGCTAACTGAAATCTGAAAATCACTAGGCAGCCAAAGGTTCTGATTAAATGCAGTCAAGCCTTTGACAAGATTCCCCATGAGATGCTCACAAAGAAGCTAGGGAAATGTGGGCCAAACAATGCTACTGTTTGGTGGATTGGGAATTGACTGACTAGCTGAACCCAAAGGGTCGTCACCAATGGCTCACCTTCATCCTGGAGAGAAGTGACCAGTGGGGTGCTACAGGGATCTGTCCTTGGTCCAGTGCTATTCAACACCTTTATCAATGATTTGGGCAATTGAGTAGAAGGCATCCATATCAAATTTGCAGATGACCCCAAACTGGGAAAGATGGCTATTACCCCCAGAGGATATAACTGGAATCCAAAATGACCATAACAGATTAGAGAGTTTGACCAAAACTAACAAACTGAATTTGAACAGTGTAGCGGTCCTACACAAATAATTATAATCGTAACACTGCCACCAATTAATAATGTGACATAACATAGAGAGGACAGAGGGCATATATTTACGTATGTCCTCAAGAGGCGATGAGGCTGGTACAGGGGAAGTGAGGGATCAAACCTCACAAATGCAGGGTCTTGTAGTTCATGCTTAGAACACACCTTTATTAATATGTGTTTGATACAAAGTGCAATCTTTATATGTCTGTGTATGTACCCTCTATTTGTAATGCAAACCTGGAGTCAATATGTAACTTCCATTTCTCCTCACAGGTTTCTTCAACCTAATCACAAACTGACCCCCAGCCATGTAACTTTAATTCCTGTAACTTGACACAAGACTTCAATATGTATGTTGAAACAAGGAAATGTTTATTCATGAATTCTCTGGCATATAAGCTTATCTGTTACAAAGTACTTTACTTCAGTTCCACTTGGATATTTTTGCAACTGTCTTTCACTCCTTTGAATACATCAAATGGTTATTACATAACTTTCAAAGAGTTAACTTGTTTCTCTCTGTTAGGCCACTTTCTTCCTCTTTAAAATATTTTTCTCCTCAGCCTCCAGGCTGGCTAACTTAAGACTTTTATTTCACTCTTTTTTGTCAATACTTTGACTAAAAACTTATTCCCAAAGGAATTTTTGTCTCTCAGTTCTACTTAACTGATATTTTAGACTTACACTGGCCTTTTTCTTTACTTAAGTACAACAATGGAAACTACAACTTAAAAATTGGTCCTCTTCACTCCAGCTCAAGGCTAGAGACTCACACTTTGTTAAAATGTTCCCCTGTATTTTATCTAGCTCCGCCCCTTTTCTTCCTAGTCACTCTAAAATCGATACATTTCTACTGCAAAGGGCTATGCATCCATGATAACCCAACAACCAATCAGATTTAACCAACCTCTGACTGCCCTTGTCATACTATCAACACAAACAAATATAGACAATACGATTCTAGGCTGCATGAATAGGATTATAGTATCTAGATCAGTGGTTCCCAACTTTTTTGACCAGGGACCACTTGACCAGGGACTACTTGACCAGGGACCACTTTGACCAGGGACCACTCTCCAACATTAGTACCAAAAGGGTTACAAATCAGTTTTTGGTCAACTTTAGATCCGGTTTGGGTTGCTGATTAGAAAATTTCATGGGATAGACCATATCAACTCTAGTTTCTGAAACAGAACATATGCCATGGTCAGCAACAGGGAACAAATGGCAGGCGGCATGAAAGGAGTGGAAATAAAATATAAATAAATAAATAAAGAGGAAGGAGGCTTGCAGACCAGATTTTCGTGCTTGTGGCCCACTGGTGGTCCACAATTTACAGGTTAAGAACCATTGATCTAGATCAAGGGAAGAAATGAATAGGAGAATAGTATTTCAATCAAAGGAAGTCATAGTGTCACTCTATTCTGCTTTGGTCAGACTTCACCTGGAATAATAGTGTGTCCAGTTCTGGGCACCGCAATTCAAGAAGGATATGAACAAGCTGGAACGTGTCCAGAGAAAGGCAACCAAAATGACACAAGATTCGGAAGCCAAGTCCTATGAGGAAAAGCTGAGGGTGCTGGGGATGTTTAGCTTGGAGAAAAGAAGGCTGAGAGAGAGCATGGGAGCCATGTTTAAATATTTGAAAAGATGTCACTTTGAGGAGGCGAAAGCTTGTTCTCTGCTGCTCTGGAGACTAGGACATGAAACAATGGATTCAAATTGCAAGTAAGGCTAGCCCAGTGTAAATCTGACCCATTGTTTTTTCTCTGCAAAACTTTGGAACCACATTTTCATTAAAATGGCAAAAAGTAAAAAAAAAATCTACCAGTGCTTAATTCTTTATGTTTATTTATTACAATGTGTCAAGACTATGTTTCGTGGTGAGAATGAAAAACATTTGAGATGATAGAGTCACATATTTTGCATTTGTGATTAATCCGGAGAAACACTCTGGGTTCCATAGTTACAGCTGCTAGATTGTAGTGGGCTGAGTGACTAGATTTTTAGTTTCCACAGTGGGTGTAGGTGTGTAGATACACTTTTTTCACCCTAATAGTAAGCGCAACAATATGATTAACCATATGATTAGTTAAGACTTAACAGACTTTGTTTGAAGGTTTTGTCTAGATATTTTAGTCATCTGCAGTGAGCCATCTTCATAAGCAGCATGTGCAAGATTTTGATATTGTGGGCTTGTTCTGTCAGAATAATATATTTTAAAAGGTCTCCGTTGGGAGAAACTGTTGAGTTGGCATGGTGGCATAGTGATTTAACCCACTATTTTACATTGAAAAAGTTCTGCTTCACAGGAAGGTTTTGACTCAAAAGATCTCTTTTATTATAATCTCTGAATTCCAATGTATCAGAGCTGAAGAAGCAGCAAGTTTTGATTGACAACAAAAGCTTTACACCTCATAAAGGCCAAATGTTCTTTAGATAAACCAGGAGGGCCATGGAAGAAAGGGAGAGCTGTCTCTTGGCCATGGCTTATTGCTTATGATAAAAGGTAAAGCTTTCAAAAATAATTCAGTTGTAGTGCTATTCAAAGGGTCACTGTTTTATTCGACTCCAGCTGTAGTCATTTCAGATAGACTTGGGTATTATCACATTAAAGCATTTTAAAGTGTAAAAGGAGCAGATCAGCGTCTTGACCAAAATAAAGGGCATTGTGAAATGTTGTGCAAAACACTAAATGTGACCTCCTGAATACATTTACATATTTTTGCTGAATGGCTAAATTTAGAGCAACCCATTCCTTTTTGACTATACTGTTGGCTGCCAAGTTATGGCCTCCTCAGACGCAACAGGTCCAGGGCAGCTAGGAGGAGTGGCAACAACATGAGAACAACTCACTCCCTTCCCTGAACTGATCAGCACAGAGAAAGGATGATGGTAGTGGTAGTGATGTCTCTCCTGCAGACATCAGAAGAGCTGCAAGACGTAGAACAAGTCACAGGAATAAAGATAAAGAGGCACCTAAAAGGAAGGTGTTCTTACCACACATCAATGGAACCACTGGCTGCATAGGGAAGCTGATGAAGAAACAGCCTACAAACTATCTACAGACTCACCAAGAAAATTCAACAAATGCTATGGTTGGCAAAGGATAAGAGGGATCCTTTAACCACTGCAGGCCATGTAGCTGTGGGCAAGTCTACATAAGGGCCACCAAACACAGCGCCCATAAACAAATCAAATAACATCAGTTTCCCTATGCAGTCAGTAGTTACCTTAAGCCAGTGGTTCTCAACCTGGGGGTCGCAACCCACAGAGGGGTCAATTGGTCATTTCCGAGGGGTTGCTATGCCACCTTTGGCACTGCCCTCTCTGCCTCCCTGTAATGGCTGCCAGGCCCCTGGGGCAACTCAGGAGGGCCCAGGCCAGGCGGAGAGGCTTTACCTGCCACTATTTCCAGTGCCAGAGATGCTCATGCTCAGGGCGCACCCTGCTACGGTGCCCCTGCAGCCATTCCTGGGAGGTGGAGGGGGCGAATCCGGCAGCGAGGAGGAGCTGGAAGAAGAAGATGAGGCCACTCCCCCGCAGCAAGGCTTGCATCTCCATTTAGAGGCACCACTGCAAGAGAACGGAGAGGAGGAAAGGCTTTTCTGCTGCTTCCCCATGCCATGCTCTTCCCGCTACCCTTCGAGGCCTCCACTTGTGGTGGAAGCCTGGATGAGCAGCGGGAGGAGTGTGGGGCAGCAGCAGCAGCGAGGCCTGCCTTTGTCCTTCTCTTCTGGGCTCTTCCTCCTGCTCTCTGTTTGGGCACTACAAATGGAGAGGAGGAGGAGGAAGACCCTGGAGGAGGAGAAGGAGGGCAAATCTTGCTTCTGCTGCCCTGTGCCGTTTTCTTCCTGCTGCCCTTTGAGGTCTCCACTTCTGGTGGAAGCTTCAAAGAGCAATAAGAGGAGTGCGGGGCAACAGCAGCAGCTAGGTTTGCCCTCCTCCTTCTCCTCCAGGGCACTTCCTCCTCCTCCTCTCCATTTGGGCACTCCAAATGCAGAGGAGAAGTATTAAGACCCTGGAGGACAAGAAGGAGGGCAAATTTTGCTACTGCCGCTCTGCGCTGTACTCTTCCCGCCTGCTGTCCTCCTCCCCTAGGCTCTTCTTCCTTCCCCTCTCGGTTCTCTTCCAACGGCGCCTCTAAATGGGGAGGAGGAATTCAGGAGAAATTTTCAGGATGCTCTGTGATGGCAGGTGAACTATAACTTCAAGCCTCTTTTCCTTACTTTCCCCAAACCTCTCTGGTATTTTCTGTTGGTCATGGGAATTCTGTATGCCAAGTTTAGTTCTATTTCATTGTTGTTGGTGTTCAGAATGCTATTTGATGGCAGGTGAACTATAAATGCACACAACTGCAACTCCCAAATGCCAGGGTCTATTTTTCCCAAACTCCACTAGTGTTCAAATTTGGGCATATTGAGTATTTCTGCCAAGTTTGGTCCAGATCCATAGTTGTTTGGGTTCACAGTGCTCTCCGGATGTAAGTGAACTACATCTCCCCTAAATCACTGTCAATTCCTCCCAAACCCCTCCTGTATTTTCTGTTCGTCATGGGGGTTCTCTGTGCCAAGTTTGGTTCAGGTCTATAATTCGTGGGGGTCTCAGTGGTATATGGAAGTCAGAGCTGAATCGGTTGAAGTTATTGCAAATCCCATCATCCGTTGTCCATACTCCCCCAAGCATATTATTTTTGTGATGAATCACTATACTTTAAGTATGTTCAATTTGTAACAATAACCAGATATTTACATTTCAATTCATAACAGTAGTAAAAGTAGCAACAAAAATAATTTTATGGTTGAGGTTTACCACAACATGAGGAACTGTATTTAGGGGTCATGGCATTAGAAAGGTTGAGAACCACTCTCTTAATCTATGGTAAGAACACTTTTCCTCTGGATGGATCTTTGTCTTTACTCTTGTGGCTTGTTCTTGGTTTTTCAGCTCTTCTGATGCCTTTAGTGGACATCAAATTATAATTTATTATTTGTAAGCCTTTGATTTGATACCTGTTTTATATACCTACGGTCACATAAACATTTCTCTGTTTATGTAGGGGTCACAAGTGTGTAGGGGTCACAAGTGTGAAGAGTTTAAGAAAACCTGATCTATGCATGACCAGGAGGCTGTACCTTCTTCTGCTTTCTTTCAGTCTCTTTTAAAGCAATCATAGTAAGACATTCTAACTTTTGTAAAAGCAGCATTTAGGAATGGAAACTATTTTGTTCTTTCATTAGAAATGTATGTTGTGAAACAGAACACTATCAGCCAGGCATGTCTTTGCATATAGTGAATGAGCTCTGAGATAAACAGGAAGGCATCGTTTTGGTGCTGTTAAATATACCAGTTGCATTGGTCCCTTTTTTCTCTGGTAGCATACAAAATCCCACTGACAGAAGTGTTTGATTACAATCTGCTCTGTGCTGTTGAGGGAGATGGTCTCTCTTTACTTTTTAAGAGAAGAACAAAGAGATAGAGATTGATGGGAGCAATGAGAAAATTCATTACTACGCTGTGGCTTAGAAGAGAGGAAAAAAATCTTTCAATTGAGTTACAGCCAAAAAATAAATACAGGAAATCTCATTAAGAGGCAGACAATCTATAGCAATGTTCAAAGAATGATACAGATGCGGGCAAATCAGCAGCTTCTCAACAGGATGCAAATAGAGAGCTGCTGTTTATTGGCAGCTCTGCACTTTACACAGAAAACACTGTCTGTGTGCACTGTTCTTATGCTGCGGCTTCCTACAGCAAACTCATACAACTTTATCACATTAGCCTCTTATTCCACTGTAATTGTGCTGTCATTGATAGCAAATACATACTAGGTTGAGCACCTTTGATATCTCACTTCTCTTCCATAATGCAGTTATGAAGTTTCAACAATTTGTGGTCCTCCAATCATATTTTTACATACAGTCATAACCTCACCATCCCTCACTACCATTCTTCCATTTTTTTTATTTTAGTGCAGTTGCATGTACAATTCCACCTTTGAAAAAAAGCCAATATAATTATAAAAAATATATAAAATAGACAACTGAAATAGTGAGTGGGAGAGGAGGAGAGTTCCACCTCCTGACTTTGCTTTACTGCTGGCATTGAGGTGAAATGGACCCATGACATCAAGATAATGATGGGAACATTGCAATATTGTGAGCTATTGACAGAGTAAGCAAAAGGAGGAGGCAGACTGGCAGTGGGATGCACATGGTGTCATGCAGGGTCATCACGAAAGCTGACAGTCCACTTGCAACACTGATTTCTTGTCTTGTGTGATAAAGCCCATAGTGTTGATGGATTTGGTTTTGTTGTTGTTGTTGTTGTTTATTCGTTCTTGCCCTTGGTTGGCCCCTCCATCTTGCCCTTGGTCGGCCCCTCTTCCCTTTTCCTTACATTTCCCCCAGCATCATTATCTTCTTCAAGCTTTCATGTCTTATGATGTGGCTAAAGTACTTAATCTTTGCCTCTCATATCCTTCCCTCCAGTGAGCAGCCGGGAATTATTTCTTGGAATATGGAATTGATGCTTCTTTAAAACAGCATATGACTGGATGAAAGCTCTAGTTGGCAAGACAAGAAATCTATGTCCAAGGATTATTGGAGCTATTGTCCAAAGGTTTGGGTTCCCCTCTCGTAACGGAAAAACTGAACTATGCTGCTCAAAGTGTACCCTAGCCAAAGTAGGTGGTGGGTAAGATTGTTTTTATATTGAGGCAGGACCTTAATGACATATAATGGAGACCATGAAAGCAGATCAACAACATTGAAGAATGCCTGGTCTTGTTTCTTTCCACTACTTCATCTATACCAGTGGTTCTCAACCTTGGGTCCCCAGATGTTTTTGGCCTACAATTCCCAGAAATCCTAACAGCTGGTAAACTGGTTGGGATTTCTGGGAGTTGTAGGCCAAAAACATCTGGGGACCCAAGGTTGAGAACCACTGATCTATACATTGTTCTGGGTCTGTTGCCCCACATAGCCAGAACAATGTTGATCTCCTAACCATCTATGGGAATTGTAGTCCAACCTTTCTAGGAGGTTGTGTGCCATAAGCCAGCTGCACTGTGAGCATCCCCTGTTTTTTACCATATCTTCTCATTGAATCATCCAGCTCAAAAGTCGACATTTGCATGACCTAGTGCAAATATATAGATCTGGGCTAAGTCCCAAAGCCCACTGTAGCATCCACAGTCATATTGAGTCTGTAATAGCATCCCAAGGGATGCAAATGGATCTTGGAGTTTAAAGTTCTCTGCATAGCAGATGATGATTTTTTAGAGGACATGCCCTGTGCCAGATATATCTGAATTGACACATGCAGCCACTAAAGGGATTTAAAAAATCCAAACAGTTTAAGGATAATTAAAGAAACTGGTGGCAGAAAACAGAATGTGAATAAGTGCTAGCTCAGAATCTCCTGGGTTTTGCAATTCCATAGTCAGTATGCCTTACAAACTAAATTCATTTAATTCAATATTTGTCTGGGGAAACCTTTGATTTCATAGGTAGAAAACAGTTCAATAAAAAAGTGACTAGTTGGACATCTATTTTTCAGCCAGTCTTTGTTTTGAAACTGGCATAGGAAGAACCATGGGGCAGGGAGAAGAGGCTCTTTCCAATGGAAATCACTGATCTCATAATGCATTTCTTTGCACATAGCCCTGAATTGCAATCAATGAAAGAGAGCAAATGGGAAGTTGATTTATGCTATGCTAAGCTCTTATGATGCATCTATGAATTCAAATGGAAATGAACAAGTAGGCTTTGCCATTAAAACACGGTAATAAATATTAATAGGAGCATGTGATTTCCTGTTTGAAAAGAATGAATGAGGAAAGAGATAGTAGGCTTCCCTAGCTGCTAAAAAAAACTCTTCTTTGTTGTTATGGTGCAACACAGCTTGTTGTAATTCAACACAAAAGGAAGAACAACCCTGTATCACTAGCGATGGATGGTCATAAGAAGTCAGAGAGCAAGAATGGTGGTGGTGGTGGTGGGTATGTGTATCTCCAGTTGTTATTGGGGTACAGCTCCTAGTAGCTACAGTCTGGGTAGCAAATTTATTAATTGATTTAATTTACTCCCTGATTAGAATCCAAAGTGGTTCACAAAAAAATTGGCTCAAACTTAATCATTAAGTGCCTCTCTTAGAACAGAACTCTCCAGGAAGGTAGCAGCCATTTACGACCTCATCAGACAGGGTATTTTTCGGTGGCATGCACCGATTCATCTATACTTTTGCAACAGAGTCTGCCAGCTCCCATCCCACAACATAGAGCAAATTCTAGCGGAGTTCTGTCGCAAAAGTATAGACGAACCGGCACAGACTGTCACTGCAGGAACAGGGACTTCCTATGTTGTATTGGATCAGCTGGGCAGCCAGGGCTTCCCCTGTGAGATAGGGTGACAGGTAAAACGGGTGATGCGGGCTGTGGGGTGACAGGTTTCCTACGCCTCTCAGCGGGCACTGCCAGATTTGCCACAATGTGTGGCTATTCCAGTGGCTTATTTGATGAGGTTCCAGGTATGGATACCAAGGGGAAATAATGAAGGATGTGGGGAATTGCAGTCAAGCATTTGGAAGTTCACATATTCCTTCTCTCTGCCTTTGCAAATGTAGCTTTATTACTGGGGATAGAGTTGCTACTAATAGTGCCCATTCAAATTTTCAAGTGATGAGTCCAAGGGACAGCACACAGTTGTTTATCTGTATAGCAGAGGAGGCTGGTTTCCACAACTATGGGCATCTTTTTTTACTTCTCCTTAAGTCACAAGGCTGGCTGCAAGTCCCTGGCAGTTTATTTGCATTCAGCTTTGAGTTTCTTATAATCATCAAGGAAGGCTGAGCGAAGGAAGATAGATGCTTTTGAACTGTGGTGTTGGAGGAAAATTCTGAGAGTGCCTCGGACCACGAGAAGATCCAACCAGTTCATACTTCAGGAAATAAAGCCCGACTGCTCATTGGAGGGAAGGATATTAGAGGTAAAGTTGAAGTACTTTGGTCACATCATGAGAAGAGAGGAAAGCTTAGAGAAGACAATGATGTTGGGGAAAATGGAAGGAAAAGGGAAGAGGGGCCGACCAAGGGCAGGATGGATGGATGGCATCCTTGAAGTGACTGGCTTGACTCTGAAGGAGCTGGCGGTGGTGACGGCCGACAGGGAGCTCTGTCGTGGATTAGTCCATGAGGTCATGAAGAGTCGGAAGCGACTAAATGAATAAACAACAACAAAATCAGATGACGGGAAGCAAAGTTATTATATACACTGTTGGATCAATGGGGAACAGAAACTTTTGTGTTGAAAATTAGAAGACACTATGCTAGTGATATCGAGCAGGAAAATTTTGGGGCACTATGCTAGTGTAAAAAGTATTGTGCAAGTACCTCATAGTTGTATTTTCTCTGAAGTCATCTAAATGCAGTCTGTAGCAGCCACAAGTATTCATACATAAATAATTTCTGCGTTACAGGGACATTAACCTACTATGGGTTTTCTTTGGCAAGATTTGTTCAGAGGGAGGTTGCCTCTACTTCCCTCTGAGGCTGAGAGAGTGTGTAACTTGCCCACTATCAGACAGTCACTTTCCATGGCCAATTGGGGATTTCGATTCTACCTTCCAGCTTCATAGTCCCAACATTCAAAGAACTACAGAACACCGTTCAGGAAGCAATGCAAAAAGCCTTTCTGAGAATTTAAAAATTATTCAGTTTTACATCCTTATCATAGCTATCCTGACTGTTCTGTATAGTAGGAATGAATATTATAGAAAGTTGCTTCAAAATCACCATCATCTCCAACCAGTTGTGATCAAACAAAACTATAATGCTTTTTCAGATATTGGGACAGAATACAAGTGATTGACTATGTAGATTCATGCCTACAGCAATACCACCCTGAACATGCTGGATCTCATCTGATCTTGGAAGATAAGCAGGGTTGGGCTTGGTTACAACTTGGATGGGAGACTGCCTGGGAATACTGGGTACTGTAGGCTAAACAAAACAAAAAAAGTGGATTCATTGCTCCTCTGACATGGTGCTTAATCACAGTTCCCTGATAGCCATCAAACATATCAGGGAAGATTGGAGATGTAGCCCAACACATCTGGAGAGTGGCAGTTTAGCGCAGGCTGCCCTGTTCTGACATGCAGCACTTCTGCTACATCTGTGATCTCAGTCCCCCAAAAGAAAATTTGCAAGGTCTGTGAGTCATATCTCTTTTCTTAGGTTAGATTTAGACTGCTTTGTTTGGGCATTCTGTTCTGTGCCATGTTTTCGATAATGTATACAGAACACAGTGCCCTGGACAAAAGAGTTTCCACTCAAAATGTACTAAGCCTAATAAACTAGGCATTTCCTGAGCTCTTGGTGCTTTCCTCCTCTGTAGTGTTCATATTGGTGTCCTGCCCTCCCTTTTTCTCTCCTACAGTCCACAGTAATCTTCGAAGAACATAATAACCTTTTGTGACAGTGAACACAGTATGATGGATGGCACAGCAGTGATTTTGTGTGGCCTTTTGGCTTTGTTATTTTTTTCCTCTGCAGACTTTAAAAGAAACCATGTTATGCAAAATAATCCATCAAAGAAGTGTCCTATGGAAAATTAGGTACTGGCAATCCAAGGCTCAAAACCCAGAAGTCTTCTCTGATTGTGGTCCGTATTACAGTTTCATTTCCCTAGACCACATTTCCTGAGCCTTTGCGATATATCATTTTCCTGGCTTCATCTCCCATTAACAGCCCCACAGATGAAACCTTGGATATTCAAGCAAACCTTTTCCTCCCTGCCAACTTCTGACACAATAGTTATCCCCTGCATCCACTGGCCTCCTCTTTTTCTGGCTGGCTCTTGTGAATGTAGCAGATTTCTAGAAAGCAAAAAGTCAGTTGAGGAACTCCTTCTCACCTCTGCATGCAGTGCTTCAATACTTGCTGAATGTAAACCTGTCATAGAGCTGTGCAAAACATGAATAGATAAGAATTTAGTTTTTAAACATAGAACTATCAAAATTTGAAAACATATTATTATTTATTATTTATTCGAAACATTTATATTCCACTCTTCTCACCCAAATGGAGAGTCCGGGTAGAGCACAACATATAAATGGCAATCATTCCATGCCGGGACATAAAATAACTATAAATATACACAGACACTAAAATCAGTTATAGCTACTTTAAAATCAGTTGTTTAAAACCATCTCAAAACACCATGCTGGCTCGGTAGCAAACAGGCAGCCAGTGGAGTTGACATATCATGGGAGTTGTGTATGCCACCCCAGTACTTAATCCGGCTGCCTCTCCTTGGACTATTTGAAGCTTCCGAATAGTCTTCAAAGGTATCCCCATGTGGAGCACGTTGCAGTAGTCTATCCTGGATGTAATGAGAGTGTGGACCACCATGGCCAAGTCTGACTTTCCAAGTTACAGACCTGAGGTGTCAGCGGTGGCCGGAAGGGCCTTTGCACAATTAAAACTTGTGTGCCAACTGCATCCATACCTCGTGAAGTTGGACTTGACCATGGTGGTCCATGCGTTAGTTACCTCTAGAATGGACTACTGCAATGCACTCTATGTGGGGCTACCCTTGAAGATGGCCAGGAAACTTCAACTTGTTCAACGTTCGGCAGCCAGACTAATAACGGGGATGAACCACAGGGAGTGGTCAAACCCCCCCCCCCCCCCCGTTTAAAGAGCTCCATAGGCTGCCATTTATTTTCCAGTCCCAATTCAAGGTCATCACCTAGAAAGCCCTAAACAGTTTGGGACCCGTGTACCTTCATGACTGTATCTCCCTCCATGAACCTGCCCAATCCCTCCGATCCTTGGGGAGGCTTTTCTTTCACCCCTACCATTATCTCAGGCCTGACTTGTGGGAACAAGGGAGATAGCCTTTTCCTCAGTGGCTCCCTGACTATGGAATACATTGCCTGTTGAGATTAGACAAGCCCCTACTCTAGAAAGTTTTAAGAAGAACCTCAAAACCTGGCTCTTCTGCAGCGCTTTTGGAGATTAATCATATTACCTCATATAACTGTTATTCCTCAACATCTGTCTTTAGTGCATACCCCCTCTTCTTCTGTACAAAGGTGTTTTTTTTCAACCCCACTTTGGAAAAGTTTCTCCCACACAAATAATCTGCTCCATTGTTGTCTCACCCCGTGTTTTTAGCCATGTTTTTAGCCTTAGTATTTTATCCTGGACAGGCGGCCCACTCACTGTTCTATTTTATGATTTTATTGTAATTTTATTTTTGTTTACTGTGTTCTTATATTTTATGTTTTATGTAATTTACCATTTTGTTGTTTGTGTTTTGATTTTATCTATTGTATTGCGTTGGACCCGGCCTCATGTAAGCTTCCCCGAGTCCCAACTGGAGAGATGTGGCAGGGTACAAATAAAGTTTATTATTGTTATTATTATATCCCCATTCCAGAAAACTGTGGACAACTCTAATCAGGAAAATGATTTTGAGAATATAAGATGACAAAATTATTCCTGGTCCATGTTGCATAGCCCTTCTAGGTGAACACAATATGGGGTTACAGCAAACAATGAAGGTGAAGGTGTTGGGTAAGAACTTTCAAAACGACACTCAGTTCTGCTTGGAGTTGAGCAGTTCTGTAACCACACTGGAGAAGTCAGCTCACCTAATTTTTCTGGCTGTTCAATTCCTGTGAACCAAAAGAAATAATAGCCTCAATGGGATGGTTGTTTGGAAAGATCAATGAGAGACCCTTCCCCTAGAAGTGGTATTTATATCTCCACATTCCTCCAATAAACTCAAGAATTTTCTCCTCACCATTTTATTCTCCTGTAACAGGCTGTGACGTAGGACTGGTTCAAGGCCATTTGTGAGTCTCGGGGCTCAGTGAGGTTTTCAACTTGATTTTTGAAAGTCCCATTCAAATGCTTGAACCATTACACCACGTTATGTCTCCGAGAAGCAGTGAAAACTAGTCTCACACCATATTTTTTATGCTTCCAGGCAGCAAAGTCATTATGACAAAGTTGTTCACTTGAATTGCTGTGGTATGAGGAATAATAGGCCAGTGACCAACAAACCTGTGAGGTCAGATGCCAATCAGATCAATCAGATCAGATTGTCAGATCAATGTGAAGAGATAGAGATTCCAAGAAAGGAAAGAAGAAAGGAAAGAAGAAGGAAGGAAGGAAGGAAGGAAGTCAAGCAAGCAAGAAAAGCAAATTAGCATGCCATATAATCTTTTTGTATCTATTTTAAACTATGTGAAATCCCAGCTCAGCTTATAAATTGATAACAGAACAGACATAAAAGCATAAAATAAAAATCCAAAGTAAATGGAATTTTAGGATGAAAATTATTTTTAGAGAGACATAATCTAGCTTTGTGGGCCTTTGTGGTAAAGCTCTGATAGTTCTGAAAGTATGTCAAGATAATATTTATTGGGAAAGACAGATTACTATTAGCCTAATGTTTCAGACGCCATGTCTATTTTCCTTGCAGGCGTAATAAAATGAGACAAATACAAATTAATGCAAAATTTATTAAGGACAGCTGGGTGGCTCCAAGGAGATGGGTAATGGGAGTGTTTATGTTAGCTCTGAGCAGCAGTTTCCCCTATTTGGGACTATGATCAGGATCTCATGATACCATCAAAATACTTTTCACTAAGTAAACTAAGGATACTTCTCATTTCAAATGGAAAATGTGCAGTATAAAAGAGGAAATCAGAATTTCCTACCTGTACATTCTTGAGGTATTCACTTTTGCTGCATTCTTTTACTTCTGGCTTCTAGTTGGACACTGTATGAATGAGAGATGTTAATCTTGGACTACTTTGTCTTATCAAATGAAGGCGAGTGTGGTTTTTTTTCCACAATAGGAGACCATGAAATATTCCTGCACAGTTTTAAGGCAGCATGTACACATTTCAAAGTGTTTTAGGAAATTATTTTGCAAAGAATTAAACCTTTTGGGCTCAGAAGTTATAGAATATAGTACATTTCTCACACAAACTATTTCCTGAAAAAGACATGCAGTCCTTTTTGTGCAAAACTGATAGATTTATACATATATAAAACTTATAGAAGCATGGTGTTGGAAGGGACTGAACTCCCACCCAGTTGGGCTATTTTGCACAAAGCCCCTTAACTTGGCATGAAAAATTCTCGTTGGTATGTGTCAATACCTGCAAGGAAAATAGTTATAGTGTTTGAAACATTAGGCTAATAGTAATTTGTCTTACCCCGTAAATTACGTAAAATTCATTACACTTGTCTTGTTTTGTCCAACTCCCCTATACTGGGAATCCATTGGCTGAGAAACAACTGTTGATGAATATTCTTGCCAGCCCTACCATGAACAAATTGTTGGACTAGAGAAATACTTGGACTTAGCCAACCAGCTTTTTCTTCCATTCATATGCTTCTGTTGTGAATCAAGAGCAGTGGGTGCCTCCTACCTGGAAACTTCCTTAATCCAGACTAGACTCTTATCAAGCTTATTTTTAGAAATTATTACTGCCAGCAGCACCCTAGAGCCTCAAGCAGAGTTCTCCCTCATATTTATGAAGTGATCCTTTGAACTGGACTCAAACAGAGACTTTTGCCAGTGTTTGTAAGTGTGTATATGAATCCATATATCGTTGCAGTTTCCTTATGGTATTCCTGCATTTCTTTCATGTATATTTTGTTAACCACAAACACTTACTGAAGAAGGAAAGACAGAGCACTTGACAATGTCCTTTGGTTAATAGCGATAACAGAAATATGTAGATATATGGAGGTATTTTTTCTAACACATATGGTTTCATGCCATATATTTAAGGCAGCCTCTCCTAATGCGTCGCCTTCCAGTTGTTGTGGACTATAACTCCTTGTGGCTCTGATCATTGGTCATGCTGACTGGATCTGGTCAGAGTTGTAGTAAACAAAATCTGGGGAGATTGTTTTAAGGAATATGGAGGTCTGATGAGAAAATGTAAAGTGAAGAATGATTTCAGGAGACTATAGATCAAATATAAGACTCAAATTGGGTTGTTGTAAGTTTTTCGGACTGTATGGCCATGTTCCAGAAGCATTCTCTCCTGACATTTCACCTGCATCTATGGCTGATGCCCTCAGAGGTTGTGAGGTCTGTTGGAAACTAGGAAAATGGGTTTATACTATATATCTGTGGAATATCCAGGGTGGGAGAAATAACTCTTGTCTGTTGGAGGTAGGTGTGAATGTTTCAATGTTTCAACTGGCCACCTTGATTAGCATTTAGTGGCCTAGCCTCCAACAGACAAGAGTTCTTTCTCTCACCCTGGATATTTCACAGATATATAAACCCATTTTCCTAAATTCTAGCAGACCTCACAACCTCTGAGGATGCCTGCCATAGGTGCAGGTGAAAATGCCAGAAGAGAATGCTTCTGCAACATGGCCATACATCCTGAAAAACTTACAACAACCCAGTGATTCCGTCAATGAAAGCCTTCGACAATACAAGACTCAAATTGATGTCAGTTTGAAGAATAGGACCAATCAAGAGATAGTTTAGTAAACAGTGTGATTGCGTTCTTAAACTAATTCTCAATTTATTATCTTAACTGAAATTCTTAGCTGGTTAAGAAAATACCCTTAAATTGACAAACCCATTCTTTTATCTTTGAATTTTTTCTTGCTTGCCTTCAATGTCTTTAAACAGACATTGTTTTAAAATTGAAAGCAATATTTCCTAAGTTGGTTAAACTATCCATGCACAGGGTGCAAACATAGCGTTTTCTTTACTCATTGCTGTTGGAATCTGTTATGGGTGACTGGTCTTTTTCCATTTGGTTGCTTTATGCTCTTATCAGGGTGTGCCATGTGGCAAGAGTTAGGAAAGCACACAGGAGCAGGTGTGAGCCAGAAGGCCTTGCTGTCTGGACCTGTAGAAGGCGCAACCCAAGATAAAACCTGACAGGCCAAATGTGCTAAGCACCCCTTTCTCACTCCTGCTGCTAGGCACTTAGAGCCATATTAAGCAGCCTGAAAGATCTTGAACTAGGACCAAGGGTGCTGTTCTCTCTGCCATGTAAAAATGCTTAGCTAGGAGATGTCATTACACATGCTTTGATTAATGGCATACTTTGGGGAATTAGTGGTTCCTAATTGCATAGCAATAGGAACGCTACACAGGGCCAACGGAAGAGTTTCTGCTACCAGTGCAGAGGGAGCAGCAAGTGGCACAAGCATCTCTTTCTCCCCTCCTCTAAAAATAACAAATTGAACAATGGTCTGCCATCCCTGAGTGGTAAGGCTGATCCTGGGGCTTAAAGCAGGTTTTAAACACTGGCTTTAAGGTAGATGCTTCTTGAGGAGTATTTCCTGCTGATCACTGTTTTGATGAAAGGTAAGTCACAACCAATGTAAGACAAAGCCGTAAAATGAATGGATGAAGAGATGTTTCTTCAAAGGGGTAAAATATTTACATATTTAATATGATACTAGAAATGAGGGAAAATCTAAGAAAAGTCTGTACATTAGCAGTTACGATATACCCTGTATCAGTAGGGTTTTGTTGTCAATTCCATTAATTCTGGTGCTGTTAGCTGTGCACATTTCTCTAGCAATAAGTAAATATAGCGAGGAACCAGCCACACAGATGCATCCATTAGTTTTGGTTTCTGTTATACTTAAAAAAAATGCATTATATTTTCTTTTACCCTTGATTCATGGTTTTATTTAGGCTCTAGAAATAAAGCCCCCGGTAGTGCAATGGGTTAAACCCTTGTGCTGGCAAGACTGCTGACTGACAGGTCAGTGGTTCGAATCTGGTGTGAGTGGGTTGAACTTCCTCTGTCAGCTCCTGCTCCCCATGTGTGGACATGAGGGAAGCCTCCCACAAGGGTGGTAAAAACACCAAAAACATCTGGTCATCCCTTGGGCAATGTTCTTGCAGACAGCCAATTCTCTCACAACAGACGCGACTTGCAGTTGCTCCTGATATGAAAAAAGTAGAAACAATTTTCCTGCATAACATTTCTGCTCCTTTACCGCTGACCACTAATAGACAGAGTGGGAGCAATGCAGAGACCATCAGTGGCTCTCCAAATGTCAGGCGAGACTCTGTCAAACCATACTTTCAGATTGCTGGTACTGATATTCTGCATGCAAAACATGCCCCATGCCATTCAGTTGGAGCCATTTCTTGCTATTGAAAGACTGGTTTGCAGAAATATGCCAAATTCCAATGACCTGTTGTCTTCCAGATGTACTAACCACTGTTCCTACCCAGTTATGTTGGCTGAGGAAGATGTGAGTTATAGTACAATAGGTTGGGAGAGACTGCTATGGGCAACACTAAGGATCTTGCCAGAATAATGTATGAGCCTCCATAAGCTTAATCTCATATCATAAGCAGTGTATACTTGTGTGTCAGTTAAGTATGCAGTCAGAAGCACAGTTGCAGAATAGACTCTAATAAAACAAACAAATATGCTTTTCATTCTCTGATTAAAAGTTGTTCTAATTGAACAAAATTTCCCCTCCCTGTTGATTAATCAACGAAAGCTTTAGTTGATCTCATTAAAGTGTGCTTTCCTGCCTTCAGTCATGTCTTTGTTGTTAAAAATACCCTGGAGATGAGAAAGGTATTGGGTTATTTTTGGTAAGTGTAAGCCTACTTTCTGTGTTGTGTGATTTGTAAACAAATTTGTGCCCGAATCCCTTCTTTCAGTTTGGTACTTCTGCGAGATGCTATGCTACAGTATATTTCAGTGTTTCACTGAACTGAAGAACAATGGCTCTAGTGATTTCATCCTGGCCACACTCCCAAGGCATTCAGGATTTCTGGCAAGATGATTAGTATAGGAGTTCAGAACTTAATTTAACAAAAAGTATTTATGGAACAATTCAGGGTTTTTTTTTTTTTTTGTCTTTAGCCTGTATGAGAGGAAGCAAGATATTCTAGATAGGAAATGTAACAGTAATCTGAAGAGAAAGCTGTCTTGGTTTGACCTGGAAAACTGAGATGTCAGGATGTGTATGCTTCCCTTTGGGAAGATCAAGTTTTATCTAAGCACCATCACATCAATCCAAGTTTATTTTGGAACACGGGTAAATTCTAAAAGTCACTAAAAATCCACCTCGGAAATAGGAGATTTGGCTTGTTTGTCCCTTTTTCATGTCAGTAATGATCTGGATCTCCTTTTTCTCATCTTCTGATTCCTTCCTGGCCCCAATGGTACTTAAAAGCAAAACCACCTGTTGTTCTGATTCAAGACCATCTCTTGCCAGATTCTGATGGTTAGTGGAAATTGAAGAATAGGAATACTCACTGTTCCCCATAATACATGTTAATTTATAATGACTTCTTAAAACATGGCATTGGTGATAAAAAACAACTACTTGTACTTCTCTAAAGTGTCAACAGACCTAATAGAATAGAGCAGAAATAAATTAAGACTAATCTTATTCATTGATCACCTTTTAGCTGCTTTCTCACTATTTTCCATCCTATCCTCCACTCCATATCCTGAAGTACAACCCCCACCATGACCCGAGAGTTAATAAATTATGCTTTTATGGAGAATTAGAAAAGTTCACTGGCCTGTGTGATTCTGCAGAAGTTAAGAATGGGAAAGTTCAGTGCCTATTGAAGTTGCTTTTGTTACTGTTTTGATTTAAGTTTCCATTTTGGGCAATCCTAAGGCTCTATTTTAGGGCAACCCTGTCATGGGTTTTCTTGGCCAGATTTTCTTTTTTATCTGAAAAGGAAGGGGTCCTTAAACAACAGCTTTCTTTCTCCATCTTTTTGTCTGGATTGTTCTCCGGTGTGTTACAGACCTTTGCATGTTAACAGCTTTCTGTGTTCTTAAATGAAACATTTTGTTTCCTGCCCATAGAATTGGCAAGCGAAACAAGGGACAGGGCTCCTGTACTTTCAATGGTTTTGTAGAAGATGGGACACTTTTGAGGCAGACCTCCAAAACAGTTGCTCATGTCCTTCTCACAATCCATATGACATACAGAAATCAGGTGAATACTAGAACTAGGGAAAAGCTTCTTTAAAGCCATGTTCAGATAATGAACAGTGACACATTGACTTTTAAGTCTGACACAAACAGTATGGTTTAAAATTTCAACATGTTCCTTTATGACAGAGTTCTGGAAAGAAGTAATGACACTGTTGTAAAATGTAGTATATAGAGACATAAAAATAGTGGATCTGCATTCACTCCTTCTGGCTGTGAAACTATGTTATAGAATTGATTGACACAATCATGATGCTATTCTTTTCTCCCAGAGTATTGTTCCAAGGTATGTGTGTGTGTGTGTTTTAAGATGCCAGATAGATGTTTAATCAGATAAATATGTCAGAATTCCGAATTCATGCAGAGATATTCATTGATTCTGGAACATGGAGGGAATGCAAAGTTAGTTCTGGATTTAGAACAAACTTAGAACATTTTTAAAAAAAAAATTACAATGAATCAGTTCTGAAAAAAAAATGTTCTGAACGTTGTAGCAGGAGAGACTAGGGGGTTCCTTTCCTGTTGTCCTTTTGTAGGCAGGCAAATATTGTATTATTCAGGCAGGTCAGAAGTGAGATAGGTTACTGTAAAAGTTATTTTTAGCTGTATAGTTCCTGATTTTATTCCTTTGATTAATATCCTTTTAATTTCATTATAATCTGTTTCCTGTTTTAGTTATCAATTTGTTTTGAAATTCTAGTTTAATTTGTTTCATTGAATGTTGTTATTGTTTGCTGGTTTGAGGGTCATTTTTGTGGGAGTAAGTAGGAGGTGTAAATAATATTGACACATTCTAGCCTCCAAAGGCTTAGTATGGGAATCACATGTGAAGCAACAAACATGTCCTATATTTGTGAACTAGTCTTCAACTATATAAGGTCTCCTAAGGCCTTGAAAATAAATTAAGCTCAGAAAAAAGACCCTACCCCAAAGTCTCTGCTTCATTTGGAAAAATGCAGCACTCGCAGAGCTCAGGTAGTTTTGTATTTCAGTGTCAATGTTGACTTTTGTGGAGAGGTGGCTGCCAAAGTAGCAGAAATGGTCAACATTTTCTAATGTATCTTCTGACACCATATCATAGCTCTTTAAACAGGTCATTGAGTGCTTCCAACTACAGTAAAGTGGTGTGTAGTAGAAAAAAATACTTTTGAATTGATGGGGTTTTTTTTCAGATTGACAATTTAGATTATTTATGAATTGATCAATCACACAAAGTGATTAATTAATATTCTTAGGCTGGCGGTAAGGGGAATGGCTCCCAATTACAGATTAATCAGCAAGTATTTAGCTAGCCACTTTTGAAATATTCCGTAGCTTTTATTATTAAGACCTAATAGTTTTGTCACATAATTATCCTGAATAAAAATAGCTCACATAGTGCCTTTCAATTTGCTTTCCTTTATGCATTTTAATTCTTCATTTTGTTAAAGTTACCAATTCTGCTTCCATCACTGCTAAGTGATTGCTTAATGTTTAATGTTTCTTGTGTGCTCCATACCTGCAAGTGCAGGAAGTCCCCAAATTACAAACAAGATAGGTTCTGTAGATTTGTTCTTAAATTGAATTCATATGTAAGTCGGAACAGGTACATTTTTGAAGTGTAACTCCAGCCGTGTGTGTGTGTGTGTGTGTATGCATGCTTTGGATTGCACAGGGAAGGGTTAACACCCCTGTGGTGTTCGTTTTGCTGTTTGTGCCCCTCTTCAGAAGTTTTCACTTCATTTTCTGTTTTCTCAACCCCATTCTTAACTATGAGTTGGATGTAAGTTGGATGTTTGTCTGTTGTCTCAACCCCATTCTTAACTATGAGTCAGAAGTAAGTTGGATGTTTGATAATTGCCTGTATTCATTAGAATAGCAGGCTTATCCTGTCCAGTTTTGAAGTGTTGTAACTTGTGCTTTTCCTTTTAAAGGTCCTATGCAAAAGTCACTGCTAAAATATTACTAAACTATGCTCATTGTTAAGTGAGAATTACATGATCAGAGTTTTGTTTGAAACTTGTAAAATGCCTTTATAATACAGTACATCTGTGGTCGAACTTCTTATTCTGTTTTATGTGGCTCCTATTTCTTTACCTCCTTCCTTTAACTTTACACGACCCAGCTCCTATATTTTCTTAAACAATCTTTGCCTTCTTATTTATGATTCCATTATTAGTTAAAATGTATATCCAACCTTTCCTTCACAACATATGTGACTCTCCTCTCAGTTCATGACATCCGCAGTGTTATTGATTGTGAGTGAAACACACATATATCATTTATTCATTTACAATTATTATATTAATAAGTTCCTTTGCCTAAGAAGATTAAAGTGGCATAGAATATGCCCACATATTTGCATATTATTCCTTTAAGGTATGATAATGGGGCATCAGTGGCATGTAGGCCACACTATCTTTTGGTTTTAATCCATTGCTAGTAAGAGCAATGGATTAAGGCAAGAATACGAGATGAATATGAGGAAAACTTAACTGTTATATATCTTTCAAGTCAGATGTTGTTCCTTGTAGGAGATTTTTAATAGTACTATCTTTGTGTAGTACTATTTTCTATATTCATAACTAACTTACATCTTATAACATTCAATGTTGGGTCTGCACCCATAATAATGTGGAAATCCAACCCTGTATTTTAGTGATTCCATTACTATGGTGATAAATAATATCTGGATGGCACACTGGTAAAATTTAAGTGAGGCCCAACAGAAGCCACTTCTCCATGCAATACATAGTAGTTAATATCACTCCAAGAAGGCTTAAACTTGTTTTTCTTGGGACTGTTTCCCTGTGTATTATGGCAAACTGCTTTTGAAATGTCAGAGTCTCTGCAGACTGATATGGCATCTGGATCCATTGGTTAAAGAAAATGGTCCAAGAATACTACTGGGGTTAAACAGAACTAACTTCCAATCCAGATTCAGAACTCTCTATCCTCAAAAGGTAAAGAGAGGAAAACTGGGACACGTGACAAGCGACCTCAGAGTGTGGTCAAGATGGCAAACTTGGACTTGGAACTCAATTGGCAGTAACAGAAGTTAGAGAGATCAAAGAGGAAAAATGGGGAAGAGAAGAAAACGTTGAGATATAAAGAAGCTGAAAAGTTGGGTGACAGCGGATTAATGCAACTGTCCCTGCCAAATTAGGACAGTTGGGGGGTATACATTTTTATGCAGCTGCCAAAGCCCTAGTTTTTGGTTCCTGCCAAGAACTATTCTGGATTCCTACCATTCTTGGCCCTTTAAGGCTTGCTGCCATTTAAATTTCCCATAATTTCCTGTGATGAAGCTTCACTACAGGATACTGTGAAAAATTGAAATGGCATCTATACCTAAGCACAATATACCTAGTAGGCCCCACAGGTGGATAGGGGGATCACTGGAATGTACTTATCCAGAATTGCCTTTTTCAGTCTTGATCATTCAAAATGATTTGGTTCTGGCCAGTAACTGTGAGTTATTTTTGCCTACCTTCATATGGTAATAATATCCATATATGTTAGCAGACCATATATTGTACTTGTCTGAGCATACTTTCTATAGAAACGCTTTCTTTGTTTTGGTGTCTCAGCAGTGTTCCAAGTGCATGTGTGCACTGAAAACCAATTTGTAGGTCCAACAGCAGGAGAGGGCTCTGACATTTTATCTTCCTGTAAGCTTCCTAGAAGCATCCCATTGGTCACCATGGGAGGGAATATAATTGGTCTTTTGTCTGGTCTAATAGGCTGTTTTAAACCCATGTTACTATTATTATGAAATTATTCTACAAGAGTTGCACAAAGGGTTTACACGACTACTGGTCTGACCTAAAAAGAATGGATAAAAGTGTTGCCTTTCTGCATATGCAGCCAGAAGCACAATAGTCCAATCCTATACATGTCTACCTTGATAGAAGTCTTACTGTTTTCAATGGAGCATACATCTAAGGATGCAATTTAAAAAGAGCCAGGTGACTTTCTTTGTTAATGCAACAAGAATAATTTTCCAGATTATGAATCTCCCAGTTGTATAGAGCCATAAATAATGGGGGCACGTCCTGATTGTGTTTAATTAACTTGTGTCTTGATTGTCCCTAGGATATAAATTCAGAACTGGACGTGCAAAGAAATTTAGTTTGTGTGCTTTATAGGCATTGTGTTTTTATACCAACCAACTGTTGTCCCAGAAGGCTTAATGCCAACTTGGTGTCTTACATGTTGCCAGTGTCATTTGTTTTCGGTGACTTGCCTCAAATCATAATCCTTTGAAATATTTAGTTTTCAGTCATCTGTTAACACATCTCTCTGCCTTCTGCTGTTCTTTTTGACAGTAGTCTTTCTTATAATAATATATTCCAATAAGATAAAGCACTCTGAAGTAATAGTGAAGGTAAAGGTTTTCCCTGACATTAAGTCTAGTTGTGTTCGACACTGGGAGTGCTCATCTCAATTTCTAAGCCGAAGAGCCAGCATTGTCTGTACACACTTCCAAGGTTATGTGGTCAGCATGATTGCATGGAGCGCCATTACTTTCCTGCTGAATCAGTACCTATTGATCTACTCACATTTGTATGTTTTTAAACTGGCAGAAGCTGGGGCTAACAGCGGGAGCTCACCGTTCCCTGGATTTGAACTGCCAACCTTTTGGTCAGCAAGTTCAGCAACTCAGCTTTTTAACCTGCACCACCACCAGGGGGCCCAGTAACAAGAATACACAAGAGAAAATCCAAATGTCCATTCAGGGTTGTGACCCAATTACCAAAAATGCCCAGAGTACAAGGTTGAGTCAGAATTCAAAACCAATGTCCAAGGTAACTTCAGGTTTCAGGAAACATGAGAGATCAAGAGTCCAGGGTCGTCGCTTCTAGAACAGATGTTGCAGCAGGCAACAAGGTGCCAGGTTTGAGATCCTTAAATCCTAAGTTTAGAGGTGTTACCTGTTGTTGGCTCTCTTCTCAGCTAAGCTCAATGACCTGCACAGCTGAGACCTTTTCTTTTGTAAGTTCACAAAAGCTGGGACAGTCAAGTCTTCCCCAGCCTGCTCAGAAGAAGTCTCTTGCATTTGGACAGCAGGCTGAGTAGTAGCTCCTTCCATGGATGTTGCTTCAGAGCTTGGCTGAGGGAACTGCTGTTCACTGCTGGGCTCCAGATCTACTGCTGTGCTGAGCCTTCCACCCTGTCCACGTCACTACACTTGCCGATTCAGAAAAAAGTATTAACCTAAATCGTATAACACCTGCCAAATAGCACATCTATCCCTGTGCCATTGAATTCTTGTGGTTTCATGAATGATAACACTTTTTAAATACAAAGTATAAAAATCATAAACTGGAAGTTAAAGTAAGCCTATTTGCTTACTTGAAGACTAGCTCTACTATAATCAATTGAAGAAACAGTATATGTTCTAGATAATTTAAACAGTGTATTATTGAAGTTATGCTCTGGCTGTTTGGACTAGATTGCCTCCTGCTCTTAAGTTATCAGTTGCCATCTGCAAGGGTTGGAGATGTGTCTTTCAACAATAACTTCTATAGGCTACTTCTTAGTTAGCTTTCTTCCAAAGGAGGCCATACAGGTATTTCCCAAATGAAACATGTTGGGTTGTTTCTTGGAATAAAGCTTTATTTTTGTTCATCCTGAGATCCCACCTGTCTTTCATCTCCTTTTATACCAAGTGTCCAGCAATACAGTGTAGTCCTCTTTATGGTTACTTAGAATTAAGCCTCTCTTTGTTTAGTGGGGGCATTAGGAATCTGACCATAACTTAACCATATATGGCTATGGTATACCATTTCTGGATCATGGGATTTTAATGTTTATACTAGGATGATTTTATGCTTGTCTGAATGTTTAAGTTTTATGTATGTCTTATGTTCAATGTTTTAATTGATTTTAAGTTCATAGTTATATGTAGTAATTAGTTATTATGATTTCTTTGCATACTGTATGTTGGCATTGAATTTTTGCCATTAGTAGATTGTAAACTGCCTTGAGTCCTCCCCCAAGGGTGAGAAAAGCGGTATATAAATACAGCAAATAAATCAATAAATGAAGAGTAAAAATCACAAATCAAATACAGCTCAATTAAGAACATGAGGAAAAGCCCATAGAAAGAACAGAACAAGTTGAAAGCAGGCTGCACTGATAATGATAATATTATCATTATCAGGCAGCTTATTCTTTTCGAAGCACTTTCCAGTGGAAAACTAAGTAGCTTCTTCAAATTACAATAAAAAACATTAAATACATATATTAAAACAAATTTCTATAAAATACATGTATTAAAAGGCATAGAATAAAGATTAACGTACAATAGATATATAATGTAAATTTAAAATTCATGGTTAAAAATTGACTGAGATTCTTCAGTTGTAGCTTAAGTTCTTTAAAACGGCATTTTTCTTATAACCTGTGTACTTCTCATTCTAAACGAAACCAAAGTACAGTAAAAGTAATGAGCGACATCACAAGTATATAGGAAGCATCTCCCCTCTTTAAAAACTGCAAGAGTACCGGTAACATGTTATTTAAAAAACTAAACAAGCTGTGGTTGTGGTTCACTCATTTCCATTGGCATGTGGATCTAGCGATGGCAGTTTGCATATGGATATAGGCTTCTGTCCAACCATTTGATGTGTGTTTTATGCTCTGTGGTAGATGAGGATCTACATTCCTTCTTTGTGCTTGAAGGAATTTGATGAAGCTGATCCATCAGTATGGAAATATGCATGCCAGTGGCTGATATCTTCTGGAATATGTGAGAAGCCTTCAAAAAGAAGATAGGCAAGGAAGTCTTTGCATACGAATGTACAGGATGGTGCTTCCTCGACAGCAGTTAAATTAAGCTCCCAGAAATACTTGAAATAGATTTTGTGAAGCCTGTATTCTGTATTCTGAATGGCACTAGCAAGAATTAGCATGCATGCCCCATACAGCTAGCATTTTTTTTTGACAAATCTCATCTTCTCAACCTAGTTTTCTTTTCATAGGTAACACAGAGTTAAGGCAAAAGGTACCTGTGACCATATGCTCAGACAATAAATTTGTTTTCAATTACATCTAATTCAGATTTTTTCTGCACATAAAAATCCATTCCTTCTTGTCTTCCCATCCAATTTACAAAGCAAATCTTTCTGGGTCTTCAAAGCAAATATGTTTATAATTGAACAGAAGATGCTGAAACCAATTGACTGGGAGGTATTTGGTAAATACTTTTGGTGTGAAAAATAGAAGTTGGTATTGCAAAGGTCTTTTAGGTTCTGCTAATATATATATATATATATATATATATATATATATATATATAGTGATTTAGGAGGAGAAAAGCTGCAGTCAGAAAAGCTGAAATATGTTTGTAAATGTCAGAAGATAATTTACAAATAAAACCTCAACCTCAGTTTTTATGTTCTGCTCCATGCTGGTACATATAAAAAGTACTGAACGTTCTTTCCTTTCCTTGCACTTGGTTTCTTTAATTCAGACTAAAATGTAATATTTGGACAGTGGACAAAATAACTTCTTGATTTACTGTACCAAGTGTACAGTGCCAAAAATGTGAGATGTGGTATGAGGGCAGCCAAGTTGTGGTAAGCATTTGACACACTTCCATGTTGGGCTGTGAGTTAGCCTCTAAGTACTACACAAGCTGAAGCGGTTGCCTCTGAAAGTACTATAGCAAAGCTATTAATATACTCATAGTGAGTAACCCCACTGAACCCAATGGTGATTGTTGAATTTATTTATTTATTTATTTATTTATTTATTTACTGTCCTTGTATACTGTCGTTTCTCAGCCTAATTGGTGACTCAACGCGGTTTACAACAAAATATACAGTGCACAGATATGTATAGAGTTGCATGGTAATACTATACTCTTCTATATAAATTTGTGTTGCAAGTCAGCACAAAAAGAGAAGTGCATTAGTTGTGACTGATTTTCTGTATAAGGTAAAGGTAAAGGTAGTCCCCTGACATTAAGTCCAGTCATGTCTGACTCTGGGGTGTGGTGCTCATCTCCATTTCTAAGCCGAAGAGCCGGCGTTGTCCGTAGACATCTCCAAGGTCATGTGGCCGGCATGACTGCATGGAGCACCGTTACCTTCCCACCAGAGCGGTACCTATTGATCTATTCACATTTGCATGTTTTCGAACTGCTAGGTTGGCAGAAGCTAGGGCTAATAGCGGAAGCTCACGCCGCTCCCCGGAATCGAACCTGCGACCTTTCGATCAACAAGCTCAGCAGCTCAGTGCTTTAACCCACTGCGCCACCGGGGGCTCCTGATTTTCTGTATATTTCACAATAACTATAGCAGTGTTATCAATGCAGGCCAGTAAGTCAAGATGTGTGCCTTGGGCACTAACACATTTTGGTTATAATAGGACCACACAATGTGAAACGGCTTGGGCAACATTTGATATTAGAACGTGAACCCTAAGGGGGAAAGTTATTTATATTTAAGAACAATGGTTGTAAGCTGCTCTAAGCAGAATGGGATATACATTTGGTAAATAAACAATTGTGTAAAATGAAAAAGGAGGTCGTGGCAGTGGTTACCCTTATGGCTCTTTTAAGTCTTAACCCCATTTTGCTTGTGTCATGGTTTGCTCCTCTATTAAAGCAATGCTGAATCTCTCTAATGTCATAGGATTGTTATCCTCTTCCTCTTTGCTTGATGTACTTGTGATGTGTACTATGGATGATCCTGTCAACATGACAGATGACATAACAGCTGTTCACAGTATTCCTACAAGGCAGAGGTTTACTCTGACGTATGGCAAATGGCATCTTGAGAATTGCTGATACTGTTTTTAATCGATCAGAGTTGTCATAAGCTGCTAATAGCTACCTTTCAAGTTGCAACTCTGTAGTAAAAAAGAATATTCTTATGTTCGTGAGTATCTTTGCCAAGATTGATGGTTTGACTAGACCTTTTCTGACTGAGATGTGAGAACATTGTAATGGTGCTCTTTTCAGTTTGATCAAGTTGATCTCAATGAGCATGGCGAGATGAAATTCAGTGAAATAATACTTAACTAAAAGAAGCGAAGTCTACATTGAAAATAATGCTTTTCTGCTTTTCTGGCTGACAGATTTCAGGAGGCAATATAAGAACAATTTTCGCCATAGACAGCCACCCTTCAAGCTCTATGTTGGTGACTGCAGATTCAATAAGTCACATGCCAGTTCGGTCTTTTAGATATGGGACTAATACAATACAAAAAGCGTTTTTCTTGCCTGACACTTTCCAGCAAAATAATCACACTTTGTTGTTTTTTTTCCGTTGGAGCTGCTCATTACAAGGTGAAGATGTCAGTAGAATAGAACTGATTTGCACAGTTGCTTTTTTGATTGGTTTAGAAGTAAAAGTATTTCCTTTATTTATTTAAATTTAATAAAAATAATTCCTATATATTTGTTTTTCAAATATTGCTCAGAAATCATAGATTGCTATAAGAACTTGGTTTAAGTTAGGTATTAAATAATTTTGAAGTTTCATTTATATTTTAATGTGGAAATAATGAGTATCAATTTCCTGAAAACATGATCCCTATTGTGGCCTTGTTCTACATTCCTGCTGTATTCACATTGCCAAATTATAGCAGTTTGACACCACATTATTTGATGAGATATTTATCCTTGTCTCTGGTGCCACAACAAACTTCAAATCATGGTGTTAAATGGGCAGAGCCATGGCAGTTAAAGTAGTGCCAAATTGCTTTAATTCTGCAAATAGTAGACTCACCTTGAGACATAATGCCTAAAGCAAAAGCTTAACTTATGTGACTTTAACTCTAGCCATGCTGACCCATTTTGACTTAGTCATATATATATATTTTCAGGTAAGCTTAAAATTGATTTGTTCCTGGCCATCCATCAAAAGTGGTGATGTTTGCGTTCTTTGATAGTGTGTTGAGTTCAATATGTGTGAAATTGCAGAAACCATAAGCAGATACCACTGGGATATTGCATGAACTGCTACCACTGCATGTTAAAGTAATGAATGAGGATAACACACCTTTTTTTTCAATATTATGTACTTAACTTTCCTTTCTGTGCTTGTTTTGTAGTTGGATTCCCTAAAAGTATGAGCCGCAAAATGATACAAAACTCCAGTGAGAATATGTCATGTGAGAAAGAAACAATAGAGTCATTTAAAATGATTAGGCTAAAAAGTAATTGTCACACACCATGTTTTTAAACTTATGTTTAGGTATGCATGATAAAATTACATTTTTCATTTAGGGTAGGATTAGATGAAAATTTATCAAATCAGTTTTCAAATTAAGTATAAAATATCCAAACAAACACAGGAAGTGCTTGTCTCATCTAGTTCAGAATTGCCTGCATTGATTGGCTGTGGTTTTCCAAGATTACAGACAAGGATTTTCCCCAAAGCCATCTGGAGATACTGAAGACTGAATTTGGGATGTTCTTTGTGCAAAATGTACTGTTAATACTGGTCCACAAATCCCCCCAATTATAATAAATGGTCTTAAAAACTGCTAACTTCTTTGAAGTTCAGGCTTCATCTTAGCTAAGAGCAGGTTTCGGCATCTTGCTCCCTGCTGAAATTTATCCTCCTCCAGACCAAATTAAATTTAAAATGAATAATCTGACATGACATTCCTGCTGACAGGCCATGGCTCTTTCTTCTCACCTGCTTTGCAGCTGACAACCCAAAAGCTGAGTTGTACTCTCTGGAGTTTTGTATGATACATTAAAGAATTGTGTTAGACATGTCCGCTTGCTCTCCTGTCCAACCACCTAATAATAAATGAATACATGTCTCTTCCGTGCCCCTGCAAAAGTGGAAACAAAAGCAGGCCTTTTCATCTTGGAGTTGCCACCCCTGTCTTCACACTTTTCTGTGATAGCTGTATGTCCTCCTCCATATATCGATACTATGGCTTGTTCAATGATACTAATTAAAATGGGAGACTTTTACACTTCATTCAAAGAAACAGCTGGTTACCTCACAGTGGGTATGTGTAACTGAGAGCAGCAAGAAGATAGGGTTTTTTTTAAATGGAAGCCTAGCTTTTATTGGTATTCATTGAGGTAGGGTGTCTTTTTAAAATTCCAGTCTTTGAAAACGGTTTTCAGGTGGATTTTTGCATTATTGATTTAGTGTCCTGAGTATTCAGCAGAATAGTTTGTCATTGATATATTCTGTTCGTTGATTGCTATTTTGGTAATCTGAATTGAACATCCACTGGGCAGTGTGGTGAACTATAGATGCAAAGAGCAACCACCAGTTATTGATTGTTATGATGATGAAAGTAGATAAGATGGTCCCAGAGTCAGTAATTGGATCCCTAAGAGTGTGGTCTTCCAACCATGCTTTGATTTGTACAATCCACCTATGACACAGAACTGGACAATCTCAAAGAGCCCAATGTATAAGGGGTGGATTGCTGAAACTACACAGGAAAGCTATTTGGAAATAATCATTAGTGGCTGGGGCATGCATCATCTTGGGAAAGATATGTTCTAGGTAGCTTAGTCATTGGCAGAAAAAGTTTTGTGTGGATAGTCTTTCTTTGTATACGTTTCCCCAAAAGCATCTGGAACTAGCCATCTAAGAAACAGGATACTGGGTCAGGTGGACCTCTGGCAGATTAAACCTACTGTAGGGCTTGTGTTCCGATGCTGTACTTGTTTCCTGTCGAAACATATTATATGGCATTTCTTCTTAACCGATGTTGTCAGGGGAACCTAGTGAAATCCAAAGTCAGGAAGTAGCTGTATTTTTTAATCATGGGTTATCACTTCTGGTGAAACTATTCAGCATGAAGGCATTAGAGATAAGCACATTCGCCATATTCAGTTCAGAGATTGTCATCTCATATATTCATTTTCCAAGGTTTCCGACGTCCTGAGTTATTGGCTGAGAGCTGCAAAAGACATCAAAACTGGGTTGATTTCCTGTCGGGGACAAGGCCTGTTTTCAATTATCATCCTGCAGTTTTCCTGAGCAACAGGTTATTGACTTGTTAGAGGGCAGGATGAACAGGAATGAAAGAAAAATGTAGTTCTTTTAGCAATAGAATATAGTGTGAATTTTGCTTCTTGCAGTTTCTAATTTATTGGAGTTGTGCAGTAATGTGTGAATCATAAACCATATTTGTATTTCTTTCCCAGTCTTTTCTGCTTTCTGAATTTCTTGCTAATTTCTGCATAATTTACTGAAGAATAAAGTAGAAGATGCACTAATTAAGCTGAGATCAGTTTAGCTCAACCATATACAAGCAGTCACCGAGTTGCAAACATCCAACTTGTAAATGACTCATAATAACCCTAGAACGTTTCTGCCCCAGTTCACTCAAGGAGCCCCACACCGCTAATCAGACAACATAGGGTGACTTCTGATGGGGCTACGAGGGTGAACCTGGGTGGTAGCATGGTAGAACATTGCAGCGCCAACATGATGGTCCCCCCTGTGTTCCATTACCGAGGTAGACTAATTTCTTTCCTTGACTCATAAAGTGGAACAGGGTAAGTTATTCACTCCCCCCACCCCTTTGGCCAGATTACTTCCCATCTCATTCTTGCTGCTTCTGTGGGCACCACCATTTTCCGGCCCAAGCATGCATAAAGACCTGGTATAATTGGTATAATACATTTGTTCCTTTTGTTGTTTGACTTATATATTTGGTGCTGTTTCTTTCCTGGGATGGACTAAACACCTTATGGGCTGTGAAGTGTGTGTGTGGGGGTGGGGTGTGGGAACAGTTTATATACGAGTGAGCAAGTGGAAGATCACTTTTTCTCCCTCTTTGCCCAGGGCACTTCCTATCTCACCTGTTGTTGTTGCTGTTGGTGTTGCTGCCTCTTCCTCCTTGGTTGGCAAGGCCTAGTGTTCCTCCTTTGGTGTTGTGCTCCTCTATTTTGGTTTCTGGGCAGACTAGAGCCATTCCTGGAGGCCTGGGAGCTGGAGAAGAGGTGTCTGCTGCTTCCATCAGAGCTAAGGAAGGGGCTCTAATGGGAGCAAAAGCATGGAAGCCACCTGTCAAGGAGGCAAAGGCAACAGTGCCCACAGCAGCATCAATGGTTAATACTGGAGGTTACTTGAACAAAGTGAGGGACAGTGATCCACTTACTCATGAGAAAACCACCTCACTTGGAGCAGCCAAGAAGGGAAGACATTTAGGACCTCATCACATGGAGGGCCTTAAGCTGGGAGACAATGAGGGCATCTGTGCGGCAGCATAGCAAATCCGTAGGGCAGCGGGGTAAATAGTCGGGCAGCTCTCTTACCATCCCATGCTGAAATCTGTTGGGCCCTGGGTTTCTCTATAAGAACATGGGTAGTCACCCGTGTTCTCAGGACTGCCGCTTAGAATCTTCTAAGACGTGGTGTGCACAGAGGCCGCCCAGCGACCTGCCAGAAGTAGCCCTGCATCATGTGATGGGCTCTGACAAGCTCTATCCTGGCTATGTCTCAGGGTGGGGTTGAAAACCCATGTGATGAGGTTGCAAGTCTTTCCTTGGAGAAAAATAGCTGCAAAGACATGTAAAACAATAGAAGCAAAGCAGCATAGTAGGCTTATACCAGTCCTTTTTGAATGTCTGGTTGTGGCCAGGTGGCCAGCACTCGCCCCTCTTCATAGAATGGCCCTTGACTTATCTGGGGGTCATTCCAATATCCATAATTTTGACCCCTCAACTTGGCATATCTCTCTCCCCCCCCCCCCTATATATATGGTTGGCTTATGCACAAGTGTATATAGTGTAGACTACATTGTAAACCTCCAGCCAATGGTGAGGACATTTAAATAGACTCGTTTGACTACACCTTGGAATAAAACAGAAAGTATGTGTGGTCCAATTAATGGCAAGTACTATAAATCCATCAGTTATAAGTGTTACCAAAAAGAAATAGTTCTGTAGATTGGATGTAGACTGGACAATATGAAGTGACTGGCACATGGAAGAATAATAATTCTGGGATTCAACACTCAGTTTTTAAAACAGTACTCCTTTCAATCTTTCTTGAATTACGATTGCACTGAGAATTCTGCTGATGTGACATAGAACAATGGTTCTCAACCTGTGGGTCCCTAGGTGTTTTGGCCTTCAACTCCCAAAAATCCCAGCCAGTTTACCAGCTATTAGGATTTCTGGGAGTTGAAGGCCAAAACATCTGGGGATCCACAGGATGAGAATCACTGACATAGAGAGGCACGTTTAAATTTTAAAGGTGCAAGGCAACCATAATGTTCCTGTTCATTGGAGCTACCATTCACAGCTTCTTCTAGAAACATCATTTTTCATCTCCTTTCTTGGTTTTCCTCCCTACTTCAAAAATGTCACAGGAATGTTATGTCACTAAAAAGCATACTTAAGAACTCCATGGTGAGAAGCGGTTGTCTCATATGCCACCTCAAAATGGTGCATTGTAATTACAGGTGCTGCTTACTTCCTACCTCCTATTCCTTGCATGAGTACCACCAACACCCACCAGAGAAGAGCAACGATTTCTTCTGTAGTTGTTACAAATTCTGTCATGTTAAACTGTTAATAGTTTGCCTTAATGATGGCAGCCAAAGCTCACACTTTCTGGAGAAAAAGCTTTACACCTAGTTAAAAACCCAACACCTTCTGATTTAATAAACCACCTTCAGGAAACATTGGAAGTAGGAACGAAAATATATGTCCTCTTTTTGTTAACATCAGACATGAATTGGGAGGTGTTGTTAGCTGTGGAGTATGAGCCACTCTGTAATGGTGCTTTGGATATGGAGGCCCAGTCTGTGTAATTTCTGGGCAGTTTGCAACAGTTGGTAAAAATGTTTCTTTTTCAAAACAGCTGCTTCTGGTTTATGTACCTTAGGATGGTTGATATGATGATCTTTTATTTATCTTACTGCTGTGTTTCATTTCTGAAAACTAGATGTAACATTTTAGCCTGCCATAAGTATACATCCCATGTGGAACACGAGATTGCAAATGGCACAAGTGTGATGGACACATAAATAAGTAAACCAACAAAGATCAGTTTTTGTGGTCATGGAAGCATTCTTCTTCTCTCTTTTCCTAGCAAGAATATTTCCAGGATTCATTTCCTTGTTTATGTTTGTGTTGAATACAAACAGCTATCCAAAGTGGGTGGCCATGGGCAAAGTAGAAATGAGAATCCCCAACCCATTTCAAATCCTAGTGCTTCTTTTCACTATATTTACAGAGTAAATTTGAATATATGCCCAATGGAATTCTTTTGCAACTGTGAAGTGATTAATATGGTAGAGCAATTATCTCTTGGGATTTTACAGCTCAATATAGAGCTTTGGATTCGTGTTTGTTTAAGTAGCTGCTATGCCTAATGCTGTTTAACATGTATTTAGTACCAGCACTGTTGAACCTTTTCATTCAGTCAGTCCTACCAGTGACTTGATCTGGTCTCAGTGGTATTGGATTGAATTTTTTGTCGATTTTTGTCAAAGAGATATTTTAAATTTGTTCTTAATGGGTACCTGTTGTTGTCTTTCCTGAGTGGCTTAACATGGCCTCTATAAAACAGTTCTTGTGGTGTTCTTTAGGAATTGTGGGTTTGGGACTCTCCGGGTCAGAACAGGCTCAGACAAAATGATGCACTCTCAGATAATAGAGAGCAGGCCTGCACAATCTGTAGCCCGCCAGGTGTTTGGGACTCCATCTCCCAGAAACCCAGCCCGCTTGTCCAATGGTCAGGAATTCTGTGAGCTGAAGCCCAAAATACCTGGAGAGCCACAGGTTGTGCTCCACTAATATTAACTTTTTTTATTTACCTCACTTATATCCTGCCCTTCTCAACCCCGAAGGAGATTCAGGGCAGCCTTACAACGTTAAGAATTCTATACCGTGTGTACACATATTGATAAATAAACAAAAACTTTAAAACCAACCAGTTAAAACATCACATTAAAAACAACAATTTAAAATCACATAATCCAGGTCACAATGCAATCTGAGTCGTCAATGTTAATCTATAGTCTCTTATTGCACTGCTCCCATTACTGACCAAAGACCTGATCCCTAAGCCATATTTTAACTTTTTTCCTGAAGGCCAGGATCTAATTTCACTGGGGAGGGAGTTCCATAGATAAAAGGGCCACCGCTGAGAAGGCCCTGTCTCTCATCCTCACCAGTCGCACTTGCGAGGGGTGGGTGGGACCAAGAACAGGACCATCTTAGAGAATTTCTTAATTTTACATTATTTAGAAGATATGTGTTATTTAGAAGATATGTATTTTAAAAAGAAATAACTCATCTGTCGAACGTTAGAATTTCTTACATTTAATAGATCATATTGTGTTATAAGAGCCCCGGGTAGTGCAATGGGTTAAACCATTGAGCTGCTGAACTTGCTGACCGAAAGGTTGGTGGTTCAAATCCAGGGAGCAGGGTGAGCTCCTACTGTTAGGTCCAGCTTCTGTCAACTTAACAATTCGTAAACATACAAGTGTGGGTAGATCAATAGATATTGCTTCTGTGGAAAAGTAATGGTGCTCCTTGCAGTCATGCTGGCTTCATGAACTTGGAGGTGTCTATGGACAACGCCAGCTCTTCAGCTTAGAAATGAAGATGGGCACAACCCCTCAGAGCTGGACACAACTAGACTTAATGTGAAGGGGAAAACCGTTACCTTTTATTGGGTTATAAATTCTAAGGGTACCATTTTGGACTGCTGGTATACAGATGACAGTCTTAAGTCACCCACTAGTTTTATTTTATGGACTGCAATCCATTTCTTCCTGTGTGACTGGAGGGCAAGGGATTGGCTGTTGTTCATTTTCTCCCTTGCTTATTTTGACAATCCACTGCTATCTCTCACATTTACCAAATTGGCAGTCCACATACACAGAAGTCTTTAAAATATTACAATTTAATTTTGATACAATTATATAACTCACACTTCAAGTAAATCTACTAACCCATTGTTTTAATTATTGAAATCGTTATATGATTTTGTTGAGTATCTAAAATGAACTACTGGAATAGATGAGAGGCAACCAGAAAAAATAGAACATATTATATGCTAACAGTAGAATTGGTATAATGAATCTTTATTTAAGGGGAACTGAATCTTGTCTTAACTATAGCTCTCAAGGAGTGGCCTTCACACACTGATTATTTTAGAGCAGTGAAGTACAAATATACATAGAAACATCCTGCTCTCCAGAATTGGAAGTGTCTAACAGTAGGATCTTGACAGATTTATGTCAGCACCATGATTCATCTACAATACATGGTAGTTCTCTGCTGTTTCTCACTATTGGGACTATGAATGAAGTGTTGCAGTGTGGTTTGAGTTCCTAAAAAGATCTTTTTTCTTGTACAGGGATTGAGGTTGCTGGCAAACTATGCCATTCAGCTTTTCCTTTGTTTTCCTGCTGACATGGATACTGAACGTGCTTTTATCTGAAGTTATGTTTTTTTGCGGGGGGGGGGGGGGTGTTTTTATTTTTTAATTTTTTTGCAGAGACTGGGAATGATCCCCTAGTTCAGTGGTTCTCAACCTGAGGTCCCCAGATGTTTTTGGCCCACAACTCCCAGAAATCCCAGCCAGCTTACCAGCTGTTAGGATTTCTGAGAGTTGAAGGCCGAAAACATTGGGGACCCCAGGTTGAGAACCACTGCCCTAGTTGCATTTTCATAGACCTTGAGATTCCACTGACATGTCAAATACCTTTCCTTTTGGCCATTATCCTGTTGACATTAATTATCTAAATTTCTATAAAGAATAATGCTAATGAGCAAAACCTAATGGATAGTAGTTTACGTAAAGACAACTAATTGAGGTTCATAACTTTCCAAGTCTCCTGGTCATCAGAGATGGTTGAAAGACTTTGCTGGTGAGTTTAAAAAATCCAATCACTGAGGGGCAATCACACTGATGAAAATGTTTCCAGTCTTCTTTTATTGCTTAGGAAGTTTGACTTACTTTACCTTAATGACTGAAAAATGTGTCAACATTTTAACTAGAACTATGAGAAAGAAATCCCAGGTGGTCATGAAATAGATTTAGGCCTCCAAAATTGGTTTGCTTTCTGGAGGGATGTTTTCAAAGACTACCCAGTGGATTAATACCAAGACTTGTTTCTTTGGTCTTTTCCTCCCTCCTGCCTAGGTTTTCTGAGTTCTGCACTGTGATGTTTAGCTTAATAGAACAGCAAATCAAAAGAAAATAACAACTATTGATTTTTCTTTTAATATAAAATACTAGTGTATGCTTGAAAATGGCTTTGTAGAATCATGTTTTTTAAGTAGTGAGAAATAATGCTATTTTCAGCGCTGAAGTTAAATAATGCTCTCAGTATGATGCTTTTTTTTGCAATTAAGATTAAAATGTAGCTTTGTCTGGAAGGAGGAATTGAGAATGGTTTTGTTTTAGGAAAGGGCATCGTGGAAAAGCTCGATGGTAATTTCAGTACAGATGTCAAGGAGCTATATGGCAACAGCTCACTCCCATGGGAGATCATACAAATTTCATTAACCTGTCACTAGTTCTTTGTGTAGCATGGAAGAGCTCTTTTTAGTGGAGAGAAGCCACTTTGCAGAATTAAGCAGTGGCCAATTTAATCTTGTTACATATTCCCCTCCCTCATGAAAGGAAAAACATGTTTGGGTTGAAGAGCGTGTTATTGCTTACTCTACCATTCAGTTCTTCAATGTGATAGGATATGTGAAATGAAATTACAAATCTGCCTTCTCCGTGTAAGCAGTCGGCATTTTTTTTTAAAAAGTATAATTTGTATGATGCTTTTCCTCTTCTTAAAGTCCTGTATGTGCAATGCTGGGAAAGAGATTTATGAAACATGAATCCATTCATTTTTTCACGGTGTTTCAACCAGTTAAATGAATTCACTTGGTTTTGCTACTCTTTGAAAAAAACAAAAACAAAATGGTAATGTTTGCCTTTTAGAGTTTTTTTAAGGTTTTGAAATGGTTTCGTTACTCTAAAAAATACTCTAAAAAACCTTTTAAAAGAAAACTTTAAAAGTGTGATGTTTTAGGCATTCCAAAGTGAACTGAAATCCACAAGAGCTCATGGCTGAAAAAAATGTGTTGGCCTGTAAGATGTAGCAACCCACTATTAAAAATGGCAATCATGGTCCCACTGCAGAGAAAGCCCTTATTAAAAATGGCTGCCACCTTAAAAACCCAAATTGCAAGTGTGCCATATTCTTCAAGCTCCTGCATGTTGCTGATGAATGCTGCTTCGGAAGACGGACCTGAGAATGGTATTCCAACCTGAGCTGGACAGGGTTACACTCCCCCTGAAACTTCAGGTGCACAGTTTGAAGGTCATCCTAGACTCCGCTTTAAACTTGGAGGCCCAGGTGGTGCTGATGACTAGCCTTTGCAGAGTTAAAGTTTGTGCACCAACAGTGCTCATTCCTGGAGACATTGGACCTGGCCACAGTGGTACATGTGTTGATTAAATCCAGATTGGACTACTGCAATGCGCTCTACGTAGGTCTGCCCTTGAAAAGCATTCGGAAATTACAGTTTGTTCAAAGAGCTGTGGCCAGACTTCTAACAGGAGCTGACTACAGGAAGTGTACCACATCTATCCTGAGACAGCTCCATTGGTTGCCTGTCCCAGGCTCAATTCAAGGTGATCACCTATAAAGCCCTATATGGCTTCGGTCCAGCATAGCTGGAGCACCGTGTCCCCCATCACATCCCAGGGTGAGCAGTTAGATCCAGTGGAGAAATATGCATTGCCACATGAGCTCCTATCAGTATATGATACGCATGACAAGAGAAGGATCCTTTTTGGGCACAGCACCTGCAGCATAGTGGGATACTTGGAAATTTTCAGCATGTAAATAACTGAGGTGCCTCCCATGGAAATACTGACATATTATAATTTTATTGTTCTAATTGATACATTTTTTTACCATTTTTATTGTTCTTTACCCATTTTAACTGGAATTTGTATGTTTTATGTTATGTAAGCCACCTTGTGTCTGCACACAGAAAAAGGCGGGATACAAATATTCTAAATAAAATAAAATAAAATAAATACTTGGTTGAAAAAGATGGTGAATAAATAGGAAAGGAGGGATGGCTGCCTTACTTTCTCTGGTTGGGATGAAGAGATAATAATGAGTGGTTCTCGCCTCTGCTGCCTTCACTCTGGGTTCCTCATAGAGGCAAGTAGCTTCCCTTACTCTTCTACCCTTCTTTTCATTTTGCATCCCCATTCTTCTTCCTCATTTATATTCCTTTCCATATTTGCATTTGTATAGATGTACACATTTTAAGACCAGTAATGCAATTTATGCCCCACAAAATTGTAACCACTCAAATAAAAGTTTCTGACCCTCTCTTTAGTTCTTTCTAAGTATGTCCCTCTATTTTTACAATGAGAAGAAAATATTTGTTTGTTACATGCCCCCAAAAACGTTACCCTCAATGTATCCATGAATCAAAACAAACTCTATAATAATGGCTCCAAACCAGCCTTTGCCTATACATGAGGTCAACTTAGCTACATGGTACTTATAAAGCTTATGGAGATTGCCTCCCCCAACTTAAGTCTATGTGATGGACTCCAGTTGTTTTGATTAAAATTTCCCTAATCGGTGTGTGTCTGGGATTATGGGAGTTGTAGTCAAAAAAGTTTAGCAGGCCACGGATATCCTAGGCCTGGGCTAAAATCCACATATGCTACCATGATCAGCTTAATAAAGAGGTGAAAATCTGCCAGTCTTGTTCCTGTTCTTTCATTTTGTTTCTTACTGGAATCATTGTTTTGTTCTATATTACATTTGTGAGGCTATTTTTATTCTTTACACATGGTGATTTGTGCATATTTTGTCCATTTGTATTCAAAATGTAAACATGTTTTACACACTTTTCCAATAGATGTATTGGTAAGCTTTTTTAAAAAAATGACTTAAATCACGGTTAGGTGCATTTTTTAAAATGTAAATATTTTTAGTCATTGCAATTTTAAAACCAATTCATTTTTTCATGTACATTTTGTTCTCCCAAATGCATCACAAGTCTTGCCAGTGTTTGGATTTCTGAGGCAATGTGCATTCTGTTCTGCTGCCAAAGTATGGAAATATAAATGGGTATTTCCACAAGGAAATATAAATGCAACGAATTCATTTCCCATCCATGGGCAGACTGGTTGTTGTTGTTCATTCGTTCAGTCGTCTCCGACTCTTCGTGACCTCATGGACCAGCCCACGCCAGAGCTCCCTGTCGGCCGCCACCACCCCCAGCTCCCTCAGGGTCAGTCCAGTCACCTCAAGGATGCCATCCATCCATCTTGCCCTTGGTCGGCCCCTCTTCCTTTTGCCTTCCACTTTCCCCAGCATAATTGTCTTCTCTAGGCTTTCCTGTCTCCTCATGATGTGGCCAAAGTACTTCAACTTTGTCTCCAGTATCTTTCCCTCCAGTGAGCAGTCGGGCTTTATTTCCTGGAGGATGGACTGGTTGGATCTTCTCGCAGTCCAAGGCACTCTCAGCACTTTCCTCCAACACCACAGCTCAAAAGCATCGATCTTCCTTCGCTCAGCCTTCCCTAAGGTCCAGCTCTCACATCCGTAGGTTACTACAGGGAATACCATGGCTTTGACTAGGTGGATCTTTGTTGCCAGTCTGATGTCTCTACTCTTCACTATTTTATCGAGACTGGACATTGCTCTCCTCCCAAGAAGTAAGCGTCTTCTGATTTCCTGGCTACAGTCTGCATCTGCAGTAATCTTTGCACCTAGAAACACAAAGTCTGTCACGGCCTCCACGGTTTCTCCCTCTATTTTCCAGTTGTCAATCATTCTTGTTGCCATAATCTTGGTTTTTTTGACGTTTAGCTGCAACCCGGCTTTTGCGCTTTCTTCTTTCACCTTGATCCTCAGCTCCTCCTCGCTTTCGGCCATCAGAGTGGTGTCATCTGCATATCTGAGGTTGTTAATGTTTCTTCCAGCAATTTTCACCCCAGCTTTGCATTCATCCAGCCCCGCACATCGCATGATGTGTTCTGCATACAAGTTAAAAAGGTTGGGTGAGAGTATGCAGCCTTGCCGTACGCCTTTCCCAATCTTGAACCAGTCTGTTGTTCCGTGGTCAGTTCTGACTGTTGCTACTTGGTCCTTGTACAGATTCCTCAGGAGAGAGACAAGGTGGCTTGGGATGCCCATCCCACCAAGAACTTGCCACAATTTATTATGATCCACACAGTCAAAGGCTTTAGAATAGTCAATGAAGCAGAAGTAGATGTTTTTCTGAAACTCCCTGCCTTTCTCCATTATCCAGCGGATATTGGCAATCTGGTCTCTCGTTCCTCTGCCTTTTCTAAACCCAGCTTGAACATCTGGCAACTCTCGCTCCATGTATTGCTGGAGTCTTCCTTGCAGGATCTTGAGCATTACCTTACTGGCATGAGAAATAAGGGCCACTGTACGGAAGTTTGAGCAGTCTTTCGCATTTCCCTTTTTTGGTATGGGGATATAAGTTGATTTTTTCCAGTCTGATGGCCATTCTTGTGTTTTCCATATTTGCTGGCAAATGGCATGCATCACCTTGACAGCATCATCTTTTAAGATTTTAAACAGTTCAGCTGGGATCCCATCATCTCCTGCTGCCTTGTTGTTAGCAATGCTTCTTAAGGCCCATTCAACCTCACTCCTCAGGATGTCTGGTTCTAATTCATTCACCACACCGTCAAAGCTATCCTCGATATTGTTATCCTTCCTATACAGATCTTCTGTATAGTCTCGCCACCTTCTCTTGATCTCTTCAGCTTCTGTTAGATCCCTGCCATCTTTGTTTCTTATCATACCAATTTTTGCCTGAAATTTACCTCCAATGTTTCTAATTTTCTGGAAGAGGTCTCTTGTCCTTCCTATTCTGTTGTCTTCTTCCACTTCCATGCATTGCTTATTTAAAAATAGTTCCTTATCTCTTCTGGCTAACCTCTGGAATTGCGCATTTAACTGGACATATCTCCCCTTTTCACTGTTTCCTTTTGCTTTCCTCCTTTCTTGGGCTACTTCCAGTGTCTCAGCAGACAACCATTTTGCCTTCTTGGTTTTCTTTTTCTTTGGAACGTACTTTGTTGCCGCCTCCTGAACAATGTCGCGGACTTCTGTCCATAGTTCTTCTGGGACTCTGTTTACTAAATCTAGTCCTTCAAATCTGTTCTTCACTTCCACTGTATATTCGCTAGGAATGTTAGTGAGATCATATCTAACTGGTCTGTGTATTTTCCCTGATCTCTTTAGTTTTATTCTAAATTGGGCTATAAGAAGTTCGTGATCTGAGCTACAGTCAGCCCCAGGTCTTGTTTTCACCGACTGGATGGATGTCCGCCACCTTTGGCTGCAAAGGATGTAGTCAATCTGATTTCGGTGTTGACCATCTGGTGAGGTCCATGTATAAAGCCGTCTTTTAGGTTGTTGGAAGAGAGTATTCGTTATACACAGCGAGTTTTCCTGGCAGAATTCTATCAGCCTGCGTCCCGCTTCATTTTGTTCTCCCAGACCATGCTTGCCTGTGATCCCACTTGTCATTTGACTTCCCACCTTGGCATTCCAGTCTCCTGTAATGAAAATAATGTCTCTTTTTGGTGTATTATCCAGTAGGTCCTGCAGATCCTCATAGAACTGATCTACTTCTGCTTCTTCAGCAGCTGTGGTTGGGGCGTATATTTGGATCACTGTGATGTTGAAAGGCTTTCCTTGCACTCGAATTGAGATCATTCTGTCATTTTTTGGGTTGTATCCAAGCACCGCTTTAGCGAATTTCTTATTAATTATGAAGGCTACTCCATTTCTTCGATGTTCCTCTTGTCCACAGTAGTAGATCTGGTGGTCATCTGATGTGAAGTGGCCCATTCCAGTCCATTTCAGTTCGCTGACCCCCAGAATGTCTATCTTTAGTCTTGACATCTCACCAATAACAACATCCAATTTGCCCTGGCTCATAGATCTTACATTCCAGGTTCCTATGGTGTGTTGATCTTTAGAGCATCGGATTCGTCGTTCGCCTCCAGTACCGTCGGCCGCTAGCCTTCCTTTCGGCTTTGAGCTAGCTGCGTCATCACATCTGGGGCTAGTTGAACTTATCCTCTGCTCCTCCCCAGTAGCATTTTGGCCATCTTCCGACCTGGGAGTCCCATCTTCCAATGGCATACCGACATATCTCTGGTTGTACTGGTCCATTTAGTTTTCTTGGCAAGGATACTGGAGTGGTTTGCCATTGCCTTCCCCAGGGATCACGCTTGGTCTGACCTCTCTGCCACGACCGTCCCGTCTTGGGTGGCCCTTCACGGTTTCGCTCATGACATCATTGAGGTGCTCAAGCTCCAGCGCCCCGACAAGGCGGTGATCCTTTGCTGGAGGGGCAGACTGGTTACAGTTGTAATAAACTAGCAGACATGGTTTAGGCTGCTGTGTTCAAGTCCCTGAATCTGGAGAAAAACCCTTCAGACATGAAAGATGTAATTTGTTTTTCCCCCCTAAACAATTAGCAGCATTGGCATTGCAGCTTAACTAATTATCTAAACAGCAGGATTGAAGAAGGGAGAGCAGCAGGATTAGGGCCTGGTGGCTTGGATGGAAAAATACAATTGACAAAGAAATTGATCCTTTACAGCCAGCTTCTCGGAATATTTGCTTCGACTGTTTACTGGCAGATCTGTTGGCTGGGCATCTTTGGGGATGCTGTATTGTGTTGAACATTCGTTACCAGCAGCTTGGCTTTGTCAAAAGAGCTAAAAGTGTATGGAGGAGGCAGGTGGAGAGATATGGAGCCTTTACAGACTGACAGTCGTGACTCAGCCAGCCATAAAATGATTTTTCATTAATGTTTTAAAAAGTGTGTCAGAGATGTCAGAATATATAAGCAGCACACATAAATTATTTAGGTTTCTGCTTTCCTCCCTCTCTCTCCTTCACAGCTGACATATGTAAAGTGTTCTAGTTTTGTTCAGATTTATAGTGCTGTCTGGCAGATAGTACTCATCACCTATAAAGCAGAACTGTTTCAAGAGCAACTCTCTTTACATGAAATGAGGAGTCACGTCATGCATATAGTTTGGGCTTGGAGAATGTTCGTCTTGAATTTGTATGATGTTGGTTATGCAGACTGTTTTGGGAAAGGGCCAGGTGAATAGTCAAATATTTTGCTGAGTTGGAACTTCATCTACAGACACTCTCTCTCTCTAGATGACGTGATTGATAAAATTGCATAATAGCAGGATTTATCCTGTTAAAACAAGCACCAAAATGCATTTGGTCTCTTCTTTCACTATGGCCAGCATCTGCTCACTCCTCCATTAATGGTACGCCTGTGGCAGACATAGTTCATCAGGACATGATAGGTGGCATGAAAGGGCCTATAAAAGAGAAGTCAGGTGGGATATACCATGCCTGCCACATTACCTGCTGATAGTCGTAAAGACAGAATGTAAGTCCTGGTTAGGACTGGGCAGCTGCTACTAGCAGAATGAGATCAAAGCAGCAAGGTGGCTCTACAGACACAGACATATACATATATTTACGAGATCTGCTTCTGTTCCTCCATAGGAACCTGACACAAGTGCAACCTTTCCCATCTGCTTTCAGATTGTACCTGCATACTAACTAGGGCTTCAGCTGCTTTATATCTTCATCTTGCTTTACTCTTAAAGACAGAACAGCAATAAGACAGTAAAAATACCATTTCACATTAAATGGGGCGGCACAACTCCCTCTGCATGTGGTGGTTAATTTACCAGTGATCTTGAGTGGGAATTCACATGGATGGATGCATTGTCTGGATATGCTCATGTGTTCATCTCTGTCAATAAAGGCTGCAGTAGATGCCATGGCAAAGAGCACCCACTGGGGAGATGAAAAGAAACTGTCTTGTTCTTGTCAAGACAGGCCAACTTAACACATTGGGATTTTTCTAACCTCCATGGGATTTCAAGCATCCACCAAAAGAGTGATGCAATTAGTGTTTCCCCCCATTCTCTCCCTGTCTATAGGAAGTACCTTTTCCCTATTTTTAGAACAAAACATGCGCATATATGCATCAGAGGCAGAAGGACTATGGAAGGACTGGATACGTGGCCAAAAAAGACAACCAATTTGATATGTTCTAAATCCATGCCTCAGGATTTTGTGCAGTTACTAGAAATTGAGACTGGCAACCTCCCTCCCAAAAAACAGTTCAGCACAAAATTCTTGGATGGAAGGCAAGAATTCATAATTCTAATACCTCCTTTTGATGGTTGCCTGATATGGCAGTGATGACTGTCAAATGAACAATTTGTAAGTCACTCTGAGTGCTTTTATGGTTGAAGAGTGATGTATAAATATGCTGTAAATGAATGAATGAATAACTGTTCCTGAAGAGAGATAGTTGCAGAGGTTACATCAGGATTGTAACCTCCTCTGTTTGGGGCTGCCATTGGGCTTTGGGAGGAGGCATCCGCTTGGCAGAAAATGGCAGCCAGGCTGCGTAATGGAGTCTCCTATATGCACATATAGCATCTGTTGTGACAGATGGTGGTTCATTTAAGAACTGAGCCAGGTTCAGGGGTTTACCAGGCTGGGAGACCTCCTTCTGCTGTTTATACTGTTGCTGTGTGTAGATCTGGAAATCTGTTTTGTGAGTCATTGACTAGTGATGTTCATTTAGACCAGTAGTTCCCAACCTTTTTTTGACCAGGGACCATTTCACCAGGGACCACTTTGACCAGGGACCACTCTCCAACATTAGCACCAAAAGGGTTACAAATCAGTTTTTGATCAACTTTTCGGTTTGGTTATTTGGGGTGCTGAAAATTGCATTGGATAGACCGCAACAGCTCTAGTTTCTGATACAGAACATATGCCATTCAGTAGTCACCATCTGCTCACCCAAAGAAAATCATATTTAATGATTTAGAGCTGATGTGGTAGTAGTACTCTTTTGTGAGTAGTCAGACTTTCCCCTCTTGACATCCCCGTTGCCTCAGCACTATAAGAGGGCTTTGTGAAACCAGTCACTCTCATTGCCGAGTGGTTTCAAGGCAACTGTGTAGTAATTGGTGAGTCCACGGACCATATTTCATTCTTGGGGACCACTGGTGGTCCACAGACCACATGTTGGGAACCACTGATTTAGGTGCTCAACAGACAAGGACGAGAACAGTCTTGTCTGTTGAGGCGCTGCCCATGTCTCTTTATTGAGAACAAGATAGTTTCCAAGTTATCTACTAAATAGCTTTTTGGGGGTTTCTTCTGATTGTTAATATTATTATTTATCCCCAATTAATGAATTATTTTTAGCATTTTTCATTTTTTTAATTTATAGCTATGGTTTTTATTGTAAACGAGAAAACAAAAAATAGCATTAAAAGCTTTATAAGAGAATACACAAACACCAAATAAATGAATAAAATTTTGACAATATCAGTTCTGTGAATAAGGAAAGACAAAAAATTCTAGGAGGTGTGCTAGGAAGGCACTGAGATACAAGGACAAGAAGAACAGTTATTTTAATTAACTACCACTCTGATTTTGCTTATGAAATCTTATTAAAGAAAAATGAGGGTGCTTTGAATTTGCAATTATACATGCTCATATAACAGTCAAAGCTACACTAGGAAAAGACTGTAAGGGTTTTTTTTTTTTTTTTGCAAAATTTAGGGGTGGGAAGGAGGGTGTGGGGAGAGCTGGGCCACTAGATATATACCTTGTTAAACACACAATAGTAAGGGTACCTTTAAATAGTAAAGTACCTGTAAAGAAAAAAAATCAGAGTATGTTTTATTTGGATCATATTGAGAGGTGGCAGGAGATGGTTTTAAAGAGAGGTTCCCAAAAAATAAAAGATCTTAAAATGAGGTTCTGACTTGTCCTTTAATTAAAGTCGTTTTTAAGTATGTGTGTATGGACCTTCAAGTCATCTGTTGACTTATGAGGGCCTATGAATTTCATAGGGTTTTCTTAGGCAAGAAATACTCAGAAGTGGTTTGGCCTGTTCTTTCTTCTGAAACATAGCCTGAAGCACCTGGTATCAATTGGCAGTCTCCAATCGAAGTACTAACCATGGCTGGCCCTGCTTAGCTTCCAATATCTGGTGTCTTTGGGATATTTAGGTCATTGGCATCAAAATTCCTTGGGGACCAGACATTTGGGGAATTTATGCCATGTTGTTATTTTATGTTTGTGGACAATACCTTTGACCACCAGATATAATTAAGAGATTCCTTGTTTAATACATAAAGATCATGTGATGTATACATGAAGCTGTTGTGAGAATGTCAGTAGCTTTGCTGTTGGACAGATTGGCACCTCTTTATAGTATCACCTCACTGTGCCCTAGGTTCAACTGAGGTTAATTAAATTTACTGGAATTTCTAGGTCAGCACAGATCAAATTGAAGTGTGAGTTACATATTTTTAGGTGCCAATGGATAGTTTATGATCAGAATATAGTAGGGAAGCTGCAAGAACATTCTTCAGTATTTACTTTAGATGGCAGGAACAGAGGAGAGGAACAGTATTTAATAGGCCTGTCGGTTTTGTTTCGTTAATTCGTTAATTCGTATTTAAATCGTTTTTTTTTTGCATATCCGACGCGATATCAAAACATATTTTCAAACCCGGAAGGGTTTGAAAATATCGAAACAGCAGCCCCATTTTTTTTACGAGCTTCAGCTCGTCTCGTAAATGGAATGGCGGCTGCTGTGCTGACTTCAGTGCTGTGGTCATGTGCTGGTGCCTGGGAACCAATCCGGCGGTCCCAAGCACCCCAGCAGTGAGTGCACCATGGCAGGAGCCGATTGGATGGCGCGCGCGCGCTCACCCGCGCGCCATCCAATCGGCTCGGGCTCCTGCGCCCTCCTCCTCCTCCTCCTCCTACCAGCTGTGTTGCAGGAAGTGCGAGAAGGAGGAGGAGGAGGAGGAGGAGGGCGCAGGAGCCCGAGCCGGATGGCGCGCGGGGCTAACAGCAGGAGCGGAGGCCGGTTGTAAAGGTGAGCGGAGCGCGCGCGCACCATCCAATCGGCTCGGGCTCCTGCGCCCTCCTCCTCCTCCTCCTCCTCCTCCTACCAGCTGTGTTGCAGGAAGTGCTAGGAAGAGGAGGAGGAGGAGGGCGCAGGAGCCCGAGCTGGATGGCGCGCGCACGCTCCGCTCACCTTTACAACCGGCCTCCGCTCCTGCTGTTAGCCCCGCGCGCCATCCGGCTCGGGCTCCTGCGCCCCCCTCCTCCTCCTCCTCCTCCTACCAGCTGTGTTGCAGGAAGTGCGAGGAGGAGGAGGAGGAGGGCGCAGGAGCCCGAGCCGGATGGCGCGCGGGGCTAACAGCAGGAGCGGAGGCCGGTTGTAAGGGTGAGCACGCGCGCGCCATCACAACACAGCTGGGAGGAGGAGGAGGAGGAGGAGGAGGGCGCAGGAGCCGGCGGAGCCGATTGGATGGCGCGGGAGGCCAGTTGTGTGAGTTTTCAGGGCTGTATGTATGACCAATCCAGAAGCATTCTCTCCTGACATTTTGCCCACATCAGGCATCCTCAGAGGTCTGTTGGAAACTAGGCCTGTTTGATCAAGAAAAAATTTCGATATTTAAAATACTAGGCAAATGGAGTTTAAAAAATGTTTTGTAAATATTTACGAAATTTCGTAAATAACAAAACATTTTTTTGGAAAGTTTTGTAAATATTTTAAATATCGAAACAAAAAAACACCCCAATTACGAATTGATTTTAGAAACAATTTTTTTCTTGATCAAACAGGCCTAGTATTTAACCCCCTGGATTTGCTCCGTTGGAGAAAACAGGCAGTAGGCCAGTAGAAGCAGAAAGACGTTAAATTCTCTATTGGTGCTATTGCTTTAATTCAGTTCTCTTCGCCATCACTTTAAAACAGAAGGACAGGAGATACTAATCACAGATGTTGTGTATCATGTCTCATTTGGTATTCCTGTAAAATTAAAAGTGCTATGGAATTCCCTAGCAAGAATGGGGACTTTCAATCTGAAGAATGTTTTATCCATACAACAATGTGTGCAAAGTGTAGAATTAACACCATTACAAGCTGTATTATTTCATAATAAACCCTCAAGAGTGATATAAAATGGAATGTTATTTATACTTTCTACCACAGACTGTTATTTAATACTAGGCTAGTGTTGAAATCATAAAAGCATTTTCACATAATAATGTAAGCTAACAAAAATTCAGTTTTTATGCAGAATCTGGTGGCAGATTTGTGGTTCCACTTGCGGTGGATGTGAAACCAGGCTAGACTGGATCAGGGATGCTACAGAATTCGGCAGATATTGATAACTGAGCGGCTTCACCTTGAAGAAATTTATTACAAGAGTAAACTCTGATGTTTTCTTTGACATAAGCTTTTGTGGATTACAGTCCACTTCATCAGGTGTATCCCTTAGGGCAACAGCATTGATGAAGGACCCTGCAATCTACTTTAAAGCTTTGAAGGAACTTTTCGTTGTTTTTGCTGTAACTAATAAACACAGATAGACCACTGGGAATTTTCAACAATGTGGTAGCCAATATATACATAGACACATTCTGTGTCACTGTGGCTGAAATACAGCATATTCAACTCTCTGGCTGAAATACGTCACATTAGCAAAAAAGGCCATGACTCCCAGAATGTTCTAGGACATAATGCTGGTGGGACAGAATCAGAAAAGAACTCAACGAAATCTGTATTTAAAGTCTAGGCAAGCAAAACTGTTTCTAAAGTGGATTTGAGAGGTTTGGCTTCTGCCTATTTTCACTAAAATTCTTGTTATTTTAAATATAATACAGGTCAGAAAAGGGAAGGCTTTTCAATCAAAATGCATATTCTTATATTTAAAGCATGTGTATATGTAGAAAAGTGTGCTTGACATCTTTGTGAATATGTTTTTTTTTTCATATTCTAGCAAATTGCTTAAGATTGGATCTGTGATGTTAGCAGGAAACAACAGGGTTGCCAGAATGGGTCAAAATGTGAGGCCTAGGAGTTATCACTGGTGGTGGGGCTTTGTGATGTTAAAAGGAGTAATATTTATTTATTTATTTATTTAAAACTTTTATATCCCGATCTCCTCACCTCCATAGAGGGACTCAGACCGGCTTACAGCAAGGATTCAATGCTACTAATACAAGTTAAAACATCATACAACAATACAAGAATAAAATACATATAGATAAAATACATATATACCAAATCGCCAAGGTAAAATCATGTTCAACTCCGTCCACATATGTGGTCACTCATTTTGGTCTGTAATCAGTTTCAGCCATTATTCTGGTAATGCTTTATTCCATAACCAGGATTTCACTAGCCTCCTGAAGGACAAGAGGGAGGGGGCAGATCTAATCTCGCTCGGGAGAGAGTTCCATTAACCATAGTTGCACAGAATATGCTATTTACATTAGAAGCAGGATATAGGGTTACAGCCTGTGCTCTATGGGGTTAGACTCCCCCTGAAGGCACAAGTTCGCAATTTGGGAGTGATCCTGGTCTCATCACTGAGCCTGGAACCCCAGGTCTCAGCAGTGGCCAGGAGAACTTTTGCACAATTAAAACTTGTGCACCTACTGCACTCCTATATTGGGAGGTTAGATTTGGCCACAGCGTTCCATGCTCTGGTTACATCCTGAATAGATTACTGCAATGCATTCTACGTGGGGTTGCCTCTGAAGACTGTTCGGAAGCTTCAGTAAGTCCAATGCTCGGCAGCCAGGTTGCTTACAGGAGCGGGGTATCAAGAGCACACAACGCCCTTGCTACACCAGCTCCACTATTAGTTGCTGCCTATTAGCTTCCGAGCACAATTCAAAATGCTGGCTTTAGCCTATAAAACCCTTAATGGTTCTGGCCCAGTTTACCTGTCCAAACCACCTAGGACCTTAAGATTGTCTGGGGAGGCCGTGCGCTCAGTCCCTCCACCATCGCAATTGCGTTTCGCGGGAACGAGAGACAGGCTATGGGATTCCCTTCCAAACGAGATCAGATCTGCTCCATCACTCTTGATGTTCTGGAAAAAAAGTGAAATCCTGGCTGTGGGACCAAGCGTACGTGGATTAGACTTACTTGCTGGCAAAGATATGATTTTAATGGACTATGATGGGCTGTTTTTAGGATGATGACATAAATCTGCGAATTGTTTTAATGTTTTTATATTGTTTTATCATAATATGTATATTTACACTTGTTTTATTCTGTTGTTGGCACTGTGCTGTGCCAGTTAGTAGCTGCCTTGAGTCCCTCTGCGGAGGCTGAGATAGGACGGGATACAAATGCCCCAAATAAATAAATAAATAAGCACAATGAACTTGTCTACATGAACACAAAAATCTGGGCCAGTCCAGATCATTGTTTTTTCTGTGGCGGTGTCGCATTTCAAGCAGACACTCTGCTTCACTAACTGGAGTAAAAGAGGCAAACTTACATTAATATCAAGATTAAAATTATAGATATATGCCAGGAGCTCATCTTTTAAAATATCATCCAACAGTCTTGTACTAAGACTGTCCCCACTTAAGGACAATTTCTTAATTTGGATTCTGGAGCTCGGTTAACTCAGCAGGAGGAAGAGGACAAGAGGGGCCAAAATCTTGCTTTCCTTGTAGGCTTAGGCAAAAGTTTACACTCCCCTAGCTTATGTATTCTTCCTCATTATTAACTTTTGCCATTTTGACCACACACTGGTGTTGTTTGACCACGTCTATTCCAGTTCCATCTGTGAAATGTTGAGGGTTTGGAACTAGTGCTCTGTTCCCTTTGCAGCTTGCAGTGACTACTTAATAGAGAGAACTTGAAATATTATTACAAGTGCCCAGATTTAATCTGGCACAGGAACACAGAGAATATAAGAGGACCAATCTGATGAAGTTTCCAGATGCCTTCCATCAGAGTCAAACCAGTTTATGGTGAAAAACATCTGTTTGTCATAGCATATGATTACATTTAAGTACGTATCTTGCATTTAACATGCTTTCTGTTTTATGGGTCTATGGAAGACAAATACTGGTTTAATTTGCAAACCTAATGGCCAAGACATATATTTCTGGGGAAAGCCTGCTGTGGAGGGAACACGGGTTAATCATGACAAATAAAATTTCTGCTTAGTGTGTAGTTTTCTGCTTAGTTTGGATAAACTGAGAGAGATTATCAGGACCTCACTTGGTGCTGCCAATCCATCCTGTCTTCCACCTGCCTGCCTCCACAGTCCTGGATGTCTTAAGGAAGTTTAAAAATCCAATTTTTGTAAGAATTTCCAAAACTCATGAATTTGTATTTGGAATAGAAAGAACCTTATAATTTAAATATTCAAATATATAAGTGATTGGAACTGACAAATCTGTCTATTCTTACTGACAAGAAGAAAAGCTAATTTAATGTCATGACTTTGTGAATCAGAAGGGTTTTTTTTAAAAAAAAAAAACAGTAAACTATTAGTTGCCTAGTAACTTTATCTACTTAATTCTCACGAATTAGATTCTCCCTTCTTTTCTTGTTGCTATTGACTACATTGCTTAAATTACGTACAGTCATTTAGAGCTAAATTCAATTGAGTTCAGTGGAACTGCTTTCTTGGTAAATGTACTTAGAACAATGATTCAAATGTTGAACTTGTTATGCAGTGCTGGGGGAGTATCCTTATTTGATTTGGATTTTTTAAGGATTTTGGAATACCTATATTTGCATAACTTTACATAATGTAATATTTTGGAGATGGAATTCAGGTATAAACACAGAATTAATTTATGTTCCATATGTACCTTATATACTGTACATAACCTAGAGGTAAATTTATACAATATGATTAATAATTTTGTGAATAAACCAGAGTTTGTGTACACTGAATCATAGAAAACAAAGGTGTCACTATTCTAGCAACCCATGTGAACAATTTTAGATTTTGAAGGATTTGGAATTTCTGATAAGAGACACCTAGCCTGCGGTAGTAAATATTGCTGAATCAAGCCTAGAGCTTTTTTAGCTACTTTAGCAGCAATATGGTGTTGATCCTGGTCTGTATTTTGAAACTATATTCCTGTGTGTTTTCCCATATTAAGTTCCAGGTAGCTAACTCTCGGCTTGCTGAGATCTTTCCTGCAATCTTTCATATTTATTTAAAACAGTATCTGATTTGTTTACATCCCTAGTAAATGGCTATTTACATTTTTCTGTGTTTTTTAAAATTTTTGGTGTGATTTCACTATTACTCTGCAGGGTGTACACTCATTCTTGGGACCCACAGATATTAAATCTTGGACTTGTGTTGTGGGTGTCCCTCAGCCTTAAGGCACAGACCAAGAAGTTAAGGTGCAATGTATTATGTTGGTGAGGTTCGTTTTAACTTCTGATAGCAACAAACTGCAAGATAGTTATGTTTTACTAGTGTGTCTTTAATCCAAAGAAGCGATATGTTGTTGGTTTTTCAAATAGTATGAGCCGGGTTGCAGCCAGTTGAGTATAGTAAATATTTTTTAAAAAATACAAAAACAACAGAGACATTAAGTTAGTACAAGATAAAACCACATGGAGAGATGAAGGTATTGTCTCCCAAATGAGAATTCTGCTCCCACTATGACATTTTTCTTCAATCCCCAAATTTCCGGCCTTTTAGAGAATGGGACATTGAAAATCATTCACTTCTAGGATACATATATTCTCTCTGTTTTCATTCCCTTGGTTATTTTCTTTACCCCTTTTCTTTGGCTGCTCAAACTTTATTTCTAATTCAGTTCTTGTGGGTTTTTTCGGGCTATATGGCCATGTTCTAGAGGCATTTCTCCTGACGTTTCGCCTGCATCTATGGCAAGCTTCCTCAGAGGTGAGGTTTTAATTGCTGCAATGTACTCAATTTGCTCCCCCTACCTGAGTTAGCAAATTGAATAACGGCTGAGCTTGGGTAAGAATCCTTGCTATAAGATAAATGTTTAGAGGGTGTTGTTGTTCTTTATTCATTCGGTCACTTCCAACTCTTTGTGACCTCATGGACCAGCCCACACCAGAGCTCCCTGTCGGCTGTCACCACCCCCAGCTCCTTCAGAGTCAAGACAATCATTTGTTTAGAGGTTGTTCCTAGTTTCATTTGTGAACAATTGAAGGGCATGATGGGATGAGTCAACACAGATAGTCCATTTTTGCTTCTATGTCCATTGTCCAAGGTGTGACTGCTTTCTCAAAGTTGTTGTGTTGTTTGGTTTTGTTGTTACTGTCGACATCAGATAGTGGAGTGTATGCATCTTTCAGGGATGTATAAGAAGCTTATAAGAAGCTGTAATTGCATCTGCTGCTTTTGAAACAAATTGTTGTGCCAACCATGCTTCTTTTGGCCTGCTGTGAAGCTGCCCAAGGGGTGGGGTTGAGTCCTCACTTTTTATGTGTGTTGTTCATTCAGGCACCACATGGACTGCCAAATGCATTCAAGTAAAGAACAACACACTTTGGGAATTGATGGAGGCAGGGAATAAAATGCTCTCCCTTACACACCTCTGCCAGATTTCAGTGCTGTGGAGAGGGAGGAGAGACAGCAGGGGAGATGGGGGCTCTCTCTTTTTTACCCCAAACAAAGGCTGCTGCTGTGTGAAGATCCAGGAACCAGGAAATCTCAGAGACAGACCTTTAAATTAAGAAAGGGGTCCAAAGCTCTGGCTCTCAGACAAGCCTTGGCAAAGAGCTTTGAGGCTTTGGAAAGCTTCAGCTACCCATATGGCTTGAAATGGAAAGGATGTTACTGCAAGTGGTGGAGATGTATAATTAATAGGAGGAAAGACAGGACAAGAAAACTGGGAGAAAATATTAGTCTTGGATGCTGTCTAAGTAATACACACCGATGGCATTAATCTCGCTCATCTGAGAATAAATTTTCGCTATAAAGTGAATATAGTCTTTGTCTTGCATGGAACAAATGGGTTGGCGTATGGGACAGTGGGATTAGTCTACGGTGCAGATGGTCTGATTGATTTCCATGGTACTATGGAACGAAATCTTTTGAAAAGTTCCCCAGGAAAATGGTTCACGTCACAGGACATGTGGCGAATGCTTTGTTGTACCTCATGGCATGTAAAGACTTTCACAGATCAGAAGTATTCATAATAGTTTCAGAGCCAGAGTTTCTTGTCAATTTCAAAACAACTGAATTGTGTATCTGTGACGCATTAACGTTTTCAAATAGTCACACTTTCCCAACAAAGGCAGTGGCCTTTCAGTATATGAGGAAGTTTTTAGTTCACTGTACAGGCATACCTCCACTAACAAAGCCTCTGACAAAGAAGCTCCTCTATACAAAGTCCTTGTTCTGCCTTCTCAGCTCCTCCTTTCCTTTTGGTCCTCTATTTCACTACATTTTTGTAGCAATTCTTCATGTAGAGGATTATGGAGGAGGGCTGGACAAACAGATTTTCAGTATCCAATTGCAGTAGTGTTTGCAGTTTTCAATAAAGCTTGAGCTGGGAAAGAATGGAATTACAAGTCGTACTGTAGCCGTGTGCACCAGCCCACAATAGGCAAAGTGAAAAACTTCTGTCTTCACAATCCTTTATTGAGAAAAAGTGAAAAGGCGAAGTCAGTCTCCCTCCACAGCATATTAAACAACCATAAACCTGTATGCTTGGTCATCACAACTGAAATACAGAGGCCCTTGGTATCCATGGGGGTTTGATTCCAGGACACCACTTCGCTCCCATGGATACTATACTGTATATGTGCTTGTTCATGATCTTTTTGAAGATCAAGTGATCTTAAGAAGTCATTTAAAAAAACATATGCAGTGCTTATCTAACATGGTTGCTTCATTGCCCATGTGCGTATTGTGAATTTTGGATGAAAAGTTTACCAAAATATGTCGAACTGCTCTTGTTGTTTGCGGTACAGGAAGCTTTCCCTATTCTTTCCATGTTCTTACTGCATCTAGTACCAAATTTGTATTAAAGAAGCAATGCCCAGGAACACATCTACTTTATTAACTAAGGTATACTTGAGTTAGCAAATTGGAGCTCAGTAGAAACACATAAGACATTACTTGCTGGACTGGACCATATAGGTAGGGGGGATATACTTGTATGTTACTGTATGTATTTTCCTCCTATTCAGCTTAGAAAGCTAGCATGTCAGACAGGGTCTTTTGAGATTAATCCACTCCCTAACATGTTAGTTTGGTGTTTGTGTGTGTGTGGTTTTTGTAAACACAGAAAAAATTTCTGCTTTCTCACTATGATAGAACTTGAGGGAAATTCAATGAAATCAATTGGTTTCATGTTTAGGGCAGGTACTCCTTCACACTATTCAGCACTGATTTAAAGAATTTGCTAGTGCATGATGTAATGACTAATGAAAGAAATTCTAAAACACCAGACCTTTGAAACAACAGGTTACAGAGTAGGTAGGAACAGATTGTTGGGGCAATGAGGACACAACAAAGTGGCATTTCAAAAGGAATGTAAGGAGTGGGAAGAGTATTGCTTTCTTTGTGTATTAAATTATATTTTCTAAATGCTAAAATTGTTACTTTAAAGGAAATTCTTAACAGTTCTTGAGTACTAGTTGTCTTATATCATTTTCTTATCAATTCTAATTTTTCCCCTCCAAACAATATAGTAGGTAGGCAATAAAAAGCAATAAGTAATGTAAGAAGTAAAAATTATTTTTCAACAGTGTATAGCAGGGATGGCCAATATTTGAATCCACCTCGACCCAACCCTATCTGAATTTTTTTTTTAAGCTGAATGTCCACATGTACTAGACAGGTAGATGGAGGAGGATTTTGTCATGCTTTGTGGGGTGAGTCACAGACTGTTGTAAATATGTGTGTGTGTGTCTATCAACTTATGAGGATGCCATGAATTTCTCAGGGTTTTCTTAACAAGGAATATCCAGAGGTGTTTTTGCCAGTTTTGTTCTCTGAAATATAATCTGCAGCACCTGATATCCCTTTGTGGGCTCCCATCCAAGGGCTGACCCTGCTTACCATCCTAGATCAGATGGGATTTTGTGCCTTTGAGGCATTTAGACTTTTTAAAGGTATTTAAGTCAACTAAAGACAAGTGAAAGTTCTTTTCCTCAAATAAGTAGTGGCCAACAATAATTTCTAAAATTGTTTCTACATAGGGTTGCCTTCGAAGACTGCTTGGAAGCTTCAAGTAGTCCAATGGGTGGCAGCCATACTGCTTACCAGAGCAACATACAGAGAGCACCCAACCCCCCTCTTACATCAGCTCCACTGGCTGCCAGTCTGCTACTGAGCACTATTTAAAGTGCTGGCTTTAGCCTTTAAAACCCTAAATGGCTCCAGTCCAGCTTACCTATCCAAACATATCTCCCTTTATGAACCAGTTTGAGCACTAAGTTCTCCAGGGATCTGCCAGGGAGATCCTGCTCTCAGTCCTTCACAAGCGAGATTTGTGGAGATGAGAGACAGGGCCTTCTTGGTGGTGGCCCCTTGGCTGTGGAACTTCCTTCCTAGTGAGATCAGATAGACCCCCTTTTCTCCTGGCATTTAGGAAACAAGTTAAGACTTGGCTATTCAAACAGGTGTTCAGTGAGTGACAGAAATGCAATTTAACATCTTCTTATGACATGGTTAGAAATGAAGCAGCTGAATTTGACGACAAACTGATGCAGTGTGTTATTGTGCATTGGTTTTATTATGCTTAATATGTTAATGGTTTTAAATTGTATTTTATGTCTACTGTTTTGATGGTTTTATGTTATGTTTTAACAGTTTGCACAATTGAGGCATTGAAAGTTTGCCTAAATGTATGATGTACACTGCTCTGCGTCTCCTGCGGGATGAGAAGAGCGAGATATAAATGAAGTACCGGTAAATAAATAAAATAAACCAGGGAATTGTAAATCATGGAAAAATTATCCCCAACCATTATTTGGCGGGTTAGGAGAGCTTCCCCAGTATTTTTTAAATGGGTGGAAATCACACTGATAGGCTCAGAAAAAATCATAGAGAATAAGTCTACAATTTGTTACCATGTTTTTAATTACAGTGGCTAAATAGAATCTCCAGCATCAGTAAAATATGCTCTTATAACAGAAAATAAGACCAACTGCACTGTGGAAAATAGCCACAGAAAGAAGGTTATGGCCTGGATTTAAATATCCAGAGACATTTGACTGACCATTAGCCACTTTTTTTCTATCCTGGTCTGCTATTGAAATCAGAATGTTATATTTTAGCAAGAGCTCTTGGTGCTGTTTATTTGACCAAAATAGGACTCAAAGTGATAAATATGTTTTAAAAAAACCCCGGAAACAATTAGTGGTAAAAAAGGTTTGAAAACATTAAACAATCAATTCAATTAAAATGCTAAAGCCTCATGAAATGGGAAGATCTTTGCCTGCCAGCCAAAAGAGAACAGTGAAGCAACTGAGCCTCCCTCCGAGGTGAGTTCCATAACCTAGGAGCAGCCACTGAGAAGGGTCTCTCCCATTTCTTCACCCGTCAAGCTTGGGAGAGTGGTGGGTTGGTAAGAAAGCCTTATCCCAAAGGTTATAGAACCCAGACAGTCTAGTGTGAAGAAAAACAGGCTTCAAATAGTCTGGGCCATGCTGCATAATGCTTTTTAAGTTATAACAAGCACCTTACATTATGTCTGGAAATGGACAAGTAGCTGGAAAAGCTATTTCAACAAGGGAACTAATGCCGTCTATAACCAGCTTTATTCAGCAGTCTGGCAGCATTTTGGAAATGCTGAAGTGTCTAAACAGGTTCCAAAAGAAGTTCTAAGTACAGTATATTATAGTAATCCAAATGGGATATAATCAAGGCATGTTTAGCCATGGGTAGACCTGGCAAGAATGAAGGACAAAGCAGCGTGGAGGACAAAACAGAATCCTGAGGCTCCTAGAATCATAAAATTATAGAGATGGAAGAGACCACATGGACCATCCAGTCCAACTCCCTGCCAAGAAGCAGGAAAATTGCATTCAAAGCACCTGACAGATGGCCATCCAGTCTTTGTTTAGAAGCCTTCAAAGAAGTAGCCTCCTTCTTTGGAGGCTTTCCCACTAGTTTAATTGTGCAATTGCACTCCTTGCTACTAACTGCATCTCCAGCTTCAGGATTGTGTCCAAGAGTACACCAGTCTACAAGGATGACAATTTAGACACAAGGGCTGTTTTTGGGAGCACAGTGTAGGCAGACTGCATCCCAACATTTGAGCCTTCTCTTCCACTACTCTCCCCTCTGTGGGGTAGTGTATGTGGTATTTTCACTGTGTATTATGGAGGATTTTCAACTTTCAGCGGCATGCTAGCTAACAAGAGGGAGAAGGTCCAGATATTACACAAAAAACATATTACATGAAGGATCCTGAAATAGATCCCTCATGCAATACATGGGTCTGTTGTATTATAACATTATGTATGCACATCCTATTTTATAGGGAGTTAGGTAGACACATGAATAACAAACATATTTATAATGGTAGCAACTACCTTTGCCTTAATAGAAGCAAGGAAAGGGAATAGGCAAGGATGAATTGACATGTTGAGTGAGATAGACAAAATTTATTTGTCGTTTTGGGACATCTGTAGAGGAGACATGCCTGATTGTCTAGTAATGTTTCATGGGAAGCTTCCGCATATTTCCATATTTATTTCCCTTTCCCAATGGATTTTCCCTGTTCATTTCTCCATATGTCATCAAATGACTTGTGATTTAACATTTATTAGTCTGGCTTACACATTTAAGCAAAGATTAATCCTGAATACCTGCATTTCTTTTATTTGTGTCTCATAACTGAAGTAGTGAATTAATGAAGTGAGGACAAATATTGGGTGCTTCTAGAAGGATTAGAGAGTGAGTGATGCACAAAGAAGAGGAATGAATTAGAAAGTTCCCTCTGCTCTAGATATGTCTGTACTATTGTAACCATGGGAGATGATCCAGCAAGTTTTAGAACTGCATGCATAAGGCTCATTGAGTTCCCTTGCCTGGTTTTTTTAAAGAGTTAATAGTTGTAAACAATACTTTGAAATTACTTAAAAGTAGTTGCATTTTTAGTCACTATGTGAGCAGCCTCTGATTACTAGGAGTATGTTTGTCTCTAACAGAATTGTTGATATGAGATGTCATTTATCCTGAGTTGTTCTTCAGTAGGGAAGAACAACTCAGTCTTCCCTACTGAGTCTTGTTGGGTTGGGGTTGTTTGGGGGGGGGGGGCGGCATAAAACAGAATAGGGAAAATCAGTGAAGTTGGGTGCAAAGTTATCTTTGGTACTGCATTTTACATGCTAACCAGTGCAAGGCTTATATATACTGTACAGTATTTCATAGGGAAAGTTATAGAGTGTCTTTCACACATGGTGTCTAGTTTAAAATGGAAACATACACATGAAGGAAAATGAATGAGAATCAGCTGGATATTTGCAGGGAAACAGGGTGATGTAAAATTTGTCCGTGCATTAACAATTAGAAAACCCAAGGAAGATATCTTTGCCTCACTATCTCTCTTTGCTCCAATCTTTAGTGCTTACATTGTGTGCTGCCTTCTAACCAATGGCATCCTTTTGGTCCTCAAGAGTTGCTGTTTCTGTGGAGGCTTTGGGACCATTTTTGGAAATTGTTTGTGTGTCAGTTTAGAAAGGAAAGGCAGTCAGAAGATGGTGACAGAAAGATCAAATAAGTAAAGGAGGAGATCACTTAGTTTTTAGTCTAGCCAAGTAATTCCCAAACTCTAGTTCTCCAGGGATTTTGGATTTCAACTACTAGAAGCCTCAGTTGCCTTGGACCAGGGGTCCCCAAACTGCGGCCTGCGGGCCGTATGCGGCCCGCCGAGGGCATTTCTCTGGCCCGCGCGGCCTGGCCTGGCCTGGCCACGCCCACCCGGCACCGCTCCGCAAATTGCGGACACTTCCTTCTTCTCTCCTTCGGCTCCTCCTCCTCCTCAATCCGGAACAAAGCGGCGGCGGCATCGATGCCATTCTTCGCGGAGGGGGGAAGAGGCGGTGTGGAGATTTAAAGAGACAGCGGCCGGGAGATAGAGAGAAGAAGGAAGGGAGGGAGGAAGGCGAACACACCCCTCTGCGTTGGCGGCGTTGGCGTCCATGAGGGAAAGGCGCCTCCGTCGATACCGCCGCCGCTTTGTTCCGGATTGAGGAGGAGGAGGAGCCGAAGGAGACTGCTCCAGTGCCCCACTGCCTTGGCCCTCTTTCCGCCTCTTTCCCCAGAGGAAAGGGGCGGAGGGTTGATGTCTCGGGGGGCCCGGACATGAGAACAAGCCCCCGCAGCGCCGCTGTCAAAAGGTTTGGCACTTTTGGAATATCAGTGCCAAGTTTGAAGGTGAACTATAAATCCCAGCAAATACAACCCCCAAACGCCACCAGTGTTCACATTTGGGCATATTGAGTATCAATGCCAAGTTTGGTCCAGATCTATCATTGAGTCCACAGTGATTTATGGAGGCAGGTAAACTACAACTCCAAAACTCAAGGTCAGTGCCCACTAAACCCAGTATTTTCTGTTGTTCATGGGAGTTCTGTGTACCAAGACTGGTTCAATTCCATCATTGGTGGAGTTTATAATGCTCTTTGATTGCAGGTGAACTATAAATCCCAGCAAATACAACCCCCAAACGCTACCAGTGTTCACATTTGGGCATATTGAGTATCCGTGCCCAGTTTGGTCCAGATCCATCCTTGTTTGAGTGCACAGTGATCTCTGGATGTAGGTGAACTACAACTCTAAAACCAAAGGACACTGCCCACCAAACCCTTCCAGTATTTTCTGTTGGTAATGGGAGAACTCTGTGTCAGGTTTGGTTCAATTCCATCGTTGATGGGGTTCAGAATGTTCTTTGATTATAGGTAAACTATAAATTCCAGCAACTACAACTCCCAAATGACAAAATCAATTTTTTTGAGTGAAGGACATACATTGGGTTGTTACGTGTCCAGTGCTTTTTGTGTTCTGTTAATCCCACAAATGAACATTACATTTTTATTTATATAGATTTATTTCCTATATTTATACCCTGCCCTTCTCCCCCCCAAAAGGGGACTCATGCTTACATATTCCAAAAACCACTTTCAAAAATAGAATGTTTTCCTCATTTTAATTGGAACTATTTTATCTTCAGAAATGCTAAAACCATGCTTTAAGTTCAGATTGTAACAATAAAAATATACTCTGCATATCAGATATTTACATTACAATTCATAACAGTAGCAAAATAGGACATGTGCAGTGTGCATAGGAATTTGGTCATCGTTTTTTTTAAAAAAACTATAGTCCGGCCCTCCAATGGTCTGGGGGACAGTAATCCCCCCCCCGTTTAAAAAGTTTGAGGACCCCTGCCTTGGACAATGATCATGGATTCTGGAAGCTGAAGTCCAAAACACCTGGAAGACCAGGGTCTGAAAAGCGCTGATTTACTGTAGCTTACGGTGCCAGAGTAAAAAATAGAGATAGCTGTGTATAAGCAAGAATTTCAGCAGGTGTTTTTTTATTATACAGGTAACAACAGTGACTGAAAGTCCTGCTCATGCTCGGCCATCTAAACAACTATTCAGACACAGCAGCTATTTCCAGCTTTCACGCTGGCAATGCTAAAGAACTCCATAGCCAGATAGAACAGAAATTGAATCCTTCTTCTTCATCCTATCTAGCTCAGAACTCTGCAGTCAAAGACTTGGCTGAGGATAAGTGAGTTACTGGGCACCATTGAGACTTACTAGAGGCATTTCTATTCTGCTGTATCTGCTTATGTTTAAGCCAGTTTTTGTATATTCTGCTAGGAAGCTACATCCTTGTATTCTTTTATTTCATCCATGCTTCTACAGTTTTGAACACAGGTCTCACAAAATGATTTATCTATGAGGAAAGTAAGGTTGCTCTGCTTTAAGGAAATGAATAATTTTAATGTTTTTCTCAGTGTAACCAAAATGAATTATTTAATATTGTAACCTTGATGGTTAGCAATCCTAATATGCTTAGAGAGAATATTTGTTTTTTGTGATTCCCTATATTGTTTCTGAAGGGGAAAAATGGTTTGTCTGGAACAGGGCAGAGCTGGGGATAGGGTTTTGAGATGTGTTAGGTACTTCTGCCTGTTTTTTGTTTTCATAATTTGAGTACTAGGGCCAAGGCTTTCCTATTTCAGGATCAAGGCAGCTGGGAGCTACATAATTTAGTTCCTAGAGTTCTGAGTGAGATCTGTAATAGATAAGGCCATGTCTTAAATAAGGAGTTTGACATGGAGAAGGCCTGTGGATTCTTTAAGTGTCTGGGGAATATGAGTAATATTTGTGAGGGGAAAATACCATGGATATGCGAATTCTCCAGGAGATTTAAAGATCTTTTCTGACAGCTTGAGTGCTTACAAATATAAAACCAATTAGGCTACAATAAAACATTGATTTCATTTTTTTTAGAATGGATTCTAGGGGAAAGGAGCTATCTTTAGATAAAAGTAAAGGTTTCCTCTTGACATTAAGTCTAGTCGTGTCTGACTCTAGGGGGTGGTGCTTATCTCCATTTCTAAGCTGAAGAGCTGGCGTTGTCCGTAGACACCTTCAAGGTCATGTGGCCAGCATGACTGCATGGAGCGCCTTTACCTTCCCACCAGAGTGGTACCTATTGATCCACTCACATTTGCATGTTTTCAAACTACTAGGCTGGCAGAATCTTGGGCTAACAGCGGGAGCTCACCCTGCTGCCTGGATTCGAGTTTCCTTTTGCAGAACTCAGATTGAAAAAGCTGTACCTTCCTTATTTTTTCTCGTTATGCATACATCATAATGACAATGGACAACCACATCCATTATTGGAACTTCTAGTCGTATTGGCTGAGCCATCCGTGTAAATATAGCCCTTCATTAAAACTGTGTTACTGGCACAAGCTTTGCAGGAAACAACACGGTTTCTTTTGGGATTAATATGTGATGTTTGGAATAAGCATGCTCCAAGAGAACATCTTTCTTTTTCTTGCTAATTTAAAAATGAAACAAAAAACTGGTCACATTAGTAACATCTCTTTAGAATGAGAAAACACAGAAAGTGTACTGCCAGATAACCCTGGAAAGGGAAATATCATCATTTCAGGCCAGTAGAGATTTTTTTTCTTGTAATCAAATGGCTTGCCTCCTGCTCTGGATGTCTTGGCTTTTCAGCTTGAAAATTATATGTTTCTTTGTCTATAACCTTTGTTGTCTTGACTATGTAGGTGGATTTATAACTGCATGGTTGCTATCACATGGGAGGAGGGAGCATGTATTGCATTCACTCCTCAAAGCACCATAGCAACCAAAAAAATTGTCCTCCTTCAGAGTCTTAAGCAACAGCTGAGCAGCCGCAGGTCTGCCAAGGAATGACTCATTCACCTTGGCAAAGTGCAGACCTGCTCCTGGTTTTGGACTGGCAGGAAATCTGTATTTCATTGGGCTTCCTTTCAAAAAAAGGCAAAGTGCTGATTTATTTGTCCACTTTGTGTATGAGAGTGAATGAAGAGAAAGCTGCAGGGCCAAACAGGCAAGCCAATACATGATACATATGTCTTCATAGAATACAGCCACTCATTATTAAAGCGACAAGAAATGATAAACCATGGCTGAAAATCCTACATGTGTGTTAGTATTATTTCATCAAATGCATCGGCACATTTTGAAACTGGGTAGCATTAAAATGTATATTGAAGAGGCAGCCTTTTTGAAAATTATATTTGGGGGTATAGTTGCTAAAACTGTATATGTGTATGGTGAAGGAACCCTGCTGCTTTCGTTGTAAAACAGCAATAGCAGGATACAGATTATCCAATAGTTCCCATAGGAAGCTTTTTCCTATAATGTCTTTCCTGCTGTAGCGCAATGTCAAGATTACTGCAGAAGGTGGCAGATGTTAAGAGCAATAACAAGTCTCTGAAGAAATCATGGGGAGATAGGAGGTTTTTATCCCTTCGCATCAAATCTGGGATCCCCCAAGCTTTGACACAAAACCCAGCAGAGGGGGATTTTTTTTGTCGTAATCTACAGCCCTTAGGACATGCTTCCAGGAGACCATAGGATTTAATCTCTTTAAACTGTTTTACTTTATGAAAATAAGTTATCAGTCTAGGTAAAGGTTTTCTCCTGACATTGTCTAGTTATGTCCGACTCTGGTTGTTCGTACTCATCTCCATTTCTAAGCCGAAGAGCCAGCATTGTCTGTAGGCACCTCATGGACCGCTGATACCTTCCCACCAGAGCGGTACCTGTTGATCTCACATTTGCATGCTTTAGAACTGCTAGGTTGGCAGAAGCTGGGGCTAACAGTGGGAGCTCACACTGCTCCCTGGATTCCAAGCTGTGACCTTTCGGTCAGCAAGTTCAGTAGCACAGCGCTTTACCCACTGCACTACCGCAGGCTCATTATCAGTCAACTCCTAAGATTTTATGGAGACTCTCCCCTTATATACTGACCACCTCATTTGCCATCAGTTGAACAAAGTTTCCAGCTTATTAAATTGTTATGCCCATTCTCAGTTGCTGTCAGATGAAACTTCCTTGAGAAACATGTGTATGTTGCCTCTTCCCTTTAAATATCAGAATTCACGTTTTGGTGCACAATGTCTCTTCATTCTTGATTTCCAACTGCAGTTAAGCTTTTAAGTACATGACCTACATACCCTAAAATTACGAGAGCCCATCTGATCTTGTAGGCTGAGCAGAATTAGCCCTGGTTAGTACTTAGATGGGAGACTACTAAAGATTACCATGTTCTGTAGGTATATTTCAAAGGAAAGAACTAGTAAAACAATCTCTACCACTTCATCACACTAGAGAAAAAAATCCACTTCAAAACTGGTTTCTGCCTCCTGCATAATTCTCGGATTTGTAGTTTAGTGAGGCTGTTAAAGGCTCCTTCCTAAACTACAAACCCCAGAATTCTTCAGGAATATTAAGTGGATTTTTTCTCTTGTGTGATAAGGACCACTTTTCTAGCCTAAAAATACCCTACAAAATTCATAGGGTCACCATAAGTTGACAAGCGACTTGGACGCACATATACATGCACATCCCTTTATAGTAATATTTGGTTTTATGTTCTGCAATGTCTGTCTTATTATTTAGTGAGAGGATACAGTTCTCAGGTTGGGGGCCCACAATTAAAGAAATGACATGCTTATTTTACAGAGCTTACTACATATTATCACCCCAAGAAATCAGGTACCATCCATCAGGGTCTTCCTGGGACTAGATGCTTGTCCTGATTTGCTTGGTGATCACTTTAGTTTCCAGGCTTTGCTTCCTTACTTAATTTCTAAGCCTCAAGAGCTCTGGTCTTTAAACTTTTTGATTGAGGAAGAACTTTAGCTCACACCACTATTTCTAGCAATAGCTTGGTTAGGTCAAATGAATAAAAACTGCCTCTAGTGTCCTATTCTACTAGTTATTTTCAAACCCAGTTAGCACCACAGCAGGAAGAAAATCACACTTTGTGTTCTGACCAGGGAGAGCAATTTGTGGAGATCATTCTGAGTCCTCTTTCTCTTTTTTTTTAAAGAGGAAAATTTGTAATGGAGCAAAGGCTGTTGGATATTTTGCCATCTCTAAGCTCCCAAATTGCAGGAAATCATTTTGTATTGATCTGGGGATGCCTAGAAGATAACAGAAGTAGTATCAAAGACAAAATACCTTCTAATCGAATCTTGTTATTTTGTTAATCTTTTACAGGTTCTTTCCGAAATGATGGCTTAAAAGCTGCAGATGTCCTTCCCATACTAAAGGAAAAAGTTGCCTTTGTCTCAGGTTGGTATATGTCTCCTTTCTTTTCAGTACTGTGGCAGTTCATTGCATTTGCGAAAATGAGAGAAACATAAAAGTATTGCAATATAAACATAGTTTTAAAGTTCCATGTGTCTGTAAAATATTACACATCAGATTCCCGTCTCCTGAGTCTTAAGTAGTATTCTAACCATGCAGGTGTCAGTCTAATTTGGTTCCGTGGAAACTGTTTCAGCCCAGATTTCCCCTTATGCACAGCTGTTAAAGATGTAGAGGACTTTTATGAAATGTACAGAAGGTATTTGCAGATGTTACGTTACTGAACTTTGCAAATAGCAGTGACAAAAGACATGAGCAAGGCTCTAAGAGAAACATGACAGAACAACCATGTGGCTGTTTCGTGCACATTAGGGAATAAGCTCCATGGAACACTCCCTCCAGTGTTGCCTACCTGTGTTCTTTACATACCAATAGGCAAGGTTTGGGGTGGTATGGTAGCACCAGTGGTCTATTGTGATTCTCTTTCCTTGACCTGCCAACCATCCCACAATCTATCTGTTTTCCCTATGGGTATTTAAAGTAGAGTACTGTTTCTTTTTCTGAATTAGTCAGTGTGGTCCGAGGGGTGGTATAGGTATCTCTGCGCTTCTTTTTATTGCGAGATTGCAACAACTCTGATTCTGATTAGGAGTGAATCAGTGCTTCAGTAGAAGCACCCGGTGGCACAATGGCTTAAACCCTTGTGCCGACAGGACTGAAGACCGACAGGTCAGAGGTTCGAATCTGGGGAGAGCACGAATGAGCCCCCTCTGTCAGCTCTAGCTCCCCGTGCAGGGACATGAGAGAAGCCCCCCACAAGGATGGTAAAACATCAAAATATCTGGGTGTCCCCTGGACAACGTCCTTGCAGATGGCCAATTCTCTCACACCAGAAGCAACTTGTAGTTTCCTGATCAAAAAAAAAAATAGGGCTCAGAAACTCTACAGTGTGGTTGCGTGACAGATCGGTTAAAAGAATCATTCAAAATATGCTGATGGGTGTTAATGGTTTCCTGATGTGTTTTTGTGTGTGTGTGGATTTTTCCTGGCACCACAGCAGATGGTTGTATCAAAGTAATAGTGAATCTCTAACTGTGTGGTGGGTAGTATTATTCCTGAGTGCCCTGCTTTGCTGAGTAGAGCCAAATGAACTTGCTAATTTTCATGGAAATGGGCCATCACTAGACATAAGATTTGCAAGAAATCCGGATCAAGACTATCCAAACATGAATTAGAACCCATTTGAAGACCTAGTCCTTGTCAGTGAGGTTAATGATGAAAATATTCTTTTCAGACTCCATTGCACTTGCAGTGGAATTTTTCTGGGAGGTCAAAGGCTTATTCTGACCCAGGAGAAAGAAACATAGGTCACTTGGTAGCTCATTATGACCAGTCTGTGTAAACTTGGGATACTTCATTTTATGTTGATTCAGTTTCTTCTTCAAGAGTAGATTTACAAAATGGCACCAAGGTGCTCTAGTTTGATGACATGGTCCATTACCCCTTGGTGTACCTCGGGTTTCTATTATATTCCCCATGTTATGCAACATGAATGAAACTACTGGAAAAGATTGCCTGGAGCTGAGGATTTAGTGTCACCATGACTTGAATCCATTCCCATCATGAGATGCTAATTTAAAATGTAAACGGCTTTCCCAGAATTCAGGCAGAGGTGATGTGGAATGTTGTCAGCATACCATTGACACTAAGTCCCAAAACTCCAATTAACCTTTTCTAAAAGTTTCATCCATTTTTTTGTGGACAAGATGGAACTCTGAAGATAAGGCAGAGATGTTCTTACCAGCTGTTAGAAATTGTGGAAGTTGAAGTCCAGAAACACCTGGAGGGCCAAAGTTTGCCTATGCCTGGTGTAGATGCATCCCAGAAACTTGAATGCCTACTTTTTAAGGGTGCGCAGAAGAGGATCTTCAAGCAGTCTCCGAATTACAAATATCCAGCTTACAAATGACTCATAGTTAAGAATGCGGGTGAGACAACAGGAGGTGAGAGAAATCTGCCCCTCAGAAAGGAAATTCACTCCTGAAAGAGCTATCATGGGGAAAAGGTGTCTCCACTAAAGCTTTATCACCAATCCTTATTTTTACTACAAGCCAGTTTTTTTTTCAAAATCCAATTATCATAGGGAGAGAAAGCCAACTGAAATCTTCTGAACGGGGGCACAGATAGCAAAACACACACCACAGGGGTGTTAACCTTTCCCAATGCTATCCAAAGCTGATGTCTGTCTGTCTGTCTGTCTGTCTGTCTGTCTTTCTCTCTCTCTCTCTCTCTCTCTCTCTATGGCTGGGGTTACATTTTAAAATGTACTTGTTTTTTTAGTTGTTTTAATGTGTTTTTAATTTATTTGTGTGTGTGTGTGTAATTGTAATCTTAGTTTTATTTTTGTTAGCTATTTTAAGTATTTGACAGACAAAATATCAATTTGATAAATAATTAATGGAATTTATTTCCATATCAATCTGTTTTTGAGAGTCACAAAAATGATGCACTAGTCAAAAGCCCATATCCTGCTCCCATCTTTAAAAATTATTTTGAATAATGTATTTTGAATCACACAGTGGTTGGATTTTGAAAAGCTTTCAAATATACTAATCGAGGTAGCTAATACACAATAATCTTATAGTTCACCTAAGAATATCCACTGGATTGTATAGTTTATAATATGGGTCATAAATGGCAAAGTTGTAGCATGCTGCAAGCTGGATTTGACTACCACACTCAAGCAATTTCAAGTTTAACGTTAAAGCTTTCTTTGTAATTTGCATATTTGTATTTAATGCTAAGTCTGGACCATCATCAAGGCCACACTTCATATAATTCCTCCAATTGCATTTTCTAAGTATTCTCTTGCAACATGCTGATCTTGCAACATGAGCAAAAAAGCCAATTGGATGAGTAGGCCTTTGACCATGATAAACATTCAAAACATTGCTCCTTGGTAGCTGGATAGATATCGGAAAGGAGATGTCATTCTGTCCTGGTGTGTCATGAGTCACATACTCTTTAAGTTTCAGCCTGACCTGATGTTGTTTAGGTTGCAGATAGGGTGAAAAAAATAACTGTATTCAGTCCGTAAATTCCTCTTCAGTTTCTTTTAAAGAGGTATCAGACAAGTGCACTCTGGACAGCTCTTGTCTGATTGTCTCACTGCTTTGTCCCTGCATGAAAAGGCAATCATTTCTGACCCAGCCAGCTCAATAGCAGCCTTGCCACCTACACGGCCCCTGTCAACCATCTGCTGATATAATAGATAGAGGCAAGGCTCGCTGGTGGCTTTTTAAGATGGAATGTGTGAATCTTTGCAGTCTGTTATAACAACCTAAGGAGCACTATCCTTTAATCTGGAATCCAAGCGCTGTCTTGAGTGCTCAGATCTGCAAGTCTGTAGAAGAGATTTCACAGAATGTCTTCACTGTCTGACTGGGAATTTGGAAGAAATATTCTATGGAGCAAAAATTAGTTTTCGTCACCAAAATACTGCCTTCTTCATCGTAGCTTATTTCTCCCTTCTTTCCTGTTATACCTCTGGCTAGTGGTCCTCTTCAATGTACCCATTCCTTTGCTGCTCCCTCTTTTGAGTCATTGTGGCTATACGCCTTCAAGTCAATTCCGACTCTTATCACAGGGATTTATTGACATGATTTGGGCAGCAGGGGTTTGTCATTGCCATCCTCTAAGGTTGACCAAGTGTGACTTGTTCAAGATCACCCAGCAGGTTTCTATGCCTGACCAGATATTTGAACCATGGTCACTTGGAGTCCTAGGGCCCTTCCACACAGCCCTATATCCCAGAATATGAAGGCAGGAAATCCCACAATATCTTATTTGAACTGAGTTATCTGAAACCACACTCAGATAATGTGGAATTTTCTGCCTTGATATTCTGGTATATAGGGCTGTGTGGAAGGGCCCCCAGACTGTCATGTGCAAGGACTCATCCGGTATCAAGGGCTACGGTTTATTCAAAGAAACACAAAATAAGCCAAGCCCATATTATTTACTTACAAATAAAATGAATGCCATTAATCTTTCAAAGGTCTGGCCAACAAAGCAGAACTGCAGCACACAGCTGGAGTAATGATGAGCACAAGCCAAGGACAAAAGTCCAGTTAATGCAGACAAGCTGAGTACTATTTAGCCAGTTCAGCAGCAAGAATGAACAATAGCCAAAGTTACAGTCCAGTAGTTAGATGGCAGAAGTTCACTTATCAAGAGGTCTTACTCATAGAATAATGTTCACGACTTCAAGAGTACAAACCTAGGTCAGAGTTCCAGAGTCAAGTCAGATACTCAGACTGAAGTCCAAGTTCATAAATCACAGCCAGGAAATTAGTCCAGAATTCAGGGTCAATGATTCAGGATTCAACAGGATCAAGAATTCTTACTCAGGGGAAGCAGAGCCAAGATCAGGATAAAAGTACCAAGGTACAATATTATCTGCTAAGGAAGCTCTATCTCTTCCAGACCTCTTTTTGTCATGAGATCTCAGCTGCTACTCATTTCAGAAAGCCTACATAGATAATCTCAAAAGCCTCCAGGCAGTGGTTCTCAATCTGTGGGTCCCCAGATGTTTTGGCCTACAACTCTCAGAAGTCCAGGCCAGTTTACCAGCTGTTATGATTTCTGGGAGTTGAAGGCCAAAACAACTGGTTGAGAACCACTGCTTTAAGAGGAAGTCTTAATAATGCTTTCCGAAAGGGGAAGGTCATATTAGCCCCTTCCGAGCTTGCAGCAATACTGAGACGATTCCTTCTTTGCTGGAGACCTGCTCCCAGCAGCAGCTGAGCTAGGCCAGACAAACTGCTGGCCATGACATAGACCAGCATTCAAACTACAGCACTACACTAGATTTCACTTATGTTAGGACATCTTGATGTAACATCCTCATCTTTGCAGGACATCTAAATGATGTGAGGATTTATTTCCCTTAAAATCTATAAATACAATTCACTTCCCACAAACCCCTTTCTTTAACCTTTTCTCCAAGATTGTGGAGCTTCAGGCTCTAGGGCCAAATCTTGGCCTCATGGGGTGTAGATCTTGCCCTCCTGTCTATAACTGGAAATGTTCCACAAAATGAAGAGGAATCCTTGATGTTACTCTGTGAAAGGCAACTTCTCTGCACTTTCCAAGCATATTTGATCATATCTCATTTCATAAGCAAATTATATACATATGAATATCAATTTTCACAGGGTTTAGGGGAGCAGGATTCTCATGTAAATGGAAAAATCAGAATATAAATAAGAATTGTGAACACTTTTTTAAAGTCTGAAAGAACTCTTCTCAAGGCCTTTCTTGGCCTTCCAGTGAAAGTGTACAATCAACTTGCACTAGATGCTGGCCAAAGAATCGTGTTGGAAGACCAAAAAATGCCTAGAGAAGATTGCTGATATAATACTGAGCTGTGGGAGCAAGGGAATTTGTTTAAGAGAAGAGGCAAATTAAACATTGAGCTGTAATAATTCTAAAAGTGTAATTAACCACTGGAATCTTCTGCACTTGTAGAATCTCTCCAACAAGTGACTAGCCATTTAGGCTTGCTTCTTCCTTCATTTGGGTAATGGAATGGTCCACTGACAAATTAGTTCACTGTGGATTCATTGGCACTATTTTCCTTTGCATATGTTTTAGCCATAACTATAATAGCAGAGTACTTAACTTTCATTTCTCCTTGTATAATTTCCAGATGTCCTCAAAGGCATGCACCTGTTTTCAGGCTGAAACAAACTTTAAAGGCTTTCCTTTAACTAGCTTGGTCAGGGTTAATATCTTAGGTAAATTCAATCGAACATGTACATTTTGAGACAAAAATACACACACAAGCACAAACACAACTAATTTGAAAAAGTATGGAAATATAGCGACTCAGATTCAGGAATTAACGCATTAAGTCTCACTGGATTTATTTATTTATTTATTTATTTGTCGTGTCAGAACAACCAGTCAAATTATATTACATTTCTAACAGAACAAAGCAAACAAGCAGATTACAAAATTTGTGAGTATGAGAGTTGATTAAATGTCCTTTGACCAGTATCTGGCCACTTGGAGTGCCTCTGGTGTTGCTGCAAGAAGGTCCTCCCTTGTGCATGTGGCAGGGCTCAGGGTGCATTGCAGCAGGTGGTCAGTGGTTTGCTCCTCTCCACACTCGCACGTCGAGGATTCCACTTTGTAGCCCCATTTCTGAAGGTTGGCTCTGCATCTCGTGGTGCCAGAGCGCAGTCTGTTCAGTGCCTTCCAGGTCGCCCAGTCCTCTGTGTGCCCAGGGGGGAGTCTCTCATTGGGTATCAGCCATTGGTTGAGGTTCTGGGTTTGGGCCTGCCACTTTTGGACTCTCGCTTGCTGAGGTGTTCCAATGAGTGTCTCTGTAGATCTTAGAAAACTATTTCTAGATTTAAGTCGTTGACGTGCTGGCTGATACCCAAACAGGGGATGGGCTGGAGATGTCTCTGCCTTGGTCCTTTCACTATTGGCTGCTACTTCCCGACGGATGTCAGGTGGTGCAATACCGGCTAGACAGTGTAATTTTTCCAGTGGTGTAGGGCGCAGGCACCCTGTGATAATGTGGCATGTCTCATTAAGAGCCACATCCCCTGCTTTAGTGTGTTCCACACTGGGCATGCATACTCAGCAGCAGAGTAGCACAGCGCAAGGGCAGATGTCTTCACTGTATCTGGTTGTGATCCCCAGGTTGTGCTAGTAAGCTTTCGTATGATATTGTTTCTAGCACCCACTTTTTGCTTGATGTTCAGGCAGTGCTTCTTGTAGGTAAGAGCACGGTCCAGAGTGACTCCCAGATATTTGGGTGCGCTGCAATGCTCCAGTGGGATTCCTTCCCAAGTGATCTTCAGAGCTCGGGATGCTTGTCTGTTCTTGAGATGAAAGGCACATGTCTGTGTTTTAGATGGGTTGGGGATCAGTTGGTTTTCCCTGTAATAGGCAGTAAGAGCACCTAGAGCTTCAGAGAGCTTCTGTTCAACCATCTCAAAGCTCCCTGCTTGAGCAGTAATGGCACGATCATCAGCGTAGATGAAACTCTCTGTCCCTTCTGGCAGTGGCTGGTCATTTGTGTAGATGTTGAACATGGATGGGGCAAGCACGCTCCCCTGAGGCAGGCCGTTCTTCTGTTTCCGCCATCTGCTTCTCTGACCCTGGAACTCAACAAAAAAGCTCCTGTTTTGTAACAAGTTTCCTATGAGGCGGGTGAGGTGGTAGTCCTTTGTGATATTATACATTTTCCTCAGGAGGAGGCGGTGGTTCACAGTATCATAGGCTGCTGACAGGTCTATGAAGACAGCTCCTGTGATCTGCTGCCTTTCAAAGCCATCTTCTATGTGCTGAGTGAGGTTCAACACTTGCGATGTGCAGCTTTTGCCTTTTCTGAAGCCAGCTTCCTGTGGGATCAGACATGGGTCTAGTTTTTCCATAATTCTATGCAAAATAAGTCTCTCCAGAACTTTGTAGAGGTGGCACAACAGGGAGATTGGTCTGTAGCTTTTTGGGTCATTGCGGTCTTTGCCTGGCTTCAAGATGGCTATGACTCTTGCTTTCCTCCAGATTTTGGGGATCTGACAGGATGCAGTGCAGGATCCAGTCTCACTGGATAGAGCAGTGGTTCTCAAACTGTGCTCCTCCAGATCTTTTGGACTTCAGCTTCCACAATTCCCCACAGCAGGTAAGATGGCTAGGTTTTCTGTGATCTGAAGTCTAAAACTCCTGGAGGAGCACAGTTTGAGAAACACTGGGGTAGAGAGTCACATACCCATCTATCCCTAACTGTGAGTTTGGCCTGCTCTGTTTGATTTTATGCATTACCTGGAAATGCCTTTGATACTGAACTTCTAAAAAAAATCAATATTTTTCAAGCAATGTTTCACTTGAATGTACCTTTAATGGGTTTTAAACATTTGTTCTTTTAATTTATGCTGCAAACTGCTTACAACCCAGAAAAGAGAGATACTAAATAGATTCACATCTTTTGGTGACCAGAGTACAGAGGCAAGAAAAATAACTGACCAACTTATGTATGGCATACCTCTTGCTTGTAAAGAAAACATACCACCTTTGGGCTTATAATTGTGGAATACGTGCTTGTTTAATGCAAAATCAATAGCAAAAAGATCATTTAAGAAAATATATTGAAAATAAACCATTTGTTTTGCCAGTGAATAAATGTAGCTGAAAAACAAAAAGACATATTCTGTCCCTTTAATTCTCTTTGTAGGAACCATTCATAAATATCTGTTACTTCTATGGGATAATAGTAGTTATTTTATATTCAGGTATCTTGAATTTTGAATGCTCAAACCAAATTGTGCGGTAAGATGCTATCTTAAAATTAGCCAGACCACTTCTCACCTCCTGGAATGCTGTGTCCAGGATCAAAATATTAGTCAAGAGAAATTCTCTTACTGTGAGCATCTTCAATTTTTGTCCGAAGCATTCAGATTTGAGGGCTCAGTTGAGATACTCTGGAAATCAGGAGACAGGGCCTATATGTTTTAACTTGTATTAGGCCAAATATAAATACCAGAAACCTGACCTTGCTCTGTTCTTGGCTAACAGGATAGTCGTTCCTGCTTGTTGTTCCTTTCTTAAGTCCCCCATCCAGGCTTTGAGATGCAGATTTCTTTTCCTCTTTTCCAACTTCCCTTCCTCTTTCTAGCTCTGATCCTCATTCTTGGCTTGATTAAGGACCTTTCCCCAGCATTCAATTCATGGGCAATCAAGATTGACCAGGACTGTAATGCCCTGCAGTGCCTCGTATTTGGTGGGACCATGGTTGCATCTACATTGTAGAATTGATGTGGTTTGAAACCACTTTAACTGCCAGCATACAACTCCTATGATTCCATAGCAGTGAGCCATAGCAGTTAAAGTGGAGTCAAACTGCATTAAATCTACAGTGTAGAGTCAACCATTACATACACTCATGTATGAAGAATTTATTTCTCGTGAATTGTCTGTACATGTGAACTGCTGATTGATATGTTAAAACTGTGAAACAACCACGTTTCTAATGTATAAGTGTATTGGACGTATAGGGATAACTCTGCTAAAATAAACTGTAAACTGGAAGATTAAAGACAGCATTCCTTGCAGCTCTCTCTTAGCTGTGAGAAACAACAGCCACAAATGTAATCAAATCAAGGCCCATCTTCCATTACAAGATTTTGTGTTAAGGTTTCCATGGAAATTGGCATAGTACAGGTTGATTCACTCCTCATTAACAAGGTACAAACTGTTTGGGATTAAGCATTAATTGCCTCAGAGCAATCCTGCTCACCTGGGGTGGTGAGATCTGTTGTTCAGGTCAAATTACAAGCGAGAATATTGAACCTCCAATTCAAGTATAAAGTTAATGACTGCTCATTATAGAAATGTTCGTAACTGTGCTTGTGCACAGTGAGATTTCTAGACATGTGAATTCTCACAAAACAACAAAAATACACCATGTGTTCTGTGCAGAATTACATTTTTTCTATGCCTACTAAATGCTATTAGAATATTCTTTTATAATGGAGCTGGGGATAGTTTTGTTTTCCATAGGGATGCAATGAATAGTCATAACATTTCTCATTCATGGTGCAATAAGATGCTTTGTCACATTAAAGCACCATGTTGAGTAACTGACCATTCCTAAGACATTTCCTTATGAGCCTGCCAATGTTTTGGGAGACGATGATCTCTTTCTCACCATCTTGACAAGTACATTTGGAGGAATATGGGAAAGGGTCTCTGCTGTAGCTTCTTTATTGTCTTTTCACAAGCAGGTAAGACCATTTTTTATTTTGATAAAGGATTGCTAGACATTTAACTGTGGTATTTTAATTACCTTAAATCCTATACCAGAAATCACATTGAATCCCATACTGAGAAAAAGGTGGAATAACAACAACAGCAGCAGCAACAACAACAATATCAACCTGTTGTGTGAGAATGAGACAATGGGTCCCTTCTTTTATCTGTGCAAAACACTTCCTTCATCCCCCCAACTTTGTGAATCGAAACATCCACACTTACAATCTCCGTAGGACAGGTTTATTGTTGAAAAATGCTGACAACTTGTCCTGTTACTGCATGTATTTTTGCAATATTAGATGAGTACTGAGGCCAAGAGACAGAGCTGCCCAAACAAAACCATGACTCAGTGATAGAGGACTCCATAGCACAACCAGTCATAAAAAATTGGCCAGGTTTCTATGACAGAATTCTGTTGAGCACCAAAGCAACAGCTTTAGATCTATTTCACTATAGGACACCAAGGATGATATGAGCAGTGAAGAACACTTTTAATTTCAATTACCTGAACAACCAGCCAGAACAGACAAAGAGGGAAAAGCTCTCTTTTCTTTTGTCTTTGCATTCTGTTTCCTTTCCCTTTGAGAAATGTTCTTCTTTTACCTTCACCAGGGTGGGGAAAGAGCAATTTTGATATCCTCAGAGCCATTCTTCTCAATGAGTTTTCTAAGTATGTGCTTCTGAAAATACGTATAGGGTTGCATAGTGTTTTGGTACTACTGAAAATGTCTTTTTACCTGTACTGTACATTTCATGGAATCTGTAGATTGTGTGATGATTACAGATGAAGGCAAGCTGCCTGTGTGCATCCTTCAACTGTGAACACTACCTCAACAGATTTGTGGAACTTAATTATTAGTAGGTCAATTCCCACCAGAGAAGCTGTTCTACTTGCAATAGGAAACATATCCCGCTTAAGTACCATAAAGGGAGAGGAAGCCTTTATCGGGAAGCTCCATTTCAGTTGTTTATTTTTTTTCAGTTTGACTCACATAACGTAATGTGCTTCCTATTTTTTTCCCTAATAATCTTTTAAAAACTTTTCTGCAGGTGGCCGTGATAAACGAGGCGGTCCCATCTTGACATTTCCAGCACGCAGCAATCATGACAGAATAAGGCAGGAAGACCTTCGGAAACTTGTGACTTACTTGGCTAGTGTACCGAGGTAAAAGTTCAAAACAACAACATTGGTGGAGAGAATATATTGTTTGTTGGCAAGCTGCTCATTTTCCTATATTGGCCTTTGGTACTGTTTTTGCTCATACTAGCACCTCTCCCTTTCACTTATCCTCCAATTATATCTTAACCAGTCAGTCAAATGGAATAGGGACATAGAGACACACATACGCAACCACATAAAAGAAGAAATCCCAAAGATACCCCCTTTAAGAGAATGGGAAAATAGATATGCTGATAATGGATAAAATAACTCTATTATTAAGAGGAGAACTATTAGATAACGTTGTTAATGAATGGCAACCAATGATTCAACATCTCAATGTAAAATTAAGCTAAAATGTATATAGAGGATCATATAAGATGTAGACAAGGAGGAAGTGGATGTTAAACAAGAGTCTATGATGCTTTTATATGTATTATATAAATAGTAGACTGTGCCCCCTTAAAGGATATATATTATCTGAGAAATGATTATGGAACACTAATAGATGGAAAGTATTGCACTGTATGCGAAAAGCACTTGCAAATGTATGTCTGTTTGAATAAATAAATAAATAAATAATGTAAAGAGAAAGGAGAACATGGTTGGGTATGGTTAGGGGTTTAGCTTTCTTTTTGTGGCATACACAAATAGGCTGCTGCTTATTTTATTCTACATTTGCAGATTAGAAAAAGAGAATGGGGTGAGGTTTTTAAAATGCATTTTCACTAATTGGACTGTGGAATCTGGATTGACTAGGACAAATAAAAATTGCAGTCAACAGAGTTGCTTGTCTTCATTATGCCCTGCATTTAGCAATGATAAAAAGTGGCTTAATCTAGACTAACGTCAGCCTATTTATTTGGAAATAAGCTCTGAGGTGTGTTTTTTTGTTGGATTTTTGTTTCTTCCAAATATTTCTTCTTTTTTTTTTCTCCCTTCAAAATGTAATTCCAGCATCATGCTGATGATACAGTGCATGGTGGCTGGAGTGGGAAAGGGAGAGTGCTGATTCCTGATTCCCCTATAATTCATCACATTGCTCCGTTCATTCTTTTCATTTGTGGGTTTGATCTACCAAGTAATTTACTCTTCCTATCATCTGGTTTAACATTCGATCTGTTGAAATGGGTACTTATCCTGTAATAATCACTATAATTTTAAACACTTGTCTCCCATTGCTCAACTACTGTGTGCTGATGAAATCATGATGTAAAAAGAAATCTTGAATCTGTTTCTATGATGATATCCGAAGGGATTTTTACATGACTTTAGCAGTTCATATGCATAGATAATCTGTAAACTAGTGAAAGACACAAACTAAGCATTGTGGCAATCTGTACATGCACAGCATGGTTTAAATAAAATCTGAACATAAAATCAACAAAAAATGCTAACTTGACTGTATAAAAGTCCAGAAATAAAATCAAGTAATTTGGGGCCACACAATCAAAGGAGAAATATGGTTTAGATAACTCAATGCATATTCTTGTTATGCATATTAGCAAGGCAATGTTTTATAAACCTGCAGATAAAATTGCTTGTATCCACTTGGACTTGGATGCTGTGGTTTCCCCTTCTGGGATGCCTCTCTGGAATAGATCTGGAGTCCTACTTGGAGGGGTAATTTCAGAAGGTGGTGATGAGGAATGGTTGCTGGGTCCCATGGCCTTTGTGGTAACTCAAGGTTTGTTTCTACCCTCCATGTTATTTGACATAGATGAAACCACTGGGAAAAGTTATCTGGAGTTTCAAGGTTCAGTTTAGCTCTTGATTACATTAATGCCACAAAATATGTGTTGATACTAAACCATGTTGCAGTCAGTAATGGACTGGGTGAAAGATAACAAATTGAATCTTAATCCAGCAAGATAGGTGTTCCTGGTCAATTAAAAAGCCACATAGTGTGTAGTGATTTGATCAGTAGCAAATGAGGATACACTCCCTCTGAAATCTCTGTTTTGCAGTTTGGGTGTACTTCTGGGCCCAGACCTGAACCTAGAAACTCGATATCATTAGGAGCTAGGAATGTGTTTACACAATTAAAATGATTGTGCCAGCTACATAATTTCTTAGCAATATCAGAACTAACTATGGGAGTACATGTCTTGGTTACATCCCATTTGGATTACTGCAACATACTCTGTATTGGAAATTGTTCAACAACTTCAGCAGGTGCTAAAACCTGGGCAGCATCCAGGCATATTTACTGGGAACATATAACTTGTTACTAAAGCTTCATTGGCTACCAGTCTTTTTCCAGGCAGAATTCCAGGCTGGTTGTGACTTATAAAGCCCTATATAGCGTGGTATGTTTAGTAGAAATATGAGAAGGGCCTTCTACGTGGCTGCTCCCAGAGTCTTCAATTCCCTTCCTAGGAAGACAGAGCTGACTCCCTCCTTGCTGTTCTTTCACTGGCAGGTGAAGTTCTTTTTAATCAGGCATTTTAGAAATGCCGCACTGTTACCTTGGAAGATATATGTCATATATATTCAAAGTAGTAATGTCTCCTACCTAGGAAGTGGGAAGCCAATAGAGAAGGAGGGGGGGAAGCAGTTGTACTACTAGATTACATTTTACTGTGAACAAAAGATGTAATGCCTGCAATACAATTGTGGGGGGAAACGGAAGGAGGTACTGCAATTGTTTTACATGTAAAGGCTTTTTGTTTACTGTACTTTTTGTTTGTGTTTTTTTAATGAATTGTTTAAAATATATTCTATTTATGACTGCGGTTGGCATTTGAATTAATGCCTGTTGTAAAGCCTTACTGAGTCTCCGTCCGTGCCCTCCCCCGGGGGTGTGTGAGAAGAATGGGGTAGCAATATGTTAGATAAATAAATAACTAAATAAAATATTGTTCTCAGTGGCTTTACTTTCATACGCATGATAGTATTTTAATTTTTAAACAGCTATAGCTATATTTGATTTTCTTGAAATTTCATTCATACTGAGCCTATTCTTGTGGTAAAAATTGTCCAAATGGTTAATTAATTTACCATTGGCAAGACTGTGAATTCATTCTGGATTTAGGTTTGTACTCTAAAGGAGCTATGCAACCTGCTAAATTGTAACCCTCAAATAGGTTCAGTTCCTTTGATAGCCCCTTTTAAGATTTAGAATAAAATGCAGTGCATAATGACTGAGCTAATAATTAACGGTGTGTTGTATTTTTGTTGATTTGCTTCAATCAAGCACAGAAATTAAGCATGTCATCACAAAGCCTGTTAGGGGCACTAAAAATTGATGGAGAACATGAGTGAGAGAAATAAGCATATTAATTCCAGGGCTGTTCTGGAAGAAGTTATTTATTGGACATATTTGCTGTTTCCAAGTAAAACCTCTTCACCCTCCTATATTCTCTTTGGAAAGTGTTGTGCTGCTTTCTTCCTATTCAGAGAATTCTGTGCGAAATGATGTAGGGAGAAGAAAAGCATTCCCTCCCAAAAACAAACAAACAAACAAACAAACAAAAACCCTCTGTAAATATTTGACACCTTGGCACGTGACAGCTAAGCGTTGGGCAGCAAATATACAGAGCAGCCAGAAAGGAAGAAGAAGAAAGAACTGTTGAGATGGCCTACAGAGTTTAACAAGCACAGTAGGCTTGGGATGTTTTTGAAGCAGGGTTTATTCTCTGCTATTATTCCTGTCCAAGTCTACCTTGAGGGCTGCCCTGAAGGCATTTATAGCAAAAGGGTTTTAGCACGCAAGGCTCAATAATGGACACTGAGTGCAGAAGTAGAACACAACCGTTTCAGACCCTTCCACAGGGATGTACTTTTGAGATTTGACATAGGTTGCATCTACACCTTAGAATTAATGCATTTTGTCACCAGTTTAACTGCCATGACTCAGTATTCTAGAATCATGAGAACTTTGGCAGAGAAAGGTCTTTAGCTTTCTCTATCTGAGGTTGCTGGTGCCTTACCAAACTACATCTCCTTGGATTCCATAACATTGAGCCATTGTAGTTAAAGTGATGTCAAACTGCATTAGTTCTACATTGTAGATCAGGCATGGGCAAACTTCAGCCCTTCAGCTGTTTTGGACTTCAACTCCCAGAAATCCTATCCAGCTTTCCATCTGTTAGGAATTGTGGGAATTGAAGTCCAAAACACCTGAAAGGACAAAGTTTGCCCATGCCTGTTGTAGATGCACCCTTAGAAAGGACAACAAGAAACCTGAGTAAAAATCATGATGGACACAATCCAATAACTTTAATCCTACTTGTGATTATTATGTCTGCATAATGACCATCTGCAATGAGTTCTTGCTTTGTTTTATAGGTAGCCAAGTCGATAAAATAACTAAAAAAGTTTTGTTTCCCTCCAGTTTAGGGGTATAAGATGTCTTTTGTGATACTGCAAACCTAGATTTCTTTTGCATGGGAATAATTGTTCATGTAAGTTTTAATCTTGACATGAACCACCCAAATGATGCCATAGTAAAGTGATCAAAACTTGAGTAGTAATTTGGTCATGTAGGAAGGTTGTGAATTTAAATAAAGTGAGAGTAGGGACACGGAACCAGAATACACTTTTGGAGTGTGAGAAATATATCAGCCATTTCATGCACACAAAAGTTACTCTTAAGGTTTTTAATTATTGTTTACTTGGACTTTTGCCATCTATTGTTTCTTTGTGTAGGATTATGAATGTGGTTTAGGTTGAAAGGGTGGTATAATATGCATACTTGTTAGAAGGTATAGATCCCCATCCCTAATTACCTATATAGTAACTTGTTAAATTTTGGTTTTGGTATCCAGACAGAAGGTATTCTATAATGATCCTGAGATCAATTTATAATCTTTAGTTTTGCTTGAGCATTAGGAAAACATCACAGGATTGGTCAACTACTACTACTACTACTACTACTATTATTAATTCTATTATGTACACAGTAAGATTAGTAGACAACAAACAAGATCACTATGTTGGCTTTTGTACTTGATCACACGCCGGACACTTTCCAAGTGTTGTTTTCTTCTTCTTCTTCTTCTTCTTCTTATTATTATTATTATTATTATTATTATTATGTTTATTATGTTTATTATGTTTACTTATACCCTGCTTTTACTCTCCACAATGGGACTCAAAGCAGCTTGAGTCTAACTTCACTGTTCCAGCACTGCCTTCTTGGCAGGACAAATTGTCTTTCTGTAAAGCAAGGCTTCTTAAATGGTGGGTCCTGACCCCAACAGAGTTCCTATAGCTCAATGTTGGGGGCCCAGAAAATTTTAACAACAGTAAAAGGTTTCTGAATGCCACCTAGTGGCTGTTTTAGACATTTAAATGGTCTCTGCATAAGATACTTATGCTATAATTTATAAAAAGGAAAATAAGCCTGTTTAGTAAGCCTTGAAAATGGTGATTTGTTGTCAGTAAATGATTGATTTTTGTATGTATTTTATATACCTGTGTACCCAGGGTCACATAATAATTTCTGTGGTCAAAAGGGGTCCTGTGTGGAAAAAATTAAGAAAACCTTCTACGCACATGGAGGATTTTTATGTCACCTGGAATTCTTGTTTTCCTGGCACAGAAGTGGTCCTCCTCTTCCCAAAAGCTGGTTTTGGGCAAGGAGAGCTGTGCTGGGGTTGGCAGAGCATTAAAGCATTCTCCCTCTTTATGTGCTTATTTTACCTGGGTGCACAATGCATGGACTTATTGTAGAGCACTTATCCATATGATAAGTAATTGTATTGGATGTCAGGGATTCATGTCTTCTGATTGCTAATGGGAAGAGCTTGCATTCCAGTATTTCTATATTATTCTGGCTCCCTATGCCCACTTGTATCTATTCTCAGTTGAATTTGCTGACATTCCTTGATGGTACAAATCTATGTGTGTTAACTTAGAGTCTTATTAAATTCGGTAAAACTTACGCCATAAATAAGTGGCTATCGGACTGCAGACTAAATCTGTATCACCATCAATACCACCACCACCATTATCATCTGCAGAGACCATACAGTAAAAACAACTATAATAAAAAAGCCGCAACCCCATATATTGTGAACTACATTACTGAAGCTTTATTCTGTTTCTTTCAGAAGGTAAACACTGTTGTCTGGGTTATTTGCTCGTCTGCCCTCCCTTTTAAAAGAGACACTGGATAGAAATACTGGTCTTCAGTCATTACTTGGTGAAGTAGTGAGTTTTTCCACATAGTGCTGCTATGGGGCTTTTTAGAGTGGAATTGATGGGTTAATTGGGGCATCCCATTTACTTATTAAGTGAGTGAACTTTTTATGTTTGTGTGGGTGACTTTGGTTTCTGAGGCTTAATTATGTTTTTGAGAGGACAGATCTCATGAATCTCTTTGTAACTTAATTAAATTGGTCTGTTCTCTTTGTATGAGAGGCTCTCGTTCTTATTTGTGAGGTTGGCACAGTTTGCATTTCTAACAGCCAAAGTGCTCCAGGGTTTGGAATGCTAGGTTTGAAGATTAATTTGTTAATTCATTGTCATTAACATTACATTAAGCTGCTTGCTGGATTTATCTGTTAGCGCTGATATTCCCTTCCTGTTCATAACCCAGATGCCCAGTGCATTAGTACCACTCTTAGCTAGTCCATTGTGTTATGTTTAATTATTCTTGTTCTGTAATACCAGTATTTTTGTGTAGCTACTTTCTTTAAGGCAATCAATGAATCACATTTGAAACACAACATATCCATCTATGCCAATGGTTTTCTATTAATAGATACAGTATTCTAAGATTCTACATGTTACAAAATAAACATAAGAATTGGTCTTTTAGACTTGAGAAGAGTTTGGAAATAAGTAGCTAAGTATAACCAATTACATACTAATTACTGTAAAAAGCACTTTGAAAAGAAATTTAACCAATTAATTTCTTGGAAAATGTACATTCACTACCAAAGTTGGAAATGACTACTTAATTTTAGCTAGTTGTTTGGAAACTCTTTCCTCTCTCCTCTCAGGTCTGCCAGAGTTTCCCATCACTGCTTCAGCTGGATATACAAATAATTCCATTTAGGATATTATTGTGAACAATGGCACTGAGCTACGGGCTATCCCCATTTCAAACTTACCAATGTATCATCTTGCTTAACTCACTACCCTGCTTAGGAATACTAACATACCAGATTGCTCTGCCCATGATAAGAACTTACCTAGTAATTTATAGATGGAGTGGTGGATGTCTGATGCTGTTGTTTACTACTTTCATAATATTTTCCCCAATGTCCTTTTTGCCCATTAAACGTGCATATTTGTTTCTTTATTTCACATATGTCATTTACATGAGAACATATGCATTTCTTTTACATGTCTATTTTCTTAAATTATGCTTAATTGTTTTTCCTTTTTAGTGTCAGTTAAGAATTGTGCACTGAGATGTTAGTGTGTGAGATATATCCTCGGCCATTTATCTCATTTAGTGATGTTTGAGCTGTCTGTAACTTTTCATGCCCATTTCTACTAAAAACCAAATTATTTCATTGAGATTGTATCTGAAAACCTTGCAGCTGTGGCTCTTCTTGGTCATTAATGAGCCTTTTAATAAACATTACTTATACAAAACTGGAGTCAATGAGCTGGTTTGCAAAATAGCACTCAGCTCATTTGTACAGTTCACTTTGAACTAATGATCTTCCCACAAAGCTTTATTTCAAAGATGATAATTTTCCTCTCTTACAACATGTAAAATTAACCCTACCATCATGTTCAATCCAATGTGAAAAGCTCCGCCAGGTACACAATGATGGATGCTAACTACCTAGTGATGTGAAAGAAGCAAAAACTGGACAATTTTCAATACAATTCATAGATGAAGAAATTGTCATGTCTCAGAATGCATATAAGACTGGTTTTGGGTTTTTTTTAAAAGGGTCTAATGCATTTTAACCTGTATGTACCTTAAAGGACCTCTTTGGGGACTATATCATGCTAAAGAAGGTTGACATTGCCCCAGCGGCTGCCCCTTGAGTACCAAAACGGTGGTCTACAGTTATTAATTACTTTGGAACATACCTTGCTTAATCAAGATGAGAGGTCGAGTTCCAGATACCTTAATGCAAAACATTTCTTTTGAGCAGAGGCAGGAGAACTTACCTTCGACTGCTGGGACTGACAGTACTGATAGATCTGAGGGAGTAATGGAAGCGAAAGGAGGTTTACAGATAACAGTTGAAACCATCCACTTTTTGCCCACTATCTGATGTCAAAAATGGTTTGGTATGCTGAAATTGACCAGTTGCCTTCACATGAGAAAATCCATGTTTTTCTCGCATCTAGGTGCATACAGATAGCTGGAGCGGGTATATTGTCAGCTTCAAATAACACACTTTTTAAAAATTAAAGCACCGGGGGCCATCAGGCAAGCTTGTGTCATGTGATGGCAATGGTGGGACTTCAATTTAACAGCATATGGAAGCAGGGAAATTTCCTAATGCGATGAGGCCCTGTGTTGACTAGTATGCTGTGAATTCTGATATTTTGGAAGTGTATCTGCAGTGGACACAGTGACCACAGGAACTTCCTACCCCATCACTCATTTGTCTCTCACTCCATTTACACTGCAATCTAAAATCCAGATTATCTGCTTTGAACTGGATTATATTAGTCTACACTTCCATATAATCCAGCTCAAAGCAGATAATCTGGATTTTACATGGCCGTGTAGAAGGGGCCTCTGCTTACAACTGTGCTTATCCGATCAGTTCAATAGTAACTAGTTTGCTCCATTATTTGTTCATACAACTGTGTTAAAGTGATCCCTTTCTTAATATCCATCCACCAACACATTCTTATTGCAGAGCTCATTAAAAAGGAAAGACTATTACTATTTTTAATGAAGTGTTGAGTGCTATAATTAGTTAGTTAGCACTGGTTTTTATTTAAATAGCCTTTGTTGTTGTATGCCTTCAAGTAATTTCTGACTTATGGTGACCCTAAGGCAACCCAATCATGGAGTTTCTTGGCAAGGTTTGTTCAGAGGAGGTTTGCCGTATGCTTTGATATGATCTGTCAGCATATTTCATTAGCTTTCTTGGATACCCATCTCTTGCATTTTTCAGAATTCAAGCAGTCAGAATTCTGCTAGTTTATTTCAGTTTGTGTTGTAAGATTAGATAGTAAGAATGTTCCCAAAAGATTCTGATGGAAAAACAACTGCTTGTGATTTAGACTTGCATTTTCATTAGATAGTAAGCATATTGATATTGATATTCCATCCACTATAATGTTTTGTTTTTTCCTTGAAATCAACAAATTATGCAAATATCCTAGACTTACACCAAACACAATTTAGATAAATTATACAAACACAATTTGGATCATTTTTCATCTTACTTATTTAAACTGGAGAGTATTGCGCATGTCTTAATTATCTTGATTGAAAGCTGTATTTTATAATACCTGCAGAAGAAGAGCACAAAATGACAAATCTAATTTGGTGGGAATTTCTGGTCCATCATCATCTCAGTGAAAAGAAGGCTCCTTATCAGATGGAAAGATCCATTCAGTTAGACTGTCTGTAATTGTGGTATACATGTGATGTAGAAGAGCATTATGTGGGAGAGCTTTATTTGACATATGCCATAAGGAAGAGTATATCATGTGGTAGAGCAGTATTTGAAGCATGGCTTCACCCAGCATGTGTGAAACAGGTCTTAAAAGTGCTAAACTTTGGCTAGATTTATATTAGCATTTTTCAAACTGAAGGTTTGTTTCTGAGATTGCCTTTAGTTTTGTTCAACTCTGTGTTTCATGCCAGACCCTGATGAAGTATGTGTATAGAATAGCTTCTTATTCCATAGTTCTGTTTCCTTCTGTTAAAGCTAGACAAGTTATAGATTTTACTTGTTTCCCTTTTAATCTTATGAAGGTAGTTTTAATGAGGATTGTGTTTGTTATATTCATTTTGATTTCTTCAGTTCTGTTCTTTAAAAAATGAAAGTGGTATATGTAAGTCCACTAATTCAGCTAATTTTGTATCATGTGGGTATATAATCTCTATCTATATCTGACTATCTAGCTATCTATTTATCTATCTATATCTAACTATGGAGAAGGTCCTGCAGCCTTTCAAATGTTAGACCGAAGCTGCTATCATCCTCCACTACAAGCTGTGATAGCTAGAGCTGATGGGACTTGCAGTCTAGCAAAATGTGGAGGACCATGTATTCGCCACTCGGTAACAGACTGAGGCTAGGATATTAGAAGAACTCCAGACAAAGCTCCTCGGCAGCAAAAAGAGCTATAATTTGTCATATTGACCTTACTTTAACAATCTCCTCTTTGTTCTTTCTGCCTCCAGCTAGAGAGTGAGACAGATTATTCTTCTCATTGATGCTATCTATCAGTTGACCTCAGATATCTCTTTTAATGGAAAGGGCAGCAGCAGCGCATTTCTGCGGGCAGCATAAAGGTATAAAATCGGTACTGGAATATGGTGATAAATTAGAAGGAGGAATTCAAAACACAGCTGGCAATATTCTAGGTCTTATTTGTTCACCTTATTTTAACAGCTGTGGATTAAATATACGTGCAGGAGATATAGCAGACAAGAAGGTAATCCTTATACATATATGGCTAAATTCCAGCCTTAATTCATATAATTTAAGAATCTGTTTTTATGGATTACATTTACAGCCTGCCTTCTCTGTAAGGAGTTCAAGGTGATGTTCCTGGCTCTTGTTAGCATTTTATACTCACTGCAGCCATATGTGTTAGTTTAGTCTAGGACTGCGGAAAGTGTGGGTTTTGGGCCATATCAACCCACTTAGTGGCCCTGAAACCCTCTGAAAACTCCCAGCCTCTTTATTTTCTCTCATTGTTATGCTATGAGCCAATGCTGAGGTGATATACAGATCCTTGGGGTTAGCAGAGATGAAAATGTTCCCATACACAATGGTACTCCTAGCCAGTGGTGAAATGGGGTTACATTTACATCTTCTTGATTGGGTTTTCCGTAGACAAGCTTTCATACCATAATTTTACATATATGGTACACTCAGCAGGAGTGGGGAAGACATGGCAACTATAGTCAAATCTAAGTGATTCTGGGGTATCCTACCCAAGCCCTATCTTACCTTATTTGTGTAGTATAAGAACTGCACATCCTGCAGTCCTGGGCCCTCAGGGCTTAGCAGTGTATTGTGTGGCACATAAAGTCCGCAATCCTTTCCACCTCATGTCACCATCCAATTGGTCTGCTGGAAAAGAATAATTGCATTTTATTTTTCAAATTACTAATGATAACTTTGGAGAATTCTGGAAGCATGTTGAATTGAATTTGGGGTAAGGTGAAGGAGCTGTTTGTGCTCTGTAATTTTGTTTCTCCATCCACGTGGTCCTTCTGGACTCCTAGCCAAAACCATAGGGCCCAAAATAGTGGTTATAGAGGAAGCACCTAATTGAGACAAAATATGCCAGAGGATTTACTTACTAATTTTATTAAAATATTTCTATCCTGACATATTAAAAAGGCTCAATAACTACATTTTAATACATATTAACACATATTTTGGTACAACAACTTAATTTGGGAATTGTTAAATGCTTTGCTTTTCTACTCCAGCCCATTTTCACAGCTATAAAATTAAAATTCCTTCTACATCAGGTTACCAACTCTTGTTCTTTTCTGTGTATAAGAGTTTGAGAAGTGGAGTGGATATGTGGTTTCACTCCCCAACCATCATTCTTGCATATTCTGTGTAGACATTCTGCAAAGAACACCAAAAAATGCCCTACACAGTTTCTGCATTTTGTTTCGTATTTCCATGTGGCAATGGTAATATTACGTCTCAAAACATGATTTTTCTGCTGAATGCATCAGCCTGTTTTGGAGCCAAGATCCTCATCTTTTCCGTGGTGGAAAAACATACCTCTGAGACCTAATGTTTTATATATGTCCACATATATTTGTCCTCAGTCAAGAAAACATTCTCAAATATTTCACTGGTGCTGGGGGACTTCCAAGACTGTGAGAAACAATGGCAGGAAAGTATGCTAGACAGACTGAGAAGTTGGATTTTTTTTTTTAAAAAAAAAGACAATTTAAAGGAATCATAGACCATTTTTATAAAGCCAAGTGGCTTATATTAGGGACAGATTTTTGGTTTGGCAGAATTTACAAATTTAAAGTGCTGTCCTGGCTTGATTTCAAGCAGCATCTTTGTGATCTCAAAATACCGTACGTATTAGCTGGTCATACAAGAAGTAGTGTTAAATTCTGTTTGTTGATTGATACAGATTAAATGCTGGGGATCTACTGTCTGTTACATGATCCTAATACAAAGAAAGCTTATTGGGAATCCCCCCACACTCCACCCTGAAGCCAAACTATTGTAGTATTACATACCTAAATAACCATATGTTTTAAAATATCAGGAGGGATTTCATTATAATTTGAGTAACTAGATATTTGGCATCCTCTGCCAAGTTATGATTTGGAAACACATATCCATCGAAAGGATCCATTAATAACCGAGCTGAAACTAGTAAAGTTACTGGATCTTTGGTGCTTTCTTTAGAGCTGTCATCTGATTTTTCTTTCCATGTGAAAATAATTAAGAATCAATATATTGATAGTTTACTATGGACTTGAAAATAGCAACAGTTTAAGGAGTCTTTAAAGCAGGGGTCTTCAAACATTTTAAGCAGTGGGCCGTTTCACAGTCCCCCAGACTGTTGGAGGGTTGTACTATAGTTCGAAAAAAATGGACGAATTGCTATGCACACTGAATATATTTAATTTGTAGTGTAAAAAGATGATGAAAGAACAATACAATAATTAAAATGAAGACCAATGTTAACCAACATACACTTACCAGGATTTCAATGGGAAGTTTGGGTCTGCTTTTGGCTGATGAGATAGTCAAGCTAATGAAGATTGTTGTTGTTGTTGTTGTTGTTGTTGTGTGCCTTCAAGTTTTTTTCAGATTTAGGGCGACCCAAAGTCTAAAGGGACTCCTGCTTTCAAGTGTTGGAGGGAAGCATAGTCCAGTGTTCAGGAAATCAGGTATTGGAACACACACACAAAGCGTTCTACATAGTGGACCTCATGGTAGCCTCCGTCTGAAAGTCATTCACTGTGTAACCCGTATAGCAGGAAACTTTAAATGCTATGTTCCAATATATCTGTAGCAGACATTTAAGGGGAAATACTGCTTCTTTTTCCTATTTTTCTCTTCATTATTTCTATACGACTGCTTACATGATATAGAAATCATATTCAGCCTGCTAGGTATCCATTATGCCCTGCCATGTGGATAAGCCTCCTCTCTGTTGTTGCAGTTTTGAGAAAGTACTGGAACTAGGAAGTTTATTAAGCATACAGTCAAGAACGTTAAATGTATTCTAATTGTCAGGTGTTGTGTGGCAGCAGTAGCAATTAGTTATTGCATTGATGCTCTGTTGGCAAGTTCCCAGAAGCATCTGGTTGGCTACTATGGGCAACAGTGTAATGGACAGAAGCACCTTTGTTTTGATCCAACAGACCCTTTTATTTTTGCGGATGCTTCCTACAAGCCTTTTCACACCCTCAGTATTTAGATTGAAAGCACATGTCTATGTAACCTAAGTAGCATGAATCTACTGTGAGAAAAATAGCATCTTTCCCAGTAGTGGAGGACTGGCCAGGGTATCAGCTTGCTCAATGAAAAGTGTCCCTTTTAAATATCAGGCAATTTGTTAAAAATGTTAATGACCTTTTAGTAGCTTGAAAATATAATAGAAATTCCAATATTATTACTGCATGCAACTAAAACTTAAGTTGTATTGTTGTTGTTGTTCATTCGTTCAGTTGTCTCCGACTCTTCGTGACCTCATGGACCAGCTCACGCCAGAGCTCCCTGTCGGCCGTCACCACCCCCAGCTCCTTCAAGGTCAGTCCAGTCACTTCAAGGATGCCATCCATCCATCTTGCCCTTGGTCGGCCCCTCTTCCTTTTGCCTTCCGCTTTCCCCAGCATAATTGTCTTCTCTAGGCTTTCCTGTCTCCTCATGATGTGGCCAAAGTACTTCAACTTTGTCTCTAGTATCCTTCCCTCCAGTGAGCAGCCGGGCTTTATTTCTGGAGGATGGACTGGTTGGATCTTCTCGCAGTCCAAGGCACTCTCAGAACTTTCCTCCAACACCACAGCTCAAAAGCATCGATCTTCCTTCGCTCAGCCTTCCCTAAAGTCCAGCTCTCACATCCGTAGGTTACTACAGGATACAGTTGTATTACTATTCTAATAAAAATCCTTTTTGAGGATATTTTAGATTTAAAATATAATACATAACTCTGGAAAAATAATTATGATTCTGGTTATGTGAGGCTGACAGATATGTTATGTAGGCTCAGATCTTTTTGATTTTAGATTTTGAAAATGATTTTGAAAAAGAAAAGGCAAGATTTTCTAAGTTAGTTCAGTTCTGTTTTCACATTTATAAATAAATCTCACACATTCAAGGAGACTCAGAAATAATACATGTTCTCAGTTACAAGTTGAAAAATATGTGTGATGAACTTAAATAAAGTTATATGTTGAGTAGTAAGCAGTCCTTATATAAAATCTACATGTGTAAAACACTCGGAAGATTAGCACGGAAAATGGGAATGTAAGTTGTTTTCTAAATTTCATCTCTGAAGTGTTATGAGCTGACTACCCAATGATGAGAGTTGGAACTGATTTATGAATTTGTTAACATCTTGCTGTAGAAACAGTTATCTAGAGAGACTTGAAAAACTTGCTTTGTGATTGCTGCTTCTAATATTAGAAGATGATGTGGGAAAAACTGAATGAGCAAACGAAGGATTTATTCTGAATTATAATTTCTACACTCACTAGATGGAAAATTCAGCATGTCGTAATAACAAGAAAACTTAGAAATTGAGCCATTTTTATCGCCCGCACCATTGGTTACAAAGGTGGGATCATTTGTTCTTACAGTTTTTCATCCAGGAATAAGTAAGGCAAACCTGTTGGTAAATTAGCCATCAACAATGAGATTATTCTCAGGAATCTTCCTCCACATTTATAGAACAGGGGTGGCAATGTTTTGAGTTAAGAGCTGTTGCTCGCTTGGGTTTCACTTTGCCAGAAGAACAATCTTTTGAGTTAAAAGCAAGTGTGAGAGGGTGCGCTAGTGCGAGAGTACAGGGCTTTAGAGCTTCAAGGGAGCAGCTTCTGTTCTTCATGCTCTTGTCCGCTTTGGAAGATTACTGTCTGCTTTGCTCTTGTCCGCTTTGAGGAATTTGGGGTTAGTTGATTTTGGGTGGTTTTTATTCCTGACATGTTTGGCTTGATGAGGAAAGAGAGAGAGAAAAAGCCAGAGAGGGAGGGAGGCTGGAATGAGTACAGTATGAAGAAGGTGATGCTTCTTCGCATTGTGCTTCTACCATTGTGCCACAATTTTGTGTTTCAACCATTTTAATCTTTCTTTTTTTAATTGTTCCATGTGAACGTATATTCATACATTATTTTTTTATTTATAAGGAAAATTGGAGCTAACTCAACAAGGGGTGGGGGTGGGGCCTATGCTGAAATTTATACAACGTCTTGTGATGTCCAGCTTCGGTCTCCATCCTCAAGACAAGATGAAAGTATCCTAGGATGCTGATTTCATCCCTTTGGGTGAGAGCATTAGTCAGCATCATCAGTTTGTTATAGCAGGAACTATGCAAAGATTTAAATCCTCAAGTAGGGCATATGATTTTTCTTCTGCGTGGTACTGTGAAATCCACACCTGTGGTATTTCCCTGCATCCACGCAGCTGACTCGGATCTTTCTTGAAAGCTTTTCCTAATTAGGGACTCCAGCCCCGCCCATCTACTCCTAATAAAGCCAGGCAGTGGGGCTTGGAGCCTTAATTCCTTTTGTCCGCGAAAGCAGCAACAACTCGGTGTTCTCTCCTAAAACAACTATTGGTTTGACTCAAGGACTCCAGTTTGACTACTCTAACAGACAGCAATTCCAACTTGTGTTCTGGGACCTTTGTTTATCCTATTCAGGCTAGTGGGAGGACAAACCCACTCCCTCCCTCTAAAAAATAAAAATAAAAAAAATGCCGTGTCCTCTGAGGCGCAGGCTTTTTTGCCTTTGGCAATGGGCAGTAACTTACCTTCTTTTTCTTCTGTTCCCCTCGCTCAGAAAGCAGGAGGGAAGAAGACTTTTCCAGCCTACCACCCCTTACAGACCCAGGAACTGGTAGAGCTTGTGGCAACAAACTGCCACTGTGGCTTTGTGCCAATAACTTTGTTTTGGGTTGCAGCCACGCCTCTCAGCTGTCTCTGTTTTTTCAGGACAGCTTGCTCTCACTGCCCGTGCTTTCCCTGCCCCATTTACCCCAGCAGGCAGTGGACGCTGCAACGATCCCTGCCATGCTTTTGCCCCCCTCAGGGGAGGGGAGGCTCCAGGCAGCCACGCCACTTGTGTGAGTGATGGCTAGCCAAGGCTTTGCCTCCATGCCCATGGCATATAACGCCTTGGAGGGGCCTTTGGGTTGCAACAATTCCTGCCATGCTTTTGCCCCCCTCAGGGGAGGGGAGGCTCCAGGCAGCCACGCCACCTGTGTGAGTGATGGCTAGCCAAGGCTTTGCCTCCACGCCCATGGCATATAACGCCTTGGAGGGGCCTTTGGGTTGCAACAATTCCTGCCATGCTTTTGCCCCCCTCAGGGGAGGGGAGGCTCCAGGCAGCCACACCACCTGTGTGAGTGATGGCTAGCCAAGGCTTTGCCTCCACGCCCATGGCATATAACGCCTTGGAGGGGCCTTTGGGTTGCAACAATTCCTGCCATGCTTTTGCCCCCCTCAGGGGAGGGGAGGCTCAAGGCAGCCACGCCACCTGTGTGAGTGATGGCTGCCAAGGCTTTGGGTCTAAGCCCATGGAATATAACTCCTTGGAGGGGCCTTCGGGCTACTATCCTCCCTCTGCGTCATGCTGCCTGGGAGCTTCAGTGACGGCTCAGAATGTAAGTACTGTGTCTTTTGGGCCCCATCTCCACTTGGCCCATGCCTCAACAGGTAGGTTGCTACTCTTTTGCATAGGCAAACTGCACCCTCCTTTCCTTTTCAAGGATTTGTAGTCCCTTCTTTTGGTTTTCAGGAGTTTATTAAAACTTTTTCCTAAGCTCATTCTGGTGCTTCCCTCAGCTGCAACCAGTCAATGAGTCTGATGTAGATTCTGACTCCTATGAGTAGCAGATTTCTCCTACTCTTGAGGAGGACTTTTCCATCCCAGCTTCCTTAGGGGATGTGTTACCTAATTTTTCCTCCTTGGTTGCTTAGAGGATCTGCTTTTCTCAGTTGAGCAACAGCAGAAACAAGCTCCAAGTACAGTTCTCCCAGTTCTCCCAGCACTTCCATGTTTGCTTAAGCTTGGAGAAAAACAAAGGGCAACTCCTGTATCTGTGTCTGGAATTTCTAAGTTTGTAAATGCACTTTACTGCATACGCACCTCTTCAGCAGAGTGGTTAGTTAAGCCTACTAAACTGAACTTTATTGTGGTCAGAGTTGTTTAATCCACTGTGATAAGAAGATCCACCCCACTGCTAGCCTACTCACTTGCATGATTCATTACCATGCTTGTATGGCAGCCTATCAGGTGCTCTTGTGGCATAGCTCAGCACCTTCTTTGGATCTTCTTCCCCTACAACATCAACAGCTCCCAAGGGCTTTCTGTCAGTAGTATCTCACCTTAGCTTCTCATCACAACGCTACGGCTAAGCACAGCACCGATACAGTACTAAAGGTGTTTGCTGCTGTTGCAGCAGCCATCCACCAGCATGTGTAGATCCTCTACCCTCTCCAAAGAAGGCAGAGCAATGGCAGGATAACTGCCCATGGCAGAACATAGCCTGCTTCTAAGTTTGGCTTTTTACCACAATCTAGCCTAGATTGTGGTGGCCAGCCCCTCAGCTTAATTATCCAGGGGTGACAACAAACTAAAGGGAAGAAGAAGATCAGGGCCATTAGTTTTTTCGCATGCATTTTCTCTTTCATAGCCTCCAACCCTTCAGCTCCAGTTTTTGGAGCTCCACCTCATCATTTTTAGATGCATGGCATTAGATCTCTTCTCACTCATGGGTGTTGGAGATTACAGAGCATGTTTATGCAATTGAATTTTTCAAACTGTCCCCAGTAGGGACTCTACGGGCCACTCCTCCTCCTGTGTTCTAGCAGGAGGTAATTACTTTGTTTCAAAAGGAGCAGTAGCTTCTTTACATCTTTCTATGTTTCCTTCTTCTTCCTTTTCCCCAGCTGTTTTTTGGTTTCCAATAAAGGCAGTGGGCTTTGGCCAGGTTTGGACCTTACAGGATTTTATGCATATATTGCATATTGCAAATTTCAGGTATTGTCATTACCAACCATCCTCCCTCTGTTATCCAGCAAGACATGGTTCAGTAGCATTGATTTGAAGGATGCCTTTTTTCATGTGGCATTAGACCACAAGACGGTAGATTTTTGTCACTTTTTACTAGCAGTCAGGCTTTTTCATTTCAAGTTCTTCATTCTGGTATCTCCACAGCTCCACAGGTGTTACTAAGGAGATGGCTGTATGCCGGTTCATCCCTGGGTGCACGGGGTAGTAGTTTACCCCTATATTTCTGGCTGGTTGCTGGTGCACAGTCCTGTGAGTATCTACAGAGGAACATTCACTTTACTCTGTCTTTATAGCAGACGCTTGGTCTTTTTATCAACAAGGTAAAATCTCTTCTTCAGCCTATCCAAACAATCAATTCATTGGGCCTGTATTGGACTCTTGGCATGCAAGGGCCTACTTGCTAGCAGACAGGTTTCTGAATCTGCATTCATTAGCTCTTTGAGTCTGGCAGACACCATACATCCTTGCCAAGGATGTCCAGTGCTTTTTGGGACACATGGCATTCACCACAGCTGCCACTCCTTTCTCCTGTTTGCACCTTCGGCCTCTCCAGAATTGGTTTCTTCGGGCACTTCATCCCATGCAGGATGAACCCAATGAATGTGTCATTGTCCCTCTAGCCATTCACAGGTCTCTCAACTAGTGGACTCATCGCTCCAATCTCTGTGTGGGCGATGTTAGCAACCGACACTTCCCTCTCAGTGTGGTGAGCTCACCTCAAGGGTCACACCATCCAATGTCCTTAGGCGGCCATAGAGGGCATGGAGCACATCAACTATTTGGAGTTACTCGCAGTAGAAATGGCACTGTACCTTATCTCTCATTTGCTCATGGACAGTATTGTCCACCTTACTACCACCACCACGATTGTGATTTGCTTGCCCTCATCATCAGAATCTGGGACTGGTATACCATAACCATCAGTGCCATTCATCAAGAACTCTCTTGCTGGCTCCCTCAGTCAGACAGTTTATACTGACCACTAATGGTCCCTTCCTCCTTTCCAGGCATGGGAACTCTTTGTCAGATGGCACACTCCCCTTCTGGACTTGTTTGCCTCTCCCGCCAACATGAAGTGCCAATTCTTTGGAGCACGTCTTGCCTCCACCAGACAGGGTTGGGAGATGCCTTCCTCCTGGATTGGACATCCACCCTCCTGTACATCTTTCCACTATTGCCAGTGCTGTCCAGCGTGGTCTCTCGTCTTCAAGCAGAGCAGGTAGATTGCATTCTCATCACACCATGGTGGCCCCGCCAGCCATGGTTTGTCATTCTGCTCCAACTTGCAGGCAGCTGTTACATTCAGTTGCCACTCAGGCCAGACTTGCTGGCTATGGGCAACAGCCCAGTCCCGTACTCCCAGGTCACTCAGTTCCGGTTGACGGCGTGGCAGCTCCAGCCTCAGCCCTCTCTCAACCAGTAAAGGGCATTTTGGACCTTGCCCTGAGACCTGCCACTAAACATTGTTACATTTGTAAGTGGTGTCATTTTTGCATTTTTTCACAAAAGCAAGGGGTTCAGCCTCTGTCTGCTTCCACTTCCCTCCTCCTGGATTTTTTGATCTCTCTGTCAGATTCAGGACTCTCATTATCATTCTTGAAGGTCAATCTGGCAAATATAGATTCGTTTAGAAGCGAGCATTCTCTTCCTTCTCCTTTATCCGATCCTCTTGTAAAGAGATTTCTGCAAGGCTTTACAAATTTGTGGCCCCAAGTAGGCCTGTGCCCCCCTCTTGGAGGTTGGAGATTGTTCTTTCCGCCCTTATGAAACCACCATTTGCGCCAATGGCCACTTCTGACATGTTCCATCTATCATGGAAAACAGCATTTTTAGTGCCTATTACTTTTGCTCGTCGCGCTAGCGAGCTTATGGCTCTTGAGTCGATAGTCCTTACGTGAAATTTCATAAGGATAACGTCATGCTGGGCACAGACATTCCCTTCTTACCTAAGGCAGCATCATAGTTTCATATGTCTCAGGACATTGTCCTTCCAACCTTATTTCCAAATCCTTCTACTCCCCTGGAGCAGTCTTTGCACCTTCTTGATGTGCGGAGGGCTCTTGCTTTTTATGTCCACCGCATAGCTCCATTACGGAACTCACTATGACTTTTTGTTAAGTACCGTAGGGATACTGTGGGCCTTCCTGTTTCTACCCAGAGGTGGTGGCCTGGATAGTTGCAGCTATCCGGCTAGCTTGTGAAATGGCAGGACTGGACTTACCTGTTCAGATCCATGCTCATTCCACTAGAGCATTGACAGCCTCCATGGTTTTTTTGCACAGTGTGCCTCTGCATGATATCTGTCAGGTGGCCATATGGTCAACACCGCATACTTTTGTCTCCCATTATAAATTGGATTTAGCTGCCAAGAAGGAGACGGCTTTTGGGAGAGCAGTACTTTTTTCTGCACTAGCATGACACCCACCATCCGTGGGACTGCTCGCTAGTCTACCACAGGTGTGGATTTCACAGTACCACGCAGAAGAAAGTAAGGTTGCTTACCTGTAATCATGTTTCTTCTAGTGGTAACTGTGAAATTCACACAACCCGCCCATCCTCCCCACATTCTGTCATGCCTTTTATCTCCGACTGTCTTTCGCGGTACGGAATTAAGGCTCCAAGCCCCGCTGCCTGGCTTTATTAGGAGTAGATGGGCGGGACTGGAGTCCCTAATTAGGAAAAGCTTTCAAGAAAGATCCGAGTCAGCTGCGTGGACGCAGGGAAATACCACAGGTGTGAATTTCACAGTTACCACTAAAAGAAACATGATTACAGGTAAGCAACCTTACTTTTTTTCTGCTACAAGCAAAAAACATTTTCTCTGTAGCATTATGCTTATATATAAAGCATCCCATTGTTGTGGAGAAGTTATTGTATGTAGAAAAAATGTTGTTTTTTTGTGCAAATCTCCAGTCTTCCTGACATTTTTTTTTTTTGCACACATGCATACATAGATATACAAGAGTGTATTTTGCCATACAGAATAAATTCTCTGTAACACTCTGTAGCATTTAAATTCTGAGTAAAAGTTGCACAAATTCCCACTGGTCTATTATTTTTCCCAATAGGATTTCCCTTCTGTGAGGAAACCTGTTTTTGGCCTGAAAATGATTAAGAACAAATATTCTTTCAATCTTTAGGGCCTTAGAAGGAATAAAAGAAGACAGATCTGAGACTTAGTAAAAGAATCTCTGGAGAGGATTACTGAAGAGGAGGTTGGGTGGGTTGAGTAAGAATGAGGCAGCCCAAACCCAGAAGCTCATAGACACAGGTAATGAGACCATTCCTTAGTAATTCTTTGCCTAGGGTGCTAAATGGTCCCACAGAGAGGTATACCATGGTACATCCATTTTCATTAACAGTGTTTAGTTTGTTCATTCTAGTCATTCAGAGTTCAGTCAACAAATCCTAGCAATTCTTTTAGCTCCCACATTAGTCACACTTGAAATTATACCCAAACAACATGTCAAATATGAGCCCACATACCTTTTTTTGTGCAATTTAAATATTTCGCACTGATTGAAACTGATCTTTCACAGTCCATTTGGGCAAGCTGTGTCAGATGAAATAAAAATGGAAGGTTGTAGAGTTAACAGCTATACTGCTGCAATCAGGTTAAATTGTCAACTAAAGTTGCCACTAAGTAATACATGTTGATCTGAAATAAGGAGGCTTTTTAACAGATTATCTCAGTGCCTCCTGGGGAATGGGACTGATGGATTAGAATCAGAGGAGCAAGGTGTCTTCTTCTGCTTGGCTGGAAACATTTTGCTCATCAGTGCACACCCTTCCCAACATACATCCATGACATCTTCATTGGGTTTCATAGTGTGGCACTAGGCATAGCCAGCTTATTCCCTTGATGCAGCAAGTGTCCCTCTCCCACTATTGGGCTTGATTTGTCCTATACCAGAGTTCACACTTTTTAGCCCTCTCAGAAGGCCTCACAGATTCCTTGTCTGTCCAACTAGCACTTCTTATATAAGAAATGCTACTTGGCTATAGAAGGTGGAAGCAATTTGATTGCAGCTAGAGCCAGACAAAGTGGCAGGATAATATTTCAGCGCTAAAGGATAGAGGAACAAATATCATTTACCGTAAGCATATATCTTCCAATCATTGTAGTCCATAGACCTCCGTGGTAGACTGATGCAATAATGCATCCCTTGTTTTTAATACTTAAACCTCATTATACCTTTGGCATTGAACTTCTCAGTTGGATCATGCTTTCTGCCATTGTTTATTCTACCATAGATATAGAACCTTTTATTCTCAGATGAGCATTCCTTAGATCTTAAACAAAGCAAAGTTCTTGCAGGGCCCCCGTAGATGGAAGACATAAAATATTCTGCTGACAGTATGGAAAAATGAGAATGCTCCAAGCCCAGAAGGGTTTCCTGTATAACAGTACAAACCATACTTAGAAATTATGATTCCTAAAAAAAAACCCCTCTGTTTTTATGAAAAGGCCTTTGAATTAGTTGGCACTACTTTATGATATTCATATCTGAGTTAAATTTCAAACTGTTTGGGATTCCACCTGTTGTGCAAAAAAAATACACATTGTTTGCAGATTATAGACCTGCTTGCATAATAAGAGTATATGTATATGTATTTAATTTGACACAGAATAGTCAAAAGTAGTTTTGCCGTTTCTTTTCTCTGAAATATAGCCTACACTACCTGGTACTAACCATGGCTTCCAGTATCGGATGGGATCTGGTGCCTTTAAAGCAGTTGTATACAACCTGTGGCCCTTCAGATGTTTGGGACTCCAGCTCCCAGAAACCCTATCCATCTTGTCCAATGGTCAGGAATTCTGGGAGCTAAAGTCCAAAATACCTGGAGGGTTGCAGGTTGTGAACTCAAATTCTACTTGAATCTATCAGTCTATAATTGGTCTATGACTAACATTACATTGAATAAATATTTATTATAACAGAAACATGGGTATTTGTAGTCCCATTAGATTCTGCTACGTGATTAATTTTTATTGTGATCACATCTTGTGGCCTCCTGTGTTCAGAGTTGAGATCTTAGCTGATTCTTCTTCTTATGCTGCCTCGCTTTGTTATGCTAGGAATAAATTTATTGATAACAGCAAGCGTTACATTTTCAGTCATGCTCAGTTGCATCCTCAGAAATGCTCTCAGGTAACCCGATGTCCATCAGTGTCTCTCTCTGAAGGGCATGATAGTTCTAGCAGTTAATTTCCTAGCAAGTAGCAATTCTGTATTGATTTTCATTCAATCAAGCTCCTTTTTATTGCTGCCAAATGACTAGGAGGAAAGAGATACTAGATGGAAAGGAGATGATAGGATAGCAGTCACTAGACAAGTATGTCAATGTCATATAAACATTCCTAGAAAATCCTTGAACATTCAGATTCACATTAACTTATCTGCTTGACCAGAACTATGTAGGCAACTACCCCCTTAGCCTGTTAAAACTTGCTGCAGCTTGCCACTTGGATGCCTCTGAATTAAATAAGGAATTTCTACATCAGTGTCAGATGCCTCCAAGAACCTCTGGCAGTGGTAAGAAAACCCCTCTGAGATCAGAACGTTCCACATGTTACATTTCCCTAATGGAAGAGAGTCATGCTCTTAATAGTTAATGTATATACTATCTCACATTCTGATCTTGGTTTTTCATTTTATTAAAAAGAAAGGAGACCTGATAAATACAAATTTTTCCAATTGCCTCTTTGAATAGAGAACCTGACAAGTAACTGCAGACTGCAGTAAATCAGTGATAACATCAACAGAACAAGGCAAGTGGGAGTGATGCAAAATCATCAGACATTAGCTAGGTTTAGAGATAAATCTGAATAATAACAAGCAGCTTCCATTAGTTTTGGCTCTTTTACAACTCTGGTTATGTATGCTTATTGGAACTTGAATACATGTCTGCTGTATATTGCTGTTTTAAGATAACATTTCTTATGTACTATTTCTGGATCACATCCACTGGGCTATGACAGTCTCCTAAGAAATGGTTCCCCCCCCCCCCCCCCCAGTCCTGCATTAATGGATTAGATAATTTATAAAAAATAGGGGTAGGCCCAGCTATTTATTGTGCTTTATTGGGTGCTTTACAATCCACACATGCACACATACACGCATTGCACAGTGTTGTCTTGTACCTTTTCACGTTGTAATAGCGCTTGGCCATAATAAGATTTTAGTGTTCACTTTCTGTAGATCCCAAGTCTCTTTGTTCATTTGTTTACAAATATAAAATTGAAAAGTACCAGTGAAGGGCTGGGATACTAGCAGTTAATCCCAACATAGTCAACGTATTCAGTCAGCTGTTCAATGATGACTTGATGCTAAGCTAAATCCTTTAAAAAGACACACTGAGAGTTTTAAAGTACACTAAAACCTACAAATACGCAAATATACATAGGTATGGATGTTTGGGTACATTCATTCAATTCAATTATTCTACTTTGATAAGTACTAACAATAGTTGAGCCCAACTCTAATAAAAAAAACTATTTTAGGGTCTTGTGGGTGAGAAAGAGAGACAGCATAATCAGTTTTCCTGTTCTGGAGAAATGCAACCTATTTTAGGTCATGAATTAAAAACTAAGACAAGAGATTTCTTATTTCTGTTTCTCGTTCATTTTCCTCTATATAACATATAACAGACACACATATATGACAATTGTCTAATGTTTACAGTCTTTTCTGATAAACATAAGGACTTATGAAAGGTTGGAAATAATTCATTATCATATTTTGCATTTGAAATGGTACTGGTATTTAATGTTATCAATACATTCTAGAAACACACCAATATATTAATAAACATCTTTGAGTGCTAAGTATTACAAACATGCCACTAATTATAAGGGACATTTGAAACATGCCACTGAAGACCAGTTGAGAGACAGCCAGAGTCTTTCCCACTTTACTTATTCAGCAAAGAGCTGAGAAAAGGCTTCTGTTGAAATTTTAAACCTTTCAAGAGACTAGTGAAGTCAGGAGACTGTGAGTGCATCTACATTGTAGAATCAATGCAGTTTTAGAAGGCCCTTCTGAGCCAAAGAGTGCAGGTACCTCACCAAACTACAAATCCCAGAATTTCATAGCATTGAGCTCCAGCAGTTAAAATAGTGTCAAACCGCATTAATTCTGTAGTTTAGATGCACTCTGCGATAGATCTTGTGGCTTATTTATGTTGTTAGGATGGCACAAAGCTGAAGTACTAAAAACAATCTTGCTTGAGTGGCAGCGCAAACCCATCAGTTCACATCCAGTGATAGATCCAAAGGTCCGACTTTCCCTTAGAGCTTGACAGCTACGTTTTGATAATGCTGTACAGACACAGGAACCATATGCCATAAGTTTCCTTGTTCTCAGCTGGGAAGTTGTATTGCCAAATATTAAATGCCTTCAAGTACACATATAACTTGCAGATGAACACAGGACTTTAGGTGATTGGGCTGCATTGCTGTACAAGAATGAGAATGTATGCATTGCAGAAGCTACAATTATCCCACTCATTTCCACCTGGCTACTATTTAGGGGGATCGTTGCTGTCCAGAAATATCTGTGTGATCCATGATGATATGAAACATCCTGTGTGCTGAGTCCAGTAGCACCTGTGACCATTACTCAAATCTATAAGGATTTAGAAACTATTGTACATCTGCAACCTTGTAACTTCTTTTTCCTTTTAAATGTATGTGTGTGAATCATATATTTTGCTTAGTATCTGTACTGATTGGTTTTAATAATAAAACAATAAGGCATATAGAATATAAGTGAAAAATTGAACTTTAAAGAAAAATGTGAAACTAGTGAAAAATTGAACTTTAAAGAAAATGTGCAGATACAGTTTGATACTAATTTGAAGGAAAATATTTTTCGACTGCTTGTACTAGACATTCATCTATAATACAGGAATTTTCACAGCAGTTGAAGATACAAATTTTGGAGGTTGACCTGTAAAGTGGGCCCTTGGTATCTGTTGAGGTTTGGTTCCAGGACTTCTTTTGGATACCAGCATCCAAGAATGCTCAAGTCCCGTTATATATAATAGCATAGTAAAGTGGTGTCCCATATATAAAATGGCAAAATCAAGGTTTGTCTTTTGGATTTTTTTTTCAAGTCATGGATGGTTGATATCGTGGATATAGAATCTGTGGATACAGTAGGCCAACTGTAGTTAAGAAAGATGTGAATTTACATATGCACAGCATAGTGAGTGCATATGCAATTGTTAGTATACGTGTTTATATGCATACATGGGTAACATCAGCACACTCATATAACCAACTGTGTGAACTTATCTTCTTTTTGTGATTTTAATACTTAACAACGCATTTAAATGGTGTGAGTTTTAATACTGTCCTGTGGATATACCAGAAGATGACATATAGTTCAATTGGGTTTATGTTTTTAGCATTAATAATGAGACCACTCTTTTCATTGAGAAAGAAAGTGCAATATGGAACAAAGAAGAGCCAGAAAAAGAAAGGCAGAGATGTTGGTGGTCCTGGAGATAAGCATATATTTGCACTGAGTAATGATAATCGTGACAATGTAATATGAACAGATAATAAATAGTGACAACAGGAAACTTTGATTACTACTCAAGAGTGATATATTATTCTTTGTCTTCATGCAAGCCCTCCCACAAGAACAAATTGAATGAATGCTTTGGATGATTAAGGGAGTACGTAGTCCTAAATACATACTTTGACCCATAGTCTGTAATTAATTTCCAATGGAATTTGTTCTCTTTAACCTCGTTGATTTTTAATACATGTCTTGAAAAAAACTATACTGTCTCTCAGAGGCTTTCTATGACTTCCCAAAGGAAAAGCATCATTGTTAGTGTATGTGCTAATTTTGTTTGATATGGTGACCATGTGCAACCATGAATACGGTTTAAAATATCCAAGATATGCAAGATGCTTGAAACTTTTAGACCCCTCCCAAAAGAAAATCAACAGTTAAAAGTAGATTATAGAAATTGTTGTTTTCCCCCTCCTCTTTTGCTCTTTTTGTTTCCTGACAAATTTCAAGGCTTCTTAATTCCTAAGTGTAGATCTTAAATGCTACGGATGTGGATAAAGTAGGTCTGTCACTTTTAGCATCATTTTGAAGAGCAGTGTGCCAGCTGCTTCTAAAGAACTGATTTTGAAATATACATTTCCTCTCTTCCGCTACACAGCCCTATGGTCTTCTTAATCATGTTTGCCTATCCAGAGGAAGCTCAATAAGCAAGGCAGATTGCCTTAAAGGAACAGCATTTAGGGTGAATCAGGAAACAGGGAAAAAAGAAGTCAGGTTTGAACATAAGACATTCATATCAAAATGCAGATGTTATTCGGAAAACCAACCGGTCTTGATTTCATACATGTGGAAGCCTGCTGACTGATGCTTTGATATGAAATGAAAATAACCTGTACATGCTGAGCAGTGTTGTGTTTCTTTCTTACATGTCACCAGAATCATGGATAAAATACCATATATACTGATTTCTAAGTCGATCTAATGTACAAGTCAATGAGAGGCATAGGGGCCACACTTAGGGATAAGTCATATTGCTTCAGAGGGCCACCCAGCCATGGCTGCTGATGCCAACACATTTCCCCACCCAGGCATTCAAAAAGGCCTGAAACGGAGAGAGTCAAGAGGTCGATAAGTCTTTCAGGTTTTCCCAGGACAGACAAAGGGCCCTTCCATACAGCCATATAACCCTGAATATCAAGATAGAAAATCCCACAATATCTGCTTTCAACTGGGATATCTGACTCCACACTGCCATATATTTCAGTTCAAAGCAGATAATTTGGGATTTCCTGCCTTGATATTCGGGGTTATATGGCTGTGTGGAAGGACCCTAAACTCTTGCCATTCACCCAATTCCCAGATTTTTTTTAAAAAATCTACAGAAATGCTGGGTAAGGGGGACTAGAGAGGAATGCTATTTATTTTCACAGAGCTGAGCAAGCTCACACTTAGGACAAATGCAATAACTTCTGTAAGGTTATATTCTTACAGGATATATTCCCAAGTATATAGCTGATTTGACCATGTTTTCATGACATTTCTATTTTTTATTAGAAATATAGTTTTTTTCATTATAAGGGTTAAGGAACAGTGTTCCTACTGAAACACGGAAAAGTCAACCCAGTTTTCTTGGCTCATTTTTTTGACCAAGATGTCTCTTGTATTTGAGTATGTATAGTAACAATGTGTTTTTCCTGCTTTTTGGTAGGGGTTGGACTGGATGGCCCATGAGGTCTCGTTCAACTCAATGGTTCTATATAATTTTTCCTACTTTAATCCTTTCAAAATGGTTGGAAAGTATGCTGTTTGCTATGATACTTGGTTATGTCACCTTAAACATTTCTATGAATATTTCCAATGAAATGCAGTTGCCAGACAGTAGTTACTGTATACTGTAGTATTAATTTATTTAATGCTTAGACTATAAGTCTTTCACATACAAGACAAATAAATTCATAAAAACCAGATTATTAAATATGATACAAAATAACACCATTAAAGTACTACACAAACCATTAAAATTCTACATAAATCAATGGTGAGATGCACCCTTAACATATTACATAAAATACTATATGAACTAACTCTTGCATAGTTAAAAACCAAATAAAATTTAGGATTATTAAAGTTTAAGTTAGAAACACTTTGGATATAGACAACCACACTATTATTAGGTAAAAGCATTTTCAGATCAGTTGACTGTGACATCAGAGGCCTGGATTTTCAGTGCTGCCAGAGCAAAAAGAGATAATAACTATATGATATGAGTATGTGCAAGGTGACATTTAGGTTAAAATTTTATCAAAAGCAAACAAGCTATACTTGGAGGGAAAATTACACTTTAAAAGGATTAAGTAATCTGCTAACAAATTTAATTGACAAAAAGTCAGGTACATATAATTTATAATGCTCACCCATCTAAGACTTTGACAAACATTATCTCATGGGAGCCTTTGTATTTATTCTTGGTTAATTTATGGCTTACTGGCTCTGGAATAATTTATCATATAAACAAGTAGATACAAGTAGACACACTATTCTGCTACTGTTTCATTTTACAAGGTTGGTGCTACTGGGATTTCTTCTTTACCTGTAGATTACAATCTGATGTAGCAAATAACCCCATTTCTGTTCCTATACTGACCAAAGCCTTAGTAGTGACTTATGATTAGTGTAAGAAGATTCCGGCCCAGTGTATCTGTCCGAACGCATCTCCCTTTACGTCCCATCTCGGAGTCTGAGATCCTCTGGGGAGGCCCTGCTCTCGACCCCGCCTCTGTCACAAGTGAGATTGGCGGGGACGAGGAGCAGGGCCTTCTCGGTGGTGGCCCCTCACCTATGGAATTCACTCCCCGGGGAGATCAGATCAGCAACATCCCTCCTTTCATTCAATAAGAAATTAAAGACGTGGATGTGGGACCAGGCGTTTGGGCACTCTGGCAGATGAATAAGGGACTGTGACGATGGATAGGAATTGGACAATGGTGGAACGAAATATGAACTCTGAGTTGGTGAACGCTGTGTCTGAGATTGGCTATCGATTGTGTGATATATTGTTTTTAAGTGTTTTTAATTGTTGACCATTTAATTGCTGGTTTTATATGTTATTGTATTTGTGTAGGCACCAAGATGTGCCTTTTGTAAGCCGCCCTAAGTCCCCCCTCGGGGGTTGGGAAGGGCGGGTTATAAGTACACGAAATAAATAAATAAAATAATAGTAGTGTTAACTGAATTCAGAATGAAATGAAGATGCCGTTTCAGATTTCAGCAGGAACCGTGCAATTTCATGTAGAGAATTAGCCAGAATTTAAGATGTTTCCTTGTCCTTATTTTGAACCATAAGCTCCAGAACAGGGGGAATCCACAGTAATCTAGGCAAAGTAAACTGCCCCCCAAACCCTATGCAGAATTGAACCAATTTACTATGAACATAATTGAGCTCCCTGAAAAAGCAGCCAGAAATGGCATTCATGATCAAGCACACACATACCAAATATATTAAGGCAACAATTAGTTGTATAGCAAAGTCTGCTATGTTCAATCAGCCTTATGCACATGTACCTGAAACATTAGACATTATGTTCATAATCAAGCTGATCGAATGATAAGGGGTGGAGGAAGTAATTTGCATCGACAGTGCATCTACACTGTAGAAATAGTGCAGTTTGACATCACTTTAACTGCTATGGCTCGATGCTATGGAATCATGCGAGTTGTAGTTTTGCAAGGTCTTTAGCCTTCTCTACCAAATAGTGCTGTTGCCTCATGAAATTATAACTCATGATTGCATAGCATTTTAAAATTAATTACAGTCATTTATTTTGTAGTCACAGTGACAGCAAGATCAACAAAAAGAGGACCTGGTTTTAAACTGGGTTGGATTTCAGGTTGGGACAGTATGGGACAGTTAAGGACAGTATGATATTGGTAGTTTTACATTTGATTTCCTAATTATTCCAAGCAATGAATTTGTCCTTTTTCCCCTTCATAGTTACATACTGGGTCAGTGTTTTCTGTGAGATTTGCACCTAACCTAGACGTTACTTCTGAATCAAGTCTCTCTCTCGGCAGTTCAGAAATTTACTTTTCTCTCTTGCTAATTCTTTAATTAGGTTAATGGCATTCACCTAGAAGAGCCTCCAGGTCCTGTATTTCATCCACTGAATCTGAACTGTCTGGCATTATGATAATTGTGTGCTGCTTTCGTACAAATTTTAGCATCCAACATCTGAAGCTACTTGTCAGATGCTATTAGTTAATTCTGAGTAATCTGCCACCAGCCAAATAGCCTCCTGCTAATTACCACTTATTTAGAAGACGGAGTATGTTATTTAGAGGGCTACATGTGCTAGGATAACTGTCCTGATAATACGGCTGAGCATCAAATGAGGTTGTGGTGCTTCCATACTTAAAGAGGTGTTTTTTTTAAAAAAAATGCATATAGTTGAGGTCTCATTGTACCTTTTAACAGGATCAAGCATCAGAGACTGGATGCAGAAACTCAGATCTTGAGAGCAACAACCAAGGTGGATGTGGCTGCATAGCAATGTAATGCTTATATGTAAATACAATTCTTGGGGTAGTTCCTTCCACCCGCAGGTCTTTAGATCAGTATAATATTTCCACTGTTCCTTAGGCTGTTCAGTTAAACCAAGGCTGTTCCGTTTTGATCCTAAGCACTGCAGCAACAACAACAACAACAACTGCAAGGCATAGCTTCCTTCATATCTGCAACCGCAGCTGGGTCACTGAAGAGAAAGTGCAGTTTCTAAAAACTCCATGCATTTAACAAAATGTGAATTAAAATGTAAATGTGAATTAGCATCTCACTTGAAAACTTCAAATGCAAGCTGCACAAAGGGGATTTCAAGCTTTGCTTCTTGTTGCTCATTTGTGCTTTTGCATATTCATAAGATGTGACTTGGCAACTCACTGTTGTGAGATGTAAGTAAGCAAGATTTTCAGCTGTAGTGAAGCTGCGATAGTTAATTACTTCAGTACAGAAATTTCATTGTTGATGGCAGAATAACAAATTGCAAAGTTGGGGCAAATGTCAGTAGCTTGCAGGTGAAAATATTATTTTAAAAAAAATCAACAGTAAATATAAGATTTCACATCAAAAGTGAGATATAACCTTCAAATATAAGAAGCAATATAAATAATAAGCACATTTATAATTCACTTAAGAAGAAAAGGGAAAAAACTGACATTAAAATATATAAAGATTTAGAACTGAGCCATTTATAACTTTTAATCATAGTTGGGATCTTTCTTCATTCTGAAATGTAAGGATAACAAAGTTATTACATATTCCTTTATAGACATGTGAATATGGTTTGAAATCAAATTCCTATTCCCAGAGTATGAATCCCCACTTAGCCATGAAAAACCACTGGGGGACTTTTAGCAACCTCCTTCTGAATAAACGTTACCAAGAAAATCTCATGATAGGTTTCCCTTAGAGTCACAGAAAGTTGGAAACAATGTGAAGGCACCTATCAACAATAGCAATAGCTCATAAATGAAACAAAAGACACATAGCCAGCTCCCAAATTCTCACCATTTTGTTTATCATATGTGGATTTGCATTTTAATTATTACTGTAAGCATTTATTGTACAAGATTTAGTTAGTTAATTAGTCAATATATAATGCTCAGTCAGGCATGTAGCCAGGGGGGGGGCTCGGGGGGCTTCAGCCCCCCCCGAAATTCTCATGGTGGTTCGCGAAAAGGCCTTATTGGTGCATTATTTAAACTGTTATGTTTATTCATATCATGATCTGATCACCATACTCAATATATCCCATATGCATGGGGGTATTCGGGTAATGATACAAAAGGTTTGCTAGGCTAGACCCTCTTTCACTCAGACTCAGCCCCCCCCGAAACTCAGCCCCCCCCCGAAACCCCCCCTGAAAAAAATTCAGCCCCCCCCGAAACGAAATCCTGGCTACGGGCCTGTGCTCAGTGCTTGTACACCATAGAAAGATCCTTGAGGTCTGGGAGTAAGTTATTATGCCGAAGCATTGAATTTGATGTTTTCTGTAGAATTAGCCACCCTGATAGTTTTCTTGCCATGTAGGATCTTTTTGTTTAATACAGAAAATTATTTGTACAAAAGATCTTTCCCCAAGTAGTGCTTCTGGGGTGGTAATTTTTTTTTACTATAATATTTGCAGTGGCTGCTCTATAGTTGAAACTTGCAGGACAATTTATACAGATTATAAAGCAAATGAAAGCGTAACAAAACAACAAAATTCACTATTGCAACTCTACTGTTGTAGTATTACAGACCACTTTCAATTCTGTTGAAGAGTGCTCTGAGCAAAATGCTTGGTAAATCAAATTTTCCTCCTTTCCCACCATTCTCTACAGCTCCTGTACAGCACTTCCTGTGCAGAACTAAAACTGTTCCCAGAACATTGGATTTAGCCCCTTAAAACCACTTTAGCTTCTAAGGCTCAATGCTGGGGAATTCTGGGGTTGTAGTATTGAGGAATATTTAGCCTTCTCTGTTGAGAGCTGTGGTTACATAACAAACTACATATCCCAGGATTCCATAGGATGGAGCTATGACTGTTAAAACAGCATCAATTACTGCAACTCTGCAGTGGCTGTGGTCTTTTGAACTTCCATTTACTGATCTTCAGTTAGTTTACTTTTCTTTTCTGAGTGTTTTGCTTGACTGTGCTGCATGGATTCAAGTTGCAGATGCACATGTTATGTAGTGACCAGGTTATCAATGGCAATGAGCAAATTTCCAACAAATGGCAATTGCATTTTGAAGCTTATAAAATTATTCTTTGTAGTTGTTTGTCTGCAACAGTAAGGCTATCAACAATCTATTTACGATACAGTATTTCTCTGTAGAAACATTCAGTATTTTCACACATACATGCATCTTAGGGTTCTGGCAAATTGCAATTGATAGCTACATGTTATAAATGTTATTTTATTGTTATTTTTAGGTGTGTAACATATTTATGGGTTTCCTTTAGGAAGATGTTTAAGATATAAAATCCATACTTAGCCAAAGGTTCATTGCCTGACCTTCAGCAGAGTAGTTCTTAATCTTCATTTCATATTGTAAATCATAATGAGCTATGCCAGAGGGTTAGTATGAAGGTTGAGTGCTCACAATTTTACTGGCAGTTGTTGCAGAATGAATTGTACAGGAAAATTGCATAGTTCAGTTAAACAGAGATGTTCTGGGACAGGGTAACTTTCATCTTCCAAATAGACACTACTGGATCAGAAAAGGGGAAGGTCAGAAGAGATCACACCATCTGCTTCATTGTAGCTTCACATTTCTGCAAGTACTTATTCTTCTTCTCTTTTATCCCCACAGCGAAGATGTCTGCAAACGAGGGTTCACCGTCATCATTGATATGAGAGGGTCTAAATGGGACCTGATCAAGCCTCTCTTGAAAACTCTTCAGGAAGCTTTCCCTGCAGAAATCCATGTTGCCCTGATAATCAAGCCTGATAACTTCTGGCAGAAGCAGAAGACAAATTTTGGAAGTTCAAAATTTATCTTCGAGGTAAGATGAGGAGCCTTATCTGATCTGGAAGGAGATGTAAAAATTGGTAAGATCATACAAACACCACAAACATCTTGCACAGCCTACTATATCAAACCAAAAGCTAAGCCTAGTACATATATCTTTGGCAGTGTCTTTTAGTTTATTCTTTGTTGATGCTGAGGTACATCAATGATGTAAGTGCCATATAGTCTTAGCAAAATGAATGGGGAAAGGTTATTAGTTAGTGTCAAATTACATTTATTGACTTCTGTGCAATTCATCTCAAAACACTTAAGAAAAAATGATGACTGCAGATGATAACTTGAAAACAAGTTATCATCTGCTGTCCTTAGATGATGAGGGAGGGATGTCCATGGAAACTGTGTTGCTATGGTGGCGGTTCTTGCAGAAAAATCTGCTCCTTTATTGATTCTTTTGACACTTCAGCAGCTCCAGCAGTAGATAGGTTTACATTTATATTGTCTCTAGAGGGCAGAGTCAGTCAGAAGTTGTTGGTAAGCAAAACGACAGCAAGATTGACACTTGACTGACTAATGTAGCTTCCAGGAGCTTCCTGTCAACAAGAGAGGTGACCCAATGAGGCCCCTTGTCATTAATTCAGAAATGCTTTTGCAAATTATTTTTCCATTTTTCTGAAAAGACTGAATGAGCAAGCTCTGATTTTGATTGGTTGCACTGGAAATAGAAGAGACTATGACAGCTGATAGGCTCTTGCCTTGTCTTAGCACATCGCTTCTCCCTTCTTGATGAAGTCTGATAATGTATTCTCATTCATCTCTGATTCTCCAGGGAGAATCCCATCTGAATAATAAATGCATCTGTAGAATGCTTTAAACAAAAAAAGGCCTCCTGTCATATCTTTGTGTCAGAATTGTGGCAGAGGGAGGATTTTCTGTAGTAGATTTAAAAACCAGGTGGGGAATCTGCATTGACTTACTGTGTGCCAAATTTAATTATCCCCTTGAATCTTTAAAGGAACATTGTTGAATTAATAAGTTCTGGGAGATTTGGGTGCTTAAAAAAGGTTTACTATATGAGAATAATTTAGTCAATAATGGAAATATGGTAGAGTGGAACATTATCCTTTTTTTATTCTAAAGATCCTTCCCATTTCTGTCTCAATAATCTCAATAAGTTTTCAGCAAAGCATGAGCTCAATATTTTGGGGGTTTCTCTGCTTTTTGAACATTTAGAAGGAAATGTCAATTCTAAGGCTAGGTGATGATTGTGCTGCAGGATCTACTGTATTTCACCGCATAATAGTTGCACTTCTCCTGCCTTTGGGAGGGAAAGGGAGGTGCAGCTATTATGTGGTGAAAAGCCCCCTTTTAAGAGGGGGGGGGTTCACTGCATAATAGTCCCTCAGGGCACAGCTGCAGAGGGGAGAGGTGGGCAGGTAGACAAGTTAACCCATCTGATTTCTCCCCTCCAAGCAATAGAGCCTCTGTAGCTCAGAAGGGAGAAGCTAACTAGTGGGTGAACTCTCCTACCTGCCAGCCTTTCCCTTTTGAGCTATATAGACTCCTCTATAGCTCAGAAGTGCTCAGAATTCATCCACCAATCCTCCTGTCCCCCCGGAGCTACATATACTTGCCATGCTGAGGTGATAGGCAGGTAGGTAGATGAATGAAGTCCCCTGCCTGCCTGTCCCCTTTCCTTGGTGCTGTGGATCTTGACTCTGTTCCCAGTTGAGCAGAGCGTATAGTTATACTGTTAGAAATATGGTCCCTACATAAGACTGCATGAATTCCCATTACTGTAGTGCATTTATTTTCTATTTGGCAATCAGTGTCAGCAAATGTCAGAGATGGAGGCCTGAATGTACTAGGTAAGCAAGGTACAGTATCTTTATTCTGAGTAGTGTGGCACATTTATAGTATTTGAAACTAAGTCAGTTACACTTTCTGATATCTACCTGAACATTCTGCTGTTAAACAATTTAATCTGAAATTAGTTCTCATTGCTTTGGAAGGATTGACAGCTTAGTATCAACACCCAGGATAAGTTCCTACATGGCCTATCCTACTTATTTATTTTATTTATTAGGAGCATTTTTCCCCGTCCTTCTCACCTCTGAAGAGGGATGCAGGACGGCTACCAACAGCACCATTCAGTGCCGAACAATAAAAACAAAGCATAATATACATTTGGCATACATTAAAACAATTATAAAGATATTAAAACGGTTCGATGTTTCACATTGTCTTCCAAATCAATCCATTGCCATCAGCTAAAAACATTTGAGCTTCTTCTGGAAGGTCATGGGGGAGGGGGCAGATCTGATCTCATTAGGGAAGGAGTTCCATAGCTGAGGGACAACCACCGAGAAGGCCCTATCTCTTGTCCCCACCAAACGTGACTGCAATGGTGGTGGGACCAAAAGCAGGGCCTCTTCAGGTGATCTTAAGGTCCTTGGAGGTTCGTACAGGGAGATACATTCGGACAGGTAAACTGGGCCGGAACCATCTGTCATCTGTTCCAGATTCTCTGGTGGCTCAAGTTCTGACAAGCACACATCATCTTTCTGTATGATGGGGCTACCAGGGAATGTACACGATACAAGTGGGAATATAATTTTCACTTCGTAATTGAATTCAAGTCTCTGATGATATACCCATAGTCTGGAAAGTAAACAATATCACTTGTAAGGTTTTTAAAAAAATGAAAAAGGAATGTCGCAATGGGTAAACTAGAGAGTAGCAGAATATATTCCTCCATAATTATTAATATAGGAATTAGAAAGATACAGGTATTTTAAAAAGTAGCATCAAGGATAAAGAGGACCAGCTTACCTGTCCAAATGTATCTCCTTCTATGAACCATCTAGGAGCTTAAGATTGTTTGGGGAGGCCCTGCTCTCAATCCCTCCTGCATCACAGGCGCAATTGGTGGGGACAAGAGACAGGGCCTTCTCAGTGGTGGACCCCAGTCTATGGAACTCCATCCTCAGGGATATTAGATCGTCCCCCTCCCTCCTGACGTTTCGTAAAAAGGTAAAAACTTGGTTCCTTGAGTAAGATTTTGTGATTGCAGTGGAATAGATAACATGAAACTATGAATGATGAACATGGAATGGCCAGGCAATGTGATTGGAAGACGTTTTAACAGGATGACACCAATGATTATATGTTTTAATAGTTTTTAATAGATGTTTTATATTGTTATGTTGATTATCTGCACTTTATGAATGTATGGCATCGAATTGTGCCAACCTGTAACCCGCCTTGAGTCACCGTAAGGTTGAGAAAGACATGCTATAAATATTATAAATCAATCAATCAGTCAATAAATAAATGTTTCAGTGCCCATAAGGGAAACATGATGTAGGTACATGGTGTTATGTGGGATGTAGGTACTAGAAGACTCTTGTTTTCATCTGCATCCTGTATTGGAATATCCCTCCTATTGTGAATTCTATGGTTGCTTTTTGCAGATGGAATCCAGTTCAACAAAATTCATCAGTCTGCTTTCCTGCCTATACACAGCCCAAATATGCTAGAATGGTTTTGCTTCTGGGATGCTAGTCAGTGTGATGGAGAGCCTAAAGCATAGAAGTGGCTTCATGGAAAATTTAGCTCAAACTCTTGCTTAGTTAAAAAAAAATCACTGGGTGGTTTTATGCAACACATTCCTGTTTTAAGGTCTGAATTCCCCACCTGCAAAATGGAGATAAAAATCAAGTACTTCCCAGGATTGTTGAAAGAGCAAACCAGAACCAAAGAATGTTATGAATTAGATGTTCCATGTGGAGCAGGGTTAGAAAACACACATCCCTCCAGAGGTTGGTGGAGTGCACCTACCAGTATTCTTCATTAGGTTGATTGGTTGCTGGGAGTTACAGTTTAACAGTGCCTAAAGAATGGCATGATTCCAACTCCAATAAAACAATAGTTGTAAACTTGCTGTGATTTGTAGGTGGCTCTCTATATCCGTTGTAGTTTCTTATGTAAATACCCATATGGCATTTAGATTGTGTATTAATTTGGCTTAATTATAGTTAAGAATGGTTGAAAAATATGGAAGCATGTGCTCTGCCTGTGGGAAACGTTAGCTGAAATAATCTGAAAGAAAATAAGGAATAGTTAAATGTATATTTTGGCAGGATAAGACACCTGCTTCCAGTCGCACGCCTGGAACCAGTATAATGGCCATATAATTCAAATAACAGAACCCAGTGTAATATCACATAACCACTTAGGAGAGCATTCATGCCAGAATAACTAAGGGCAATGGGGAAGATTTATATTTAGGATGATACACAGACTACACACTTCAGGTTAAAAGGATACACTGCAGAAACTTCATCCAAAATTATGTTTCTAATGGCTACTTTCAGCTTCAAAAATGCCAAAGGGTCAAGAAAGGTTTGCTGCTGTAATCAAATGAAGGCATACATTCTTAACCCTTTTGCAAGGAATGTATAATGAACATCGTCCCCAATGCTCTCTAAAGAGCCCCTACCAATGAAATATATAAGTTTTAAAACAACCCATTAACACAGCATCATTCTCATAAAAAGCCAGTGTGTGGTGCCAAGCCATTGGCTGGAATAATGATGTTGGATATGGGGAGTCTAGCTTTCACATCCTGCTACGTGGGTTGTCTTGACCAATGCACATATTGCTTTCGAAAGGCATGTTTCCACAAAAAGGTCTGTAGAAGAAATAGGAGTCAAGGGAGCTCCGCTTTGAAGAAATGTGTAGGACTTTGTGCATTCTTTTCAGTATGGATTTCTATTGCCCGCATGATACTGCTCATAAGCAAGGTTTGCATTGGCTGTGTCTTTGAGTGCTTAGGTATTTCCATTCAGCAGAGCCCCTGAAAAATAGTTCACCTTAACTGGATATTCTTCAAGATCTGCAACTGTAAAATACAAATTTTATATGTATAAATTCTTAGGAGATCAGTTTCAGAAAGCACTGTAAAGTGTAGAAAGAATTGGTGAAAAAAATCATTGGGATGACAGCAGTGCAAATTATTGTACCTTCTAAAAGTAATGTAGAAATTGTCAACAACATTAGAGTTTTGGCTATTTAGGAGGAAAGAGTAGTAATGTTTTTGTAATGAAACTTGGAAAAATGAAATTTTGAACTACAATTCCCAGAATCCATCTGCATTATACTGTAACTGTTCCATGTTCCAGTATAAAGCTACATAGAGGGACATGTTTGACTCCATTCCCATTCTTCCTCTGTGGATTCTGAAAAAATAATCAAAGACATGTTATAGTATACTGTATTGTGCTCTATGTGGAATTGTTCTCTGTGTTAAGAAGATTCAGAAGTGGTAACTAATGCAAAATGCAGTAGCTTAACTGCTGATTAGAATACCATACTGACAGGACATAATGCCAGCCTTAAAATTATTATATTGGCTGCCAGTGTTTCTTTTCCTGAAAATGAGATCTTATTTCAGAATCTTTCTCTTTCCTTAGACAAGCATGGTCTCTGTGGAAGGCCTAGCAAAATTGGTGGATCCCTCCCAACTCACCGAAGAGTTTGAAGGAACTTTGGATTACAATCATGATGAATGGATAGAGCTGAGAGTCTCCTTGGAAGAGTTTTTTAACAGTGCGATCCATTTGTTATCCAGATTAGAGGACCTTCAGGAAATGTTGGCTCGGAAAGAGTTTCCAGTGGATGTGGAGGGCTCAAGAAGACTCATAGATGAACACACACAGCTCAAGAAGAAAGTAATTAAAGCTCCAGTAGAAGAATTAGATCGTGAAGGTCAGAGGTTGTTACAGTGCATAAGGTGCAGTGATGGCTTTTCTGGTAGGAACTGCATTCCTGGCAGTGCAGATTTCCAAAGTCTTGTGCCAAAGATCACCAGCCTTTTGGACAAGCTGCATTCAACACGGCAACACTTGCATCAGATGTGGCACGTCCGGAAATTGAAACTGGACCAATGCTTTCAACTTCGCCTTTTTGAGCAGGATGCAGAAAAGGTAAGGCATAGCCTGTTTTCACTTTGAATGTTACTAAGAAACCTCATGGCAACTCTAACATTCTAGCCAAATATATAAGTTTTTGCAATTAGCAACATGAGGAATTAATCGAGGATATAAACCTCAAGTTGCTAGCAAATGTATTTTATGTGAGTTGTAAAGCAAAATCACTGAACTAATTGTTGGAAGTAGCAAGCAGAATGAGAGCCAAGAATAACTCACCTCTGGCTGTTCTTATGAAAACTGATCTGCTTTGAGTATACTCAAGTAGACACAAGGCACCCAAAATTAAACCTTGTTGCTTTCCAACAGGCCTTATAGCAGAACTGGATGATATGTTGAGAATTAAGGGCCACTAAAATCAGAACAGTGGAACAGTTTCCACTTGGGTGAAAATAGAAAAGCCAGACTTTTTAGGACAAGCGATAAGCGAATTGTTTACATATTGAGGAAATTGGTCTACATGTGTGGTGTTGATAGTCTTTAATGTGGTTCACTAGGTAAAACAAGAGTGTAATCAATGCAGGGTAGCCACAGTCACTAAGTGGTAGATAGAACAATAATGTAGCCATGTCTTTTAACTATGAGAGTCAGCAAAATCAATACTAGAGTTCATCATCTCATGTCATTAGAGTGGGAAAGAATTATACTGCTAGTCAGGACAGATAATATTGGCCTGGAAATACTTTTGATATGATTTAGTGTAAGGGTGATGTAATAAAGACAATAGGCCAGCACTGCCACCAATTGCAACAATCACAAACAAGATGGAGGTCAAAGGAGTAACAACAAGATCTGGCCCAAGGCAAGGGCTGTGAGGGAATCAGAGCACACACATTCTCTCACACACAAGGCAGACAGTGGGAAGTTACCACTGTATCTTACATTTTACCTTTTCTGCCTCCTATTATTTATTAAAGGTTTCTATTGCTGCCACCAATTTATTATTTTAACAGGCCACCTGCTTCAATTGGAATGTTCAAAAAGCCATACAAAGACTTCAGTGAAAATGAAACAGGAATACATTGTTTATTTTTAACAGTCAATATGTGTAATGGTTTCAAATAATTTGTCAGGCTTTACTTCTTACAGAAGATGGTACTTTTATCTTGAGTTTCTTAAAACAAAGTTCCACACACGGAAGTCCAAACAGAATCTTTCAAACCCTTTTGAATCTCCCTTCCTCCCACAGCACTCTAATCACTATAGAGGCCTATTAACTATTATCCTCAAAGAGGTATCTTTAAACTACAAACAGTTCCCAAACTCTTCCTTCCTCTCTTCCCCCTTCAAACTCCTGACTGTCATCCTCCTCACCAAACTCCTAGCTCATCTAAAATGGCTGCCTCGGCTTCTTCTCTCCCCTTCTCCCCTTCTCTCTTCTTTCCCCTCCTACCTCCATCTATCTCCAGTTACTAAGCTTTTCTCTCCAATTTCATCAGCCAATCAGACTGCACTCCTGGCTATGAGGCTGCTTGTTTGCTCCTCCCCTCAGCATTAGCAAGCCAGGCCTGGTTTCTGCTCTTTACACCAACCCTTTAAGGTAGTCCAATCCATTACAGATGGCCATAGAATTATATGTCAATATGTATTGTTGATGGCTTTCATGACTGGAATCACTGGGTTGATGTGTGTTTTCCGGGCTGTATGGCCATGCTCCAGAAGCATTATTTCCTGATGTTTCACTTGCATCTATGGCAGGCATCCTCAGAGGTGGTGAATAATACAGGGTGAGGCAGCATAACTTCCTTTTTTTAAATGCACGCCATTCAGTCGGTGGAAGACGTAGCAGAGCGCTAGTGGTCTCGTTCGAGAGGCGGGAGTATAAAGTTTTGTCCTGACACAGTTCAGTCGCCATCATGCATTGGAACAGTGAGGAGCGTGCTTTTGCCGTTGGGGCCTACTTTTCGAGCGGATTTGGAGTGGCTCGCCCGCTCTCTAGATTTGGCCCCTTGTGATTTTTTTTCTATGGGTTTTTTTGAAATCCCGTATTTATGTGAACTGTCCAAGGACCCTACAAGATTTGAAGACCATCATCCAGGAAGAAATTGCCAACATAACACCTGCTATGCTAGCAAGAGTCATGACAAACGCCAGAAATCGGTTTACTCAGTGTATGGAGAATGGGGGACGTCACCTACCTAATTTGATCTTCAAAACTACGTAAAACAAAACTTTAGGTATGCGCCTACATTATAATTTTTTTCTGATTCATACAATGGGTTTTATTAAGTTTTGAAAAATGGAAGTTATGCTGCCCCATCCTGTATAATAATATATAATAATACAGTATGCGAATAATTTGGTAAATACAGTACAACTCTCATATTCCATGGACTCTATATCTATGATTTCTCTTACCCATACTTCAAACAAACCCTCTCCCCCTGAAGTATTTGTGGGCCTCTCAAGGTCCTCCAGTGAAATTCTATTTTATGCTTCCAGACCATTATCAATAGCTTTCACTATTAATCATGATTTCAGGTATCTGGGGCAGGGGCCGGTTTGGAACATATCCTTCATGGAGATGGGGGTCTTGCCATGTTACCATTTACTGTGGAATTGGTGGCCCTTTGTAGACCTGTTTCCTTCCAGGAATTTGGACAAGTGTGTTTTGGATATGTAGGTTCAGTGATACTATTCTTCTTCAAGACTATATAGACCAGTGGTTCTCAACCTGTGGGCCCCAGGTGTTTTGGTCTACAACTCCCAGAAATCCCAGTCAGTTTACATGCTGGGTGTTGAAGGCCAAAACACCTGGGGACCTATAGGTTGAGGAACACTGGTTTAGACCTTCAGCACTTAGTATATGTGGGAGCTGATCAGGGCCCATTTACCTCACCTAGTTAATGTGTTGCTACCTCACCTCTTTCCCATAACATTGGTACCAACTAGGACAGTGACACAGCCTCTTGGCACATTCTCTCTTCTCAGCAGGTTTACTCAATAGTGCTAGTAATGCTGTCATGAGCTTGAAACTGAACCATCTTTGGACTCTAATCACCTGGATGTCTCTTGTGTTTTATCTCACAAATTGTAATAATATTTAATACTGACAAAGCTCGTGAAATAGTCAGTTCATTAGTGACACTATGATGAAAACCTACTTTAAACCAGGCCCTGATCCTATTGCCATTACAATAGCCCATAGTTTGGTGTAGAAAGGATGAATTCTAATGCTCTTCCTTCAGGGAAATCTCTTCTCAACATAAGCACGCAAGAGAAAGAGGGGATGGAGAAACAGCCAAAGCTTATTACTTATTATTGCCACATAAAATCACTGTTTCCCCTTTCTCCTTCTGTTTTGGAGAAGCAATAACTGTGTCAGATCTGTGCCAGTGTGTATTCTGTCTTTGACAAGAATCTTTTAAGAAAGAGTTGGACCTTCCCTAAAGCACAGACTATTCATTCCAGTTGTTCTGGGACTATTGCAGAGGCTAGTGTTTCATCCTGTGAAAATAATAACTGATGCTTAAAAAAAGCAGGCAGCTTTCCAATCCATTCTTCTTTGAGTTTTCTATATTTCTCCAGATTTTCTAAAACTCCTGCATGAACAGCTAAGGCATGCCTATATATTTTCCGGACATTATCAGGACCTCTGGTGAAAAGGATGCCTGGCTGAAGTGAATAAGGTTGTCAGGTACTTCCAGTATCACCAAGTTGCTCACTGATAGATGGTTCACTTCAGCTGCACCGTGAGGTATATGCTGGGATAGTGTTAGTTAACTGAAACCATTTTATTCCAGCAAGATAGCAATGAGAGAAAATACTTGTTATTTTGCAAAGGAATAATTAGAGATTCCAGACACTAGTTGTTGGAATTTAAGACAAATTTGAAGACTCATCTTCAAGAGACAGGTAATAAATTCATTGTTATTATGATTATAGTCAGACAGTCTGGCAAGTCCTCTTCTTTTAAGCATCAGAAGCTTTTGGTAAAATGCAGAAATGATGAAGTAGCCATCCTACATACACTCACAGTCACTCAAGCTGCATACAAAAATATAGTGTGCTTAACTTGGTTAGATTTTGCCTTTTCTCTTTTAATATGGAAGGAAAGGAGATGAGGCCTTTTAAGAGATTTCATGTGCGCAGATGGAATGCATTCACAGAAAATGGCTGTAATCTTCTCATGGTTCAAACCTACAGACTGTGATTCAATTAGGGCCACTGTGTGGGGTGGGTTGTCTGAATGACGGGAAGCAGTTCACACAGTATGCACCCCAGCAGCAGCAATGGCCTGATCAAATCACATTTGGATCTTTGGGATACATTCTCTGGTATTTGCTCTTCAAGTTAATTCCATGCTTAATAAAAAGATGGATAACAGGAAACCTCAATTGTGTCTCTGTTGAACAACTGAAGAAAGTAAGGTTGTTTAAACAAGCTCAGCATTTGTCTGTATCAGATATTGTGGCAGTGCAACCCACTGTCAGTATAATGATCTCAAAATAAACTAAACTATTGGAAATATCTGAGAAATGCTAATGAGTAGTTAGATTTTTTTTAAATGGGAGAGAAAGTAAGGGTAGGGTGGATACCACATACTATACTGGAATAAATACACTTAGGATGAAAAAACAATATTATCAGCCTACATTCTGCCTGCAGACTTTCTGGAAATACTTAAACTTGGCTTCTATCCTGGTCTTTCTTTCTTTGGGGGGGGGGGGGGATATTATTATTCCCAACTCTCCAAGTGACACAGATCAGCCAGGATGGCCATGCTTCACTCTCTGTGTTCTCCTTTTTTTCACTGGTTGTGAAAGTGTTTCCCTTTCCCTCTCTCAGCCAGTGCATTGCTTGTTTTTCCTATTGTGGCCATGTGGCCATCAGTCATTGCAAACTGCCTGCCTCCTACTCTTCAAGCCATGTCTCCATATGGTCCTGAGGTTGGAAAGAAGAGAGAACAAGGAGGATGGCCACGATGGCAGATGCTGAGGCAGCTCTAACATTCATTTATGGCACTGCTGTTGCTTCTCTTTCCCAGACCTTTAAAAATATGTACAGCTAAAAGGGGTATTTTTAAAAAATTATAGTGACCCCAACAGCAGGAAACAGAGCCTGACAGTTCCCTTCACTGTCCCCCTTTATACTCCTGCCCGTCTGATAAGCTCTCTGGTACCAAGCTGAAATCAATATACTATGCCAGCTTTCTCTACACTGTTACAGTGCTATTACACCACTTTAACTACCATGGCGATGTTCTGTGGAATTCTGGGATTTGTAATTTATTGAGGCCCAAGAGAATTCTTAAATGGCCCTCCCAGGACTGCAATAACCAGGCATCCATATGATGTTATCTAGTACTTAAAGTGGAATAGTGTTATAAATGTGTAGTGTGACAGGCCCTCAAGACAGATATTTGGCACCTGGGTGAACTGCCCATCTATTCACAAGCTTTTCTATTATTGACTGAACAGAAATAAGGTGAGCTTTGTATGCTTAGCAGGAATAGTATAGGTAATTTTCTAGAGTTCCCGGGATACCCAGGTTTGAAGGATCCACCCAGAAGTCAGGCATGGCAAAAAGTGGCTGCTCAGAGGTGGCAGTCTTCTCTCATTGATGACAACATTATTAGTCTTTCTCCATCATCCCTTGCACCAGCTTCTGCAAGGGACTCTCATGCTAATCTACTGCACCATAATTTTCAGTAGAGTTATCAGATTGACCATCTTCCACTAAACTTATCAGAAGAAGCATGGCATGTTGTGGCAACTTTATTACGGCCATGGGTGGCTCATAGTTTATGGTACCACCTTTCTCTGTGCTTTGTACATTCTCTGTAATTTTTGTGGGATTCCACTTTTCAGCTAGAGTATTGTGGAAAACAAAGAGCCACTAAAAGGGGGATGTGGCCATGTGGAACAATGAAACATAAGTGGCAGAAATGATAATATGTTATATGGCTGTAAATAGTGCACATGAAAGCTACACTTTGTTGCAGTTTCTTGTTTTGGAGAGGACATACGGCGTCAAGAGAATAATAATTATGCTCTGAGCATAACCATTTGAAATACTACTTCCTTTTTGGTGTGCTATAAAATGTAAATTCTGTATGAGGTGTGATAAAATGTCAGTACAAAGCTGAAGACATGATCCTCGGTGATACTAGGAAGCAGTTTATTTTATTACAGTCCATTAAGTGCACAAGTAATAAATATTCCTGAGCAAACAGTAAATGAGTGAAAGCCCATGTGAAAAAGCTTCCTTGATATAATTTTCATCTGGTTTTGTGGAGGAGCAACCATCCTGCAACATTTACCAAGATGCACAGTTGTCTTTCTTCCTTGTTTTCTTATGGCTTCCTGTCAAACATTAAGAGTATTAACAAATTGAGATAAGACATAGTGTATACTGAAACTGTCCAGTGCTTTGGTTTGTTATTGCCAATGACAGTCTATTATGCCTTGAATTTTGTGGTTTGGAATTTTAAAATTTTATTTTCATTTGAGGGCTGGGGAATTATGTTGCCTTCCAGATGTTGTTGCATTGCATTTCCCTATAGCTCTAACCACAAGGAATGCTGGAAGTTGAAATTCCAGCAACATCTGGAGGGTTGCACAATTCCTAATTTAAATTTCTAACCTAATTTAAATCAGCAGTATATATTATGGATATTTGACATTTATCACACTTACCAAACAAAGAAATCATCACAAGAGTTGGGGATAAAATCATCAATAAGATTTTTAAACACGAGTGATTTTTTATCAAGTTTTTTTATTAATTAATTTTTATTAATTTTTTATTAATTAAGTTTTTTATTAAGTTTTTTTATTAATAGGATTGTTTCTTTTTATTTATTAAATGTTATTAATTTTTGTTTGCGGTTTACTTCAGAAACGGAAGATCCTCTCCTTGCCCCTTGCATTTTCTAGTTTGGTTCGGATAACTTATTCTGAAATATATGAGATTATTTATTACAGTCCATTTTCTAGTTTGGTTCGGATAACTTATTCTGAATGGGATACTGAGATGAGATGGGATACTGAGAATCTCCACATTGGAAACAGGCTGGTCTTCATGGGCTTTCAGACAGCAAAGATTTTTTTCAGATAATTTCTCATCAGGCCTTTCAGACATACTTCTAATCTCAACAGGATGCTAAAATCTAAAGCATGCCTTCTCCCATAGTCTAAAGTAGCCCCTCAAAGCTAGAGAGATTTTGCAATTTAAACACGGTGGATATATCTGTACCTTAGTCAGTTAGTCAATCATATATTGTATTTGAGTAAAACCATTACAAATCCTATGAAGTTCAAGAGATGCATGTACATGTGTATCCATATAGAAAATCAGATTAATGAATCTCCTGCATGGTTTATAGCAATGTCTTCCCAATAACAAGCATGGATACTTCTAGCAGCTTTAGCAAGTAAGGCAGTTTTATATGAAGGTGTGAGTTACAGTTTGATAGTAAACAGCATAGTTTCATATAAGAGCTCTCATCCTTTATAGAGGCCAAAACTTGTTACAAGACTCTCTTTCTTGCGTTTTGATAAAGCTGGCAATAGCATAAGTAGTATAAAATATCTTGTACCACATGCACAACACCAATACTGTTCTCAGAATGTTTATCTGTTATCAAAACAGATGTTGGTGTACTTTGGAAATGTACTTCTGTAAATGTAGTTATCAGAGAGGCAAAGATAAACGCTTGTAAATATTGAGCTTTTATGTGATTTGGTTTCAACACATGATACTAGTGGGGAAACAATTGAAGATTTAATTGAAACTAAGTCCTGATCATTATTCAACATATCGATCATGTCAGTCAGCTTGTTTTTAACTCCAAGAGAGAGGAAAAATTATGTTGAAAGAATGAGTAAATCTTGGATCAGATTAGTCCAGCCTTTTTTCTCCTGTTGTTTGCCTAAACAAAGCTTAGGGAAGGAGTCCTCTGACATATCTAAGATCCTGTTAAAATACAAAAGAGTTGCCATCTTAGCCTTAGGTTTTAGAGATACCATGGCTTTCTCTGTCCTTAGGAATGCAGCTGTGACTTTTGATATATCTGTATCTGTCTAGTGATTCATGTATAGTGAGGTTACACTGACTTCAATGTTTTGCTTCGCAGTGGTTCTCAACCTATGGTCCTCCAGGAGTTTTGGTCTTCAACTTGCAGAAGTCCCAGCCAGTTTACCAGCTGTTAGAAATTGTGGGAGCTGAAGTCCAAAAAATACCTGGAGGGCCAAAGGTTGAGAACCACTGGAAGAATTTTCAATCATGATATTATATATGTCACCTATTTTTTGTCTTTTTTCTTTAGGTTTGAAAATTGGCTTTAACATTGATTGAAAGGGAAGATTAATTTGTTATTGATACTGCTGGGAAATCAGAATCATTATCAGCTTCCTCTGTAATTAAATCATAACTTTTCAAAGAAGTTATGCGAGAGAATTGAGTATTTGGTTGTCACTATTATCCCTTAATTGTTGTGGGGCAATTCAAAACTGTTCTTTTTTATAGTTTTTAAGTTATCACTATAGAACTTTCCAGATATTTTGGAATACAATAATTACAATCTGATTGATAGCAGAGGATAATAGGATTTGTAATGTTTTGGGGAACATGTCTCATCATCATTCAAATCCCATAACACTGTAGACTACTGCTCAATAATCAGATCTCTTCACTGTCTTTGATCATTCTTGGCTCTGGGGACCTGAGTTAGCATGTCTCATTTTTTAAAAGAAAAGTATTCCAAATATCTTAACATACAGACATAAACTGTCAGTAAACCTCTCATCTCATGAGAAGAAAGAATGTCTAAGGAATCTATTATAATTCACAAGTACAGACCTATATGAGTTGCTGTATTTCATTGTTGGAGTGAGTGTGTGTGATGATTTGCTGTTGGTTTTGCTCTCCTATATCCTGGAATTTTTTACAAGAACAGCATTGAGGGGAACAGAATGTTGCTACTGGTGCTGGGAATTGTCACTGAATGCTCTGAGACAACAAAAACTGTCGTCTTGTTATTTTAAAAGAGAGAGAAAGAGTGACCGGAACAAATATAGCAGCCAATGGCAATATGTATGCTGTCTTGAGACCTCTGTGATTATACAGAACTTGTTTCTGCATTGAGTCATCTGTTCGCTACCTCACTGCTCATTCAGGATCAAGCAGTGTGGTCTGCAAAGATTAGCACTGAGGCACATATTTTGCATATGAGAGTGATGTAATGACTATTATGCCATAGTCATAGTTGCCATAAATTTGTCATAACCTTTTAAAGAGATAATATACTATTAAGTTATTAATCTGTAATCATTTCCCAGCAATCCTACTGAGAGGCCGAAATTATACTCCTTCCCTCATTGACTTTTCTATGTAAATCTTGAGTCTATTTAACTACACAAGGATGGTGGTCTGGCATTTGTCAATTACAGTATGATCTTTTGTCAGTTTTATTTAATCTATATGATCATAATAATTATATGAGATAATTTTAAATGGAAAACTGGGCAATTTCTACTTTGGCTGTCCAAGATTTTTCACTATTATCAACATACAATATTATGCAATGCAGTGTGTTCCTCAGAAAATGTCTATTTCACACACACACACACATCATCCATCCATCCATCCATCCATCCATCCATATAAAATATGGGTTTGATTTCCCTTCCTATTTTATGCTGCTTTATTTGTAAGCAGTGCTTAATTAGTTAAGTTGTATATGCCTATTGAAAATTAAGATCTCTATCCAGATTGGTCTATGTTGTAGTTTTGTCATTTAAAAAAGCTTGTCGCTTGTGTTACAATCATGTGCATTAAATTATGTGAAGCAATAGGCATTTTCCAATAATTAAAAGTCTGGCTGAGACTTAAGAGGAAACCATGGTTTTCTGCTGTCTATATACCCAAAACAAACCTTGGGATAATGTCTTTCACCCACTTCCTCCTCTTGTACTTACAAAGAAATAAACATCATTTTTCTCCTAATTTTTTTTATTTATTTACCACATTTGTATACTGCCTTTCTCACCCTGAAGGCGACTCAAGACGGTTCAATTTTAGAAGCTTTGTCTTCTGAACACTTGTCTGTGTTGTGACTTACTATGATTCATTCAGATATAGTTCAACTACAATTCATAATGCTTATCACCATATAGATAAAACACTTGAGGTGCAGATATTTGCAGACCAACAACCTCTGCAGGGTTTATACGAGCCATGGGAAAACTTTGGCCCTCCAGGTGTTTTGGATTTCAACTCCCACAATTCCTAACAGCCATTAGGAGTTGAAGTTCAAAACACCTGGAGGGCCGAAGTTTGCCTATGCCTGCTCTATATTTAGTGAGAAGAAACAAAACTCAAACCATGCTTCCAAATTATGGTTTGTTCTAATACTATTATTGTAAGCTCAAATGTCACAGGGAATTGTGTTTTGTTTAACACTAAGCATGGGTTCTTCCAGTTTTTCCCCAATATTTATTTATTGACATCCTGTCTTTCTCCCAAAATGGGCCCCAAGGTAGCTTTCAAATATTAAAGTCAAGGAGATACATGGGCTATATGTGTAAACAGACTATGTTAAGTCTTAACGGAACATTTTTTAATCAGTCGGTAGGAAACAACTCACATAAAAGGTCAGTATCTTTCCAGAACTGTAGAAAACAAAATGACAGTTGTGTAATGTGTAGTAGACTGGTTGGTTGTTCTGGTACAAGGCACAGCGTGTATCGGCTTCTTTTTAAAACTGCAGGTTGATCCTGGCTTAAATGCCAACCGAGCAGTAGGCTCAGTGGAAATGACTATGAACGTTGTCACAATTGCTGTGTTCAAGTGTCTGTCATCATGAAAACAGTGGCAACGTTACCTGTTAGCAGCTTTATATTTATATGAACATATAGTTGAAGGTTCATAGTGGCTAAGATAGGGTCAGAATTGCTTTTATGAAAAGGAGGACTGCTCTTGTTTTAAATTATTTGTGGTCCAGTATCAAAGTGATGCTGGCTTTCTACAATGTTTATTTATAATTACTGCATTAACTGCCAAAAATGCTCTCAAGACAATTCACAACTTCCATGGTGTTTAGGATGTACAGTGTGATTCTCTTGCCTTGTGAGAAAAATGGAACCTTTGGCCTTTCTGGCCAATGAAACAGAATACACAATGAACAACTGTCTTCCCAATCTCTCTCTTTTACATCTTGTTTTGTGCCAGCCTTCTTTATTTCATTTGCTTCAATCATTCTTCTTCCTTCATAGTATTTTCTCCTAGGATTTTGTGATACAGAGCTTTTACTCTTGTTTCTTTAGCATTCTGCACCTATCTTGCATCTGACTTTGGTCATAAAATTGCTTCCATGTGGCATTTCACTTTCATCACTTTGCTGACCCTATCATTCAAACAACAGTAATAGTGTTGTTGAAGGCATTCATGGCCAGAATCACTGGCTTGCTGTGAGTTTTCCAGGCTGTATGACAGTGTTCCAGAAGCATTCTCTCCTGATATTTCACCCACATCTATGGCAAGCATCCTCAGAGGTTGTGAGGTCTGGAACATGGCCATACAGCCCAAAAAACTTATGGCAAACCAGTCATTCCAGCCATGAAAACCTTCGACAACACATTCAGACAAGAGTTCTTTCTCCCACCTTGGATACGCCACAGATATATAAACCTCACTTATCTAGTTTCCAACAGATCTCACAACCTCTGAGGATGGCTGCCATAGATGTGGGCAAACATCAGGAGAGAATGCTTATGGATCATGGCCATACAGCCCAGAAAACTCACAGCAACCGTAGTAGTGATAGCCAACCATAGATGACCATAATTAATCCTGTTAGTTGTGCCAATTTATGCGTCTTCTGTATTGCTAGTAATTTCTTTCTAAGGTAATTGCATAATGTCCTTCTATTTGTGGTAATGCATTCTCTTCTACAGTCCCTTCAAATCTGAATGATGTCTGTCTTCATAGACCTTGAAACAGCAAAGTAGAATGTATCGTCCTTATGAAAGGATTAGCTCTCCCCTGCCCCAAGATGTTGGAGGACTATACTCACAGTGCAAAAGAAAACCACAAACATTTTTGTCCCAGTGCTTCCCAGGCCCTTCAAGGTTGGAGGGCAGGCATTTTTATCATGAGACATTATAGGTCCAGAAGAGTTGATTTTAAACAAGAAGAGAATGGGATGTGACTTTTGTTTCTGCCACATGTTTTATACTCAGGAGAAGGCTTTTTTGCCTTGCCAAATAAATTGTGATATGTCCTTCTGCCATTGCTTAAATGGCATTGCATTGGTCATAGCTGATATTATTTGAAACAAAAGCAGCATTTTTGGTAGAATATTCAACTTTATAGCTGAAATTCTAAATCTAATGACAGTTTCTATCCTTCTATATCTGGAAGTCCTGTTTTATCTCATTCTGTATTTTAACATAGTTATTTTGAAAAAGTAATTCCTAATCTTTTAGTCCTTGTTCCACTTTATAACCAGTTTTTCACTTATTAAGAGACAGTTTTCTTTTATCATATTTTTCAACTTTCTGATTTTCTTTTTTTTTTAAATGGTTTTTATTGAGTATTTTATAAAACAAAACAACGAAAGAGGGGGAACAATAAGAAGAAGATAGAAAAGTAGGAGAAAAAGAAAAAAGAACATCCAGAAAAAAAGAAAAAAGACTAAACTAACCTAAACTATTCTAAAATGACTTCCACTCCAACATCAGGATCTTTTCCGTCTACTTCTTCTACTCTTGTATATTCTTATCCTCTAATATTTTTCTGAATTTCTTTTCATAATCTGAATTTCTTTTCATAATCATAAAAAGAAGTCCAATCTGTTCTCTTTAGCGGTTTCTCGGTATTTCTTCTCATTAAAAAAGTCAGTTCGTCCATGTCTCTAATTTCTTTAACTTTCTCCAACCATTCTTCAGCTGTAGGTATCTTAGAATCATAGAATCATAGAATCAAAGAGTTGGAAGAGACCTCATGGGCCATCCAGTCCAACCCCCTGCCAAGAAGCAGGAATATTGCATTCAAATCACCCCTGACAAATGGCCATCCAGCCTCTGTTTAAAAGCTTCCAAAGAAGGAGCCTCCACCACACTCCGGGGCAGAGAGTTCCACTGCTGAACGGCTCTCACAGTCAGGAAGTTCTTCCTAATGTTCAGATGGAATCTCCTCTCTTGTAGTTTGAAGCCATTGTTCCGCGTCCTAGTCTCCAAGGAAGCAGAAAACAAGCTTGCTCCCTCCTCCCTGTGGCTTCCTCTCACATATTTATACATGGCTATCATATCTCCTCTCAGCCTTCTCTTCTTCAGGCTAAACATGCCCAGTTCCCTAAGCCGCTCCTCATAGGGCTTGTTCTCCAGACCCTTGATCATTTTAGTCGCCCTCCTCTGGACACATTCCAGCTTGTCAATATCTCTCTTGAATTGTGGCGCCCAGAACTGGACACAATATTCCAGATGTGGTCTAACCAAAGCAGAATAGAGGGGTAGCATTACTTCCTTAGATCTAGACACTATGCTCCTATTGATGCAGGCCAAAATCCCATTGGCTTTTTTTGCCGCCACGTCACATTGTTGGCTCATGTTTAACTTGTTGTCCACGAGGACTCCAAGATCTTTTTCACACGTACTGCTCTCGAGCCAGGCGTCACCCATTCTGTATCTTTGCATTTCGTTTTTTCTGCCAAAGTGGAGTATCTTGCATTTGTCGCTGTTGAACTTCATTTTGTTAGTTTTGGCCCATCTCTCTAATCTGTCAAGATCGTTTTGAATTCTGCTCCTGTCCTCTGGACTATTGGCTATCCCTCCCAATTTGGTGTCGTCTGCAAACTTGATGATCATGCCTTCTAGCCCTTCATCTAAGTCATTAATAAAGATGTTGAACAGGACCGGGCCCAGGACGGAACCCTGCGGCACTCCACTTGTCACTTCTTTCCAAGATGAAGAGGAAGCATTAGTGAGCACTCTCTGTGTTCGTCCACTTAACCAATTACAGATCCACCTCACCGTAGTTTTGCCTAGCCCACATTGGACTAGTTTCCTTGCCAGAAGGTCATGGGGGACCTTGTCGAAGGCCTTACTGAAATCCAGGTACGCTACATCCACGGCATTCCCTGCATCTACCCAGCTTGTAGCTCTATCGAAGAAAGAGATCAGATTAGTCTGACATGACTTGTTTTTGATAAATCCATGTTGACTATTAGCGATGACTGCATTTGTTTCTAAGTGTTTGCAGACCACTTCCTTAACAATCTTTTCCAGAATCTTGCCCGGTATCGACGTGAGGCTGACCGAACGGTAGTTGTTTGGGTCGTCCTTTTTTCCCTTCTTGAAGATTGGGACCACATTGGCCCTCCTCCAATCTGCTGGAACTTCTCCCGTTCTCCAAGAACTCTCAAAGATGGTTGCCAATGGTTCCGAAATGACTTCCGCTAGTTCCTTCAATACTCTGGGGTGTAGTTGATCTGGCCCTGGGGACTTGAACTCATTAAGAGCGGCCAGGTATTCCTGGACGACTTCTTTCCCAATTTTGGGTTGGATGTCCTCCAAACCCTCATCCACTCCATCTTGCTGAGGTTGAAGACTCTCTTTTTGTGAGAAGACCGAGGCAAAGAAGGCATTAAGTAGTTCTGCCTTTTCCCTATCCCCTGTCAGCATTGCCCCATCTTCTCCTCGAAGAGGTCCTATCGCCTCCTTGTTTTTCCTTTTTCTACTGACATAAGAATAGAAGCCCTTTTTATTGTTTTTAATGTCCCTGGCAAGTCTGAGCTCGTTTTTTGCTTTAGCCTTGCGGACCTTTTCCCTACAGGTGTTGGCTATTTGTTTGAATTCTTCTTTGGTGATTTCTCCCTTTTTCCACTTCTTGTGCATGTCTCTTTTGTGTCTTAGCACAGTTAGAAGTTCTTTGGACATCCATTCTGGCTTCTTTGCACTTGTCCTATTTTTTCTCTTTGTTGGCACAGTTTGCAATTGCGCCTTGAGTATTTCACTCTTGAGAAATTCCCATCCATCCGTAACTCCCTTGTCTTTTAGTATCTGTGTCCACGGAATGCTGCTCAGCGTTTCCTTCATTTTTTGGAAATCAGCTCTCCTAAAGTCCAAAATGCGGGTTTGACTTGTCTTAGTTTCGGCCTTCCTTTGTACCTCAAATTGCAGGAGCACATGGTCACTTGCCCCTAAGGATCCTACCACTTCGACCGCATCGATCAGGTCCTCCGCATTTGTTATGATGAGATCAAGAGTAGTCAATCCCCTTGTTGCTTCTTCTACCTTCTGGACCATGAAATTGTCTGCAAGGCAAGTGAGGAATTTGTTGGACCTTGTACTCTTGGCCGAGTTTGTTTTCCAGCAAATATCGGGATAGTTGAAGTCGCCCATGACTACTACATCTCTTCTCTGTGCATGTTTGGTCAACTGTTGGCAGAAGACTTCATCAAGTTCTTCCTCCTGGCTTGGGGGTCTGTAGTAGACGCCTACAACGACATCTTTTTGAGTCCCAGTTCCCTTGATTCTTATCCAGATGATTTCAAGCTGGTTTCCCAGATTGCTGTCTTGAATCTCTTCTGTAGCATAAGAGTTTTTGACATATAAGGCTACTCCGCCTCCTCTCCCCTTTGTTCGGTCTCTGTGAAAGAGGTTATACCCCTCGATATCTACATTCCAGTGATAGGAGTCATCCCACCAGGTTTCAGTGATCCCTATGATATCATATTTGTGGTGTTGTGCTAAAAGTTGGAGTTCGTCTTGTTTATTTCCCATGCTCTGTGCATTAGTGTAAAGACATGTGAGCCCCTGAGATCTTCCCCTGAGCTGTTTAATTGGGATTATTGTGCTTTGGGTACTTGGTCCTTGTTGTGTTTGTGCAGCCCTCCGTTTAGCCTTCTGGCGATTCCCAGATATTGTGGGTAAAGTAGTGTTCGCAAGGCTGTTGTCCCCCTCCCCCGGTGGACCTAGTTTAAAGTGCGTCTAATGAGGTTTGCGAGTCTGTGAGCAAAAAGGTGTTTTCCTACTTGTGTGAGATGCACCCCATCCCTTGCCAGTAGGCCATCCTCCTGGAAAAGCAGGCCATGGTCGAGGAAGCCAAAGCGTTCCTCCTGACACCATTTTCTAAGCCAGTCATTGACCTGTACTATTTTTCTGGCTCTTGTGGGTCCGTGTCTTACAACAGGGAGGAGGGATGAAAAGACCACCTGTACATTACATTCTTTTAGCTTTGCTCCTAGAGCTCGAAAATCATTTGTGATCTTTTGAAACGTATGCCTTGCGGTGTCATTGGTTCCTACATGAATCAACATGAGGGGAGGACGGTGATAGGGCTTGAGGAGCCTGGTGAGCCTCTGAGTGATATGGTGTATTTTTGCCCCCGGTAGGCAGCATATTTCTCGAGCCATCCCATCTGGTCTGGAAATGACAGCTTCCGTTCCTCTAAGGAGGGAGTCGCCTACTACCAAGACCTGTTTACTTTCGGGAATGACAGGGCCCCTTTTGTGCACTGTAGTGTGTAGGTCTCCAGAAAAGTGATCCTGTTGGTGTGAATTGTGTAGGTGAAAAGTGTTGTCCTCCTCCTCGACATCCCCGGTGCATTCGTCAAGGACAATCCATTGAGATTCGTCCAAGAGCCTATGGTTCTCCTGTATGTGTTCCTGTTGCACCTGGTCTACGGTTGGGGATGGTACACCTGCACGATTGCGCAAGTGTGAATGTTGTGAAGTGTTGTCCCAGTCAGGGCTATCCCCTGCACACTGATCAAGGATGAGCCACTGATCAGTATCTAAGCCATTCTGGTCTTCCCCAATATGTTGTGTTTCTTGGTCAGGTGCTAGTTGTGTGAGAATTTGGAATCTATTGTGTAACTGCAGCTGAGCGGAAGTATTCTGAGGAGGCTTCCGGGTCCTATGTGTCCTTCTAAGGGTGACATTTCTCCAAGCCTGAGGGTTGTCCACAACTGAGGTGCTGTTCTGTTGAGCCTCCCCGTAATGTTGGTGCGATATGGGCTGCGTGTCTAGGACAGTGTGGTGTGTGGTGTCTAAGAACAGCTCAAGTTCCTGAATGTCCTTAAGGGTGTTAATACGGTCCTCGAGTTGTCGAATCCTGTGTTCCATGCGAGTGATCTGTTTACACTTGGGGCAGATGTAATTGAGTAATTGTAGTGTGAAAAAGCTGAACATGCCACAGCTTGTGCATGAGATGGGAAGTTTTCGTGTTTGTTCCATCTAGAGGTTGCTAATGACCCCCTCTTGGTGTGTGTTTGATGTTGTTGTATGTATGCAGGGGTGAAAGTATAGGTCACTGAGCGTACGTGTCGCGCGACACTGGTTTATATAGGATAACCAGGAAGCAGAAGGAAACAAAATGGGTTCCTGCTTCCTCAACTTCTGTGGAAAGCCCAGTTGCCCCTTGGGTTCAGACACTGGTTTATATAGGATAACCAGGAAGCCCCTCCTCTCAAACAAAGGAGTCAATTTTTAAACTCAGGAAGCCCCTCCTCTCAAACAAAGGAGTCAGTTTTTAAACTCAGGAAGCCCCTCCTCTCAAACAAAGGAGTCAATTTTTAAACTCAGGAAGCCCCTCTTCTCAAACAAAGAGGTTAAACAAAGCTTATCCTGAAGCAGAAGGAAACAAAATGGGTTCCTGCTTCCTCAACTTCTGTGGAAAGCCCAGTTGCCCCTTGGGTTCAGACACTGGTTTATATAGGATAACCAGGAAGCCCCTCCTCTCAAACAAAGGAGTCAGTTTTTAAACTCAGGAAGCCCCTCCTCTCAAAATCTGTTCATTTTTCCAAAATTTGGCAAAAGTAATTCTTGCCGCAGTAGTAAAATACGTGAATAGTTTATCTTCATTTTCCTCTACTTTAAGATCAGAGTCCGTAAATCCTAATAAATAATATTCAGGTTTCTTTTTAAAACTTCTCTTCAATATCTTTTGTATTTCTTCATGTATAGATGCCCAGAACTTAGTTGTTTCTTTGCACGTCCACCACATGTGGAAGAATGTGCCCGTTTGTTCTCCACATTTCCAACACTTATCTGAGACATTTGGGTACATATGGCTTAGTTTGTTCGGAGTCAAATACCATGTATAAAACTTTCTGATTTTCTTAAAAACTTTAAATTGAGCAACTTCTAGATCCAATGGTTTTTCTTTCGTTTGGGGGGGGGGGGGGGGGAAGGACATGCTCTATTTTCCCATCCATATTGAAATAAAGGATGCTGCAAATAAGGCATATGTGTCTCAAAAGTACACTTCAATAATGTATGTCTTTCACCACTTTGACAGCTTGCACCCCCATTTTCTGCTTATTTAAATTGCAGCTTTTGAGATAATTTTCTTCCCGTCTAAAATTATTTGAAGGCTCCCTGCCAGGCTTCTGTACACATGAAAGGCAGTGATGTCTTCTCACTTACTAAGAGCCTTCATTAAAAAGAGGTAGTATGGTAGTGATTAAAGAAATCACTTTCGTTGCTTTCGACATATCCAGGTATATCTTAAATAAGTGTTTTAACAGCACTGAAAGAGTTTTTCAAACTTTTAGTGCAGTACCACTCGTAATAGTATTTTCTCCCTAGTTCAGTAGTGGGATGAAATGTGCCAGTCTTTCACATCAGATAGCTCAAGAATCAGTGGATTAGAGCAGGGGAGGACAAAATGTAGCTCTCAAATGTTGTTGTCAAAATATATATCCCATTAGCTCTAGCCAGCATAGGATGGTTGGAAATAACACCGATTTCTCCATATCATAAAAGGCAGTGTTTCTCAACCTTCCGAATGCCTCAACCCCTTAATACAGTTCTTCATGTTGTGGTGACCTCCAACGATAAAACTATTTTCTTTGCTACTTTATAACTGTAATTTTGCTACTGTTATAAATCATAATGTAAACAATATCTGATATACAGGACACATTTTCATTCTCTGGACCAAATTTGGCACAAATACCTGATACACCCAAATTTGAATACTGGTGGGGTTAGGGAGGATTGATGTTGTCAGTTGGGAGTTGTAGTTGATGGGATTTATAGTTAACCTACAATCAAAGAGCATTCTGAACTCCACCAACTATGGAATCGAACTAAACTTGGCACACAGAACTCCCATGACCAACAGAGCCTCCATTCAGCCTCACACACTCCACCTCACCTGCACATGCGCACCATGCTGCCATGCAACTAGCACTCCTGCTCTCCCCTCCCTGCTTGAAGTCTCAGAAACAACCCTCCCCTTTGCTGAGAGGCCAGCCAATCACAGCAGGAGAGGGCTTTTGGTGGGAGGATTCCCCGTCTGTTTCCAAAAAGGAAGAGAAGGACAGGCAGGGAGATCTTCAGCCTTCTCTTCCAAAGCACTTCCTAAGAACATCAGAAATACAAATTTTCTGATGGTCTTTGGCGACCCCTCTGAAATCCCCTTGTGACCCCTACAGGGGTCCCGATCCCCAAGTTGAGAAAGACTGATGTAAGGGATTTTCAGCAGAGCAACACCCATACATTTTTGGAGACTGAGTTTTGAAATAGTAAAATGATCTGTTGCACAGACTGGATCCAAAAAGTTTAAAGTTATTGGGCAGCACTAGCTAGGTTACGTTGTCTGAGCCTAAGATAGGCAACAGAGAACAAAACAAAATGGTGAACCTCAATGCAGCAACAAGGTGGTTGTCACAAATCACAAGGAGGGCCTCATGAAATGGCAGCTGAGCAGGCAGCCTGGGGTTACTACAACAGAGATGGAGATTAGATAAAAAAAGAGGGGAATAAAAGAGTCGGAGAATCAATTGAATTTATTATTGAAGACAAAAAACAAACACATTGGGAAAATATATCAATTACTTTTGAAAGAGCATACAATTGACAAACAAATTGATGTTTTTTCCCCCTTCCTGGTGGGTGCTGTGGTAAGACGGGTCCAGAAGGCATAAGTTCTACTGGGATGAATAAGTCAAATATGATGGGGTGGTGAGAAAGGTTGATAGAATTAGCAGCACTAGAGGCACAGGTATGTTTGTAAGTTAAAAAAACAGGAATCGTCTAACTCAGGTAAATAAAGTGAGTCAGAGAGAGGTTGGGACGAGATAGAAGTGTACTTGGGAAGTAAAACTATGCTGCAAATGTAATGACTTCTGTTCATGTAATATATATGCTCTGGCCACACGTTTGTTTGTCAGTCATTGCTCTCCCTCCTCTCTCACTCTCTCTGAACTCACATTTTGATCTTTTTAGATAACTTGCTATTGAGCCTTGGTAATTGTTGTAGTAGGGCAGTCTGCTTCAGTGAAAATGAAGCAGTTTGTGGCTCTGTCACAGATAATGATGCTGATTTGCTGATTTCAAAAATTACTTTTAGAAGATTTTAACTGACCTATGACTTATAACAAAATATTTGATCTGCTGTCAATATCGTGTTCTCTTGATTAATGGTTTATGATAATTGTATTCTGTATTGCATCTGTTTTATTTTGTATATTGCTACCCACCTTGTGGAAAGAAATGAACTTGTTTATCATGAAAATAGACAATAACCCTTTGGTGGGAATAATATCTTAGCATCTGTGGGGAAAATGCTTAGAAAACCATAACTCTCCTGGTTCCTAAGCCATTAGTAATGACAACCTTCATCAAGCCCACTCTAGCAATCTGTTTGCCTATGATCTTGTTGCTTACTGTTTCCTGTATGTATGTACTGGTGTGCACCTTCCTTTACTCTATGGTTTCTGAGAAATTAAAAGGGGCTGCAGACGACGTGCTCTTTTTATCTCCTTTTGACTATGTGACCTGTTGATAGCTGTTTTGTTATAAGAAAGATGTCCTGACCTCCTGGCATAGGAAACCATCTCAAAGATATTTGAAATTGGACCAATACGTTTTTGTACCTGTGTATGCTGAACACATGAAAGTTGTGAGTAAACCAAGTATGTTATTTCCATCAAAGTGTACTTCATTTTTGTCTCTGGAGTGCATGATATGAAACATGCACTCAAAAACATATTTTATGGAAGAGGGGGTTTTTTGGCACTGAAAAAAATCTTTAAAGTTCTGCTGTTTTTATGCACTGGCAAATCTCTGTTTTCCTGACAGATTGGAGATTGCAGGTTATTCAGTCATAACAACTGAAACCATGGCCTTGCATAATTATTTTTGGTTATATACCATAAGAGAAGATTCTACTTTAAAGGGTTTTTGGTTCTGCTCTAAAAGATTGTGTCCTCTAATAGTAATTAGTCTACCTGTGAGTACAAGAGCAATCTGAAGGGTAGCAAACAGACATGGGCCCAGAGCTTCTGGACAAAGCTGTTTTTAATGCCTTTTGCCCAACTTTAGGATGGCCCATTGTATATTCTACACATTATTATGCTTCTTTTGATTTCCATGGTGTGATACTTCACTTTTCATAGTGATAACTCACATGAGCCAAGATCTTCTATACTTGTAGTGTAAATATATGCCAGTGTGGTTATGTTGGACTTCTCAGTTATTCACAATAAATGCAGAGCCTCTGAATGATCATTTATTCAACAAACTAGTCAAAAGTGTGAGAGACAACAGTTTCTGTATTCTTATGGAAAGATTGGCTGCATTTATACTTATTGTGCAAGTAATTAGTATGCTAGTGTTGTGCCCCAACAGACCGTGGCATGATCCATCAGCAACGTATAAAAATAGAAGCCGGAGCGTGATAACATTATGTATTAGGGGCAGGGATAATAAAGCAATAATAAACTTGGTAGATGGTCTGAAAACCATATCCTATGAAGAACTGTTGGGGAGTTGTGTATATTTAACCTGGAAAAGAGAGAAGAGGTAATATTATAGTCATCTTTAAGCAGGCCTGTAGCCAGGATTTTGATTCGGGAGGGGCTGAGTTTGATTTGGGGGAGGGTGAGTCTGAGTCTGAGTGAAGGAGGGTCTACCCTAGCAAACCTTTTGTATCGTTACCCCAATACCCCCATGCATATGGGATATATTGAGTATGGTGATCAGATCATGATATGAATAAACATAACAGTTCAAATAATGCACCAGTAAGGCCTTCTCGCAGACCACCATGAGAATTTCGGGGGGTGGGGGCTGAAGCCCCTCAAGCTCCCCCCCTGGCTACATGCTTGTCTTTAAGTATTGAATAACTCTCAAGTGGGAAAGACAGTATGCTAGTTTTCTGTTGCTCCAGAGGATGGGAATTGATGATATGGTTTCAAATTACAATAATATCAAAGATAGGAGCTCTTCAAGAGACTACTTGGGAAAGTGTTGGTCTAACCTTTGAGGTTTTCAAACAGCAATTGGTCAACCATCTGTCAGAGATGCTTTAACTGTAGATTTCTTGCATTGACTACTTGATGAGCCCTGTATCCCTGCCACATCTACAGTTCTGTAACTGAGCTTCATTTAAAAGAAATATATGTTATTGGTTTGTGTTGTGCTAATTGTTCTCAGGGGACGGTGGGATAGCTGCATCGAGGACATATCTCACATTAGGATAATTATTGCAACTGGTTTAGAAATGTAACCACCATAATATCACCTTGGAGGACAACTTGAGAATCTCCATCTACTCAATGCAGGAAAATCCTAATTGTCCTAAAAAGTTTATTCACATGGAGAACATAATAGCTGAAATCTGTTTGGCTAGTCTCAACAAGAGTAAACCTTTATTGTAGGTAAATCTCATCGATTGAGTGGGCCTGCTCAAATAAGCACTGTTAATATGATTCCAGCCAATGTGTGCTCCAGCTATTGTATGGATGTTAATGTTTGACAGAAGACATAGTCATTCAACTAGGGAAAAAGATGCTCCTGGGAAGCTGCTGCTGTTTGTGCTAAGGTCCTAGGTAACTTATTCATGGCCTTCATATGTTGAATGTATCCCTAAAGGTATTTAAGATGCATCATGTTACTGTTAACTGGCAATTAGCCATTTACAATCTACTTATATGTTCTTCTTTCAAAGGAAATGCATTTGCTGTCTTTCCCCAAGCTCATTCTTGTAGTTAGTAGTTCAGATTCCTTTCAAATCATTTGCAGCTCTCAGACTGCTAACTAGATTGTAAAATCTAAACATGCTCTTTGGAAGAGAGGTGTGCCAAATGGCCTGGAGATTGGATGCTGTTGTCTTCCTGAACAGCTATCCAAACTGTTGTCTTATTCCTTTGGGTATCATTAGCATTGTGAACAACAACTTCGTATCTTCCAGCCATCTGTAAAAAGCTTGGTGTGTGTCTCAAATAGCCAACTAGCCAGATCTTTCCAGATGGGTCTTTGATTTAATTTCTATTGATGAGAAGGCAGAGTTTGTGTGTCGGGACTGAGCACAGTATACCTCTTTAGACATTTTCAGACTGTAGTCCATAGCATTTTCAATTATTGGCTGTACTTTGTAGGGCTGGTTGGAGCCCACAGGGATCTATTCCACAGACATCAGGGTCATTGCCTTCTCTTGGAGGCAGGGCTGCAGTCCAACAATATCTAGGTAAATTGTCTTGATCTAGACTGTTGTCTTTCTATCTCTGCAAACATACATTCATTTGCTTAGGTGCAAATATTATAGTGTGATCTCCTTCTGAGAGTGTAATCGTACCAAAGTTGATCAGTAAGAGTAGAGATGGGAAAAATAGTTTTAAAAATGTTTGATACATTATCAAAAAGTTATTTCTCAAATGTTGAGAAACGCCAGTGAGAACAATTCTGGACTGAAGAGAATCTTTCCAGTTCTGTGCAAAAATTGTCCATTGTTGTTTTGCGCAGAAAATAGCACTTTCTATGCCCGAAGTATGGATTTTGCCAGGATGTCTCAGACTGTAAACAGCTATAAACATAAGTATAATTTTTGAAGATTGTTTTGCAGTAAGAAGATTGCCAAAACTTCTCATTGCTTCTTTCAAGAGGGAAATTAGCAAAGAATTACATTCCTAATGACTAATAGGTTTGTATTGTAATTCATTGCATTGTCTCTACTGTACCTCCCTTCCAAGTTTTGCACTTGCAAGGATGGTAACATATAGTAGGTTCTTCATTTAAAATCAGCCATTTATGTACACATCACTGGGAAATAAAGGCTGCTGTAGTGGAATCTACCTTTAAGACGACAAGGCCGAAGCCTGCATGACAGTAGCTGTCATCTTGGAAGGCAGGCAGAGACAGGAGGAGGAGCCAAGCCGACTCCTGATTGGGTATAGCAATTGGGGGAGGAGTCGGTTGAGAGAGGGAAATAAGCTGTCAGCTCTTGACAGAGGGGGAGAAGTGTCTTGACATCAGACACAGAAGGATGAAATGTTAAGATAGGAAGTTACAGTAGGGATCTGACAGGGAAATAAAGTTTTAAGTGAGCCTTTAGAATAGGGAATAAGCAGCAGACAAGGGCTAAGGGTACTGTATTTATAGGATCAGTAACAGAAAGACTTGTCTGTTTATACTGAGGAAAAGTATAAGAGAGCTTATTTGCCCTGTGGGAGAGACAGATAGGGATCTGTTCTCAAGTGATACTGTGTCTAAAGATAGAGCAGTGTGTTTAAGGAATCTCACAGTTGATAAAAGCTTTACTGTCAGTGGAACTACTTGTTTGAGTAACTAAGTCTCTACAACTGAATTACGCTTCTGTACCTCTCATTATATGAGACGATGTTTGTTTAAAGTTTAATAAACCTTTCTTAGTTCACTTTTAACTGGTGTATCCCTCAGTCTATCAATCCTCAGAACCAAGTCTGTCAAACCCATTTTAAAGTCCAGTCATCCAGTGAAGAAGAAATAGAAGAACCAAGAGCTCAAACACACCTTACCTACCACACATTCACACCTTTGGTTCCTCAGGCCAATAAAAGCTGAGGTGGTGGCAGTCATACCTACCAAGCAACATCGGTCATTGACATATTTAACATAGGGTCAGCCTCTAAATCACGTTATATTGGTGGCAGCGGTGGGATTCGTTGTCCCCCCCCCCCCTGCCCTAGATAGCCTCAAATTGCGTTATAGCTGCAATCCTCTGAACATTTGATTGAATGGAAATGCATAGATTATTGGCATAATTGAATGCAAATTCATAGATAGTTCACGTATCATCAGTCCACATTCTGTCTTGCCAGAGAAAGAAAATATGCCATGCAGATTATCAATAAAGAATACGTAGTTTACTCTTCGTTAAAGCAGAACAACATATTTACAATCATGAGATCAGTAGCATTGACTCACTAAATGTCCTTTTAGAGAGATAGAAATGATCTTTGGGTGTCCATGTGGAGAATCTCCTCCCAGCAGCTCATGAAGCAAGAACTGTCTGTTTCTCTGTTTCTCATAGCTCAAGCCTGAATATGAAACTGTTGCCCAACCAATCAGCTTTGTTCCTTGCATTTTACAACACACACGCACTAACTGATTTCTTACATGCCCTAACATAGATTAGTACATGGATGGGAGACCACTAAGGAATACTAGATTGTATTTCAGAGGAAGGAAGCCAGCTCTGAAGATTCCTTGTCTGAGGAAACCCTAGAAATCCATGGGGTCACCATAAGAGGCGACAGGTGCATATACACATGCACGCATATATCACAATAGTCATGTCACGTTCTGTCCCCTGGTTCTTATCTGGAACCAGGAAAACAGTTGTGTATTGTTGAAGTCTAGTAGGCAGGAGAAGAGTAGCGTGGGAAGGACGAAGAAGGTGCACAGGCTGACAACTGTGGCAAATAACAAACAAATAAATAAAATTAACCAAAGAAATAAATAAAACCTAACACCCCCCCCCCCAACATTAACCCAATAAACAAAACAAAAATTCTAAGCAACCAAACAAACAAGCTGGACCAAAAAAAATCTGCTGTTCCCATGCTCCATGTTATTAAATGCTATATGAATTAATAATCAGAACTTACTTTTCTAATTCTTTCTTGCTACTTTTGGCTTTTCTCCAGTCTTTTTTCCTGTCCTACAAAAGTTCAGAAACTTATAGCTTCTTTTCAACTACCGTGTTGTGTGTAACTTTTTGCTATTATAATAATATAATATTACTTATTAAACGGAAAGTTTAGAACATGAATTAGCTTTTGAAGCAAAGGAACACAGTACTAATCCAAATGACTTTATGTTTCCTGCTCCATAAATTGTGTTTAAACTCACAGTTGCAGTCTCCTTCTATAGTCTTCTACCAGTACCACTGTGAAAATAGCTCATAGCCTGAATATTGCTGTGGAACACGATGTACCTCATTTCCTGCAGTCATCAAGGGGGATGTAAATAGGCTGTTGTGTATTCTTCTTACATAAGTTTCAATATTTTTAAGGCTAAACGTTTGGATAGATTTTCTGTTTATTGTACTCAGCACAAGATTTCCAGACAGTTTTGAAAAGATTATACTGGTTGAACATACCTTATCCAGAATTTCAAAATTCAAAATCCTCCAAAATACAAAATTGCCCTTTTGGTTGATTGAAATAATGACACTTGCTTCCTGGTGGTTCAGTGTATACAAACTTGGTTTCATGCACCAAATTATTAAAACACAGTACAAAACAGCCTTCGGACTATGTGTATTAGGTTTATATGACACATACATGAATTGTGTGTTTAGATTTGGGCCCCATCTCCAAGTTATCTTATTATGTACTTATATGTAAATACAGGTCGTCCAAATCTCCCCCTCCCCAAATCGAATAGCTTCAGATAAGGGATACTTGAACTGTATTTATTTTGGAAGGCAGTGCATGTTACGTTATAACATTTCATTAAATGGAAGTGTATAGTTAGGAGGAAATGCTGAGCAGAAAACATTACCTCCTGAAAATTTTTTCAAGCCCGCTTCATTGTCATGGCTCCAGCAAAGAAGTGGACTTCAAACTCAGAATTCAGATCACTGCAAAAGGAGGATTTGAAATTCTGGTCAGGAACCAGTGCAGGTGTGACAATTCCAATCTGAAAACCGCAGGCACAAACCAGGGGAATAAATTACTGTGAGAGTCCCAACAGGGTAGAAAACCTTTGAACATGAACAGAATGTGCCGGGCTTTTTGCCTGGTGATTGCATAGTAGCAGCTGCCATGAATGATAGGACTACATTAAAGAGTGTGCCAAATCCTAAATCAAATCAGAATTGATATGTCTGAAACAGAAAAGGGCTTCTCCAAAGCTAGAGTGTGTTGGTGGTTTTTAAGGGACAGAGAGAGTTAGAGAGAAATGAACGAAATGAATACATTTCTTTCCAAGCTGAATGTATAAGGGTGTATTGATGTTGTGGACTGAATTAATAACCAAAATATTCAAATTCTAATCAGTAGATTAATAATTAAACACTTGGAGGCCAAGCAAATGAACACAGATTCGAATTGCTGACACAGAGAACTAGGGATATAGTTGTTCATATACAGGACAGGTGTTATAAGATTTATAACTTTGGAATCTAGGGAAATTTCAGGAAATGTCATGAAGTATGGATGGTGCCTCTGTGATGCTGCCATCGTAAGAATTGTCCTGTTCAATAAACCTGTCAGCAGCAGCATCCAGTCCAACCCAAACCAGTGTATGATTTTATTGCAGCGAGTTTGCAACAGACCAATAAAATGTTAAGAGATGACACAAGACAAAAAACTTTAAATGACTTTTAAAGACTTATATCCACAATACTTTGTACAGGTTGAATGTTACCTTCCCTGGACACTCTTGTTTCCTTCTGATTTTCTCCTCCCTGTCTTTTCTCTTGGATATTTTTTGTATGCTAATGGGGGTAGTTGCAATTATATGCTGTAGTGTTAATAATAGTTGTGGCTCTACATTTGAGTTATTGCTGAGGGTTTCGGAGGGTGAAGGTTGGAAGGCTGGGGATAAAGGTTGGCTTTGGGGATCAACCGTTATTCCCAGAAAATATCTTAACATGCATTTTTAGACTAAGGTATTTTGGAAAGTATCTTAAAAGGCATTTCAATGATCAGGATAGAAAATCCCTCTTCCCCTTTATTTACCTTACAAGTCCCCAATGCTTTAACACGTTTTCTTAAAGCTGGCCCATTTTTTGATTCTGGAATTGGGTAGGGAAGAGAGTAGACTCTCAAAGCAGCAGAGTGCAGGAAAGTAAGGAAGGGGAGAGGGCAAAGTCCCCTCCCTTGCATGCTCTGTTTAGTCTGAAATACTTTCTTGACAGCTGCATTGAGGAGCATGTACTGAATAAACACACGTGCAGGTCTAGTTTGGTCCTTGGAGGCCTCTAGGCATCCTCAAAACAGAACAGATTACAAAAACAACAGTTTTGAGATATCTGAATATTCCTTTCCTGTTTCCATATCCAATGTTTTACTACATACTCAATTTATAATAGTGACAGCAATAGCTATCAGTTCTATTTATTGTGTTAAGCATTGTACTGTACATAGAAGTAACATGAAGCTTTCCCCAAGGAATTATAGGTTAAGATTGCAATTCAGTGCAGTTCCCTGGAGGTAAGCCCCATTCAGAGTTACTTTTGAGTAACATTCTAGTAACCTGACAGTAGAAAACATTATGGGGAGGACAAAGATATGATGGATCAGAATTTTATTCTAGGTTGTGAGTTTTCCGGCCTGTATGGACATGTTCAAGAAGCATTCTCTCCTGATGTTTTGCCTGCATCTATGGCAGGCATCCTCAGTGATTGTCAGGTCTCGGAACCTCTGAGGATGCCCACCATAGATGCAGGCAAAACATCAGGAGAGAATGCTTCTGGAACATGGCCATGCAGCCTGGAAAACTCACAACAACCCAGTGATTCCAGCTATGGAAGCCTTCAACAATAAAATTTTATTCTACTTTTGGAAAAAGGGGAACTTCGAAGAGAAAAAAAATGACTTGAAAAAAAGATGGGGAGGCTTTGTTATTTTTGCATCATGGTGCCTATTTCTGATGCTTCAAAATTTTAGAAACAATTAATAGCCTTGCCAAAATATATAACCACTAGGAAGCCTTAGTGCCTTCAGAAAAATTAATGTCAATAGCAGAGATCAGAAAGTCAACATGGTATGGTTTTTCTTTTCTCCCCCCCCCCCCTCCCCAATTTGATTTGATGAATATTTGAAGCTTTGCCAATAGTAAACTGGATAGATTTCACAGGATGTTCTACAGGGCAAATAACTGAGAACATCCACAATCTTACTCTGCTATTAGTCAGATATATTTGTTATTGCTGAAGGCTTGTGAGCACTGCTTGAGTTCATCAGCAGGTCTGGAAACAAATGGCTAGCTCTTTTGTTCACCTCTTTCATAAATCGTAATGGGTTTGCTTCAAGCGACTTGGCCCACTATTTAAGTTGGAACTCTTCTCAAAGTGGACCTTGTAGACCGTTTGTATGTTCCCTGAATCATTCTGTAAGCAGAATGAAATAAAGCGACTGCTCAGAGGTTACATGAGCAAGCAAAGACATAGTTCAAGATCCCAGCTCAGAAATGAAAATAAATGTGCAGGGCATCTTGGTCAGATTTCTGGTAATGAATATTGTATTTATCAGCTGAAGAGAGGCCTCAGGCCCTGCTGGATAATGTAGTGGAACCTTATGTGGAGCAAGCCTGCACACAGTGTGTTTGATTCTTTCAGGAGGGAATAATTCACTAAATTAAATGTAATTTTGTAGCACTTAGCTGTACTGTTCAGTGTGTGCCTTTGCTTTTCATTCATGGAACACAAGAGATAATGAGCTAGAGAGATAATCATCTTTGGTAGACATTTATCTGTGAAATAATTTAGGAGATTTTTAAAAAATCACCAGGAAATTATAAAAGATTAATGGCTCCCTCTGGTTGTTTGATGAATGCGTGGAGACGTGCAAGTCTGTGAGAGATGTAGGATGTCAACTTGCTTGTTTTACATATTTGTTGTTGACTGTCTCAATTTGTTTGTGTATGTTTTTTTTAAAAAAAACTTGTCATAATTTTACAAGGTTACAGCAATACAGATTGGCAAGCCTTTAGAAATCATAGCTAGTAAGAGCTACCTTGGTGAGTTTTTAAAAACACTCACAGTAGTAGTAATTTAACACAGGTGTTGTAGTCCTGATTGACAAGCTTTGTTGGTCAGTTATTAATTTTCATACTTTGTGTAGATTTCCTCAGTGTCATTTTAGACTACAACAAGGATGACTATCATATTAGGTATCAGAGTGTGGCTCCTGGGGTTTTACTAGAATATAGACATCCTAGCAAATGCTGAAGGATGTACAGTATTTCTGGTTCAAACACTTGCTGGATGAAATCTGAGAATGTGATGGAAATAAGTCCTGGAAAACCAGAATAATATGCAATTACTGTAACATTTCTCACATTTAAAGTGCTTTTTTCGTGTCAGGAGTGACTTCAGAAACTGCAAGTTGCTTCTGGTGTGAGAGAATTGGTCGTCTGCAAGAACGTTCCCCAGGGGATGCCCAGATATTTTGATGTTTTACCATCCTTTTGGCAGGCTTCTCTCATGTCCCCACATTGGGAGCTGGCACTGACAGAGGGAGCTCATCCGCACTCTCCCCGTATTTGAACCTCTGACTTGTCGGTCTTCAGTCCTGCCAGCACAAGGATTTAACCCATTATACCACCAGGGGCTCCTATTTAAAGTGCTATTTACATGCCTTTTTAAAAGATTGCAGTGTTTGAACTTACCATTGAATAGTAAAGTCTGATCATGGAGTAGGGCTGGAGTGATGGTCTCGGTGATGGTTGGGGGCATCCGTGGTAGCCTGGCGAATCTATTGTGGAGTTTTTCTCCCAATTTTAACAGAATTATCTTGAATCCTATTTCCAAAATAGATCCAGGCCTTAAACAGCTCTTTTAAAGTTTTTACTAAAACTTATAGCAGAATCATCATGGCGCAGACATGGAAACTCCAGCACTTTCTGTTCTGTTGATGCAGAGAAAACATCAATGCTGTTGTTAATGCTGCAAAGTAGTGAACTAGTTCTTGTCTGAGATCTGTTGGCTCCCAGTCCGTGACAGATTTTCAGGAAGGAAGGAAAGCGCTGTAACCAGTGACTGCAAATATGGTGCTAGTCACTGGTGCATTGGGGAAAACAGCACTTGCTGATCCATCACATTAGCTTAAGAATCAGAGGCAAATAGACAATCTATGAGTGGTTAAATGCTATACCTGCTGTTTTTCTGTCTCCTACACATCTACATACTAAAAGTGTAGAAAATCTCTCTCTCTCTCTCTCCCTCTCCAGCTTTTTGATGTTAAGCTTTAATGTATGCTTAACTTGTTTTCTGCAACTTTGTTTCACCAATTGTTTACATGCTTTTATGGCACACTTAGAACAAAAGGAATCAGTTCTGTGTTAAACCAAGAAACGCAGATAATAGCTGAGTAAATCTTGTGAAACACTTTACCAAATCAAATCAATTTTTTTAGTTGTGCTAATAATTCCCCGTTACCTCGCATAGAAAGTCTGTTTTGCTTGAATGGTTTTGGCAACTCTTTAGAAATAATGAAGACCAGATCAGAGAGTGCTGGCTACCAATGTATGAATGTGACAACTTTCTGGCCAATATACTTTGGCAAATAATTCTAAAATAAGAAGAAATAAAAATACATAACGCTATTGAATGAGTCTAAAACAGTCCAAAATAATTCTGCAAAGTTCTACAAAGAGCCATGGTTTATCCAAACATTGTTTGTTGTTCTTCCAGAATACTTACTGTGAAAACAAGAAAGAAAACAACCAATCATTTTTTGTTTTCCTATTGCTCACCTTTAAGTTAATTTTCAATATGTTACTTGTATATGTTCTAGATTTACTGTTTATTTTCCAAGCTTATTGTCATGTAACTCTTGCTTTCTTAAATGGCTTAACTTTGTTTTGAAAAATGCTTACATCTACCATGTAGCTACTTAACAAGATGGTAAAACTTTAAGAGCTTATTACTTTGAGCTACAGAACAACAGTAACCAACTTATGAGTTCTAAACAGCATAACAACATGACTTACAACCCTGAAACGTGGATCTCAAATAAATCCCAGTCTCCAAACGTGTTCTGTCTGCAATCTTCCCCGTTATTCCCTGCAAAACCTAGTAGAGTAATTTTATTCATCAGCTTTACACTATAGTTCTTTTTTAACTTCCCACACATTTTAGAGTGAACTTATTAATTGGTTAATAAATGTCTCTGAATAGCTTTATCTACTTACCCACTTTGTGTAAGTTTTGTTCGAGTCATATCAAACATAAATGACTGAGCACTATGGAGGAATTTGCAGCCATGTGACAGAAATCTCAAATGACTTCTACATGTAAGAAATCCAAGACAAGTCATCATTTTTGCCATTTATTAAACAGGCATGTCTCAAGTTCTGTCTCAGTGTCATTGTTCTTCTACTACCCCTTTTGCAACTCTAACCATGCTGGGTTTTTCTCCTTACTGTTATTCATGACATTTCTATTCTTTTCCAGATGTTTGACTGGATCAGCCACAATAAAGAGTTGTTTCTGCAGAGTCACACTGAAATTGGGGTGAGCTACCAACATGCCCTAGATTTACAGACGCAGCATAACCACTTTGCTATGAATTCCATGGTGAGTATATAAAGTTTTTATCTGAGGGCATGTGTGGGACAGAGATGAGAAAATGACTAGGGAGGAAACATCAGTTAAAAGATGACGGAAATGCCTTGTGACTTGGTGAGAGACAAACATTGGATCAATTATTTGGCAGCAGCACTTTTTTTCCCTGCCAAATATTGTGTTGTCTCTTCTGAGTTTGATAGCTGAGAATTCCCTTTATTTAAAAACAAGTGGGGCAATTAAAGCACAATACTCTTAATCAGAACCAATAAAAACAAAGCTCAATGCTTCTTATTAAAATCGTTTCATACTTTACTATTATTTCAACATCCTATATCCTAAAAAGGGACCTCTAAGCAAAGCATCCAGTACAGATAGAATTGGTTGTTTTGCCAGATAATCAATTGTGCAATTAGAGCATAGTTAACTTGTAGCTGACGTATGCATTTCAAATAAAAGGTCACTTTGGTTTTGATGTATTCATGCTGTCTTCTTATCAGGGTTTCTTGACATTCAAATGAAAATGGGAAAGATGTAGCAATGCTGCAGGAAAAATCTACATCAACCCAAATTTCAGGCATTGTATTCATTACACATAGAAATAAGATTGGGAAACACTTTTCCCAATTTCTGTGTGTCACTGGCTCATTGAATCCTGTCAAAAAGATCTCCCATCACAACTTAGCATTGCATCTACGTGGATTCAACAATTCTACCACAGAAGTGAAAATATTTTAAATTGTAAGGCAATGCTGAAATTTGATATTTCCCACATCCAAGGTGTAATTTTTTTAACAGTCTCAAAAATAGCAGAAGTTAACATAGGGTAAAAGTTCTCCTGTGTGTTTGATTTAATTTCCCTTTAGGTCAAGAATTGTGACATTGTAATGTATTACTGTCATCTTCTGGGGAAATGTAGGCTGCTTAGTTATTTGGGGATAAGTAGAACAAAAACATGTTATGTTTCATAATAGTAGTTGTGCTCTAAAACATTGCTAGTTCTAATTATTATGAACCGCTGAGCATAATTCCACTGAATATATTCAGTGTCTGAATGCTGAATGGGATGCCAAGTTCTACTTAATTTGGAATTCATTAAATACTCATCATACTTGGCAACATATATCAGAGCCAATAGTTACAGTTGAAAACAAAATGACTTGGTAACTAGCAAATATCCTCCATTATGTGGTAGGCACAGAATCGAGCCAGTGTGTGCTGCTGGTTTTCTTTGTAATCTTAGGTTAGTGCCATAAAGTTAATAATTTCCTAAGTTTGTCTTCATTCATTTCTACTACCTGTTACTCACTTGGCAGTGTTTCACCAAACTGAAGTACATAGTCAGTCTCCAACATTCACTGAGGTTAAGGGTACAGGGCACCTGCAAATGTGGAGGTAAAAGACCTAGAGAGGACATTTTAATCAAATCCACAAATAACTGAATTCACAAAAGTCAAACCTGCAAATATGGATAGCTGACTGTGCTTTGCTTGTAGACCCAAGAAGTGGTCTTTCAAGACTCTGGCCAGTTAAGAATCCATATTGTAGCATTATAGAAGAGTTTGTGTCAACCTTCATAATATCATCACCTTCCATTTGATTTGCTAAGTAACTGAAGAGGAAATACTTTTGTTCAGTAACAATTTAGAGCTTTCATTTTGGCGAGGTGATGAATCCACTCTGGATTTTAGAGAAGGCATCCAATGTTCTCAATCTGTCAACAAAACAGATTCAGCACTTTAGGTATTTCCTTTATAGTTCACAATGCAACCTTGGGTGAATGCATTGCCCCACTGAGATGTTAGCCACCAACCTCCACTGTATTGTTTCATCTAGATCCCTTGACTTGTCATCTGCAAGCCTTTTTGTTGAATACATACAAACTCAGAGAGCCATAAACAGTGGGATTGGGGAGCTCCATGGGAGAGAAACTTTATGTACTGGCTCTTCACACACATAAGACTATTATTCTTGAGTATTGCTTTGAATATTTAACATCTGATTTTCACTGAGGACCATCACTACCTGCATATTGATCAGTATTGCCTAGTTTTACGCAGCATGTATGCTAGTAACAGCTACAGATGAGCTGCAGTCCCTACGGGGTATTAACTACTTTCCAATTATCTTTCCTTTCATTGTAACAACAACACATGAAAAACTGTTAAAGAAAAATGGCATTGTGTACTTCTCTAAACATTTTCTTCCTTCCTGTTTTCTACACACTATTTTTCTACACGTTCCTTTTCCATCTGCTTCACCATAGATTTTATAGGTTTGGTCCAACTGTTACATTCATTATCATAATTTTGGACAATTACGTCTCACAGACTTTTCACAAAATGTGATTATCAGGACAAGACAAAATTATTATCCCACAGTCTGCTTGTAAGTTTTGCTGAGGTATACTGGAATCCAGAATGCCTCACCTTCTCCTTTTATAGGTAACTTTATAATTTTATTGGATGTAAGAAAAAATAAAATACAGGAAGAAAAAATATGAATGTTTAAAATAACCAAAATCCAAATAATCAAATTTCTTAGCAGATGAAGAGTGTTTTTGAAGGAATTTTCATTTTTCCCGATTGACATTTAAAATATTGTTTTCTCTAGAAATCACCCAAGAGTGGCTAAAGATATATACTCTATGATGGATGCCGGCTTTACACAAAATAAACCCTTTTCCATCACATGAAAGCCATGTGGTTTTAAAATCTTAATTCAAGAAGTCTCCTTGTGCACAAAGTACACGTTGGGAATGGTAACTGTGTGGGCCAGCTATTGCTTGTGATTTATTTCAGAACACATCTCTCATTGCTGAAGGTTAAGTCATCCCTGTATCTAGATATCAGAAAAAGTACAAAAATGCCACAGCAACAGGATTGAGATACAGCAGTCAAATCAAAAGACTGAGTTCAGAAACCCTCTATGCCTGCGTATTACTAAATTGCCTTCTCAGAGGCAATTTTTTTACATTGAATTTGACCCTCCAAACAGGTTGTTAAGAAAGGGTCATTCACATCAGATTTACTTATGGTATTTTTTTAAAAGTAAAATGTGAGAATTACCAATTTGTGTTCCTTTTCTCCCTTCTAGTCCCCCATCAGTACATCATCATTGTGAGGTATTCCTTTTGAATGAGTATCACTGAAGGACCTCATTCACTTCCACTCTTCCTAACTGTAACATCATTCAGAAATTTGCTCAAAATGTTGAAAAGGCCAGGTTGACAAAAGTATCCCTGTCTGAGTAAGGGAGATGTTCAAAGTCGCACCAACAAGCTACTATTCTTCCATATTTTGTTTTCTAACTGCCATGTAGTCAGTTCTCAGTCCATTGTGTCATTATGCTCCTGCTCCCCAAGTGTGTATATTATGCAGATGATACCACTTTGATGGCTGAAAGCAAGGAGGAGCGAAGTAGCCTTCTAGCCCAGGTGAAAGAAGAAAGTACAAAAGCTAGGTTGCAGTTAAATATTTAAACAAACAAGAATATGGCAACCAGACTCATTGATAACTGGCAAATAGAGGGAGAAAACATGGAGGCAGTGACAGGCTTTGTATTTCTAGGTGCAAAGATTACTGCAGACACAGACTGCAGCCAGGAAATCAGAAGACGTTTACTTCTTGGGAGGAGAGCAATGACTAATCTCGATAAAATAGTGAAGAGTAGAGACATCACACTGGCAATGAAGATCTGCATAGTTAAGCAATGGTATTCCCTTTAGTAATCTGTAGATGTGAGCTGGACCATAAGGAAGGCTGAGCAAAGGAAGATAGATGCTTTTGAACTGTGGTGTTGGAGGAAAATTCTGAGAGTGCCTTGGACCGCGAGAAGATCCAACCAGTCCATACTTCAGAAAATAAAGCCTGACTGCTCATTGGAGGGAAGGATATTAGAGGCAAAGATGAAGTACCTACTTTGGCCACATAATGAGAAGACAGGAAAGCTTAGAGAAGGCAATGATGCTGGGGAAAAAGAAAGGAAAAAGGAGAGGGGCCGGCCAAGGTAGATGGATGTTATCCTTGAAGTGCCTGGCTTGACTCTGAAGCTGGGGGTGGCCACAGCCAACAGGGAGCTCTGGCATGGGCTGGTCCATAAGGTCATGAAGAGTCAAAAGCGATCGAACGAATAAACAACAACAACAACACACACACACATATATTTGTGTGTGTGTGTATAAAATATCTCATTGTAGCATGACATCACATCAGCATTCTGTTTTGCACTGAAGTTAACTCAACATGCATATTTATTGGCTGTCATCAAGAACGTGGAAGGGAAGAAACAAACATGAACTTAAAAGTGCTTCAGATAGCACATTAATTCCAAAATTAATTGTATAAACTATTCAAATTAAACCAGAAAGCAAACAGGGTAACACAGAGACCAGAGTGACACCATGCAATGACAACAAAATGACCCTAACTCTTTACAGCTGTACTAAGTACAACATTGGCATGGATGCAAACTCTTGCTTCAGCATATCACAGTCTTTTTAAATTCTGCTATAGTAGATACAGCATGTAGATTGCACATGCTGGATTTGGACAATTGAAATCAGAGATGGAAGTTTTCAATAAGTCATTGTGAGATGTTTATTGAGAATATAGAAATAGTAATAAAATTTATTTCATATGGCTATTATAATGGTAAATTAAATAAACACCATATAGCACAAACTAAACTGACAGTAACATTTCACATGATTTTTAAAAACCTGTTCTATTAAAAGAAAGAACTGTCTTTAAAGTCTGATTCAGTAATTCCATTAATCTCATTACATTTCTTGAACCAAGTGGTATTGTCCTATTTAAATGAGGACAAATCACTCTGATTGCTGATTTATATTGGAAGAGCCCAGTGAACATGCTGCTTGCTCTAATTGAAGCTATTCAAAACTGCTTCACTGAAATTGGTTTATGCTTTGTATGTGATCCCTTGGAAGGGTGAGTCATGACTTCAGAGAAATGCGCCAAGCTGTTTCCCCACATAAGCCACACCAACCCGCCCTTGTTAAGTTACTAATTGTTAAAGAGTAAGGCAATTTTCTCTCTTTCTAGAATTGAAATGAGTAAGAAACATATCACAATGACCCCCAATGATTTTATTCTGAAGTACAATTTGTAATTTCTATATGCTGTTCTTATTACACCAAAACAACATTTTTATTTATTTATTTATTTATTTATTTAGTACACTTGTATACCGCTAATATCTCAGCCTGTGCGGCGACTCATTGCGGTTTACAACATATTTAAAAATACAATATTCACTTTAAAAATATAAAATAAAATATAAAAATACATACATATACATACATAGTATTGGGCCACCAATACAGACCGGAACATCTCATAGTTAAAGTCATAATCCAATTTGTTATCCTTGATTGCTAGTCCATGATCAAAACATCATCACATCGGAATTAGTTGAAAACTTGCTCGAACATCCAAGTTTTCAGTTTTTTCCGAAATGCCATTAGCGAGGTAGCTGATCTTATTTCAGTAGGGAGGGCATTCCAAAGCCGGGGGGCCACCACAGAAAAGACCCTATCTCTCGTTCCCGCAAGCCGCACTTGTGAAGCAGGCGGGATGGAGAGAAGGGCTTCTCCTGAAGATCTTAGGGTCCTGGTGGGCTGATAGGCCGAGATACGTTCGGATAGGTATGTAGGGCCAGAACCGTATGTAGGGCCAGAACCATGCACTTCAGTTAAAGAAGAGATCAGGTCATACATTTGTTAAAGATAGCACCATTACTTAGGCGATCCCTCGTAGCTTGAGGATGATTGTCTTCCAGATGGGGTGTCTTGGTGGTGGGTCCATAGGTGGCTGTGGAGCCCTATTCATGATCCGCATGTGCTCCCACAGTGACGACATCGGTTTCCAGATGGAAGGCACTCCTGGTCAGGGTTGGCTTGACATGCCTTTCTCTTGGCACATTTCTCCCTTTCGCCCTCCATTGGTGCCTCTTTGAATTCTTCAGCACTGTTGGTCACAGCTGACCTCCAGTTAGAGCACTCATGGGCCAGAGCTTCACAGTTCTCAGAGTCTATGCCACAGTTTTTGGGTTGGCTTTAAGCCCATCTTTAAATCTCTTTTCCCATTCTTGAGTTCAGAGTAGAGCAACTGCATTGGGAGATGGTGATTGGGCATTCGGACAATGTGGCCAGTCCAGCGGAGTTGATGGTGAAGGACCATCACTTCAATGCTGGTGGTCTTTGCTTCTTCCAGCACGCTGACATCCCAAGAGATTTGCAGGATTTTTTGGAGGCAGCGCTGATGGAATCATTCCAGGAATTGCATATGACGTCTGTAGACAGTCCACATTTCACAGGTATAGCAGGGTTGGGAGGACAATGGCTTTATATACAAGCACCTTGGTATCCCTACGGATAGCACCATTATAATGTTTTTCTAAGATTTTTTACAGTTAATGGATAGAGTTTCAAGAGTGAGAATTACCTGAAAGATCAAAGCTTTGACTTCATTTTTAGTAAATGGGCATGAACTTCTAGTTAGGGCCTTTTTGACTCCACAAAGTAAATTCAGAGTGATCTTATCTTCAGTGAAGAGAAAGAGTTGAAAAAGGCAACCGAACAGCACTATTTTCACTAAGATGCTGGATCCCAAATGGATACTATATAATTATCATGAAGAATACTCTCTCTCGCTTTCTTTTCCACCTCAATATACTTGATTCGAATGGTGGATCTTTGTGAAAGTAGATGTCTTTAACATGTATCAAAAGTTACTCTGAGGAGGTGTTTTGAAGTTCTGAGTTGATCTATGCAGCACATAAACCCAATGCCGTACAGACCGATGACTTTATTCTTGTCTGCCTGATGTGCATTTAGCAGTTATTTACAAGAGGGATCCCCTCAAGTGGTAAAGGATGCCTGGTTGTCTCTTAACATCTACATTGGCTGGAAGGGTCTGATAGGAGCCTTGCCAATCATAGTAGAACAAAAGCACAATTGTTTATGGGTGTCATCCTGTTGAGCTGTAATGAAATGATTTCAACTTGGAACTTTCACAGAGCTGTGATTTATTTATCATGTCAGAAGTGAATTGAGGGTACATTTATAATGTATTTTAAAAGAAACACAAACTAAGTTAAAAACTTAGAATTACTGTATATTAGATTTCCTTTGACCAGAAACTGGCCATTTGGAGTGCCTCTAGTGTGGCTGTAAGAAGGTCCTCCATTGTGCATGTGGCAGGGCACAGGCTGCATTGTTGTAAGTGGTCTGTGGTTTGCTTTCTCCACACTTGCATGTCATGGACTCCACTTTGTAGCCCCATTTCTTAAGGTTAGCTCTGCATCTTGTGGTCTCACAGCACAGTCTGTTCAGTGCCTTCCAAGTCACCCATTCTTCTTTGTGCCCAGGAGGGAGTTTCTCATCAAGTATTAGCCACTGATAGAGGTTCTGGGTTTTTCCTGCCATTTTTGGACTCTCACTTGCTGAGATGTTCCTGCAAGTATCTCTGTAGATCTTAGAAAGCAATATCTTGATTTAAATCATTGACATGCTAGCTGATATCCAAACAGAGGATGGGCCCAGAGATGCCACTGTGATGAATCGAGGTGAAAATCAAATGTGATTGCCAGTTTGTGTGTCACCTTTTTCTGTTCAGAATGAGCAAATGTTTCAGGAGATTTGGGGGAGGGGGGGAGAAAGAGGCCAGCTTAGCTGTGATAATCAATTGTATTCCCTTTTTTGTCCTTACACCTCATTTGGTTATCTGCATCTCTCCCCAAATCAACAACTACTCACATCTGAAAACAAAACTAGAAGTGACTTCTCATTTATACAGTTGTGGACAATTTTAATGGGTGGAGGAATAGATCTGTACTCTTAAAAGTCTTGTGAGAGTCTCCAGAAGTAACAATTTACAGGCATGGAGGAAATTGTCACCTAAAAATTGGTGGTTAGTAGGGGTCTTAGAGCCACAGTAATTTCCCTGGAGGGCCAATGTAACCCACAGGTTGCAGTTTCTCCCCTGTCTAAAATAACATACCGACACAACTGTGCAGGGTTAAATTGTACAGTGAGATGCATACCTTATGTCTTTGCTGTGAAATTCTCTCCAATGCTGTTTGTTTCTGTTGTGTATGTGGACTGTTACCTGTCTTTCCAAGTTTCTTTTTTCTTATCATAAGTTTGTAAAGAGTGCCAGAGATTATGATTCTCATATGTAATTATTTTCTTCCCAGAATGCCTATGTGAATATAAATCGCATCATGTCGGTCGCATCAAGGCTTTCAGAGGCTGGCCATTATGCTTCTCAGCAAATTAAGCAGATATCTACACAGTTAGATCAAGAGTGGAAAAGCTTTGCTGCAGCACTGGATGAGCGCAGCACCATCCTAGCCATGTCTGCTGTCTTTCACCAGAAGGCTGAACAGGTGTGTAATTTTTAATGGGTCTGATCAATCTCTGCCCTCTGGGGGCTTTGGGGTATTTGTCTGGTTAAGGTAATTATCAACACCATTAATTGAATTGGTATGTCATGGTTTTTTTCTTTTTTAATATGTTGGAAATATGGATGGATACATCAGCTCAGCAATTAGGTGCTAAAGCCTTCTGTTTGTTCCTGGAGTAATTCATTGATGCTGTATAATGTTTTGCACATCTATAGTGTTGAACCAGAAGATATAGCACAAAAACAAAAGGACAAATATAAAACAGTAAAAATTAAACAGTGCAAAAGACAACCATGAAAATGAAACCATAAAAATGAACAAAATCTGGTTATCACTATTTAAAAATTACCAGAATCAAGATAGTAAATAAGGAACATCACTCAAAAACAGGAGACCTCCAGACAGCAAACAATCAAATTGCCAGTTAACACCTCCCAAACAGAGGATGCCTTCAGGTAACATCAGCCAGCTACCCTCACCAATTGTCTTTTCGGCTTCATGGCTACTCAATGCTATTCAAGCTTGCTAATTGCAACATTCACACTTGTTTTACACAAACAAGGATTCTTTCTCACACCTTGGACATGCCACAGATATATATACACTCCACTTGCCTCACCTCCAACAGACCTTTGAAGATGCAAGCCACAGATGCAGGCGAAACATCAGGAGAGAAGGCTACTGGAATGTGGTAAACTCACAGCAACCCAATTAGATTTTGAACAAAAAAGATGCTGGCTGTGGAACCTACATGAAGCGTTTGGCCCATTGTAGGAATATTTAAAGTGAAAGTTGAAAGTGCAATGACCCAGGACTGTCTTTGGACAACAGATATGTCTTTGTGTGATATGTGCTGTGTTTAATAATGTTTAATGTTTTATCAGGGGAGGGTCAATTTTGATGTTTTATACTGTTTTTATTGATGGCATTGAATTGTTGCCAACACTGTGAACCGCCCTGAGTTCCCTTCGGGGTTGAGAAGGGTGGTATACAAATATTGCAAATGAAGAAAATAAATAAATAAGTAGGCTAGTGAGACAATGGCATGGATACATTTATACTGTATACTTGGATAAATACATAGATAAGTTTGGGGATGGGTTTTCTAAAAATGAAATGTGCATGAGATTTGGAAATTGCAACTAATTTTAGAAGTACATTAAAATAAGAACAAAAGAAAAGTCCTGATAGATCAGATCATAGACCCCTCTAGTCCATCCTCCTCCTCCTCCTCCTCCTCCTCCTCCTCCTCCTTCCCCCCTCCTCCTCCCCTTCTTCTTCTTCTTCTTCTTCTTCTTCTTCTTTGGTTACACCCCCCTTGAAATCTCAGGTATGCAGGTTGCTGGTCATTCTGGACTTAAACCTGGAAGCCCTGGTGGTGGTGGTGACTAGGTCGGCTTATTCACAACTAAAGCTTGTGTGCTAACTGTGCCCATTCCGAGAGAGATCACCCCTGGGCATAGTGATACATGTGATTGTTACATCCAGATTAGACTATTGCAACTCTCTCTGCATAGGTCTGCCCTTGAAGAGTTCTTGGAAACTACAGTTTGTACAAAGATCAACAGCCAGGCTTCTAAAGGGAGCTGATCTCGGGGAACATACTATGCCGTTACTGAGACAGCTCCACTGGCTGCCTATTAGTTTCTGAGCCTAATTCAAGGTGCTGGTTCTTACCTATAAAGCCCTAAATGATTTTGGTCCAGGCTACCTAGAACACCATGTACCCTTATATATACTGGGGCAAGTATTGAAGTAATGCAAGCAGACAATTTTCTCCACATGGGCCCTCTCAAGGCTCCTTCTCAGGGCAAGCAGTGGCACTTTGGAACTCCCTTTTGGAAGAATTAAGAGCTGCCCCTTTCCTGGTGAGTTTCCAGAAGGTGGTAAAGAAAGCCTTTAACTAAAGATTGTATTTGTCAGACCTGGGTTGCGTTTTAAGGTTTATCATTTGTATATTGAAGGAGTTTATATGGGGGAGGTGATAATGGGTATAATTATTTTCCCTTTCTGCTGTTAAGAATTGAATCACCCTAAGAAATTCCCTGGCAGTTGATTTTGAGCAGAAAGGGGGCATTATTTTTGCACACACAGCACCATACGTGATGAAAACTATAGGTTTTGGAAAAAAATAGTGAGTACAGTAATCAATGCCTGTTAACTATGGCAACTCTAAGGAACACAGCTTGGAAAAGTTAGTTGGGTGATAATATTAGCTGTTCAAAAAGTAACTTTTCTGAGTTCATAGGATGAATGGTAAACAGCCAATGATGCATTTGTGTGCTTTAAGTTGGAAACTGTAGGTGACAAAATGTAGCATTTTTGTTGCTTTATTCTGTTGCTCTCTCTCTTCTGTTTTTTCCCTCCAGGTTGGCTCTGTTGATTTTTTATGTTCAAAGTTGTTGTTTTTTTCACATTCACCTGATGTAAATGCTTGTGTTGTGAGTCTTATGTGTCTGTTTGGCTGTTTTGTAAGACTTGGCTGTAGGCAATCGATTTTGTCATGTACCCTGAGTAGAAGTTGAAAGTATGTAAGTAAATGTGGCAAATCTGTAGCTTTCTGAGATACAAGGGTGTTTATAGTCGGTGATGTAATGCCATGGTAGTGTCCAGAAAGTGGACATTTTGTGTGAAATTATTTGGGCTCAAGTAAATAGCGTTTGGGGGAATTTCTCAAGTCCTGATGGAACTTAGCTATGACCTCCAATCTATGAGCTGGCATAATAAATGAGTCATTATACCTCTGTGCTTTCATCACCTGTCCAAAGGAAGATTAGTCCTATTAGTCTGCCACATTCAAATTAAAAAGGTCTTTGATTGTTATTTAAGCAGCACTTACAACAAAAAAGAAGAGAAAATACTGTTGTTGCAATACTGAGTATCTCCTGTTCTGTAACACACACACACACACACACACACACACTTTATCACTCAACCTGGCCTTTTACGTCCAAAATCCCTTACTGGATCTGAGTCCAGGTAGCACTATAACAGACAAGCAGATAAGTTGGTCATTGGATTTGGCCTGGTAATGAACGACTATTTCTCTTTATTCAATCTTAATAAAAAAAAATAACCAGAGATGTAGAAAATGTTATTAAAATACAGTAAATATTTAATGTATGACAAATACGTTAAGCATCTAGCTTGCTGTTGGCTCCATAAACATTATAATGTAACAGTTCAAATAAAGTAACTCTTCTTCCTCAACTCTTTCCACATGTTCAACTCCAGTCAAAACTCACTTCCTGTCTCTTTTTATTTCTAGCTTTTAGCATTTCTCTACCCCTCCCCTGACTGTATCTGTCCCTAGCATCTTGCTCTAACCCAGTGGTTCCCAACCTTTTTTTGACCAGGGACCACTTTGACCAGGGACCACTTGATCAGGAACCACTCTCCAACATTAGTACCAGAAGGGTTACAAATAAGTTTTTTTGTCAACTTTAGATTTGGTTTGGGGTGCTGATTAAGAAAATGGCATTGGCTAGACCACATCAGCTCTAGTTTCTTATAGAGAACATAAGCCATGGTCAGCGACAGGGAAGGAGTGGCAGGCAGTGTGAAAGAAGTGGAAATAAAATGAATAAAATAAAAGAAATATAGAGGAAGGATACTCGTGGACCAGATTTTCGTCCTTGTGGCCCACTGGTGGTCCACGGCCCACAGATTAAGAACAACTGCTCTAACCAGTAAGCAGGCAAATCTATGGTGTTATATTCTTTCCTCCATAGCTCTCCAATATCATTCTGCGAAGGTCTCTTCACAATGAGAGACTCCAACTTATCCCAGACTTGATTTTGCTGGTGACGCTCCCGGATCTTCATCTTTGCTGGATGTGTTTTTAACATAACCTGTGTCCACAAGAAAAAGAAAACTATGTTTTGATTATAGGAGGATTATAAATGTGATATTGATCTTTAATCTGTGACTGTACCTATGAGAGATCCTAAAAAGAAGCCTCCAATTGCTCACCTGCAGAACATTTTTATTCCTTGCTCCAGAGGAAACCACAATAGGTGCTCTATGTTGCCATACACATCATCTTCTCTACTTCTGAGCTCATGGGATTTCACATTAAGAGCAGTTTCTTGAAATGATTTCTGCCTTTTCTTCCAGAATCATGTCTGTAAGGTGATACTGGAGGACACTGTTTGGAACTGTAGTTTTTGGCTTCCACTGTCCCATAGGCATATATTTTATTCATTATTTGACTATGCCAGGATATAGAGCCACAAAATCCTATCCTTTTTTAAACTTATAATACTGAGGCTGTGATCCTGTCACTTTAATTTAGGTATAAATCCCATTTAGAATATAGTAGTAGGAGATACTACAAGTAAACCTGCATAGGATCAGGTTGAACTTAATAAAAACTCTTTAAAAATTAAAGAAGTCTCTAGTTCAATACTTTATTGTCTGATATAGCAAGAAAAACCTTGGCAACACCCACCACCACACAATGTCAGGAATTGCTACAATTTTTGTGCCATGTTATCATGTTTTCGTCATTTTCTCGAACCATATTCTAGACTGACAGCCAATGACTCATGGATCAGCACTGGTCTGCAGACCACCACTTTCATTATTCTGTCTAATATCTGTCTGCTAGGAATGAATTTTGGAATCTAGTCTCAACAGGAAACCCCATTGCATTGATGCTGTCTGCTCAGGGTCAGACTTTCACACAATCAGAGAAGGAGGAACTTGGACTTTAGAGACATTATGGTAAAATTTGATTATTGTAAAATCACTCCACATATTGGCACATTTTTAAAAACCATGAAAAAATAAAATAAAAGGAGAAAAATATGTAGGACACCACATTAACATGACTATGTTATTTATAAAATCATTATTAAGATAGAAATACAACAATCAAATGAAACAAAATTAAATATCTACTAAGAATACTACTAAACGAAACCACAACCTGAATACTACCAAGAATTCCTGCTACTCTACCCCCTTCACCATACACAGAAAACAAAGCTTAAAATTGATTTCCTGCCCTCTAAGCCAAAGATTTATGTAGGAACGAATTGTTATCTTCTCATTACTACATAATTTGCAAATGTTTGAGTGGGATACATCCATTAGCATGTGAGTAACTGAGAAGACTGCTTAATTTTCAAGACCCACAAACATCTTATATCTTCCTGCTACTTTAAAAACATTAAGAAGTGTGCCCAGGCTTGATAAAGTTGTCTAATGACATCTGTGCTATTCTAAACATCTTCAAAATTCAATTTTCCTTTGTTGTTATCCATATTCTGCCATTTCTGAGCATAAAGCAGAGACCATATAGTGCACCAGCTTAAGTGCAACAGCAGTCCCATTAAAATAATTTTGGTTCCAGATCAGTTTTAGCTTTGAAGTTATCTTCTATCAACCGCTAGATAAGCTTTCAGTATTTCTTAACTTTATCACAGGTCTACCATATCTGTACATTGTAATTTTTGTTGCAGATATATGAGGAATATGGAAGGCTCCAAGAGTGGCTATAGAACAGGGACATTTTTAATATCTAATCTCTTTGTCTTTTCAATTGTTAAGACACAAAAAGTTTCTATGATGTTAAGAAAGAAAAGAGAAAAAAGAACATTTCTTTTCTAATCTAAACCAGAAGGATAGAAAAGTGGGTGTACAGTGTTTTGAAACAAAAGAGACAGAAAGGTTGAGAAATCGAAAAGAGAAAGCCCTAACACTTCCTACCCTGTTTCTGCTGTCTTCTTCGTAATAAAAAATGTATTTTTTTTTCCCATATAAAACTTCTTAACTCTGATAGATTAACTTTCCAGGATCCCTCGGATATCATTGGGGACCCTGTTATTCTTGTCACTAACTTCTTTTTTCTTTTCTTTTCTTGTTCCTACATCCCGGTACTACTAACTTTTCCTTGATGTTATAGAAAACCCAATGTTTTCATTTTCTTTTCTTCTTTTAAATAGTCAATAAAAGGCTGCCGTTCCTTTTCAAATGTAGAAGGACCTGACAATTGTACATGCCTAGTCAGATTGTCCATCTCTAATTATTACTGTATTAGATTTCTTCTTCAAGTTTGGGAGGGCCTACTGATTGTATAAACATGATCAATTTGTCAATTCTGCCAGATCCATCATTTCTGTAATACATAGATCTTGAGCGATAATATCTTCTTGTTTCCAGTAATCGCAAATAATGAAAAGTTATTCTCCTCTTGGCAAATTTAGTACATTTTTATTTGGTAAATTATTTCATTTATATTTGAAGAAAGTATCTTTAGGGCCCTCATTCTTGAGATAGTAGATGATCAACCAATTCTTCTTCATCTTGTGAAGTGGCCTGTTGCTGTTGTTGAACATCTTCCTGGTCCAGGATTGATTGAGGTTGCCTTCTCTTCTTGCCTTCTTGGATGTTCTCTTTTTCCTTGGTCTTTCTTCTAAATCTAGGTCTTTTTTAAAAAAATTCATAAAAATCCTGGGCCTTCATGACTTTCTTCTAAATCTAGGTCTTTTTAAAAAAAATTCATAAAAATCCTGGGCCTTCATGACTTCATGATGTTCACCAATAACTCTGTCCTTTGTAAGGTTTCATCACTGCTTCTGGGTTTTCCCATCTGAATCTGTAGCCTTTCTTCTTAAGTTTATCTGTCAGGAAAAACTAATATCTTATTTTCTTTATTGTCTGAGATGGAAGTTCTCTTAATACCACAATCCTGGTATTTCCTATTTCAATCGGATCTTTGGCATGAGCTTGCAAAACCTGGTCTCGTACTTCCTTTCTTGTAAACAACACAATCACATCTCTTGGACGTTTATTCCTTATTGTATGTTAGGATTGGACTCTAAAGGTCCTGTCAGTTTTAGTCCCAGGCATATAGTATTTCTAAGAAGTGAATCAAAGCTATTTCTTTCTATTTTTGCCTGCCCTCCCCCCCCCCCTCATATCACCCCTTCTCTTGTTCCAGTGGGGGAGGTAATATCCTTTGAGTCTTGAGGGCTTTGTGTCTGTCCTTTTTCTTTCTGAAAAAGTATTTCTCAACTCCATATGGTTGATAGATCTCGAGGGATGCTCAGTGCTCAGCCAGCCAGCTGAGACCCTGCTCACAGTTGCATTTTCTTCACCAGAAGTCCATATTTGTACCTTGACGTACTGCACATTTCCAACACATATTTTTGGTCTCCTTATACACACTGGATAATTTTTCCATAGTCAGATACCATCTATGCATGATCTTACAAAAACTACCTTGCAAATCTAAACTGAATACAGGCAGTCCTTGAAGTCACAAACATCTGACTTAGACATGACTCATAGTCAAGAACAAGGCCTACTCCTAGAGAAATCTACTCCTCAGAAGAGAAATTCACTCCTGGAAGTTATCATGGGGGAAAGGTGTCTCCAGTGAAGCTTTATTGCCAATCCTTGTTTCTACCACAAGACATTTTTTTTTTCAAAAAATGCATATCAATTTTCAAATGGACAGAAAGTGAGGTGAAATCTTCTGAACAGGTGCACAGACAGTGAAACAAAAATTGCAGAGGTGTTAACCCTTCTCTATACTATACTATACTATGCAAAGCCCCCCCCCCCTCTATATATATACACACACACATATACATGGAGCTAGAGTTACACTTTAAAAATGTTCTGACTTACTTACACATTCAACTTAAGAAAAATCTTACAGAAATTATTTTGTTCTTAACTTGGGGGCTCCCTATATACCTTGGAAATCATTACGTCACATTCTTCTCATTCTCTCCTACTCAGTATGGTAACCAATATCTGCATATCAATTTATACATTTCCCTAGTTAAATGGATGTCATCTGTATATAAGTTAGTGTCAAACTCAGCCTTATCTTTTTCAAAATTCAAAACTTTTAATCAATTTTAAATCTTTCTTGCTTATACCAGTATCAAAGAAAATCATATCCATCATTCAGCAATTTCTGCTGTGTTTTAAATCTATATTGATCAAATTAAAAAAGGTAAAGGTAGTCCCCTGACACTAAGTCCAGTCATGTCTGACTCTGGGGTGTGGTGCTCATCTCCATCTCTTAGCCAAAGAGCCAGCGTTGTCCGTAGACACCTCCAAGGTCATGTGGCCGGCATGACTGCATGGAGCGCCGTTACCTTCCCGCCGGAGCGGTACCTATTGATCTACTCACATTTGCATGTTTTCGAACTGCTAGGTTGGCAGAAATTGATCAAATTAAACAACAGCAAATCTAACAAGTTTTGAATCCCCTTCTCTCCAGCCTGTAAAAAAACCCTGAAAAATGTGGTATCCCTTTCATAAGAGGAGGCTGCCAAACAGTTACTAATGTCTTCCAGGACTAAGCAGACAGGAATTAGAGTGGGCAGGAGAATCTGAGTAGAAGTTGCTACTCAATTGGACTAAGAGAAACATAAGTCGGAAATGAATATTGACAGAGAGCCAGTAACCTCTGAATGCTGTGGGCGTGGGCTTGCAGACTGGGCTTGCAGTTCCATCAGCTGGGACTCAAACTTGCAATCTGCTTTCATTCTCATGAGGGATCCTGTTGAGTCATTGTCTTCTAATTTGGAAACTTAAACTCCCTGGTATGCTATGAAATTAAGGCAGGAGCTAAACAGAATTTCCAGTACACGATTCTCCTAGAAGAGACAATCCTAGAAAACAAAAAACCAAATAGGTTTACAACTTCTGTTTGAAGGAGCCACCCTCCAGATCTTATTGAACAGTATCTTCCAGATGTTCAAGCCAACATAGCCAATAGTCAGGAATGCTGGAAGCAATCAAATAAAACCACTATCCCATGTCTACAACATAATTTACAGAACCTGATGCAGGCACACGTGGATTATTTAGAAGTAGCTGTAGCTTATCTGAACCAAAATACAGCAGAATTTTCATTGAACTCCTTAAGTGTATTACTATTATTCTCTATGATGATATCTATACAGAAAATTACTTGATAATTGTGAATATACAAAAGGTCTGAATGAAGTGTTTGAAAATGTGGTGTATATATCACAGGTACACTGGTGTTCTGATTAGGACCTCAGTGAAGGGAAGGAATCTAGAAATTACAATGTGGACAATTTTATTTAAGCATATTTGTTTAAATTTTGCTTTGTTGAGCATCCAGGAACTACTTAATGCATCCAACATATAAAAGCAAATTGTAACTTAACAACTAAAATTAAATAAAAAACGCAACCAATTATATCAGACATGAAACAAAACATCAAATAGAAATGTCAATCTCCCAGAGCCAACAGGGTTCCTTGGGGACAAATAAGATTGTTCATTGCTCAAGATGTCTACTGAGCTTGCAGGGTAAACAGGGCATGGATACAGATGGCAGCTATTAATCTGAGGTATAATGGCAGTATTCCTCCTAATTCCTAGGAAGGGAGTTCAAGAGGTGGGGGCAGCCACAAAGAAGGCCCTTTCTCTTATTCCCACTAGCCACGCTTGAGACAGGGGCAAAATCAAGAGCAGGGTCTCTTACATCTGATAACCGATATGGCTCATGGATCTATGGCCTGAATTATTATTTTTTGCTATTTAGTCAAGACATTCTGCATTCTTAATGTAGCAGTTCATTGTTGTGATTATTCTTGTCATTTTGACTCTGCACCTCTTCTGTGGGCTCCAAATAGTAATCAACAATGAGCTTATATTCTGTAACATTTGACAGATAAAAAGCTGTGCATGAGATCTAATTATGTACATAGATATTAACTTTTTGTCTGTATTTGAATAAACGGAATGTAATCCAAAACTGATTTGGATTGGGGGGAGTAGTATATAATCAGCAAAAGTTTTAATCAAAAAAATAGAGAATCAAATGAGAGACCTCAGAATCCTTTTGATTGTATACATACCTTTACCATTCAGCTATTTCTGTATTTCCTCATGAACTAGACTGCAAGAACTTTTGATGATGGATTCATCTCTCATATGTCAATCACAATCAAACAGTAATAAACAGGTGCATTGTTCATATGAAACATGAGGCTGCAACCTCTGAAGAGGTTACAAATTATGTTGTACAAAAAAAGATAGTTACCGGTGATTGATTTACAAACCCGAAATGCAAGGTATAATATTTCACTGATGTCTCAAATGTGTTGTGCTAATTCCAGCCACCTGTTGCATCCTACCTCTTTTGCAGACTGTTCTGCAAGCAAGCATTTCTTCCCACTTCTCCCTTCTTCCCATTGACAGTCCTGTTATAAGCAGAGAAATACATTCATAAGACAGCTTTGCACATTTAAGAGCAAATGCTAATTTCAACCTTGCTTCGGATATATTGTTTATTTTATAGATGACAGATTTGCATATTTTTATCTTGCTAAATGAGCTCTGTTCTCAAATATTTACTCCATACAGAATGTTAGACACTTCGAGGATAGTGAAAATGCAGTCCGGTGACAACACAGTATGCTGTTGGGCAAGTGAGGCTAAACAAGTTGAATATCCCAAAATTAGGCAGAAACAAGAGCAACTGCTGTAGTGTGAGCTACTTTGTCCTATGCTTTAAGTACAGATAGATCTGCATTATTCTTGTTTGGTCCATCTAATGACAAATTCATTGTGGTACAGGAGAGAAAAGATGCTGGGATTTCCCTTTAGCTTTCCTATGGTGCATCTACACTGTAGAATTAATGCAGTTTGACACCACTTTAACTGTTATGGCTCCATGTATGGAGTCATGGAACTTATTGTCTTATAAAGTCTTATACTTCTCTTCCAAAGAGTGTTGATACCTTACCAGACTCCAACTCCCATGATTCCATAGCATTGAGCTGTGGCAATTAAAGTGGTGTCAAACTGCATTAATTCTACTCAATTTTTGCAATAATGAGGAATGCTAGGAGTTGCCATTTTATGGTATCTGGAAATCAGGTGCTAATGAAAATGCATTTTTGCTTAGAATTTCCCTGTTTTGGCTCAAAAGCAGTTTGTAAAACTTGGAAATGTATATTTGATTGGATTACAAATCTCATATTAAAATCAGTGCATGGAAAACAAAGCTGAGATAGGTTTTATTTTTGTTTAAAGTTGAGTTTGGAAAAATATGCTTTGGTCCTACACTGTATTTCTCTGGCGGAAAGGGGAGCTATGTCAGATTCCAATTGAATAAAGAAGCCAGCAAGCAAGAGAATGAGTGAATTTCATGGATTGAGGACTTCTGTGCTGACAGATTTAGTTCAGGCTTGTTTTTAATTGACATTACATCAGCCTTGTCCTATGTCCTACAAATGAGGACTTCCAAGATACCCTGTTATTAACAACTTTGTGAAGATCTTGCTAATTGGAGGCTGTGGCTTCCTTGATTAAACTAGCCCAGAAATAAAAGTGTCTTTCTTTTTTCTACTGTCTTGCACTTTGTTGAACTTTATTATCTTTTCTAATGAATCATGTTGTCTCATACTGTGTCCAAATTATGTAGCCACAGTTCAGTCGCTTTGGCTTTTAGGAGCCGACTTGTTTATTGTAGTACCCAATTTCACAAAATTGTATAGTTTAAACTCACTATTGTCTGCTGTGTATTGCCACCAAGAAACTGTCATTGCAAGCAGACCATGACAGCTGTCAGTTTTGAATGTCTTGTCTTTTTGACAAGAATAGGAATATTTTGCAGTGCAGTGAATAGGTGAGAGTTGCATCGCTTCCTCAGAGTCAAGGGAAGATTTGGCCTGTTCTGCTGTGCCAGCAGCCAAAGAAAGTATATTCAGTTAAACCTTTAACAAAAAGTCAGATGCTGCTCTGTGTTCCAGGAAATACAAGTCAATTATTGAAGGCATCTAGGTGTATTGCTGCTTTCTCTGTTCAAAATGCCAGCAACTTCACATTTATTTTGAAAAATTGTTTTAGTTCTTAATATGTGAAAATGCTTTACTGCAATTGGACTATTGGCTTTTTTAGTCTGGTGGATTCCCTAGATTTAGAGCATGATTGCTGTCATGTAGTAACTTGACTTAATTGTTTTATGTGGTCTTGATGTTATGGTAGTTGTATCTTCAATGTAAGCTCTGTATGTCATTACTTTGGTTGGGACCAGATTAGTTCCAGCATGCCTAGGCAAGATTTATGGGAGAACAAGCTAATACTGGGGCATTGATATGAATGGGCTTCGTTTATGAATAATAGATAGAGTTGGTATAACAGCGAGAAGTATCTACTTGTCCTTTAGCTGAAAGAGACAGTATAATTTTTTCCTTGTTTGTTTCTATTTTTGCAGTTTTACAGGTACAAGGTTGTATAATTAGGCTTTATTTATGTAGCTCATGCTTGTGTTTTGCTCTGTCTAGGAACTTGTATCAACCTTGGGTGCCTGCAGGATTTGGATGGGATTTGCAAAGGGATACATACTGCAAGGGAATTCTGTGTTTATTTTTTGGGAAATTGCCCCTTTGGGACTCAATAAGTGTTGGCTTTATTGAATTGAAGCATCAATTTTTGCAGGGAAATGCAATGCTGGGCAGAGTTTACCAGTAAACAGTGAGTTAAACCTACAGAGTATATAGCATTCTTACAAAATTATACAGCAACAGTAATTAATCAATAATAAGCTATCATATTAATAAGTATAAATAACCAATAATGAGAAAAAACTGCTTCAAACTATGCATGTCAGATATTTTCCTGCAACATACACATATTCTGCTTGGTATCTCTTATTAGCAGGATGCTTCAGGATTTCAAGGAAATGGATCAGAATGCTCTGAACTTGATATTTCTAGTTTGGGGGAAAAAGGAAAACAATTTAATAATGTCTTTGTGTATATTTTTCTTCATTGTCGCTCTACTTTACTTAGGCCTTACCTTTTGATCTTTGATCATCAATATAATTTGCCTGTAACGCTGAGGTCCAGCGGCAACAACTGGTGGCTTCACCAAGAAACTAGAGGCTAGGATAGGATAGAAATAAAATCTTCTGGTGAGAATATAAATAGCTTCTGTGTATACTTTGCCTCAGCTGTGTTGAGCAACTTGCCTGCAGTTAATCAAACAAGGTCAGGGATTGTATATTTCACTTGTTCCTGTTGCTTACCATTGTCTTCTTGAATCATAAAAACCATCTGTTAAGGGTATTCTCATAGCTCTGAGGGAGCTGCAGTTAGTGCCTATTACATGAAATAGAAACAGATAGAGTTTTGAAGGACAGGAGGAAAATGTAATAATATAATCGGTCTATGATAAATTTGGGGATAAAAATTCATGTGTAATGGTGTTATTTGGCATTGTTCATCGTAACTGATTCATATTGAATCTATTAAAAAGGAGGGGTTTTTTTCAAATTGGAAGGTGTCATGCCTCTGAATTAATTAAGATCTACATTGGCCCGAATAAAAATATGATAGCGCTTCTGTACTGTGCGTATATTGAAAAAAGAATTTGCCACAGAGGGTGAAAAAAGCAGATTTCTTCACATTCTTCCTTGTACAAAACTATTAAAAGGGGGATGTCCTGTTCTATTTATTTATTTAAATGTTGTTGTTGTTGTTGCTGCTGCTGCTGTAGTGTGTCTTCAAAACATTTTTGACAAACAGTAACCTTAAAGTGACCCTTTGATGGGATTTCCTTGGCAAGATATGTTCATATGGGGTTTCTCTTTGCCTTTCTCTGATGCTAAGAGAGTGTAACTTGCTCAAGGATATCCAGTGGGTATTCATGGCTCAGCGAGGATTTAAAATCTGATCTCCAAAGTCCCAGTCCAACATCCAAACCACAACATCATTTTGTCTCTCTTCTTTTAAATATATCTCACCTTATAGCAAAAGGCCTCAGGAAAATATACAGGCCATAAACAATTTTAAGTTATTTTAAATACCAGGGGGAAAATTAACATAGCCCAGAACAATTTAAAATGGTGTATATACAACATGTACCATACCAATACATTATAATTTAGCCAGGCTCTAATCATGAAGATCTTAAAGTTCTGGTGAAAAGCTGGGTTTCTGTTTGGCACTTAAATGCTATCATGAGAAAAAGAATAGATGAATTTCCACATGCTTCTTGATGGTCTATATATTATTCTTCCAAAAACTTTAATGACCCTAATGACAAAGGCAGTATTTATTTATCATGTCAGGAGCAACCAGACAGGCCCTATATCCCAAGATCTGATTCCAGGTTTTCTGTTTATGCCAGATTGTGTGGCAGTGGGGACTCATATAATGCAGTTTAATGCAGAAAATCTGGGATCGGATCCCGGGATATAGGGCCTGTCTGGAAGAGTCCTTAGCCTATATTAGGCTTTTTCCTTTCTCTTTTTGAATAGCTGTATATGGTAATTTGATAATTGCCCCCACACACCCCAGTTAAAAAGCATAAACCTGGATATTGCTTGGAAATTGGCTGATTCCTTGGATTCTAAACTTAATTCTGCTTAGAAAGACTCTGTTTTATTTATCCCATTATCTGTTTTCTCTTCTGTCATGTGTAATGCTTAAAAATGGTGCTGCTATCTTTGTGCTGCTCTTTGTCAGTTTGTTAACAACCCAGTAAAGTTCTTTTATAATTTCCTTTTTCAGTTCCTCTCTGGTGTGGATGCCTGGTGCAAAATGTGCAGTGAAGGAGGCCTCCCATCAGAAATGCAAGACCTGGAACTAGCCATCCATCATCATCAATCCCTTTATGAACAAGTCACTCAGGCTTACACGGAGGTGAGTGTTCCAGAAGAGACTTTAATAACAGGTAGCAAGTTACACACTGTGCATTTCGAGTGTAGGGGATTATTAACAGAATAATTTGTACAATACATTTATGTGGCCTTTGGCTACCAGTGTTGCAGCCTAGCCACCTACTTCATCCCCTTTTTCACCCACAGATGAACAAGAATAGTAAATGTTAAGAAAATAGTATCTAATATAAAATGGTTTCAAAATACACCCATGAGCTAGATTTTCAGAAGCTTAACAAAATGCAATGACCAACTTTGAATAGGAATTCCAAAAACCACTCAAGGCAAAATCAAGAAACTGTAATCCAAAGGTTGATGCACTTAAACTAGAATTATATCCAAAAGCTTGAAAGCTTGAGTATGACCATAATCCCAAAGGCTTGATACTTGAAACAAGATTTGTAATCCAAACAGGAGGCATGGAACTTAAACAGGAGTACATGATACAGAGCCAAGAAGAGAACTTGCTGTGATCCAAAAAGATTTTGTTGTTCATTCGTTCAGTCGTCTCCGACTCTTCGTGACCTCATGGACCAGCCCACGCCAGAGCTCCCTGTCGGCCGTCACCACCCCCAGCTCCTTCAAGGTCAGTCCAGTCACTTCAAGGATGCCATCCATCCATCTTGCCCTTGGTCGGCCCCTCTTCCTTTTGCCTTCCACTTTCCCCAGCATAATTGTCTTCTCTAGGCTTTCCTGTCTCCTCATGATGTGGCCAAAGTACTTCAACTTTGTCTCTAATATCCTTCCCTCCAATGAGTAGTTGGGCTTTATTTCCTGGAGGATGGACTGGTTGGATCTTCTCGGAGTCCAAGGCACTCTCAGAACTTTCCTCCAACACCACAGTTCAAAAGCATCGATCTTCCTTCGCTCAGCCTTCCCTAAGGTCCAGCTCTCACATCCGTAGGTTACTACAGGGAATACCATGGCTTTGACTAGGCGGATCTTTGTTGCCAGTCTGATGTCTCTACTCTTTACTATTTTATCGAGACTGGACATTGCTCTCCTCCCAAGAAGTAAGCGTCTTCTAATTTCCTGGCCACAGTCTGCATCTGCAGTAATCTTTGTGCCTAGAAATACAAAGTCTGTCACGGCCTCCACATTTTCTCCCTCTATTTTCCAGTTGTCAATCATTCTTGTTGCCATAATCTTGGGTTTTTTTTATGTTTAGCTGCAACCCAGCTTTTGTGCTTTCTTCTTTCACCTTGATTAGAAGGCTCCTCAGCTCCTCCTCGCTTTCAGCCATCAGAGTGGTGTCATCTGCATATCTGAGGTTGTTAATGTTTCTTCCTGCAATTTTCACCCCAGCTTTGCATTCATCAAGCCCCGCACATCGCATGATGTGTTCTGCATAGAAGTTAAAAAGGTTGGGTGAGAGTATGCAGCCTTGCCGTACGCCTTTCCCAATCTTGAACCAGTCTGTTGTTCCGTGGTCAGTTCTTACTGATGTTACTTGGTCCTTGTACAGATTCCTCAGGAGAGAGACAAGGTGGCTTGGTATGCCCATCCCACCAAGAACATGCCACAATTTATTATGATCCACACAGTCAAAGGCTTTAGAGTAGTCAATGAAGCAGAAATAGATGTTTTTATGAAACTCCCTGCCTTTCTCCATTATCCAGTGGATATTGGTAATCTGGTCTCTCTTTCCTCTGCCTTTTCTAAACCCAGCTTGAACATCTGGCAACTCTCGCTCCATGTATTGCTGGAGTCTTCCTTGCAGGATCTTGAGCATTACCTTACTGGCATGAGAAATAAGGGCCACTGTACGGAGGTTTGAGCAGTCTTTCGCATTTCCCTTTTTTGGTATGGGGATATAAGTTGATTTTTTCTAGTCTGATGGCCATTCTTGTGTTTTCCATATTTGCTGGCAAATGGCATGCATCACCTTGACAGCATCATCTTTTAAGATTTTAAACAGTTCAGCTGGGATCCCATCGTCTCCTGCTGCCTTGTTGTTAGCAATGCTTCTTAAGGCCCATTCAACCTCACTCCTCAGGATGTCTGGTTCTAATTCATTCACCGCACTGTCGAAACTATCCTCGATATTATTATCCTTCCTATACAGATCTTCTGTATAGTCTCGCCACCTTCTCTTGATCTCTTCAGCTTCTGTTAGGTCCCTGCCATCTTTGTTTCTTATCATACCAATTTTTGGCTGAAATTTACCTCCAATGTTTCTAATTTTCTGGAAGACATCTCGTGTCCTTCCTATTCTGTTGTCTTCTTCCACTTCCATGCATTGCTTATTTAAAAAATAGTTCCTTATCTCTTCTGGCTAACCTCTGGAATTGCGCATTTAACTGGGCATATCTTCCCTTATCACTGTTTCCTTTTGCTTTCCTCCTTTCTTGGGCTACTTCCAGTGTCTCAGCAGACAACCATTTTGCCTTCTTGGTTTTCTTTTTCTTTGGGACGTACTTTGTTGCCACCTCCTGAACAATGTCACGGACTTCTGTCCATAGTTCTTCTGGGACTCTATTTACTAAATCTAGTCCTTCAAATCTGTTCTTCACTTCCACTGTAGATTCGCTAGGAATATTAGTGAGATCATATCTAACTGGTCTGTGTATTTTCCCTGATCTCTTTAGTTTTATTCTAAATTGAGCAATAAGAAGTTTGTGATCTGAGCTACAGTCAGCCCCAGGTCTTGTTTTCACCGACTGGATGGATGTCTGCCACCTTTGGCTGCAAAGGATGTAGTCAATCTGATTTCGGTGTTGACCGTCTGGTGAGGTCCATGTATAAAGCTGTCTTTTAGGTTGTTGGAAGAGAGTGTTTGTTATACACAGCGAGTTTTCCTGGCAAAATTCTATCAGCCTGCGTCCCGCTTCATTTTGTTCTCCCAGACCATGCTTGCCTGTAATCCCAGTTGTCATTTGACTTCCCACCTTGGCATTCCAGTCTCCTGTAATGAAAATAATGTCTTGTCGAAGGCTTTCGTGGCTGGAATCACTAAGTTCTTGTGGGTTTTTTCGGGCTATAGGGCCATGTTCTAGAGGCATTTCTCCTGACGTTTTGCCTGCATCTATGGCAAGCATCCTCAGAGGTAGTGAGGTCTGTTGGAAATAGGAAAATGGGTTTATATATCTGTGGAATGACTGGGGTGGGGCAAAGAGCTCTCTGCTGAAGCTAGGTGTGAATGTTTCAGCTGACCACCTTCATTAGCATTTGAAGGCCTGGCTGAGCCTGGGAAAATGTTCTGTTGAGAGGTGTTAAGATGTGCCTGGTTGTTTCCTCTCTGCTGTTTTGCTGTAGTAATTTTAGAGGTTTTTAATACTGGTAGCCAGATTTTGTTCATTTTCACGGTCTCCTCCTTTCTGTTGAAATTGTCCACATGCTTGTGGATTTCAATGGCTTCTCTGTGTAGTCTGACATGGTGGTTGTTGGTGTGGTCCAGCATTTCTGTGTTCTCAAATAATATGCTGTGTCCAGGCTGGTTCATCAGATGCTCTGCTATGGCTGACTTCTCTGGTTGAAGGAGTCTGCAGTGCCTTTTATGTTCCTTGATTCGTGTTTGGGCGCTGCATTTGGTGGTCCCTATGTAGACTTGTCCACAGCTGCATGGTACACGGTAGACTCCTGCAGAGGTGAGAGGATCCCTCTTGTCCTTTGCTGAACGTAGCATTTGTTGGATTTTCTTGGTGGGTTTGTAGATTGTTTGTATGTTATGTTTCCTCATCAGCTTCCCTATGCGGTCAGTGGTTCCCTTGATGTATGGCAGGAACACTTTTCCTCTGGGTGGATCTTCATCTTGACTCTCGTGGCTTGTTCTTGGTCTTGCAGCTCTTCTGATGTCTGAGGTGGAGTATCCATTGGCCTGGAGAGCCCAGTTGAGGTGGTTCAGTTCATCTTGGAGGAGGTGGGGTTCGCAGATTCTTTTTGCACGGTCTGCCAAGGCTTTAATGGTGCTTCTTTTTTGACTTGGGTGATGGTTGGAGTTTTTATGTAGATATCTATCTGTGTGTGTGGGTTTTCTGTAGACGGTGTGACCCAATTGTTTTTCTGGTTTGCGGATGACTAGGACATCTAGAAAAGGCAGTCTTCCTTCATTTTCTTTTTCCTTTCTTTTTCCTTCCTTTCATTTTCTAAAATTACTACAGCAAAACAGCAGAGAGGAAACAACCAGGCACATCTTAACACCTCTCAACAGAACATTTTCCCCAGGCTCAGCCAGGCCTTCAAATGCTAATGAAGGTGGTCAGCTGAAACATTCACACCTAGCTTCAGCAGAGAGCTCTTTGCCCCACCCCAGTCATTCCACAGATATATAAACCCATTTTCTTATTTCCAACAGACCTCACTACCTCTGAGGATGCTTGCCATAGATGCAGGCGAAACATCAGGAGAAATGCCTCTAGAACATGGCCCTATAGCCCGAAAAAACCTACAAGAACCTAAAATAATGTCTTTTTTGGTGTATTATCCAGTAGGTCCTGCAGATCCTCATAGAACCGATCTACTTCTGCTTCTTTAGCAGCTGTGGTTGGAGCGTATATTTGGATCACTGTGATGTTGAAAGGCTTTCCTTGCACTCGAATTGAGATCATTCTGTCATTTTTTGGGTTGTATCCAAGCACTGCTTTAGTGAATTTCTTATTAATTATGAAGGCTACTCCATTTCTTCGATGTTCCTCTTGTCCGCAGTAGTAGATCTGGTGGTCATCTGATGTGAAGTGGCCCATTCCAGTCCATTTCAGTTTACTGACCCCCAGAATGTCTATCTTTAGTCTTGACATCTCACCAATAACAACATCCAATTTGCCCTGGCTCATAGAGCTTACATTCCAGGTTCCTATGGTGTGTTGATCTTTAGAGCATCGGATTTGTTGTTCACCTCCAGTACCGTCAGCCGCTAGCCTTCCTTTCGGCTTTAAGCTACCTGCGTCATCACATCTGGGGCCAGTTGAACTTATCCTCTGCTCCTCCCCAGTAGAGTTTTGGCCATCTTCCGACCTGGGAGTCCCATCTTCCAATGGCATACCGACATATCTCTGGTTCTACAGGTCCATTTAGTTTTCTTGGCAAGGATACTGGGGTGGTTTGCCATTGCCTTACCCAGGGATCACGCTTGGTCTGACTTCTCTGCCACGACCGTCCCGTCTTGGATGGCCCTTCACAGTTTCACTCATGACATCATTGAGGTGCTCAAGCTCCAGCACCACAACAAGGCGGTGATCCTTTGCTGGAGTCCAAAAAGATAACACAGAGGAAATCAAAAAAGAAGGGGAGGAGAAAGGAGTGCAGCAGCACCTTTAAGTCTGTTTTTATTGTAGTCTGAGCTTTTCTGGATATAAATAAGTTTCTTCAAATGTCATATGGATTGATATCTATACCTCAAGATATAATACATATTTACATAGTTATGGGTGTGCAGTGGAATAAAGTAGAACCCAAAAATATGCTAACCATGAAAATCAGAGTATAGGACACTGTCCCCAGAGTCTCCAATCCAACATTTTCCAAGTTGGCATGGGATGCATTATATCTATTACTTCTTTGACCATCCCTTATTTAAAGATAAAATGTTAACTATTCTACAGTTTTGTGTTGTTTGTTTTGTATTGTTTGCTAGGTGTGTAATCCACTTCAAGAGAGACAGTAAATTTGCAAGATGATGAGATGTATTAATGCCTGTTTACTTAGTTCTGTATGTGCTAGTTCTGTATGTGCTCAATCCTTCTTTCTTGTATTTTATGTCTTCTTGGTGTAATGAATGAGTATTTCCAAGTTCTATGTAAGCTGCAGTCATCTTAGGGAAAGAGACAAAGGACTTACCAAAGTTTATATAATAAAATACAAACATTCAAATTGATGGATTTGGTGCATAGAAATTGTCTGTGCCCTGTATGAGTCTGTATCACCTTTGGAGTTTAGTGAAGGCTGATGAACTAAATTGGCTTCCCCTCATCCAGCCATCTAATCCATGCCACATTGTTGTGATCTTCGCTGTCTGCAACCAAAAGCAACTGGATCACACATCAGGAGAGATTGTGAGCTATTAAAGAGTCACAGTGGTCATACTAGTTTTTAAATATAAGCCTGTAAGTAGCACTGTGTGTGATCTGCGCAGAAAGGAAAAAACCAGACTCTGTCCCTTTGATGTCCAAATTCTGTTTTTAGAATATTTTATGTGACTGCATCATGCATATTTCTTTTCATAGTGATTAATTTTTCATATGTACAAAGATTTTGTATATATGCTTTAAAAGGTTGATAGAAGCCAAGAACAAAGAGGGTAATATTGACTTGGGAGATGATAATTTGAGGAGTGGAGAAGGATAAAGAAACACCTCAAAATTTCTGAAAATCTAGTCCAGCACTTCCTCGTGTTTCTTTTATGCTCATTAAACCTGAAAAATTACACATTTGTGGGTGGGGGGGTTAGTGTGAAGACTGGTTTTGTTCTTTATGAAGATGCAATGGAAAAAAATGAAGACACAACTTCTCCATCTCTTCATGTCAGAACTCCAAAGATGGTCTTCAGTTGCAAATTAAGAAGGTCAAATTGGGATTAAGTCCTAACTATTACTGAGTAGCTAGCCATACTAATAGCAGTAGGCCAGACTAGGTGAGAATGGATTCCTTGCAATCTTTTCATGTTTTATAATCAGGTTTCTTCATTGGTTTAGTTTACAATGATAGTGTTGTATTACTTCAATTATTCTCTATGGATCACCACATACTTCCTCCAGTACTATTTCTGTCTTGCCTTACTTTACATTCAGTATATTGAGAGCTGGTTCTGACTTTGCACTGGGAAGTGATAAACAAAAATCTGTGATTGTCTCCTTAATTCATATTCATATATATATATTCATTCCTCTTTATTTATTGCTATCCAGGTCCTTCTCCAGTCCTGGATAGCAATAATATTGAGATTTTCTAATAAGTAGTTTGCAGTTCATGTGTGTATCATGTGTGTGTATTTAGATCCACCTCCTTTGTTTGTCAAAATGATTTTCTGCTCACAATTCAAATTTGAAATGTCAGAAGTTTATTGGCATTTTCCTATCTATGCAGACTGCCCTTCAGCTTAATGACCAAAAGACCAGCTGCCCATTGCTGAAACTGGCAGTCTTTTGAAACGGATATGTAATTTATAGAGCAATATCAAAGTCTACCCTTGCCAATCATTGTATAAATAAGTATCTTTACAAACCTGAAAAGACAACAGGATTAGTGTCATAACTTTTAGTATACCAGTGATCTGGTCACAGAGCCAGCACCTACCCTCCAAGAAATGACTAGGGAGAGTACCAGACCAAGCACCACTGTGGGGCTAAAGACACCTGAGATGCCACAGGCATCTAGGCTTGAGACACTTGAGTTTATGACAACAGAATTCAGAATATCCCAAATTTTGTTTAACACAGGTCAAGGCCACGTTAAAGTGGTCTTGCCCAGCTTTATTCCACATCAGCTCCTTGTGGAGTTTGGCCACCACAGAGATTATCTGTGGTCCTTTCCCATTGAGTGAGCAGTGTAGATTTCCCATAGTCTATGGCATTGGTTCTCAACACCCAGAAATCCCAGCCAGTTTACCAGCTGTTAGGATTTCTGGGAGTTGAAGGCCAAAACATCTGGGGTCCCAAAGGCTGAGAACTACTTGTCCATGGAACTCAGGGAAGTAGACTTAGTTTAGTCTATGAAACTTTATGCTGTTTGGTCCTCTCAGTTAATCCCTAAAGTGCTACAAGATCCTTTTGCATGTTGTCTGGATTAGTTTTCAATGTATTTGCTGTCATTCACTCCATCACAGATATCCAGAACTGGTTAAAAACCAAGGCAGATGGCTGTGAAAGGATAGATTCATGTTCAAACCCTGGAAATTAATTCAGTTATCATTTGCAGTTTCAGACAAATGTAAATGATGGATAATCCTTTCTTTCTGCATGAACCAAAAGTATCTATACCAACATAACACCCATGCTTGATAAACTGTGATCCTTTAACCTTACAGGTGAGTCAAGATGGAAAGGCTTTGCTGGATGTCCTACAACGTCCCTTGAGTCCTGGGAACTCAGAATCTCTCACTGCCACAGCTAATTATTCCAAGGCTGTTCACCAAGTTTTGGATGTGGTCCATGAGGTTTTACATCACCAACGGCGCCTAGAGAGCATTTGGCAGCACAGGAAGGTTCGATTACATCAGAGGCTTCAACTTTGTGTTTTCCAGCAAGATGTTCAACAGGTAATATAATTTCTCTGATTTATAAAATAAATCTTGGATCTCATTTATTGCAGCCCCAAAACTGTTTAGGGAGACTCATCTGTAAGTCTTCATAAAATCATTTTACTGTCTCTTGATGTTATATAGGCTGGCACACTGAAATATAAAATACTCATCATTTCTGTTATGTGAAAGATCACCATTTGTTAGGTAACGTATTGAAAAGCTTTTAAAAAATTGCAATGATTTTGGAGTGGCTTAATAAATAGCTATGAGGTCTATTGTATGTGCCTGAAGGACACTTTACTAGGAAGAAAAGTAGCAACAATAGTAAAATAAAGCATATCCCTGTGATATTACCTAGATTATTTCAGTATTGTATATGACTGTGAATATGCAGAAAGTGCATTGGAAATTGTTGTTTACCTTTCCCTAGAATATGAGGATCAAGAGAACAGTGAAATTAATAGACTGTAGAAATGACAGAGCAGTAATTGGGCTCATTCAAATAAAATCTTATTATCCTACCAAACCATGGAAAGTTTGACAGGATTTATTTTGTGGTAGGAATTTGAAAGGCGTATGTGTAGAAGAACTGATGAACTCCCTATTTCAGTACTGGATCTTTGCAACATACTAAAAGTGGCATGGTTGGGTACACATATTTATGATTTAAAGAAATCAGTTCAGTTTTGTTACATTGCAATATCCGGAAATTTAATCTTCATTAGGTCAGGGTCCTGGATTGGCTGCTTCCTCACTACAATATTTCCTGAAGGCTATATGTTTGTTTTAAACTGGGGAAAAACTGAGGTTTACAGAAATATACCTTGAAAGAAAGACCTGGTTCCACATGTGTACATGGTATGCTCAGGGAGACTAGGGTGTAAAAAAATTATATGTCGGAATTTTGCTCCAGATTTTAGATTTTAAAATGACTTAATATTTTCCTAAGTGGAACTGAGGTATTAAGAGATATGCAGGTAGTAGAAATGCTTTTTTTTTTGTCGTGTCAGGAGCGACTTGAGAAACTGCAAGTCACTTCTGTTGTGAGAGAATTGGCCGTCTGCAAGGATGTTGCCCAGGGGACGCCTGGATGATTTGATGTTTTATCATCCTTGTGGGAGGCTTCTCTCATGTCCCCACATGAGGAGCTGAGCTGATAGAGGGAGCTCATCTGCCTCTCCCCGGATTCGAACCTGTGACCTGTCAGTCTTCAGTCCTGCCAGCACAGGGGTTTAACCTACTGCGCCACCGGGGGCTCCAGTAGAAATGCTAATTTTGCATGACACTGGATTCCCATTCCAGTTTTTGCTTCAATTTTTTGTATAGTTGGTAATTGTACAATGAAAGGAACTCCTGTTGCATCTTGACAATTGGACCTGAGGCTCCCTTTTCATCTCCCCTATCATGCTTTGAACATTCAAACATGGAAAAAAATATAAATATGTTTTTCATTCTCATTGGCTATACATAGTTCTGACTACAGCTAATCTTTCCATTGTTATTGCTCCCGAACATCTTTCCCTTTTCCCAATTCTCTTTGTCTTTCCCTTCTGTCAGCAAGTAGGTGTTCACATTTGGGAGTCTTCGTGCAGAACCAATGTGTACAAGAAGCACAGAAACCAATATTGATTCAATGAACCTAGCAAATGTGTCTTTAATCCTTTCTAAATACAGTGGCAAGTAAATAGCCTTTGTTCCTTTAGAAAGCAGGAACAGATATTTGTATTTTGAGTTACTGTATTGCCTTAGTTCTGAAACTTTAACTCTAATATTATAACAATATGTCTTTGTGAAGGCATAGATACCACAATGAACGTCATATTTTACATTTTGCTCGAAATTACTACCCGTGGTTTAGCAGCTATGTTTCCATACATTTCTACAAAAGTGACAATTATAAGGTGTGCATGTAAAAACATTTTACTCTTCACATATTTATGAGAATACCAAAGAAATTGAGTGAGTACCCTACACTCTGTATTCACATACAATGTTGATTCCCCCCCCCCCCAAATTTTGTTGATTTTTCCACATTTTGTTGACAGACAAGACTCTTTGTAGATTGGGACTTATTCTGCATGAAAAAACACATTTGTAGTTTGTTTTTAATTTGCAATTTTCTTTTCAGAAAAGTAGTATTTCTGTGCAGAAATGTAGATTTATGTACAAAAAGCACCACATCCATCTTTTTGGACAGAATGAGTTCTGAACATTGAATCATTTTTGAAAGCTGTGAAGTTTTTTGACAACTTCTAAGGAGGAGAAATCTATGAATTATTTATTCTTATCACTGAGAATGAAATAGATCAAGATTTACATATAGCATTAAATGATATTCATGTGTAATAAAGACCAGTATACATTTTGGCTGTAGAGGTCTTATTCAGGGGAAAGATGAAAAGAAAGCACTCTCTTGAAAAATCTTAAATATGGAAATCATGTTTAGGACTTGAAGATTCTGTTGATAAAATACTGTTTCTTTATTCAGAAAGAATGGAACAAACTTCACATTTTTATCAACAAGTAGATATGATGTCTAAATCAGGTTGTTGTTAAAGAGAAACGGTACAAGGGCCCAGGTTCATTGGCTCAATACAATAAAAATACTAAAAAGAAGGATGGAATCAGAAAAGAAAGCTGATACTTTTAAGTCCACATATAAAAAGGAAGTGATTTCACCATGACATTGGGATAACTCAAGCCCTCAAGTAATTCCTTTGTTACTCAGTGACACAATCTTAGAGGAAGGTATATTCATGGGTGGCTAGTGAGTCCTATGTCAGTGGAGTGGTGAAACTTTTAATTCAGAAACTTTTAATTCAAACTATTTAAATTCTGCTGAATGTTCAAAATTTTCTACATATAAGTTGTCACAAACATTTCACAAATTTCCTGAGGCACCACAAGTTTTTTATTGTGTCAGAAGAGAATTGACAATAGTGTTGTAGTTCTTATTTGATGTGAGCCCATCTCAGTATATGTATAAAGAAACCCAAAGGTCATATTGTCTGCATGAGTCTTTTTCACTAAGTCTATGGACCCGTTGGGGAAGCAGCAGAAATGCTAATAAATACTATTCCTCTTCAAACCTGTAGCAAAATAGTACCTTCCTCTGAGATGTTTTAATAGAGTCCTTTATATTCCCTTAAACATTGCTGCAATTTACGCTTCTGTTAGTTTTTAATGTTTTGTATGCACACAGACCTTGTTATTTTCCAAACACAAATTTTGTGTTGCTGTTTCTCGGTGGCCACATTTTGGCTACATGTCTTCTAGTACAGAGTCATCGTATTTGCTACCATGTGGTGAAATGCATAATTATCACTACAGTAGCTAATATCAGCTACAAATTATGTAAGAATAAATTTTTAAAAGGCTTCCATATTGAAATATAAATCCATAAAACTTTTTTTTGTTTTTTTTACTGTGTTCCTTAAAAGATGTGTTTAGATCCATGGCTTCATAAAAAGAAAAATAGCAAGTCTGTTGTGTATATCCCAAGGCACTGGTCTAAGAATATCTTACAGGTAACTAGCTGTGTCAAGCTGAGTAGTTAATAAGGATTAAATACTCCACAGTCTGCAAGGAAACGAAATAAAATTATTCTGATCTTCAAACAATGGCACTTAAATACAGCTCAGCATAATGCCTTAAAACCCTGTTTTAAAATAATTTAATTTTCACGTAATGGTATTTCCTCAGGATATTCTGTAGAACTCCATGCCCTGTCATTTGCATAATTTCATTTGAACTTTCATATGAAATTACTCTAAAACTGTAATTCTTTTCTCCTCCCTAGAGCTACTAATGAGAACAGATTACTTTGTTTCTTAAAGCCGTTCAGATTAGAGTTATGTTTGCTGTTTTTCACTATCTGTGTATTCAGTAGCATGATGATGATCATTTTTTCACAGGTAGGTTTTTTTTTAATGTGTTTGGTGTTGCATCCCCTGGACAACATTTCAAAAACTTGTATCTGATTAAGGTTTCTGGCTAAACCTAAAGTTTATTAAAAACTAAAATAAATACAATCCAGCATAAGTTGATGTATATATTCATGTATATGTCATTCTCATGTATAAATCAATGGCAGGTTTTGAGGCCAAAATTATGGATTTTGGTATGATTCATGGATAAATTAAGGTTATCTCACAGAGAGTAGTAAGCACTCATGCCACCTCAGAGGGTCAGCCATTCTTGGCTCCCACCACCATTTGTCTGTCCAGGCATTTGAAAAGGGCAAAAGTAGCACCACAACAGGGAGAGTAAGAGGGCATTGGTGCTTCTTTTAGACTCTCCTGTGATATATTAAACTCTTGCCTTTTGCCATACTACTCAGATAAGAGGATTGTTCCTTTTTTTTTTTGAAAGAGGTACAGTACTCATGGATAAGGTACCCAGGTTTTTTTGGGTTAATTTTTTAAAATTAAAATGTCTAGACTTACACATGAGTATATAGTATAATCATTTTTAAATCTCATTATTTTAAATGACAGATGTGTTCATGAGTGAGAAAAAGGTGTGTGTGGGGGGGTGTCATATACTGTATTTACTAGGGCTGGGCGGTTTCGTTCGTTAATTTCGTAATTCGTTATTAATTCGTTATTTTTTTATAACGAAGCGATATTGAACCATTGAGGAGCAACTAAAAAACGAAACGAATTTTTCCAATTCATTTCGTAATTGTTTCGAAATCGTTTTGAAATCGTTTCGAAATTGTTTTGTTATTATTTCCGCATGTCTGGTGCAAGTTTTAGGGTTGCTGTTTGTTTTATCAGTGAAAAAAATATATAATTATTACACCAACAGTCAACACCAGAGGGAGAGGTTTTTTTTAGCGTATTGCGCGATTGCGCCCGCCATTAACGAATCGATTCGTAATTGTTTCGTAATTTTTTCGTAATTGTTTCATAATTTCCGAAATTTCGTAAATTTTGAACTTTTTTAAAGGAAAATTTCGGAATTCTTTTAAAAATCGAAACGCAAAACCCCCCTAAAAACGAATCGAGTTTAGAAACAAATTTTTCCGTGGTTGCCCAGCCCTAGTATTTACCCAAATCTAATGTTAACCTTTTTTGGATAAATTATCTTCCCAAAATTAGGGTGCACATTCGATTTGCTTAATATGGTAATCTTAGTGCTGAGCCAAAGAAAAAAGGGAAGCTACCTAGCTACTTCAAGAGCACTGGAGCTCCTATTCGAGGGACACTATCTCTAATGTAATTGCCATGATTCAGTACTATGCCATCCTGGGATTTGTAGCTTGGTGAGGCATCAGCATTCTTTGGTAGCCCCCATGATCCCAAACTACAGCCCTGATGACCATGTAGCATTGAGCCAGGGAAGTTAAAATGAATTCATTCCACAGCACAGGTGCACCCCAAGGTTTTTCTTTCAATTGCTAAAAGCATTGGTGTGCTAACATTTTTTATTTTAAAGAAGGAATTATAAGCATGCAACCCTGTAATACACACCTTTTTAGGCCAAATGAAAAAGAGTGTACTTTTTGCCATTGTGCATTACATTTGCCAGAAAAGACTTATTTGGTTTCAGGGTTTTGAAAATTGAGGTGTGCGCATTAGACCAGGGTAAATACAGCAGTTCAGACACCTCTTCAAAACATAGTGCTGCATTAAAGGTTTCTAATCTTGCTACAGTTTATGTTGTATTAATATCTACGGAAACCCTAAGAATGACACAAACCTGAGATAGATGGGCAGAGGCGGCCCTAGGTAATTTTCACCGGTAAGCAAACAGTATTTTGCCCCCCCCCCCCCCCTCCCAACCAATCACTGATATATATTTTCTGTTCGTTGTGGGAGTTCTGTGTGCCATTCTTGGTTCAATTCCATCATTGGTGGAGTTCAGAATGCCCTTTGATTGTAGGTGAACTATACATCCCAGTAACTACAACTCCCAAATGTCAAGGTCTATTTTCCCCCAAGAGAGCCTCAAGAGCGCCCCTGGGCAAAATCAACAATACTGCGAATGCTTACTTTGCATAATGGGTTGAGCCACCCCTGTAGATGGGTAAACATTGGGGAAGTGGGGGCAGGTGGCCCAGCAGTGAGGAAGAGCAAAAGGCAGCTCAGCAATAATGGGAGGACAAAAGACAGCTTGGGCAGCTCAATACTAATGCATAGAGGTGAAGAGGGCCTACTGCCAATGCCATCTGGGTGAGAAGGCCTCAGACAGTATATATATAGAAACAAAATGACTCACCAAGCACATTGGTTCTCATTTGCCACTCTCCCATCTGTCCATTTAAGGACATGTGAGAGCTGCCCATGTGTTTTGTAACCTTCTTTTTGGAGGTGTGGAACATAAATGCAGATAAGGGAAATCTACCTTCCCAAGAATGTTACAAGATTGGTTCAGATTTATTAGACTGATGTCTATTGGTATTGAGCATCTCAGAGCCATAGCCAATTTGATTTCTTGGTCTTAATAACGTCAAGATACAAATGAAGAAATAGACCCCACAAGAATATGCAGAATGATGTATGATGACAAAAGCTAACTCAGAACTCTTTTGCAATCTAATTTGTGAGGGAAATAGCCATCTTTTAAGTCATAACCTGTTATTTGTTATGTTGAGAAGAATGTGAATTAGTTGTCTGAACATTTGAAGTTAGCATCTTGGAAAGTGGGTGGAAAGTAGTCTGAGAACAATGTTGGGTACATTTGCAGAACAGTGTAGCACAAAAAGAGCATCGGAGTAGAGAGGTGGGTGTTGATGTGACAAATTCACTGATCACAGTTCTGTGTCTCTGAATGATGCTTCCAACTGCCCCACAGCAGCATTTCTAACCATTATAAACACTGTAAAGCAAACCGAAAACTTCCTGTGTAGTACTCCTGTCTTTCTCTTTCAAGGCATTAAAATAGTGTAATATGTTCTGGCAGAGAATTCATTCCTGTCTTTCAGCACAGGAACATGAACAGTTTATTTATAGCTCTTCCACCCACATGCTGCCTGAAATTTGCTCTACAAGGAACCACTTCAGCATCAAAATGTGTGATTCCCTTTCCCCACTGACAGTTTTAGATATTCCCCATTTCCTGTGACATAGCTATAAAAATGGATAATGACTAGGGCCCCCACCCCATTGGAGTTGGGGAAGCAGTATGTTTTTGGCATGTTTGAATGTTTTCAATAAAATAGTTGCTGATATTAAGTACTGAAATAACAGATTATGAATTCATCAAAAGGAATGATGCTGGGCCAGTTTCTATATCAATAGTAAGAATGATTGAAGTAACTGAGGCTGTGCATGATATTGGATGTCCATAGTGGTAATACAATGAGTTTTTAAGGAACATTATTTTGACTATGATTGGGTGTGTGTGCAGAAACCAGTATTTACTGCACATATGCCAGGATTTTATGTACAGAAAACATTTCTATGCAGAAAACAAGTTTCCTGTGCAAGCTATTTTCTGTGATTAAAAAACTCGCATTCATTTTTATGCAGATTGGATTTTAAATTGTGAATATTCTCAGACATCTAGGATTTTTCTTTTGGAGATTTCCCAATACTTCAATAACTATCTGACCTTTTAAAATATTCTTTCCATTCATGGATCTGACACAAGTTGTTCATTATTATACACCCAAATGTTTATGAACACACAGACACATCCATGGTGCTTGGCCAATAGGCAGAGGAATTGTTAAATATTTGAGATGATGAAATAGAAAATCACAGTTGCTCATGCAAAAAAGACAACTAAATATTTTTAAAGAGGGGAAAAGATCTTGTAAAATAGCAGTCATAACAGGATGACAGAAGCGACCAACTTGTAATCCTTTTAGCAATTTGTAGAATTCAGGAGGTTTAATATCAGGAGCATCTTCCTGATGATATGAGTTGTGTGACAGTAGAAGTATTTCTGGCTCTTGCAGTGTAAATATCTTGATGTCGTCTTCAGTGAAGGCCCAAAGAGAGTCCAGACAATAATCTGAATGGGATGTTATGACTCAGTATTTTCTGTAACAGATAGGATGTTGGATTAGATGGCATAAGAGAGTTCTCCAGCCCTTTCATACCATGGCGTAGATATAGGGTAGTTTGTAGGGCTGGGCGGTTTCGTTTCGTTAATTCATAATTCGTTAATAATTCGTTAATTTTTTCAATTACAAAACGATAACGAACCATTCTGGAGCAATTATTTAAAAAAACGAATTTTCAAAAACGTTTTGTAAATGCTTCGTATTTCGATATTGTATTCGTTTCGTTATTGGTTTGAGGTCGTTTCGTTATTATTTCCGCATGTCTGGGCCAGTTTTATGGTTTAATTAGTGAAAAAAATTTATAATATCACACCAACAGTCAACAACAGAGGGAGAGGGAAGCTTCAGAAGGTTTTGGAGGTTTTTTAGCGTATTTCGCGGTCGCGTCCGCCATTAACGAATCGATTCGTTATTGTTTCGGAAATCGATTCGTTAATTTTTTACCATTTACGAAATTTCGTAAATATCGAACTTTTTAAAAGGAAAATTTTGTAATTATTTTAAATATCGAAACAAAAAAATCCCCCAAATACAAATCGATTTTAGAAACAATTTTTTCCGTTGTTACCCAGGCCTAGTAGTTTGTATAAAGTCAGTAAAACCAGCTCTTAAAATTAAGATATTTAAACTAATCATAGATGAGTTTATCTGGGAATATGTCGCAATAAACTCTGTGGAGTTTATTTCTCAGTAGGCATGTATAGAAATCATCAATAAATGAATGAACCAGAAAGCAGAAACCTTGCAGATTTGATTTCCAACTTATCAAATCAACCAGCATGCTGACTTTAAGAGGTTTTTCAGCTTGATGTTTACTCTAAAGAAGATGATTTAAGAGTTATGATTGCTGCTGAACTTAATTTTCCTAATTAATTTACATGTGCGAAGAAAAAGGATGTTGATAGCTTTACAAGGTTGCATTTCCCTTCAAGGAGTAAAGAGGTTACGCATTATTTTTCTTTTAAAGGTCTTGGGTGATATTATAGAAGAAATGCATTTCTAACCACTGTGCCATAGGAAGAGGAGAGAGTGTAAGCAAAGTATAATTAGAAGATGATTTGTAAATAGCTCCTGGGTTACTTCCTAGACTTTCTTTGCAAATCCAGTTCTTTCACATTTTGAGAAAAGTTGTCATGGAGAGAAGGGTACATTGAAGTTGGAGGATTCTGCATAGACTTTCAGTGTTGTAATTCATCATAGTAGGCTACACTTGCATGTATTGTATATAAATACAGGGGTGAGCGTAGCTTCTCCTTTGTGTTACATGAGTGTTTTTCCACCCTTTGATTATTCCATAATCCCTGGATCACCCACTGATCCAGGCCTCACAAAGGGTGAATTGCCCACATTCTTTAAAATAGTTTGTTGTCCGTCCCCCATTGTTTAACATAGAAAACTACTTTTTTTTCAAAATCAGAAGTGGACCTCTGTCACTTCTGAGTTTTCAAGGGCCAGTTTGTGAGTTTTCCCATTTCAGTTGCTCACTCCTGCTGTAAAGCATATGCAACATTCCTGCTAGCCAGATATAATATCCATGGAGAATTTCATCATGGATATAATAATGTCTGAAATGGCTCTGAATTTAAAGCATAGTAAAGGCAAAGCAAACCTCTTCTGAACAAATCTTGCCAAGAAAACCCTGTAACAGATTTGTCTTAGGGTCACCATAAGTCAGAAATTTTTTTCTTCTAAAGGAATGGGTTAAATACTGACATTTCTTATGAGTTTAAAATGATAAACCTAGGGTTGGAAATGTCCAGAATCAATGGAGTGAGTACTGGCTAATAATTTCCATTAAAATGAGCAGGAGTCCTCCTGGCAGTGGTGCAATTATTTTTTAACTGTGTATTTGTCAGATAGTTTTTGTGATGTGGCTATTTTCTCATTTTGCAATTGGAGCTTCTACTGACACTCTAACAGTGGCTGTCCATTCTGCTGTTGGAGAGGGAAGGATCAGTTATATCTGGTGTAACAGTGGCAGTATGAAATGTCAGCCACTTGACAATGTTAGAAAGGTTACAGAAGTTAAAGCCATAAGCTGTAGTAGAAAATATCTATTGTTAGTGGCTAGCTTTTTAATACCCAAAGACAGAAAGAAAAGGCATGCTAATACAAGATGGGTTATTTTAATTCTATTTGGGATTTAAATCATTTATAGTGGAAAAGGCACCATATCTCACTGGCAGAGCACACCCACGGCATGTGGAATGTCTCTGGCATTTGAAGTTAAAAGAATTGGATAGCAGGTGCTGTGCAGGACGCCGGCTTGAGACAGTGAAAGAGCTGCTGCCAATCACAGTAAACAGCAGTGAAGTAAAAGAGAAAATAGCCTGATGTGGTATGAGGCATCTTTCCAAGTGATACTCTACAGTGAACATGCTAGATCACATTATTCTAATCCATTCTTTCCTTTTCTTTCTTTCTTTCCTTCCTTCCTTCCTTCCTTCCTTCCTTCCTTCCTTCCTTCTTTCCTTCTTTCCTTCCTTCCTTCCTTCCTTCCTTCCTTTCTTTCTCTTCTTCTTCCTCCTCCTTCTCTTACTTCAGTGTTTCTCAACCGTCCCAATGCCGTGACCCCTTAATACAGTTCCTCTTGTTATGGCTACCTCCAACTATAACATTTTAGTTGTTATTTCATAATTGTAATTTTGCTATTGCCATGCTTCGTAATGTAAATATCTGATATGCAGGATGTATTTTCATTCACTGGACCAAATTTGGCACAAATACCCAATACATCCAAATTTGAATACTGGTAAGGTCTTTGGGGGGGGGGGGTGATTTTGTCATTTGGGAGTTGTAGTTGCTGGGATTTATAGTTCACCTACAATCAGAAGCATTCTGAACTCCACCAATGATGAAATTGAACCAAACGTGGCACACAGAACTCCCATGACCCAGAGAAAATACTGGAAGGGTTTTATGGGCATTGGCCTTGAGTTTGGGGGCTGTAGTTAACCTACATCCAGAGAGCAGTGTGGACTCAAACAATGATGGATCTAGACCAAACTTGGCACAAATACTTGGTATACCCAAATGTGAACACTGATGGAGTTTGGGAGAAATAGACCTTGACATTTAGGAGTTGTAATTGCTGGGATTTATGGTTCACCTACAACCAAAGAGCATTCTGAACTTCATCAACAATGGAATTGAACCAAACTTGGCACACAGAACTCCCATGACCAACAGAAAATACTGGAAGGGTTCGGTGAACACTGACCTTGAGTTTGGGAGTTGTAATTCACCTACATCCAGAGAACACTGTGGACTCAAACAATGATAGATCTGGCCCAAATGTGAACACTGGTGGAAAGTTTGGGGAAAATAGACCTTGACTTTTGGAGTTGTAATTGCTGGGATTTATAGTTCACCTACAATCAAAGAACATTCTGAACCCCACCAACAGAACTGGACCAAACTTCTCACACAGAACCCCCATGACCGACAGAAAGTACTTGTGTTTTCTAATGGTCTTTGGTGACCCCTTTGACACCCCCTCGCAACCCCCACCACAGCGGTCCCGACCTCCAGGTTGAGAAATGCTGTCTTACTTATTATAATAGCCTATATCTGATCCATATCTGAAGAAATTCTCATCCATTCATAAAGTTGACTTCTTCTATTCTGTGCTTTAAAATCTTTTTCGACTTATGGCAATCCTAAGATGAATCTGTCATTGGGTTTTCTGGGCATGATCTGTTCAGAGGGCCTTTTGCCTTTGCCTCACTCTAAAACTGACTACCATGGTGGCATGCTCCACTTTGCCCTCCCTTTAAGCACGGGTCTTGCTGGCTCTCATTACATGATGCACAGGTATTTCCAGCAAGGCTCCAAGTTTAAGGTGAAGGTGAAGTGGAGCATGCTGCCATGGCAGCAACATAGGAGACTTCCCATGTTCTACTGGGAATGATTTGAGGAAGCCGGGCAGTTGACGTTCCCCCCTGTGGGATGGTGACTTGGGTAAGTTGGGTGATGCAGGGCATGGGGCAATGGGTTGCTCACCCCCACCTCCCAATGTATGTTGCTGGAATTGCCATGATGTATGCCGATTCCAGCACCTTTTGGGATGAGGTTCTCAGAGAGTGTATTTTGCCCAAGGTCACCCAATGGGTTTCCATGGCTGAATTGAGTATTCAAACTGTGGTCTCCAGAGGCATAGTCCAGTACTCAGTCCATGACTCTCTGAATTGATTTTGCTCTTGTTAACATAATAGGCAAAACTACTTTCATTTCTACAAATGAAGCACCTGAAGCATGGTATTAAAATACCTTATTATTTTGGAAGCAAAATTTACCCCTGGCATTTAAATCCTTTGTTTTACTTGAGTGATATATTTCTGCTGCATCTAAGAACAAACAGTTTTAAAAAAATGTTTAAAATTGCTATGTCACAGACAAGTTAGAAAATGTAGTAATTTATGTTTTCATAAGATGTCTTAGTACCATCTAGTAGAAAAGGGGGGAGTGTGCTTTACCATACAGAATCAGGCCGGGTGACATCGAGAATTGCACAAAATCACATAAAAGGATGAGTTTGGTCTAAATGTCCTACTTATTCTGTTAGCCACCCATTATAGGCTGAAAGGTGGCTTATGAATAATGGAAATAACTGCCCATTGAGACATGGTTTCCCAAGAGGGAAAACGCTTCTTTACTGTTGAAAATAACTATTCTGAACAAATGTCTGGTTTGCGAAAATATCAGACCCACCTGGAATTGCCAGATATGGAATCTCGGACTTTATTCACTTGTTTTGTCACTGAGCTGCCACTTTTCTTTAAGTCTAAGCTTTGACCTGTTGCCAAGTTTTATAGTCTTGTGCCAAATTCATGCAGATCTTGAGCGGGAGTCTCATCTTGCCCTTCTGGAAGTTTGAAGTTTTTCGTTTTTGAAGTTTGTTGACTCTTTGCCATAAATTTTCTAATTAAACAAAGACACAGATTTACATTTCTCCATAGAGTCTAATCTTATTTCTGTTGCCAGCTGAGTCATTTGCAGGATCTCTCCTTTATCCCTTTGTAATTTTTCCAGAATTTAGAAAGTATTGCAGAAAATCAAATATCATATTTTCAGAAATATTCTAAATGCCAATAAGAAGATTAGGTTGTTTGGAGTTCATCGATTAGAGTTCTTTAATGGCAGGAAAAGCCAAATGATATATTCTTTAGATATTTATTTTTCCCCTTATTAATAGGCCTTTATTGAATCCATTTGTTGTGACAAATGGATTCTCTCTTCCCTTCTCCCCCTATTTCAAACTTTGGCTTTAAATGCAAGAAGAGGAGAATTTTCTTTTAATTATATTGGAATTGAGAAGCAGTGTTGGCCATTATGCAGGATTAGCATTTAATAGGTCTCCTTTATGCTGTTTTTCTTTCTGTTGCTTTTATTGTTTTCTCATTATTATCATATCTGAAACTCCTATCTTTCTGAAAGTGTGAGATTTCTGCATTAAGTGTGAGGATTCTGCACATGTGATGTTAGATTAATAAGTGGAGCCCCCTTTTTTCCTTTTAATTTTTCCTTAAAAGGGAAAGTGTTATGTCATGGAGTGACCATGCAGTTAGAGCAGTGGTTCTCAACCTGTGGGCCGCAGACCACCAGTGGGCCACGAGGACGAAAATCTGGTCTGCGAGCCTTCTTTCTCTTTATTTATTTATTTATTTATTTATTTTCCACTCCTTTCGTGCTGCCTGCTACTCCTTCCCTGTCACTTATCATGGCATATATTCTGTTTCAGAAACTAGAGCTGACGTGGTGTATCCAATGCAATTTTCTGAATCGGCATCCCAAACCACATCTAAAGTTGACCAAAAACCGATTCGTAACCCTTTTGGTAGTAATGTTGGAGAGTGGGCCCTGGCCAAAGTGGGCCCTGATCAGTTGGTCTCTAGTCAAAGTGATCCCTGGTCAAATGGTCTCTGGTAAAAAAAAAAAAAGGTTGGGAACCACAGAACTAGAGGAAAACCCTCATTGTTGAAAAAAAAAACTGCTCTTTCTTCCTATGTATGTACTATTTTCCCTGAACTCCTTGGAGGCTTTCAGACTTCAGTTCAGGGACTAAAGTTAAATGGCAGAACTACACTGACCATTTAATTAAGGACAAAAGTAGATCAAACCTACAGCTGATAAAATGACAAGCCCAGGAAACAGGTCAAGGCATGAGCAGTGCTTATATGCACCAGAGAGTTCGGTTTTGATATGTTTGTAGGATCTGCAATGTCTGCAAGTTCATGGTCATAAAGGATTCAGCCCCCCCCCCCCCCCAATTTCCCCTTCTGCAGTGTGCATGTACAGAGCACCAGAGCATCCATACTTACTTCGGAGTATCCTATGATTTTGCTTATCTTGTTTGAAGCCTTCTATTTGTGTTCCTGAGCGCATTAGTGCAGTGCAGTACAAAATCGTGTTTTTGAACTGTTTTCAATTCACATTAAGTTGTCAGTGTAGATGCGCCCAATTTTCCTTTCAGTTTAGAATTTGGGCCACTTGCGAAGCTCTTTTCCCCTCCTTCCTCTAAAAGCGCCCACAGTTCCTCTAATTCAAAGAAAGAGCTTGGGAGTCTCTTTCCCTCCAACAGTGGGCACTTCCCTGTGTCATCCCATTGTCAGGAATCTGCAAGACAGTGGGAAGTACTGAAGCCTTTGAGCGACCTTATTGAAGGACTGAACCTTTCTCTAAACAGGAGGCAGCTTCTTCCAGTAGGTCCCTTTAGGGCCCACTGGGGAATCACAAGGCTTTTTAGCCAAAGCAAAGCTTTCCCAGAATTGTTCTTTTAGGGCTCACTTGGGGACTGTGCTGCTGCTAGGGATGGCTGATGGAGGCTGTGGAATTTCTCCAGGCACATCTCTTTAGGATCTGCCTGGAGATTTGATCGTCTCAATGTTAAACTAATTAAACATTATCGTAGTGTTGGTGGTACTACCAAAATCTGGGGGTGGGGAAGAGAACACGGATAGCCCTTTACATGCAAAAACCAAAACTATATAGATAGTTTTGGCTCTGCTGTGCATTTAACAATTGTGTACTGGAAGCACCCTCTGCTGGTTATGGCCAGAAGAGAAATTATGTGTCCTGAATTCTGCAAATATGAGCAGTGTATTTTATGAAGTGTGTCCTCTGAAATTCAGAGAGGAGAAAAGGAGGTATATACATTTATCTTTCCAGCTAGCATCTCACATAATCATTCTTGTAAAATTATAGGTGAGTGAAAGTCGATGGCATAATTGGAAAGGAACAGACATCGGGACACATCAATAATTTCCTTGATCGGAGTGGCTAATAAGCATTTTGTAACAATGATGTGGTAAAACTTATACTGCCATAAGAAGGCTCAGAGGCAAATTCTATTTTGGCAAACAATGTAAATCCCCCCCCCCCCCCCGAATTAGAAATACTTATAATTACTGTTAACTTTATTTATATATTGGCTTTTCCTCAAAACTAGAATAGCTTACAAATTCAAACAAAATGCCATTCAAACATGCCAGTGATCAGCATTAAAATCAAGTTAAACTACTGACAACATTTAAAAATAATTTACTGAACAATTCTTACCAGTTTCCAATAATCTGGCCTCTCTTTCAACTTCTTCTTGCTTGAATTGTATTATAACTGAAGATATACAACTTTCACAGGAAAGAAATAGGGGCAAATACTAAAATTTTCAGTAATAGCACAGTAAGCTAGAATATTTTTCAGTCATCCCTGTTTGTACAAGGAATGATTGTCTTGAGAAAACAGTAAAAAAAAAAAATCAAATGGACATCCTTCTAGCTGCTAGTATTCTTAAAGAGAAGAAAATACATGGGAAGCCTTATCTCCGAAATATCTAATGTATGCTAAAACAGTTTCCATTAGCAGACCTTGACTAGATTCTCTTCTCCTCTGATATGGGGGCCAACAGCTGGCATTCATGACATCTGTGCTGAGAATTGGGGCATTCTAGAAAAATATGTTTTTTCAGGTTATCAGGTATTTTGGTATTTGGGCATCTTATGTACCTTGGAGGTAGGAACACTGCACATGTTATGTTTTCCACCAGAGAAGATATTTGTGATGGAATATGGTTCATTTTAGAATATAGTCAATCATCACAACTTCAGAAAAAAATATCTCTTCTAAACTTTGTAATGCAGTGGATTCAGGTTCTCAATTGTATTCAAAATGTAGTTAAAGATTCCCTTTATGGGAAAGAATATATGTGTCTTCTCCTATATGTATGTTCACATATGCTTAAGATCATGGCTGGAGAATTTGGAGAATCATGAAAACCCACTGGACGATCCTGTCCAAGTCACACTTTTGCATCCCCCAGGCAGGTAGCCGGGGGGGGGGGGGTTGAGTGGCTTCAGCCCCCCCCTCCCCGAAATTCTCATGGTGGTTTGCGAAAAGACCTTACTGGTGCATTATTTAAACTGTTATGTTTATTCATATCATGATCTGATCACCATACTCAATATATCCCATATGCATGGGGGTATTGGGGTAATGATACAAAAGGTTTGCTAGGGTAGACCTTCTTTCACTCAGACTCAGCCCCCCCCCCCCGAAAAAACTCAGCCCCCCCCCCCCCGAATCGAAATCCTGGCTACAGGCCTGGCATCCCCAGAAAATCAGTCTAAGGACGCATAACTTTGAAACTACTTGGAGACACAGAACAAAGCTAGGAGCAAATCCTTGAAGACATTACTTTATTAAAGAATTCTTTTTGCTTCTTCATTAACAATAAAATCTCACAGTCACATTCACTTTTCCACTGAATTTATATTTTTATATACATCAGCTTTAAAAGTATTCTGGTTGACTTTAATATGATGTTGGCAATTGATATTGAACTAAAACAGTGGTTCCCAACCTGTGGGCCATGGCCCACTGGTGGTCTGCGAGACCTAAAATAAGGTCCACAGCTCTAGATTATTAAATACGGCTTTCTGTGGGTGAGCAGATGGCGACTACGGGATGGCATATGTTCTGTATCAGAAACTAGAACTGATGTGTTCTATCCAATGCAGTTTTCTGAATCAGCACCCTAAATAACCAAACCAAATCTAAAATTGACCAAAACTAATTTGTAACCTTTTTGGTACTACTGTTGGAGAGTGGTCCCTGGTCAAAGTGGTCCCTAGTCAAAAAAAAAAAGGTTGAGAAGCACTGAACTAAAATGAAGTACAGCATGAAGTTAATTGTTCCACCAATTAGAGCACATTTTATTGCCTGTTTTTGAATTTCAGCAGCAAATTGCAATGGCAGGTTTTTTTTTTTAAACTGAAATTGCATAAATTAGGGAGGTTGAGGTTCTGTAAAAATCTCTCTCTATGGTGTTTAGTCACAGGTTGAGAAACATTGATGTTCTACAAAGTAAGACAGCTCCTCAGACGTCAGAGTTTTAAAGGAGGAATTCTTGATGTTTATCCTAATGGTTGTTTTTGGGATGGAACACTTACAGTCCAGGTTCCTATTGCCTTTCTGCTCCTGTTTATCCGATATTTGGTGAGCTCTCTCTGTTCATGACTTCAAGTGTCTATTGACTTCTTGAAAAAGAGGTAACCATGTCAGTTGGAAAAAGCCAGTGGTCTCAGTAAAGGGGGAAAAACCCCAATATTTCTGGCTACATCTACTTGACTGATACAACATTTATTGTATGACAATTTCAGCTGAAGTTGTCTCTATGTATGCCAACATTTATACTGCATCTTTGAAAATAGACACTTTATAATAACAGAGGTATGTTTTTGCTAGCTTACATTTTCCTGTTTGGGTGATGTCTTTTCTACTAGACAGCTGGAGGTTAACTGATATGTTTTTAGAAGTAGAATCCTTTAAATCAACAGTCACTTTGTTTTCAATGGAATCAGTTACACTGGATAGGATGTTACTTGAAAAGGCTTTCGTCTCACCATGTTATAAGGTTTAGGGTCCTCAGCAGGCCACATTAAATGGCCAAATAACACTCTTACCCTGCCCTTAGCTACAGTGTGTTCTTTCCCTCCCACCTCAGATTTATTTAAATATTTTGTCTTGGTTGAGATCTGTGTGAATTGAGTCACTGTGCATCCAAGGAAGGCGTTCTTTTTTATTGGGACTTGCATATAAGGGAAACATACTGCTAATGTCTCTTCCAGGTGACAAAGGGGTGGGTTGTTGTTTCTGTTTTAAAACCCAGCAATTCAAAGCAGGAGAGAATGCTTCTGGATCTTCGCCATACAGTACAGAAAACTCACAGCAGCCCAGTGATTCCAGCCATGAAATCACTGCCTTCAACATTTCTGTTATAAAACATTGAGTGATCATCAAGAAATCCATGTTATGTATGACTGAAATAACAGATGACAACCATTCACCAGTGGCAGTTTATCAGTAAACAGTGAAAATCATTTTCCTATGGCTTTCATTGGGTTTGGCTCAGAAAAAGCATTGAATCTTTCTGCAGCTAGACTCCGCAGGCTATGGAGTCCATAAGATGTTGTGCTGTTAATATCTATGGACATTCAGATCATTTTTTAAAAACCATAGAAGATCATTAGATTTTTCTTTTCTTTTCTGCCTAGGTGCTGGACTGGATTGAAAACCATGGGGAGGCCTTTCTTAGTAAACACACTGGGGTCGGAAAATCCCTTCATAGGGCAAGAGCTCTTCAGAAAAGACATGATGATTTTGAAGAAGTCGCACAGGTAAGAGGGTGAAAGATGGGAGCAACTTGTATTGACAGACAAATGATGTGAAATAAAATATACTTGTAGATATGGGGGTGAGAATCGATTTAAGCTCATGCATCTTAGAAAAGAGCTTGAGGTGACCTGAGGAATTAATGCTAGGTGAAGCAAAACTGTCATTCTGACTTTAAGGGAGTTGGGTTGTGGTGAAGTGGATGGGAGCTGAAGTCCAAAACTCGGAAGAACAGAGTTTGGGAAACACTGCCTTTGAATCTCTTAGTTATCACTTAGAATCCCATGAGGCTTGTCACCCTCCCAGCTACCATTATGCAGCTCTATTAGTCAACACAGAATATGCAATCATCTGAATGCTCTTTTGTTCTTTTTCTCATATCCCTAAGGAGACTGGCTTACAAGCTGAAAGATACCATCATGTCCCTTAATTTAGTTCTATTTTCCTTACTTATACTTTCTGTTTTAATGTCAGAATTAACTTATCTCTTTGTTGGCATTTATAGCAATAAGTAGACCCAAGCATGCCTCTCCTTAATTGATGCTTCCCATAACATACATTCTGAATTCCTCTGGGCTTATTTTTTAATTACTTAAGCATCCCTAAAACTCATCATCTGTCTATGGTCCACTGTCTCTTATTGGCTGCTTACTGTTGAACAAGAATAAGGTGAAGTCATCATTTGTTTTGATGTACAATGGGATGTGCAATTTTTGTGATCTCATGACTTGCAAGTGTTGTGATTCAGGTTGAAGCTTATATGTGTGCAAGCACAACTACACATCCCAGTTTTCATTTCCCCCATCTTGATATGGATTACTTTGTCCACACTGCTAGCAACAAAATGGAAGGGAAGCAAGCAAAGGAGTAGATATTGTTGGTGGTGGAATGGCTTCAGGGCTTCCATGGAGGGGTGGGAGGCACGCTTATAATGTTTGGAAAACTGATGGTCTCTAGTCTCTACAAAACTGTAAAATGAATTTTACTGCTTCCTTTGGCTTCTCTGGATGTCCATTTGGTAGCAAATGGATGGTAATAATCTCCTATTCACTTCCAAGCATATTACAGATGGACATTTAACCAAATGCATAAAAGTGTGTTATCGTTGGTTTATCACTGGATAATTGTACAGTACATACAATGTGCAAATTTCACAGTTTATTCTTTTGTTAAAGCATAGCCTGTATCCAGTATCCTCTCTCTCCAGCTTCAGCACTCAAAATTGGCTCTGAATATAGGTTTCCTCAGATTATCAAAGCTGGTTTTGTAGGTGAATGGGAAGATCTATGTGGAAGGGAGGATTGTAAGAAATAAAACAACAACAACAACAACAACAACAAGCCAGCGGCTTCCGTGAAATGACACCAGTGGCTGCTTGCAGTTGATGTTACGCATAAATTAAAATAAAAACAATTTAGCGAGACTAATTAGACAACCCATAAAGATATACTTCTTTTGTGGCTGTTCAATGGTTATGATCTATGTGGGGTGAAAGCGACTTCTAGAGAAAAGGGGAATATCGACCTATTGGGGGAGGGAGCCAACAGTGGTTTTGAAAAGGATATAAAGGTAAGTGAGTGCCAGTCAAGTTCATCCCCTCTTGCTAACGTACCACATGTTCACCACAATGAGGCTTCCTATGTCACTGTGCCAGTAACTGCAAACCTCATATAGCATCCTTTTCCAACGTTAACGTAAAGCTTTCCGTTTCAGTAATTTTTGAGGAAGCCATAAATAAAATGTCCCTGCAGCATGATAGTCTCATCAATTTCACACATTAGGCTATTAAGTAATGCTGTTATTACTCAGAGCACAGTGTAGTCTGAAGGTGGTAGCTGGTGCCAAATGAGAACAGAAGATACAGATGCTGGTAAATTGCTCAGTGGGAGAGCATTACGGGCTTTTTTCAAGAGTGTGTCTGTGTCTGTGTTTACTTCCTTGCAGCAAGGCTCTGTTCACTTCTGTGAATTACCTCCAGCTGTTCTCAAAGCCTCTTTCTGCAATGCACCTGCTCTTTGCTTGGGATAAACTGGGGCCTCCTGAGCATGTCTTAATCTGTAGAAGTGGGGGAGGAGAAAGAAATGGATCCGTGGATGACCTTGACAAGAGATTGATCTTTATTTATTTATTTATACAGACATGTAATCATATAATTTATTATCAGTATTTCTATCTTCCCTTATTAAAGTAAAACAATATTCAAGACAATTCTGTTTTTGCACTGGTGTGTGAACAATAATATTTAGTCCACAATTGTCTGTAATAAAATAAAAGTATATAGGAAATTATTGCCATATTTCTAGTGGAAACCGCAGAATGCACCTTCTGTTTTGATATAAATATTTTGAAAATTACCTTTCATTTTATTTGGAAAGAAAGACAGAAAGAACAGGCAGAAAGGAACAAATGTTAGGGCAACATTAATACTAATATTAATACTTTTTTGTGTTAGGAGTGACTTGAGAAACTTCAAGTCACTTCTGGTGTGAGAGAATTGGCCATCTGCAAGGATGTTGCCCAGGGAATGCCTGGATGTTTTGATGTTTTTACCATCCGTGTGAGAGGTTTATCTCATGTCCCCGCATGTGGAGCTGGAGCTGATAGAGGGAGCTCATCCCCACTCTCCCCGGATTCAAACCTGTGACCTGTCGGTCTTCAGTCTTGCTGGCACAAAGGTTTAACTCATTGTGCCACTGAGGGCTCCAATAATAATAATAATAATAATAAGAAGAAGAAGAAGAAGAAGAAGAAGAAGGATGGTTAACAACAAATATCGGCAAACTTTCAGTGCTGTAAAAAACTAGACCAGGTCAAATAAACCAACCCACCCACACCCAAAACATAACCACATCTACATCAAAAGTAATAACACATTATCATCATCATCATCATCATCATCATCATCATCATCATCTTACTTATTAATCACCCTCCATCCAAGATGCTCTAGGCGATTTACAAGATAAAATTGTAAAGGATAAAAATACATACATACAGATATTGATAAAATTAACGAAGATCAAAAGCTCTAGTAAAAAGCCAGGTCATTATCAAAAATTAAACAATTAACATAACAAATGTACAATTTCACAAGGAAGGAAAGGAGGGGGGAGGGAGAAAGAAACCTTCATATGTCAATGGTGTGGGTTGCTGTGAGTTTTCCAGGCTGTATCTTCATACAGCCTGGAAAACTCACAGCAACCCAATGATTCTGGTCATGAAAGCTTTCGACCTCACATTGTCAATGGTGTGTTTTGAGTTTAGTTTAACAAATTTTGAATGTAGTTCTTTCTCAAGATTAATATGAATAAAAGTGATGAGAAGAAACTATATTTCAGGACATTTGTGTAGTTCAATAATATACTATAGAAGTGGCAGTTTTCGCAAGCTTTAATTTCTCTTTTAAAACAATTTACTTTAAACTTCATAGGATCAGCGTGATTTACAACTATGTAAAACCAAGTACAAATTGCAAAGTATACATATTGCAAAGTTAAGAAGTGATAATGGAGAAAGATTTGGAACAAACCAGTTCAGTCACGGTGCAGGGCCTGTTTTAGGATCTACTCCACATGCCATGATAACAAAAAAGAGACTGTTTTTTGCTGCCCACAATGGTGTTGGAATTTTAGGTGGTCAAGATGTTGCTTTATAGCCCTCAGAATACAGAGGAGGAACCCCCCCAAAATGGTTGTGATTAAAGGGCAAAAGAAATTAACTCATATGCGTTTTGACTCCATATGGAGAGTAGATTTTGTAAAGGTAATTGAAGCAGGCAGTTGTCTCATTTTGATGGATGGTTTTGGACAAGTAGCTTGGAGACAGCCATTTCTTTTCAAGATCAGTACCCATTCTGTCTGATTACAGCTTCCAAGGGAGGGCTAAACAATTGAATGGTGAAACTATGAATGGTTAGTCAAAAGGGGTGTATTCCAGTATCTCTAAAAGAAGCAGTTTTAAAACCTCTGTTGTAGAAATCTTTCACAGAATCATAGAGAGAAAGATTTGAGAGGTTAGCTAGTCTAATACCTCATCGAACAGGAACAGAAAGCTAAAGCATTACCACGAGATGTGGAGCCGCGGTGGGACAATGGGTTAAACCCTTGTGCCAGGTGAACTGCTGAAGGTTGGCGGTTCAAATCTGTGAGGCGGAGTGAGCTCCCATCTGTCAGCTCCAGCTTCCCATGTGGGGAAATGAGAGAAGCCTCCCACAGTATGGTAACATATCTGGGCGTCTCCTGGGCAACATCTCTGCAAATGGCCAATTCTCTCACACCAGAAGAGACTTGCAGTTTCTCAAGTTGCTTCTGATATGATAAAAAAACAAAACAAAACATGAGATGGCCATCTAATGTCTGTCTAGAGCCCTCCTTGGGATATCTGGGAGGCTGGGAGATAAAGGGCCCTTAACATCTACTGGGATTTGGTCCCAGGGCCCCTCATGAATACGGATATCCATAGATGCTCAAGTCCCATATAAAATATAATGGTGTCACTGATAGAAAATGACAAAATCAAGGTTTACTTTTTATAGTTTTAAAAATATTTTCAATTGATAATTGAATTTGACATAGAATCTGTGGATACAGAGAGATGACTCTAAATATTATTAATAAAAAAGTTTCTACAAATCACAAGTCTTCTTTTTGGAGATACACATAAATATAGTTTTCTTTTGACACACAATCTGAGATGCCCAGGTCCAAAATGACATCACCCTCATCTTCATCATCTGATGCTGCTGCTGACAATGTTAGTATGGCAGCAATTAGTAAAGGAGTGTTGTGTGGTTTCCGGGCTATATGGCCGTGTTCTAGCAGTATTTTGTCCTGATGTTTCACCTGCATCTGTGGCTGGCATCTGTTGGAATCCAACCCCACATTGCCCAAGTCTGCAGTCCTCAATGAGGAACAATTAGTTAGCTTTAGAACAAGCTGAGGGAATCCCTCCCCCCGACTCTAGAATGTCAGTTGAAATGTACCTATTTGTGTGTGCCCCCCCTCTCTCCCCTCCCCTCCTGATTGATGGTGTAAAATGGATACTCTTCAAGTTGCATGCTTCTGCTTAAGACATCTGCTTTTTTCATCCTTGTACTCAGACCTCCCTCTACTCTGTTTGAAAAGATGTAGTGTTTGGAGGTTTTTCCTCTTGTTTTTGGAACTTAGAAGTTATGAAGTTAGAAGCTTAGACCCAATTCTTTTCTATCAAGGAATGTGGTTCCTATTTGTAAATAAACCTTTTGGGTAACTTTAAAGATAGATCTCTGCATCTTTGCCTGCTAAGCTCAAAAATTCTTTTGCAGCCACACAACACTTTGCCTTTCTACATGCTGTGAGCTGGCTGCTCAATTAAGTATCCTGTTTGTAGTTTTGGATGCACTGCTATTTTGGGAGGATCTCCCTAACAGCATCTTCAGAGGAGCTATATCTCAGATTCAACTTCAGATCCTCTGAAGATGCCAGCCACAGATGCAGGTGAAATGCCTGGAGACAATGCTGCTAGAACACGGCCATATAGCTTGGAAGCCACACAACACTCCAGTGATTCCAGCAGTGACAGCCTTTGACAATTGCTAAAGGCTTGCCTATCCCAAATTAGAAAAGCTACATACATTTACTAGGTGTAAACCATGCAATTTTGGAAACTGACCGTAAGTTTCTGTACATCAATGACAAGGGAGCTGTAGGAGGCAAGCATCCTCCTGTCTCTTCTGCTGTCTTCATGTTGGCAGATAGGAAAGACTGTGGCAAGGAAATAATTGGAACACAAGGGATTTCCTACTGCTGTGCTCAGCATCCTCCAAGTCTGCTTGTGCCAAGCAAGAGGAAACGAGAAATTCATTGTGTCTCCTTTCTACACATAGGGACACAAGCCAAACATAAGAAATCTAAAAAGTAATATCAATCCAAAACTAAGGGTCAAATGTTTGGATAAAGGAAGGGTTTTAAAAATAAAATAAAATCATTACTCAGATTTTCTAGTTTAAATATTTTGCTCCATTGATCCAGAATACAACTTATTGAACTGAAGTTAATTACCAGATTCCTCCACTGACTTCAGTAGCAGCTTGATTTGTGTCTTATCTTTCATTACTTTCTCCAGAATCTATTTACTCGTTTTAGGGGCTAAAGTGCAATTTTAAAATGCTATGTGGATCACTAGGAGTATCTGGTGGGAAACTAGCAATTTATCAAAGATTTAAGCTTGTGAAAATAGTACCCATTGCTTTAGCCAGCATGCTTACTAGTTTGAGTGTTGGGCTGTTGCTTTGGAGACCAGGGTTTGATGGAAACCCACTGGATGACTTTGGGCAAGTCATACTCTCTCAGACTTCCATAAAGGTAACTTCTGAGCAAATCTTGCCACTCACCTCCCCAAAACCATGATAGGGTTGCCATAGGTCAGAAATGACTTGAGGGCAAGCAACAACAGTAACAACTAGCATTGCAAAATGCAGAGATCAGATGTTGGGGTTGGGCGAATTTTAAAAATACGTATATATGTACCCACGAGATATTCTAAAGTCATACACAGCATTCTTACCATGAAAATAAATTGCCATAGTCTTTCTATGAAGTCACAATCTCATGTAACTTCATAGCTACTTCACTAATTTTCTAAAATAATTGAATGCAAATAAGAACATCTATTATTTGTGGTGGTTCACCAATACTGGTGAATTTGTTTTGCTTGGTTTGCTTACATGGAGATGGACTTGGTGGGTGGAAATCTTACAGGATCAAAAGTGAAGTTTATATGTTGGAGATGGGTGGGTTCTTGCTTCTACGAGTTCCCCTCAGGGTCAGTCCTTTCTCCCTCCACATTTTTCCTATGCCATATCCCCACCCCCAACTGCAAATTAGTGAAGCATTTGCTTAAGCTGGGGCTGGAGAAAAAACAAGACTCACTTATTTTTCTAAGTGTTTTGTTTTGATTGTTGAGAAAAGGAACATCAGAAGTTGGAAAGGTTGCGACTGACTTGGAGTTCTGATTCCCCTGGGGTTTGAATCTGAGCCAGGCTAGAACAAACTGTCATGACATCCCTACTTATAACTAAGTGTTCAAATTAAATAACCAAAGGAGCAAAGCAGATAAGACAACAGGAAATTGTTTCCTCAGGAAAACAGTAAAACATATTTGGTAGGGCATATGTCATCAGAGCAGTTTAAATAAGACAAAATGTCACAGTGCAGGCACTAATTATTTGGCATCGGATCGTTCAGTTACACATAAATACACACTACAACCCCTGTGGAGGGCTATCTTCCAAGACCCCCCCCCCCCCAACCATGAATGCATAAAACCATGGCAAACCCTATATTTTGACTATATGTGGACCAGAAACATGCCACAGAATCACACTGGAAGCCCTAGAGTGGTGGTCCACAAGCTGTGGTCTGTGGATCATGAGTGGTCCGCAAGAACTAAAATATGGTCCGTGGCTTCACTGTTACTACATTGTTGCAACAAGAGTTCTGGTCCTGTAGATGGCAGTCTTCTGCCATTACATAGACTTCTGGCTCTTCCAGACGTTGACCCAGTGGCCTCCTTTTAGATCAAGATCAGAAAAACATTGTTTGAATAGTAACAGGTAGCCACTGGCAAGGGGATAGGATTTCCTCTAAATACATCCATTCTTTGTCTAGACATCTTGTTAATTTTACTGCTGGCAGGTTAAAATCCTGTCTATTTCATGTTCCCAGAAACCGGCAAACTTTGCAATTTTGTTTCTTGCTTATGAAATGGATAATTGCATGAGGTCAATTACACAGATTCAGTTTTTATCACTTTAAAGTGTTTTTAAAAGCAAAATAAAAGTGGGTATGAAATTCAGGGGAAAATATACTTGGTCTTAAAGTATAAGATTGGTTTTCTATATTTATAAGGGACTGAGAATGAAATGAAATGTAACAAGTGCTGATGCAGACACAGCCTTACAGTTTTCATCTGTTGCCACTAATGTAGGGGGACAAAGGACAGAAATACATAGAAATTCAAGCAAGGATAATTTAACCTGTTCTGTAAATTTTGTATCAAATGTAATTAAAAATACGATCAAGAAAATAGAAAGATTGGCAAAACTTGCAAGTAAAAATGGGAGTTAGAATTTTAGATTCATGTTCATTTACGTACTCAAAGGCATCTTTTCCCAATAGATCTGTGGCCATCTTCAGTTATTAGAAAATAACATATAGATACTGTCATTATACTTTGTTTTGCTCTACAAACTATAACACTGATAGTTTTGATATATTGGAAACAATCAAACAAAACAATATACAAGTAGTCCCCAAGTTACGAACAAAACATAAATAGATTTTGAAAAAATTGGCTTGTTTTGGAAACAAGGATTAGTGATGAATCTTCGATAGAGACACTTTTTCCCCATGGTAAGTCTTCCAAGAGTGTATTTCCCTTTCTAGGGGTACATTTCTCTCCCTCCCTGTTGTCTCCTCCCTTTCTTAACTATTAGTCATTTGTAAGTTGGATGTTTGTAACTCAGGGACCACCTGTATACAACTATGTGTGCACGTTACAATCAATACATAGAAAAAAATACCCAGTAGGGATGCAATCTATTTGGGCTAAGAACAATTCTTCCTGATCACTGTGTTATTTGGCTTCTCAATTCCAAGATGAAGGGTCTTTCCCACCTTCCTCCATCTTCTTTCAGTAATAATTTAGAACCTGCTCCCACCAAATCCTCTTGCAGACCATTGTGTGACTTTTTAAGAATCTATGATGTCTAGAGTAAATTTTCATTGGACAGGCTTTTTGAATTAGCCATTGGGACTATGACTCTTCTTGACTCGTCACATAAATCCTGAGAATCAGGACGTCTTATTTTACTAACCTGCATCACCACTATTACCTAATGCCTATACACTGTGTGCACCTGTCGGCAGTTAATAATACAGCAAGGTGGTTTTCTTTGAAAATATGTATCCTATTCTCTTGGTTGATATGTGCATGCTCTTTCATCTGATTTCACGGACTGATGTGCATATGATGAGAATAGCAGAGAAGAACACCCACCAGGGAAATACAATGAAATTCCATCCTTTCTGCTTCTCTGTAAATTCTCTTACTCTTGAATTTAATCCCATGTGTCTTGCTGACCAAAAAGGGATAGAGCCTCCCATCTCTGGCTTCCTTAACCTCCCAAGGAGGATGTCAAATGTTTTGCCTGGGGATTGGTGTATACCTGCTTCCCCAGGGGCTGTAAAGGAGGGCCCAGCTGTGTCTGGAAATGTGCAATCCATCTTTAATCTTATGATGAATGGCTTTTTATTAGCCCATTGATCATTGTTACATGTTGATCGATTGTAGGCAATGGGGTGTAGAAAGAAGAAACTTTTTATTTCAGATGCTAAAGATTAACTTGTAAATATTATCCAAAGTTATATACCTGCAAAAAATAATCCATGGGGTAGTAATTTATTTTAAGTTACAAGAGAGGAGATTTCGATTGAACATTATAAGGAACTTCTTGTCATTGAGGATGATTCAGCAATTGAATTAAATGAATAGGAAGGTAGTGAGGTCTACCTTTCTGGACATCTTCAAAAAGAGGCTGGGCATCTGTGGATGCTTCAGTTGGAAACCCTGTACTGAACAAGGAGCTGGACTTGATGGTTCACAAGGCCCTTACAATTTGAATTTTTCTTGAATTCTATTAAGTGTTGGGATAGGTGGAGGAACTGATTGAGAAAGTGAGGGTTCCTTTTATGTATGAGACCAAACAATAACATTATGTTTCTGACATTGACTAGCCAAGTCCTGAGTCATGTTTCCAAGGCTATGTTTCAGCCTGAGCAGATAGGCACAAGTCACTCTGCTACAGGGAAAAAATTGGCACTCTTCTGCATCTTGGGAACTTGCACTCCTATCAACCTGGGAATCTCAGGCTGATTCCATATTAGAGGGGCAGAAAACAATTGGATCTCTATATATTTTTGTCAGCACATCTAAGCCCCATCAGCCCCAGCCAGCAAATCAACAGAAGTTGCAGTCTATGATACAAAGTTGTCCACCTCTATCTTACAGCTTCTGCATGAGATGCAGAGTCAGAGGCAGGTCCCTCCTTGGAAACTGACCCTGGATGCTCCAGACAACATGCAGCCAGGGTAGAGCACTGGTAAAACAGGTTCTGTCTGATTTTTGAATGCCTCAGTTAACTGCAATCCCTTGCTGAAATGACAACTCTTGTTAGTGGGGAAATACATGAGGCAGAACCTTTGAGGTCTTGACAGTCTCTGCCTTACCTACTGTGAGACTGGGCTGCTTGTGTACATTCACATTTAACTGGTGGTTGCTGTGATGTGTGTGAGAGGTTTTAATATGATTTTAAAGGTGCTGCCATGGTAATTAATTTTGGGGGGTCTGGGGGTTCCGCTCCTAGATAGCTCCTATAACATTAAGACTAACATCTGGAGCTTGTTCACCCCACCACTGACATGAGAGCCAGCTTGCAACTGTACAGAACCCGACATGACCCAGCAAGAACAATACATCTCAGTGCCTTACTTCCTCAGAATCTTCCTCAAAGATGGGATATCGGATACCTAAGGGAAAGTCACAAACAGAGTGATTTTGATCTTGGATCTTCATCCTGATAAACAACTGATATTTTTCTGCCTACTGGGAAGAGCAATATCTTATTGTTCCTGCATCTGTAGCTGAAAATGCATGCTGCCTCATAGGATGGAGTGTCTAGCACTAGTTACTGACAGACTTCTTCTTTGGGGGGAGGGCTTGTAGGTGTATCCATATTTAGTCATGCACATTCAAAACTTCTTGATGAAAATGTAGCCCAAATCAAAGCCAGTACAATGCGAAATGTACACTGGAACCCAGCAACACAACATGTAATCATCTGCTCTTGTTCCTGTTCTTGTCATTTTCCCATCCTTTCAGCAACACTGATAGTTTTTGCCCTAGCAATGCCGTATTGGAGTTTAAGCTGAAGCCAAAGACTCAGCTTTCCAACTATTGGTACTATTGGCAAAGTCCTTCCTTTTTAACAGTTGCATTGTTATGTTGCCAGGTTGTTGTTGTTGGATATTTTTTTTTACTGGCCTTGCTCCTCTTCTTTTCACAATATAGCAGAAAAACAGCAAAACGTTGTTAATGAGGCTTCTCTTGGCAGGAAACTGAAATAACAAGAAAAATATCTGTATAGATGTTTATTTAAAGTTCATGGTAATTCTTTTTAGTGGCACAGAAAAGTGTCAATGCACATCTAGAGGTATTGCTTTCCTGCAACAGAACACACCAAAATATGGTCACTCCAGTGCACTTTAATCCAGTTATCATTATAAATCTGTTACTCTTTTTTTATATATACACACCAATTCAAATTCATTGGCAAGCCAATTAAAAACACGTTTCTGCAGTTCTTAAAATACAGGTGTCTGAATGATGGGATAAATGTATCTCATTGCCTTAGTACATCTATGGCTATGAAAGAATGCATATCTCCATGCTTTACTCCAGAGTACTCTATAGGCTGTGTGTCCAACCTTTGTTTGCTTACCTAGAAAGAAGTTGCCAGCTTAAAATCAGCAAGTCCTATTCCTGAACATCCATCTATATAGTGATTCTATAAAACATTAGCTTATATAGGGTGGGTAAAGTATAACCCTGGAGCTGAGTATGCATGCACGCACACACACACTCACAGGGTGTCTTTTTCAACATTTCCTGGAGCCCCACCTTTTTTTTTTTAAGCAAAAAAAAAAAACCCATGATGTGCCTCTCTAATGTATGGAACAGCATAAAATTTGACAGTTCCACAGTTTCAGTCACTTCTTGTAGGTTGCTTTTGAATTTTGGTAGTCCATGCAGATCCACTGCAATTGCCAACTCCCAACTTTATGGCAAAGATGTTGCATTTTCCAGTGCCAAAATCAGTAACAATGTGTGTTTTGGGGACATAAAGACAGACTGTAACATTTGGCCACTACAAACTAGTGGCAAACAAGAGAGAAAAGGGCTTTTGCATAGCAGATAAATTGTCAAATGAAAGGCAGTGTAGAAGAATCAGGCCAAAGAGAAAATAAATTTATGTTGCATCTGCCATCTGGATAATAATCCTGATCAATCAGCAATGGCATGACATAATAACATAATCATTGCTGGTAACATCTTGGCTTGAATCCAGTTGTTACTCCTTACTAAAGTACACATATTGCAGTTATGGGATTTATCTAAACATTGACTTATGTCGGCTGTCGACTATTGCATTTAGGCCCTGATTCAGACAGTATATATGCCCATACGAGTGTGCAGTTATGGAAATGAGTAGGAACTGTGTATTTAGAAGAGAAATCAGTGCTTTATATTGCTGAAGTTTGATCTGAAAATACTCAGCTATGGAAAACTGGCGGATTTACAATAAAAAGAAGGATCACTTGTATGTAGGTGACAAATTCTGGTCTTTTCTCCTTAAACAAACATGCAAGAAGATTTCATCCTATATAACATGAATAAATAAAATAATACAAGGATTAACTATATCAGTATGTCGAAATTTGGATAGGCCCTGGCTCTGGCTTTCTTCAAAAGCTCTGCATTTAAGAAAGCTCTTATAGACATGTACATTGCCTGAAAATAATAATAATAATAATAATAATAATAATAATAATAATAATAATAATAATTTTATTTCCTATCCGTATCTCCTCTTGGCTTGAGATGGGTTACAGCATAATTATTACACATATTAAAATCTATTTCTATAAAATACCTATTAAAATACACAGAACCGAATCATAGAATTATTGTGTTGGAAGAGACCTCATGGGCCATCCGGTCCAACCCCTTACCAGGAAGCAGGAAAATTGCATTAAGAGATTAAACATAAGACAAGTTTAAAATTAATGCTTAAAACTGGCTGGATAGGCCTGCGGGAAGAGATAGGCCTTTAGTTGATTTTAAAATTCTGACAGCTGATTTAGCTGTTGATGCTCTTCCGGCAGGTCGTTTCACTGTCTTGGGGTGGCCAATCAAATACCCTAAAAGCATCAGATTCCATCTGATCTTGGAAGCTAAGCAGAGTCAGTCCTGGTTAGTTCTTCAGTGGGAGACTGCCAATGGATACTTGATGCTGTGGACTATATTTCAAAGGAAGTTACTGATATAACCCCTACATTAAAAATAAAACCTAGAAATTCACCATAAGTTACCATGCGACTTGAAGGCATGTACTCACATAGTTTCCTGTGGGGTGAATTTGAAGCCTTTTTAACTTTGAGTTTTTTGAAATCCATGAGGGAAGCCTTTTTCTGTAAAAATCATTAGAGAAAGTATAAATCTTCATTATGTTGACAGATCGATGGGAAGATTTCATTAGACTAAAAGACTTACTTTATCTCTCCCTTCCATCACTTTAATTCCTCAAAGGTCTGATTTAAATTTTAGCACAAAAGTTTTTGTTAAGATTCAAGTCTCATTTTAATTACAAGAACATGAAACTTAAACTAAGTTTTACCATAGGGAATGTTAGGAACGCTTTTAGATACTTATTCCAATAGCTGTTTGCTGGTTGGGTATCAAAGAAGACATTATTTATCAAAGAAAAAATAATAATATTTTGAGCTTCCTAGATGTTGCAAATAATAGGATGCTCTTTGCTTACATGTGGCGCCATGTATTTGACAGAGCCATTGTGTTTGCACTGGAACAACTGGAGTGGAAATATTTCCACACTGAAGTAAGTGAGTTGTTGAGTCTTGTTGATTTCTAAGAGACCTAAAATGTTTGTAGCTTGCTAGATGAGGCTAAAATCTCACAGATGGAATACTTCCCTCGCCAGTACACAGCAAAACAACAATAATTTCCCCCCCAGCAACAGTGTTCTCAGTGTATGTTGCTTACATGTTGCAACCTGCTTGCCATCAACACTCCTTCATAACCAAATGTGTTGCGAAATATCTCCAGGAAGACCATCTCTACCTCTGAAGTGGTTAACTTTGAGTTACTACTTTACGTCATCTTTGAAAGATTCCAGGGACCACAGAAATAAGTGCATGCTGAGCCTTCTTTATCAAACCAGCCAGCTCTGGACAGGCTGTATATCTGAAATGAGAAAATACTTTGTGCCTTTTTGGAGATTCTTCTATCTGGGGTTTTGCTGTCTCCTCTTGCAAAGAATGTACTGTTGTCACTTAGAAGATGCTGGATTGTGTTATTGAATTTCTATTAACAGTTGTCTTTATATTGAGGTTTAATTGCTACAGTGATGTGACATACACTTTGCTCTGTTTACTGGTAGAATACCTATACTAATGCTGACAAGCTACTGGAAGCTGCAGAGCAATTGGCTCAGACTGGAGAGTGTGACCCTGAAGAGATCTACAAAGCAGCGCGGCATCTAGAAGTGAGGATTCAGGATTTTGTCAGAAGAGTAGAACAGAGGAAGCTGCTTTTGGACATGTCTGTCTCCTTCCACACTCATACTAAAGAGGTAAGCTGCTTGCAGTATGATAGGACTTCTAATCATACTGCTCCTATGCTGTGAAGTCAACAATGAAAAATGGAACTTGATATTGCTTATGGCATGCTAGATTGAAGGTGCAGCATGACAGTTCAGAAGAGGTGAGAGATTTTCTTGTAAACAGCAACTTTTCCTTTGTTTGATTTTCACATCCTAACTACAAGAAAAAGTTGGGAAAGGTTAGATGTTTTAGATCTTTGCATCCTAAAGATCATTATAATCCTATAACAAGATGCACTGTTCATAATAATGAGGTAGTGTTAATGTGCCATTGTGATAAATTTTGTATGATTTACATGAGTGATAATGTACCATTGAAATACATTGGTGCAATGAGCCTCCTTTTAAAGGCATAGTAATTGCCACCACAACATCAGGTCTGGGAACCAAGTGATGGACATGTGCTGCTGGAAGCAGTTACATTAGCAAAACCAGAAGGGGCCTGTCTCAATTCTCTTCCAAATCCTTTTACAGCCTCAGTACAGTTCTCTCCTGTCATCTTCCTCTCAGCTCTCAGCACCACCTAAAAAAGTGCTCTGGGGGGTTTCAAGAATTGGGCCCACAGGGATTGGTGGGAGAACAAGGAAATTGCCCTCTTGATTCCACTACAGCAGTGGTTCCCAAACCTTTTTTGACCAGGGACCTTTTGATAAGGGACCATGCTCCAACATTAGTATGAAAAGGGTTACTAGTCAGTTTTTGGTCAGCTTTAGATTTGGTTATTTGGGGTGCAGTTTCAGAAAATTGCATTGGATAGACAACATCAGCTATAGTTTCTGATACAGAACATATGCCATCCATTAGTCACCTTCTGCTTGCCCACAGAAAACCATATTTAATAATCTAGAGCTGAAAATTGTATTAGATAGACGACATCAGCTATAGTTTCTGATACAGAACATATGCCATCCATTAGTCACCTTCTGCTTGCCCACAGAAAACCATATTTAATAATCTAGAGCTGATGTGGTGTACCCAAGGGGGCAGAGCTAGTCAGTAACAGGGAAGGAATAGCAGGTATCATGAAAGGAGCGGAAATAAAATAAAATAAAATAAAGTAAGGATGAAGGAGGCTCGCGGACCAGATTTTTTTGTCCTTGTGGCCACTCGTGGTCCATGGTTCACAGGATAAGAACCACTGCACTCTAGAAAATGATGTACAAGATGGGATTTTAGTCACAGTGGCTGATGATAACTGCTTCTTGATACAGTTTGTTTTACTGTTAATAGCATATTTCTATTTTAAAAAATTCTGCTGATGACTGGAAATTATTTCTGTTTCCATACATTTTGTAATGGGTCCAAAATACATTGTTCCCTGTGGTTTTCAGTCTGTTGCTCAGAACTAGACTAAATGCTGTTTTATTTCAAGTGAAAAATGTACAGAGATAAGCTAGTCTTGCAGCAGACGCAGAGGGCAGGGTGTTCAAATTGAAGGGCCCTGCGGGTGTAATTAAAGCATGCTTCACATTTTTCCCCTTTAGACCAGAGGCTATTCAGCAGTATGTGACTTCAGAAGATAAGTTTTATTCTGTAGGGAGAAAGAATTAATCCGAATCATTGTTTTTTTCTTCTTCGTGCACTGTAGTATCTGTGCACATTTGATCCATCAAGACACCCACAGAAACTGGTGGCAATATTAACAGAATTACCTGCTTCACACAAGCAATTTTAACAAACTGCAGCAGAGTTAGGGGAGCTGAGCAAACAAACATCTTTGGTCACAGATAAGCTGGTGTAAAGGAAATGGTCTGCCGTGCATGATTCTTTCTCTTCAGCTGCTCAAATGGCATGAAGTTTTTAATGCTGTGGGTGGAACATGGCAAGCAATGTATCTTCGTTTTATGGCTCAAGCATCCCTCTATTGTTTGGGGAGCGCCTGTCTGCTGATTCATGTATTGCATATACATTGCTTCAGCTTTGTTTGTTGCAATTGGCTTCACATTGAATAATTTCTTGAGGTAAGTTTGGAATGTCTAGAGATATGTGCACAGCCCTTCTAACAGCTGTTTTGGGAGGTCTTATTTTCCCTGAGGCCTGTTCTTCATTGTCTATTTATCCTGCAATTTAGGACGGAAAGCTAAGGAAAATACCAGGGAGGGGAAAACATAGCTGCCTGTAGATTATACCCAAACTCAGGTAGGAAAATTTTGGAAAGAAAATGCTGTCATGGCATTGCGTGATGGTTCTGAATAAATATTTATCTTAAATTTAATTTTTTAATATTTGTATTGACTGTTATTGAGGCATTGAATGTTTGCCTTGTTTGTTGGCGTTCCCCAGGGGAGGTAGGGTGGAATATGAATAAAGTTTTTATTTTATTTATTTATTTGATACAGAACAAGATTAGTGCACAGCAAATGAGATCACGATGCTGACTTTTGTATTTGATCACATGTCGGACACTTCCCATATATAATAATACTACTACTAATAATAATAATAATAATCCTTTATTTGTACCCCGCTACCATCTCCCAAAGGACTCGGTGTGGCTTACACGAGGCCGAGCCCAAAATACAACAATAAACAACAACAACAACAATAATACAGCAAAATTAAACAAAAACAAGCAATAATATTAACAACACACAGTGACACAGTTAAAAACAATGGCTGGGCCAAATGTAATAATTAAAATTAAAATTTAAAAGTGCTGGGCATGACAGGTGGGGTGTTTGGAGGAGGGTGGGCATGCAGATATCCTAAATCTCTGATAAAGTGCGTTGGGACATAATGCTAGGAGTTTGGCGAATAATGCGTGCAGATCTGAGTAGGGTGGCCTTTTGCAGCTGACAGATGATAATTTTGTCAGTGATGATTGTTCTTAACTGCAGACCAAGGTCTTTAAGAACTGCAACCAGTGTGCCAATCACCACTGGGACCATATATTTTGAGCAGAGTGAACAATGCCTTTTCACAGGACAACTCTCTTCTAAAATCTCTAAACATTTTTAGTCACTAGCCAGTATGATGTGTTGACTGTGGTTTATTGTATCTCTGCAGCCCATTCATTTCAGATTTTAGGGTACTTGTTTTATCAAAATCCCTTCTATGACTTCATCCTGATAACATAGAATCATAGAATCATAGAATCAAAGAGTTGGAAGAGACCTCATGGGCCATCCAGTCCAACCCCCTGCCAAGAAGCAGGAATATTGCATTCAAATCACCCCTGACAGATGGCCATCCAGCCTCTGTTTAAAAGCTTCCAAAGAAGGAGCCTCCACCACACTCCGGGGCAGAGAGTTCCACTGCTGAACGGCTCTCACAGTCAGGAAGTTCTTCCTAATGTTCAGATGGAATCTCCTCTCTTGTAGTTTGAAGCCATTGTTCTGCGTCCTAGTCTCCAAGGAAGCAGAAAACAAGCTTGCTCCCTCTTCCCTGTGGCTTCCTCTCACATATTTATACATGGCTATCATATCTCCTCTCAGCCTTCTCTTCTTCAGGCTAAACATGCCCAGTTCCCTAAGCCGCTCCTCATAGGGCTTGTTCTCCAGACCCTTGATCATTTTAGTCGCCCTCCTCTGGACACATTCCAGCTTGTCAATATCTCTCTTGAATTGTGGTGCCCAGAATTGGACACAATATTCCAGATGTGGTCTAACCAAAGCAGAATAGAGGGGTAGCATTACTTCCTTAGATCTAGACACTATGCTCCTATTGATGCAGGCCAAAATCCCATTGGCTTTTTTTGCCGCCACATCACATTGTTGGCTCATGTTTAACTTGTTGTCCACGAGGACTCCAAGATCTTTTTCACACGTACTGCTCTCGAGCCAGGCATCCCCCATTCTGTATCTTTGCATTTCATTTTTTCTGCCAAAGTGGAGTATCTTGCATTTGTCACTGTTGAACTTCATTTTGTTAGTTTTGGCCCATCTCTCTAATCTGTCAAGATCATTTTGAATTCTGCTCCTGTCCTCTGGACTATTGGCTATCCCTCCCAATTTGGTGTCGTCTGCGAACTTGATGATCATGCCTTCTAGCCCTTCATCTAAGTCGTTAATAAAGATGTTGAACAGGACCGGGCCCAGGACGGAACCCTGCGGCACTCCACTTGTCACTTCTTTCCAAGATGAAGAGGAAGCATTAGTGAGCACTCCCTGTGTTCGTCCACTTAACCAATTACAGATCCACCTCACCGTAGTTTTGCCTAGCCCACATTGGACTAGTTTCCTTGCCAGAAGGTCATGGGGGACCTTGTCGAAGGCCTTACTGAAATCCAGGTACGCTACATCCACGGCATTCCCCGCATCTACCCAGCTTGTAGCTCTATCGAAGAAAGAGATCAGATTAGTCTGGCATGACTTGTTTTTGATAAATCCATGTTGACTATTAGCGATGACTGCATTTGTTTCTAGGTGTTTGCAGACCGCTTCCTTAACAATCTTTTCCAGAATCTTGCCCGGTATCGACGTGAGGCTGACCGGACGGTAGTTGTTTGGGTCATCCTTTTTTCCCTTCTTGAAGATTGGGACCACATTGGCCCTCCTCCAATCTACTGGAACTTCTCCCGTTCTCCAAGAACTCTCAAAGATGGTTGCCAATGGTTCCGAAATGACTTCCGCTAGTTCCTTCAATACTCTGGGGTGTAGTTGATCTGGCCCTGGGGACTTGAACTCATTAAGAGCGGCCAGGTATTCCTGGACGACTTCTTTCCCAATTTTGGGTTGGATGTCCTCCAATCCCTCATCCACTCCATCTTGCTGAGGTTGAAGACTCTCTTTTTGTGAGAAGACCGAGGCAAAGAAGGCATTAAGTAGTTCTGCCTTTTCCCTATCCCTTGTCAGCATTGCCCCATCTTCTCCACGAAGAGGTCCTAACGCCTCCTTGTTTTTCCTTTTTCTACTGACATAAGAATAGAAGCCCTTTTTATTGTTTTTAATGTCCCTGGCAAGTCTGAGCTCATTTTTTTGCCTTAGCCTTGCGGACCTTTTCCCTACAGGTGTTGGCTATTTGTTTGAATTCTTCTTTGGTGATTTCTCCCTTTTTCCACTTCTTGTGCATGTCTCTTTTGTGTCTTAGCACAGTTAGAAGTTCTTTGGACATCCATTCTGGCTTCTTTGCACTTGTCCTATTTTTTCTCTTTGTTGGCACGGTTTGCATTATTTTATATTATATTATATTATATTATATTATATTATATTATATTATTATTTTGCCATTAGTTTAAAGTTTCCTATTCTCATCATTATTACCTCCAGTACTGGTAAGGTTTTATCCTTACAGATCAAAGGGTACGAGCAGGTTTTTTTAATTTATTTACTAGAAACTCATATCCTTGCATTTGTACTACAGTCATTGCACTTGTGACAATTCAGGAATTTAGTTTTCTTCTTTTTAGTGAATTGGGTGGAATAGGGACTATTGCTTGCTGTCTCCAAGAGACAGGCAGCATAGTTTTCTCTCAGTCAGAGGAAACATCAGTGGACCTTAGTGAAAGTGGCATATCCGTATTCTTCACTCTGTTTTCATGCAATGACATTGGGAATACAATAGGCCCTCCAGATCTGTGAGATCTGGATCTGTAATTTCCAGCATCCAGCATTCTTCAAGTAGCCTTTGAGACCCTGTTGAACATTGTTCTCTTGGTGGAAGAAAAATGACAAAAGTCTTACAGTGTTTTTATTTTTGTATGTTGGGGGTGAGAGACATGTAATGGATTTGATTCTCAAGCTTGAACGAAAATAACCTCTCACCTTGAAATCTTCTTAAGTTTTCAATTATTGATGTTTTGTTTTCCACAATTGCTGCTGTGATCCTAATCTTGGAGCCAGCTTCCGCATCAGTAGAGATATTTTCTTCATTCATTTAGTATTTGCCTGTACATAACAAGAAAAAAGTTATACAAAATAAGAAGGTTTAATTATTTTCATCCATTTTAGTTTAGAACATGAAATTTGCACACAACCTGGGATGAATTCCAATGTACTGATCTCCATTTGGGATCCATTCTGATGTTATAATCTGCAAGTAGACATTTTCCCCACATTATTTCAGATTTACTTAGTGGCCTATCTATCTATCTATCTATCTATCTCCACGAAGCTGAGTGCCTGCAAAGTCTTCTGTGAATTTTATTGTTATTCAAGGTTTAAGATGATGATCCCTGCATTTTGTCACTTTCTGAGTATTTACTATGTGTAGAAAACATAGCAATTCATTTGGAAGTGTTATCCCTTTTTAAAATGGTTTAATTATATCTGCTTCCTGCCAAACAAATTATAACCCTTAGCATTTTAAAAGCCTTTGACATAATAAAAATTTTGTTTGATGAGTGAGGGGGACACACTTTTCATTCCTAAAATGTCATGTTTATATAATTACCAGAAAGAAAATTGAGTGTGCTAAAACAGATTTGAAAATAGAGTGTTTGTTCATCATATAGCTATATTTATCTATCTCTGTATGTGCCTCAAATATCTATAAAGCCGATCTGGGTGGGTCAGTGTATGTCTCTCAGAAGTGTTGTTAGCCTACCTCAGCAGAAAGCAGCAGCACATCTCACACTGAATTGCCCAGGAACATATTCCAGTAAACCTAGCCATTGCTTAAATCAGCTGGATTTTGGCTAGACATGAGGAATACCCACACTACTCCTATCAATGGGACTTAGTGGTAACTTACTTTACTGCCTAACCAGCATAAACTAGTTTTCATGGCTGTGTTTCCCAGGATCATGACTGTAGTCTTTTATATTTTATCTCCTTGACCTTAACTATTTTCCAGTGTATGGTATAGTGATTATGTTCTTTTGTCAAGAGATAATATCAAAGATTTAAGTGTGTATACAATAATGTAAGAAATCAATGTGATCCTTTAAGAAAGTTGACTTTAATGTTTGTCAATGAGGAACTTGAGAAAGTTTTTGCAGAGTGATTCACAGCTGTCACAGATGATTAATATATAAAATTCTGGAAGATTAGTGAAGGAATCGTGGAAAACACTTGAAGATGTCTATCAGGATTAAGCTATCCGTCATGTTTAGCAAATGATAATACACACCAGAGGGAAAATATGTAGATCCTGAGAAATTGACAGCTCTTGCCTAAGGATTTATGGGTTGTTTCAAGGCAGTGGATAGGAATGTCATGGTTTTCCCTCCAGAAAGTCTAATAAATAATTTTCTTTTAAGTATTGGAAGTACAAATTCTTTAGTCACCTTTCACTGTTGAAAAATCCAGAGTAATTATTTTGATGCTAATTACATTCATCTGATTTTTTTTCTTTTGATCTGTAAAATGAGCTTAGAATTTACCTTGCCATTGACAGTTCAGTCTCTTAATTGGCTCCGTACTTGTAAGGACAGACTAATTCAAAGAATATTTAAAGTGAGAATATAATATTGCTGTGTTGTCTTAAGTTGATAACTCTCTCTGTTCTTTGGAAATCTTGGAAGTGATGTGATGCTGTCTAACATAGCTTTCCATGCTGCTTCCATTGTCTACTAATAGACAATGTCTACTCCATGAAGAAGCTAATATGTTTCAAGCACTGGAGTACAACCAGGGTTCAAATTCCAGATCAACCATTAAACCCATCAGTGACCTTGGGAAAGTCATTGTCTCTCAGTCTCAAGAAAGCAATGGCAAACCTCTTTCTTGCCAAGAAAACTGTGTGCAAAGTTGCCTTAGAGCATGTCTGCACAACCTGTGGCCCTCCAGGTGTTTAGGGCTCCAGTTCCCAGAAGCCTTAGCCAGCTTGTCCAATGGTGAGGAATTATGGGAGCTGAAGTCCAAAACACCTGGAGGGCTACAGCTGGTTCAGGCCATTTTTAGTCACCATTGGTTGGAAATGTCTTGAAGGCACACAACAACAGTAAACGTTTCTGCACAAAGTTCTTTCACTGCCCCTTATGATATGCTGGAGGCTTCAGAAAAGTCTAAGGGAGTCTCCAAATTTAACATCACCACTGTAGAGCTCTTCCTTTCTCTCTCTATATATATATATTTTAGTGCCTTTCTTATTGACACATCTTTGTTGTTGTTGTTCATTCATTCATTCGTTTCCAACTCTTCATGACCTCATGGACCAGCCCAGGCCAGAGCTCCCTGTCGGCCGTCACCACCCCCAGCTCCTTCAAGATCAATGTAGTCACTTCAAGGATGCCATCCATCCATCTTGCCCTTGGTCAGCCCCTCCTCCTTTTTCCTTCAATTTTCCCCAGCATCATTGTCTTTTCTAAGCTTTTCTTTCTTCTCATGATGTGGCCAAAGTACTTCATCTTTGCCTCTAATATTGACACATCTTAACTTCATTCATTTGCTTTTTCTCCTGCATGGGACTCATGTTTGTGGGAATAACATATAGCAACATTGTTTTTATTTCATTTTAGTAGCTATTTCCCCCATTCAATGATTACTAAAATACATAGAGGGAGCAATTTAATGCCACATTTGATGAGGAAAATGTAATCTGTGTCTCCAAAGTGTTGGAAATGTGATACATTCATTTTGTCATTTTTGTAGGCATCCTTTCAGCAATGGTCACAGTTGATCCTCTGATAGGAAGGCCATAATATTCGCTGCCCTCAGTCCATATGTGAGCCGGGGGGGGGGGGGGATAAAAAAGTAAGTACAATGCAATACAAAACTTTATTATGGTCACTGAGCAGCACAAAAAAGTAAGAAAATAAATAATAAATGTTTTATCAAAAGGGGAGTGTCAGGGCAGTATGCATTCTGAAAGCTAGCTCAAGTAAAAGTGGGCTTTCATTGACTGTATGCATAGACCTCATTCATTCACTTTTGCTAGACCTCTATGGTCAACCTACCAGTGTTTCATTGTGGCCTAGATTAATGGTCAGGATTAGTGCACCAAGGTGTAAAATTAAAGATCACCTGAAATCAGTTTTCAATTGCAATTTCTTTCTGGAATGCCTTCTTAATCATATTAATGACCACACATTCTTTGTGTTAAAATTTCCCTAGCATTAGTGGAGTCTAGGGGCTTAAATCCTTCTGAGCCAAGGACCTAAAGTTTAATCATTCTTAGTATGCAAAGCCTTGTTTTCAAATATTTTGCTCTCAGAATAACACAGTTAAATGTAAGACCAGGAATTCAGATGTTATCATAAACACATCAATGTGGTTAAATTAAAGATTATAGTTTGTCTTGCACCATTTCATCATTGATTGATGAATTGAGTGGATAATTATACCATATTTCTATCAAAATTAGTCTTATTATCTAACACTAAAGCTGAATAAAATGAATACAATTAAAATGTTAAAGATTCAAATATTAAACATTAAAATTATCATGCCACATGAAGATCCTCACTGTTTGCCCCTAGTAAAGTTTTTTTTTAGTTAGAGGAATTCATATTTTATGTACAATTTCAGGAGGGTCAGTCTAGAGAAGCTAGACAGGTAGAAACCTCTGTTGCCCTACCCCTTTAAGAATCCCCTCAGGGGTGGAGCCTCAGGCAAGGTACTTCTGATTCTTGGAAGAGTCAGTCTTTTTTGTGACTGGAAAATGAAGGAGGAGGGCTGGAGGGTCTACAAAATAGCACATTCAGTCTGAGTTAAATGTTAAGACCATCTTAGAGACAGTTGAACACCATATAAGAAAAAGACAATAAGAAGAAATAAGCATTCAAGAGCCTCAGTTCAGGCAGAACTGTATCTCTCAAAGATTTTATGACTCCTCATAAAGACTTTGTAGTGAGAATCAGGAGGAGAGGAAGTCTAAAATTCTTGTCAGTTAATAAATTCCTGTTTGATTCAATTACATAGTCTCCAATCTGTTCCCTGCACAGCCAGTTCACCTTCCAAGTAGTTAAGATAGCGTGGGGGCAGAACAAAAATACAATTTAAAACACACGGATAGAATAAAGTATAGCACTCACCAAATTTTAACAAGCAAAAAAACAAACAAATACAGAACACAAACAAAACAGGGAAAATCCAGATCTTTGCAGATATTTTTTTAACTTGAGTGTGAAACGCATTAAAAGGTTTACTCTGTGTTAATCTGAATCCTCTGGGTGTTTCGTTTGGACACACCAAACTACTGCAACATCTATGTGGCATTTTCTGGCAGTCAGATGGGCCCATATGTTTAAGACTTGTGTTTTAATATTGCCTACTTTTTGCAAGAGAGTTTATGTTCTTTCATAATTCACTGCAGAATTTCTTACTTTGTTATCTTCTTCTATTTCATTAGCTCTTCGGTGTCCCTATTGATTTATCTTCTGGCATCACCCTTGAGTTTAAGACCACAGGACTCCCATGGCCTTGAGACTATTTTTCCAGAAACTTACACAATGTTCAAGTAGAAGCCCAGTTACAGAAGTCATTCTGTAACTATGGCTCTGTCTGGGTGAAACTCACACCCGCTTCTCTAAGCATTTCATTTTCTATCAAGTGGCATTTCTCAGGATCCTAACACTGGAGGAAGCTTTTCATTCTTTGGGCACTATTCTAACTACTTTGCAGCACCCACCAATTTTGTCTGTCCAAAAGATCGCCTGGAAAGAGAACATCTATTTTTCTGGCTCTGTAGTAACATGAGATTCAGCCAATAATGAGTTGTTTGATTTATCAGCAATGTTTATACTTTTTTCGTCAGAACCAACTTGGCAAAGAATAAACCATTAGGATTTAGAAATATTCTATACAAGCTGAGAAATCAAGGGTTGATCACGGTTTTAAAAATTGTTCTCTGAGGGGCTGGCAGATTTTTTGGTATTCTTATCTAAGCAATTTCAGCAGATTATTATTTAACTGATGGCTCTGGATTAGTGGATCCATCTGGAATGTTTTTGGGTCACTGTTACAAAAACAGAAAAAAAATACACTCAATTGTTTAACTGTCTGGAATGGTATCCCAATTACAGGCATGAAAGAAATCTGAATGGAATCTATTTGATATAGTTATGGTAACAGAAGCTATGTATGATTTAATAAACAAACAGAGATTTATCAGTCAGCATAACATACTTCCATAAATATTTCCATATAACAGAGTTTCTCACATTGTGTTCCTCCATATGTTTTGGACTTCAGTTCCCAGAATTCCTAACAGCTGGTAAGTTGGCTAGGATTTCTGGGTGCCAAAGTCCAAAACATTTGGAGGAGCACAGTTTGAGAAACACTGTTGTAGATTACAGACGGAAAGAAGTAGTATTCTTTAGTGCATGAGAGTTGCATCAGAAGTATCATAGGGAAAAGTTCTAATCTGAGTAGAGTCTCCATGTGTGTGTACATGTTTCTTGTTTCTATTTACCACGGTCTGCCGTTTTGTTCCCACATTCAACTACTTCATTTTTGGTGAAACATATTCCTTCAAGTACTGCCCTGGGAAATGCATGGTGATATCGAATCTAGGCCACAATAATTTGAGGATTCTGCTCGGCAAGGAATGTTAGCAATTAATTAAGTTTCCAGATTAGAATTAACTAACCAAAGGCATCTGAAGACATACGACAGAGGCAGATTTATTCATCCATAGCCACAGGAAGGAGACCTGTGGACTCACGCCCAAGAGACAAGTCTGCCCACATGTGCTCCTGCAAGGAGCTAAATAGAGTCTGTTTCATTGTTAGAGCCGCTGCAAACTAGGCTCCTGCGGGAGCAAACCTTGCGAGCACGTCCTTGACGTCATGAGGCTGCGCCTCTCTCTCCACCCCTTTCTCCGCCCCTTTCTCCGTGCTAGAGAAGAAAACCACTGGTTTTTCCTTTGCTAGGGCAGCATTGCCAGCGTTCTCTCTCAGTTGAATTCTGCCAGCTGAGAGAGTACGCTGGCAATGCTGCCCTAGCAAAGGAAAAACCACACTGGCACGGAGAAAGGGGCGGAGAAAGGGGTGGGGTGAGAGGCGGAGTCTCATGACATCAGGGACATGCTGGCAAGGTTTGCTCCCGCAGGAGCCTAGTTTGCGACAGGTCTTACAGTTTGAATCCCCCCTCCCTGGCTCAGGATTGACTGAGTCTTTGTCACTGTGTCTATAGCACTAGTTCACTTCAGTCTTCCTGGACCTTAGTACTAGAGTTCTTAACAAAGGAACTGCAAAGGAAGACTGGAAAAAGAAACAGCAGAATTGGAACATGTCCACTAATTCCAGTCTGTTAACAGTGAGTTGAACAAAGGTAATGGTTTCCCAGAACACTACACATATTCTAAGACTAGTTATCACTCCAGACTGGAAGCTGTCTTGGTCAGTTTATCAAATCACCTTTCTGGTTTCCAGCAGCATTACGCCTTATGAATGATGATTCATGTTTTTCTGCTAACCGTGACTTAAGGCAACATATTCCCTCCTGCTTTTATCCCACAATGACTATCACTAAACCTTAGTCACTTCATCACTGTTTCACTTAAACTGGGATTTAGTCAATGAAATCTTATGCTACCAACTTCTTTCTCTATGTCTCTCTGGTGCTGCAAGGTCCCTTTGCATAATGAAAATTCATCCAAGAATTTGAAAAAAAATCTTTCTTTGGAAATTTGTAGTCGAAAGTAGTAGTTGAAATTATCTGGTGGAGCAGATAAAGGTATGCATCAAGCCAGATGACACTGTAGGATCAATGAGAGGAACTGAGGGTGGTTCATATGTGCCTAGTTTGAATTGCTATTACATGAACAGGGTGCTAGAGGAAAGAAAATGCAATCTATAAGTGCTACATTGAAATACTTGCTGTGCAACACTGAGGAGATATTTGTTAAAAGCAGTCTCAAGACATTTTGAACAGTTAACAGGAGAATGTATTGTCAAAGGCTTTCATGGCCAGAATCACTAGGTTGTTGTGAGTTTTCTGGGCAAACAGTATTTAAAACTCTAAAATCATTACAGTAAATAAAGAACAACACTCAAAAACAGAGGAATTCCAGACAAGAAACAATCAGGTTCAGCTAATCACCTCCTAACAAAGGATTACCCCATGCAGTAAGAAGCCAGACCTTGAAACTGCTAGGCCATTGAATGCTAATCAAGGTGGCCAATTTAAACATCACACCTACCTCGAACAGACAAGTGTTTTTTCTCCCACCCTGGACATTTCGCAGATATATAAACCCCATTTTCCTAATTTCCAGCAGACCTCACAACCTCTGAGGATGCCTGACATAGATGCAGGCAAAACATCAGGAGAGAATGCTTCTGGAACATAGCCATACAGCCCAGAAAACTCACAACAACCCAGTTAACAGAAGAGTCGGCTTAATCTTTTTCCTAGTTCTATTTTAAGAAACTGTTTTATATTTGTAAACATTCATGCAATAGGAGATGATGATTTCAAGCACAGAAATTATCAGTGAAGGAAGAGCTTGATGTTTCCTTTTTCTGCCCCCCTCAGACATCTTCCAATGTCATCTTCATTAATAACATTGATAGGCACACACTTCTATCTAGTCCAGTGCTGTACCAGAGTCCAGAATGCATCTAGAGCTGTTAATATTAACATTAATATTGTTCCCTCAAATACGCTTGTCGACTTATCACCATTCCATGAATTCCATAGGGTTTTGTAGGCAAGGATTATTCAGCAATGTTTTTGCCAGTTCTTTCATTTGAAATATAGTCCTCAATAACTGATATTCATTAGTAGGCACCCATCCAAGTACTAACCAAGACTGACCCTGATTATCTTCCATATCAGATGAGATCAGGTGACTTTAGAGTGTTTAGGCACATACAAATATGCCATTAACCAATTGTACAGTTTTAGTGGAAATTATAGCATTTCATTAATCATGTTCAAATAGTATATTTAAACATGAGAAAGCTATTAAAATAATTAAAAACAGCAAAATAAATGGCTATAAATCACCTCAAAAGTAATCTGCTAAAGTTGCATGAATTGTTTATCATTACTCAAACCATTAATGTTTTTGTCATTGTGATGATTAAAATTAACAACTCTTAAAGGTATTTTTAAAATAGTTTTTTCTCTTAACTTCCTAGCTCTGTCTGTAACATTTAGTTTATGCCCCAAGGAAACACATCTCTTAGATCAGAAATGAGGCTGAGAACCTCTGGGCATGTTTGCACCAGCATTAGCAAGTATTGATACCTTTACAAATGTGCTTCTTCTGTAATCCAGGTAAGTAAAGCCTGATGAGAAATCATTCTTAGGAATCTTACTTCATCATGGACAGTGGACGTATCCTCCATCTAGAAAAACAACCAGTTGATTTAGACAAGTGAGAACAGGCTGTATGGCACAACCTGTTAGAGGGAAATGGCTGGGGAACTTCAGAGTAAATGTTGAGAGACTGTGTCTAATAATCATATGGCTGGCACTAATAGAATCATTGCCTTGGCTCTTGCATAAGAAGAAAGGTTGGTTTACATCAAATCAAATTAATCAATCAGTCAGACAATCAAAATAAATATATATCAATTCAGGCAAGGTTTGTTAGCTTCTGTTCTTTCATAAAGTAGGAAGAAGTAACTTGTTCACACACTCACACACATATATGAGATGCACTTTATTTCAGAAAACAATCACAACATTTATTACAAGGAAATCAACAACAACAATAACATGGTAGCCCATCAATTTAAGTATCAGTCTGGAGCGTTTACTTATTTATATGGAATATTGATTTTACAACAAATTCGCACTATTTATTACAAACTAAACTTGCTCAAATATTACTACTGCTACTATATTTGCAAGACCAAGAACATCAATAATAATGTGATAACCCATCAATAAAAGAAGTTTGAAATATTGTGTCCTTGATGAAACCGGCATTTTGTAAAATTCATGTAAAGAACAAATGGAATTGTCGACCCACATTCATTTATGAGAACTTAAATCAGTGTATTTTCTATTAGAATAAGCAGCATAAACAATACATACCCAAAAATGCGTTTTTATTACTATCTATAATTATAAGCCTGTGGTATATGTTCCTGTTCCTCTGTATTTTCTCTCATTGCCTAATAAACTGGAGAAAACTGGCAGCGAATTTCAAATGGCAGGGTGTGCTGTGATTTTAACGTGATACTCCAGATTTTATTTCATGCAATGTAAATGCTGATTAAGACATGCCATTGTCTGTCGTCTTCAACATCTGCCTTGCTGTGATTGGTGATATGCTGATTAATACTTTTTGAGCTGGTTTTAGAAGATCAAAGGGTTAATACCCAATTTCTCCCCCGCTTCACTTCTTCCCTCTCCCTTTTGCTCTCCCAACTCCATGTTCTTTGATTTGTGTGTCTTTCCTTCATTCGCAGCTGTGGACATGGATGGAAGACCTGCAGAAGGAGCTCTTGGAAGATGTCTGTGCTGACTCCGTGGACGCGGTTCAAGAGCTTATTAAGCAGTTCCAGCAGCAGCAAACTGCAACCCTTGATGCCACCCTCAATGTAATCAAGGAAGGTGAAGACCTCATCCAGCAGCTCAGGTACAGTTATTTCATGGCACCAGGAGCACAGTTGAGCAAAGTGGCACGACCGTATTTAATGGGAGAGGTTATTATTGCATGTTTATCTTATTTTGCACATTCCAAAATATTTTGTTTTATTGAAACTGCAAAGAATGATTTGTAGAAACTGCTAAAAATAGTTTTAAATAACTTTGAGGCACCATTTGTATTGGATGTGAATCTAAATGGGAATGATTAAGTAATTAGAGTGTAAATATTTTTGAAGTGGATATATACTGCCTACACTTAAACAGAGGCCCAGTGATTTCTCTCCTTACTTCTACTTAGTAGTGTCTGCCAACCACTAAATAAAATTTGGTTTCATATAATTCTGAATACAATTTTTACTACCTTGAGTAAATTTCCTTTTGCAAGTTCCGTAAGGCATTAAGAATATTAATATCTTCATTTAGTGCCAGCTACTTGTAATTGCACTTTCATCATGAATTCAAAAACATAGTTTGATATAATTTAGTGTTTACTTCATTTTGACAGCAACTAAGATGTAGCAGTCTTTCCAAAGACTGCTCTCAACTAACTTTAGCTTTATGCAGACTTGGAAAGATTATTGAAGAAAGTCAAAGTGAGAAGGCAGGCTTACAGTTGAAGATTAAGAAAAAAAAATAGTGACCACAGATGATTTTCATAACCTTAAAGTAGACGATGAAGACAGTTCAAAAGTTTCCGTGGTTTGATTCAATCATTAATTGGAATGGAAGTGCAGTCAAGAAATTAGAAGTCTAGGACTTGGAAGGGCAGCTGTGAAGGAACTTGAAGTTTAAGTTATATCACTGAATGCTAAAGTTAGGATAATTTATGCCACCATATTTCCTACAACTATATATGGTTGTGAAAGCTAGACAGAGAAGAAAGCTGATGGGAAGAAAAATCAACTCAGCTACTTTCAGATGTTCTAAATTGCCAGCTTAATGAGGGAGAAATGAGGCACATCCCTTGCTCCATCTCCAGTCACCATCTTGATTGCCCCCCCCCCCCCCCCACGTAGGAGGAAAATTGTTTGCAGGGAAAAGCCTGTTTTATGAATGAGTTATTGTCTTGTTTTTGAGGTTATAAACTACATAGATATCCTAAAGATCTTCCAGTCCAGAAATGGTGGTGGAGCTAACATGCGTGTTGCCATCTCCCCACCCCAAATGATATGTGAGGGAACTTAGAATATGAAAACGGGTTTCTGTCATCCGGTCTAATAAAATAGCATTTGTAATTTAGTCTTTCCCCCTTAAATTTAGTAACTTAATTTAAATAATGTTATCAGAATTATCCCAGGACCCATCTTACAACTTTTGAAAAAATGAATATATCAACCTTTTTTTACAGTCCAGTCACTTTGTATGGACAACAGAGCACACAGTGAGACTGAGCAGTGGATTACCACCTAATAGTTTTCAGTTCATCTTCAGTACTTTCATTTTTTTTCTTTACAGTAATCCTAGCTTCCAGTATTTGCTCTAAAATCCATTTTTGATGTCATTGAAGCTATACTATCTAATTCAAAAACAGGATTTATTACTTTAGGTTGTAGAAAACATATTTGATTCTGATGCTCTACAAAAGATTAAGATCCATTTGACAACTTTAGGTAGCTACCCAGACACTCGTTTAATGTTAAAGATGAGGCAGTAAAGCAGAAAAGTTGCAATACAGGAATTCAGGTTTCCTCTGAGCTTATTTTGCTCTCTAATTGCTCTTTCCTGTCAGTAGCAATGCTTCAGCTATCATTGTAAAACAAACACAGGACATCCATGTTGGATGTAACAGCAAACAGGGAAGCTGCCAAGTGCTTCTTAAAATCCATAGTAGTTTTCTACGATTGCAGAACAGTTAGACAGTCCTCTTCTTACTTAATTCAGAACTGGCTTGTTAATGTATATATATATATTCTTATTTTAAAAAAAGGTATTGGAATAGTAATCTAACTCAGTCTGATTTTAAATACTTTTTTTGAAATGAGACCTAGAGATTCCTTGAGACAACAGTTTAAATTAAATCCATGCATAATGAAATTCACATAAGTCAGAACTGCAAATGTGGAGGGATGACTTGCGGTTGTCATGTACATTTACTGATTTATTTAGAGCATTTGTATCCCGTCCTTCTCGACCCTCGAAGGGGGACTCAGGACGGCTTACCTTTGGTAGTCATTATATGCTGATAAACAGTTAGAGCACAAAATAAACATAAACAGGTCAACAGCAATAAAAATACATTAAAAAAGCAATAAAAATACATTTTAAAAATATTGGCCCTTAAAATATTAACACAACCAAGTCTGAGTCCGCAAATCCAAATCATAGTCCAGAGTTCCAGTCCAAGGTCTCTTAATTGACAATTCTCACGAGTCATTACTGTTGTTGCTCAGCCAGCTACCTGAATGCTTGGTCCCAAAGCCAAGACTTGAGTTTCTTCTTGAAGAAGAGGAGAGAAGGAGTCACCCTGATTTCACTGGGCTGTGCATTCCAGAGAAGGGGAGCCACCACCAAGAAGGCCCTATCTTTCATCCTCACCAATCGCGCTTTTGAAGGTGGTGGAATCGAGAGCAGAGCCTCCCCAAATGATTGTAAACTCTGCGGGGGTCATAGAGGGAGATAAATTCGGACAAGTAAACTGGGCTAGAACCGTATAGGGCTTTATAGGTCAAGACCAGCACTTTGAATTGTGCTCAGAAGTGGACCGGCAGGTATAAAGTGGATACTTGCATGTATCATAGTATTTTGAACATTGTGCTTGTACAAAGCAGTCCTGAAGTAGACAATTCTGACGTTGTGTGAGTGCAAGCAGAGAACTGAAATTTCTTGAATGAAACTTAAGAAGGATTGCTAGTAAGGGTCTTCAAGAAATTGGTACACTTAGCTTCTCTTTTCTTTTAGGGGTAAAAATCTTGTTAGATATGTAAGGATGCATACAAATCAGGAAGAGCAGGCAGTCAGCAGCTGAAAGAGGTGAATTCTGGATACAGCATCCATCGTCCTTTGAGTTGTTCCGCTGTTTGTATTACTGAGAATGTTTAATTATTTTCCCTTCCCTTTCACAACACTGGGTTGTAATCTTCCATCTTTGACTTTACCACAGGGATTCAGCAGTCTCCAACAATAAAACACCGCACAATAGCTCCATCAGCCATATAGAATCGGTCCTCCAGCAGCTTGATGAAGCCCAAGTACAGATGGAAGAACTCTTCCATGAAAGGAAAATTAAGCTAGACATTTTTCTTCAGCTCCGGATTTTTGAACAGTACACCATTGAGGTAATTAACTATACTCTTTAAAAGGGAAGAACCTTTTGCACAATGGGAGTTAGCACAATAAAATTGGGTTTAAAAATAAAAAATATTCCACAAAACTGAATTGTAGTAAAATGCCCGCAAGTAAGAATATAGTAGACTCTCAGTTAACATGCACCCTTGGACATTGGTACATATTGGATGTAGTTTCTTGTTGCTTGAGAGTTACTATTTAAAATGACATAATACTATATCCCATGCTATACTATACCATAAACTCTGTATTGACTTGATATCAATATTGAAATACAGTAATTAAAAGCAAATAAAGACAAACTTAGCTTACTGAAACACAGGGTTACTGTTTTACTGTATTATAAAAACTGTTTTTGTATTTAAAGCTAAATTTCGTTGTTATTATTTCTTCATTGTTTGCTGGTTTACTTGAGAGTTCTGGTTGCTTTAGTTCCAGTTCACTGATAGTCTACTATTACTACAGTAATATTAAACAGGATGTTAGGATGTGATGGGTGACAGCTGCGTGCATAATTGGTTTTGTATTTGGAAACAAAATACATTATAACACTTACAAAATGCTGACTATCACTTTTGGTAATTTTTGCAGTCAGATTAGAGCCTTTTTCCTTCAGTTATTAATTATATACTGTACAGGCAGTTCCTAAGTTACAAAAAAGATAGGTTCTGTAGGTTGGTTCTTCAGGTGAATTTGTATGTAAAGTCGAAACAGGTACATTTCTTTAGTGTAACTCTGGTGCAAGTCCTGGCTGGAAAGGTCTTGAATTTTGCAAGGAGTATTGCATGTTGGCTAATTAGAAAACATAGCCAAGTAAAATGTATGTGGGCTGTAAATTCCAAATAGAAAACAAATGCACACCTGCTCATGACTAAATGGCTACTGCTAATAGAGACGTAAGCCACCCAATTTACAGTAAATTCAATGGATTTTGTTAAGTGACCCCGCTTGTTCCAGTGGACATTATATACCTCTTCACCTCAGTAGAATTGGAAGAGGGTGATCTTTCTTCTCTATTCCAGCCTCGTGGACACCAAAACTTTATCTTTGAGGTTCTGTGGTCAGTAGTGGAAAGGGGGAGATGAGACATTTCCGTTGCACTGATGCTACGACTCCAATGCAACACTAGATTTACCTTGTGACAGGGCCACTGAAAGTGTTCCACATTGCTCCACTTCACCATGTTTCGTGGGGAAACTGCTATCCCATGCCCCGCATCGGCAGGCTCCTCCAGCAGCTGATCCAATGGGGGCAAGCGTGGTGCATGTGGCTTCTCCCCATTAAAGTCAATGGCAACATAGGAAGCCTCATGTGTTGCCATGGCAGAGGCATGCCAGTTCCGCCCTCCTTCATCCATGGAGCTGGCACGACGTCTGATGGGAGCTTGCTGGCTACATGGGTGACCAGGGTTAGATCGGTGTATGCCACCAATTTTAGTCCCATATGATGGGGCCATGGAACATCCAATGTGTTCATTTTCTCCAGTGACAAAGCAGGGGCATGTATACTCATATCCTAAATAAATCATACCAATATGCAAAATAGGTCCTTTACGTACTACAAGATCTAATTAAATTTTCCTTATACATTTCTGGTAAGTTATCAAAGCATTTCCATTATTCCATAGTGACAAAATTAACTCTGAAAATGAAGCAATCTTTCAGGTCAGCATTTATTAAACACATGTATGTGGAGAAGTACTTCAAGAGAAGGAGTCCTAACCATCAGACCATAGCATTCTCTTTTTGTAAACTTAACACTGAAGCCTCAAGAGTTTCCCAATAAATATACTTTTATACCACTCATGTTACTGAAAGAAATATTTGCATACCTACTAATGCCCTCAACCTTTCTCCCATAGCAACAAGCTTTGTCCAGGAGGGAACTTTACATAGAAACCACGGATAATAGCAAACCTTATTGAAATGAAGGACCACTAGCCAAAAATGCCATAGGGTCACACTCGAAAACCTAGAGAATGTCTAAAGGTAAAGGTAGTCCCGTGACATTAAGTCCAGTCATGTCTGACTCTGGGGTGTGGTGCTCATCTCCATTTCCAAGCCGAAGAGCCAGCGTTGTCCATAGGCATCTCCAAGGTCATGTGGCCGGCATGACTGCATGGAGCGCCGTTATCTTCCTGCCAGAGCGGTACCTATTGATCTACTCACATTTGCATGTTTTCGAACTGCTAGGTTGGCAGAAGCTAGGGCTGACAGCGGAAGCTCACGCCGCTCCCCGGAATCGAACCTGTGACCTTTTGATCAACAAGCTCAGCAGCTCAGTGCTTTAACCCACTGCGCCACCGGGGGCTCCAGAGAATGTCTAGAGAGGACATATTTTGTTGGACATGGATACCAGTCCCACAGATATGAGGGTCATACTGTATTCTTTAATTTCTGCCCACAGTAACATTTGCAGAGTTTGCAGAATGCATGTTTCCTGTTTGAAAGAAGACATTGACAGTAGATTCCTCAGTCTAAAGAGATGAAAACATCACCAAAGTCTAGCTACGATGGCCTACTTATGGTCTGGTCACAGCTCCTTTTTCTAAGCTATTGATTTCTCAAAATTGAAAATCACTTTCTGAGTAGTTACATATTTTGATCCACTGATTTCCATGCACTATTTCAATTCCATTTGTCTGTTTAAAAATAGTTTTAGTAACAAATTCATATATTACAAATCAAACATTAAGAAAAGGAATTAAAACAATAGTATCAAGCATGTTGAAGCATAATCACAGCAACTAAAGTCACCTAAAATCCTCTTGGGAGAAACTGTTATTTTATTGACTGCGAAAAGTGAGAAAAGATAGGGTCACAAGCACATATTTATATTTCACACACTCTCTCTCACACACACACACATATAGTACTTATCTGGGGGACTGTAGGGCTTCACTGCATGCAACCAAACCTCTATGGAATAAGGACTACCCCCATTCCCTTCCCTTTATAGAAATGCTCCTCTTCAGTCTTTGTGTGATTATCAGAACAGCTGTTCTTCCTATAATTGATTTAATTCAATGTTTGAAATGTGAAACATCTAGGGAATCTAAAACACTTAATTTTTCATTGACATTGAAACTCCTACTTGATTTTTGATGTGAACAGATTTTGAGTGGGCACAGGGTGCTGTGTTTCATGTTGCCTTTGCAGAACTCAGTGTTTCCCAATCCGGATGTCTGTCAGCACTCTGATTTGTCTTTGTATCAAGCCATTGCTAAGGGGAAGAGGGATTTTTACATCAATACAAAATGTGACGTGGCACACATCATTGTAAGACTTTGAATTTTACACCTAGACCTCAGGCACTACACCCTCAATTCAGAAGGATGAGAAAGTTGTGACAGTAAATGAAATTTTCATAAACTCAACTTCCTCTTGAAAATCTGGCACTGTGAATGCCTTTGATCTGCACCATTTTTCTGGCTTCTAGAGTACTGGAAAAAGGTTACAATCTCAATATTTTGCATAATGCTTTTCTTTTCTCTCCCTCCTTTCCCTTTTGGTATTTTAATATTTTTTCCTGAATGTACCAAAATACGACTTTGCTCATTTTGAAGTGGTAATTCATGTGGCAGTGTGTGTGTACAGACAATACACATCCCCAGAATTTCTTGAAACTTGGGAGAAAATAAATTGTAAATGATAAACTTCCCTAATAGATGAATACTGCTTACCAGGGTTGAAGGACTACTGCTGTTTATTTTGTCTAGTACAAGTAAAAAAACAAAACAAAACAAAAAACAGTAGAGGTTTACCATTTTAGACCTCTAGTAAAACTCTGTGATGAGAGTCATCAAAACGGTACTTGTTTAAGCTTTGTTCCCAACTTCTTCTCTCTGAGTTCCCCAATTAACAGTTGTTCCCAAGGATCCAGAAAGTATCAGATTCCTTTACCAAAACCAGTGTTGATCTTTTTTAAAAACTATTCCCTTATTTTCCCTTTTCCTTTGCTATATCTATTTACTACTGAATTTGGGCCAGAAAGGCAGGTAGTTTATTTATTTATTTATTTATTTATTATTTACTACATTTATATACTGCTCTCTCTCTCACTCACCCTGAGGGGCCTCATAGTGGTGTACATCATGGCAAAATTCAATACCACCAATACACATACATATAAAATCACTACATAACATTAACTAAAATTGATAACATATAAATATGAATTAAAACATTAAAACACTATCCATAAAAACATCATCACATAAAACAGGATATTAACATTTCACCATTCCCATTGTTATCATTTAGCTGCTTCATTTAGGTGTTATACTACAATACTATCACTTGCAAAACGCCTGCATGCATAACCAAGTTTTAAGTTTCTTCTTGAACACCAGGAGGGAGGGGGCTCATCTAATCTCACTAGGGAGGGAATTCCAAAGTTGAGAGGCCACCACTGAGAAGGCCCTATTTCTCACTCCTGCCAATCGCAACTGTGAAGGTGGCGGGAAAGAGAGCAGGACCTCCCCGATCTTAACACTCAAACTGGTTTGTAAAGGGAGATACATTTGGACACGTAAGCTGGACTGGAACTGTTTAGGGCTTTATAGGCTAAAGCCAGCACTTTGAATTGTGCTCGGTAACAGACTGGCAGCCAGTGGAGCTGACTCAGCAAGGGGGTTGTATGTTCCCTGTGCGCTGCTCCAGTGAGGAAGCTGGCTGCTGCCCATTGGACTACTTGAAGCTTCTGAACAGTCTTCAAAGGCAACCCTAGAGTGCATTGCAGTGGTCTATTCGAGATGTAGTTCTTATCCAGTTCTAATGCACATCAGAAAATGTGTTTTCAATGGGTTTCTTTTGCATATATCAATTTACATGAAAGTGAATTCTGCTCTTGCATTATACATATTGACTGATTTTGTACATAGTCAGGACCCTATTGATGCAAAAAATGGTTGGGGGAGAAAGGTTAAAGAAATGGACATTTGACTTTCATGCAGAGTTAAAGAAGGCCAATGTCTGTTCACAAGAATATTGACTCTCCTTAAAGGTGTGCTGATTTGTGCTTTTAAAACAGTAAAAATGCCTGTACAGATAAGAGAAATAGCATGCAGTGAACAGACAATAAAGTCTGAAGAGAAACATCTCCCTGTCCCCTTCATTCGTTTTTTACACTTGAAACTCGGGGCAGCTTTGTCTGAGTAATCATAGCACTAGTCACTCATACAGAGGCTAATATTGTACTTTATATGTGCTGAATAGACTCTAATTTATTTGATTCCTTCAATTACATATAAGCTTCAGTTCAAGATGATCTTATCTCAAAGACTTAACTATATAGCTTAAACTTTATAGCTATTTAAAGAAATAAAATATGCAATAAAAATCTTGCATCTAAACCTCACTGGCTTATATGATTAGTTAAATTTATTGTTGCGATGACTTTGAGTTTTAAAGATTATTTTAAGTGTATGTCTTGTACTGTAATCTGTTTTTATCTTAGTCCACATTGTACTATTTTTTTAAAAAAACTTTTGTATTGTACCTTTTAAATTATAACCAAAGTATGGGATTGTTAGCTGTCTTGAGTCCGCACAAGGAGAAAGGCGGGCCATTTTTTTTTTTTTTTGTCATGTCAGGAGTGACTCCAGGTGTGAGAGAATTGGCCATCTGCAAGGACGTTGCCCAGGGGACGCCTGGATGATTTGATTTTTTTTTATCATCCTTGTGGGAGGCTTCTCTCATGTCCCCGCATGAGGAGCTAGAGCTGATAGAGGAAGCTCATCCGCCTCTCCCCGGATTCGAACCTGTGACCTGGCAGTCTTCAGTCCTGCTGGCACAGGGGTTTAACCCACTGCGCCACCGGGGGCGTATATGTAAAGATACTACTACTACTACTACTACTACTAATAATAATAATAATAATAATAATTGCTGTTGTTGTATCTTTTAAAGCAGTGATTCTCAACCTGTGGGCCCCCAGGTGTTATAATTCCCAGAAATCCCAGCTAGTTTACCGGCTGTTAGGATTGCTGGGAGTTGAAGGCCAAAACATCTGGGGGCCCACAGGTTGAGAACCACTGCTTTAAAGCTATCTCCAACTTAATGGCAGTTCTAAAGTGTACCTATCACTGGGTTTTCTTAGCAAGATTTGTTCAGCAAACTCTTTGCCTTTCTCTGAACCTAGATCTACACTACCATATAATCTAGTTTCTGAATCTAGATTATCTTCTTTGAACTGGGTTATATGAGTCTACTCAGCCAGATAATTCAGTTCAAATCAGATAATCTGTATTCAGATTATATGGCAATGTATATGAAGCCTAAGTAATTTGACTTGCCCAAGGTCAACCAGTGATGTTTCCATGGCTTAGCAGAGATTCAAACCCTAATTCCCAGAGCCATTGACCAGTGTTCAAAGCACTGCACCATGCTGACTCCTTAAGTTAAATTTATGCTATAGATTGTAACTGTAAAATAATTTTTAGATATTTTTTCTTGGTCACCAGAGTTTTGAGTGTTGCTTGTTTTCCCTGTGTTGTTTATCCTGTGTTGTTTGTTTTTCCTTTGAAGGTGACAGCTGAATTAGATGCCTGGAATGAGGACTTGCTAAGACAAATGAATGATTTCAATACTGAGGACTTGACTCTGGCAGAGCAACGTCTGCAGCGACACACAGAGAGGAAGTTGGCTATGAACAACATGACCTTTGAGGTCATCCAGCAAGGGCAAGATTTGCATCAATATATCATGGAAGTCCAAGCTTCAGGTTTGTGGAACAATACTCTGTGGCATATAAAACCTCAAATAAAAGGTTGTTTTTCTTTTGACAAAAATCAGTATAAAAATTGGATTCTCTGTCCACACTAATGATCTTTTCTAAGACAAGAGAGAAATATATGCAAGTATTCCAGATGTTCACAAAACAAATCATACCAGAAGACAATGAGGGCATAGCCAAGAGAAGAGGTTCAGCATTTCCATCCAGATAGGGTTACTACCTGATGAATTAATATGGGGGAAAATACTCATTTATTTTCATATCCAGTTGTTTCTTTCCTTTAAGTCTCAGGTTACCATGCTTTCACATCTATGAGAAAGATTCTCAAGGAGCTGAAAAAAAATCAAGTATCCCCCTTTTATGCCGTTGAGCCAATCAGCTATGGGGACAGACTCTCTGAATAACAATTTGCCGTATCAGCATACACAGAAAAACTAAAATGAGTATCTAAGAGTCAAATTCCATTAAAGATTTTTCTGACCTACTTTTTATATGACTTTTGCCTGAGATTACCTCAGCGAGCTTATGGAGTTGACATCTCCATCTAATCACACTGAAATCACAGTGGACATATAGAAGGAAATCCTACATATTTGAGGAATCTTTATGCACGCCCAGTTACTTAAGCTGCACAAAGTGCAAGGAAATTCAATAATGTGGCAAGGTAAAGCACTGACATCTTGGGATATGTGGTTTGGTAAACAGCTGAACTGAAAACCACATGGAAGTGAAAGTGCCTAATTCATTGGCTTTCCTGGCCCAAACAAAACAATGTTTTCCTTACCAAATAAGGTAGAATGATTCTTGAGCTTCACATTCAGAGCCTGGAAATCTAACCTCCCCTTTGGGAACAAGGTTCTTTCAAGATGTCAGGCATTGTACATTTGTTATAATTAGCTTGCACATAGTGTTGTATCCTCAGGACTTTTCCAGCATGAATGTCTTTGATCTGACTGCATTCACAATTTTCAATCACACACACGGCTGGTGTATTTCTGATTGCGGTAACTCCTCAGTGGCAATCAGGAAAAAGCCTAGGATATCAAAGGGCGGCCGTGATCCCCTGTGATGAATGATTTGCCCTTTTTGTTGTGTCACGTGTCACAGGGTAGCCGCTTTAAGACACATTTCTGCCATTCACGGGGACAAGGCAGAGCTATTTTACCTGTTTGTTTTAATTAACTGAAGGTGGGAAAGTAACTGCTAATTAATATTTTGATTTGATGGATTGGCCTACTCTAATGCAATTAGAATATTAAGTATTCTCTGAGTACAGGCTTTTCTAAATATCTTTCTAGGTTATCATGCAGTATTACCTTGTCTCTGTGAGACTGGTATTCAGAGTTTCATTTCTCCATGTCATCTCTAGGCATTTTTATAGGTCCTTCAGCACAATTCTATGTTATTCTGGGGTCAAATATCCCTTATTTCAATAGGGCTCACTGTTATCCATGATTTCACATAACCACAGAAAGTCTGTTACCCATATTTCTATAGCATCATACTTTCATACAGCTTGTATGTTCTATCGTATATTCTACAAAATCATTTCTTAGTAACAGGCCTGAATCCAATTTAATTGGTCAACAGTTTACTCTGCCACGCTCACTTTTTTGCTTGCTCTTGTCTCATGGCCAAGTACAGATCTGTTCTTGTAATATTTTTAACTCCCTTGTAGCACCTGCCTTTTCAGTGTTAACCCTTTTAACCCGTGGGAACCCAGACTAGGAAGCGGTGGCCTTTTAAGGGATGATTCATACATGGGTCTGCACAGTTCCATCATAGGCACGTTGTTTCTGGTGCCAAATGTTGCTTTATTTGAGAGAGAAATTTCTGAAGAATTTTACCCTACATGATACTGTGTGATGTAGTGTCACTGATTGCCATGGAACTATATAATAAACCACATTACAGCATCTGCCAGATTGCCTTCTCAGTACTTCGGACATCTGAATTAGTTTATTATGTAAATGTTAGGTGGTTTTGTATTAAATTTCAAAATTTTGATCACTTGTTGGCCACAGCACTTTCCTGTGTCATTCTTCGTAATCTTCATAGCATGAACTGTCTACTATTCTATCTGAGGACATTTATTTCATTGCAGGCATTGAACTAATCTGTGAAAAGGACATTGATCTAGCAACACAAGTGCAAGAGCTACTGGAATTCCTTCATGAGAAGCAGCATGAGCTGGAGCTCAATGCTGATCAGACACACAAGCGGTTGGAGCAGTGCCTTCAGCTCCGGCATCTTCAGGCAGAGGTCAAGCAGGTCTGTGTTTTTACTATCGCTCTCTGATTTTTTTGGAATGAAATGTTACACCTTGCTGCTACACATGGAGGCTGTTGAACTGCTTGTCTGCACTATGCAAAATCTGTCACACTCTAAGCTTGAATCAACTTCATATGGTCCTGGGTCTCAGAGTAAATGAAAAAAATTGAAGATTTCTCCTTGTGTGAAAGGTCTCTTACACATTAGTGTGGGCTCTGTTCATATTCCAAATAGAAGTGTCCTCCAAGATTTTAAAACAACATATCTTGCAAATGCTCCAGAAGGCCATGAGCTGGTGAGGGTAATTGAAGATGTTTTATTCAGGGGTCAAAGTAGCTGCTTTACTTTAGTTTAATTCCACTGTGTTTTAAGACACCATATGCACAAAACACATACAAAATGAAAAGGCCAGTTTATTCCTCTTTTTTGAATGATGATAAAGAAATCATGGGTATCCTCAATTGTTGACTTGATGCATTGGTGGATACTGATGAACAAAATAAAATATAACACAATTATTTTTTTTAAATGGTTCCTGTAGATACAAGCCTGAGATTGGTGTTATTACTATGTCAATAAAGCAATGCTCCACCTTGGGCAACTGTGGAGCAGAACAAACAACTCTGCATCTGTATGCTTGCCCACAATGCCCTGCTTCATGCACAGAGGAAGAATTTTTTGAAGCTACAAACAATGTGGTTGGCCATTTTTGGTCTAAAATTATTTAGCCACTTGTGCTTCCTTTATTTTATCAGTTTTATACTTATTTATGCAATGCTTTTGGCACAAAATAAATAAATAAAACTATGTCAATCCAACACTCCATCTGAAAAACCACATGTGTAGCTCAAGGGTACTCACTTCAGGTTGAAGCTTAGGATTTTAGAAACCAACATAAATGAGCCAACATAAAATGCTCAAGTTAATCTGCCTTTGTAGCAAGCACTTTTAGGGTAATTGATCTTCAAATGTTAAAGGTAAAGGTTAAGGTTGTCCCCTGATATTAAGTCCAGTCATGTCTGACTCTGGGGTGTGGTGCTCATCTCCATTTCTAAGCTGAAGAGCTGGCGTTGTCCATAGACACCTCCAAGGCCAAGTGGCTGGCATGACTACATGGAGTGCCATTACCGTTCTGCCGGAGCAGTACCTATTCATCTACTCATATTTGCATGTTTTCGAACTGCTAGGTTGGCAGAAGCTAGGGCTGACCGCGAAAGCTCACGCCGCTCCCCAGAATCGAACCTGTGACCTTTCGGTCAACAAGCTCTGTGCTTTAACCCACTGCGCCACCGGGGGCTCCGATGTTAAATAAATCAATCAAATGTTAAATAAATCAGCAAAGTAAGGTATATTTTTAGTACATGTTATGGATGTAGTTTCTATAAATGCTCAAGTTAATCTGCCTTTTTAAAAATAACATATCCAGAGCAAAAGACCCAGAGCTGTAGATTGCCTTGTTAATTATGTAAGATTGTCTTGACAATTGTGTAAGCTAATTGGATTTAATATCTACTACAGAAACTGTTATTATAAAAACCTCAACTTTCATTTTTAAAAAAGAAAAAACAAAACCTGGCTTCTGATCATCTTTTGATGTAGAATAGATTAATGTATGCCAACACACTAATTTATTCCAGTCTCACAAATGAAGTCTCATAAACTAGAAGAGGTTTGGAATGGGATAAAGGCTTGGATCTTTAGTGTTGTTCATAGTCCTTAGCATGCAGCAGCTTCTGCACCAATTCGCCATTGCTTGCATTTTGCATGGAGTGACATCTTCTCTTCTTCCACCCATTACCTTTTAACAGGGTTGACTGAAACTCTGCCTGGTTAAAGCTTTCTAATCCACATGCTTTCATGAACCAACCTTGAATCCATCACTTAACTTATAGAAGTGGCAGATAAACTGTCATTTCCAGTTTCATATAGTTTCTCCTCAGATAATACTATTACTAATAAAAAGATACATCTGCTGTCCAGTTTAAGGTAGCATAGGCTATACTGTTAGGGCAGTATAATTTAGAAGTGATGCTCAGCCTCATTACTATAGACACCTTGCTGATTTGATGCATAAAGTTCAGATAAATCTTACAAAATATTTGAAACAATTCAATTATTTTTAGAGGAAACACAAAGCTTGGTCAAGATATATAGCAGAATATGTTCTTTTCAATTGTGAGCAAAACCACTGTGGTGGAACAAGAATTCATTAACTGGGGGGTATTTCTTTTGTGAAATGTCAAAAGACCACAGCTGCTGTGAAGTTACAACTGTTTATGCAAATGTTAGTAACACTTGCATGGATATACAGACTAGGAACATGTTGCCAGTGGTAAAACCTTTTTTTTCCGGAATTAGACATTTGCTATACCTGAATCAAAAAGTAGAGAAGACATACTGTGTTTGTGCATTGCATTCTAATAGGCTGCTTTATTTGCATGCAATGAATGTCTAGGAAACTAACATCTTGTTCCTTACTTTTGTGATGTTACTTGGGAGTCCCCTTGGGGAGATGGATGGTATATAAAGGTTTTATTATTATTATTATTATTATTATTATTATTATTATTATCAAAAAGGTTTAGAATTTAATTCTGGAGATATTGCTGGCAGGAGGACAAAACAGTTTTTTTTTTTTTAAGATTATGGTGTGAGATGTCGTATTCCCTCAAATTGGAACATAAACTGGACAATAAATGAAATAACTGTAAATACAGCTCACACTGACTGCTGTATGGGCTAAATAATGTAGCGAATTGATCAAGAGTCAAGTATCAAAATGTTAGTTCAGTAGATCCAGTACATGGTAATGAAATGACGTGTGGGACTGCCCATTTGCCCAACTTTAACTCAGTATTTACTCTTACTCCCCATTACTCACCCATAATACTGTGTCACATCTTCAGTCAACTAACTTTCTCAGTGTTACACTATCATATGTTTTCTGAATGTTGCTTTCCATAAGAACTTCACGACTGAGATTTTCCTTTTACAAATGAATTTGATCACCATGCCAAATAGAGAAAGGAGAGCCAGACACTAAATTGTGTGTGTATGTTAATCCAGATGTTCCCATCTTAAATATCTTGGTGTCACCTTAGATCAAACACTAACATTTAGGAAACACTGTATGAACACCAAGCACAAAGCATGCAATAACATCCCGGGGAAACTTACTGCAGTGTATGGGGCGCAGACCCAAATTAATATGAACATCAGCTCTAGCTTTGTCTTACTCAACACCTAAGTATGCCTGCCTTGTTTGGCACAAGTCTGGCCTTGCAAAGCAGGTGAATATAGCACTGAACAAAACATGTAGAATAATCACAGATGTCTCAAACCTACACCTGTTGATAGACTATAAGCTATCTGGCATAACCCCCCCCCCTCCCCCACGCAATGTGTGATGGGAAGTTGTTGCTAACTGTGGGAGAAATAAGGTTGAACGCTGTGAAAGCCACCCACTGCATGGCTGTCCGCCTCCTACCAGCAGACTCAATCAAGGAAATGCTTCATGAGCACCACAACTCCTCTTAATGTTCCCCCAGCAACAACAAGTGTATCCCTCTGGCAGCTAAACCAAGAAATCCCAATGGGATGGCCCCCCATGAGGGTCTCCTTCCAGGGGCAAACCAAGAATGGGCAACTTGGAAGTCCCTGAACAGACTCAGAAGTGGAGTGGGCAGATCAAAAGACAACCTGGCAAAATGTTACTACCTAGAAGAATCCTCCACCTTGTGCGACTGTTGAGCAGCCAAACAACTCCGCATCTCTATGCTTGCCCACAGTGCCTTGCCTCATGCACAGAGGAAGAACAGTTTAAAGTTACAGACAATGCTGTCGCTGTTGGCCATTTTTGGTCTAAAATTATTTGGCCACTTGTGCTTCCTCTATTTTATCTGTTTTATATTTATTTATGCAAAGTTTTTGACACAAAATAAATAAATAAATACATCCAGAAAGATTCTAGATGGAGTAGTAATTATGTCCAGGCTTCCCTCTATAATCCATACTAATGGTGCTGATACATCATCGAAGAGAAAGTAAGATTCAAAGGAAAGGAGGCAGATGTACACTTGAAACTGACTATATCTACAATTGAGATGTTTAATGCTGGGAAAACAGGAACAGTGTTACCTGTAGGATCCTATGTTGAAAAGTATCTGCAAACTGTCCAGAAGCCCATGTGGAGCACATTAAAGACTTATGAAGTTCTGCCGTGTTTGCTTATGGCTGTAACTAATTTTGAATCTTCCTGTTCTTGATTTGATTTAGGAACTCTCCCAGTACATGATCTGCTCTGTAACATTTCCTACAAATTCCTTCATATTTTAAGAGAAGGCTATTGTTTTAATAGATGTGAATGAGTCATACTACTTCCATTGTGTTCTCTCACCATCTATATAATTTAAAGACAAAGCAAAGTGCCATTGCTTTAGGAGTGAACTTTCTGACTACTGCAAGAGAGATGTTAACAGCTGTGGTTCATTAGAGTTTCTGTCGCTTTATTGGGGAACCTTCGCACTTGGGTGCTTTTCAGCAAAACCCATGTTGAGAGTTCATTTTATTTGTTCAGCTGAATACTTTAAAAGTCAATTTATTATTAACCTGTGAATTATTTCAGCTATAACTTTCCCTGGAAAGAACTGGGTTTAAATATATCAATGCCCTGTCATAAAGTGGCTGGATTTGGCTTCCTGTGGGATGAGTCATAATCAAAATCACTTAGTAAAATTGGAATCTATATTGATTTTGGCATCTTCTTCACTTCCAACCCAGATCCAAATGGGCTTCACTTTCATTGTAGGATATCTGAAATGATGAATGGTCTTAAACTCATTACCAAATTGCCCTTGCTCCTAGGAGCACAGGAAGAGTGGGCTGCCACCAACCTGTTCTTGGTGCTAGCCCTACTTAACTTCTGCTGATGCAGTAAAAACTCTGAAGAGGCTATAATGCCTCCATATAGTTGCTTTTTAACATAATAGCAATTGGAAATCCTGGAAATTGTGCGGGTTTTGCCCTTGTCTCGTTTAGGAAAGCTTTTCTTTTCAATAGTATACTGCTTAGGCTTGAATGTCGAAGAAATGAGTTGATGTTTGGAAAGTGCAGTACATGCCAGGACTTTTCCAAACCTCACTCACACTTCATAAACAGGTATTTAAGTTTTTTCAAAAACCAATCTTAGTATGAGAAAGACATTCTTGAGGGTTTCTTTCCCCAAGGCTTCTTCAGCTCTATAACACTCTTGACTAGACACTACTATGTGAATGCCCTTTCTGTTGCTAGTGGCCTGTTAGTAGTAGCCACATGAGAAAGAGACATCAACTAGAGTTGTGCTGCTTCATGACTTTAGGAGTTTATCACGTGAGGAAGCAAATCACGCTTATAGCAGGACAACAGCATCTTTGCTTTGGATGTATCACATAACATAATTCCTTTCCTGCCACTTTTCTGGAAAGATTTCTTTTAGAAATATAAACATTTTAATAATTACCCCCTCTTGTAGAATAAATGCGTTATAACTGTCTACTCAAGCCCAGAACAGAAGGAGAATGACTCCACGGAACAAGTCCCGCTGTTATTTTGCTGTAATTGCCATTTGCATGCCTCGTGTTATAATCCCCTAAGTTAAAAAGAAGAGTTGGCAGAAAGGTAGGAAACAAAACATTTGGAGAACATTTTATCCTTGCACCACCCACTCCCAAAATGTGCTACCCCTCCCCTCTGCCAGGGATAAGGGGCACCCTAGGCCAACCAAAAACATTCTGACTAAGGATCCATCAGCAATACAGAAGAAGACACTCTGTCCGCAGTGTCAGGAGTTTGGAAAGCCTGGATGATAGAGAAGCAATAAGTTAAATCTGCCTTTACATGTTTCTAGGCCAATGGTTCTCAACCTGTGGAAGCCAGTTTACCAGCTGTTAGGATTTCTGGGAGTTGAAGGCCAAAACATCTGGGGACCCACAGGTTGAGAACCACTGTTCTAGGCCCTAGAAGCACTTGCACCTTCACTGGGAGAGTTTTAATCCCGCTCTTAATTATAGAAATGTAAGTTGTTGTACCTGGTTGCTTTTCCTGGCCATGAAAGTGAGAAGTCTGCACTTTTATATACTCTTGACTACAGGCATGTAGCCGGGGGGGGGGGGGGGCTTGAGGGGCTTCAGCCCCCCCCCCCCTAAATTCTCATGGTAGTTTGCGAAAAGCCCTTCCTGGTGCATTATTTAAACTGTTATGTTTATTCATATCATGATTTGATCACCATACTCAATATATACCATATTCATGGGGGTATTGGGGTAATGATATAAAAGGTTTGCTAGGCTAGACCCTCTTTCACTCAGACTCAGCCCCCCCCCCCCATGAAACTCAGCCCGCCCCGCCCCCCCGAAATCCCCCCCTGAAAAAAACTCAGCCCCCCCCCCCCCGAATTGAAATCCTGGCTACGGGCCTGCTTGACTACATTTATAACAGTAAACATGACCCATGGAAACTCTTTTAAAAATTGAAAAAAGTAAGATCTGTTGTTGGAATGAGGTTAATCCCGACTCTTTTGCTTCTCGGGAGATTACTCTAACGTTTTCTAATTGTAGTAGCTTAAATTCTCTTCCCTTTGATAGTGATCAGCACAGCTACAGTTATCCATTGGTCGGCTTAACAAATTTCACTTATAAAGCGCTTTGCAAAATAGAACATGTATTAAATTTCCAAGAAGATGTAAGAGTAATTAATGTTTCCTGAATATGTGAAAGAGAAACTGAGAATTTAAATAACAACAACTCCAGAACATTTACCACCCAAATTTCCTCTCATGCGCCCAGAATTTTATCCACTTTGGCTATCACCACAACACAGAGATAGAAAAGAACAGATGGATAAGGAGAATAAAAAATAATGGTCTCCTCTCCGGTTAGTGCTGCTGTTTTTTATGGATTAAGTATACTTTATTCATAAATGCAATTTACAATGTTGTTTTTTTTTAAAAAAAAAAAAAAAACAGGGCTCAGGATTTTGAAGAAATATTTTGCCTTTAAAATATTGCCAACATTTTAAATTCAGAAAAGCAAAAAGCGCACACCTTTTCCATTTTTCTGAGGCCCTTCTCTCACCCATGCTCCTATCACCTGGCTGTCAGGACAGAAAGGGGGAAGAGAAGGATTGTATTTGAGCATGTATTTTCGAGGTTAAATTTACTTGTTGTGATCTTGTGGCATGGTATAGGAAATAAATAGCGTAATTTATCAGTTTAATTGGTGCAGAGCTAGGTGAGGAAATGCCTGTTAAAGCTGAGGAAGTCCCAGACCAAAAGAATGTTACTTTTTTGGACTATTAAAACAGTTTGTGAATCAAATTAGGTTTAAACTGAAGGGATATTTCCCTTCCATGATCTGTGCACTGTCATCTCCTATAGGTTGTTAGCTACTGCCATACTAATTAGCAATTTATGTTACAAATCCAGACCATCTGGTTGTATGGAACAGTTTAAGGGTTTTGTGAGAGGAATCTTGCTTATCAAAGAGGTTATCAGTGTAAATCAAGAAATTAAGCATAGGTGAATTTTCCATCCCTGCTGATTTACATCTTGACCCTTAAGCTCTGAGTTACCAAATTATCACAGGCTTCATTTAATGATTTCAGATTGATTCTCAGATCTGTCACTGAGTTCTAAAACTAAAGGCTCTCCATGATGATTTACTGTAATCCTTTTCACTCTTCATTTACTCTTTGTGTCTGTTTAAGTCAGTAAAAAGCAGTCAGAAAAAGTATTGATCATGAAGGAGCTGACAATTTGACCAAGCACATTCTATATGCTTGGTATTGATTAGTTGTACTGTGTCTCCCATAATAATGGAATAGTGGTGATGTTGGTTATTATTTCTTTGTTCTGAAACAAACTAACTGGATGGAATGAGGGAAATCAGAAATTACAGCATGATCTCTGTATCCACACAGGATATGCTCCTGGATTGTGCATGGACATGTAAAATTGCAGCAAAAGTGAACCTTATTAAGATGAAGAACATCTGGCACATGAAAAGTGTAGAGTCACACAGGAGGAACTAAAACATGCTTAGAGAGGACCTATTTTGTTGGACATGGATAAAGTAAACTGTGGATATCAGTCCCTCTGATATGGTGATTGTACTGCACATAAAATAGTGCTGTTTGACAGAGCAAGAAACTGCCTAGACACAGGGCACATCCAAACAGGCCAAATGTATCAGGAATATCATAGTTGCTATGCTTACTGGTTTTTCTTTTCTTGCCTTTTTAAAAGGACCCAGATGACATTCTGTTAAGCAAAGGATTCTTTTAGCTTATTCTCTTTCCTTTCTATTTTTTAATTGTTGATCACTGCATCCTGCTCTCTCCAGCCCAGTAGCCACCAGTCTCATATGCAGAACAAATCTGGGAAACCATCAGTTTTGTTGAAAGAAACTACTTTTCCCCCTTTCCCTTCCCTTCCACAAAACCCCGTCTATATCGAGGTAGCTTCAAACTGCAGTGGCTAAACAACAAGGACCCACATAAGCATGTGAAAGAAAGCCCTTAAGTGTTCAGTGTAGATGTGTCCTAAGTAATTCTGTTTGCTTTCAAGGTTCCCCAGTGTTCATTGCCCCAGCAGCATTTTCTACAAAAATGTATTTAAAGGGTTTTTTTTGTTTTTTGTTGATGTTTTGGTGTCAGGAATGACTGGAGAAACTGCAAGTCGCTTCTGGTGTGAGGGAATTGGCCATCTGCAAGGACGTTGCCCAAGGGACACCTGAATGTTTTGATGTTTTACCATCCTTGTGTGAGGCTTCTCTCATGTCCCCGCATGGGGAGCTGGAGCTGACAGAGGGAGCTCATACATGCTCTCCCCAGATTTGACCTGTCAGTCTTAAGTCCTGCCAGCACAGGTTTTACCCATTGCACCATCAGAGGCTTTTTTAAAAGATGATATAGCAATGTATTATTGTAGTTGTGTATGGAAGTAACATATAAGCTGGGAAATCTGTGCCATATGTGATAAGGGAAAATGACTGTCAGCATGGAGCCATCTTCCTCCCCTCATGCGGCTGCTCTGTGGCCTTTGTTCTTTATAGTCTGTTAGGTCTTTTGGGACAGAGCTCCTATTTTGCTTTGTTTCTGCTAGAAAATTCTATGTGCGCCAATAGTGCTATATAAATAACATATGATCACATTTACTGCTAGGTGACTTCCAACCCCACAGGGTAAACTTTGTCTGTGCCATGGGAAAATCAGTCAGTCTTCTAAAATTCTCAGGCATGTCGGCTTCCTGGGATAACAGTGTTAAATAGGAAAGTGCCTGTTGCAAAATTCCCAGATTAGATCATGGCGAGCCATCATGGTCATTCATTTGTTCCAGTTAATTGTACAGTACATGCTTTTATATCGTGCACAAAGCACCAGTCTGATATTTCAGTATTTTGGTTGAAGGATGAAAGCTCCATAATGTGCTTTAGAATCTCAAGGGTCCTTTCTTCACCACAATACCACGTACTGTTGAAAGGGAGATTCCAGAAAATGAAAAAGGTTAACCCAACTGCTGAACCAAACAGAATATTTCATTTTATTTTGTTTCTTACCGTTTAGGTGCAATAGATGCATCTTTTTGTTTTCATCTAATGTCAACTAATTTCTTTCTTCTGAAGGGTTGCAATTGCTATTTTAAAAATGCTACCATGACCGAAAAATGAGTTTTTCTTAAAGGCAGTTTGATGAATCACAATTGGAATAGATGTGTGGGTTGCAGGAAAACTGTTGAACCAAAGCTATTAGGTTTCAAAGCCCTGCATAGCATGAACAACATTTGATCATGCATTAAAGGTTGCATCTGATGGTGATATACAGTACATTCATCAGTTTCTACAATAGATAGAACATGAAAAGGAAAAAACACTGATGTTTTGTAAATAATGAAACCTTATTTTCGAACTAGCATGAAAACGTATTCCAAGAAGTTCAGAAAAATATGTCCAGAAGTGTAAATATCCAACTTGGGACATTATTTTCAGAAATAAGTTGCATTCTTCCCCATTAAACAACAGATGGCAGATGGCAAGCGAGCCACGTGTGGTGCCCAAGGCTCTCTTATGTGACCCACAGGCACTTATTAAAATCTTAGGACTCTCTCTTTCAATTAAAATCATGAAGTAAGTTTCCAGCCATCAGAGGTATGTAGAGGTGCTTTGAGATATAATGTCAAACCGTTACACAGCTGGTATCAAGGAAGCAAATAAAAAGATGCCCCTTTATTGATCCCATGAGTTCCGCATCCATATATTAACGTTCCCTTGGAGCCAAAATGCATCCCACACATTTAATGTATCAGTTTGAGCACAGAAAATTGAATAGGTTTATAAAATATAAAAACTAAAGCACAAGGATTATGAGATCGGATCTGATTTCATTGAGGCTCTATGTTTGTTTCATGTTGTTTGTTAATTGTTGTGGATCGGTGTTGTTGATCCTGTTGTTACATTTGTTGTGTTTTTAATTGCACTGACATTGTTATGATAATTTGTACCTTGTAAACCGCATTGAGTCGCCTGTTTGGGCTGAAAAATGTGGTATAGAAATAAAGCAAATAAATAAATAAATAAAGCTGAATATGGCATTTCCCTTATATGTTTTAGAAGGTCCTGACAGCCATTCCTGCTAGTCTTTACTTTCTTCCTATATTAACTGTAAATGTGTACTCATAATAAGATAGATTGATGTTGACAAGATAGCTTCACCTCAAGGAATAACATTAATTTGGTTCTGTGACTTATTCCCCAGCCCTAACATTCAAGCTGTGCTATCTTGTTTAGAAACAGTTGTGTTTTTAAAAAGAGAAATATTGTTTCTATGCTTGTTTCTGTTTTTAAAAAATGGAATTATTGTACTAAATTATTTGTGTGATTTGAGCCAGCATCTACAAAGTAGGCTGCCTTTCTGTATATAATCCAGTCATTTCAGTAAAGATGGTTTAAGACTAGATCTTCACTGCTATATCATGCATTTTGGAATTACATTGTGTGGACCAGTGGTTCTCAACCTGAGAGTTCTCAGATGTTTTGGCCTTCAACTCCCAGAAATCCTAACAGCTGGTAAGCTGGCTGGGATTTCTGGGAGTTGTAGGCCAAATCACCTGGGGGCCCACAGGTTGAGAACCACTGGTATAGACCCATATAAGGCAGCTTAACTTCATTGTATGCCAGTGTAGGCCCAGCCTTAGCCCTTTATTCCAAAACATTGAATCGTAAATGTGAAAGGGGCCTCATGGGCCATTGAGTCCAACTCCCTTCTCAGTGCAAAATCTCCAGTTAAAGTAGTCCCAGCATGTAGCTATGGTTTCACATTGTTTTCAAGCAGTTGCTTTTATTCAGCTGGATTGGAGCATATATGTGAGATTCCAAAATTTAAGAGACTAACATGAGCACCAGTAGAGACAGTGATGGCAAATGATGAGCATGGAAAACACTTGCAGTGTCAACAAACATTATTAGACTGATTCCTGTAAACACCCAACATCCTTTCTACCTTCACTTAACATTTAGCTGAGCAGGTACACAGCGCAGCCAAATATCTGTTGTTGAGACTACTCGTATACTCACCACCTTTCATTTCCCCAGAATCAGAAACAGATAGTACCTTTAATGTGCATAAGTGAAATCTTACATAAGTGTACAACTGTTTAAATTCCTCCAAATACCATCAGGCTTAATGTTATAACAATTAAGATTGACCCTTGAGTGTTTCTGCAGCTGCAAGATGGTTACTCTAGGTGCAGCTGACCAAAAAATGTTCAATTTGGGATTTTTTCTTACAGGCCACAGATATTCTTTTCCACAGTGTCTTGTGGGTTTTCATCTGAGCTTTCCCAGTTATTAGAGAGTTCACTTTGGTGAAATATCAACCTAATATCAGTTGAAAAGCTTCACTCAGAGTACTCTGTGTCTCTGCCAAAAGTACTTTCATCTAGTCCAGATTGAGTTTAATGTTGTTCATCCTTCCACCCACCCTGTAAAAGCTTATAATTTTAAAAAGTCTGCAGTGCCTCTAGGAGAAGTGCATAGAAATGCAAAGTTGGGTATTATCCACAAATTCATTTTCTGCCTGCCAAAAACCTCTGGATGACTTCCTCTAACAGTATCATGTAGAAGTTTAAAATGATTTTTCAATGTGTCTTTTAAAATCTCTTCCTTTGCTTCTGCCAGGTCCTTGGCTGGATTAGGAATGGAGAATCAATGCTCAATGCCAGCCTTGTCAACGCAAGCTCCTTGTCAGAAGCTGAACAGCTCCAGAGAGAGCATGAGCAATTCCAGCTGGCCATAGAGGTAACATTAGTGGACTTACTGTATTTGCTTTTTTCTTTCCACTCACAAATGGGTAAAAATGATGCCATATGACTAGGCATAATCTGAATGGTGATCTGAACTCTTAACTCTCTTCCCATGAAACCTTAATACTGATGAAAATGCTTCTCATTCTCTTCACCATGCTTTTGATTCTTTCCCTTCTCCTGCACTCCCCGCTTCCTTCTAGCATTCAGGGGTTCCCAGCCCTTCAGAGAAGGTTTTTGTGGTGCATCCAAAATTGCTATTCTGCCAATGGAATTCGAGCACTGGATCCTGCCCAGTGTTTTTAGGCTTTGATAGGCAACAGTACTGGTAGAAGCCTGTGAACAATTTACAAACTTGGTCTTACTGGCTGGCAGCAAATAGATAGAAAACACATTCCTCCTTTCCTGCCTCAACAAAAGGAAAAAAGAAAGACTTAAAAGTACAGATCTGATTCATTGCAGTAAATTGAAAGACAAGAGATTAGAATAGCCAATTATGTGCATCTAAAATTTATGCACTGATGAACATAGATGAACAATGTTATTTTTCCAGCATGATGTACGAATTTCATGAACTGGGCTGCTCTATGTTTTCCCCTAATTGAGAATTTATGGTGGTAAAAGAAAACAGATTGGACACCCCCCTCCCCCCAAAGATTCATCCTGGCAACTTTCTAAAATAATGTAGTTGTTAAAGAGTTACTCACACTGGCACAGAGAAGTAATGTTTATGTTGTGTTGTATTAAAATTATTATTGTATTTTTTTAGATGCATCAAAGTAACAAATATATAATAAATAATATGATATTTCAGAAATAACTTGATATAAGAAAATAAATTGAAGAGAGTTTTGAACTTTCCCCAGATTTGTTCAGTTTTCCTTTTCATTTTTTATATTCCCTGTGTGCTTAATCAAAATAGCTAAATCCCATACTTAAGCAGAAGGCTTTGAATTTAATATAACTTGGAATTTCCACTAACTTGTCTAAGTCAAGATTTCCCATCTTGTGGCTATGGGTACAGATGAGAAAGAGAGATGGGGGTAGGGGATAAACAACAGCAATGGTTTGCAATAGGATGAAATGGCCACATAAGTTTACTATTTATAGTTTCTGTATAATTTGGCTCTGATTAGATCATGGATTTAATTGTCAGTGAGCTAACCTGTTGGTCAGTTCTCCTCCTCAATTTGCTTGCCAGCTTGGTCACTGAGAAAATGTGAATTGTTGGAGGTGGGAAAATACAAAAAACACCTCACTCTAGGAAGCTAATAAGCTTATCCAGTCCCACAGAAATGGATCCAATCATACCACAAGAATAAGGTGAAATCTACTTGAGTTGCAGCCAACCCAGGACTTTATTCTTAATGCAGCCATATAACACACCAAGTCCATTCCTTGCCCTACTTCCAAGAAGTAGAACCTCTTATCCTAAAAATGAGATATGGTATTTTCTGTCCTGTTGTGGACACCTGGGTTATAATATGCTAAGAAGGAGATATTAAATGGAAACCAGCATATATTCCTACATCAGATGCATGATCCTCCTAGATCTGTGGTTCTCAACGTGCGGATCCCCAGATGTTTTGTCCTTCACTCCCAGAAATCCTAACACCTGGTAAACTGGCTGGGATTTCTGGGAGTTGTAGGTCAAAACACCTGGAAACCCACAGGTTGAGAACCACTGCACTAGAGTGTGGTGACTGGTGATAGATACCACTGCTTGAACCTGACCCATATAATCCTTAGTTCCCCTTGATAAATGCAAACTTTTTTAGAATGGGAAAACCCTCAGAAATATATGCCCTAGCTATACCCACACCCACCCATTCTATGGCCATTTTCATCAGCCATAGAAGCATATTCCAAACCCAAATACAACAGAAAGCTAGAAATGTAGAAACAAATGCTATTCGTTTGCTGTAGTAATATGCAATGTGACATTAAAGCTTACATTGACTAGAGCATACAGCCAATGTAAACAAGGCTCTCTTCTGCTTTCAGTCCAAAAATTTAGCAGAAATAGCCTCAGAATTCCTTTTATTGCAGAGATGGGCAAATGCAATCAATCTGAAAGCTAATTTCCTGCCACTGGGGTTCACAGAGAGTGTAAAACTGCCCAAAATAACCCCAAACAAACCACAGAAGACATCAGTTCTTAGTGTTAAATGATTGAATGAATGGGGTGTGATCTATTAAATGCTGTTTTTCTATTCCTGGAAGCTCTCAGAAAAGGCAGTTTATTCTTTTGGTTTGGCTTGGAAAAAAATGGTCCAAAGGGTGACTATGAGCATGTTTAGGACCATAAAAAAACCTCGGGGGAGGACATGTAGCCACAGCTCCATCCTTTGAGCAACCATACTTTATTGTCACATGTGAACTAGCTGGACAATAGTAGCTATTTTCTATTCTTTGTCTTGGCATTAGCTAGAATTTGCTTATTTGATTTAACTTTTTCCCTGATTTTATTTTTTGAAAAAATAACACTAACTAAACAGCTTAAATTTAACATGTGGTGCCATTTGGAAGGAACATTTCAGGGAGGGAAACACTAAATTAAATATTGATAGTGGTTAAAGTCTCAGTATATTACCAGTATCTGCAAAAGCAGGGAAGCAAGAAAAAAACTAGTCACAATTGACAATTTCTTTCAAAATCCTTTAATGTCTTCTTTGGGTTTTTTAAAATATATTTTTCTTAGCTTAGTAGCCATCCGCAACTAGAAGCATTTATTATTATATTATAATATATTGTAATATATTATTATTATTGGAGGGGTATACTACAATATAGAATAGTGTGTTTAAAGGAATTCCCTTGCTCATTGTCAGGTTTAGTGGTTAAGGTAGCAAAGATGGATTCAGTACAATGAATGAAAATCTGTATCCTTTGTTTTGTTTCTTAAAAATGAACTTTAGTACTGCTCAGACTTGTTGGGGGCAGGGATCCAAACATTTTAAAGGACAGAATATATTAGAAGTGTTATGCAAATTATCAGTAATGTCAACATTCTTTTCCTTTGTAAGCAGTGCCTATGCATGTTTTATAGAAAAGTAGGAATTAAATATTGATATCTAAATAATAAAAACACACAAGATGGTTTATCTATAAAATTCTTAATGAAGAGAATCTGTCAGTTCTGGAACTCACTCTAAATTGTTTTATTTTCTCACATTTTCATGCTCATGCCTGACATCATATCATTATTCCATTTGCCTGGCACATCTACACAAATCTCTCTTTCTTCCCCTCATGCACAGTCCCTCTTTCATGCCACTTCCTTGCAGAAGACACACCAAAGTGCCCTCCAAGTACAGCAGAAGGCAGAGGTGTTGCTGCAGGCTGGGCACTATGATGCCGATGCCATCAGGGAATGTGCAGAGAAGGTGGCATTGCACTGGCAGCAACTCATGCTCAAGATGGAAGACAGGCTGAAGCTGGTCAATGCCTCCGTTGCCTTTTACAAAACATCAGAGCAGGTCAGCAGGACAGTGCCTTATCTATATAGTGTTTGCTTTCTTTATTCTTCTATGTATTTATGAATGTCCCCATACAATATGTTGAATTATATGAATTCTATGAGGTAGCATCGATTAGCACCTAGTTTGTAGACCAGGATGTAGATTAAGATCACACAATTTTGAAGGTCGGGGAGCCATCCCCCCACTTCCAGAGTGCCATTCCCTCCATTATTAATGCCATGAGGCCTGGGATTACAAAGCAGGATTACCAAAACAACACAAGTGACAATGACAATGATGATAATAAGTGAGCAGTGAAGATTTGTTACCCACTCTACCTGCAGAACCCTTCACTGTGAGACAAAAAGATTTTATTTATAACCCACCTTTCTGCCAAAAGAGGTTCTTAATAGAGTTTAGCCTTTTCCACTATGCATTGACCTGTGAACTTCTCCAAAAGTTCCCCTAGTTCCCCTTTGGAGAAATCATAGTGGGTTATGTTTCAGTGTTACCACTGAACCATTTTCACATCAATTATTTTATGTGAAAGAAATTCTTACAGGAAAAGCCTCCATTGGAAAGCCAGCATTTTCCTGAAGAGTTGAGCCTAAACCATTGATAACTATTTTCAAGCCACTTCCAGATTATCCATGCTGTATTAAAACACATCTGAAACCTACAAAAGACTGTAGATCAAACAAAGTCTATCTTGTTAAGAATTCCAGCCATATAATGGCAAACCAGCTACACATGAAAGTTCATGACTAGGATATGATTAGAAGAGCCCACATTCCTCGGCAACGGATATAAAGAGGCATAATACATCAGATCCTTGACATGATATATAGATATCCTGTCTAGTGGCCATTGATAGTATTGTGCTCCATGAATTAGTCTAATCCCCTTTACAAACTATCAGTTAACAGTCATCACTACATCATGTAGTTGTACATTCCACAATATAATTATATTGTATTGTGAGTGAGGGAGAAAAGCTGGTCTATTTCCCACACATACAGCATAGTTGTATACATCTCTGTCATGTCTTCAGTTACTTGGTTTTTTTTCCTAAGCTAAATTCAAGTTCTAAAGTTTATAACCCTTCCTCATAGGACAAATCACCATAGTCCCATTACTCAAGAATGAGGTTTAGCAGCTCAGAACAATCTCTAAATATGTTGGCTCCCTTCCCCTAAAAAAGGGGGTTCCTCTATTTCGATAAGGAGCCCCTGATGGCTCAGCAGGTTAAACCACTGAGCTGCTGAACTTGCTGACCGAAAGGTTTGTGGTTTGAATCCACAGAGCAGGGTGAGCTCCCACTGTTAGCCCCAGCTTCTGCCAATCTAGCAGTTCAAAAGCATGCAAAGGTGAGTAGATCAATAGGTACAATTCCAGTGGGAAGTTAACAGCACTCCACGCAGTCATTCTGGCCACATGACCTTGGAGGCAGCTATGAACAATGCCAGCTCTTCAGCTTAGAAATTGAGATGAGCACCACCCCCCAGAGTCAGACATGACTAGACTTAAAGGGGAAAGCTTTATCTTTACCTTTACCATCTAGATAACTAAAAATAGTGGTCTCATATGAGACCAGGTATGGCTATTATCTACAAGACAAGATATTTTTCTTCCATAGAGGTCCTGTTGATCAAAGATAGTGCAGATAAACTTTAGGAATCAAGCCTCTTCCACTATAGACCTACAACCTGGCCAGAGAGCCTCATTTTTCAGGAACTTATATGTTTTTATAAATATTAATATTGCAATATTCATATCGTGTTGTTTATGACTATTATAGGTTTTATTTTTTCTTATGTTTTAAAATTTTATTGTAGTTAAAATATTGGAATAAATAGCAGAAGGTTTATTATATCATGAAATATGCAGCCAAAAACAAATTATCCCCGTAGGCTTAAAAAACAAATTACAACAGAATAAATTTCCATACAATTATAAAATGTAATAGAAAACAAATATTTCAGATAAAGGCAGTTTGTATGACTTAGCTCAGTGTTTCCTTTCAAAGGTTTTGGACTGGAATTCCCATCATCCCATAACAAGCATTGCTGCTTGGGATTGATGGAATCTGTAGTCTAAAAATTGTTTTCTTATCCTAACATGTCCTCAGTTCAGAATCCCATGTAATGTTACCTATGAAGCTGTCTTAAATGAAAGTGGTTAATTCATTTGTAATATATCATCTCTGCATCAGCAAGTAGTTTGTGTAACTGGCTGTTCGAACAGGCGTTCGGTTAAACAATTGCAATGTACACGATGAATATAGGAAACGGAATTATGGAAGACGAATTGGATCACGATTCTAGTTACGAGAAGTTAATGTGTTGTTATTGATGTGTCATTTTGTATATTATGCTGTTAATGGTTTTTAAATTTTGTATGCTGTTGGATTGACTTTTGCTCTTGTTGTAAACCGCGTTGAGTCGCCTACAAGGCTGAGAAATTGCGGTATACAAGCAAAGTAAATAAATAAATAAATAAATAACTGAGCTATTTTGTGCTGCCTCGTGCCTCAGGTCTGCAGTGTGTTGGAGAGCTTGGAACAGGAGTATCGAAGGGATGAAGACTGGTGTGGAGGTCGGGATAAGCTTGGACCAGCATCTGAAATAGATCATGTTATCCCCTTAATCAGCAAACACCTGGAACAAAAGGAAGCCTTTCTCAAGGTCTACCCTATTCCTCTCCATAAGTAGTAGTTACTGTGAAAGTAGTTGGGCAATGATCCTTGGGTGGGAATCAGTTTAGACCAAATGCAAATTATGAACTGTATGCCTATATATCCCTATAGAACAAAAGTGTATTTACATATTATTTTATAGTAGTGAGAACCAGCACAGCTTATGCTTTATGTACAGATGTCCATTCTTTCTGGAACAGCCTCATGAATGGACAGCCTATAGACATCCCACATCAAGAATAGAGTTTTGTAGGGGTTTCTTTGTTTTCTGACTCAGCTCCAAAAAAGCAAAAATGGGTACCAGTTCTGCAAGTGCTTCTCAATTTGCAGCAGCTCCTTCCTTTTCAGTCCACTGAAAAATTACAAGTTCCTACAAAGGAATAGATCTTTTACAAAATTGTTTCAAGATTGTACTCCTGAAACGAAAATAACTTACTCACATGAACAACATTTTTATGAATTGACTTCTGATGTGTCACCAGGACAGAGCATTGTGAAATAATACTGCCCCCCTACACACACACACACACAAACAATATTCTATGTCCAGTTAACTGACTATGCTATGAAAAGACTGTCTATCAAAATGAAGGAGTGTAGTTAAGCATTGCTGAATATGGCTTTGGAAAGATGGTTGCAGTTTTTGATTTCTAGGTAGCTGTGCACTTGTTTTCATAACTGGGGCTGGGGGGTTGCGATGGAGGAGATAAGCTGCCAAATTAGAGGGCAATTGAAGTTTCATGTTTTCTCCTTATCTGTTTTCTACACTGTATCTGTATGTAGAGAGTAAAGTCCCCAACATGCATATTTTGTACCCTGTTCCCTGCTTTGGTTCCTCCTAGTTCTCAATTTTGAGGCTATAACTGACTAACTGTGTTGTGCCCTGCTTCAAACCATGAAGACAGACGGGTAACACACAAGTTGTTGTTGTTAGATTGTGGTTAAAGCACATGTATTGCATTATACAAATCAAGATTCATTACCAGGCATTTCCAGTTTAAATGAATTCAGGACTGGGAGGGACTTCACCTTTGTCTTGTCAAAACTGATGCCAGCCAATTTTGAGAGTCTCATTAGAATAATGCTATTTATTATCATTTTATATTGGGTAGCAAAGAAATTATGGCAGGAAGTAACAGGCATTTTTTTTGCTATGCTGCCCCCTCCCCAGTGCCACACCACAGCAAACTATGCTGCATATACATCTACAAGCGATCCTCAATTCATTGTTTTTCAAAGTGACAGCATACACATGGTACAATTTTGAAGGCATATACTCCAGGAGAAATCAACTAGCATCTCCTACAATAAAGATTTAGATCTATCACCATCTGTTAGGCTCTTATACTATTGCTTTTCTGCTAGAATCAGCCAATTTTTCCATGTAGCATTTTTTCTTATCGCAAGCCATCTCCAAGATGATGGATGTGTGTGACTGCTTCTGACGCTCTCTCAGTGTTTTGTCATGCACATCAGCATCTTTCAGAGGTCAAATAAAAAAAGCTCATGTCACAGTTCAGTAGGTTTCTTGATGTTTTATTTTCTTATCCACTTGTCGAAAGGGTAACTATTATGTTTGGGGGGTGTTTTTTGCTGCCCATAGGCCTGCACACTGGCACGAAGGAATGCAGAAGTGTTTCTCAAGTACATTCACCGAAACAACGTCAGCATGCCTGGGGTAGTGAGCCATACGAGGGGACCTGAGCAGCAAGTAAAAGGTCAGTGTGCTCTTCAAGAGAAGTGGTAATGCAAAGGCAGGGTGATCTTTAGAAATACAGTGTGGACTTGCTGTCTCTGTTCCTTCTCACCAAAGAAATTTGCTTAGAGTAGATGAAATGTATTGAATATTTGCCATTTGTGATCGTGACAAATGTATGCGCCTTCTATCTGTCGTGTTGAACATAGTAAGATTAGAAAACAATTGTGTGATGCTAGAATATTGCATGTTATCTCCCCCTCTCCCTTTACTGGCTCAGAAATGTGGACAATGAGTTTATAGAAATTTTTCATATAGAAATTATCAATGTGTTATCTTCTGTAGTAGCAAACCTTCCATTATTCTATAGATAATTCAGACATTAATAGCTACAGGATACCTTTAAAGCAGGAGTTATTAAGATTGTTTGTCTGATAAACCATAAAATCTATCTTGAATGCCTTCAGTTCTTAAAGAGTTCCAACAGTAAAATCTTCATTATAATTAAAAGTGCCCTGCAAATAGGCTTTGATAGCTACCAGCTTAATGGTTTATCAGAAAATTAGCTATCTTTAGTAGTATGGTTAACATGTCCAGAAAAACTTGTGTGTCAAAATGCAGCTTATTGGTTTATCATAAGATCAAGACTCTGAACTGCTGAGTTTTTTTTTATTTCCTGTCAAAAGCATTGCAAACATAAATTAAAAACTGATAAAAATAGGAGTACAAGCGGCTAAATAATTTTTGACCAATACTGGACAAGAGGGATCACATTGTCTATAGCTTTAAAAAGACAAAATAAGATACCATGGATGTGTAAAATGTGTTATATAGTTTATTCCTAGGTTACTTAGTCAAGTGGGGGAAAATAGAAGATGTACAAAAAACCAAGTGGTAATTTTGTAATTTATCACATCACCATTTCTGAGAAGAAAATAATGTGGATTAAGCATTCTGAAAAATATTTTTTCAGACATAGTATTAATTTGAGAAAGCATTCCAGTGTCTCAAAGCTGTAATACAATTAAATATGAAAGACAAATACCTTCCAAATTTGAATTCTATGCGAGAGCTATTGTGATCATTCAGTATGTCTGCCACGAGAGTTAATAACATGGTTACAAATAAATAAAATAGAAATGAATAGGCAGATGTACTAAGTGCAATGCAGAAATATCTCTTCTAGAATCTGAATTGTACCAAAGTAGTGATTTTGGCAGCTTCAAAGTCACTGATGAGAAGAGGATCCTTTATCTGGCTTTTCCTGTCCTGAAGACCTTGTCTGACGTTGTTGCATTCACAGTGGCATTTGTGGTGCAGAAGCAGCAAAATAAATCAAGAAGTCATGAAACATAGGTCTGCACATCCCGTGCCCAGGGAACATAGGTTGTGCGCCTTTTGTACAGGCATTCTTGCAGTCTACATTGTAATATTTCCAGTGCCATGCTAAATCGTTTCTCCAAAATTAACACTGGACAGTTAATCTGCTATTTGTATAGCTTTCAGATTGTTTTTGGTCTTACTTGTCATTTTTCTACCTAACCTGAAAAAACATTGTCTGACAAGAAGAGTGTAGGTTTTTCTGTTGCCTTATTTCTGTGTTTACTTAATGAACTACTTGTGTTAGTAGCTGCCTGTCATCTACAGTCTTGTTTTGTTTTGTTTTTTAATCTGGAGCCTCAAGCTCTGTGATGAATTGAGATCCACTTAACTACGATACTTGGGATCCTTGTACTAGGGTAACAACTCTCCTGCTTTCCTCCACAGCCATTTTGAGTGAGCTTCTCCAGAGAGAAAACCGTGTTCTTCATTTCTGGACCTTGAAGAAACGGCGATTGGATCAGTGCCAGCAGTATGTGGTCTTTGAACGCAGTGCCAAACAGGTAGCTTGGCAAAGCTCTCATCTCTTGTCTTCATGGATCTTAGGTTTTACAATTAGGCCCTGTTTAGTTATTGTAGCTTTAGGAATATACATTTCACATTGTAATGTTCCAAGTAAAAACTGTATACCCATTAAAAAGACTTTGGAAAGTAAGCAGGGTCAGTTATCACTTGGATGGTAGGCCAGGTGCTCTTGGTTACATTTAGAGGAAGGGACTAGCAAAAGCACCTCTGTGTACGGCTTACCTAAGAAAACCCTATGAAATGTATGGGGTAGCCCCAAAATCAACAGGCATCTTGAAGGGGCATACATGCATATATAGTAAGAAAGGTTGCTGTTGTGTAATTCACCACATACATGGTTCTTTCCTATGTATCATGTTCATTAAGTTCAGCTCTTATCTACTGTTCCTTCCAGCATAATTGGAAAAGGGTGAACTATGGAACCCAGACAGGAATATAGCCAGAATCTATCAGTAGCAGCTCTTCTCACTACATATGTATGGAGTATTCTCTTTGTTGTATTCTGGCAACAGTAGTAAGGACAAAATGATTTTCTTTCATGTCCTCTGCATTTAGAAGGGACAGTAGCTGTAGACTTCAAGTCACTGCGACATGCAAGCAAAATTTTGCAATGTGACCTGAATGTCAGCTATGACAGCATACCCTTGAACCTTCCTAACTGAAAAACCTATTTAGGAACTTTTGATGTAAGATTTATTCTTATTCTTCATACGTATCTGTGATTGTCCGCAGTCTTTCATTTTACATAATCACTCCTTGTTCCTTAAGTCTTCCTTTCCTTATTGTTGGTGGTACTACTACTATTGCAGAAGATTTTGAAACATGTTTTAGAGATGTCAGTGAAATGGATCATGTGTATACAAGCAATCCATTTTGTTTTTGTTTACTGAATGGTTTTCCCCAATTTTTTAGGCCTTAGACTGGATTCAGGAAACAGGAGAGTATTATCTTTCTACTCACGACTCCACAGGAGAATCTGCAGAAGAAACACAGGAACTTTTGAAAGAATATGGAGAATTCAAAGTACCTGCCAAGGTGAAGCATACTTTTGATTTTTTTTAAAAAAATTATCTCAGTGGTTTCTGTTAAGATATTAATAAAGTTATGACTGGTTTAGGAATTTGATGTTGAGATTGTTTGCTTAGCAACAAAATCTTCATAGAAAAGAATGAGTAATCATACAACTGCATAGAATTTGATGCCTTTTACTTGGGCCTGTGTCGACCATTTGTACAGATCAGAGGAAGAGAGAATTGGTTTTCGATTTATATAGTAACAATTCATGGGATTTTTTGCTTGTGCCTTCTATTTCTGAATAAATGTGGGAAAATAAATCCATAATAGCCTTGAAGGTCAATTGCAGGTCACATAATTTCAGGCATTAACTATTGTAAAAGAACAAAAAAAGCCATATTCTTCTGCACTTAGCTCTTAAATTTCAGCATCTGCCTATGTTTGTTGCCATGTTTTGCAGCCTTCCTAACATCATTTTTAGTTCATTCTAGTTAAAATGATTTCCACTTGTAGGAAACAGAGCGCCTGAGTTTTATCTATCCTCCAGATCAGTGGTTCTCAACCTGTGGGTCCCGGGGTGTTTTGTCCTACAACATCCAGAATAATAATAATAATAATAATAATCATCATCATCATCATCATCATCATTATCATCATCTTTATTTGGAGTTTAGCGCTGTTAGGATTTCTGGGAGTTTAAGGCCAAAGCATCTGGGGACCCACAGGTTGAGAACCACTGCTCCAGACAAAAGCTGTTCCTGTGAGTTGGAAAGAGCTAGTAGAAATTTAAAGGATATAACTTGTAGGGCTATAGTTGGTAGGGGTTAATCAGTGAAATTTGTATGATACCTTGCATATTTGTAAGTCTTCCCCTAGATATAGTAGAGATCATCTATTTCATTTTTGTTTTCTACACTAATCTAAACTGCTTTTGAATTTCTATGAGGATCCCTGTGAATACCTAATCTATTGAAAATGCTATTAGCCGTTGAAAATCATGTTAATGTTTACTTTATTTTGGATTAGTTGAGTTGCTTTTATTGTGTACTGTCCTGAGACCTTTAGCTAGAGAGTGGAATAGAAATGAATGAATGAGCAAGCTAGATCTCACTGCTTGTGAATCGGCAACTCCTTCACTCCTGCAGTGCCTCCATGTGCCCTAGAAAACTTCTCCAAAAGGTTTCCCATGTCAAGATGTGTGGAGGGCACCAGGAGGGAGAAATATCACATATTTTGTCAGAAGGAGCAGGTTCTAGCATAAATATCCAATTGGAGCCTGCCCAGTGGCTGAGAGGGAATGTGCAAGTTCAAAAATATTTTAGATTTTTTTTTAAAAAAAAACCATCCCACCTACAAAGGTCTCAAGAAAGTACTAAATACTACAGTTTAAGTGGTATTTTTGAAGAAAATTTGGTCCATATGGATATTTTGTGAACTGAAACTGAACCAAATATTCACGGTGTGATAACTGAGGAACACTCTTTTGAGCAGCAAACCAAGGAGAAAGTGAAGCTTCTCATTCAGCTGGCTGATAGTTTTGTAGAGAAAGGACATACTCATGCTACTGAAATCAGGAAATGGGTTACCACCGTTGACAAATGCTATCGAGACTTTTCAACGAGGATGGGGAAATATCGCTACTCTTTGGAGAAAGCTCTTGGAATCAATACAGAGGTACTGTAACTCACAAGTTTTGCTGACATTCCTTTGAAGAACTTATGGAGGAATTGGAACTGTATGTTTTTTGTTTTGTTTTGTTTTTAACCTTTGTTTTATGATTCATTAATCCCTCGAGAATTTGGCAAAATCTCTGTCAGAAAAATCACCATCAAATGACTTGGCATGCATTTACACTGTAGAATAAATGCAATTTGACATCACTTTAGCTGCTCTGCTTCGATCCAATCGAATCATGGGAGTCATAGTTTGGTGATACACCAGCACTCTTTGGCAGACAAGGTTAAAGGCTCTGTAAAACTATAACTCCCATGATTCCATAATATTGAGCTATGGCACTTAAAGTGTTGTGAAACCTCATTAATTCTACAGTGTAGATGCATACTTGGATGCTAACTTCATATAATAAGTTTCTTTCCCAGAATATACTTCCTTTACTTCCCCTTTCTGCTGCAGCAGGAAAAAAGTATCCCCCTCTCCTGCAAGACGACCTGATTCTCTTTTCCAGTTAATTTCTCTTCTGTTTTCTTTCAAAAAATAATTGAACTGCAAGGCATGAGATGCCAAAATCAAATAACTGAATTAAGAAGTACTAGGTTCCTGTAATTTATTGTTATGAAATAGAAATCAGGCACTGCCATTTAATCTTGTAAAGAAAAAAATAAGATTATTTTCTTAGGACAATATTGTAGAAGGTGCAAAACCTCCTTCCCAATGCAGTTACATTAGGTGATCCAGTGTTACTATGAAAAAGTTCATGCTTTTCTGAAGAGAGCTCCACTTGTGTGGAAAAGAGGCATTAGATGGATAGATGGTGTCAAATGGGATGGGGAAAATGAATGACACTTCAAAAATGCTCCCCTTTCCTTTCTGGCAATGTAAGGGTGCATCTACACAGTAAACTAATCCAGTTTGACACCGATTCAACTGCTCTGGCTCAATGTTATGGAATTCTGGGAACTGTAGTTTGGTGAGACACTAGCCCTATTTGGCAGGAAAGGCTAGAGATCTTGTGAAACTCATCACAGACTATCACTCGTGGCCAAGTATTATTTTCTTGCAAGTATAAAGTCTTGGCCGTGGGTCCATAAGGGACTGTAGAAACCTATTCTTGATCCACATATTCTTTCGCATATTCTTTCGCATCAATTTCCAGATGGAAGGTGGTTCCTACAAGGGTTGGCTTGATGCACCTTCCTCTTCACATGTTTCTCCCTTTTGCCCTCCATTCGTGCCTCTTTGAATTCCACAGCACTCCTTGTAACAGCTAACCCCAAGATAGAATGCTCGAAGGCCAGAGCTTTCCAGTTCTTGGTGTCTATGCTACAGTTTTTAAGGCTAGCTTTAAGCCCATCTTTAAATCTCTTTTGCTGTCCACTGACATTCTGTTTTCCATTCTTGAGCTTGAGTTTTGGGAGACGGTGATCAGGGATTTGAACAATGTGGCCAGTGAAGTGGTGGTCTTTGCTTCTTCCAGAATGCTGACATTTGTCCACCTGTCTTCCCAAGATATTTGCAGGATACTTTTTTTTTGGAGGAAATGCTGATAGAATCATTCCAGAAGTCAAGTGTGACATCTGTAGACAGTCCACGTTTCGTATGCGTATAACAGAGTTTGGAAGACAATAGCTTTATAAACAAGCATCTTGGTATCCCTGCAAGTGTCCTGGTCCTCAAACACTTTCTGCTTCATTAAAAAAAAAATGCTGCACTTGCAGAGCGCAGACAGGGTGTTGTATTTCAGTATTGATGTTGGCTTTTGTGTAGGGGTGGCTTCCAAGGTAGCAGAAATTGTCAATATTTTCACATTTGTGCCATTGCAGAGGGATTGGTGCCTGCTGGTAGAGCACTTTGGTTTTCTTGATGTTCAGTGAGAGGCCAAGCTTTTCACATACTTCTGCTAAGGTGTTGGGCATAGACTACATTATCATCAGCATATTGGAGTTCTATAAGAGACATTGGTTTTGGCTTTCAGCTTGCCGAGGTTGCACATTGTTGATGGGAAGCTTCCCACCAGCATGGAAATGCGCTATTAGACATCAACAATGTGCAAAATCGTAGCTATGAAGATGGAAAATAAGGTTGGGGCAATAACACATCCCTGTTTTGACACCTGATGCCACCTTAAATTGTTCATTTTGGCAGCCATTGCTGTCCAAAACTGTTGCTGTCATGTCATCATGGAGGAGCCGCAGGATGTTCACAAATTTATCAGGGCATGGTCCAGAGAGCATTGCAATTCACTGTATCAAATGTCTTTTCAATGTCAGTGAATGTCATGTACAGAGGTTGATTTTGTTCCTTACATTTATCTTGGAGCTGTCATGCAGTGAAGATCATATCAACTGCTTCTCTAGAGGGCTGGGAGCCATTCAGGGATTCTGGGAGGATGTTTTCTGAGATAGATAGAAGTCAGCTTGCAAAGATTCTTGCAAAGATTTTCCTAGCAGAGGTTACACGGGAGATACTGTGATAGTTTCCACAGCCTGTTCTTTCCCCATTTTTGAAAAGGGTGATGGTAGTGGCACTCTTTAAGTCTGCCGGGATCTTCTCAGTCTCCCTCAGTTTTACAGTGAGCTCGTGAAGTTGTTGTGTCAGCTCAGCTCCACCATCTTTAATGATTTCAACAGGGATCCTATCAAGTCCACTGGCTTTGTTTTTTTAATAACAACTGTGAAATTACAAATCCCATGATTCCATAAGGTTGAGCCATGACAATTTAAATGGTGCCAAATTGCATTATTTCTGCAGGGTAGATGCACCATAGGTGTGTTCTCTGGTAGTCATGAATAACTGTATAGATTAAATTGTTCTTTATTCCTCCATAATATTCATATCAGTAGCTTTTACTTCACTACTTTTTCTTCCAGTGCTATTGTTATTCCTTTCATTTCCATCACTTTGTATGTGTTGACTTTTACCAGGTGTGGAAATGTGTTTAAAACCCAAGTCACATATTTTTTCCAGGATAACAAGGATCTAGAATTAGACATCATTCCAGCAAGTCTGTCAGATCGTGAGGTGAAGCTACGGGATGCCAATCATGAGGCTAATGAAGAGAAAAGGAAGTCAGCCAGAAAGAAAGAGTAAGTGGTGAGATGAGGGTGTCTCAGTAGCATGACACATGAATGGAAAACAGCAGTAATTTCATCTTAGAAACTTGGCAATCTGAACCCCTTGTAAGGCAAGTAGGATGTCCTGTACATTAATATTGAATGTAGCATGGAAAGAAAACAGAATTTATGGAAAATAAGATATGTGTAATGGAACAGTTGCAAGAGTCTGGAATGAGCCCATTCCTTATTAATTGGAATATAGTTGTATTCTTGCAGCTTGCTAAAGAATGTAACTATGTTTTCTTTGACCATGGTTTGTGACTTGTTTGAAAAATATATCTGATCAGACAGGATCTTCAACTAAACATTTTCTTTAGACATAAACATAAACCATGATATCTTGTTCTCGTTGTTCCCTATTTGCCTTGCAAGGAATCCTCTTGTTGTCTTTTTTCTACTGTGGCAACCTTATCTGGGGTAAAATTCCTTTATCACTTTTCATATTGAAATACAGAAATCTCATGGAGCTTGCTTCTTATTGCTGCCTGAATCCCTGAAAGGCTGAACAGAATTGTATGGTTGCCCTCAATGGAACATGAAAAAGCATTATACACAAACTACATTATGACAGAATGTAATACAAGTGGTTGTTCTTTCTGATGTGAATGACTAAATATTTATTCATTGTATTTATCAAGATAAAAACTGTGTTTATATAACCTCAGTAAGATTACCAGCATTTCCATTTATTCTTGGTTCCAGAAATTTTACAGTTTATAGAATCATGCAAATATTATGTAAATTATATAGTCATGTTGAGATAGCTTGAACATAAAAGATCAGATGTAAAGTACCATAATATTTGTTCTAAATTGGTTCTCATATTACAGGAAAAAATATAAAATAACTGATGTTTGAACCATTGCAGAATGGGGGAAGGAAAAATATTAAGAAATATTTATGTTGCCAAGTATCTGGCATTCTTCTGCAAGTATTTATCTTATTTTTACATTTACTTTTCTTTTAATATATATTTTCATTACAATTTCCAAATACACTGACAACTGCAACCATTAAAAAGAGAAACAATTAACTAATAAATAGAAGAGGGGAACAAAGTATCTCAAGAAGTGCTTGAGATACACAGGAAGATAATATTAATAGAATAATGACATTCAACTTTATTTGTAGTGGTTATGAACCTTGGCAATATGTCTTACCTATTCAGCTAAAAACTACCACATATGATTCTTCTGATTATGCTGTCTTAACAAACAGTCAAAATCCACAGTTAGTACATCATTGTTTATCCTTTCTTTTCTATTTCTTGCAAAAAGTCAATCAGGGGTTTTCAGTCCATTAAGAATAACATAAGTGATCTTTCTCTAATCAAGATGAGTGTCTCCTTCTTTGGGAGTTTTTCAACAGAGACTGGGTAGTCATCTGTTGGGACTGTTTTTCCTTCCCACACCTCAACCACTCTTCCCTTTGGATACTCATTGATTTGCTCTACAGTTAATCACAATCTCAGGCAAAATTATCCTCCTCCCCCCCCCCCCCCCCCGTTTTTAGTCCAAACCCCTTTCTCTGTCCATCTTTTCCATTTTTTTCTTGTGAAGTTTGCACTTTTTCATTTATTTGTTTCAATTTGTCATTTTTCCCAGTGATTGTCAATCTTCCTTAAATTCTTTTCTAAATTCCTGTTTTAATTCCTGTTGTAAATCATCTCCTGTTTCTGACATTTCCAATCTGATCAATCTCAATTCCTCCAACACTTCCTGTTATATGCCTGTTCATTTTTAGGACAATTCCAGTGACCCTTTCCTTCCTTTCGTTGCTTCCGTCTTGAATCTAGTAGTCACTTTTGTCTGCTGGGAGCTTTTGCTTTTTGTTTTCTTTTTGCTACTAGATGCTAGTCTTACATAGTTAATCTCCACAAGTCTTTCATTTACCACAACAAGAGAATTCTGGTTGAGGTAACAGACTTTAAATCAAATCAACCTGCCCTTTGAACTTGTTTCCTTTATTCAAAGTAGTAACTGATGTTTCCACTGTTGTGTCAGCTCAGGTCTACCTTATATTAATATCATCACTGATCTGAAAAACCTCCAGTATAGGCAGTCCCCAAGTTACAAACAAAATAAGTTATGTAGGTTTATTCTTAAGTTGAATTTATATGTAAATCAGAATAGATACATAGCCAAGAGCCCTCAGGAGCACTCTGGAGGACAACCTGAAGATTGGGAAAGGAGGATTGGGGAGGAGGATTGGGGCAGTTGCCCTATGCCTAGTTTTCCTCCCAGCATAAGGATGGGCCGAGCAGCCCCATCTTTATGCCAGGAGGACAACCTGAGAGTCACCTGCCTCCATCCAGTCCCACCCTCTCACAGGCCGTCTCTCTACCAGCCCAACCTTCTCGGTCAGGCCCACAATGTGGCCCCAAGGCAAAAAAAATTGCCTGGTTAGATGAAAGCTCAGGAAGCCTTCAGTGACGCCTTTGTTGGAATTAGTGAGGTAAGCATTAAAAAAACCCACCTTTATCCTGTAGTAGCCAGCTTTATTCCATGCTGATTCAGAAGGTCCCTTGAACTGGTGGCACAGATTTTGGAAGGTATGCAGAGCTTCAAAAGGAAAAGACAAAATGTTAACATTACTGTTCTCTTATAAAGAAGGCCTTGCTGGGTCAAAGAGCTCCCTTTTAAGTGAAGGGACAACATCATAAAATTCTCTCTGTGGCTTGTACACTATGATTGTGAGTAATTGTTGTACTAAAAATTATTCATAAGCTTTTCTACTTCCAGATTCATCATGGCTGAACTGCTTCAAACAGAGAAGGCCTATGTCAGGGATTTGCACGAATGTTTAGAGGTATGTTGCAACTAAGGCAAGCATGTTTATCTAAGGTGACTGAGGTATTTTCATAAAATCTCAGAATTTTGAAACAATTATTTCAGAATCACATAGCCAGAATTACTTTTCCAAGCTCTGCTTGTGATAATATAATCAGATTTGGTGTGGATATCAAATACTTGAAAGAGACCCTGTTATTGTCTTTAACCTTAATGGTGGTAGGATGGTTCCAGCTGCTCAGATTGCTTATAGCAGATGAGTCCCACATTGAGATTCACAGTCCTCTTCAGGCTGCTCTCATTGCTTTTCACATGAGATGGGAGGTTCACGCTGTCTGCATATCGCAAGTCTGTATCTGTGAAAACTTCTTATTTTCTAGATAAGTGGAATGATGTGACTGTGGGTGCAGTTGATGTGTTCAGGACTGACAGGTTGCCATTTTCTAAAGATATACAGTGCAATAGTTTGTGTGAGTGACAGGGGAAAAATTAACAGTCAGACTGGTACTCAGGAAAAGGTTTGCATGTAAAGCACAAAAACCCTTTACCTCAAAACTGTCTGCACTTTAGCTTTCACTGTTATTTTTTGTGTCACCTGAAATAGCTGCAACCTGTAAAAAAATTGTGGATTGATTATTAGAACCACATATTTTTTCAGCAATTCTGTGCCTCTAGCAAGAAAAGATCTATCTGCTATGTACTTCTTTTCTGTGTTTAAGAACTGCTGTTGTCTTCTAGACCTATCTTTGGGAAATGACAAGTGGAGTCGAGGAGATACCACCAGGGATTCTTAACAAAGAGCACATAATATTTGGCAACATCCAGGAAATCTACGACTTTCATAATAAGTATGTATTTGTTATTACTGAAAGAAAAGTCCCCTTATAGCATGTTCTCTTTGGCCATATCACGTGTACTAGAACATATTATAATCTATATTTTGTCCATCCTTTCTGGGTACAACTTAAACTATTGCTTTTAAAGTCCTAAACACCATGGAGGTGATTGCCAAACGGATTTCCTATCTTGTCCATATAGTAAGAAGGGCCCCCTGGTGGTGCAGCAGGTTAAATTGCTGAGCTGCTGAACTTGCTGACCAAAAGGTTGGCGGTTTGAATCCAGGGAACAGGGTGAGCTCCGGCTGTTATGCCCAGCTTCTGCCAACTTAGCAGTTTGAAAACATGCAAATGTGAGTAGATCAATAGATGCCATCTTGGTGGGAAAGCAACTGTGCTCCATGCAGTCATCCTGGCCACATGACCTTTACCTTTACAACCATGTAGCAAAGTCTTCTGAAAAGGCACCTTTTGAGTACCATAGGCTGTCAAAAAGGCATGCAAATTTTTGCTTATTTTCTTCTTACACTCAAAAAACTTCAGAAGTTCTGACAAGTTTTTTCTTTGTGCAAAAAGTTGGCATCTGCCCAAAAATAATGCTTTGGATGTCAATGATGTTTCCCACAAAAAAATCCCCAAATGCAAACAAAAATGTTATGGCATTCACAAGGAGTCTTTATTTTTTTGAACAGCATGTCTTCATGTGTCAAGATGTTCTTTTTTCATTCCAAGGCAAGAAAATTTGCAAGTGTTCTTTAAATCTCTGTCTTGGAGGTCCACTTGTGTGTGTTGATTTCAGAGTGGATGTGAGGGCCTTTTAATGAGTTTTATTGATTATTGAGCTTGCAATATGGTCATTTTAATGGTTTTATTGTCAAGTCTATCCACTGCCTTAAAAACTATTTTTAAAATGTAGAGACAGGATGAAAGTTAAATTATGTAAAACAAAATAATTGTAATAATTGTAATAGTGCCATTGACTGTAGTTGGCCATATTTGGCAGGGCCTACCTAATACAGGGTGGAGGCACCTTTTTTTCTAGTGACATTTCAAACACACAAAGACACGTATAATTTCTACTGTGATTTGTTATGTGGATCCTTCCACTTGAGTCAGGGGTTTCCACATCAGTAATAGAAACTCCAATGACCAATCTCAATAAAATAGTGAGGAGTAAAGACATCACACTGGCAATGAAGATCCACATAGTTAAAGCAATGGTATTCCCTGTAGTAACCTACAGATGTGAGAGCTGGACCATAAGGAAGGCTGAGCAAAGGAAGATAGATGCTTTTGAACTGTGGTGTTGGAGGAAAGTTCTGAGAGTGCCTTGGATTGTGAGAAGATCCAACCAGTCCATACTTCAGGAAATAAAGCCCATCTGCTCATTGGAGGGAAGGATATTAGAGGCACAGATGAAGTATTAGAGGCCACATAATGAGAAGACAAGAAAGCTTAGAGGAGATAATTATGCTAGGGAAAATGGAAGGAAAAAGGAAGAGGGGCCTACCAAGGGCAAGATGGATGGATGGCATCCTTGAAGTGACTGGCTTGACCTTGAAGGAGCTGGGGGTGGTGACGGCTGATAGGAAGCTCTGGCGTGGGCTGGTCCATGAGGTCATGAAGAGTCAGAAGTGACTGACTGAATAAACAATGATATAAACTCCAGGAGTATTTATTGTTGCCACAGAAGCTTACTATCTACATCGTTTCTCAAATGGTGCTCTTCCAGATGTTTTGGACCAGCTCCCCCAATTTCTAACAGCTGGTAAGCTGGCTGGGATATCTGAGAACTGAAGTCCAAAACACCTGGAGGAGCACAGTTTGAGACACACTGTTCTATATGACAGAGAGATTGATATGGCAATGCTAGATAGATGTTGCAGCTCATACATGTAATTGTCTTGTGATGGTGCTCCACTACGCAGGCCGAATAATGAGATCTCAGTATCTCATCTCGGCTTAATGTGAGCAGAGTTCCTTCAAATCTGTATTTTTATAAGATAAATGGAATACCAGACTCTGCATATCTTTTATATAATTTAATTACAAATTGGAAGTGAATTTGAGGACTCCTTTTTTTATTAAAGCGAGTTAGGGGTGTTTTCCCATACATGTGTTTTCCCATACAAGTTAAAACTTGTGCGCCAACTGCGCCCGTACCTTGGGAAGTCTGACTTGGCCACGGTAGTCCACGCTCTGGTTACATCCCGTTTAGACTACTGCAATGCTCTCTACGTGGGGTTGCCTTTGAAGACGGCTCGGAAGCTTCAATTAGTCCAACGCTCGGCAGCCATGATACTAACAGGAGCAGAGCGCAGGGAGCATACAACTCCTTTGCTGCACCAGCTCCATTGGCTGCCGATTTGCTACCGAGCCCAATTCAAAGTGCTGGTGTTGGCCTATAAAGCCCTAAACGGTTCTGGCCCAAGCTACCTATCCGAACGTATTTCTGCCTATCAGCCCGCCAGGACCCTAAGATCTTCTGGGGAGGCCCTGCTCTCCATCCCACCTGCTTCACAGGTGCGGCTGGCGGGGACGAGAGACAGGGCCTTTTCTGTGGTGGCCCCTCGGCTATGGAATGCCCTTCCCATGGAGGTTAGATCAGCCCCCTCGCTAATGGCGTTTCAAAGAAGATTAAAAACTTGGATGTTTGAACGGGCATTCGGATCAACAGTGCAATGAATGTTATGATACAGGAATGGAAAAATGGACGACGAATTGGATCACGACTCTAGTTATGAGATGTATTGGGTTGTTATTGTTGTGTCAATATTGTATACCATGTTATTAGGGTTTTAAATTGTATATCACTGTTTGATTTTTATCCTTGTTGTAAACCGCGTTGAGTCGCCTGTTAGGCTGAGAAACTGCGGTATACAAGTAAAGTAAATAAATAAATAAATAAATAAATGTGTTTAAGTCTCATGTAGATAAGACCTCATTGAGACTAACAGGATTTCAAACCTCATTGAGACTAACAGGATTTCAAAGAGACTCAGGTTATTTTTCTGTTGTTGGCCCTCAAATTATGTTCAACCTATGATGATACTAAAGTGTGCCTGTCACAGGAATTTCTTAACAAGATTGGTTCAAAAGAAGTTTATCATTGATATAAATATGCATTAGGACTTCGTTATTTGAAAATCTGTTTCTCTGTGTTTGTTTGTTTTATTTCCCTTTCTGTTTAGTTATTTTTTTAATGATCACTTAATAGTGGTGGATATTATGCAGATGTGTAGATTTTTGTGATTTTACATATAATTTCTATGTTAAAGTTTTTAAAAAAGAGAAAATCTGTAGATTGGCAAAAGTGAAGTAAGGCCAAAGCATATTCTAACTGGCTTCTGTCTCTTATGTTTTCAGCATTTTTCTGAAAGAACTAGAAAAATATGAACAGCTCCCTGAAGACGTGGGTCATTGCTTTGTCACCTGGGTAATGAGACTTAACATAGTACTGTTTTATTAATTGATGTCAAGCACTTGTAATAGAGACTCAGCAGTTTTATCCTGGCTAAGGCAATGAACTATGTAATTTTAAGTAGTTCTTTTATGAAAAATGGACTTGTTTATGGAAGATATTCTGCATTGACTAACAACAACCATAAAATTCAATGACTGCAACTGATAACTTGCAACTTATCATAAAACATCCAGCTTTTGTCAATGGCTGATGCTGTTAAGTGGAGCTATAGATACAAAGTGATTCTTTCTAGTCTCTTGTTCCTTTCATTAACCAGTTCCATGTTACTTTGTCCCTTTAATTAACCAGATTTTGCCCTCCAGGTGTTGTAGAACTCCAGCAACAAAGCCAGTTGTGGAGAATCTTACTCCAACCATATCTGGAGGCTACACTATTACCATCCCTGATGTAGAAAAACATATTGTAAAATTTTAAAATCTCATTATATATTTGCTAATAGATACTGGGTTCTGTAATTAAAAAGCTGCTGTGACCTAAGTGCAAGTCTGAGGCAGGATGAGAATTATATCAGTGTTTAGTATAAAGTCTTCTTTGTAGTTTTTGTAAAATACATTTACAAGCCATTCTGTGCCTGTTTGGTCATTTCATTAATCTTGCCCATGTCAGGCATTGGTTTTATGTGGTCCAACTAGGAACATATTCCCCACAGATCTTACTGTATTCATAAGTGAAACTCCTCTATTCGTATGGAGCATGTTGCCTACAATGCTTCTAGTGTGGTCGATGAAAATAAACTGATGACATTGGGCAGGAAGGGACTAGTATTCAACACAAGAGGGAGTGGGCGAGATTCTCGCTGAAAGTATTAACTGACTCTTGAAGTTTCCTTCCAGTTTTAGCTGCACAGGTACAAGATGCCCAGTAAATGTGAGTTCACATAGGAAAACTTGCAAACCCACAGCTACAGCTAAGCAATCTGTCCATTTATGTTTAGACTTTTGGAAAACACTAGCTCCTGACATGACTATTTCTGACAACCTAATTGTAGCTGTTGTGCAAACTGTATTTCAGTGGCAAAAAGGGATGTTTTAAAATATTTGAAATGTCAATGGGTAGAATTGCCTTATGAGTAGAATGTATTGAGAGGCAGACACATTTTGAGTTATGTAGAAAAATCATCTACAGTGAAAGTTAGCTGTAGTTTTCCTACAGTATTCTCCTATTCAGCATATCTTGTACTTTTCTTTGTTCCTTTAATCAGTGGTATTCTTAGAAATACGTATTTGTTCTTTGGAAGTTCAATGGAAAATTATATAAACATCTTGTCCCTACCATCCACCCACACTTGATATTTATTTTCATAGGCGGATAAATTTCAGATGTATGTTACCTACTGCAAAAACAAGCCTGATTCCAGCCAACTGATCCTAGAGCATGCGGGAACGTTCTTTGATGTAAGTAATAACTCATCTTCCTGGTTGGATCAGGCAGTGATTTGTACTGCAGTTTTGTTTCTCAGTCTCTCTTCTCTCCCTCTGTCTCATTCTCTCTCTGACTCTATAGTTTTAAATCTTTCAGCAGAGATCTCATCTAGCAGTTTTGTGGGTTTTTCCCCCTTTATCAAATCATCTACACTAGACAGCCATTGTGGCAGACCTTTCCACAGATGCCTCATCAATCTGTAAATCCCAGGATTCCATATCATTGAGCCGAGGCAGTTAATGTGATGTCAAAATGCTTTAATTCTACAATGTAGATGCATCCTCAAATTTCATTGTGGAACTGTGAGGGCAACAATATCAGCCTTATCAATAAAAAATAATTGTGCTACCTGCATTATTCAAATAAGACTTACATGTTATTAGCACCCCCTCCCCTGTTTTTGACACTATTCGGAGAACAATAGAATACACTTTTGCTTAATCTGTACCATTTTGTGGACAACCCTAGACGAGGCATTTGGGAGTCCTTCAACCAAGTTCCAACTATATTTCAGACTGGAACTGCATTGTTGTGAGAGAAGAGTTAACCCCTTCATGATCTCTATGATTCACACATATAGGTTGTTCTGTACCTTCATAGGAACTGTGAGAACTTTCCAGAGCTGAAAAATGTCTCTAAGCCGAAGCTCCTTCCTGACTGACTCCTCATGCACATGACTCTGGGGATTTCCACCACAAATCTTGATAACCCTGGTTTGCACCCAGCCAAATTTACTCATACAGAAGGAATGCCAAAAATGCTGCCAAATTTACTCAGACTCTTGGCCTAGCAGTTTGGTCCCTACAACCCATCCATTCAATGCCCCTTATCCTTCCTCCATTTGGATGCCATTCCCCCTACCTGTTTTGTAGGTCGAACCCATTCTTTCTTCTTGGGGCTATCACTCTCTTCCCTTTTGGTCTACCTCCCAGCAATTTCAATAACCTCAAGTCCCCCCACTGGTACCCCCCCCCCCCCAATCTATCAGTCAAGGCATTTCAGAGGGATTTGCCAACATGCACTCTGCTAGGAATTGCCATAGTATGTCTATGCGGCTTCTGCTCAGATATGCTTTTCAGATCACTACAGTTCTTACAGTTGCCATGCAGGCACAGACTAACCCATATGTGAGAGTTCATAGATAACTATCTTAAGAACCACTGGTACAGATAAGCAACCTGTTCTTCCCCCAGCACTGTTTACCTGATGAAAACTGTCTCACCCTCCCCTTCCAGTTTCCTCATTGACTATATGAAAGAGCCAATCTCCTTCTGCTCTGAATCAAGAGCAGTGTTCAGAGATTAGAGATTGGAAGCAGAATAGTCTTTCTTACTGCACAGTACCACCTTCCAACAACTATCTCGATGTAACCAGTAAACAAGAGATGGACCACTGAAAGAGAAATGAGGGTCAGTTTTGAGACAACACCCTTCTGGTACTTCTGGGTTTGTCTTCAGGCTATTCCCAACTGTGGGGAATAAAGCTGATAAAACTGCTTTGAGGTGTCTTTGCATCATTTCTGATGATTTTACCTTGTTTTAATCCATTTTTATTTCTGAGCTCTTGGGTCTGGCTGGCTGGCTTGGAGAGCACAAAACACATGGGGCACATGCAGCCCATGAGCTTCTCTTTCCTGATTCCATGGGATAGCCTTATATACCGTGCTTCATTATATTGCATTTATTTTAAGTTCTGTATTCAATTCAGTGTGCACAGCTTTTCAAGTGTTTTTAAAAGACAGATAAAGAGAGTATTATTAGTTTTAATTGAACAGGATTTTCACAGGAGTCTCTTTTCGAATTATCTTTCTCCCCTTGGTGAAATTATGTATGACAATTAAATCCAGTAACCAGCAGGTGGCATTCCAGCCTGCTCAAAATCTTCCAGAAAGGATAAAACATTTCAGCAGATTTGCATGTTTAACGGGGTGTTGACACAGATTAAAAAGTATTTGCCTGGCTAAGCTTTTACAGCCCAGCTGTGATATATGGGTTGGAAATCTTTTGATATTAGTTAATGCCAAGAAGTTAACATTTCAGCCCATTTATGTTTTGCAAACAGAATATTTTTTAAAACCTGATAAGGTAGCAAATCCTTTTTGTCTTAAAAAGCAACTGGAAGAAAGGAAGCTGGGCTTCTTTCCATTTTGAGGGTTAAACTCCTTTAATTTGGCTGTACTGTGTACTGCTCCCTCCTAATAAAGTCACTCAAGTCTTGTAAAATGTTTGCAAAGTACTCTTGGCTTGGTTTGGCATCTCTTGAATTGTGTTTTGCAAAAGAGAAGGTGTGGGAGTAGAAAGTCGTAGACAGATTAATTGTCTTGTGGACATCAAAGGCAGGTTTTTTGCCTCCTAACTTTAAACTGAATTTACTTTTTAATAGCATACTGACAGCACTAAAGTTGCCGTCAAAATCCAGCTGTAACTACATTTTCTTCCAGTACCTCCATGAGTAACCCCCAGAAGAACTAGAAGAGACAAACCAGCAATTCCTGATAATAGATAATAGACCAGAATTTATTCCAGACCGGAATGTAATTGTTTCCTACTTCATGCACTTAAAAACTAGGATCTGTTTTCCCTATATAGGGGCATGGAATACCATTCTGTACAATAAAGGAAAAAAGTAGGGAAAATCTGGACTAATTGGGGCCAGTACACTTGCAGCCCTGTTCCAGCATAGAAAGAACTTGGTTTTGAATATTTTAAAGCTATGAACATACGTTGGTCTGTGTTTTAAATATTACTGAGCTGAAGTGCTTCAGGAAAAACATTGCATACTTAGTAACCAAATAAAATGTATAGGACGCACATGTGAAAACCAGTGTGTGTAGGTTTGGACATTAAAGGTGACTCTTTCATTATATAATATCATTTTAATGTGTGTGTGTGCTGGGAAGCATTTCCCCAGGATTGATTATAGTGGAAAAAAAACTATACATATAAGATTATCATAAATTCCAATCTATATGCTACTTTTCATGCATATTACTGTAGTAATCTGAACTGCTTGTGCAAGTGTGAGTCAGTCATGGACAGAACTGTAAATCATTCCCCTTATTGCTGAACCATGATCCCACCTGGAGCACAGCCAACTGCTTTTGCTCGGCATCTGTCCTGTCATGTAGCAAGGTCCTGCCTGCTACTTCTCACTTTCTCAAAGAACCAGAACAGTAAAGTCCACATTGCAGACCCACATCTTCTTTATGAGAACAGTGCTTACTATTCTTACTGAACCTACCAACTTTACATTTCCTATAACAGGAAGATGAAGGAATTAAATAAGACCCCTTCCACACATAAAATAAATAATTGGAATATATGGCAGTGTGGACTCAGATAATCCAGTTCAAATTGTGGGATTTTCTGCCTTGATATTCTGAGTTATATAGCTGTGTGGAAGGATACTAAGATTCCCATATCTGCAGGGGATACATTCCTTAACTTATCATGGAAACAGAAAACCAGATAATAGCAAATCTAATTGAAATGAATGATTTCTGCTAGAAGTTACCATAGAGTTGAACTAGAGGAACAATAAAAAAATTCCCGGAAAGATATCTTCTCTATAAATTTGCTAGGTCCTCCAAAATAAATCTAGGATAATGTCCATAACATAAAATTGCCTTGAGGACCTAGTAAATTTCTGTTTTGTCAGATGTAGGGTACATTAAATTGTGACTACAGGGGTCATATTTGTATACTAAATGGAACCGTGACAGGTTGTATGTGTTTTTATACTTTCATGTGGAAAAGTTAAAAAATGAGCAAAGTGTCAAAGTCACATACTCATCTGCCAGGCATCCTAGATTTCATTACGCTACGTATGTAGAAGAAGGACTTTGCTATTCCTTGAGACTGCCTTAAGTCCCTTCAGAAATTAGTGTTGCCTCCTTTCCATTTTTTCTAGTGGGCCTTAGCTACTGTTTTTAGAGGAGGAAATATTTTGACTGAAATCGGAGGGGAGAGGGCAACACACATGTTGTCTTTTATGGTTCCTGTGCTCTTTTACTAAGTACTGATCAGTGTCTCTGTCAATGCACTTAGCTATGTAGATAAAATACAGACAAAAAACATATTTGGCCTAAATCCAACTGTGATAGTGCTAACTTTTATAAACCCACTAAAACAGCAAGAATTACAAAAATGTTGAATTACCATCCAGAAATTGGCAGAGTTAAATTATATTATTAAAATGTATATAAATATAAAAAAAATGTCATTTCTACTTCAAGGAAACCTTAATTGGTATGTTTGCATAGATCTTTTCTCTATAAACGGCCACAAAGGAGGTTGAAATGTTTGGCATGGTATAATGTTGTCTTCGAGAAACTACATGGTAATAATGACTTGCTCCAAAGAACTGGCTACTTTATAACTCAAAGTGATTATGTGTTGCCAATTTTGAAATTTAAAAACAATCTAGAAATTTTTCATTGCAATTTCTTGATATCTTTTTACTGCGTCTTGGTTTTCTTTTAACCTTTTTAAAGGAAATTCAACAAAGGCACGGTCTGGCAAACTCTATTTCCTCATATTTAATCAAACCTGTCCAGAGGATTACCAAGTATCAACTTCTATTGAAGGTATGTTTTTATTATTCTTATGCTAGTATTTAGGTAAGAAAAACATTAATTTCCAGCAGACCATTTTCTGGACCCTGCTACTACTTTTTTCTTGACAAATATGGTCCCCACTTGAACCACCCTCCCTCTCTTTCCTGTCTCTTTTATCACTCCTGTCTATCTAAAGCTATCAGCAATAGTTCTAGCATTTGGTTTTATGTTTTATGGTCATTGTAGTGTTGGTGTAGACTATGATTTAATTAGTAAATTGTTTAAGCTTGAGGGATGAGGACCAGCACTGGGTAATAGCTCTGATGTCAGTGGAAGGGATGGTCTACTTTGAGATTTAGTTTGAGCATTAATATTTTCTCTATCTCCATAATAAGTTTAATTATTTTAAAAGTTTGAACTATTACCTGGAATGGTCAACTGTCCAACTGACAGAACTATCAATGACCACTCATGATGAATTATTAAGTTGTATCATTTCAGCATGTTTTTCCATTTATTAACATTCATGTAGAGATGTGATGTCCAAATACAATCTGTGCACCTAAAATACAACATGCTTAGGTGTAATTCATGCATTTGAGTCCCCAGGTAAAACACAGTAATTGTTAAGCAACCCTCTCCTGCATTATGGCAAATGGATCCTGTGAATCTTGTGGTTGCCACGGAGTCCATTCACCTCTTTGTCAGCCCATATGATCCATGTAGATGGGCCCTCAATTTTTGGTTATGAATTCATATGTGGATAGTAATATCCAGAAGTATTATCATGATAATATCAACATGCTAAAAAGCCATTTGAACAGCAATGATAAATAAACATTTGCTTTACCATTCTTTTCACTGCTGGTATCTGCTTTTACCTTTCACTTTATTGGGGCAATAAGAGTGACACAACAAGAAGCTTTGATCAAAAAAACATTGTTTTGCTCAACTCTGAGAAATTTAGGGCATCCTTTACATGGCGTATTTCCTTTGGGAGGAAAAGCATTGCATATTTGTGATGTTGTTGTTTACACATCTATAGGTTGAATAGGCATTACTGGATTACAGATACAAGTTCAAAGATAGGTAATATTTGTACAACAGGACATGCCTACACCACAGAATGCCCAAACTGCAAGTTCCAGACAAATTGCTGCCTCTGTTTTCCATTGCACACACAACCTGAAATTATTTGAACCATTACCTTGGTTGGTAGATAAAATCCTCATTCCCGGTGGCTGGAAGAGGCTGTTAGAACATTGTTCCTTCTCAAGAATATAATGAGATACAAAATCAGACAGTTCTGGTTACGTTAGGGTAATTTGTAATATTTCCAATACATCATGAATAAGGAGCTGTGTTGGAAACCAGAACTTGAAAACACTGTTTTTTAACTTATAATAAAATTTTATATCACTTATAATAACATTTTATCAGCCAATTACTTATTTCCATTAAATAATCCCATTGAGTATATACAGTATTTGTTTTTATTTATTCCATTACTTGTCATATTGCATGTGTGTGTGTTAAGACAAATAAAAACAAATATATAACTTGTCCATTGTGGAGGTTGTAATCTATATTAAATTAATTAAAATTTGAAAGCATTTTTCAATATTTTGTCTTCAGATTTTGGATGGCTATAAACAAAGCAAGGATAAAGTATTGAAGGACAGGGGGTGCCTGCTCTCTTAATCACATGGAAAACTCAAAGTGTTCATAATCACATGGATTCTATAGAGGTCCTTTCTCTAATACCTGGCCTCTACACATACAAAGAGAATCACCGAGTAAAGCTGAAATTACATAATCACATACCAAAGTTAGATGTGCTTGAGTTTTTTGTTCATGCCACATCTGAAAATGAAGAGACTTGATTTGTCATTCCCAAAGTAATGTAATTTACAACAAATTAACCAATTTTTTAAATCTGTAAAAATCTGATGCAGTTTTGGGCTTTAAAAACATGTCAGAATATCTATTTTAAAGTGCAGAATAGGATACTCCCATATGATTTTGGAAGCTAAGCAGGTTCAGCCCTGGTTACTATTTGGTGGAAGACCACCAATGAATATTATGATCTGTAGGCTGTATTTCAAAGGAAGGAAGTGGCAAAACCCATAAGGATGCAGTTTTACTTTGAGCTACTTTGTGCTTTGTTTTATATTTGTCCTCAGGAACTTTTAACATGCTGTGAAGAAGGGAAGGGAGAACTCAAGGATGGTTTGGAAGTAATGCTCAGTGTCCCTAAGAAAGCCAATGATGCCATGCATGTCAGCATGCTGGAAGGTAAACAGAATTTGAAAGGACAACACTATTACATTTATAAATCCATAGAGGTGAACAAAGGAAATCATTTTCTGTATTTCCCTAGATAGGTGGCTGCTCTTTGTAAATACTTATCCCCATATCTAACAGATTTTTTTTATTTATTTATTTTGTGATCTAACAAGTCAGACTTGAGCTGGCAAGGAGGTCAGGGAAGCCAAGAATTAAATGGCATTTATAGAGCAAGATTAAGCTTCTATACATGTTTACTGCAGCATAAATATATGCCAGCATAGTTAGGGTGGATCCCACAGTTGCACAACTGATTGTGTTACAGCTTTGTTCTCAGCCATTGTACCATGGTCGAACAGCTCCTTACCCACCAATTCAAAAGTGAGACAAAGAGGGCTGTTTGCTTGCAAAAGCTTGCAAAAGCATTGGCTGCACTAGGGAACACGTATAATTACTGTTTTTATACTGGCATCAATAGGAGTCCAGCCTAAAGGTTACACATGTGTACTTTGATGGGGTGGTGGTGTTTATTTATACCCCGCTTTCTCTACAACAGAGACTTAACAGCTTATGGTAAAACCAAGTGCAATATAATTTAAAACCTAAAAATATACAAACATTAAAATAGAATTAAATGTTAACAGTATTAAAAAGAAACAGTTAAAATCATTTAAACCTGATTAAAAACCTATTCAAAGCTCTTCCCTTGTTTTGCGTTCTCTAAATAAGTTTTTCTCGTTGTTATATTTTTGCTAATTTGTTTAATTTCTAGGATTTGATGAAAACTTGGATGTTCAAGGAGAGCTGATTCTTCAGGATTCATTCCAAGTATGGGATCCCAAGTCCCTCATTCGAAAGGGCCGTGAAAGGCACTTGTTTCTCTTTGAAATCTCTCTGGTTTTCAGCAAAGAGATCAAAGATTCTGCAGGACACACTAAATATGTTTACAAGAATAGACTGCTGGTATGTCTGCTTCCATCAATATTTTATGGGCTTTAGGATCTTTGCCAGAGCTGAAGATGTTACTGTTCAAACTAAATTCACTGTTTTAACTCATTCTAAGCTCACAAAAATAAATCATTGCCATCGCCATTGCAAAATTAGTTTAGTGATTCCTCGTGTTGCATTTTTGCTTTTCCATTCTTTTGTTAGGTTTTTTTTAAAAAAATACTTGTTTAAAATGTTTAAAAATCCATTAAAGTGCCTTTAAAATGTCATTTAAAATTAACTTTAAAACTGTGTTGTTGAAAGTTTCATGGCCAGAATCACTAGGTTGCTGTGAGTTTTCCAAGCTATATGGCCATGCTCCAGAAGCATTCTCTTCTGACGTTTCGCCCACATGTATGGCAGGCACCCTCAGAGGTTGTGAGGTGAAACTTAAGGAAAGAATGCTTCTGGAACATGACCATACAGCCCAGAAAACTCATAACAGCCTAACTTTAAAACTAACTAAAACATTATTTATTACATACCAGCACATATACCATTTAAAAAAAATCTTTGTTCTCACTTGATGAAATTTTGAAATAGAATGTCATTGTGCCCTCATTAACCAAAATCATCAATGTGTAAGCTCTGGCAACAAGTTTCAAAGAAGTAAACAATTAGTAGCTGCATGGTCCTAACCCATGATGACTAATTTTGTGTTACTTTTTTACCTGCTCTGCAAAGCACGTGGGAAATTAAATAATACATGAAGATGCTGAATTAAGTGCTTTACCTCAGTTCCATAACATTTGAAGTAATTCCAAACTATCTTTCCTTTCCATTAGACCTCAGAACTGGGAGTGACTGAACATGTGGAAGGAGATCCTTGTAAATTTGCCTTATGGTCAGGACGAACTCCCTCTTCAGATAACAAAACAGTGCTGAAAGTAAGTGCAGTTTTTCTTATTTCTATTTTTAGTGCATTTGTTTTTAGCAATAATTAAACACAGATATAATATTGTCACACACTATAAAAACAGTTTGCAGTTCAGTCTTGAGAAATAGTATTTTTGGATGCTTTCTCAATAGAATTCAAACTATCTCATTAACAATCCTATACATTTTATTGCTTAAGCATATCTGCAAAGTTCACATATTTAATTTATTATTTACTGATTTTATGTTTGTAACACATCTACTTTGTGGAACAGATGGAGTCAAGAAATTATAATTATGTGAGACATACAATGCAGAAGTATCCAAAGGGCTAAACTTATTCATCACTTTCAGCTCCTGTACAATCTGAAGTAATTCATGTGAAACACAATGTGGACTTGTTGCTCTGGACAAATCCACCAGATTTTTAAAAAATATTTTCAATGAAGGAGTTGTTCAAAGCTTCGGGCCAAATATTGCTAGAGATAGTTGAAGTGGCCCAAATGAATGTTGACAAAACATAATTTCTAATAATAAATATTAAAATGAATGGACAATCAAATGCAATTTTTTCTCAGTACAAACCCAAAGATCATGAGGTTAAAATGAAGTAGTTTGCAGTGTTAATAATGTGACACTAGGGGTATATTTACTATTCATTACTTTTAGCAGAAGAGAAGACAATATTTGGCACAATCCTTTTTGCCATCTCTCTCCTTTCAGCTGCTGCCCATTATCACTTGCTCTCTTGACTCTAGCGATTTTCCTCCGAATTGAGCAAACCGGGGGGTTTTGTTGATTGATTTTATATTAACAAGGATCATGCACAATACATGTTTTGTTTGAGAAATTCAAGGCATATTGTATTTTGCATAGTACATATATTTTATTTATCCAACACTTATCTTTCTCGCTCTTTCTCTCGCAGCTGGTGAAGTATGTTTGGCACCTGAAATGTTGCCAGCTTACCCATAGTCCCTTAATACAGACAAAAGAACAGCAGTGAAACAGTAAAGTGTAGGCTCATATGTGAGAAATGTCATCATTTCATCTGCTTTGTCAATTTTTTAGGCATCCAGTATTGAAACAAAACAAGAATGGATAAAAAATATTAGAGAAGTGATACAGGAAAGGATGATCCACTTAAAAGGAGCTTTGAAAGAGCCAATACAACTCCCTAAAACCCCAGTGAAGCAAAGAAACAACAGTAAGAGGTAATTACAATTTCTTGTAAGAGGTGTCCTTTTAAATACCTTCATTGCATGATAGGGTAAGTTCTGTGGATCTGGAGGACAATTTTCTATCCTCATATCCACCTCAGGACACATCACTACTCATAATGGAGCCCCCAGTGGCGCAATGGATTAAACCTTTGTGCCGGAAAGACTGAAGAATGGGAAATTTAGGAAATGCCTGCTTTTTCACATAGAGAGGCACTGCTTCTTATGGGGAGAAGAGAGTATAAGTGAAGAACAAAACTATTTTAACTATCCACATAGTGAGAGAGAAATAATTATATAATTTTGGCCCTAAAGTAGACTACGTTTTAAGTTTCAGGATAAGATAATACTTGAACAGTTTGGATTTGGTCCAGAATATAAACCTGTTAGACAGCACAACATAAAAATCATGGGGCAAACATATATTTGTGATTCTAGAAGAAAAGGACTTTCCCTAGATATTCTCATTTTAGAGCTATACAATAAGGCCCCCATAACCACAGTGGGACTAGTTTTACTTACCTGCATTAGGAGAAAATGGTCTCTTTCAAACTTTGCTAGGTCCTCTAAGCAATTCTATGATATGTTTCCCCCAGAAGTTACTAGAATAGAGTCATGCTGGAGCACCTAACAAGGTATCCTCTCCAGGAATCTTTAGATCTCCTAGTGCAACTCTGCGATGTGCTGGGACTGAATATCAGGTGAATCAATGGCATTCAGACATATCCACAGATACATTTAATTATGGTCTTGGCCAGGAACATATTGCCTATGGATACAGGGATCTTACAACACAGTTGATATTACTTTCCATTGAGTTAATGCAAGCAGATCTTAGAAGATTCACTTGTCCCACTGAAAAAAGACTGGGTCTTGGCATAATTGTTTTTCTGAATTTATCATTGTGCAAACATGTGTCTTACACAGAAATGAGTTGGAGGGAAGGGTGAAAAGTTATCCAGATTCTTGCCAAGTACAAGAAATGGAAGAATAATAAAATTTGCTCATATTTTTGTTTTTATGTATAAATTGAGGTGGCTGACTAATTTAAACCACTGAAAATGTGAGAACTACGAAATGATTCCTGGGAACTGACATCAGTTCTGCAAAACACCAGGGCTATAATTTTCATGGCTGGGTTTGGTTAACTGAGAAATCCAAACTGTATGGGGCACTGGCCTGCCACGCTCATTACAGAGCTATTTTGAGATAGGTTGTTGTCATTGTGTAAGCCCAAGATAGCCAATTTCAAAGAGCAAACATGGTTATTATGTGTTAATCTCATGGTAGTGGTGACATCATCATTCTAAATTACTGATTGAATTGTAATACATGTGTGCTCAGCTGTGCAAGTAATTCCTTGCACATTAATTGAGCTGTTTACAAGTTCATTGACGAAAGTTTCCTCTTCCTTCCAAGCAGAGAGGGAGGAGAGGATGCTGACAGCCAAGGAGATGGAAGCAGCCAGCCTGATACAATTTCAATTGCATCCAGGACTTCTCAGAATACAGTGGACAGTGACAAGGTAAGATTTACTCTTTTAAAAGTCGCACTATGAATTTTAGGAGTGTGAACTTAAAACATGAAAGGTTCAGCAAACAAAATAAATTGAGTCCCGTTTTTTGTTTTGTTTTTTGCAGTGGTTAATCTTCACAGAGTTTCATAAGATATCTTGAGAAAGTATGCTATAAGTTGTTTACATGCCAGAAAAGAGCATATGTATCCCTTGTAAGGAGATGTTGGCAATTACTGCTACTAACAGCATAGAAAGATAACAATTTCGGAATGAACTCATTCCTTAAATTGGAGCCATAGTCATTTTTTATTTATTTGCCCATGCACCTCAAATAAGAGGGAATCACCTGTAATCTATCTATGTATATAAAAGTCAAAATATGTACAGGTCCATATGTTTATTTATATATTTGAACCACAAAGACTCCTACACAGCTTATGGATCTGGAGCAAACTCCAGATGGTCCAACAGGGTTTGGTGGAGTGTCATACTTCAATCCCAACTCGGAGTCTTTGAAGAATTCTTGTAGCTGTCAAGATGCTGGTCTTGGGTTGAGAATGGCTGAATATGCTTTAGGAGATGAATGGTTGCATCCTTGGGCACTTCCAAAGCAATTTTGGAAGCCTGTCTCAGATACTTAAGGGAGCAAGTGGACTTGTACTATAAGCTTAGCATAATGTATGGAATTCCAGATTCCATTGAACAGTCACTGATTAGTTCATTGTGCCAAGGACCAAGCATTTTTTTAAAAAAAATGTTCTAAATGTGTAGACCTTAGATTGCCATTTGGAATCGCAAGAGTCAATTTGGGAGGCTGATGGCCAGGCTTTCCTGTAATAGAATACGAGTTGTGTGACAAAGTGGAAAGCTGCACTGTGGGAGATTAGCATGGCATTACAGAGCTACAGAATTTATTGTCATTGTGCAAGCAAAAAAAAAAAAGTAGGGCATATAATCTTGCTTTTGTGTAATTTCGATCAGTATCAGTACATCAGTATCAGTATCATCTATCAGTACTTATTTCTTCATTTGTATGACACCATTGATTGTCGTACCGTCACCACCACCAAAAATATACAAGATACACCTGTGATTCCAAGACTCATTCCATTTTTAGAGATGTTTATATATGTAAACTTGTATCTTAGAATTGAAGAAATGCAGTACTTACTTACTTACTTACTTACTTAGGCGATCCCTCGCTTTCCGAGGATGATTGTCTTCCAATATTCTTGTGGGTCCGTATGTGGCTGTGGAGCCTTATTCTTGCTCTGCATCTTCTTCCGCAGTGAGGGCATTGGTTTCCAGGTGGAAGGCGGTCTCGGCCAGGGTTGGCTTGACGCGCCTTCCTCTTGGCACGTTTCTCTTTTTCACCCTCCACTCGTGCCTCCTCAAATTCTGCAGCACTGCTGGTCACAGCTGCCCTCCAGCTGGAGCGGTCAAGGACCAGGGCTTCCCAGTTCTCAGTGTCTATGCCAGAGTTTTTAAGGTTGGCTTTGAGCCTATCTTTAAATCTCTTTTCCTGTCCTCCAACATTCCGTTTTCCGTTCTTGAGTTCGGAGTAGAGCAGCTGCTTTGGGAGACGGTGGTTGGGCATCCGGACAACATGGCCGGTCCAGTGGAGTTGGTGGTGGAGGACCATCGCTTCAATGCTGGTGGTCTTTGCTTCTTCCAGCACGCTGACGTTTGTCCGCTTGTCTTCCCAAGAGATTTGCAGGATTTTCCGGAGGCAGCGCTGATGGAATCGTTCCAGGAGTTGCATGTGACGTCTGTAGACAGTCCACGTCTCACAGGCATAGAGCAGGGTTGGGAGGACAATAGCTTTATAAACAAATGCAGTAGTAATACAACTGGATCCAAAATTCCATATAATATTGATCACCGTTCCTCTACCAGGATTCCCTAGCATTATATTTATTTATTTATTTATTTATTTATTTATTATCAACCATATTTATATACCGCTTTTCTCAGCCCGAGGGCAACTCAGGGCAGTTTATAGGGATCTGTGAGAAGTTGCTAGGTGTTCTGCAACAAATTGCAAGTTGAAAAAAATAAGCCTTTTTTTATAGATGTCAATATAATAGTTTGTATGTAGGACTTCCCTGAGACCAGACAATCCTTTCAAGGTTTCCTTCAGGGGAAAAGCAGATGAATGTCTGAGGTAACTGCATTGTTTTGAGTTTCCTTCTTAATTTGACTGGGAAGACAGCCTGTATGTGGTCCTATCCATTTTGTCCAAATATTTGCTTGTATATTGCAGTGGCCACATAAGTACTATTCAAAGCAGTGACAAAGCTGTAATATTTAAAATAACAGTATTTAGATCCAGGTAGTTGGATTTTGTATGTGTATGTATTTTTTTCTCTTTTTGATACATCTTGATGAGAATTGGGTATCAATTTATGCCCATAGATTTTGAATAGTGTCTAGCTTCTATATTTATGAGGTTTGGTTTCTAAAATGAGTGCTATATTTATACCTGCTGTATACCCAAGAAGTAAGGCAAATATCATAAACAACAGGATTGCTAGGAGAGAAAGCTTGCAGAAACAAGGGTGGAACTTGAATAAATTATTTTATATCTCTTAAGTTAAAGTAAATTTTGTTTTGGAGCATGTTCCAGAGTTCCTGATTTCTTTTCCTGTAAATAAACTAGTAATACAAATACCCTAAAAACACCAGATTCCATTTGATCTTAGAAGCCAAGCAGGTTATTACTTGAATAGGAGATCACTAACAAATACCAGGTGCCATAGGCTTTTTTTGAGAAGAAGGAACTCCCAGAAACACCTCTGAGTATTCCTTGCCAAAGAAAACCCTATGAATTTCATGGGGTTGCCTGGAAAGAAGTGACGAGCGGAGTGCCACAGGTTCTGTCCTGGGCCCGGTGCTGTTCCACATATTTATTAATGACTTAGATGAAGGGTTAGAAGGCATGATCATCAAGTTTGCAGATGACACCAAATTGGGAGGGATAGCCAATACTCCAGAAGACAGGAGCAGAATTCAAAACGATCTTAACAAATTAGAGAGATGGACCGAAATCAACAAATTGAAATCCAACAGGGACAAATGCAAGATACTCCACTTAGACAGAAAAAATGAAATGCAAAGAGAGCAGTATATGTGAAAAAGATATTGGAGTCCTCATGGACAACAAGTTAAACATACGCCAACAATGTCATGCAGCGGCAAAAAGAGACAATGGAATTTTGGCCTGCATAAATAAGAGTATAGTATCTAGATCCAGAGAAGTTATGCTACCCCTCTATTCTGCCTTGGTTAGACCTCATCTGGAATACTGTATCAAATTCTGGGCACCACAATTGAAGGGAGATGTTGACAAGCTGGGATGTGTCCAGAGGAGGGCAACCAAAATGATCAAGGGTCTGGAGAACAAGCCCTGTGAGGAGCGGCTTAAATAGCTGGGCATGTTTAGCCTTCAGGAGAGAAGGCTGAGAGGAGACATGATGAGGGCCATGTATAAATATGTGAGGGGAAGTCACAGGGAGGAAGGACCAGGCTTGTTTTCTGCTGCCTTGGGGACTAGAACAACAATGGCTTCAAACTACAAGAAAGGGGATTCCACCTGAACATGAGGAAGAACTTCCTGACTGTGAGAGCTGTTCAGCAGTGGAACTCTCTGCCCCGGAGTGTGGTGGGGACTCCTTCTTTGGAGGCCTTTAAGCAGAGGCTGGATCTGTTGGGGGTGCTTTGAATGTGATTTCCTGTTTCTTGGTAGGGGGTTGGACTGGATGGCCCAAGAGGTCTCTCCCAAGTCTATGATTTTATGATTCTATGAAATGAACAGGTGACTTGAAAGCACACACCCACAACAGCAATACTATGATTCTAAACAATTTGCAGCAAGTTCACAACCCAGTCTGTAGCTTAGGCTGACAAGATTATTAATGCTGTGTTGGGCTGTTGCAAGAAAGACCACACAGAATCCTGTAGCACCTTAAAGACAAACAGTGTTAAAACAGTGTGAGTTTTCATTTCCTGTAACTTGTGTCATCAAATACATGAAGTGTTATCTTAAATTCCAGGTATAAGACTGCCACCGTGTTTTGGGGGGAAGGTAGAATGGGGATTGTAGACAGTGAGGTCATAGGGAAATTAAATGCTGAAAGCTGACATCGACAATTACATTATTAACATTTTCTATCGGCAAAGCCAAGCTTTCAGTACAAATAGCCTGACATCAGGTAAGCCAAGTAACATACATAGTTGAAACAGTGTGTGTGTTTAGTTAAAATGTAGTGATTTTTGGGGGTGGGGGGTGGGGGGGGATTAACCAGTGTTTATCCTTGGACAATAAATGCTTAATGTCTTGTCAAAGGCTTTCATGACCAGAATCACTAGTTTCTGGAACATGGCCATACAGTCATGAAAACTCACAGCAACCCAATAAATGCTTAGATTATTATCCTAAAGATTGGATAGCCCCAGTCTGGAGCTGATCTCCAAAATACATTAACAACAATAGCAACTGATATCTAATTTGTATACAACAGAGATATAGATGAAAAAGATGTTTTTGTAAGAACTGACATAGGACATCAGAGTTTTTTAATACTGGTAGCCAGATTTTGTTCATTTTCATAGTTTCTTCCTTTCTGTTGAAATTGTTCTTGTGGATTTCAGTGGCCTTTCTGTGTAATCTGACATGGTGGTTGTTAGAGTGGTCCAGCATTTCTGTGTCCTCAAATAATATGCTGTGTCCAGGTTGGTTCGTCAATTTGCAAAAAAGGGCATCACAATAACAAGATTTTTCCAGAAGACCCTCAAGCAAGGCTTTCCAGAGGGCAAAATGGAAGCTGAAGAACAACAAATAGCGATGAGGGAGAGAAGTGAACAGTTACGGAGCCCCCTGGAGGTCCAAACTGCCAGCCCCACAATGGAGGGAAAAGATACCGCCGGCCAGGAAAACCAGTTTTGCCCAGAGGAACAACTACTGGTAGAGACATATGCAAACTTGCCAGGAAAGGAGCAAGGGGCTATTTTAGATAGATTGCAGGCGCTAAGCGGACACTTGAGAGAAATATTCTCCAAAAGGCTGTATCTAAACGATGAAGGATGTATTAGATCAAGGGACGGGCAAAGGGCAGTGCAGGATAACACTGACTGGCTGGAGATGAGATTCTTGAACACTGAGGAAAGAGCAGACCTACCCTTTAATCACTCCCCACTGTCCCCAGAGGTGATAGTGGTGAAACCCCAAATTATAAACCCATGTGTGGTTCACGACAATGATATTACTATAGGTCCCTGGGATACTCAAACGGGTACTGAAAAAGAGGACAAGGGGTCAATCACCAAAATAGCATGAAGGACAGATAGGAGGGCTGAAAAGGTAGGGCCCCAGACACAAATTATAACACCTAGCGGAAAGGGTGGTTTGAAACAGACACCTATTGCCCAATTCTTCCCATCCATAGTGTCTAGAAACAAAGAGAAGGTAAAGGCCCTTAAAGAGGAGAACCCTATATATACACACAAAAATTGGGTCACCCAGTCACATTTAACCAATGCAGGCTCGAACAACTATACAAAAATGAAAACAGCAAAGGAGTTAAAGATCCTGTCCTGGAATATCGCGGGATGGAAGGGAAAACTAGTGGACAAAGAGTTCACAGAATATTTACAGGAGTTTTCTATTATTATGTTACAAGAAACTTGGGTGGAGGAAACCCCAAATCCTATTTTGCAGGGTTTTAGGAGTTTTGCAGTAGCTGCTTCGAGGCGACATAAGTGGGGGCGCTGTTGTGGGGGCTTAGCAGTTCTTGTTTCAGTCGAGTTAGAAGCTGAATGTCAAATTATGAGTAATCATACGAACAATAATGTTTTAGCAGTAGAGATAAAATTTAGGGATAACCAGGTTTTGTTGTGTATTAATGTTTATGTGCCCCCAGTAAACTCAACATATCCTACCAAAGAGGTTTGGCGGCATCTAGACTCAGCCTTAGGAGATATTACCGCGGGCGTGGAAAACACGAATATAGTTTTAGGAGGTGATTTTAATGCGAGGATGGGGAAATCAAATGAGGATCTAGCGCAGCATTTTGGGCTTTATCTAGAGAACCAGTTCTCGCTTGGCAGAAATTCAAGAGATGTGAAATTTAATAAGAATGGGTTAGAACTATTCTTACTAGCTTATAAGCATTTTTTATTAATTATGAATGGGAGCCATTTAGAGGAGTCATCTGGACTATACACGTATCATTCAGCAAGGCGGGGAAGTGTCCTAGATTACTTTATAATCTCACCTAGGCTGTTACCAGCAGTCAAAACTTTTATAGTGGACATGCGCCCAGAAAGTGACCATTACCCAATCAAATTAGTTATAAAAACAGAAGTTGAGCAGGACAGAGTGCCAAATAATTATCCGCTGGACCTGGTCTGCATGGGACCCAGACGACTTAAATGGTCAGGGCCCATGAGCGATAAATTGACAGACCTACTTAATGGACCGTCTCTCGAAACTTGCAGAGACAAGATACTCAAAAGCACTATCGACCCAATAGAAGGTTATCAGCAAATTATTACCTCCCTCAAACCTCATCTGATTCACTCAGAGCCAGCTAAAGGCATCAAGCACGGTAAAGGAAGTTGGTTCGATGCAGAATGCAGTAGCCAAAAAAAGACCCTTGCCCTGGCCATCAGAGTAGCCAACAAATCTGGGACCGAACAATCCTATAAAAGTCTGAGTGAAATCCGTTCACAGTATAAATCCCTACTAAAAAGGAAGAAAATTGAATTCAATAGGCAAAACTGGATGAAACTGGATCTGGCAGTTAGACAAAAGGATGAGGGCAAATTCTGGAACATGGTGCATTCCGGGCTAAGGTCCATGCAACCTCATTTAGATTCCCAAATTTCAGCTCCTACTTGGGAAGCCTATTTTGGAGAGGTTTTTGGCGACCCGGAGGCTGTGGGGGAGGTGTTCGAACATGTTGATGCTCCTGTTTGGCCTCCAGTTTCATTAGAGGAAATGGAAGGCCTACTTCAAAAATTAAAAAATGGAAAAGCCCCAGGAGAGGATATGCTTCCCCCAGAATTGTTCAAATGCAACATCACCTGGTGGGCCCCCATCCTGGCCAAACTGTTTACATATATCAACCAGACAGGAATCATTCCACATGGGTGGAAAACTAGCATAATTGTTCCCCTATATAAAAAAGGCAATAGGACGGATCCACACAATTATAGACCAATTAGCCTGATGGATGTAGTATCAAAAATCTATGGTAGGTTTCTGTTAAACAAACTACATAGTTGGGCGGAGGAAAATAATATTATTGCGGAAGAACAGGCGGGATTTCGACATGGCAGAAGCACAATAGATCAATGCTTTGTACTGTCGCACTTAATCCAAAATAGTCTGAGGAAACCAAAGGGTTGCCTATACGCAGCATTTGTAGATTTTACCTCAGCTTTTGATTTAATCGACAGACAGCGTTTGTGGGCAAAGTTAGCAATGTCGAATGTGGACAGACGACTGCTGTTATTATTGCACCAGCTATACTCGGGAACGGATCTAAGAGTGAGGTTAGGGCTATCAGGCAAGCTATCGAACAATATTGAAACTAAAAGAGGAGTTAGGCAAGGTTGCTTACTAGCTCCCTTTTTGTTCAACTTCTACGTGAACAACCTAGTGGCCGAGTTGAGTTCCCCTGATCACTTTCCGCCATTAGTAGGTAATAGGAGAATCCAGATCCTATTATATGCGGATGACATGGTGCTCCTGTCATCTACGCAAATAGGTCTCAGGAGACTTTTGAGGTCATTAAGTAGAATTTGTAGACAAGAGAAGCTGTCAATCAATCACTCAAAAACCAAGGTGATGGTATTTTCCAAAAGGAAGCAAAGACACGCTTGGAAATTGGATGGTCACTCAATAGAGCAGTGTGATAGCTTTAAATACTTGGGCTTACACTTCTCACATAATGGAAACTGGAAGAACCACATAGAGGCAGCCAAATTATCTGCCTGGAGGGCAGCGAAGTCAATCCTAGCCTTTGGAAAAACAAAGGGAGGTTCCCTGGTATGTCCCACAGTAAAGATTTTTGCCGCTAAAATTTTACCTCAAATGTTATATGGAGCGGAAATTTGGGGGCAAGGAAATACAGAACAGGTTGAACGTATTCAGAACAAGTTCGCAAGAGCTCTTTTAGCCCTTCCCCCTGGGACCCCAGCTGCCCTGTTAAGACTGGAATTAGATCTTCCCTCACTTAAGGCCAGAATGCATAAACTCATCATCTCGTATGGGAAGAGATTGCTAGGAATGGAGGAGGTGAGCATAGCAAAGCAATGCTTGAGGGAGCAGTATAAACGGGGAGGATGGGTGCAATCCTGGCTAGCCTTGCTTCATCAGTATTTTGACGGGTCAATAACAACTCTAATGCAGCTGGACAAGAAGGAGATTAGTGATAAAATCTTTGAGATGGATGCAGCTGGCAATTTGGAAATTAGTAAAAAGCAAGGTTTTTCTACATGGTATCCCAGACTAAAGAGTGACCAATACTGCCAACAATATCTTCAAGACCTAACGTCACCAGTGTTGAGGAAAGCCTTTACAGCCCTGCGCTTCCAAACAATGCCCTCAAACTGGCTAGAAGGGAGATACAAAGGGATCCCCCATGCCCAAAGGCTTTGCATTTGTGGCTCTGGGGATAAAGAAGATCTAACACACTATCTATTACACTGCCCTCTGTATAATGATCCCAGAAAAAATCTCCTGGGAATACTCCTTGAAGAAAGGGCAGCATGGCAAGAATCGGCCGTGATCGGTGACTTGTTAGCGGATTATGACAAAAATATAACACTAAAAGTAGCCACATTTGCAATTGCAGCCCAAAAGATCAGAGACAGAGTAGCAAAATCCTCGTTGGAGTCCAGATAGGGAAAGGGAGAAGGTTAAGGATGACACATACTACTGTCAGGTTTCTGCCAGCAAAATTTTAAAGATCTAGTTTTTTAAAATTTTTTGAATGGGTTTGATCTGTATTGGAATGTGTTTATAAAGGTTGTATGTTGTTGATGTCATGGCCTATGGCTAGTGCAATAAACTTTATTCACCTCACCTCCTATGGCTGACTTCTCTGGTTGAAGTAGTCATGTTCTTTGATTTGCATGTGAACAATTTCAACAGAAAGGAAGAAACCATGAAAATGAACAAAATATGGCTACCAGTATTTAAAAAAAAAACCTCTAAAATTAAAACAGCAAATAAAGAACTACACTCAAACACAGGGGAACTCCAGACAAGAAACAATCAGGGACAGCTAATCACGTCTTAACAAAGGATTCCCCCAGGCACTAAGAAGCTACACCTAAAAATTGTCAGGCAATCAAATGCTAATCAAGGTGGCCAACTGCAACATTCACATCTGGCTCCAACAGACAAGAGTTCTTTCTCCCACCCTGGACATTATTCCACAGATATATAAACCCCATTTTCCTAGTTTCCAACAGACCTCACAACCTCTGAGGATGCCTTCCATAGATGCAGGTGAAAGGTCAGGAGAGAATGCTTCTAGAACATGGCCATATAGCCCAAAAAACCTACAACAACCCAGTGATTCTGGCCATGAAAGTCTTCAACAATACATTAATTAATATTGTTCGTTTACAACTTTTACGTCATCACTTTTTCATTCTGAGCTTTGAAGTAATATATTATTGCATTGCAGGACATATCTTTGCAATATACATCTTACTTTTTGGATTAACGAAGAGATGCCAATGTCCATTCCTCTCTGTTTTGATTTTACTATTAACATGTTAGTGCTCTGTGTGTGCATAAATGCCAGCCTGTTGTCTATGTAGGAGGTGCTGGGTTGGAATTTTCTCTGTTTTTGCAACCACCAAAGTAGTTATTTCGTAAAAGACAGCTTCTGAACACCACCCATTCATGCCCCTTTCAAAGCAAGAGTGGGCAATTGAAGTGGGTGGATCTGGGACAAAATTTTCTATTCTTGAGATCCCCCAGAGAGTAAATGTACTGTCAAAATGCCCAAACAAACAAAACAAAACAAAAGTAGCCAGATGTGTATTCTTTGTTTGGAAAAAGTAGGGGAAGGAGGTCTGCTAAACAGAGCAAGAAATGGCAGCAACCTATTTTACAAAATGATTTGACTCTCTTAGAGACTGCCAGTAGGACCATTCACCATTTTGGGCCAAAAATGCCAATCTAAGTAGTGATCAAGTGCTGCAAAACTGTCTCCTGCACAGTATAGTTAAAAGTTATAACAGTTGTGTAAATCAGTCAAAAGAAAGATTTATGGGGGCAATTTTGTTTTACAAATTTGATGAGTACAGATTCTCTAAGAATATATGAAGTGTCACTGGCAAGAGCATGGTCCTTATGGGAAACCAAGGTCTTTGATGGATAGTTCTTCAGGATCTTGAATGAATATAGCAAGCACTATGGTAATTTTTCATTTACTTGGAAAGAATAAAAGATTTGGCCAAGTATTGGGCTGTTTATGCATCCTTCCAACTCAGTATGAGCCACACTGCTGCCATGCCCTGAAACAAGAAGGAGCATCACAGTTGCTTCTTCTCGCCTTTTCTTTGATTTTGGGTAGAGTTTTCAAAATAGCCTTTTGGGCACAGCTGAGCCTGAAGTCATTTTTTGTCAAAAAAAAACCAACAACAATGTGCTATTTTCACTTTTTCCCCCCAATTTCCAGGAGTTGGGTGGTAGGGGGCTAGAGGAACACAAAGGCTTTACTAGACTTTTCCAGGGATGCATGTATACCGTAGGCAACACACTTCCTGCCTATGAACTGGAATTATCTGTATAATAGGGTATGAATGTGGGCCTAGTGAAGCTTATGTACCAGTAACTTATTGAAACCACTGTGCATTTGTACCTGAAGAAGTTTAAGCCTGTTAAATAAACGTTTTGTTATTTAACACTTTACGACAGCCCCAGTGGAAACATCATTGTGTTTTAAACCCTTTAAAGAAAACAAACACTATTGTAACACAAAAGGGTGTTACTAAGTATATTATCCACTTACAACTCAGCCTGATGACCAAACAAAAAGGTGGCAGTGAAGACAATTGAAGAAACAGTTTCAAAACCTCTCAGTTCAGACGTCATTAAAATATAGCTATACACAGTTTATATCTTTCCCTGTTTTATCAAGTTCCCCCCTGTGATATTCCTTATAAAAGGTTGGTAGCTTGTGGGATTCACATTTTGAGAATTCCCTGTTCCCTCTCCCTGCTAAAGGAAGAGCCTTGGTGTGATCCTTCTTGGGATAATCCTTATATAGGGCTTAAAAGATTTCAGATTTATAAACTATTATTCTTTAGCAATAGGTAACTTTTGCAGACAAAGCAAGAATGTAATCTGCCACTACTGTTGGTTTTTTACCATTTCTAAAAGCAATCAGTCTAAAGCAGATACTAGCAGCATAAACTTAGAATATTGCCTCTCCATTTGCTTCTGAATACAGTTCACTCCTACAATGTACAGTGCAAACATCTGGATGTCCTACGTAAAGCAGTCCATGTGATTCCTCACCCCACAAACACACACACACTTTTTGGCATGTGCCTCAGTTTATTGTGATGCATAAAGGGGCCAAGCTTCAAAGAAGTTGCCTGGGTGGAAAGATAGGCACAAAAATTAATCAAGAAACAAAAATTTCATGTTACCTCCCACATTTAAGGCTTTGAGAAATATTCAGTTTTCTGAGTATTCTGTTTTCTGCCTGTCCCCAAAAGGGAATAGGTAGGCGTTTTCAGTGTTCAAGTAACAAATAATGTGTGCTTGTATGAACCCTTGCATATGCATTGGGGGAAGTATGTATGTGAATCATGACAATGGGGGCTGTTTGCTCCCATTCCCAACTTTTACAATATCTGAACAGTGTCCAATATTTATAATGGTGGGCTGAGCACAAGGGAGCATGCTGAGTCTTTTAAAATATATTATTTGGTTTCTAGTTCTTTCAGTAATATCATCATGCAGTCAGAACTCATGTAATGAGTTAACTTGCAGCTGTTTTCCTACTCTGAAAACCAAACACAGTACATACTGGTAAAGGGACCAAAGACCAGATTATCAACTTTGCAGCAGGGGGTGCTCTGTGTCTTGTGCTGCAGACTCACAGAGTATGCTGAGGACACCTGACATAGGAGTCATCTACAGTGTAGAATTAATGTAGATTGACATCACTTTAACAGCAATGGCTGAATGCTATGAAATCATGAGAGTTGTAGTTTTACAAAGTCTTTAGCCAAAGACTCCTCATGCCCCATCAAGCTACAAATCCCAGGATTCCATAGTATTGAGCTGTGGCAGTTAGTGGCATCAAGCATTGACAAACTTCAGCCCTCCCAGAAAACCCAGCCAGCTTACTGGTTGTTAAGAATTGTGGGAGTTGAAGTCCAAAACACCTGGAGGGCCAAAATTTGCTTATGCTTGAGCTACATTAATTCAACACTGTAGATTCACTGCTGAGATCTGACCCTGGAAGTAAATCTAATTCAGATATAATGGTCAAGTTTAGACAGGCAAAATGTACCAGGAAATATATTAGACGAGCTAATTAATGGCATCAGCTCTCTTATATTAAGGAAAACTGAATGTGGAGAGCTGCAGGTTTTCCTGGCTTGGAGTGGTGTCCTACAATATTAAGATGTTGTCACAGCAACAAAGTAAAGCAAAGTGAATACAAGACTGACTGACTCTTCTATGCCCTGAAATGCCTGAGAATTAGAGATCATAGACTATTGTAAGGAAAAATAAATAAATCATGAGAATGGAAGTCAGATTAGACATATGCATGTTTTTTCCCCTTCCATCTTGCCCTTTAGTCTTATGAATATGTGTAACCTTACTGTAGTCCCCTCAAGCCTGACAGTGGAGGAAGTGGAAATCTGAAAATTCTCTAGTACGTCAGCCAGGAAGAGCATGCTGACCTGACAAGTATAACAGAAATATGGTTTGATGAAGAGATTGTAAAATTGTAAGAGATTTTTCAATCATAAATTTTAGGGCTGGGAACTGTCAATATAACAATTTGTAAGTTGGTCTGAAGGTCTTTTTGACTGAAGGTCTGGATATAATAAGAAATATAAGAGGGAGGCATATATGTGCTCAGGCAGGCAAAGTAGTGGTAATCCAGGAAGATCTTGTCTCCCTTCTCTCCTGTTTTTGCAGTCCATCAGTTTTGAGTGTCCTTAATGGGATTGTGCCTTTCATACCCGGCCTTAGTTTCCCTTCCCAAGTTGATGGAAGTGGTCTCATACTTTTGACTTCATCAGACAGTGCTTTTTTCTGCGGCATACACTGGTTGAGCTATAGTTTAGCCACAGAGTCTGCCGGCTCCCATTCCACGACATAAAGGAACTTCCAGTGGGACTCCCCAGCTAAACTACAGTGAAACTGGTGTATGCTGCCACAACGGCAACACATGAGACTTGCACCAACAACATTGAAGGGAAGCCGGGTGACCAACACTTCCCCTCGTGGGATAGGCTTTCTGATAAGCTGGGCGATGTGGGGCATAGGACAACGGGTTCCCCATTCCCGCCAACAGGCATCGCCAGATTCGCCACGATCCATGGCAATTCCACCATCCAGTTGCTAGTGTTTTGAGATTTCATTCCCTTATTTAACTGAATGGCATTTAAAGTAAAAAAAAAAGAGTTAATTTCTTACTCTTGAGCTATTCCTGTTAATAATTTGTACAATGGTTTTAGAGTGAGTTTTGGTATTACAGTTTCACATTGCACAAGATGAATTTAGGAGCAGTTTCTACAAGTGCTTTAATGGAAAAATGGAAAAGTGCTGGGCAAGCCTGTTGAAATCTTAGAGTCTGCATAAGAAAGGTAACTTTTATCTTATTTTCTTCCTGTAGTAGATTTAAGATCTACATAATGTTTGAACAGCTGCGCAATTAAAAAAATGTAATATCCCTCACATACTACATTTGATATTTATTTTGGGGGGTTTTTTAGCATTAGTCTGTTACAGATTTTGAATAAACAAAAAAAACTAAATAATTACTTTTTTAAAAGCAGGATTTGAGTTCATTAGTGTTGAGATATTGGTCAAATTAGCCAACTAGCCACAATCCCTTGTAGGTCAATTGCTGTAAAAAAAATCAAATTATAAAACTGGCAAATCTTCAGAAAATGTTTAAAATGAAACCTTGTGCTATTATGGCCTCATTGCTTATGTGTTGTCTGCAAATCATAAGATGTTTCTGATACGCATGTGACCTTAGAGTAAACTGTACATGTGATCTTATCTTGCTGAACGGTTAAGTCTTCTGGAGAGTAAGGAAAGCTCAGTTCTTGGTGTAGTACTTGGCAGTATATACAAGTTGCAGAGGTGGTACAAAGTCTCTTTTCAGAACAACAGCATGATGCTAAATTGCAGGAAATAAATCATGCTACAAACCTATAAAGCTTTGTTAGACAATCAGACAGAGGAGGGGAGTGTGTGGGAAAGGCAGAGACGGGCAGAAACATTTTCAGTTTTGCCTTCAACTGCAAAGAGACTGCAGCCTGCAAAGAAGCAGAATGTTAAAGTGGATCACTTCGAAGCAAACAAAACAGATCAAGAAGGGAGTGAGTATGATCTGAACCCTCCTCTTTCTCCTTGCATCACATTAGCTAGAAGGGATAATAATAGCAGAATCATCTGGTAAAGTCGATTATTAAAGCCCTGTCAGCGATGGCTCAAATGTCTAACTCAGAGAAGGACATATTAATTGCTGTCCATCTGGTGAAGAAGGCAGATTTTGGTTTATTTTTTCTGTTAATGGTTTAAAACCTGAATGTGTGGGTTTTGAATGAGATAAAAAAAATCAAATGACACTTGCATAAATGCAAGAAAGATTTAAGATGTGGCTCTCTGTTGAAGGAGGACTATTATTCACATTATGTCAATTCACTCAAGCATGGAAAGACTGTCGTAGGATCAGAACCGAATGGAGTGCTTTTTAGGATTACAAATGTCCTCAATAGGAGTAGATGTTGAAAGGGAAAGTGGTGTATTTTAATCTATAATGTGAGAACACACCCATGTTTGTTGGAGTAGGTGTGGAAATCTATTCCTTACTCCTCCAGAGTAAGCAAACCTAGTCTTTTTTTACGTACAACTGTGGCTTAGGGATCAAAGTCAGTTTCAGGGAGGTGTTTCCTCACACCACCCACTTAACTGCCACACTATTCGTAAAAGGGGATGGAGGATGTGGCAAAACTTTGGATCAACTCTCCCTCAAATGCAGGGCAAATTGTCAGCTTGCTATTGAGATCAGTCATTATCTTGTGGAAAGTTAAGAGGAAAAGTTTTAGTGGTGTCATTTAATATTATTAGGCATGTTTATCATTTTAATTGTGTATTTTGCACGTGTCTTTTATTCTTTTAAGTATTTTACATGAGGATGAGCTATACCAGGCATGGCCAAGCTTGGGCCCTCCAGGTGTTTTGGACTTCAACTCCCACAATTCCGAACAGCCTACAAGCTTTTGGGAATTATGGGAGTCCAAAACACCTGGAAGGCTGACGTTTGCCCATGCCTGATCTATACTGATATCCATGACAGTTGTTTGTATCTTATGGCTTTAAAGCTCATATGGAAACTAGCTTCCGTTGCCCTTTCTGAGATCATTGTGTGAAGGTGTCCTCACAGACACAGTGGTGGCATGCCATCTCTTACAGAGTGGCTTCCTGCAAGCCAAATGCTGGTAAAAGTTCACATGGCACAGGATCTCCAGTGAGTGGAAACCATTGGTTAAGCTTTACCCAGGGCAGATCCACGTTGAAAGGATAATGTATGTAGAACTTCCTTGTTTCATCTACCACTTTGTTGCTCACTGTTACCTCACTGTTAATGCCTCATCTTCACTCTCTCTTGCTTACAAAGCTAGCACAAAAATTGAACAGTCACCAATAAAGAGTGTTAAAATAATTGAAATGTTTTCTTATGAGTACTATTGCTTTTGAAAATATATCTATAGCTGTTCCCCATTATTTTATTTTTCATTTGCTTAATTTTGATACAACTGAATCCTTAGAATCTATAATATATGAATTGCTTATAAAATTCTAAAAATGGACAGGGCACAATAAATAACTATAGGTATATGCTCTCTGATTGCGCAGCAAGCAATATAACTTTTGCAAATCTGTCCAACCCATTCAACACATGCATTATTTCTAGGCAAATACAAACAGGTAAAGTAATTTTGTGAGTATCATCTGTATGTTCATTGTTATGCATTCCAAAATATGTAAAATGATTTTGTCTAGTAAGTCATTGAGGCTTAATTTCTCAGGAATAAACTTCATCATTCTGCAATACAGTTGTTTTGACAGATCAGGGAAATTTCTGTTTGAAGAAATGGGAAAAAATAGTTGTTTAATTGAACACTCAAAGTTATGTTGAAAATATTATTGTGGGCCACAAAACATTGTATGATACAGAAATGGTACTGTGGCATTCCAGATGAAAAGGAATTCATGTCATGCTTTGAATCCAAATTTCAGCAAAGATTCTCTTTAGTGATCCCGTCTAGGGCTTTGGTATTGGAACCTTTCTAGTGTTTCAAACATTTACAAGGTTTCTAGATGGGTAAGAAAATAAGCTGCAGGTCTACCTTTAATTAAAAACGATTCCACTGAAGAGTGATTCAGTGATCTCAGGGTAAGCTGCAAGGTGGAGAGCTGGGGAAGAGAGAAGAAAGAAGAGGTAACTCGGCTAACAATCCATCCTAATTGTACATTCTAATTGAACATTAATGTAAGTGTGGCAGGATTCATTAGCACTTGCTTCAGGTCAGATGTGTTCACTGATTTATATGCTTCAGATACACCCTGACCCCTGAGGAGGATTTCATATCAAAGGGGTCTCTTTCAGGCCACACAAAATCTAATAATCATCTAATAACTCCTACTGCAAGCGAAGGCATCTCTGGGTCCACTCAATATAGTCTTACAGCTTTCTACTTTTCTTATGTGTGTGAGGTGCATGTTCTTGGTTAGATTATTTCAGAAACAGTGAATGGGATGGTTTCTGTCTTTATTTGTGGATAAATTAAGAGAGTAAGTCTTCAGATCAGTCTTAGCTTATGGTTTTCTTAGGGAACTCTAGGCAAGCTACCATGGTTTAGCATCTTTTACCTATTTATGATATGAGAATAATTGCTAACATTCCTTACAGTATACTTACTACAAGGCATATTGACTGTTAAACATTTTTTAACCTGAAGAGCACTGTGGGCTTGAAGCTTTTCCGAAGCTCCTGCTGTTGCCACTATTGTATCCAAGTCCCCTAAGAGTTGGATGAGGTGAAAGCAGCTATGGACACTCCCAAACTATGACTGATTAATTGTGGCAGACCCATTCCTTGATCCATGTCTGGATTTCAAAAATCCTTGGGCTAAACATAGGATTTATAGCAAGCAAGACTAGTCTTCTTGTGGCCATGTACCAGTAGGGAAATATGGATCAGTCCTAAATCTTCCAATCACACTATGAATCCAGATTATGATTCTCAAGTTCCAGATCTCAGCATGCAACAGGCTATATCCTCAGTAGGAATCATGCATAGCTTGTGACTTTCCAGCTGATAATGTAAGGACTTGAACTCCTTGGTGAGAAGAGATGCTTCACTGTAGACTAAGAGTGGCCAGAATTTATTTTGGTTCTTGCATTGCCCAAGGGGGCTTGGCTAAGGGAGAGTTAGCAGCAGAGGCTAACTCTCACAATGCTGCTTACACACATTAAATAAAAGAGGTTTGCCTTTGCAAAACACTCGCAACGGAACATCCGAACATATCCCCATACCAGGCATTTATCCCTATCTTCTTTATATGCTAATTCACAAATAGAAAGTTGAAGGAAGAAGCAAATCTTAAACTGGTGCTATAAGGTAGTACTTAATGATTTTTCTTTATGAGAAATTGAATGTTATTTCCTAATTCATAAATATGATCTCTAAAATCTACTCTAAGGAAGGTAAGAGACACTATTATGTACCTATATGTTAAGATTGCCATTCATTGTATCATGAATTACTTCAAGACTGATATTTCCTTAGATGTGATAATTATCCTGTCACTTGATATTCATAGAGCTAGGCTATTAGGGAGACCTTGCAGAGAACGGTCACCTTGTGGGTGACAGGAACCATGAGGCTCAAATCAAGCTTTGTCTCTGATGTCGGGAGACAGCTGAGCTAGGGCTCTAACAAAATAGACTTGAATTGTATCCTTGTCTGGGAAATCAGGTCCCCAACATGAGTTCATTGCCACATTGTGATGCAAAACCCACAAAAGATTGGTCTCCTTTAATCTGGCAATATTGCTAAGGATTTTCTTCTGAGCGCCCTGGCCACATGTCTTGGCTGGTGCCTACCTGTCCAGATACCCAAGGTATCTGATGCTGTTAGGCATATTTCAACATGCTCACCTGTATAGGGTTGTCATCATTGCTATCCATTAATGTATGGAAAGGGTTGCAACCTACAGCTCCTGGAATGAAGACAAATACACCCCACATCTGCCTTTGGTATTGGGCTTCCACTACCAACAGAATAGTGGCATTTTCCAATAATTTGGTCATAGTGTCCTTCTCAATAGATCTGTTTGGTTTTGGCTGTGGCTGTACTTCTAACTGGGATGATATTTACTCAAAACGGTTTTACGAGAGTCCTTCTCAACCCTTGGCAGTTGTTTTCTGAAGGGTTTTGATTTTCCTTCCTATCATTGGGAAAGGCCATTTGAAGATTTCATTTTGAGACAAGAACAGACAAATGACATACAACTGATACATAGATGATATGACATTTGCATTAACTTTTCTGCTCATTTTCATGAGCTATGACTAACCTGACCTAGTCTCAGAAACGAACGCAAGATGAAAGTATTATTGATTGGCTGCTCATCCATGTGGTTAATGATGATTTTAACATGGATCATGTTGCTCCTCAAAGACTAGGTTCACTAGTCTGTTTCAAATGAACTCTCTGAATCAAAGCAGCCTTTTTCAACTCCTACCCAGCTGCTACTCTGCTTGGTGGGAGATAACTGGCCACTGTGATTTGGGTATACAATTCAGATGCTTCAGGAACTACATTGGGTCCAAAATAGGGCTACTGAATTACACACTGAAATTTAGCAATTTGACTATCTGTGACTGCATTGCCAGTCATGCTGGCTCCCAGATTCCTTTTCTTGCTGTGGTTTCGCATGCGGGTTTTAATTTTTAAAGACTTTTGTGACTTGGGGCCAAGTTATCTGGAAGACCACATTCTTTCACGGTACAAACAGTGTGATTTTCCTCAGAGGCTTTGCTTTGATTCCCCTTGCTGAAAGAAGTGAAGCAGATGACTCCCAGGGAGAGCCCTGCTTTGGTAATGACATCCAAATTATGAGACACTCTTCTCAGGAGGCATCGTCTGGCCTGTGGTCTTTTTCATAATGAGGGAAGACCTTTCTTTCATCCAGGTCTCTCAATTTGAAAACCTATGACTGGGGTGCTGTGAGTTTTGCTTTGTTGTTGCATTTCCTACTATTTTTGATGTTGTGTTTTTATATTTCATATTGTTTTTACATTGCTTTTATTTTTTTATTTATTGTAAGCTACCCATATGGCATTAAAATGTCATTCATAGATTAAATAGAGATATAGGCTGTCCAAAGGAATTGAAGGGCGATTTCACAAATCTGCTTCTTTGCCTGATCACTGCTGGAAACAATATTATGTAGTTTGACCAGAAGGTCAGTTCTTTTGTTCTTTCCAGAAATGTTGGTGTTCTTCATCTTTTTAGCTAGGTTTTCAGTGTCCCAAAACAGATCATTTATTTTCAGAGAACTAGACAGATTATTAAGGGAGACAATCAGCGATGAATATATAACTAGGTTATCACTGCTCCCAAAATGAGCACTTATCATTCAGTTCGCTAACCTTTAAAGTACACATCCTGGACACAATGATAGACCATAAAATGGAATGCATTCTCCCATTTTAAATTGCTGCTTATAATTTGTCTGCATTGGCTTACTAGGCTTTTCCCACATACTCTCCCATCAGTTACTATGACAACTGCCTGAACATAAAATAACAGCTTTCAGACAATATGGGCATTGCTTTACAAAGTGTTTCTGGCTCATAAGAACTGAAGTGATTGCAGTGCTAAATTATTCATTGTTGTTCAAAGAGATTGCCCACCAATTAAAGAACTTCAAAAACTCTGGACTAAAATAGATGCCACAGAAACATTTTCATAAAATGTTGGCAACAAAATAAAAATGTATGCAGTATATGTATTTGCTATACTAGTAATGTTGATGCATGCAAATTTGGAGATATTGACTTGCAAACCCAGTATAAAATGTTTGTGTATGCCTCTGTGTTTATATTTGTCCGTAATGAGTGCAGAAAAATGTCTTAATTATTCAAGCAAACAACTGTTTACTCTACCGTATTTTCCAGCATATAAGAGGACTGGGAATATAAGACAACCCCCAACTTATTTAGTTGAAATATATAGTTTGGGATATACTCACCATATAAGACTACCCCTCTTCCAACACACACCAAATAATTTTTTTTTAAAAAATCAGATTTGATTTCAAAATGCCAATTTTCCTGTTACCGTACCTCCTTCTCTGTCTCTCAGATCTCGTACATGCGTGCCTGTGCCACTTCACTACAGTCCTCAGGAGTGAGATCTGAGAGGTAGAGAAAGTGGTATGGTAATAGGATACAAGGGCATGCCAAACATAGAATCATAGAATCAAAGAGTTGGAAGAGACCTCATGGGCCATCCAGTCCAACCCCCTGCCAAGAAGCAGGAATATTGCATTCAAATCACCCCTGACAGATGGCCATCCAGCCTCTGTTTAAAAGCTTCCAAGGAAGGAGCCTCCACCACACTCCGGGGCAGAGAGTTCCACTGCTGAACGGCTCTCACAGTCAGGAAGTTCTTCCTAATGTTCAGATGGAATCTCCTTTCTTGTAGTTTGAAGCCATTGTTCCGTGTCCTAGTCTCCAAGGAAGCAGAAAACAAGCTTGCTCCCTCCTCCCTGTGGCTTCCTCTCACATATTTATACATGGCTATCATATCTCCTCTCAGCCTTCTCTTCTTCAGGCTAAACATGCCCAGTTCCCTAAGCCGCTCCTCATAGGGCTTGTTCTCCAGACCCTTGATCATTTTAGTCGCCCTCCTCTGGACACTTTCCAGCTTGTCAATATCTCTCTTGAATTGTGGTGCCCAGAATTGGACACAATATTCCAGATGTGGTCTAACCAAAGCAGAATAGAGGGGTAGCATTACTTCCTTAGATCTAGACACTATGCTCCTATTGATGCAGGCCAAAATCCCATTGGCTTTTTTTGCCGCCACATCACATTGTTGGCTCATGTTTAACTTGTTGTCCACGAGGACTCCAAGATCTTTTTCACACGTACTGCTCTCGAGCCAGGCGTCCCCCATTCTGTATCTTTGCATCTCATTTTTTCTGCCAAAGTGGAGTATCTTGCATTTGTCACTGTTGAACTTCATTTTGTTAGTTTTGGCCCATCTCTCTAATCTGTCAAGATCGTTTTGAATTCTGCTCCTGTCCTCTGGACTATTGGCTATCCCTCCCAATTTGGTGTCGTCTGCAAACTTGATGATCATGCCTTCTAGCCCTTCATCTAAGTCATTAATATAGATGTTGAACAGGACCGGGCCCAGGACGGAACCCTGCGGCACTCCGCTCGTCACTTCTTTCCAAGATGAAGAGGAAGCATTAGTGAGCACTCTCTGTGTTCGTCCACTTAACCAATTACAGATCCACCTCACCGTAGTTTTGCCTAGCCCACATTGGACTAGTTTCCTTGCCAGAAGGTCATGGGGGACCTTGTCGAAGGCCTTACTGAAATCCAGGTACGCTACATCCACGGCATTCCCCGCATCTACCCAGCGAGTGAAAGAGGTGTGTTTCTCTGGCACAGTGCCGCTCTATCTATTTTTTCCATACCCCAGGTGTCCTGGATGCCTGTAGCTTGCTCTGCCCTTCACTTACACCTTCCCAGTGAGGCGCCCCCACACCTTGTCATTGGGACCGTGTTAAGTCACTTCTTTTTATGAATCCTGATGAGTGGATTTTCTTCTACTGTACTTGTACAACGCCGCCCTTGTTGCTTTCATACGGTCGCCACATATGGTGGGAATGTGGCCACGGCTGTTTTTGAGCTCCCCTTATTTATTTATTTATTTATTTATTTATTTTGGGCACTTCTACCCCACCCTTCTCAACCCCCTAGTGAGGACCCAGGGCGGCTTACAACCGGCACAATTTGATGCCAACAATTCAACAGATAAGATACATAACAACAATAATCACAATAGTTAAAACATTCAATTAATACAATAACAACTAAAAAGCCAATCTAGTGGCCAACGTTCACTGAGTTCTAAAATCCGTAAGTCCATTCACCATTACCATAGTCCTTTCCAAATTCTGGTCGCCATTACCTTGTCAGTCTGCCAGATCACCCAAAGGCCTGGTCCCATATCCATGTTTTCAGCTTCCTTCTGAAGGAGAGGAGGGATGTTGATGACCCGGGGAGTGAGTTCCACAGGCGAGGGGTCACCACTGAGAAGGCCCTGTCCCTCGTCCCTACCAGCCTCACTTGTGATAGAGGCGGGGCTGAGAGCAAGGCCTCCCCAGAAGATCTTAAACTCCGAGGTGGGACATAGAAGGAGATACGTTCAGACAGGTACGCTGGGCCAGAGTCGTATACTATATATTGCAACCATAGGTTCTCCATTCCAGCTCAGAAGTTTCAGCACCTGCCCTATAAGATGACACCTGGCGTATAAAATGACCCCTGACTTTTGAGAAGATTTTCCTGGGCTAAAATGTAGTCTTATACACCAGAAAATACAGTAAATAGAGACAAACTCAAATTTCTCCTTGATTCAGTGGTTATTCTCTTGGGCTTATTATTGATAGGAATTCAATGTAGTGGAGCATGTGACATCCTCTGTTGTACTTTACCTTGTTCATTATTCTTTCACACTTGGGTGTATTTAGTTAGATAAGCAGATGAAGCCAGAACTTTCTCTTTTCTCATAATGGGAATACTGGTGTCCACCCTTCTGTTTTGTGAGCATCCTGCAAGAAAGGAGTAGTACAGGGGAAGAGGGAACCCACATGCAAGTTCAAGTACTTATACAATCAAGAAGTTCATCTGAAGAATTGTATACACTTAAATATGAAGCTGAATTCTTTATACAGTCCTTTGTTGAAGTGTTATGCAACTCTTTTGCAATAATAGTTCATACATGGTGATTTTAAACGGGGCAAATAGTTTCGTAACCATCATAGTATAGTTTCATAACCATCATAGTAGTCAACAAATGCATTATTTTCTTATCAATGGATTAAAGCATGTGCCTAAGAAATGCAGTATGTTAATGCCTTATATATTTATATTTTAAGGGCCAAAAGTTGACTCATGACTTGCAGCTTCTTCTCTTCTTTATTTCTAGTTACCAGATTAAAACAACATGTATGTAAGGAGGAAAGTATGGCTTAATAAACAATATGGTGTGCTTGAAACCAGAAGCAATGCTTTAAGGGTACTTGCTATCTGTGGGCAATCTGGTTTCATTTGACCAATCATATAAAACATCATTTAGACAGATTTTATCATCATCATAATAAATAAGATGTACTTAGTAGAAAGCTGCCAAGGATTACCTCCTATTCCTGGTTGTCAGTGAAGAAAATGAAATGTTCAAATAATTTAATTTCTTTGTTTTGGCTATTCCAGCTTGCCTATAAAAATTGCTCATTGTGACACTGATAGCTGTCAGGGATTTAGCACTTAGATATAGTAAACAGAATAATTTATATTATATGTTTGAACTTACTCTCATCAGCTCTACATTGTGTAAATCCAGTATAGGAATCATGCCCCCCTCTCCATGTTGCTGCACAGCCACTCCCAGCATGCCTTGGCATTGGTTAAAATGGCAAGAGCTTCTGAGACTTCGAGTCCAACAATAACTGGAGAACGGCATTGTTTCCATTCCTGGTGTAGGTGCTCAAAACAGTGTTTGGAATAAACATATCAATTTTTTTCATTAAAAAAAAATAGCATGTATACAAGAAAAATTCTTATCATCACTTCCTTGATGCCTGCTTTTTCTCTGTTCTTCTACCTCCTATACTGCAAAGGATATAACAGAAAAGAACAGCAATTCAGACTTCACGAAGAACATTTTCACTTCTCTAGAGAAATTCATGCAATTCTAGGATTTGAGGACAGATCCCATTGTTGCCAAGCTCCCTTGTGTATATTTTTTCTGGTGCTTACAACCTATTTCGCTGGTCCTGGGACATTAAGCTACCGCATAATACTCATGTATAAGTTGACTTCATGTCATACTCAGAGAAGGGGATAGCTCCTTTTTGATAGGTAAGCATAGGCATTGAGCTGTCAATAAATTGACCCATTTTTGCGGTTGATTTTTGACTAAAATTTCTAGACTTATACATGAATACATAGGATAATTAATAATTTCCCTTTAGCATCTGTTCATATCAAAAATAAAGGGAGGGAAGAAATGTTTCATTGCAAGATGGAATAATCCCTTTTCATTACTTTGAGATATTACTTGTTTACAGTGATGGGTTCCATGGGAATTTTTCTTGCACTTCATCTAAAGATATTGTTTTTCTCTGATGTCAGGATTGAGAAGTTCAGCCATCATGGTGTAGACCAGCATTTCTCATGCTAGTCAGGACCCCTGGGTGGGGGGGGGGGGTTGCAAAGGGGTGTCAAAGGAGTCACTAAAGACCCACCTGTGTGGGAAGTTTGGCCCAATTCTATCATTGGTGGGGTTCAGAATGCTCTTTGATTGTAGGTGTACTATAAATCCCAGCAACTACAACTCCCAAATGTCAATGTCTATTTTGCCCAAACTCCACCAGTGCTCACATTTGGGTATATTGAGTATTTGTGCTAAGTTTGGTCCAGATACATCATTGTTTGAGTCCACAGTGCTCTCTGGATGTAGGTGAGCTATGACTCCAAAACTCAAGGTCAATGCCCACCAAACCCTTCCAGTATTTTCTGTTGGTCATGGGAGCTCTCTGGATGTAAGTGAACTACAACTCTCCCAAATCATGGTGAATTTTCCTCAAAGACCTCCAATATTTTTTACTGGTCATGGGAGCTCTGTGTGCCAAGTTTGGTTCAATCCCATTGTTGGTGGTATTCAGAATGCTCTTTGATTGTAGGTTAACTATAAATCCCAGCAACTACAACTCCCAAATGAAAAAAATCACCATCTCAACTCCACCAGTATTCAAATTTGGGTGTATCGGGTATTTGTGCCAAATGTGGTCCAGTGAATGAAAATACATCCTGCATATCTGATATTTACATTGTGATTCATAACAGTAGCAAAATTACAGTTATGAAGTAGCAACGAAAATAGCATTATGGTTGGGGGTCAACACAGCATGAGGAACTATATTAAGGGGTCATGGCATTAGTGAGTTTGAGAACCACTGGTGTAGACTGTGAAAGCTGTGCAAATTTTGCCTTTGACCTACAGCTTCTTGTGCCTGACTATAAACTATAAATCATCTTACCTTGAAACACCCTGATGGATTTGGAAAGCTGTGTCATTTCATAATCTGTGTGAAATCTCTTCCCGATCATGCAAAGTTCAGACATCTGCTAGCTATTATCAGCCTAGGCTGCTAGGGATGATAACTCATGGCCATCAGTAGGGCGGAGAGGGGTAGGGGTGGGGGGAGGATACACTTCAAAGTGTTAACAGAATTTAGTGTTTACAGGGCTTGTCTTTTGCACTGTTATTGCTTTCCCTTGGTAATGTGGTTATAACATCCCTTTTCAAAAGCACAGTGTGTCATGGGTCATGCAAGGTATAGTCACAGCATGGCCAGAACGGAAAGCTTGGGGAAGAGATCAACAAACAGCTTTGTTTTATTTTTTCAAAGCAAATAATGACAAAAGTTCAATTTCAGTTTTGCACGCTCAGCTAACTAATTAGGTAGTGACGATACCAAAAGGAGAGATCCACTTGAGGCATACTCAGAACTAAAAAGAATATTAGATTTGCTCTCAGATTTGTCATGGAAACATCTTGTCAACCCAGTAACAATGACGTCAGGCAGGGCCAATGTCACAAGAACAAGTAGTAAGTCTGTTTATAACACACCTGCTCAACAGCAGAAGGATAAGGTACAGAGACGGTTTCACATTTTCCATGCACTAGTGTAATAAAATCTAGTAGCATTTTTAAATGACTTTCCATTAGGTAGGTCTTGGTAGTTGGTTTTGTTTCTCATCATTTCCAAATCAGAACATTTTAGTGACCGGAAAAACTATTTTCTTTCTGCTATGTTTTTATACACTTTGCATGTGAACAAACACTTTTCATTTCTAACCAATGTAAGATTATAGCAGATGATAGCAGGTGGTCATTACAGTAAGACCGCCTTCAAAACTACATCTAATTGAGAATGAATGTTCTACTTATTGTTTATGGGGTGTTTGATTTTCACATCTAATACTGTCGTTGCCTTATATCATTTTAGCATTTGGTGAATAATTGCGTTTCTCTCTTTATTGTAGTCCACATAATCAGCGTGAAAAGTAAGGCACTGTGGATTTGTTGTGTTGTCAAAGGCTTTCATGACTAGGTTCATCACTAGGTTGCTGACTGTATGGCCATGTTCCAAAACATGGTCATACAGCCCAGAAAACTCACACCAACCCATAAGCCGATTGTTTTTGTACCAGTTGTACACACAATAGGCAATAGAACTGAATTATTAATGTTTTAAAATATTATATTCTGCATTGTGTTAGGCAAAACTTGTATGAGTGAAATGGATACGATTATCAGAATACAGTAAACAGGAAATTGGAGGTCAATTAAGTGTAGGTGACACAGAGCATATCGAGGGTACATCAGGTTTCTTAATTTAAATTTGCAAAATGCTGTTAAGCAAAACTAGAAGGCATGGAGGTGAATAGAGATAACCAGTGTAAGATGGCATTATTGTAAATGGGTTAGCATTCGGCAGAAGTAGCACCAACCAGGACTTTCCAATATTAAAACATCACTACAGTATCAAGTTGAAATTTCTAAAGATGCTCTATTATATCCATAAATGTACTTATTGATAAAGTACATAATAGTGACTAGTTAGCAAGGCTATTCTCTTATTTTACACAGGTGTACTCCTAGTGTCAGCACATTGTTTTGGAAATTGTTTATCAGTTACTGTTATTAAAAGGTTAGTGAACAGTTCAGTATATAACTATACAAATAGTTTCCCACAAGTAAGCAAAAGAATGATAGAGTCACAATGAACAATACAAGTGAAATTTGGAATGGCTCCTGGAATATGCTTTTGGACTGTATGATTTTAAATAACTGTTCTAAGTGGTATGTTTTTATTATGTTATTTTAAAGTATAGGTTGTTTTATTTTTATATGTACTCAAGGCATCAAATTGTGCCTTTGTTGTGAACCACGCTGAGTCCCCAGCAGGATGAGAAGGGCAGGATATAAATGTGGTAAATAAATAATAAATAAATGGACTATAAACAAAAAAAAGTATTGAACAACCAATTTGTATGTCATTATCACTGAGATGCTTTTTTTGTCCTAGTCTATCCTGTACTTTTTATTTTGTTATGTTTTGGGAATTTCCCACCAATATGATGCAAGAAAGTAGAAGTGACATACTCTGATTTCTTTGAGGTCAAAAAATGTCCCACAGGTTCACAACAAAGTGTACGTTTATGTTTGTCTTACTTGGTTTTGTTTTAGTTTTCTTCCACTTTGAGTCTTCTGGTTCAGAGCGTCTTAAGCGGAACACACTTGATTTGGTATATAAAAGTATTTCCTTGGATGCAGCACGTTTCATACTATACAATATAGTGGGATTATAATGGAAATCAAACAATTCAAATAATCTAAGTTCAAAATTGAGACAACATAAAATCAAAACACTTCAAGCAATTTAAGTGCTGTTATCATAATACAAAAAGGTTCAATTTAGTCTTCTTTCCAAAGAAGAACTAATACATTTAACAATACCCAGGCCCGTATGTCCTGAAAAACAGTCAGTTGGACTCTGCATAACTTTTATTTCCCTAACATTGAGCCTTATATACATTGCTAGTACTCAACATTCCTTCAAATTCATCATTGTCCTGAAGTGGCAGCATATCTTGACCATGATACTCTTCCACCATCAGCAGTATGCTAATGCATGGCTTCAATTCGAGGATGACCTAGCATTTCCATGCCTTGGGAAATGCACCAAATGCATGTTATGGGACAGCCTTCTTAGAAGGCATCACAGAGAGTTTGCTAAAGAGTACTGTCCATGAGAGTTTTTTTGTTTTGCTGAAGATGTTCTGGAATAATGTTTTCAGATGCTCTAGGGTGAACTGTTAGTTTATCAGTGATTCTATATGTTATTTCTTTTGTTTTCATTTATCTTGTGAGGACTCCACGTTTCTCAAGGCATCTCATTGCTCTGAATTGGCAGCTCGCCAAGATGAGACAGTACAATTCCTCCAAGATTTTATGTTGTCCATGATGTATCCCATCAGTAGTAGCAGGTCAATGAATGGTTTCAGCTAAGTCATGTCCCAGGGCTTCCATGCTTTGACTTTGTTAATTTTCCACTCAAGCCATGACCTGAATACTGGCTGTTCATGCCTCTGAATTTGTGTCATAGGTTATTGCTATATCTCTGGTTTCTTTTCTGTGAATTGCCTGTGAATGTCTGCAGAGGTCTTTGGTGTATTTTGTTTGTGTGTGTTTTTATTGTTTTTGAACAGGATTAAATCAGTGCTTATTTGTTACCCTTCAGCCTTTCAGAGGGAGGATTAGTTGTTTCTCAGCCAGGCCCTCATACCATCTTTTCTGATTCATGTTTTAAAACACAAAATGGCATTAAACTATTGTTATTGATATTATATTGTGTGGTGGAAAAAAAGAAAAACTGATAACCACAAAATGTAATCGCTATTTGGGATCAAATTCTTTCTTTTATTTAACAGTACAGAAGCAAAGAGAAAGGCTATGTGCACCAAAATGTATGAGCCATTCATATTCAGGCTGGTTCTTCCTTTGTCCTGTTAAACCAGTGGTTATCAACCTTTTTTGACCACTTTGACTAGGGACCACTCTCCAACATTAGTACCAAAAGGGTTATGAATCGGTTTTTTGGTCAACTTTAGATTCGGTCTTATTTGGGGTGCTGATTCAGAAAATTGCATTAGGTATACCACATCAGCTCGAATTTCTGATACAGAACATATGCCATCCAGTAGTTGCCACAGAAAACCATATTTAATAATCTAGAGCTGATGTGGTAGTAGTGTTTTTTTTTTGTGGGTAGTCAGCCTCTCCTCTCCTAATATCCCAGTTGCCTCGGCACTATAAGAGGGTTTCACAAGACCATTCGCTCTCATTGCCATGTAGTTTTGAGGCAATGGTGTAGTAATGGTGAGGCCACGGACCATATTTTCGTTCTTGGGTACCATTAGTGGTCCATGGACCACAGGTTGGGAACCACTGTGTTATACCAAGAATTTCTGAAGTGTTATAATTTAGTGGCTTCTTAAAAGTAGGTTCACAGACTGAGTGTGATTTTTCTAATCAATGAATATCAAGAGATTCTAACCTCAGTCTTCACCCATTCATGTAACATTCCCTAGATTGTAGCCTTTATTTAATGCCGCACATTTAAATGAGCAGTTGGGTTGAAAGCTCAAATACTGTATGTTTGCAAAGGAAGAAGCCTCTTACCTCAGAGTTCTTTCTATATAGTGCTCTCCAGATATTTAGGTTACAAATCCCATTGTGCCTGGCTATGGTTGTCTGGTCATTGATTGGAGTTGTAGTTTAAAATATGTGAGGGGCACCAGCCTGTAAGAGGGTACTTTGATGTGTGTTCATTAATTGATACTTTCCATAGAAAGTGTATCAGTGAATTCCACTCAACTCTTTTGTGTAAATTCAGTCCAATAAAGCATTGTGAAATTTATTCTAGGCTTTTCTTGAGTCACAGTTAGATGCTGGGCCCTAATTTACACCAACTATGCCTGAGAATACTCTATAAAAATGAAAAACAGCAACACTCAAATTAAATGGGAAACAACCTCAGAAAAAAATGACAAAGATTGAAGGAAACCTCTCTAAAACGGGGCAAAAGGGAATCTGACTTCAAGAGCCATCTGTTTTATGCATAATTTGAATAATCCCTTTCAATTAAGATTAAAACCAGTTTCATATAAAACATCTGTTCTCCAATTTCAGCATTTGGGGGATGGAAAACACTAGGGAGTAACGTGAACCCATCCATCAGGATTTTATTTTATGCATTCTGAATTGATGCTTGGTTGCTCAAGTTGATGTTGCTAAGTATGTTCAACAATGCTTATTATCTTAGCAATATCAAACCAATCAGGTTTTTAGCTCACCTTATTTTTCCACTAATGTCTTTGAGATGTACAGCCGTCCTAGGGATTTGGGCTGCCAAGTTTCACTAACACCTCCTAGGAAAAATTTAAAGCAAACCCCACCCACAAATAAATGAACACAAGCAGAGAGGTTTATCAGTGTGAAGCCCATGTAAAAGTGAACTATTTGGCACTGCAATAAGTGATTAAATCTACATTCAGAGAAAAGTCCTTCTTTCACATATCATTAAACCAACCACAATTGTAAGGATAGTGATAAAGTTTGAATAATAATAATAATAATAATAATAATAATAATAATAATGCATATTTATACCCCGCCACCATCTCCCCAACGGAGACTCGGAGCAGCTTACATGGGGCCAAGCCCGAACAACAAACTACAAATAACAATACAAATTGCAGTAAAGTAAACAACAAAACATTAAAATGTAAAACATCAAAACCTGTAAAACAATATACACAGAACATAGGAACCAAACATAATGACAGAGAGCAGGCCACATGTACATAAAATGATTTAAAAACTCCGGATGAGATAAGGGGGGGAGAACTAATTGTAAGGGAGAACTCATAGAGAGATAGGAACTTCGTACATGGGGGGGGACTGGACTCCTGGGACAAAAATGTTGAGGGAGCACTAGCATAAAATTATATGGCTACACTCCCAAAGCACAATGGCAGAGCCAAGGTTTCTAACGTAGGCTTTCCTAATCTCTCCGAGCAATGAATTCCAGAGTCGGGGGGCCACAGAGGAGAAGGCTCTCTCCCTTGTATCCACAAGGCAAGTCTGAGAGACTGGCAAGGGTGAAAGGAGGGCCTCGCCCGGAGATTGAAGGGTTTGGGCTGGTTCATGGAGAGAGATAAGACAAGTGTCTGAAAATCCCTACCACCGCTAATGTAATTCCATTGCAACTGGTTGAATTTGATTAGTTCTGTTCTGATACGTTGGTGTAAGAAGGTTGCATCCATATTTACAGACATATTTTTTAACCTGTTTTGCCTTCTGATTCTTACCACACACAGTTTATTTTCCAGGAAACAGTAAAGTAGAATTATTTATTCTCATAAATATAAGTTAGTAAATCTCTTCATCTTTTACAAAAAATAGCTTAGGTAGAAATTCATTGAAGGGTGTAAAGGTCTCATCAAGCCACTGCATCTCTAAGAAATGCCAAGTACTTCATTCAGTGCTATGTTAGGCAATGTTTTCCTAGAAATGCTTGATGTGTGATGTGCCACTGACATCTCTGTCATAGATGTGCTTGGTTGGTTGATTCTTAACGGGTGTTCTGGGAAATGATTGAGAATGCCTAAAAGGTGGACACATTTTATATAATCTTTTGTTGTAATGTGTGTTGTGAAGGTGCTGTAGCATGAAACTTGGAATATGTTTGCTTCCTGCTGTATATTTTGGGGGTGTTGTATACCTCCATGAATTCCTAATCTCACTCTTAAGTTCTGCAGCCAAAAATATCAAGCATCATGACACATGGACACTCATCCCTGCTGTCTTTGAAAGCAGTCATTCTGAATAAACTACTGTTCCGGTGCAATGTGTACATGACTTTTTTTTCCTGAATTACATCTAAAAAATATTTTGGACAGAACTGCTCAAACTGTGTAGCAGAAGGTTATGCACAAACTGATTACTTCAGTCCAAGAACCAGCAGAGTCAGGATGTAGTTGTGGCTCCCAATGAGCCACAGTCTGCCCAGACAATCTGGAACATGGAAAGGTACATGTGGCCCGAGAGCAAGAAAACAGCTTGGATTTCACCTAATATATCCATCTGTCCTCGTGCACTGCAGTTGTCTCTTCCACTTGTTTCAAAGCAAAGGGCACACAAACACTAACTCCTATTTGTGTGTGTTTTTCCTTTTATTTGGCAGGATCAGAATTGATTAATTTATCCTTCCTCTTTCTATATCATTACTCCAGTCAACAAGACAGTTTAACAGTACTTTAAAACATCTGGTCCAGAACTGTTGTCCATGGGAAGCTGATCTAGACGATGCTATCTCTTACTCCAAACACAAGCTGAGCACCAGCCCCCGAATCCTAAAGCAAACTCTCCTTCTAAAAGGAGCCTACATCTTACACAACTACACATCTTACACAATTACACAACTTACACAACTACACATCTTACACATCACAACAAACTCACTGCCAAATCAGAATCTCCATAGTGCCTCTTCTCTCATTCTGATCACAACATATTTCTATGTCTTTTTCTATAATATTGGCTCATTTTAACTGTTGATACGTGTCATGTATCAACCGTTGTTAACAAAATGACCCCTAATTCCTACAATTTTTGTGTGAAATTGGTGCTGAAACTAAACCTTCTTTGTTGACGTATCCCACTTTTCCTATAACGTGTTGCATCACAATCCATGTCACTAATATGGAGCATTGGTAGGGAATGCGATCCCAGTAATTGGGTAAATTATATGACATATTAATGGGTGGAAAATAATCATATAGCTATGCCAGTTCTGAGAGCCAGTTTTGAGTAGTGGTCTGAATGTGGGACTAGGAACTTTATCACACTAAAAAGCTATAGCACGACTATTCCACCAACTGCAAGATTCCATCTTATGGAATCCTGGGATTTGTAGTTTAGGGAGGAACATTTAGAATTCTCAGATAGGGTGCTGTAATGTCTCACCAAACTACAAATCATAATGTCTTTGAAATCTGACTATGACTGGCTTTGGACTGGGTCGTTAGTCATTGAATCATACTTGGATTTGGCTATATAGTAAATAATATGGTGGATAATAATGTTTTAAAATGGATTTTAAACATAATGTTTTATCTATTGAATAATGTTGTATGTATAGTGTTCCCTCACTACTTCGCGGTTCGCTTTCCGCAGACTTGCTGTTTCGCGGGGAGGAAGGAGGAGGAGGAGGAAGAAGAGGGGGCTTGCTTTCTTTTCCAAAGGTTTGGAGTTGTGCAAGCTGAAGGCATCAGAATATCGCATGGGAAAGGAGGAGGGCGAAAAGGAGGAGGGCTTGCTTCCTTTCCTTCCTTCCCCGCACGAGTAGGGAGGAAGGAGGGTAAAAAGGAGGAGGAGGGCTTTCTTCCTTTCCTTTCTTCCCCGTGCAAGCAGGGAAGGAGGAGAGGGGGAAAGAAGAGCATCCCTACTTCACGGATTTTCACTTATTGCGGGTGGTCCTGGAACATATTATGTGTTTTTATATATTGTCGGTATCAAATTGCTGCCATTGTAGGCCACCCTGAGTCCCCCCTCTGGGTTGAGAAGGATGGGGCATAAATGTTGGAAATATAAAGATACTGTTTGAAATATTCAGATGTTTGTTTTTTCCGTGATCATGTCATCAGCCTTGCTAATTGTAACCTACAGGCAAAGGAAAGAAAATGTGAGTACTGCTACCTAATTTAATAAGGACAAAATATCATAAAATGGTCAGGAAACACTGTGTAATTTTCACAGAGAACGTTATGTCCTGCTTTTCCCCCTTTAACCCAAGTGTGCAGCAGGACAATGCCAAACATTATACAGCTGAAAATCAGCAAGTGGCAAGAACATGCTTTTCCTAGCTGTGTTGACAGGTTTAATATTTCACCACAAACAACACTCAGCCTTTCCCTTCCTCCCCTCTAACAGTTTCTCATCGTCTTATCTTTCTGACTTCGCTACTCTGTTACTCTCTAAATTTCATGTATGCTGACAATATAGATGTCAACTGGTCAAAAGTTTTAATTAAAATTGCAGTCTATGCTAATATATTTAATGAACAAAGCACTTACTATACATCATCCTGGACTTGTTCAATATTTATGATCAGAGCTCTTATTAGTTCAGGCAGCTGTGTCTTGATGGTATTTTCTTATTTGCCATACTTTGCCTCACATTTATTCATTATCTGTAACAGATTTTTCCTTTCCATAAAAGAGTTAATATTCCTATCTGTGATATCATTTATTTAATGGGGCCCTAGGAGAAACAATACTTGATTTGTTTCAACAAATGCTGGTAGAGATTTCTTTGTGTTTATGGCACACCTTCTTTGTTTATATGATAGTCAGCCACCTGAATGATCAGGAACATATGCATTGTCTTCAGATCTAAACCAATTGGGAGGATTTAGGCATGGAGAAATCTACTTGATGGCAGAGATTTTGCTAGTACATTCTAGTCCTAGAGTTTACTAAAGTACCTGGCTTTTGCTCCAATAATCTTCTTAAGATGTTTCAAAGAACTCTGTTGCTTTGTCTCTACAGGTTGAACATCACTTACATAAAATACTGAAATCCTAAACACTCCAAAATCCATAATTGTCCTCATGAGTGACTGAAATGTAGCACTCTTGTTTTTCTTGGTTCACTGTTTTGTGCAAAAAATATTTAAAATTGTATGTATCAAAATTATCCTTAGGTTATGTGTTTAAGAAATGTGTGAATAATACATTGATATTGTATTTATACTCGGGTCCCATCTCCATGATAATTCAAAAAATCCCAAATCCAAAACACTTCTGGTCCCAAGCATTTCGGATACAAGATTCAAATTGCATTAACATATTTGGCCCTGTCATCCTTGTTTTGGGGTTTTTTTTAATTGTCATTTGTACATCTCACTCTGACAGTTTGAGAATTCTCCTGAATTTTTTATAGGATTACAGTACAATCAGATTCAAGAAGCTGAATCTATTCTACAGTGAGATTTATAAATTTTATCCCATCTCTACTCTTTTTACATATTTTATTTTCTCCTGCTCGGGCTCATGTTAATGTTTTACTTCTCCTTTTATTGAATGCAGATCTGTTGGTGCTTTGTAAAAAGCCCGTAAAAGAAAATTGATAAAATTTAATGGGGGGATTTATTACTCAAATAAAGAGAATAGAAAAAGACACCGCTAAGGCACAAGAGGAAGCATTGTTCTAACTGTTGTCCTCTAACTGTCTGTTATCCAAAGGCATTGAATAGTTGCTATATGTAAAGCTGTCTTGAGTCCCCTTCAGGGTAGAGAAAGACAGGATACAAATAGAGTAAGTAAATAATAAATTACTATTGGGGAAGATCAATAATATGTTGGGGACGTTCCTTCTTTTTCCTGCCTTGCTTTCATTGCTTTTGCCTTCTTTGTTGGGTATTGCCTCCTGTTGTTTTTTAGTCTCCTAAATATAGTCTTTATAACTGATGTTACTGAAATATTAAAAATAGCTCTGCATTTAGCAGTCTGCTCTGGTTCTCAACAACTGCTTAATTAAATGCTTCCTCAGACTCTATGCTCATGTGGAACAGTTGAGCTGCCCTATGATCTCTCACAAGAAAATCACAGTAATAAGCTATGATACCTTCCATCTCCACCCCACCCCAGCACCCAGCAATGTATTTTAGAGCAGAAGAGCCATTATTGGTGCTGTTAGAACATACATGTGCCTAAGGGGTGACAACTTACCACATTCTTTCTGTATGGCCTGATATGGGCAACTGGATGATAGCTTTCATAATAGAGTCAGATAATTGGTTTCTCCTCATCCCCAGCTAAACTTCAGATAATTATTTTAAAAGCTCATTGTACTTCTGATACTGTACAGTGTGTTCAGAAAAGACTGGATGGAAAAGCTCAGCAGTGCTTCTGGAGAGGCTAGAAGAGCAGCATGGCCCTTCAGATGAAACTTCAAATAGTGTTCAAGCAACTTCTTACTTGAAAGAACTTTCTGCCATCAGTAAAATTAGGTAGAATTAATCTGGCCCTTCACCCCGCTATGATGGGGCCATAACTCTCTTTGTATCCTAAAGTGGCATTTACCAAATGAGAAAAGATGAGACATTATTTTTAGGAACTAAAGATCAGGGTCAAAGAGTGTGGATGTGCTAGAGTTCAGATGTACTGTACTACTGCCTAACTGGTCTTGTCTCAGAGCATTAAGAATATAATAAGCTATTGGCAAGAGCTGTGTGATAAATTGATTTTATGTTAGTCCTTGTCTGAGGCACTAGGGTCACAAATAATTGATGGGGAAGCTTTGGATGTTTACTGTACTACTACTTAGCTGAGAGTCATTCTCTGGAAGCTGTGGGCAGCAATTGTGTGTGTATTTATATGTAGACCTCAGTTGAATGGCAAATGCTGCAACTAGACATTGGCTCGGGGGGGGGGGGGGGAGTGGTATAAGATGTGCCAATTAACAATCAGAACATAGCCAGATAACTTTTGAACATTTAGAAAATGTGATCTCTGTTTTCTACAGACTGGTTTTCTACAAGACAGGTTGGCCAGGAAATGGGATCCACCATAGCTGCATTAGCTCACAGAACGAAATACGAAGTGGTTCTGTAAAACCTTTTGGGGGTGGCCATAATAAGCCCTAGGAAAGATGGTAAAGAAGAATCCCCATTCTTGGAAGCTTCCTGAAGCAGCAATCTTAATTTTGGTCTTTGTTGTTTAGAATTAGATGCTGAACTTATTATGCAGTTGAGTATATTTGAATTTCTAGGAATTCTGCCTTGCAAATCAAACATCCTACTCAGGCCCATAGCCAGGATTTTGATTCGAGGGCTGCTGAGTTTAATTCCCGGGGGGGGGGGGGGGGGCTGAGGATCTACCCTAGCAAACCTTTTGTATCGTTATCCCAATAGCCCCATGCATATGGGATAAATTGACCATGGTGATCAGATCATGATATGAATAAACATAAAAGTGTACATAATGTACCATTAAGGCCTTCTCATGAACCACTTTGAGAATTTGGGGGGGGGGGGCTTAACCCCCCCCCCCCCCATGCCTGATCCTACTATATATTGTCTGGGCATGTATTCCTCTTCCTTCAATCTGGCATTCAATTCAAAACAGAATAACTTGGTATAATAGAGGAAACATGGACACCTAGTGGTTTTATGCAATGCATGCAGGTTGTGTTTAACTTTTCTTGAACTAAATTTTTTAAAAAATGAAGTTGTTGTGTTATCTAGTTGTATTACAAAGATATATAAGCCAGAAGCTGCTGAAGATGATACCAAAGAAAAGATGCTTGCACCTTGTCCTTAGGTGCAATTGAAATCAAAAAGTTAAAATTTGTGTTGAACCAGGTTGTCCATTCTAAAAGGAAATGATTTGCCAATTTTTGCCAGAGAGAAGATATGGTCAAACAGCTCAGGAAGAAACAAGTAGGAAAGGGCAAGAGTGAAAAAAGGAAATAGGAATACATTCTCCAATGATGCATGGGGTCCTGTTTCTCGATGGATATGACATGCTTAGTATATGCCCAAATAATAAGTTCTGAAGTTATTTGGTTGCGAACTCTATAGCACACAACCAAGAAAGTACATTGCAAAGGGCAGGTGTTTCCCTGTGATCATAATTACATTTTATCTCATAAATCAGCAGTCTTTATTACACAGTCAGCTATATAGATCAGTAAGACCAACATGGGCAGTTGTTTCCACTGCATGCAGCAGCAATCTAACATTCAAGTTCCGTGTAGTTGTTGTTGTTTATTTGACTCTTTGTGACCTCCTGAATTGGCCATCACCACCCCCAGCTCCTTCAAGGTCAAGCCAGTCACTTCAAGAATAACATCCATGCATCATGCCCTTGGTTGGCCACCCTTCCTTTTAGATTTGACCATATTCTTCTTTTACAACAATTATGTTGTAATTTATAATTGAATTACAAATACAAATTATCTGTTGAGATAATGGAGTGCAACAGAGCTTGTCTCAATGAAAGAATTTAGGTTGATTTTTCTTTCTCTCACCATTTTAATATTTGTTGGACATTTGTTTTATTCATAGGTCATTAAAGGTTAGAATAGAACACATTTTTAATGGTCTGCCTTTGGTTATCCATATGGATTTTCTCCAGTCCTTCTGTTGCAAAAATGAGATAAGATATTCAATTTACTGCTAATAAAGACATCATTGAAATGAAAAGCAAGAAATAGCCTCTTGGCATAGGTTGCACTTTAGCTGGATTGTGTTAGATCTTGTATAGATTGCATTTAGCAGCATTTGTATTTCTGAATTTAATTTTTCCAAAGTTCCTTTGCTCTATTGTCCCCTTGGTCTCATTCTAGTTTGACAAACGGAAGCAAGTGTCTGCTTTATTTAATTTGGTAACGCACCATTAACACTGATGGCACTCTTTAGCTAACAATTATGGTAATAACCATTGTTTGTCTCCCAAGGGGAAGAGTCGGTGTCCTATGGGCCCCATCACTTTAAAACTAGCCATCTTGCTATAACTATTCCTTTTTAAGGGAACATATTATGAGGAACTCTGTGAAACATGCCTAGTTAATGTAAATTGGAATGCAAGGAAACTATAGACATTGCAGATAGAAGGCTTGTGTAGGCATTCATTTGAATCAAGAATGCCTTTGTTTTGTTTCTTATGGTCTCCCACCTAAACAATGGGCAGGCTCTGAACCTGCTAGGCTTTAACAGTGAAAAGACATCATGGAATGTCCATTTTTCCTCAACTGCTTGCTAAACTAGACATAATATGGGAAATCCATGATCAAATATTCTGTGAATGAGAAGAAAAAATGAATGCCTGTGTCATGGGTTTACAAGAACAAAACTACAGAGAATTACACAGTACTAGAGGTGATTGATCTGACCTTTTTCTCATTCAGTGCTATTGTCTGCTCAAGGAGCTGAGCACACAAGTATCTGTATGAAATAGCTGTAAGCGTTTTCGATTTGGACAAAGAGCAGCTTCACCTGGGGAAGGTTGATTCTCAAATGAACTACTGAGAAGAGCTTATCTCATTTGACCCTAAAAGTGAACTCCAGTTGAATCCCTATAATGGCTATTTAATCATTATTCCAGGAGGTGGTACTAATTACAGTAATCCTGCATTACATTTAGTTTAGCTCTCAGACTATAGCTATCACCAATAACAGGGCATCAAGTAATCTATTCAGATAGGATGTGTCAGGCTGCAAACTGGGAGCAAGCTATAGCACAATGGTTCCCAACCAGTGGCTGCAGCACAGCAGTGGGCCACAAGAGCGAAAATCCAGTTCACGAACCTCCTTCCTCTTTAATTATTTTATTTCCACTCCTTTCTGCAGAACTGACAAGCCCTGCCCCTTTTGATACTAATGTTTGAGACTGGGCCCTGGTCAAATGGGCCTTGATCAAAATGGGCCCTGGTCAAAAAAGGTTGGGAACCACTGCTATAGAGCATACTAAGAGAAACGACATAGTGAACTAAGACTGTGAATAATTGCAATGGAAAGAATAATGTTAATCAATGATTCTGAGTAGTGGAATCAAATGCAACAGCAAATATCACTTTGTGACACATTCTTTCTCATTCCCATTTTCTCTCCTCACAGTTGTCTGGAGGATGTGAACTAACTGTGGTACTACAAGACTTTCTGGCCAGCCATAGCAGTGAGCTGAGTATCCAAGTGGGACAAACTGTGGAGTTACTGGAAAGGCCAAGTGAAAGACCAGGCTGGTGTTTGGTACGGACAACAGAGCGAAGTCCACCTCTGGAAGGCCTGGTCCCCAGCAGTGCCCTTTGCATTTCCCATTCCCGAAGCAGCGTGGAGATGGATTGCTTTTTCCCTTCAGGAAAAGGTAGGCAAAAATTGAACATGACTGATTTTTCCTTCACTTTACTTCCAATAGCAAAAAGAAACTTAAGGTGCATACAGAAGTACATAATTCCATTGCAAGAGCATAGCATCCTGGAGAGAGAGAAAAATAAACAAAACCCTTATTCATTCTTCTGGCTACACATTGATTAGGTTAGAAAGGAGAGCATTCTCTTTTGTTCTGTAAATCTGCGTTGCTAAGAGAATTTTATATCGGTTTTATCAGCATGACTTGGCTTGTGATCTTGACCAATAACTCTTTCCTCTAGAGAAAAAGGAGGAAAAACAGCTCCGCTGTTCTTTATAAAACCTTGTGTATTCCACTGCATCGAGGAGGATTAGGAACTGCAGAGAAGACTTGGAGTTGTTGGAATTCCAAGAGACATGTCTCCCTTGAGACATCCTTAATAAGGCAGTGTTCTCTTTGGTCTCCTGGCAAATTCCTAGAAAAAATGGCGTTCAGTGGAGCCCCAGTGGTGCAGTGGGTTAAACCACGGAGGTGCTAAACTTGCTGACCAAAAGGCCGCTGGTTCAAATCCGGGGAGTGGGGTGAGCTCTCATTGTTAGCCCCAGCACCCAGAGCTAATGGTCAAAGAGATATCTATCCACTACCATCATCACCCCAATCTAATGATACATTATTTTCTTGGTTGCTTCCACGAGAAAAACAAAAATGAGCACTTTAAAAAATAGATATATCTGAGAAACATTTGGGCAAGCCCTTCACTTTATAAAACACAATCATAGTATGTTGCAATCCTTTCTTCTTGTGGGGGACACTTGTATCACAAGGATGGGGAAGCCCAGAGGTCTTAGGATCATTTCCCTGGACTCTCTGGGAGCTGCATCGATCTCTCCAGATGAAAATAGAAAGTGATGAGCCTTGTGGGAATGGGAGGACTGCCTGCAGTTTGTTAACCAGTCTTATCTCATTGAAAAAGCTAGTGAAGCTTTGGAGTTGGCTCAATAAAAAAGTATTGCTGCTCTCCGGATTCTGCATTCAGTTGTATTGAAGCTTTTACTCTAGGCTGCTTTTTGTTACAAATGAGTGTGCTATTCCCAATTCCATTCACAAGAGGGCACTACTGAATTACATTGCTCTAACTCAAATTGTTTCAATCAGATACATAGTGTCTTTTAAATAATTGAGAGGGATCTAACTCAAATTGTTTCCATCAGATATACAGTGTCTTTTTAGAGTGTCCATAATAGCTCTGCAACAGCCTGGTGAAGCATCCTTGAGTGGAGTTGTATTTGCTCCTCCTGCATCTTTTGCATTGTGTTGCCTTTCTTCAGCCCAGACCAACTTTAGTATGAAAATGTGAGCACTCTAAACTTGCTAAGACCTTCATGTGTCATATTAATTACACACTCTAAGGAAATAACAGAAAAGACTGCAGAGGGGTCGCCAAAGGCCATCAGAAAACACATATTTTTGATGGTCTTAGGACCCCTTTTGGCAGAGAAGGCTGAAGATCACGCCACCTGGTCTCTTCCTTTTTGGTGTTGGTGAACTACAACTGTCTCTCAGAATTCAAAAACAGACACACACACCCCCAACCCAACCAATATTCAATGTTGGCCATGTAGGTAGTATGCCAAGTTTAGTTCAAATCCATTGTGGGCTCCAGAGTGCTCTTTGATTGTAGGTTAACTATAACTCCCAGCAAATTTGGGTGTATTGGGTATTTGTGCCAAATTTGGTCCAGTGAATGAAAATACATCTTGCATACCAGATATTTACATTATAATTCATAACAGGAGCAAAATTACAGTTATGAAGTAGCAACAAAAATAATTTTATGGTTGGGGGTCACCACAACATGAGAAACTGTATTAAGGGGTTGCAACATTAGGAAGGTTGTGAACCACTGCCCTAAAGTAAGGTTGTAAACAGTGTTAGAAAGATGTAAAATAGCATGGACATGTTTGGATTTTGATAGAACTAGGTTTCTACCACAGACAGCCTGGAGGCTTTTTTAAAAAAAAACATCTATTTTGGACTACAGGCAAGCTGTTTCTGAACACACATGTGTATCCAGACTTGTGTTTGTTTACCAGATTTGAGAAACCAAAGGTATCATTAAAGTTAGCTGATCTTGTTGAATGCCTCCCGCAAGATACTCCTAAAGAACTAGCAATTCATCAAGTTCCTTTTTTTTTATTTCCTCTGTAAATGTTGTCATAAAATGGGAAAGGCTATTTTAGAGGAACAACTTTCTTGCTATTCTATTTAAAACCTTGAAAGGGGTGTTTATAGGATAGATAGTGCAAGCCTACCACATTTCCTTTTATTTTCAAAAGGAGATGGAAAGCAAAACATGTTCCTTTATCAGCCTGACTACATTTCAAAAACCATTGAACCATAACACACTCTGACTTCATAAAATCACACCTTGTTTCCTCAGCTGCCTCTAAAGGAATAGTGTTTTGGTACTGTGAAAGGTGTGCCCAGAGCCATCAGGTATGTCAGTACTCTGACTGTGGAATAGGCACAGAGAGGCACGTCAGACACATGTTGAAGGGGCCTTGGCTAGGCATATTTTCCACTCTCAGAATGGGTAGGAACATATGCCTAACCAAGAACTAATATACTTATTTCTCCTCCAATTACATCCAATACAGACCTGTAATGGCTTTGGGTTTGTCAGTTCATTTTCTATAGTGTCTCCTTCACAAATACATAGGCAAATGTGAATGACATTAATCACCCCCCCCCCCCCAAGACACCTTGCAGGACTGAAGCTCTCCATTGTACCTATTCCTACAGAAAATGGAGATATTTATAAATAAAAAGTAAGCAGTTTACTGTATATCATGCAGCTATGGACAAGTCTACATAGGGATCGCCAAATGCAGCATTGCCGAAACATGAATCAAGGAACATGAAAGACACTGCAGACCATTTCAACCAGAGAAGTCAGTCATAGCAGAGCAGTTGATGAACCAACTTGGACACAGCATATTATTTGAGAATGCAGAAATGCTGGACCATTCTCACAACTACCATGTCAGAAGCCACTGAAATCCACAAGCAGGTGGACAATTTCAACAGAAAGGAGGAAACCATGAAAATGAACAAAATCTGGCTACCAGTATTTTAAAAAACTCTAAAATCAGGACAGTAGATAAAGAACAACACTAAAAACCCCAGGGGAATTCCACAGAGGAAACAATCAGGGCCAGCTAACACTTCCCAACAAAGGATTCTCCCAGACAGGAAGCAGCCAGGCTTTGAAGTTTCAGGCTTTTCAGTGCTAATCAAGCTGGCCAGTTGCAACATTCACGCTTGCCTCAAGCAGACGAGAGTTCTTTTTCCCACCTTGAACATTCCACAGATACACAAACCCCACTTGCCTAGTTTCCAACAGACTTCATAACCTCTCAGGATGCCTGCCATAGATGCAGCCTGGAAAACTCGCAGCAACCCACTGAGCAGAAAACCTTTCCTGTACAATGTATTTCATGGCTGGAATCACTGGGCTGCTGTGTGGTTTCCGGGCTGTATGGCTATGTTCTAGCATCATCTTCTCCTGACATTTTGCCTTTATCTGTTGCTGGCATCTTTAGAGGATATTCTGAAGATGCAGGATCCTCTGAAGATGCCAGTCACAGAAGCAAGTGAAATATCAGGAGAAAATGCTGCTAGAACATAGCCATAGAGCCTGGAAACCACACAGCAGCCCATTTTCTGTACACCTCATGTTTTAAAAAAGAACTCACCTGGGTCTGAAGTGGCTGAACCACCCACTCACAAATGTTAGAAATACAACCCTTTAAAAAACATTTCTTCACTGTGGGGCAAGGGATTTCCAAATGGTGGATATTGCTTCCACATCTCCTTGAATGCATTTTGGTGCATTCTGGGCAAAAACATATTTACAAAATTGCAAAAATAATTGGCCCTCACAACAGTAGACCTAGGCTTTCTTAAAATGTTTTAATTTTTTTTGTCCCCTGTGGTTTTCTTTGCTCCCCCCCCCCCCCAAAAAAAGTCAACATTTCCTGCCCAGTGAGTATGCTAATTAAATTATGGAGGAAGACAGGAGATCCTTCCAGATCATGTTTTTCCCCTGAAGATTGTTTTCCTGTAAATCTTTGCTGGTACCTCTTTGAATACTACATTTAGGTGACAGAAACAGCAATCAGATAAACGAGACAACTATTAGTTTATGTAATGGACTGCAGCAGAGAAGAGACAATGGGATGCCTGACCTTATCATGATTAAAAGAAAAATGGAAAGCATCCTTGTGTCTTAAGTAAACATATAAGGTGCAGTCTAGGTTAATAGCACATCATAAAGCATGCCATCCAAGAATACTGACTAGCACAGGGCTGAAGAGTGGGTTAGGGTGGGGATCTAATGAGGCTTTTATGGAAAGAGGAGGCATAATGTCACATTGCAGTTCTTTTCTGTGGCATTATTATTTTTATTGCCTTGTCAAAGCTAATTTACTTTCTCCTTTCCTCGATGATTGCTATGAAAAGAGTCTGCATCTGCTGCTTGGAACTAGAAAAAATGGATTTTGGAATATCTGAATGTGTGGCTGTGGGTATTGTATGCACATAATGAGATTTTAGAGATAGATGGGACCCAAGTCTAAACAGAAAATTCATTAATGTTTCATAAACACCTTATGCACATAGCCTGAAAGTAATTTTATACAGTATATTTAATAATTTTGTACATGAAGCAAAGTTGGTATATATTGAACCATCAAAAAAGAAAGGTGTCACTATCTCAGCCACTCATATGGACAATTTTGGAATATGTCTGAATTTAGAATTGTGAATAAGGGACACATAACCAGTATAAGCCTGTGGCTAGAGAAAATTGGACTGGGTCTGTGGCAGGAGAGAAAAGACCACTCTCCTATTCCAAGGCACACTTCTAATGATATGGAGTGAAGTGATCACTGTTTTAGAAAAATAAATATTTATTTATTTATTTATTTATTTACTATATTTGTATACTGCTCTTCTCAGCCCTGGGGTGACTCAGAGCGGTTAACAATGGCAAAATCCAATGCTCAAAAACATCATAAAACAGTTAAAAACAGTAGCATAATAAACAGTCAATATAAATCAATAAAACATCTCATTAGCATCTCATAGTTAAAATCAAGATCCAGTCTCATCGTCCATTTGTTCCATATTCCTATGTTCATTACACTGCTTATTCAAATGCCTGCTTGAACAACCAGGTCTTCACTTTCCTCTGAAATGTCAACAGGGAGGGGGCCGATCTAATATCTGTAGGAAGAGTGTTCCACAGCCGAGGGGCCACCACTGAGAAGGCCCTGTCTCTCGTCCCCGCCAAACATACTTGTAACGCAGGCGGGACCGAGAGCAAGGCTTCCCCAGATGATCTCAACACCCTAGCTGGTTCATAGGAGGAGATGCGTTCAGACAGGTAAGTTGGGCCAGAACCATTTAGGGCTTTATAGGCTAAAGCCAGCACTTTGAATTGTGCCCGATAGCAAACTGGTAGCCAGTGGAGCTGGTGCAACAGAGGAGTTATATGCTCCCTGAGCACTGTTCCCATTAGTAACCTGGCTGCCGACCGTTGAACCATTTGAAGCTTCCAGACAGTCACAGTGTAATACTTGTGACAGGTCAATAATAATAATAATAATAATAATAATAATAATAATAATAATCATTATTATCATTATCATTATCATTATTATCTAATAACTTTATACCTCGCCTCCATCTCCCTGAAGGGACTCGGGGCAGCTTACATGGAGCCAAGCCCAATCAACAGAGTTAAAAACATATCACATTAGAATGCATAACATCAATTTAAAATAACAGAAAACAACAGTTATAACAAAATATAAAACAAGCATCAAAACCAACAACAATAGCATATTTCAAGTCTCGATGTGGGTGGACTGGTGCACAACAATTTAAAGGATAGGGCTAATAAGTAAAGTGTATAGGTCATATAGTGACATTAGGGATAAGAACAATATTAGAAAATTCTAACGTTGAACAGAACAACAATAGTAAAGGGCATGGCCAAGATTTTTGGGTCCTAGCTGGGGCCAGTTGTCAAGGGAATTGTTTAGTCAAACACACAGCAGTCCCTAGATCAGTATTATGAAATGCTTCAGATCAATTACAGAATAATCCATCTCTCAATTTATATCAGACAAGCAGAACTAAGGGTATTTTGGAAGGAGGCACAAGACCCTGCTTGTGTCTATAGAGGAGGAGTAGGAATCATATATCCCACTAGATTAGTGGTTCCCAACCTTTTTTTGACCAGGGACCGTTTGACCAGGGGACCACTCTCCAACATTAATACTAAAAAGGTGACAAATCAGTTTTTGGTCAACTTTAGATTCGGTTTGGTTATTTGGGGTGTTGATTCAGAAAATTGCATTGGATAGGCCACATCAGGTCTAGTTTCTGATACAGGACGTATGCCATCCAATAGTTGCCATCTGCTCACCCACAGAAAACCATATTTAATAAGTCTCAACATTATAAGAGGGTTTTGCAAGACCAGTTTCTCTCGTTGCAATGGTGTAGTAATGGTGAGGGTGCAGACCACATTTTAGTTCTTGCGGACCACAGGTTGGGAGCCACTGCTCTAGATGTTGTTTTGCTGCACGTCCCAGCATTCTTCACCATTCATTATACTGGTTAGGGCTAATGGGACTAGCAGTGGAACAACATATGGAGGGCTGCATGTTCTCCATTACTGCTATCTAGAAAGAAACTATGAAAAAACTGCAAATTTTAAAGTTTGGACATGTTAAAATTCTTATTTCTAAGAGGCCCGGTGTCAAGCTATGCCTCACATTAATTATGTAGAACATTGCTTCCTTTTATTCTGCATTTCTTGAAGCAATAGCAATTAAAGGAAGGAGAAAATTTCAATTGGCACAATAGATATTATTCTTTTCTTCAACTGCTATGTACAGATGGAAGAGGGATGATGGAGAGAATTAAACCTTTACTCTCAATGCAAATCCACTACTCTTTCCAAATGAAAGAAAACCTTGCTGTAAAAAGAAGAAAAACAGTTCAAGATTTTTGAAAATGCCACACATAATCCTCAGCTAATGTTAGAATAGACCCGTGAGACCACCCTTGAGCCTCAACCACATTGAACAAATAACTTCCACTGAGTGACTTCTGGTGTATGTGTGTTTGACCCTATGGGAATTCTAGTGTATTTCAATAAATAATGAACCATGTTCACAGGAGTGTTGTGGGTACAGAATGAATGCTATCCTTTGATACCAAACAACCACAGTGAGGAAATAAATATTCACAGAAGCTGGAATTTTTTAAGCATTTCTAAACCTGGGTTGTTGTAGGATTTTGGGGCTGTATGGCCATGATATAGAAGCATTCTCTCCTGACGTTTCACCTGCATCTATGGCAGGCATCCTAAGAGGTCACAACCATAGATGAAGGCAAAACGTCAGGAGAGAATGCTTCTAGAACATGGCCATACAGCACGAAAAACCTACAACAACCCAGTGATTCCTGCCATGAAAGCCTTCAACAATGCATTTCTAAACCTATTTTCCTGCAACAAAATATAGCCAATATAAATCCTCTTAAAAATATTAACACCAAATGTGGAAAATTTATTACTACTTATTTATTTACTGCATTTCTATGTCACCTTTCTCAGCCCAAAGACAACTCAAGGTGGCTTACACCAAACAAAACCAACCAACCAAAACCAGCAACAATAGGCATTGTGAGCTCACAAAATTAGGAGACATTTATTTATGTATTTCTGCGAACAATCCTAAACCAATAATAAAATAGCTTGTTGAGAATTGCCATGCACGGTGGATCTGAACTAGAGTGCACTCCAGGTATTGCAATTGAATGAGTTGTAATGTCATGGCAATGGCTGAGCAAGTAGACTGTTGTTTTCTAAAAATAAACAAACCATCTTTTATAGTATAAACAAAGAAATCTAGAACTGGCTCATACATTTCTCTCTGAAAGTAGCATCAGTTGTCCCCAGATAATGCATTTCATAAGCATAACAGCTGAGACCCTGCATCACATGTGCAGAATGTAGCATTCAGCTCCATGCCTCCCTCTCCCTCCAACAGCTGTCAAGCTCCATGTGACATTACTACGGTTATTTAATGGCAGGAGAAAGGAGGGACTGAGCTGTAGGGTCTCTATTCATCCCACTGCCATTGGTCAAGGGAAGAAAACCAACCCCTCACAACCTCTGAGGATGCCTGCCATAGATGCAGGTGAAACGTCAGGAAGGAATGCTTCTGGAACATGGCCATACAGCCTTGAAAACTCACAACAACCCACCAACCCCATTGTTTCTTTTCCTTTTCTCTGGAGAACTGCTTTCTCAGTCGCCCTACCCCCAAACAGCTGTTTTGCAGTCATAGTAGTGTCCAGCAGGACTTGACAGCTGCTGTGAAGGTGGTTTTGGCTAGAGCTCAAGAGACTAGTAAATAGTCCCTTATGCCCTGTCCAAAGAAAGACATGCACTTATGTAACCTTGTGTGTATATATGTCACCTACAGGGTTCTGATGAATTTGTACACATTTCTGACAATTGATCCAGTTAGCAGCAATTCTGGAGATAGTTACAGCTATTTCTCACTCCCTTCTGATCTGGAACTGGTCGTAATTCCATGCATCCCCCAAAAGTATTTAATACTTAATGCTAGAACATGTTAATGTTCTTTGATAAGCCTTATTGCTGCTGAACTTGCATAAGCAGTTTATAATAAAGAAGCATTCCAGGTGAGAGAATTCAGTCCCAGGGAAGTAATTCGGCCCAGATTTTCCTTTGATCAGCACTCTAGTTCTCCATGTCTGTCTATGTGAGGTCTAGGGTGTAAACTTTAAACATACATATTGGTGTGATTATAAAAGGAGTCCCTTATGGTGCAGTGAGTTAAACTGCTAAGTTGCTGAAATTGCTGACCAAAAGGTTGGCAGTTGGAATCTGAGGAGTGGGGTGAGCTCCCACTGTTAGCCCCAGCTTCTGCCAACCTAGCATTTTGAAAACATGCAAATGTGAGTAGATCAATAGGTACTGCTTCTGTGGGAAGGTAATGGTGCTCCATACAGTCATGCTGGTCACATGACCTTGGCCAACACTGGCTCTTCGGCTTAGAAATGGAGATGAGCACCACTCCCCAGAGTCAGACAGAATTATACCTAATAGCAGGGGAAACCTTTCCCTTTACCTATAATAGGAGCAGTACAGGCATGTAGCCAGGAGGGGGGGCTTGGGGGGCTTCAGCCCCCCCCCCCCCGAAATTCTCATGGTGGTCCGCAAGAAGGCCTTACTGGTACATTATTTAAACTGTTATTTTATTCATATCATGATCTGATCACCATGCTCAATATATCCCATATGCATGGGGGTATTGGGGTAGCAATACAAAAGGTTTGCTAGGGTAGATCCTCAGCCCCTCCCCCCCCCCCGAATCAAACTCAGCTCCCCCCCGAAACAAAATCCTGGCTACTGCCCTGGAGCAGTATGCATGGTCATCTAGGCCATCTAGGGCTCAAATTGTTTATTTTGATGTCAGTGTATGCTTAAAATTCTGGGGCTTCTTTTCTAGAAAAATACTCAAAATGAGTAAGTTCTGTCTGTATGAGACGAAACAGGCTAGTATAAAGGTGTATTATTTTTGCTTGTGGCTATTTCAGCTCTTCTTTTCCCATAAGAAACTCCATCTGCTCTTGTGTATTTGTTAGTTTGTTTACACAATACCCTTCAGTAGTACATCTGTAATTCCTTTTTTGCTGATCTCAAAGTTAGATCATGTAGACAACTCCAGCAAGATGAGGTAGCTGATTCCTATGACATTATTCACGAAGGCTTCTTTGTGGATAACAAGAGTAAAGTGTATGAAGGCAAAGATTATCCATGTTTTATTAGCATGTTAATAAATATACCAACTTTTCTGTAGATTACAGTCACTTTGAGCTTACAGTGGCAGCTGCCTTCTCTCAAAATAAAAGGCTATCATCTGTTTAATGCAGAATGAAAGGATACAAAACTCTCCCAAGTCGTATTTAAAGTCCACAGTACTTGGTTGTTATTATTGTTGTTGTTCATGATGATGATAATGTTGGTGCAGCTGCTGCTGTCGTATTTTAAATGGGGTGGGCAGGTCTGTTAGATGTGTGGTGTGGGTTTTTTTTTTAAGCAATTCAAACTCCACTAGAGTAAATCTGAATATGTTTACTTGTTTTCAAAAATATCAAATGTACTGAGTTCTCAAACCTCTTTCCATGTCCATTTCTTGTTTTCCCAAACTCTGGAAGCTTCATTAACACAGAAGAAAGGAATACTAGCGCTACTATAGTTAGACTGGTCTTTGCATCTTCTCCCAATGTAGAGTATCCAGGTGTAGGCAGCATGGATTTTTTTACTGCTAATATGAAATGTGAGTAGATCAATAGGTACCGCTCTAACAGAAAGGTAATGGCGCTCCATGCAGTCATGCCGGCCACATGACCTGGGTGGTGTCTATGGACAACGCCAGCTCTTTGGTTTAAAAATTGAGATGAGCACCAACCCTCAGAGTTGGACACGACTAGACTTAACATCAGGGGGAAACCTTTACCTTTTAATAAGAAATTGTGTGTGAAAAGTGATTTATCAAACAAGAGGGAGAAACAGAACCTTCTAAAATCTCCTCTTCAACAGAAACTCTTCTTAACATGTCTGTTTAAAATTGTGTCAAACTACCTCATGTTTCCTTATTCTCAGAAGGGAAGTACACATCTTTCTTCGAGTTGTAGTCATAATTAGCTTACATCTTTATATTTGTGTCATCACCCAAGGCTAAAAAAATAACCAGTGGTTTTACCTGCCTTGAAACACTACAGAAGCATGCCTATTGCAAAATTAACACAGCAGGGTTGGTTAGACTGTTCTGCCAGTAAATTGTTTATTTTCAAGAAATGGTGGGACTGAAATTTAATATAGTAGGAACCTGGCTGCTTAGGGTGTGCTTTTTCCTCCATAATTTGTTGAAGAAACCTGTCATTTGGAATGTTTCCGCAAACCAAAAGTGCATTTAACTTTACTGAAAGTGTTGTTTACAGTCAGAGAAACCCATTTGCCTTTTCTTTATGTCCCCAGGGGGAAATTCATGCCACCTGTACACTTCCTTAAAAACTGACAAAGACTCATTGTGCTTTCTTGCCTTTCCTCAGCTCTAGTGAAACAAGGGTGGGGATTTGGAGAGTTGCATTTGGATATTGGAATAAATATTTGGCAGAGCCAAATTTGATTACAGGTTTCTGTTGTAGATCTCCTTCCTCATTCTGTTTTTTTTGAATGAAGTAGATGACACACTGCTTGTCATAACCTGTCTTGTTCTCCTGAAAGAAACTTACAATTAATTTCAACAGAGGCATCACATGAAATACATGTGAAATATGTATAGCTCTCTGTTTAGTCATTGTTGTGTTACAAACAACCACTAGAGGCCTGTCTGTACAGACTAAAAAAAACATACTCCGTTCATAAATGCTCTGATCTGACACATGATGTCTGTGACAATTCTCTTGAAATGTATTTCCATGAGCTTTAATCTGTTAAAAAAAACTTGTCATTTATTCAAAGTTTTTACATAAAGTCCAGACTTCCATGTGTGTGACTGTCCTTCCAGATGGCATCTCTTCACTGTGTTATTGGAAAGAAGAGGTAGTAGTGGGCAAAACTACCTCTGTCGTAAAAGTATAGGTGAACTGGCACATGCCGCTGCAAAGTACCTCATGTTACGAGGTCATTAGAGAAATGGTACAAAGTATACCCATAGGCATAAACCTTTGACATTTCTTAAGAAGCCTATGTATTCCGGCAGGTGTAAAAATACCTTTCTTGGGGATTAGAAATATACTGAATATTTACAATCTAGAACCAGTGTTTTGTTTGTTGACAGATTTTTAATTAGAAGTAGAAGTAGACTAGATTATGTCTTGGTCATTATTCCTTTCTAAAATTAATTCTAAAATTAATTAAAATTAAATGAATTTATAATCTAAAATTAATTCTCAGATATAAATTGTGCCTCCTACATTTGTCCTGAAAACATAATCCCAATGTCTTCTTACAAATGTCACCTTTGCTTGCCTATAAAGTCAACCAGTAAGTACCTATCAAGGTACTATTTGGAGCATTATCATATTGTTGTTGTTGGCCACCTTTTCTCTCTTAAGAGAGACTCATTTACCCCATTTGAAGTCCATTTAAGTGGCCTCTGGGTTTCCAAACCTTCTCCCTCATCAATCCTAATATTTCTCATCTCCAGGCATTATTTCTAGGCTGGAGGACAAAAGTGGCAGTTTCTTTTCTTTTCTTTTCTTTTTTCTTTAATGGGCAGCTGCTATCCAGAAGGCATTTATCAGTACCCTAATATACACTCTACATAATGCTCATTTTGAACAAGTTCTTTTTCTTATGAGGAATCATCTGGGAAAAACTTTACAACATTTATTTCATCCATCCTTTTCTAAAATGATATATGCTTTTTTTCCGTGTCAGGAGTGACTTGAGAAACTGCAAATCACTTCTGGAGTGAGAAAACTGGCCACTGGCAAGGACGTTGCCCAGGGGATGCCCGGATGTTTTACCATCCTGTGGGAGGCTTCTCTCATGTCCCCATATGGGAAGCTGGAACTGACAGATGGGAGATCATCCCGCACCCTGGATTTGAACCGCTGACCTTTTGGTCAGCAGTCCTGCTGGCACAAGGGTTTAACCCATTGTGCCACCGGGGGCTCCTTGATAGATACTGATGTGCTGTGTACTTTGAATGAGCAACTTCAAATGAGTGGCCCTTGGACCCCTTCCACACAGCTGAATAAAATCCCACATTATCTGCTTTAAACTGGGTTATATGGCAGTGTGGACTCAGATAACCCAGTTCAAGGCAGATATTGTGGAATTTTCTGCCTTGATATTCTGGGATATAGGACTGTGTGGAAGGGCCCTTAGTCAAGGTAAACATAACCAAACAGGTGCAGCTTTTTTCCTCACTTTATCACCTTGCCAGCATCAGCCTTCACCTGTTGGATTTCTGTGTGCTTGACTGCTGCTAAAGTCACAGGAGGAAGGCTGGTCAAAGAGGTGTTCAACTAACATACAATAGCACAATTTACTGAGAGTGTTCCAAATGAATTTATAACCCAGAAGCATCATGCCAAAATACACTATACTAAGAAAAAGCAAAGACATCTCTGCGGCATACTACAAATAGATAAAATAACCACCTCAAAGAACAAATAAGGAAGGGAGTGACAGGGAATCACAGCAAAGGTTCAGCATTACTCAGAGATGTCAGTCACACCCTTTCAGTTTGCAAACACAAACTCACTCCAGGAAGGGGCCGTGGAAGGTAATGAATAGTGAGGCCTCAATGGAAGCTACTTCAGTACAATCAATCCTCCATATCCATGGATTCTGTATCAAGGGTTTTTTTTAATTATTCCAAAAAAAGAAACCTTAATTTGGTCACTTTATAGAGGGGACACCATTTTTGTTCACTACAAAATGGGACCTGAGCACCCCTGAATCTTGGCATCCATATGGAGTCCTATAACTAAACCCTGCCAGATCCCTAGAGCTGCTGTATTCATGAGGATGATTGATTAGTCTACATCCTGGAAGCAAATAATCCAGGGAAATCATATATAAATAATGAACCATAACCATTCTGCTTTGACTGTCATTTTAAATGTCCCTTGGGTTTTCACATCCGAAATATTCAGGAGGGAAGTGTCTTAGGTTGACTAAGATCAGAATTCTAGAGGAATGTTTTTCCTGGTTGAACATTCCCCTTTACTAGCTATTGGATCTACTGCAATTTGTTAGCTATTTTAATTAGCACCACACCCTCAAAGCTTCACCTGTGGATCTACAGAGACACTCGCTGGAACACCCCAGCAAGCGAGAGTCCAAAAGTGGCAGGCCCAAACCCAGCACCTCAATTCATGGGTGATACCAGATGAGAGACTCCCCCCTGGGCACTCAGAAGACTGGGCGACTTGGAAGGCGCTGAACAGACTGCGCTCTGGCACCACGAGATGTAGAGCCAATCTTAAGAAATGGGGCTACAGGGTGGAATCCTCGGCATGCGAGTGCGGAGAAGAACAAACCACTGACCAGCTGCTGCAATGCACCCTGAGCCCTGCCACATGCACTATGGAGGACCTTCTTGCGGCAACCCCAGAGGCACTCCAAGTGGCCAGATACTGGTCAAAGGACATTTAACCAAATACCAAATTTGCAAAATCTGTGTGGTTTTTTTCTTCTTTTTTTTTCTTTTTAATCTCTGTGTTTGTTTTGCTCTGTTAGAATTGTAATACAATGGTTGCTGATGACACGATAAATAAATAAATAAATACCTGTGGATTCCTGTATAACAAATCTCTCCTCAAGAGACAAATCCCTCCCTGACCCGACCCCCCCTTCTTTTACTCCAGGAATCAGCTGAAAACTAAAGAGGCAGCTCATCTCAAGAAGGAAGGCAGTTAAAAAAAAACTTTTAGGGAAGATTGAGTTGACCGCTGTTTCTGTGTCCAGCATTCATACTGAATGAAGCCCTAATGCAGAACTTTCCAAATTTGTCATGTTTACCACACTTTTTAGACATGCATCATTTTGCAACACAGTAATTCAGTTCTACTAGCAAACTGGAGGTTAAACCAAACCTTAGAGTAGTGTTTTTTAACTTTCCTAATGCCATGGCCCCTTAATACGGTTCCTCATGTTGTGGTGACCCCAAACCATACAATTATTTTCATTGCTACTTCATAACTGTAATTTTGCTACTGTTATGAATCATAATGTAAATATCTAATATGCAAGATGTATTTTCATTCTCTGGACCAAATTTGGCACAAATACCCAATATGCTCAAATTTGTCATTTTTTGTCATTTGGGGGTTGTAGTTCCTGGGATTTACAGTTCACCTAAATCAAAGAGCACTCTGAACTCCATCAATGATAGAATTGAACCAAATGAGGCACACAGAACTCTCATAACCAACAGAAAATACTGGAAGGGCTTGGTGGGCATTGACCTTGAGTTTTGGAGTTGTAGTTCATCTACATCCAGAGACCACTGCGGATGCAAACAATGATAGACCTGCACTAAACTTGACACGAATACTCAATATGCCCAAATGTGAAGACTGGTGGAGTTTGGGGGGGAATGGACCTTGACATTTGGGAGTTGTAGTTGCTGGGATGTATAGTTATAGTTAACATATAATCAAAGAGCATTCTGAACCCCACCAACGATAGAATTGGGCCAAACTTCCCACACAGAACCCCCATGACCAAAAGAAAATACTGTGTTTTACCCCTCTTGTACCCCCTCGCGACCCCCTCCAGAAGTACCGACCCCCAGGTTGAGAAACGCTGCCATAGGAATATGGACATAGAGGATTGGCAAGAAATCTTCAGTGGAGACACCATTTCCCCCCCATGATAACTTTTTCAGGAGTGAATTTCCCTTCCTGGTAGTAAATTTCTCTCACTTCCTTTTGTCTCACCCCCATTCTTAACTGTGAGTCATTTGTTAAATCAGATGTTTATAACTGAGGGACTCTTTCTATTTATACATATACATGCCTTCAGTTTGCCTATCAACCAATAGCCACCTTATGAGTTTTGTAGCCCCCCCCCCCCCGGCACGAATTACTCAAGAGGTGTTTTTCCCTCCGAAATACAGCCTGCAGAATTTGTTGGTGCTTCCCATCCAATTACTCACCAGAGCTGACCCTACTTAGCTTCCAAAAATCAGGAGTCCCTGGTGGTGCAATGAGTTAAACCCTTGTGTCAGCAGGAATGCTGACCATAATAAGGTCAGTGCTTCAAATCTGAGGAGTGGGGTGAACTCCTGTCTGTCGGCTCCAGCTTTCTATGTAGGGACATGAGAGAAGCCTCCCACAGGATGGTGGGCATCCCCTGGGCAGCGTCCTTGCAGATGGCCAGTTCTCTCACACCAGAGGCGACTTGCAGTTTCTCAAGTTGCTCCTGACACAAACGGTGGGTGCCTCGGAGAGGAGATTGCATTTGGAGCCGAGCCCCTGCCATAACTCAAAATCTGGTCTCTTGCCCTTTACCACTATTCCTTGCCCTATAGATCTATTGTTCTAATAGACATTGCCCTTCTAGCCCTAACTTACCATCTGGCTCCTGCACTTTTCCCATCAGCCCTGGCTTGCAAGTGTATTGCACAAGCCCCTGCCCACCTGAGTTTAGCAATTTGATTATTATGTCAGGCTATTGGTTGTCTGTTGGTGGTTGTTTTATGTTGTTTTATGATGTTGCTTTTATAAATTGTACTGTGTTTATTTTAATCTATGTCTGACTGGGGTTGGTCCCCATGTAAGCAGCCCCAAGTCCCTTCGGGGAGATGGTGGCAGGGTATAAGAATAAAATTATTAGTAGGATTATTGCCAGGGATCAGTGCTATGGAATCATGAGAGTTATAATGTATTGTCGAAGGCTTTCATGGCTGGAATCACTGGATTGTTGTAGGTTTTTTCAGGCTATATGGCCATGTTCTAGAGGCATTCTCTCCTGACGTTTCGCCTGCATCTGTGACCTCACTACCTCCGAGGATGCTTGTCATAGATGCAGGTGAAACGTCAGGAGAGAATGCCTCTAGAACATGGTCATACAGCTTGAAAAAACCTACAACAACCCATGAGAGTTATAGTTTAGCAAGACCCTCGCACAGGCCCTCCATCTGTTTGGGCCTCCAAATCCCAGAAGCTCTAACAGGTTTGTTCAATTGTCAGGAATTCTGGGTGTTAGAGGCCAAAACAGCTGGAGAGCTGTAGTTTGAGGATGCCTGCCCTAGCACTTTTGGTTAGGGAAGGATCAATGCCCTTCCCTATCCATTGAGCTGGGGTTGGGAAAGTGATGCCAAAAAACTGTAGAAGCACCGGCTTGCTGTAAGTTTTTTGGACTGTATGGCCATGTTCCAATAGCATTCTTTCCTGACGTTTTGATTGCATCTATGGCAGGCGTCCTCAGAGGTTGTGACCATAGATGGATGCCTGCCATAGATGCAGATGAAACGTCAGGAGAGAATGCTTCTGGAACATGGCCAGACAGTCTGAAAAACTTACAGCAACCCAGTGATTCTGGCTATGAAAGCCATCAACAACACATTGTAGAAGACCTCTTGCCTTTTTCTTCTTGGGACCTGAGGGCAACACTTCTTTCTCTCCAAATAGACCAGGCCTGGGCAAACTTCGGTCCTCCAGGTGTTTTGGACTTCAACTCCCACAATTCCGAATTGTGGGAGTTGAAGTCCAAAACACCTGGAGGACCAAAGTTTGCCCAGGCCTGAAACAGCGCCCTCTCCATCCAGGGCAGACTGGATTGTTTTGGCGACAAGGAGGGGAACTTTGGCGATGGGTCCTGGCCCGGCCTCGTTGCATAAGAAAGGGGCTGAGCCTGTGGGGCCGCCCCTAGAGCCCCTCCCATTCTTCCTTGGAGAGGCTTCTGCCTGCCCGCCCGCCTGCCCGTCCGTTTGCCTGGCTTTGGGGAGCGGCTGGGCGGCGAGGAGAGCGCCTTGCCATGAGCGCCCCTCCGGCAGCATGAAGGGGGGCAGCAGTCGCGCCAGCCCCCCGTGCCTGGGCTGGCTCCTGGCCAAGTGCTGCTGCTGCTGCTGCCCGAGGACGTGCTCAGGTGAGTGGGGGAGCCAGGGGGTTGCTTGGCCCGGAGGGAGTGTTTGCTCAGCCGCGCTGCGGGGAGATTAGCCTGGCAATGAGTAACTCCGGCTGCGCTGCTTGGCTCGGGCGCTCAAGGTCCTCCTCGATGGAGAGAGAGAGAGGCAGGCAAGCAAAGTAGAAGGAAATCAGGGCTGAGGCAGAAAAGGGAGCCCTACTTTCACTCTTAGTTTGGGGAGGCTTGTAAACTAGCTCCATTTGGCAGAGGGGCTTGGAAAGCTGCAGTTTAGGGTTGGACTCCTGCGCGTGTTTCCTCCACAGTGGAACTTACTCCTGTCTCTACAGGTTGGGCTGCTAGGGATGCCCGTGTCTTGCAATGGCACATGTCCCCAGTTGTGATTTGTTACAACCGGGACCAGAAAGCAAACAAAGGGAAGTCGCTAAGGCTGCCTTGATTTTACAGTATAATACACTGAGGGGGGAAAGAGGGACCATCATTCTTTTCAATGTGTTGTCAAAGGCTTTCATGGCTGCAATCACCGGGTTGCTGTGAGTTTTCCTTGCTATCTGGCCATGCCCCAGCAGCATTCTCTCCTGACTTTTCATCCACATCTATGGCAGGCATCCTGAGAGCTTGGGAGGTCTGTTGGAAACTAGGCAAGTGAAGTAGATATATTTGTGGAATGTATCTTATATATATATATATATAAGAACTCTTGTTTGCTTGAGGCAAGTGTGAATGTTGCAATTGGGTTGTTGTAGGTTTTTCGGGCAGTATGGCCATGTTCTAGAAGCATTCTCTCCTGACGTTTTACCTCCATCTATGGCAAGCATCCTCAGAGGTTGTGAAATCTCACAACCTCTGAGGATGTCTGCCATAGATGCAGGCGAAATGTCAGGAGAGAATGCTTCTGGAACATGGCCATACAGCCCCAAAACCCTACAACAACCCAGTGATTCCAGCCATGAAAGCCTTCAACAATACAATGTTGCAATTGGTCACCTTGATTAGCATTGAATGGCCTTGCAGCTTCAAAGATTGGCTGATTCCTGCCTGGGGGAAAGCCTTTGTTAGGAGGTGCTAGCTGACCCTGATTGACTCTTGTCTGTAATTTCCCTGCTTTTATATTTATTTGAAACATTTATATTTCACCCTTTTCACCCCAAAGGGGACTCAGGGCAGAGCACAACATATATATGGCAAGCATTCCATATCAGGACATAAATAATTACAAATATACACAAACATTAAAATCAGTTATATCTACTTTAAAATTAGTTGTTTTAAACTATCTCAAAACACTGAGCTGGCTCTGGTCAGTGGAGTAGATTTCCTATTTTTCCCCTGTAGGACAATAAATAAAGAGCAACACTCAAAAAGCAGGGGAATTCCGGCCAAGAATCAATCAGAGCCAGCTAACACCTCCCAACAAAGGATCCCCCCCATGCAAAAACCAACCAGGCTTTAAAGCTGCAAGGCCATTCAGTGTTAATCGAGGTGGCCAATTGCAACATTCAGACTTGCCTCAAGCAGACAAGTTCTTTCTCCCACCCTGGTCATTATTCCACAGATATATAAACTTCCCTTGCCCAGTTTTCAACAGACCTCACAACCCCTGAGGATGCCTGCAGTAGATGTGAGCGAAACGTCAGGAGAGAATGTTTCTGGAACATGGCCATACAGCCCGGGAAAATTCACAACAACTCATCATTCTTTTTCAAGGCACTTGGTGACTTTGCCTTGTCACTGAGAGCAACCCCTCCTGGAAGACGTTCCCTCCTGTGTGCATTTCTTAAAAAACTCCTCTTTTTGGAATATGTACACATGAACTAATTGAACCTGAGAGCAGTTGAGGAGTCTGCATTCAGATATATTTTCCTCTATTTGTTCTCTCATAGTTTCAGTCTCCTTATTGGGGCGGGGGGATGATTTTGTTTACATCTACACTATAGAATTAATGCAGTTTGACATTGTCAGTGCTATGGAATCACGAGAGTTGTCGTTTGGTGAGGCACCAGCACTCTTAGGCAGAGAAGGCTAAAGACCTTTCAAAGCTACAAGTCTCATGAGTATGTAGCACTGAGCCAGAGAAGTGATGTTAAACTGCATTAACTTTATAGTGTAGACCAGGCATAGGCAAACTTTGGCCCTCCAGGTGTTTTGAACTTCAACTCCCAAAATTCCTAACAGCCAGTAGGCTCTTAGGAATTGTGGGAGTTGAAGTTCAAAACACCTGGAGGGCTGGTGTAGATGCATCTTATATGTTAGGAGTGAGAAGACGAAGTGTTAACTGTGTTAAAGTTGTTTTGTATAGTTGCCAGCTTGCTTTACTAAGTACACACTCCCATTGTTGTGTTGTCTATAAACAGTGGCCACTTACATTTGCAAAGTATTTATTAGGTTTGTTCTCTCAATGGCTTTAGGAGGAAGGTGATTACAGTATTTCCTCTTTAGTAGATGAGTGAGTGAGGTTACTGAGGGAAGTGTTTAGTTTAGTTGCCATCCAGCTTCTAGAGAACTCTGTGGGATGCTCAGTGCCGGATTTGGGGAAGACCCCACAATTGCCTTTTAGGGAAAGGTGAGGCAAATACTGATCCCAGTTGGAACGCCTGTCTTTTTCTTTCTAAGTTGCTTTGATTAAAGACCCCCACACTCCACTGTCCCCACGGATCCCTTTTCAGAGTGTAGGGAATCACCTGAAGGCGCCTGTATTGACCCTTGATATTGAGCCCAATTAAATCTAATTGCACATCCTCAACATGTCCTGATTTTGCAGAGACAGTCCCAGGTAATCTTTTGTGATCTCACCCTTTGAGTTGCATTTTAACTGTCCCATTTTCCACCCAGTTTATTTCATTTGCTGTCAAGTTCAAGATTCAGTAGTGGTTTGTACTCCATTGACTCAGCAGGAGAGAGAATAGAAGCAAGAGAAGAATTTTGTCTTCTGCTGTAGTTTCTGGCAAAAGCAAACTCTTGCATTCTTGTGTATTTTCCCCCACGTTAATAATAACATTTGCCACCTTGACCATACACTGATGTTGCTTAGCCATATCTGTGAAATGTTGGAGGGTGTGCACTGTAATAGGATAATTAAACATTGTATATTGCCTTCCAGAAATAATTATAGGGATGCACACATCATACTAAGACAGCTATATAAATCTCTAGTTGTCACCAGCATTATCCATGCTTGCCTATTCATGTTACTTGACATGTAGGATCAGTCCTTCTTGTTACCAGTTTAAGGAAGCATCTACACTGTAAAATTGATGCAGTTCAATATTTGTTTATCTGCCTTGACATGCTATGGAATCATGGCCTTTTAGCCTTTGCCAAATAGTGCTGGTACCTTACCAAATTACAACTCCCAGGATTCCACAGCATTGAACCATGGCAATTAAAATGGTTTTATGTGTGTGTGTGTGTGTCAGGAGCAACTTGAGAAACTGCAAGTCACTTCTGATGTGAGAGAATTGGCTGTCTGCACAGACATTGCCCAGGGGACGCCCAGATGTTTTACCATCCTGTGGGAGGCTTCTTTCATGTCCCCTCTCATTCAAAGCTGGAGCTGACAGATGGGATCTCACCCTGCTACTCGGATTCAAACCACTGACCTTTTGGTCAGCCGTCCTGCTGGCACATGGGTTTAACCCATTGCACCACCGAGGGCTCCAGTTAAAGTGGTGGCAAGTGGCATTAATTGCACAATGTTGATGTACCTAGAAGGCCTGTTGTACATGTTGAAGGAATATAGATGGGATAGTTGGGGAAGGTACTGTGTTATTCACACAGTACCTACCTGCATGACTAACCTCCTATGCAACATATTATCAGGAGGGTCTTCCTTCCCTGTGGGCAATATGTGTCTTTGTTAAATGTGACAGTGAGCCTATTGAATGCATGCAGTTTTCTATGCAGGTCATAACCTGAAGTATTGTAGAAGATATATGTGAAACAGCTCTCAGGTTGACATTTGAATAGCTTTTTTCTAAATGTGCTTCTTGTGTCCCAAAGTCTTTGGTTAAAATGTGCCTAATCTTTTGACCGGAACCCCTGGTGGTGCAGTGGGTTAAACTGCTGAGCTGCTGAACTTGCTGACCAAAAGGTTGGCAGTTTGAATCCGGGGAGCAGGGTGAGCTCCTGATGTTAGCCCCAGCTTCTGCCAACCTTACAGTTCAAAGACATGCAGATATGAGTAGATCAATAGGTACTGCTTTGGCAGGAAGGTAACGGCGCTCCATGCAGTCATGCCAGCCACATGACTTTGGAGGTGTTTATGGGCAATGCCAGATCTTTGGCTTGGAAATGGAGATGAGCACCAGAGTCAGATATTACTAGACTTAATGTCAAAGGGAAGCCTTTACCTTTTAATATTTTGACAAGGCAAAAAGGTGGGGTGGGGGAGACTTTGAAAAGCAATTCCTTTAAAATCTATTTTAAAAACTTAGACTTCTTAGAGTAAACTACAATCAAAATATACTTTATGTTTTAAACACAGCTTGGATAGTTTTTATTACAGATCTTAGCTACGTAGCATTCTCCTGTAGGAAGAACTGAAAAGCTAAACTTCAGAATGATTTGCTGACTGCTGTCTCAAGATCTTCAGGTCTAGGAATAATTCTGACTGTGATAAAATGTCTTGACTTTCCAGAAATGTGACTTACGTTTTGTGGTCATATGCTTTGGCTATTTACATTTCATCCAGTTCTAACACACAGTGCTCATTCTGTTATGTTCTTCACAAGACACACGAGGCAACAAGATCTGTCTTTGCTGTGCCAACCTAGCACTACAAATTCACAAGCTAATGAAAGTTTTCATTGTTAAAAGCCATTGGAAAGAGCTGCTTATAAAGTGTACGTGTTGGTGGACATGAGAAAGGGTTCCAACCAGCAAACCACAGAATAGTGGCATATTTGTTGCTTTGTTAGATTGTTCCAAGATTAATTTGCATGTAGATTTCATTAACAAAAAGAAACTGTTTTTTTTTGCATATCTCTCATGGATTTTGTTAGGGGATGTTGATGACTATAGTAAATTCCACTAGAAATGGGAGACCTTTGTAATACAAAATATGGCAGCTCGAATAATTATATACAGCAAGTTTCACTTTTGCAGAAATATTTGCAGGTTTCACTTTTGCAGATTTGATTACTTCCTAATTTGATCAACGTGCTCTCTCTAGGCATCCTCAAACTGCAGCCCTCCAGCAGTTTGGGTATCCAACTCCCAGAATTTCTGACCATTGAACAAGCTGACCAGGACTTCAGAGTTGGAGGCCAAAACAACTGGAGGGCCACCATTTCAAGATGCCTGCTCTAGGTGCTCCAGTGTAGCTCTATGGCCAACATATGTTTATTTATTTTTTTGAGAAATTAACCAAATAGTTGACCATATAGTTGCAATGGAAGACCTGGAAATTCCCAGAGAGGTATTCTCTTAGGTTTGTGTGTGTGTGTGTGTGTGTGTGTGTGTGTGTGTGTGTGTGTATGTGTGTGGAACAACTTGAAAAACTACATGTCACTTCTGGTGTGGGAGAATTGGCCGTCTGCAAGGACTTTGCTCAGGGGACGGCTGGATGTTTGATGTTTTACCATCCTTGTGGGAGGCTTCTCTCAAGTCCCCGCAATGGGGAGTTGGAGCTGACAAATGGAGCTCAACCCACTCTTCCTGGATTCGAACCACTGACCTATTGGTAAGCAGTCTTGCCGGCACAAAGGTTTAACCCATTGTGTCACTGGTAAAAGGATGTTGTTGTTGTTGTTCATTCGTTGAGTTGTTTCCGACTCTTCGTGACCTCATGGACCAGCCCACGCCAGAGCTCCCTGTCAACCGTCACCACCCCCAGCTCCTTCAAGGTCAATCCAGTCACTTCAAGGATACCATCCATCCATCTTGCCCTTGGTCAGCCCCTCTTCCTTTTTCCTCAGCATCGTTGTCTTCTCCAAGCTTTCCTGTCTTATGATGTGGCCAAAGTACTTCATCTTTTCCTCTACTATCCTTTCCTCCAATGAGCAGTCAGGCTTTATTTCCTGAAATATGGACAGGTTGGTTCTTCTCGCAGTCCAAGGCACTCTCAGGACTTTCCTCCAGCACCACAGTTCAAAAGCATCTACCTTCCTTCGCTCAGCCTTCCCTATGGTCCAGCTCTCACATCCGTAGGTCACTACGGGGAATACCATTAACTATGTGGATCTTCGTTGCCAGTGTGATGTCTCTACTCTTCACTATTTTATCGAGATTGGACATTGCTCTCCTCCCAAGAAGTAAGCGTCTTCTGATTTCCTGGCTGTAGTCTGCGTCTGCAGTAGACTTTGCACCTAGAAATACAAAGTCTGTCACTGCCTCCACATTTTCTCCCTCTTTTTCCCAGTTGTCAATCATTCTTGTTGCCATAATCTTGTTTTGTTTTTTTTATGTTTATCTGCAACCAGGCTTTTGCGCTTTGTTCTTTCACCTTGATCAGCTCTTCCTTGCTTTCGGCCATCAAAGTGGTGTCATCTGCATATCTACGGTTGTTAATGTTTTTTCCAGCAATTTTTACCCCAGCCTTGCATTCGTCAAGCTCCACACATCGCATGATGTGTTCTGCATACAAGTTGAATAGGTTGGGTGAGAGGATACAACCCTGCCGTATGCCTTTCCCAATCTTGAACCAGTCTGTTGTTCCATGGTCAGTTCTTACTGTTACTACTTGGTCCTTATGCAGATTCCTCAGGAAAGAAATAAGGTGATTTGGTATGTCCATACCACCAAGAACTTGCCACAATTTATTATGATCCACACAAGACTTTAGAATAGTCAATGAAACAGAAATAGATGTTTTTCTGTGGTGCCCCCCCGGCTGTGGAACGCCCTTCCTATGGAAGTAAGATCAGCCCCCTCACTGATGGTGTTTCGAAGAAGACTAAAAACTTGGATGTTTGAACGGGCATTCGGTTAACAGTGCAATCAATGTGAATGATTACAGGAATTGGAAAATCGGACGACGAATTGGATCATGATTTTAGTTATGAGTTGTATCGGGTTAACTATTGTTGTGCTAATATTGTGTATTATGCTTTTGTGATCTTATATTGTATACTGTTTGTTGATTTTATTCTTGTTGTAAACCGCGTTGAGTCGCCGGCCAGGCTGAGAAACTGCGGTATACAAGTAAAGTAATAAATAAATAAATAAATAAATTTTCTGAAACTCCCTGCCTTTCTCCATTATCCAGCGGATATTGGCAATTTGGTCTCTCGTTCCTCTGCCTTTTCTAAACCCAGCTTGTATATCTGGCAACTCTCTCTCCATGTATTGTTGGAGTCTTCCTTGCAGGATCGTGAGCATTACCTTACTGGCATGAGAAATAAGGGCCACTGTACAGAAGTTTGAGCAGTCTTTGGTAAAAGGATAGTATCTTTTTATTCATTTTTTCCCACTTTTGTGGGGTTCGTGTGCCATTAACCCCATTAACATAGTTGAGTGAATTTTCTTTCCTTTCTATAATTCTCATGCTCTTATTAAGAAAGATAATAGTACAAAAGACAATTCACTATCATGAACCTCTTGTGTGTGTGTGTGTGTGTGGATAGCATTGTCTGGCTGACTTTGAATGAATCCACATACATGTTATCAGGCCTAAATCATAGTATTTCTTCAACGGTTAGTCACTTTCAGAGAATCTGTTTACAGGGATGGGAGTACTTTCCCTGAGATGACCTGAGGACGTGGTTGAGATAACAAGTCTCTATTTTGAGTTGCTTCTGAGCCTGGAAACACTATAAAAATAACCTAGGAAGATGATCACTTGTTTATCCAAGTTCCCAGCTTTTGGAGTCTGTGATAGGATTATTGAGGTTCATGTTAGAGTCATGACTTAAGAAAGGCATAAATGTTTCTCATTACTGTATGTATGTATGTGTATGAAAAAGGATTGAGAACATTTAAAGGCTCCTGTGGGAGAGAACATATCAGCCATATTGAGGACACACTTGTCTGTGCTTTATTCATCTACCTGAGATTTCTTGAAGTATGTGCAGCTTATGAGCTGATTCTGTTCTTCCCGACCTTGTACTTTACAATGTAGGTTGAGATAAGTAGAATTGTGCTATGACTTGAGTGTTTCTCACTTGCTTACAAGGTCAGCATCAAGTAATAGTCTATACCAAACAATAGGAAACTTTTGAAAGAAATAGAACTTGCTGAAGAATACACTTGGCCTACTGGTTTCTTTTTTGTTCTCAAAGAAAAAAGGAGCCCCAAGATTTAAAAAAGGTGTCAAAGGTATGAAGGTTTCATATGATAGCTGGAATTGTGCCTCTCCAGAAATAGGCGTGCTTTCAGTTCTGGGTGTCTTCTCAGAGTGCTGCTATATATACCTGTTATGTAGAACACCATCTGACTCCACTGCTGTTCCTGAGCCCACATTTGATTAGCTCTTCTGGAAATATGTCCTAGCCTCCATGTTTTTTTTCTGAATGAGGACAGAAACACACATCCATAAGAGGATCTCTGGACTTTTTAAAAAGTCCTTTGGGACATATATGTTGGTTTGGCAATTGCACAGTCACAATTGCACCACAAAACGTTGCATCATGGTCAGAGCGAGAATTTAACTTTGCTGGTTTTGCTCTAACTCCAGTGCAGTTTCATCATTCATGGGTCAAAATCTTATAGAACAGTGGTTGGACAATGAGACCTTAAATAAAGTCCAATGCTCTGTATTATTAAATATGGTTTTCTGTGGGTGAGCAGATGGCAACTACTGGATGGCATATGTTCTGTATTAGAAACTAGAGCTGATGTGGTCTATCCAATGCAGATTTCTGAATCAGCACCCCAAATAACCAAACCGAATCTAAAGTTGACCAAAAACCGATTCGCAGTGCTTTTGGTACTAATGTTGGGGAGTGGATCCTGGTCAAAGTGGTCTCTGGTCAAAAAAAACAAGGCTGGGAACCACTGTTGTAGAGTATGCTCACTGGGAGACATCACCAGCTTTCAATATAATTCATTTCACAGGATCACTCCAAGAATAAAAAGGATTACATCCTTGGGCACATACAGAGCTGCTGGATGAAGTGTCAGTTTTATAGTTGGATGTGCCCTTAATTGTTTGTTTTGTTTTTATGTATTTTGTTGTCTTATTCATGCTGTGAGCTGCCCTGAATCTCCTGAGGAGATTATTATTATTATTATTATTATTATTATTATTTTACTGACACAAACACAGTATGTCACAGCAAACGAGATCTATATGCTGGATTTTGTATCACAAAATCAAACACTTCCCAAAATTACAAAGTCAAACACTTCACAGATCCAAGTAAGGTGGTCTTTTGGAGTTGACAGATCGTGATTTTGTCAATGTTTATTGTTTCCAAATGCCAGCTGAGATCTTTTGGCATGGCACCCAGTGTGCTGATTACCACTGGGATCACCTGTACTGTTTTATGCCAGAGCCTTTGCAGTTCGATTTTGAGGTCTTGATAACAGTTGAGTTTTTCCTGTTGTTTCAGCTGTTACCTTGTATGGCGACATCAATAATCCAAACTTTTTCTTTTCTACAATCGTGATGTCTGGTGTATTGTGTTCCAAAACTTTGCCAGTCTTGATTCGAAAGTCCCACAATATTTTGCATGTTCATTTTCCACTACCTTTGCAGGTTTATGATACCACCAATTCTTTACTGCTGGCAGGTGGTACTTGTGACATAAGTTCCAGTGAATCATTTGGGCCACAGGTTGTGCCTTTGTTTGTAGTCCGTCTGTGCAATTTTCTTGCAGCAGCTGAGGATATGGCCCATGATTTCATCAGCTTCCTTGCACAGTCTGCATTTTGGGTCATCAGCTGATTATTATTATATCTTTGTTTAGCCCTGTAAACAACTTCATTTTAAACCATTAATGGTAATTTTTTTCTTAACAACTTTTGAATCCAGAGCTGCAATCCTTATTAAATTTCTGTTTCAATTCATCTTCAGGGTGCATTTTAAAACTTGTGACTCCTTCTCCTCCGTCATTGTTGTGCGTATTCAAAAAAGCCTTTTCAGAACAAGAATGTTTCTTACGTTGTCAAGAAACACATGTTCTCCTGAAGGCACATGTTCTCCTGAAGGATTTCTAAGAGTTTTCCATAACTCTTGGCAGTGAAATAGACTTACATACAGTCCTTTCAGAATACTTAAAATGCATACTCAGTATATGCTAGTTTAAAATGTGAAAGAATCATTGCTTTTTCAGGGTCCCACCATACTGTTGCAGCACATTTATTCCACTCTCTTTAACTGTCATAGCAGCATCGTATGGAATTGCGAGATTTGCAGTTTAGAGAAGAGGATCTAGAATTCTCAGAGAGAGAATCTTGGGCCTCACCAAACTAGAAACCCCAGAATTCCACAGAATGATGTCATGCAATTAAAATGGAATAATAGAGCCATAACAGTGTGGTGTGATAGGGCCCAGTGGGTCTGCAGTGTAGTGTGCTATCTGAAATAATAGCAAAACAGGCCTATAAAATTAAACAAATCCAAGTTGATGAAATGCAGTAAAGTAGAGATGACTGGAGCTTCATCATTTGGATTCACAATGGGCTAGATTTTTTCAAACCCCTTTTAGAGAATTCTATGAAAAAGTGATGGTCTCTCTGCCCTTTGGAAACCTATTAGTTCTAGTTTCCTTCAGAGAAGACCACTAAAGACGTATAATGTTTCAGTGACAAAAAGTTTATTTTCATTTGTAGAGGACTTAATACACGCATATACCTTACTCCAGAGAAAACTCATTCCAGAATTAAATAGTTGCCATATATACCAGTGAATCCCAACCTTTTTTGACCAGGGACCACTTGGCCAGGGTCAGAGCAGGACATCTATCTACTGAGATACCACTTCTGGCCTTTTGTAATACTTGCTTGAAAAAAATGGTAATAGTCTTGACTCTGAGACTTCCCCACTGTGATGGAGGGAGCAAAGGGCATTAGCGCTACTTCTAGGTTCTTCTTGAATTGAGTGAACCAATAGTCTGTCCTGGGAGAATGTGTAAGAAGCCCCAAAACCCCTCAACTCTCATGTGGTAGTGGCTCTTTGGTGCTTCTCTTCAGGGGAAGGGAGAGATTAGGGGGTGTTTTAGGAGAAAAGAAAAATATCCCATCCACTATCCTTTGTCTGTTGCAGCAGCAACTCTTTGATGCTTCTTAGCCAGAGCGTGGAGAGTTGAGGCAGACAGGACTTAATTTAGGTTCTCCAGGGATAGACTAAGCTCTCCCCTTGAGAGTTTTATTCATCTGTGGGGACTCTGAAAGGAACATTGAACCCTTCTATTTCTTCCAGCAGACATTTGCAAGGCCTGGGTGGAGAAGTCACAGTTGCCAGGGCAGCTAGCCTCCTGAGATAGCAATGGTTCTTTTGGCTTTCTGTGTAATGGATCCGAGCAGCCCCGTTTCAATCTCCAAAGTTTTATTTTTGTTTTTTTTTTCCCATTGGTCAAATCACTATCTGTAATTGTGGAACTAAAAAGTTCCCTATACAGTAGTCTTAAAAATTTCACAAGACAATGACTGCGCTAAAGATAAGGACTCATAGCTCTAACATTCCTCTATCTGCTCATCAGATACCAGTAGGATTTCCTGTATACAGCAAAGTCAGCTCTCTATCTCCTTTCACTCCCAGTTTCAGCAGAGACTCAATTCTCAAACCTCCCTCACTCCTTCTTTGTCTAGAGGGGGAAAGAAAATAATCTTCTTCCTTGACCCATTTGACCTCCCACTGAAGCACATCATTACAGTGTAACCAGTGATCAGTTTTTTCTTCCCATGTATTACCTTATGCCAACCACTACAGAACCACAAGGCATCTTCATCTTTATAACATACAAGTGCTGGACTGTAGAAGACCAAAAGCCCACCCTCAACTACTACTACTACTATTTTTAATAACCCACTTTCCTCTCTTAAAGGAGACTCAAAATACAGACATATAAACACACACATCTTCCCATGGAGCTAGCTTGTAGCATTTGGATCAGGAAAGTCAATATGAGCCTAGCTCAGGCATTGGTAAACTTTGGCCCTCCAAGTGTTTTGGACTTCAACTCGCACAATTGTGGAAGTTGTAGTCCAGAACACCTGGAGGGCTGAAGTTTGCCCACACCTGGTTAGCTTATTCCCTTCTCCCTTATCCATGAAGTGTTGTGTTCTGTTGAGAAATATGAGAGTGCCCAGTAATTTCTAAACAAAAATGTGTAGGGAATTTTAATAACAAAAAATGACTGAAAAAAAGTATCATTTACACTCTTGAAAACTTGCCAGAAAGAACAAAGAAGAAGAAAGGTAAGTTCAAAAAAAAAAACGAATTTTCCAGTCATAGTTAAGGAAGGAAAACTGGTTGTTAGTTACAAAACTCAGGACACAACCTCTGGAAGTTATGACACAGTGTTAGAGAAGGTAAACCAGGTATGGGAAAACTTAGACCCTCCAGGTGTTTGAACTTCAACTCCCACAATTCCGAACAGCCAATAGGAAGGAATTGTGGGAGTTGAAATCCAAAATACCTGGTGGGCGAAGTATGGCCATGGCTGAGATAAACCAATTAATGTACCCTTCCCTTTCATTTAAGTTTCAGATTTTTCATTTGTCACCCCTCAGTTAATTAAAGATTTTTCCATTTTCTTTAATTTGATTCGCTCTGAATGTCTGCAAAGGCAACAAGAAGTACATACCTCCCAGTCATAGTTGATCATACATCATAGCAAAAACAAATAGTTAACACTTGCATAGCTAAGAAATGTATCCCAGCTCTGTGCCCCAGTGCCCACCCCTGCATCTTGTCAAGTTTGACAATCTGATGAAGCTCCTAGTTAAAATGCATCCAAATTTATTGCAGGCCATTATTTAAACCAATATGCTGCTTTAAACTGGTAAATTCCTTGGTTTTCCCACAATAATATCTCTGTATTATGAAATGCTAACACCTATTAAAACTACTCAGTTCATGGGTAAGTTTAAAATCTGCCCCTAACATATGGACTACTTTAATGGCAACAAATTTTGTATACTTTCTCTCCTTTAGATTTTGAAGCTATCTCATGAGTAACTCCCACAGTTGCCATAGCATTACATTTTAATTAACAAAAGGGCAATGAGAATGACTACTTTATAGTGTGTTTCTCTGTGCAAAATACCATATTGATAATGGATGTCTTTGCTGAATTATTAAAACAGTGAAAACGTAAGAGGTGTGCGTCCTCTGTTCAACATATGCTTCATAGGCAGGCAAAATTGGGGTATGACCTGTGAACAGCCCTTGGAGCATGGGAAAGTGCATGGAATACATTGCTACCTAAAAAGTTTAAGAAGTGGATTTTGAAACAAATAAAGCCGCAGACTGATTGTGGCCCATGTAAAAAGATGCACCTCAGGCCGCCGCACTTCCAGGGTCCTTGGCCTCCACTGGACATAATTATTTTATATTTTTATTAATATTTTTAAAAACCCACAAAACATCTGCTAAAAGTGAACTGTGAAGTAGTGAGGGAATACTGTATACAGTAATTCTTGTGAAACATTACTAATGATGTTTGTGGTTTCTGAATCATAAGGATTGAGATGGATGGACAGGCAAAGTTTGGGGCACTGAAACTACATTAGAAGGTGGAAACTGATATGACACAAGTCTTTCAAAGTAGAAACTGGATCTGTAATGTTGTGTTTCACCGTAACCATTAAAGAGGAGGGAGACCTGTAAGAAATCTTCAGGTCCCAGAAAAGCTCTGTGGGAATGAAGTTCCACTTGTCACTCCATAGCATTGTTTTCGTGGATATGGTGGGTGTGTTTGTGCCATACTACTGCACTAGAGAATATTACTGAAAACTCTTCCATTTCTCCTACCAAAATACTCCCTGTAGACATGTAAATCAGAAAGAAATTACTATAGATTGAAATGCTTCCTCTTGACATGTCACTCATTGCTGTGGACAAATAAGTGATTTTACAGTCTATCAGGTGTTTGTGACTGGAGTATTGGACTATTCCAAGAATTTAGAATTTAGTAGCATTTTATTAGATAAGGTGGCATGTTCCATGTACTATCGCTTTTTGTAACTGTAGTATTATCTATGGCAATTTCATATTTTTATCAATCCATTTGGGATTGTTCCAAATGGAAAGATGGGGCAGAAGGAAAATATGATGGTGGCGAAAGTGACAATTATCTTTTTAATTTGGGGAAAGAGCTGCAATGACATTGTTCAAGCACAGACTCAATAAATTCTGGATCCCAGGTTTTCCTAATGCACTGGCCCATGGTTGCTTAGGTCAGGAGTAATAGAGTAATTTGTCACTACTTAGTAAGAAGTGGAGGTTCAACTTGAACCTTGCTCGCTTTTGCCTTTGCATGAAGCAGTGGGTGAGATTTTGGGTAGAGATTTTCTGAATTTCAGTGTTTCATGTATCATATTGTCCAGTGTGAAGCACCTCACAGAATTCACATACTCCTTTCATCTGTACAGCGCTATTGAGAACTGCCAAGGAAATAAGCGGCTGTGACGCATGATATCCAGCGACATCTCTCGAATGATTTGTACTGCAACTAGCTATTCTTATAAGGAAAGTTATGGGGTTTTTTGTGTTCCAGTTGAGTTCTAAAGCAAAGAATGTAAATACAGATTTAGCCCAGTTGATCTGAAATTATGCTTGGCAAGGAAAATAATAGTGAAGACCAAGAGCCTTGAACAAGTTTGTCAGGTTTCCTTGTACTTCCTGAATGATAGCTATGAGGAAACAACTGGAATTATTTAAATGTGCTGACTTACAAAAGCCTTGTTAACATATAGTAGAGGTTGTCTAACTGTTGTGATAGAACTGGCTTTCTATGCTTTTATATAAAACATTATATAAGAGGAAAGCATTTTTTTCCCTTGGGGAGGGTAAAATCCGCAAGCCAAGTGGTGAGAGAGTTCCATCAAATGAATGATGGAGGATTCTCAAAAGCTTGCATAGTCTTCCATGGCAATTTTTTGTTGTTTATTTGTTCAGTCATTTCTGACTTTGCAACCTCATGGACCAACCCACACCAGATCTCTCTGTCAGCCGCCCCAGCTCCTTCAAGGTCAAGCCAGTCACTTCAAGGGGAACATAATCTATCTTGCCCTTGGTCGGCCCCTCTTCCTTTTTCCTTCCATTTTCCCCAGCATCATTGTTTACTCCAAGCTTTCCTGTCTTCTCATTATGCAGGCAAAGTACTTCATCTTTGCATCGAGTATCCTTCCTTCCAGTGAGCAGTAACAATGACAATAAAACAATGCTCAGCGTGTCATGCTGTTATTCCTTGGCTCTATTGAAACTAATTGTACAAGAAAACTTTCCAGAATTACTGTGATATGTTGTATTGCATTCCCTCCATATGTAACTATGTTTGCATAGAAAGTAACGAGGAAAAATAATAGAAAAAAGGCATCTGTAGGTTTGATGACTAACCATATTTCTCTCCATCAGTGTTGTGGCATCTTACTGTGTTGGAAGTTTCATAAATGGTTAAGAAGGGTTCATCATGTTATGTTACAGGCAGGCATGTAGCCGGGGGGGGGCTTGAGGGGCTTCAGCCCCCCCCCCCCCGAAATTCTCATGGTGGTTCGTGAAAAGGCCTTACTGGTGCATTACTTAAACTGTTATGTTTATTCATATCATGATCTGATCACCATACTCAATATATCCCATATGCATGGGGGTATTGGGGTAATGATACAAAAGGTTTGCTAGGCTAGACCCTCTTTCACTCAGACTCAGCCCCCCCCCCCGAAACTCACCCCCCCCCCGAAAAAATTAGCCCCCCCCCCAAAACGAAATCCTGGCTACGGGCCTGGTTACAGGTAGTTCTGGGGTTTATTTTAGTGGGCTTTTTTCTCTCTTAATAAAATGTATCTGGTGAAGAAAGGATTAGTTGGACAAGCTTTGCCCACAGACCATTTTCCTGCTCTAATCACCATAGGGAAATCAGATTTAGAGAAATCAGGTGGATAGAATAGAATAAGTGAATTTTGCTTTCAGTGTTTCAGTTTTGAAGTTTGCAATGCATATTTATATTGATAGATTATCCTTAGATTAGTGAAAGTGTCATTTCTGTTTCTAAGCAAACATGGGAAAAGTCTAAAATTACTGCTTCCGGTAACCCTGACAGCTTCTTTGAAAATTAAAATAACTGCCCATTTTGAATACCTCCTGATAGGAAAAAATTGCTATCAGAGAACCCACAATTAGCTGTTCGAAGCAAAACATCATGTGTGTAAAGCCCATTGTTGTAGAATCAGCCAGGCCCCAGCACTCTAAATTACATGTAACCCATAACGCTTTCTATTGTATGCCAGGAGCCTCTGGTGGCGCAGTGGGTTAAACCCTTGTGCCAGCAGAACTGAAGACTGACAGGTCAGAGGTTCAAATCCGGGGAGAGCACGGATGACCTCCCTCTGTCAGTTTCAGCTCCCCATGCAGGGACATGAGAGAAGCCTCCCACAAGGATGGTAAAACTCCAAAAACAATCTTGGTATCCCCTGGGCAATGTCCTTGCAGACGGCCAATTCTCTCACACTAGAAGTGACTTGCAGTTTCTCAAGCCGCTCCTGACATGAGAAAAAAAAAAACCTTAATATACGCTAGAAAAGTTGTCTTGTTTTGTTCATGTTCTTCTCTTCCTTTTTAAAACTGACATACATTTTATACTTAAAGGAATATATTAAGGTAAAATCACAGCTACTTGCATGCGTAATAAAATCATTGTACAAAAACAGATTCCATCTTCTGAAATAAATACATTCATTACTCATGATTTTGGTTGATCCTCCCCTCCAAAATTACCTTGAACATGTACCATCATTTTTAATGGAAAGAGAAAAGACATGGAAGCAGTTGTAAAGATTTAGCATAGCTTGAATTTGTTTGTGTGGTACTGTTGTTGCCATGTTGCTGATGATTAGAAATAAAACTATCAGTCGGGGTATGAACACTTCTGGTGTTTCTTTCTGATCTCCCCAGTAGAAAACTAGTTGTCAGTATCACCTAGTACAGGTTCCTCTTTTTTCCCCTCCCGTCCACAGCAGACCAAAAGCACTGCAAAGACTGGAGAAGTCCAGTTTAGAACATTTAAGATAATGGATACTTAAAGATAGGAGAAATTAGTGTTGGGACCAGAAATACCAATTTAAATCCAAATAATTGAGGAATTATCGAAGGCTTTCATGGTTGGAATCACTAGGTTGTTGTAGGTTTTTCAGGCTATATGGCCAAGCATTTTCTCCTGACGTTTCCCGGCCTCACAACCACAGAGGGCGCCTGACATAGATGCAGGCGAAACTTCAGGAGAGAATGCTTCTAGAACATGACCATATAGCCCGAAAAACCTACAACAACCTAATTGAGGAATTCATACTATAGATGTACATCTTAAGTTACCACAAGCACACAGTCAATTTTAAAATGTAGTCTCAGCACTGGTTGTAAACGCACAGATGCATTGTGCTCAACTAGAGCTTGCTAAGTATTATTAAATTCCAATCTGCCATGTAGTGCATTATATCACTTGCATGATAGAATTATTGGGTACAGCAATTTTGACTATTTATCTGGTTGTTTGAAGCACAGCTTATTGGATTGCTTTGACTATCGTTTCATTAAAAAGTCACTGTGCCAAGCTCCAAAAGAACTGGCCATCCGTATATTGCCATGCATTGAGAAATGGAGGGAGAACTGATATCACTATGGAGAACAATCAATTAGAATGCATTGGAGAAGAGACCCTTTGAAAGGCCTCTAAAAGTGTCCAATTTGATAAATAGTTTTCAGTAAGGGAAAGTTATGAAATATTGTTAACTTTCCAGTCCAGTGCATTTAATAATGAACTATCCTTTCTCCTCATTTCTGGTACTTGATTTTACAATGAGGTATAGTGTAAATAGTATGAGGACAAGGAGAAAAGTATGACAGGGAGGATGAAATAATACCTTTACATGTATATGGTTGTACAGTTCATTCCTAGTTGACACGAAAACAGGTAATCCTGTATGGTTTTGGTGCTTTTGCATGGTTTGTGGAAGCAAAGCATTGTACTGTATATATTGTCGAAGGCTTTCATGGCTGGAATCACTGGGTTGCTGTAAGTTTTTAGGGTTGTATGGCCATGTTCCAGAAGCATTCTCCCCTGACATTTCATCTGCATCTATGGCAGGCATCCTCAGAGGTTGCAACCTCACAACCTCTGAGAATGCCTGCCATAGATGCAGGCAAAACCTCAAAAGAGAATGCAACCCATTGTACTGTATGTTGGTTACCTTCCAAACCAAAAAGAGATTAATTAGGCTCTATTCATACTCCGGTTACAAGGAGGGTGTTTCTCTCTTTCTCTTGATGCTAAAGTAAACTTGAGTACTTACTGTAATACACAAGTCGACAATTCCAAGGTAAACCACAAGCAGTACAGCTTTCAATATAGCAGTTTCTGCATCAGTTGAGTCACTCAAAGGTCTTATAGACTGACAGGCAAAGTATTAATACCTTACTTCCCCTTGTTCTGCATGTAGATTGGCTATGAGGAAACCCTAACATGAAATGTGCTAAAATAACAGGTTTTATTAGTTGAGACTGAACAGGCATTACAAATAACAAACAGAAGAAATTGTTTCTATAGTAACTGAGCTTTCAAATCTGATTGATTACACATTTTCCCCAGTTGTCATGTTATGCTCAATATGAAGTCAAAATATATCTAAAGAAAGTGCAAATAATGTACTTACTCTAAAAAAGTACAAGAACTTCTCTATTGTAGATTTGTGCAGATTTTTAGTTTTAGCATATTCATCAGCTTTAGCTCTTATTCTTGGAATTTACATTAAAGGACAATGGCAGGATGGCAGTGTTTTCTGACTGGTCCAACAATGCATATTTTGAGAGCAACATTTGGTTTTTGCATTGGCAAAGTGGGATAGCAAGAGCCTTTGAACTACTCACCCAGACTGCCTTTTTATGTGATATTTGGACTGATCTGCTGTCTGAATTCCAAGCTCTTCACCAATATTAAACATGTGAATTACAATTAATGGGTTAGTCTAGACCTTGTATTGCACTATATACTGTTTCAAAATGAATTCTTGATAGTTTTTAAACCACTTTGAAAGTCCGTTCACTGAAATGATATCAAATCAACCACTAATGCATATGATGTACTCAAAGGCAAAGATAATGGCACAGGTATGTTCCTAACTAACTTTACTCACAAGAGATTTTTGCAGAATCTAATCATACAGTACAAGGTCAATGAAAGAGTCAACTGAATTGGTTTCATGTTCTTTATTCACAGTGGGCCAATTCTGTTTTGGTTGGTTGAGTAATATAGTTACACCCAGAGTGGGATTTTACTCACTGAATACAATTTTTGTGGCAACTAATCTCTCGTTGCCTATAGTTAGGAAGCTGGTAGCTAAATGTTTAACTTTAAACAGTCTGACTAATTGAGCAATGGCATGTTTTGTAATCTGAGATTTTATCTCTTTAACCAGAAAAAAATGTCAAAATGGCTTTTAGGTGGCTAATGATGCACAGTGATGCCTATTAGTGTGGGTGTTAGAGATCATGTCTTTGGGTTTTCAGAGGCGGTAGGGTCTTAGTTTTCTGCTGTATGACAAATAATTAATAGAACAGATTTTTGTTGTATCTTTACAATATTATCTAATACTAACTAAAAGAAAAGGATGGTGATAGGAATAACAAACATTGCTTAAATTTTCATATTGGAAACTGGTGGTTACTCAGCTTTTTCTTAACAAACTTATAGTTCATAATCTAGATAAACAATATTGCTTACTTCGTTATTAAAACCCTATCTACTTCAGAGAGTGAAGTAGATATGTTTCTGGGCATTTCTTTTTAACCAAAACTTTGTACTAGAGGTAAAATCAACACAAAAAGAATAGGGATGAATTCCTGCACACCAAAAAATAAGAACAGGTTTAGCAAACTTTTAAATCAAAATGAACAATATGCACATGGGAAATGAAACAACCAGGACAATGAACCCCACATAAGTAAACAAAAACAAAAAACAACCTTATAAGTAAACAAAACCAAAAATGAACTTGAGATCTTGGAAAATTGCATGGATGACCTTTCTTTTCCCAGCCTTCATTTTTTTATGATTTCCATTTTTACGCGTCTGTGCTTCTCGGGGCAGCTGGTGAGAGCACACAATTACAATCGTATTGGCTAGAGTGGGATCCCATTCTGTCTCAACTTAAACTTTATTACAGTGCTTACTGCAGATATACTGCCGCTATATAACACCCAAAGTCTGTTTTTCAAGTTCTCCTCCACTATCTTCTCAATGGTAAAACTCCTGTTGTTTTGTTTGTTTGCTTGTTTTAAAAAAAACATTCTGCTAAACAGAGGGTTAGGAGCAAAAGTTAGGCTGGCTGGGTGTAAAAGGCAGGCTCCTAAATTAATATAAAGACTTAATATAGGAAAATGGCATTTAAAGTTTCATTATCAAGGCTGTATGAAAAATGAATTTGATCATATCATAAAGTAATGTTGGTACTTGTGTGTGAACAAATTTAATCCTTGATGCAGACCTTTGGGTGACAATGAATTAATTTTTATAAATGTTGAAGGGAGAAAGATTCCAGTGTAATAGGCAAACTTATATCTCTCCTTTGTTTACGATTGATGTCTTCAGTTAAAGCAAGAAAGGTTGTTAAGGTTCAATTTGTGATGAGACCAGAGTTTTATTTGTTGGGGAGACTGGATTACCATTTAGAAAGAAAATTGTGAAGAATATTACAATATATGATAACTGCAGCAAGAATTGTATATACTCAGAGATAGAAGAAGCTGGTTATCTCAAGAAAAGAAGAATGCCTGATAAAGATCTGTGATATAGCCCAGATAGACATATTGACTATGCTGATCGAAGAGAAATATTTGACTAACTTTAAGAAAGATTATGACTTGTTCATTACCTTTTCACAAGCTCTATGAGGATATTTCTCATAGAAGAGTTTTGTGAAAAGTAGAAGTGTGACTATATAATATAATTTAAAGGGAATAGACTAACACAGGATATTGATCATCAGATAGTGTGGAAACTTTGTAGCTCTTTTGTCTGTTTGTTTGTTAGTTTGTTTTTCTATATATGTATATATGTTTTGTTGTTGTTTTCTGTTTTTTTATTTTTAATAGTCACTTAGTTACCATCCTGTAGTAGTAGTTAGTATATTGTTGTGTAGTTTATAGTTTTATATATCTAAAGATTTGCTTATGTGTTTTATTTGGGGGGTTATAAAGATTTTAAAGCAACAAATGAGTGTATCGGTTTTGGGACATAACATAACACTTCATATCTTATCCAAAATTGTGTGTTTGATTGTAATTGCAGTTAAACCTTTGTTTTCAGTGTTGCAGTTGACAGTGATGAAGGTAACAATGACATGAATTAATGTGCGAGTTTCAAGTTCAGTCTCCCCCAAACTTGGATCCATTGGGTGTTTCAGGCTACATCCTTTAGCCATCATGGAATGCCTAGCTCAGACACTGGCTCAAAAATAAACACTGTTTAATTCAATGAAGCTTACTCCTAGATATGCCTATGTAGAATTGCAGCAGAAGTGTAGTACCCTACCTCATTTTAAAGAGGAGCAGTAGTTACAATTGAAGGTCCTAATGTAGCTGTGCTTCCTTCTCAAGTGTCATTTATTTCCACACAGGATCCATTGTACTGCACAGCATCTGAGATCATCTTCATTTGTGGACTTCATATTAAGCTACGGAAGGATTGCACTCCTGTATTGTTAATTGCATAAATTGCCTATTAGAAGAGATGACATCATCTAAGAGCAGCACCACACTCTTAGATGATTGAAAAGCAAGAAATGCCTCACTCTGATTAGGCTAGTGGTAAGCACAGAGCCCTGCAGAAATGTGCATATACATCATAAGTGGTTCAGTAGTTTAAACCAGTGACCTTATAGTCACAGTCTAAAGTGGTTTCCACAATCTGAGGTTAATGATTTGAAAGGGATGTAGTCATAACTGTCTCCTATGTTTCTTAAAACTTATGTACAATTATGCAGCCCACTGCTTGGAAGTGACGTAACTTGGCTTGTAGTACTGACAGACACACATTTTTTTGCTTAGCCATATGGCAGGTGATTTCAGCACACCTATTTGAATATTTCAAAATATGAGAGCCAAAATGCAATTGCTAGTTCCAACTGGAGTGTGCCCAACTACTAAATGGTAACAAATATATAAAGTCTATTGGTTCAAGGGGTCTACCCTAATTGGTATTAGCACTAGGATTTGGCTGATGTCCTCCAAATGGGCCTTGTTATGGCACACCCGAGCCTTTGGTAAAAACTATAGTGTCTGGCTTTCTCGATGGCTAACTGTATACCTTCTGTTAAGATTAAGACCCTTAACAGACAGAGGCACTTTAGGCAAGAAGAAAAGATAATCAAAATGAGTTTATTGAAAACAAGATGAATAAAGAGTTCACTCTACCCAGGACTATTGTAAGATAGATTGAAACAATACTTTACAAAAGGAGATTTTGCTCGTTGCAGTCGTCTCTCTGGAGTCCTTGAAAATCTTCTGCCTCTGGTGCAAAGCGATGGTTTACAAGCTGGTGCACATAAACTGTCTCAATCTTCCTTGCGAAGCTTAAGCTGGTTAAAAGCTTCTGTTCTCTCTGGAGCTGGTGGTATATGAATAGTAGCTGAATGCAGGTGCTAAGGATACCTGTTTTGGATTGCTTGGGCCTAGGATTACCAGACAAAGCCCAAGCCTCTGGTCACTCTAGCTCTGCTGCAGAACAAGGGAGGAGACTAGCAAGAGAGCTCTGTACAGGCAAATGGAATAGACCAACTAAGGCTGGCCTCTTGGGGGTTTTCATGCTCCACCCAAAAACTAATACAAAGGAAGATATCTACACTATTAGGAAAACCTATAAACAGGAAGGACTAAAGCAGAGGAGAGGAAAAGGCAGAACCAATACTTCACAGGCCTGAAATTCTTAATTGTCACTTGACCTTAGTGACTTCTCTATACCATTATTGCACAATTTAGGATGTGTCCAAACAGAGTGAATTAAATAGGGATTCTTTTTGTGACTCATAATTCCAGAGAGCCTAAGTCTTGAAAAAAGTTTCCTATTTTTCTTTTTCTGTCAAGCCATACATTTGTCTAGACCAAGATGTCAGTATATACACAGTTCTTTCCTGTTACAGTTTGCTGTAGAACAGGAACATCTTTTTGTCTAATTGTCTGTGAATTTGTTTTTTGAGGGGAAAATTACTTTGGGAATCAAAGGAACTAGTTCCTTATCAGGCTTGGCTGACTTGAAGGACTGCATGAGGCAGAGCAGCAAAAATTATGTGGTTTAAGTTTTTAAAGGCACCAGGGTTCTTGACAAGAAAAGTGATTAGAGTTCTCAAAGGAAATCAGTCATTCTCAAGTGTTGTGAAATATTTGCTTGCTAACCGATCTTTCACTCTTCCTTTTGTATTGCATTGGGCCAAATTCCCATTAGCTCTCAATTGTAACTACACTCAGCTAAGTAAGAGTGTTCAGCTCTGCTCTTTTTCTTCTTTTTGTTTGTGTTTGAGATCCTCTGGCGAAATAGGCTTTCAGCTTTTAAAAAACTCAGTTAAATGACACTCAATAGGGTTGCTAAGTTCAAAATAAGAATATAAAGAAAAATAAATTAACTTGTTCATTTACTTGTTTTCAGGCCAGACGTTGTCAACTACATTTAAAACAGGAGTAAATAGCATGGTTTGAATTCTGTAGAATTCGATCAGTTTGGCTTTTACATGTGGAATCAAGAATTTATTTATGATTTAATTATACATTTTAAATCTTACACTTATTCCAAGGAGCACATGACACTGTACATGTGTCTTCCACTGTTTTCAATATCCTCATGACAACTTTCTGGGTATATTTGGGAGATAAATTGCTTTATTGAACTTTATTGCTAAGTTGGTAAATTAGCCAGGCTTCACCTGTTACTAACCCACTCTTACCAATCACCTTTGTTACAACAGCAGTTACTAAGAGGAAAAAATACAGCAATGTGGGCAGGGTGGCATTAAGGGAAAGATACAGTATTCAAAAGGATGGACTTGTTACTTAGAGCCGTCGCAAACTGTTCCTGCGGGAGCAAACCTTGCTAGCATGTCCCTGACGTCATGAAACTCCGCCTCTCGCCCCGCCCCTTTCTCCGCCTCTTTCTCCTTGCGAGAGTGGTTTTTCCTTTGCTAGGGCAGCATTGCCAGCGTGCTCTCTCAGTTGGCAGAATTCAACTGAGAGAAAATGCGGGCAATGCTGCCCTAGCAAAGGAAAAACCACGCTGGCAAAGAGAAAGGGGCGGAGAAAGGGGCGGGGAGAGAGGCGCAGGCTCATGACGTCAGGGACGTGCTAGCAAGGTTTTCTCCCGCAGAAACCTAGTTTGCGACGGGTCTTACATGGCCTCTTGTGTTATCAGTGATTTGCCATGATATATGTTGCATCTGTCCTCTAAAAAACAGGCACAATCATGATGGCTGGTGTTAGTTACTATGGTAGGAGAGATGATTTGCATGAAACAGGAGCACTTCTCATACTGTCACCTAAGATGAATAATGGCTGCAACTTTTGCATAATGTCCAGGAAAACCCCTTTTTATCTTTCCAAAGTAATAATTCATAAAAGGAAATTTGACATTCAATAATGAAAAGGTCCAATAAGCCCAGGGAACTACCATATCAATTGCATCCCTGTATGATTCTGTGTTCTGTCAGGGTTTTCTATGGACGGGTTATTCTGCTGTATACACCAGTCATGATCAGTTATTTCCATTAGTCCATATGTAGTTATACAGTAGAACAGTTTGCTTCACAAGAATCCAACTATAGACTGTTCAAGCAGAAGATATGTCAGATCCATTCAGAAAGCTGAAATGGTGAGCAGCTTTTGTTTTGTGCAAGGAGAAAAACAGTGTAGAAATGAATTCTAGAAATTCACAATCTCTGAGGATGCCTGCCATAGGTGCAGGCGAAACGTCAGGAGAAAATACTTCTAGAAAAGGGCCATACAGCCCAAAACACCTGAAACAACCCAGAAATTCTGTGTGTGGATTATTGTCTTACACATACATAGATGTTGTAAAACTGAGTCTTATAATAGGCTGCGAGACTTATAGATTGTTTTACTGGGTGTATCCCTTTAGATGGCATAGAGAAACATCTCCCATACTACATTTGGACTTAAACATTTTCCCCCCAGTTTTCTTCCCAGGCAGATTATAACATAGATTAAAACTAAAATATAACTAAAAAAAACTATGAATAAACAGTTTTAAAACTATTACACAAACAATCCTGTTAAAACACTGTGTATCTTTTACACTTGTATCTTGGATTTGCAGGTTTAACTTTCCTAGATTTAATTATTCACAAATTTGCAGTCAATAGTTAGACAGATTTCGTGGCATGTACAAAATTTGTCAGCTATTCTGAGGTGTCTGCTTCGTAAGATCATATGCAATGTTGGGAATGTTTCATTTTTCTTACAACACCCAGTATTCTGAAGAAGTATAATCATTCAGGTAAATATGTTCTTAGGCATTTGACACATCTTTGTAATACATAAAACTGTTTTTAGTCTAGTTTCGCTGCTTAGGAACTCAGGTGATGTAAGACTATACATAGGAGGGTGTCTGTATTGACTGTGTGCTTGGTAACAGCCAGTGAATCTGTGTAACTCATTACTGCTTATAGTAGTCAAGAGCAATTCTCAAAGCCTTCTGCACACTCTTTTTCTAATCAGCTACTCAGCATTTTCAGGGAGAGATACAGACAAGATACATAGTAACATTATCAATTTATTTTGAAATACAATCTCAGATAAACCTTTGTGACTAACATTGTAGTAGTATTTAAAGAGATTGTAGTATTAGTCTGTTTAACATGAAAAGACTTAAAGGAATCTAGTAGTACGTTTGAGATTAACTGAAAAGAAGAAATTTCTAACATAAGCTATCATGAACTCACTCTACTTGCTCCTGACACGACGACTCTACTTCATCAAAGGCAAGGCACATCAATATACATGGTGATGTTTGTTTCATGTTGTGGGTATATTTTTTACCTGAAAGGCAATCCTGGAAATTGTTTGATTATGTGGACTGAATCCATAAAATTTTGTGCTACGAATTTCTTCTTCCTCATTTGTCTTAAGGATCTACTGGATTCTTTTTCATGTATTTGTGACTTGGGATCTCATCACATTGATTAGGTCCAGTGCCATGATTCACCAGCCTCTGATAAGGCTGTAGGAATATGTTTGTAAAGAAATACTAGTGAATTAAAATAGTTGGGGGAGGGCTGATGGTTCTTTATGTGATGATGTATCTGCTAGAATTGAAATTTGGTCAGACACTCAAGATATATTCTATTTTCAAGTATTTTTTAAAGGTACCTCTAAAAGCTAGTTAGGTAAGGCACTGATACAAATTTCATTTCACATTTTAATTCTGAGTATTTCCATAGGGCTATTTCATGTTATTCTGGGTGTATTTTCTTAAAGACTGGTTTGAAAGGCACAATCCAGGAAACGGTGGGCTGATGAGTTGTCAGTATTTTGATGAAGGCTCTCTAGCTTTAAAAAAATTCTTTCATGTTAATCCCATAATTACATTCTTCATATAGGGTGGGAAGGCACGTTTTTGCACAGTAATGCTTTGATTGTTTATCTTCATATTGACCTAGACAACCCAAATGAAATAAACTAAACATTAGAATCAAGCAATTTTTCTGTTCCTTTTTAGATCTAAATAGAAACTGCCTTCAGGTTACTTTTAGAAGTCTTTCACTTTGTATTTAGTCTATTTCTACTTCAGGTGTTTGCATGTCTTCTTTAGAAGTTTGAAATTTGTCTCTCATCCTTGAAGTGGGCAGGTTGCGGTTTAGACTTTCAAACTGTGTGAAGATTAAAAGGATATCTGTGCAGCTTTTAATAACTGTACAAATATATCTGCATCTTATGATTCAATTAGCATAAATCATCCAATGACAAAACATATTTTCTCATATTTCTTTCAAAATAGGTCCAATTTTTTCATCAGTTAATATTTCTAAATACAGTGGTGACCTGGTTATCTTTTTACAGAACTCTACTTTCCCAGCAGTCAAAGGAAGACACTATATCTCATGTTGAGCAGTCATTATAGCCAGTGAAAGCAATTATAATATTTTTTGTAAAATGAATCCATTGGACTAATGCATCCAAGGAGGAAAATGAGTACAAATTTGAGATTATAAAAGCCCACATAATAATCATTCTACCAGACAAATTGGTCAAATGACTTTCTAGGAAGGAAATTGTTCATATGCTTAAATTCTTTTCTTTCTTGAAATATACAGAATCTGCAAATCCTTACTGCTTCTTCATAATTTTATCTAATGGTAGATAATTTTATCTAATTAGCAATGTTTTTCAAGTCAAGACACGCAAGTTTCCATGATTTTACAAATCTATTCAAGCCCTCTTTGTCTCCTGAAACATTGTTTCTGGGGTTTGTGGAATCTTCCAGAACAGAACGCAAAGAGAACAGATGTGAATCTCAAATATTTGTAGTCCTAAAAGAATACTGATAGGAAAAATATATTGGTTGTTCATATATTACTTTCCTAAATTGCTGCTTAGCTATAGATGCTTCCTATACTGTAATTGGAGCCCCCATGACCTTGGAGGTGTCTATGGATAACGCCGGCTCTTCGGCTTAGACATGGAGATAAGCACCAACCCCCAGAGTTGAGCATGACTAGACTTAATGTCAGGGGGGAAACCTTTATCTTTTATACTGTAATTGTTTGCATGAGGAAATTTGCTTCTTATTTTCATTTTGGGAAGGTCTGCTCTATAGCTTGATGATTACATTGTCCATTAGTAATTTTAGGTTGTTCACTTATTTTGGAACTGTGGCAAATGTAGCATCATTAAATCACAATATTGAATAGTAAAATGTTTGTTATTTTGCTTGAAAATTACTATCATCCTACAGTAGAGTCTCGTTTTTCCAATAAATGGGCCGGCAGAACTTTGGATAAGCAAAAATGTTGAATAATAAGGAAGGAATAAGGAAAGCCTATTAAAAGTCAAATTACATTGTGATTTTACAAATTAAGCACCAAAACATTGTGTTTTACAACAAATTGACAGAAAAAGCAGTTCAATACACGGTAACATGTAGTAATTACTGTGTTTACGAATTTAGCACCAAAACATTGCAAGGTATAGAAACAGCTGTGGATCCGGGTGGGAGGCAGACTACGTTGGATAATACAGAACGTTAGATGAGTGAAGGTTGGATAAGCGAGAGACTACTGTATTTGCAAGACCAGTGTTCCATTGTGTAGGGATGTCAATATGAGATTTCCATAAGAACACAGGTCACCAAATATATTTACATTTTAATAAACCAACTGAGCAACTTCTAATGTAATCAAGCTGACCAAAGTACACTGGCAACACATCTTTAACAGATGCAGAGTCTTCCTAAGGGAGTAGAGAAATATACACACATTGTAGTAAATATACAGTGAGTCTAAGGGAATTCTGTGGAAATGGACTTTGGGACTGGGAAGAAGATTACTAATTAGCATGCTACATATCTACTCAGAGAAGTAGGTTAACCTTGGAATTTGCTGACAAAGAGCATTCTGATAATGGTTGTGTTCTGTACCAGTCTTCCAATCATGTGACTTCTGTGAATGGAAAGTGGCCAAAGCACATAAGATAGCAGAGTGAAACCATTTTCAGCAGTTGCTTATCTCTTGCCAGTTTCATGTTGCTCAGTGTGCACAAGCAGGATAGTTGCAGTGAATAGCCAAAGCCAGTCTTTTTGCAATAGATAAGCACACTGAAGACATCCAGCTGGACATAGTGGAACCGTTTTGTTTGGGTTTATTTTTTATTTGTCCTTTTAGCTAGAGAAGTAGTAGTACAGTACTGCAGACACTGAGTTTTGAAGATCCTCTGTACTGAAAGACCTCCATATTCAGACTCACCATATACAATAGTCAATAAAAATGCTGTACATGTATGGAACAAGACAGAAAGGTGGAACAAGTTCAGGACACTGAAGTGCCCTTAAAAGTAAATCTTGTCTTCGATCTTAAAATTTTATCAACAAATCTCCATTCCAGAATTGTTTTAAACTAAGAGTGTTGTTTATTTTCTTGTTCTGGCAGATTCCTATTCAGGCTCCTCCAATGAAAACGGTGGAAAATCAGATTCGGTGGCCAATTTGCAGCCTCATTCATCCCTCAATTCCATCCAGAGTTCTCCAGGTCCAAAGCGCTCAACCAACACACTGAAAAAGTGGCTAACAAGCCCAGTCCGCCGATTGAACAGTGGGAAGGCAGAGAGTAACATCAAAAAGCAGAAGAAAGTACGTGAAGGAAGGAAGAGCTTTGACCTGGGATCTCCCAAGCCGGGAGATGAAACTACACCTCAGGGAGACAGTGCAGATGAGGTACAGATACACGTTGACTTTAGAAGAATGCTAATTTTAACCTACTTCCATTTGTGGTGACCTTTTTATTGTATGTGATTGATTTGGGATAAGTTCTATGGCAGCACTGAAAACATACAGTCCTCCTCCAAAAGAGGGAATTGCCCAGTGAGGGTATGCTCACTGGGCATAGAAAACCTGCATTCAGAAAAGTTATTAGCCTTGCATAGTGTTCATATTTGTATAGCTTATTGTTGATTCTTATCCCCAATTTTTGTTTCTTTGTCTTGGGTCTACCCCATTATATGAGTAGGCTATTACCAGCTTCTGAAAGCTCCCTTCTAAGAATCCTCTTCCAGTGTTTTTATCTTCTTCTATTTTGGTAGAGGTGAAGTCTTCTGGAGATAAAATGTAGATTCCCTCCCCTCCCCCTCCCCCTTTCTCCTTCAACTAGATCTAATTCGGATGCTTTTATGACTGTAGCTCATATTTTAAATGATTTTATTCCATTTTGTATTGTGTAATATACACAATTGTAGCTGTGCTTTGGTAAAAATAATAAAGCAATACTAAAACAAACATGGAACTTGATCAAGAGGCAGAACAATTTTACACCTAGGAGTTTTTAAAACTGCAGAAAATGAACTTGTTTATTCCTGAAGATCTGATCCAAATCAAAGACTGAATGGAAGTTGGATTTGTAAAACACTAGATGCAGCAGATGCCATTTTTCATTAAAAGTTTAAGAGTATTGTGATTGATATATTGTATACCTTATTACATAACCATCATGTAGCTTTTAAAAGGCTGTTGGTAAGGCTGCAAGTGGGTGGTATTTTTTTTTAAAAAAAATTCTTACTAGACTTTTAATTGCACATAAGTACATGCATCCAGACTTGCTCTTTGTAACAAAAGGGCATCTTATACTCACAAATGAAGCTGAAATCTCAAAGAGAATTCCTGATAGTGGAAATGGATGGGAGAGCAAGTTTCTTATATTTCCACGACCAACATCACAGACCATTATTAGTAAGAGTAACTGCCTTTGGCAAGAAGAGAAGTCCGGCTCCAAAGGATAGAGACAGATAGGATTTTTGGACATGTCTCTATCCCTTCTACCATTTGGAAGCTACAACAGAAAAATCAGAAAATAGCCACCACTTTAGTTTACTATTCTCATATTCTACTTGATTCCCCCTATTTATTAATAGTTTAAAATTATGTACAAAAGCAATAGCTTGTAAGAGGGTTGAACGGGACTCAGTGAATGCCTTGGTGGATAATGCTGCTCTTGGTACTGCTGTCATTTAGCCACCACTACCGCCACCTCTTTTATCGTGGTTTCTTCCAGGTTTTAGTGCATGTGTAGAAGGGCCCTTAGTTGTCTAGGATGCCCCAGACATAATACCTTACTCTGAGGGCCCTTTGGGGCAAGACTTTTTGATTTGGTCGTTTCTACCAAGGAGCATGCTAGTTGTTTCTCTGCAACAGAATGGCTCTTTCAAGTCTGTTGGTGTCTGGCTCTGGATGTTAGTTGCAGCTGAGGTGTGGAAATGTTTGCAGTTGGCTCTCCTTAGTGTTGCTTGCTCTTCCAGCGTTATTTCCCATGCTATTTTTAGAAGAACCCTCAACTCTCTTGAATAGCATGGGAGTTGCCGTAGGGACAGAGGCAATGGTAAAATCACTATCATTCGGTGTCAGTAGAACTCTTCTGAATAAAACTCTTGATCTAACTCATTATACATTTTCCTTTCTAATTCCTCTTTGGAGAGATAAAAGTGGGTTATAAACAAATATAATAATAATAATTCCCAACATATCATTGAAGAAGCCAGAGTAGAAATTACATTACCTTATTTGTCATAGAACTATTTAATTAAGTACTTTAAGGAATAATTAACACTTTGTCTTTTCTTCTTCCTTTCTGTCTGGACTGGATTTAATCATGGGATTCCAACAGTGTAAAGATACCTGAAGCAGTTAGTCACTGAACTTCTTTTTTCTAGCTTGTAATGATAATTATGTTGCTTTCAGAAGAGCAAGAGAGGTTGGGGCGAAGATGAACCAGATGAAGAATCTCATACACCACTCCCTCCACCAATGAAGATTTTTGATAATGACCCTACTCAAGATGAAATGGTAGGGGCTATAATATTTTTCTCCCTTTCTTGAAATAACTTTTTTTAAAAAAACCCATATGCTGCTCGGATTAAAGAGCAGGGGATCATGATTAATAGGGTTCCTATGTACTGAAGTTTGCTATACACCTTTACTTTCTTTCCAGAAAGAATGGCACTGTGAAATTCCAACTTCAAAGTCTTTCTTGTAGTGCCTAAGGATGTTGCTCTCCATGCCCCAAACCAGAATATTCATCACCTAGCCTGCTTATTTCTGTGGCTTTTCTTCATTCATTTTGCATTTTATACTCTTGCTGTAGGGCAGTAGCTTTCAAGTATATGAGTTGAGGGGGGAAATACAATGTCTTATGGCACCTTAGAGATTACAAGCCTTATTTGGTGCATGCTTTCATGGAATGCAGCCACAAAAGTCTTTGCTGTTTTTCCAGCACCTGACTAACATGGCTGTCCCCTTGAAAAGCAGTGTATCCTAATATGTCCCAGTGAGTATGCTTAGTTCACATTGGCCAGAGACTTTGCCTTCTTGCTACATGAAGGTAAAGACTTAAAACATACCAAAACTTGGTTCAAGAAGAAGATTACTATTGGTGGAGCAGAAAGAGGGGACAGGTCTACTATTAATGATGTACTTAGTTAGAAATCTTTGAAGAGCACCAAAAGCAATTTCTTGGTTCCTTGGGGAAACTGTTTGAAAATCACTGCTCTACAGCAATAGCATCAATGTTTGCTGTTTTAACATAATATTGGTGTTAGATCCACCTTTAACATAAAGGTGGATCCAGCAGTCTAGTAATGTACTTCATTGTCCCTATCCTTTCCCCCCATTTCTAGTTGTCATAAGTATCCCCTACTAATATATACATTAAAATCTGTCAGTCTTGTGTCTCAGTTTTTCATTGGAATACTTGTTTTGTGCCATTTCTGTATCAAGTCATGAGATTTCTGGATTATTCCTTGGAAGAAATTTTAGACATATTTTGTGCTATTTTTCCACCAAAACGTAAATGGTTTGTTCACATTCTTTCATCAGATTTTTGAAATGTGTTTCTGAAGGCTATTGGAAATCTATCCATTTTAAGACATGTGCTTTTTTTTAATGTGCATTTGGTTTTGTGCACATTTTCCTCTTCAAAGAATATTGTAAAGCTAGCACAAGCAATATAAATTTTCTTCAGTTAACGGTCTTTGAGGAGTCTTGAAAACTGAAACATAGATATTTGCCTTTGACCTAACTTTCTTGCTGTGTTGAAGAAGCAAGCTGAGTTATCTTTATAACCCCATTTACCAGAAATATAGACCACACTAATCAGGATAATAATACATATACACCCTAGGAGTTATAGCTCTGTCCAAATTTACTTTGCTGTAAGAGCAGATATAATGCAACCAGTAGAGCATATAAAGCACATATTTACCATTTGGTAACTTCATTTGTGCATTGCACAACCATTGTAGTTTTAGTATGACACAAGAACACAGTGAATATAGTGCAGTGTTGTGATTGCTCTTATAAGTTTACCTTCTTTTTAAAATCCACCTAAAATATATAACATTCCTTTTCAGAAAGCATAATGTTGGGCTCTAAAAAGTATAGCAAGTGACAGTACTCAAAACTCTTAAAGGATTGAAGCCCCTTCTCTTGGACAATCATTTCAGGATTGAAGCTCAGAAAAAAATGGAACATGATTTTTTTTTTACAGAATTAAACTTCCGATATATAAAGTGGAATAAGTAATTCCTCACTATTTGTTGTGCTGGTTAGAGATAATGAGTAGTGCAGTCCAATCACATCTGGAAGGGCACATGTCTTCTGTTCATAGGCTAAAGGAAGATTTCTCCTTCCATCAAAGCAACTATAGAAAACTCTAATTCGGATCAGTAGCATTGGGAGTGAGGAAGGCTTATCTGTCTCTCTGCATACTGTTTCCCAAACACAGTTGTTTGTGGGGGAAAATATAAACACCTATACTTTTTCTCCATGAGCAAAGAGCAATGGAAAGAGGTGACAAAATATTCCCATTGGGAAGTAGGCAGGTGCACTTTAACCATGCAGAAATATTTGGAACAAATCGCAACTTCCCCTAGTTGGGTGTCACCAAAAGTAAGCCAACTAAAACAGCAAAAAAACAAAAACAAACCCAAAACAAAACCTGGATATCACATAGCTTTTACTCTGGAACTGATGCTGTAACTTGCATATGTTGTAGAACATTTCAGACTGAATACTGGAGCTCTAAGTCTCTGATCTTGTAACTTTTTCTATTAAGTTCAGAAGAAAGCTGCCTAGAGGCAAAGTTCTGAGTATCGGTGTAAATAGAAGACGGTAGGAAATGGTTGTAGTATCTTGTAAGAGATTACAGCATAGTAAATTTGCATCAATGCAGAATCAGTGCAGAATACTCTCTTTCCAAGGTGAAGATGAGTTTACTGTGCTAATTTCTGGAAAAATAGCCAACATTTTGAGGCTTTAAAAAGCTTTTTTATGGTGATGGTTAAGACTGGACTCTGGAGAATAATAATTTTGTATTCTTGCTGAAGTACATAACCTTTCCAGTTCCTTGAAATTACAGACTTCAATTTGAGTTGATGATTTTTTTCCCTGAGAAATAAGTTATCAGAGGATATCAACAAAATTGTTAGCATAGGCATTCTTGGAGGTAAAGCAACTATAATAATAGATCACTCAGCAACAGGTCCTAACAAGCCTTCACCTGGCAGTGGCAGCTGACTCAAGGACAATAGTCTGCTTTATTGAGGTAGCTACCTGCCTAATCTTTACTGTCATTTCACTTATTAATTTCACTACATTTTATTTGGTTGGTAATAGTTCTTACTCTTCTCTTGTTGGAAGGACTACACTGCACCTGTGGAGGTAATTCAACTATATATATAGAGATATATTAATCCTAGGATATTAGGTTTTTAAGATGAATCTGACATTTAGAATTCAGGTCACCAATATGCAACTATTTTATTCGGGTTCAAGTCTTTTTCCACATAGAAGAAACAGAAGTAGGAAACGATGGGTTGTCAAATGTTCTGTTTATAGTAGTAGTTGAGGCTTCAAACAACCAAGATTCAACAAACCCATGGCTCCGTTACTATTAGCCAGAAATCTTTTGTTGGGACCCAATAGTCCAGCACAAGTCATCTTGAATGTGTCTACATCTTCATTAACATGGTACCTTAGGATTCTCTAGTGAGCAGACGTATTTTCATATATGCCTTTCAATCTTCTCCCAAGTACCTGAAGAAATAGGCCATACCTTTCCTCCCTGTCTTGTTCATACAGAAATGCATGTAGCTTGCATTGGTTTCTGGGGTGTGTAGATTTTATCTATTTACATTTTCATTTGACAGTGGGATTCTGAAGATGGTTGCAGCTGATACCTTGATCTGTCTTCCCCATTCATATTTTAATGATTGCTTTCAAGAGGAGAGGCATTCTAGAAACTCTCTCTAAAGAGTTTCTATTCTTTGGCAATGAGCTGGACATCTGGCAGAGTTTAGCAATGACACACAGATACCTTTTTCACATATAGTTCAAGGCATGGCAAAGCATTAATTTAATTAACACACATTTTATGTTCTTCAGATGAATAGTATGAGTATAGCAAGAAAAAAGAAAGAGGCCGGTGAGAATACTGTAGAATCCCAGAAAAATTATTCCAGCAGTAGAGCAATTATTTTTAAAATCTCAAAATATGCAAGAAAGAACCAAGCTACATGTCTAATTCTTTCTTAGGAAAACAAAGTCCCTGAATCAGTGCAGATATATATCCTAAAGACATTTTCTGCTGAGTGCTGCTATGTTTTGTATGTCAGAACCTTGCCTCTCAATTTTCCATGCTCCTGCTGTGTTTTTTCCTGCTTGTACCCTAATGTGTGACCTCAAACTGCTAAGTCCTATTGGCTTTCCCTAATACCTTCTCATCCCCGCTAACCTGCTGTTCCTTTGCAAAATGGTGTCTTGCAGTCCTCCTCTTTGCTAGCTTCTCGACAAAGCACCTCTGATGTCCCAACTGCTGCGGATCTTGTCAGTGCAATAGAAAAACTGGTCAAAAGCAAGCTGGTAAGTCTAGAGTCCTGGGTTCCTGTGAAGAAAAACACCCTGGCTGAGCAATACAATACAATCAGCACCTGGTCCTATTGCTGACTCTCCTTCCTTTCCTTCTCACTTTTCTACAGAGATGTTGAATATCTCTTAACAATCTCATGTTGGTTTTATGTTTGTTTGGTTGACAGAATGTAGCTATGATTTCTAAAAAGGATTGGAAAAAACTCTGATTACATCTATAGACTACCGGGCAGATCTGTAAACCTTATGATTGCAGCCTATTACAATATTTTCTTTTCTTTGGAATATTGAGTGTCATATCAGTGCAAGATGACATAAGTTTCAGTCATGGCAATGTTGTACTGGTGTCAAATATATGTGATTCATTTATAATAGATTTTTCCCCTCTGGAATTAAGAATCATATTTGGAAAATTTAATCGAGGACTGTTTAGTATATTGTTCAAGAAGCCTTCTTTTCCCTATGAGCATAAGATACAGTAATGAAAGCAGCAACAATCGCAAATGATGGATAGAGGCTTCATTTTTATTCACAGTTGCAAGGAAGCAAGCCTAGGTGAAGCAAGTAGGCCATTTCCAAGGAATGGAAGCCTGACCTGCTATAAATAACCTCTCCAAGGCCAAATGCACTTGCTGTGATAGCTCATTATTTTGGTCAAAGGACATTTAATCAACCTCCAAACTCACACATTTTGTATTTTCTCTGTTTGTTTGCTTTGTTCTGTTAGAAATGTAATATAATTGACTGGCTGCCCGGACACGAGAAATAAATAAAAAAATAAATTTTGAACTAAAGTTGCCCTCTTATCTTCATCCAAAGAGGACATTTTTCAAATTATCTGCTCGTATTGGAAAGGTTGAACTGAAGCAGCAGTTCAGTCTTCTAAACCCACTCAAGACTCCTAGTGCCAATTCAATAAAACATGATTTTAGCAGACTGAAAACTTTTTTTTTACTTAACACACTCCACTCTTCTCTTGGCTTTGTGTACCTGACTTCGATGTTGACATCCTAATTTGTTAAACTTTAGCTTCCCATGACACCTGAACTGGGGAACTGTTGGAAGTGCTCGTTGCAAACAAGGATGTGATCCCTGAAATGGAATTCTTACCATATCATATAGTTGGGTGAATTGTGATTCAAACAGGTGTATCCTCCCTTCTTTCCTTTTTCTGGTACCGATGATAGTGCTTTATGTTGTGAAAGCATAACAATGATTCAGATGGGATACCAACAGTCTTTTGAGATGAAACAAATATTGTCTTGAAGAGTAAATATAATGTTTATGTTCTAATGTGCTACAGTTAATGGTGAAAAAATATGTAGAAAGTCACTTACTTTGACATTGACATGAAATTTTACCAAATGGGTTTGGGCCTCTTTCTCTTGGCATTATGTTGGGTATTTCTGGTCAGTATTCCACATCTGATGTTAAATTTCAATTTTTCATCCTTAAAAAAGAAACAACCTTTGGATTTGTTTCTTTGCAAAAGTGGTCCTTCTGGACTAGTGTGGCATAGCTGGCAGTAGTGTGAGTGGCATCTCATCAGCAGGAGTAAAACAGTTATGGCAGTAAGTGGGGAGGAATGGCATATAAAGTTGTCTTTATCAAGAGAGAAAACTGTCCTTTCAGCTCTGGAGCAGCTCAGAAGCTGCCAGGGACGGTTTTTCTGATAATGGACAGCTTTCTCTTCGATCTCTCCACTGCCTGGTGTTTCTGCACACAGTTTCAGAAAACCTCCTACTGGGGTAATGGAGCATTATACTGGTGCAAGTCACCAAGAAAGATTCTACCCACAGTTAGCTTGCATGTGTCTATGAAACACACAACTGGAGGTGTGCATTAACAATCAGGTACCATTTTGTGTTGAATAATCCAGAGTAATGATGCATCCTTGCTTATTTGGACTAAAAGTACTGCCAAGTAGACCTATAGATCAGATGCAGAAACAAACATAGAAATGGCTTAAAGTGTTATTGTATGCAGTATAGTACACTCAGACTTTAGTGAAATTCACTTCCAGATAATGTGAGGGATTGATATGAATCCTGAATTTAACCTTAGTTTATGAGGGTTTCCGAATATTTTAAGGAAGCACAATGGAGTATGGAGTAGTAACAGTTATATTCTGCTGCCTACAGTCAGTTAATATTGGGGTGGGGGAATAGTAGGTGGTTGTGGGATATACTTAGACAGGAATTGATTTTTTTCTTCCTCAGTAGTGATTACAAAGTTAAAATACCTGAAAATCAAGATCACTATATTGCTTAATATTTTCGTAATTAATTCAGCATCTTGTTTTTTTGTTTTTGTTATTCGGAAGACTTTAGAAGGAGGCTCCTACCGAGGAACCTTGAAAGACACCACTGGATGCTTGAATGAAAATGTGACACCTTCAACTCCTCCTTCAAGAAACCTTGAAGAGGAACAAAAAGCCAAAGCTATGAGAGGCAGGATGTAAGTTAATTGGTTTGTACTGCGAATAGGAAATGAAAAATTATACCTGGAAAGTTAAAAAATGCTGTTATATATACAGTTGAGACTAGTGGGTCGTAGTTCTTTTTGGGTATTTTCTCAGGGTCATAAGAGGGAAGGGAAGGAATGTAGGCACACCTTTAAGACTATCTGGTTTTATATATGTGATGAAAAATGGAAGAAGACAAGTGCTACGTTGGTTTTGAGTCATTGTTTACCATGTTACTATCCCTTTTTCTCTTGTATTCCACGTCTGTAGGATGATAGGATAACTTTAGCCTATTCAGATCTCTTTCTGATGGGCAAGTAACATGGTACGGTGGGTTACTATGAGTATTACGGTGGGTTACTATGAGTTACTATGAGTTTCATCCACATCATCAGAAGAGAATGCTTCTGGAACATGGCCATACAGCCCAGAAAACTCACAGCAGCACAGTGATTCCAGCTATGAAAACCTTCGACAACACATTAACATGATACAGCTCCTTGCTGTATTATAACTGCCCATTTTAATCAATCAGAATTGTCCTGATATCACCCTGGTTTCAGTATAGATTTGTTCAGCAGCTAGATAAAAGATGACCTATGTATTGTTTCTAAATAAGTTTTGAGGTCCAGAAGGGAGTGCAATGGCAATAAAGAATATTCTAGTGGAAAGAAAGAACTCCTAGATATCTGTGCCTTGCTGCTACAACTTACATCTCTTTGGACTTCCAGGTTTGTTCTAAATGAACTAGTGCAGACAGAGAAAGATTACGTCAAAGACTTAGGAATTGTGGTGGAGGTGAGTTAAAACAAATTAGACTGGATATATTTTAACTGTGGCTTTTCAAATTGAATAGCTCTTCAGTAACACTGTGATCTTTGCTCTTTGGGGATTGAAAAATTGATAACTTCATCTGCCCTTTGAGGCACAAGAAATATATTCAAAAGCCTAAAACTCTATGACCCCAGTTTTAACTTGCTACGTATATGTGTGTAAATGAATCTTTTAAGTTGTAAATGGAATGTGAACTTTGTTTTTTTTTTAAAAAAAAATTCACAGCATCCAGTATGCTCAGAATTTTTAAGTCCCTGTTACTGCAGCCTTAAAAATCAATTAATTAATATCATCTCTGATTTTCTGCTTAAAGGGATTTATGAAAAGAATAGAAGAAAAAGGTGTTCCTGATGACATGAAAGGAAAAGACAAGATTGTATTTGGAAACATTCACCAGATATATGACTGGCACAAAGAGTAAGTCTAGAGTCCATTTTAAATGACTACTGCTAAAATTCACAAGATTTACTAAGGTACCGTATATACTCAAGTATAAGCCGACCCAAAGAGCCAAGGCACCTAATTTTACCACACTGGGAAAACGTATTGACTCCAGTATACCGCTTTGAGTCCCCCCAGGGGTGAGAAAGGTGGTATATAAATACTGTAAATAAATAAAATAAATATAAGCCGAGGATGGGAAATGCAGCAGCTACTGGTAAATTACAAAATAAAAATAGATACCAATAAAATTACATTAACTAAAGCATCAGTAGGTTGAATGTTTTTGAATATTAACAGAAAACTGTCATTTAAGATAAGACTGTCCAACCATTATTCTAACCTTCTTCAGTGTAAATGTGATTACATATCCTGCCAATAAAAAAGAGAGTAAAATAATAAATGTAATAAAAATAGTAATAATGTAAATGTAATAATAACAATAATAAATAGAGTAAAATAATAAGTGTAATAATAATAAATGGAGTAAAATAATAACTGTAATAATAATAGAGCAAAATAATAATAATAATAATAATAATAATAATAATAATAATAATAATAGCCACCTTACTTGGATCTGTGCACATTGTTTGAAGATACATCACACAGTCCTAAACGCTTATGAAGTGTTCGACTTGTGATACGAAATCGAGCATATATATATCTCGCTTGCTGTGTCATACTGTGTTTTTGTGTCAGTAAAATAATAATAAATAAAGATAATAAATGTAATGAATATAATCATAATTAAAGAGTAAAATGATAAATAATTTTGACTCGAGTATAAGCTGAGGGGGACTTTTTCAGTGTGAAAAAAGGATTGAAAAGCTCATACTTGAGTATATACAGTATATTTATTTGACTTGAACCACTTCTCTTTCCCTTATTTCCCATTCATTCAAAGTAGTGCGATTTAACAAGTGGCCATAAAAGTGTAGTTTCATTTGCCACAATAGATAATTATGAACATCTGTTAGAATTCAAGATACGTCTCTTACAAGTATCAAGGCAACGCCTCAGGTATATTCTGAAATGGACCACTCTGAAATTAGTTATATCCAACAGTTTGGTATTCACAGATTTGTCTTTACATGTGGATCTTAATTTGCCTCAGAGCTCACAGTGGATCCTTTATATTGAAAGTGATTGAGCGCTGAGTTTCAAACTTCCTATCTTCAGAAAACATCTACCATATTGCTTCTATCAGCTATAGAATAGTTATGATTCAATAGAAAATTCAGGGGCAATCCTACATCTGTCTGTTATTTTTTCATTATAGTTTTTTTCTTGCTGAACTGGAAAAGTGCCTTCAGGAACATGATCGTTTAGCACAGCTCTTCATCAAACACGTGAGTCCCATTTCATGAAAAAAGCTCTTAAATCTATCCTTGTTGTGATGTCCTTATGATATTCTCATGAAAAGGGTACAAAATAAGGACTCAAATGATAGATCACAGTGTCCTGATTTTCCTCGAGCCACAACACCATGTGCATGTGTAGGTGTAGAGTACGTGTATTTTTGGGTGGTTATTTAAAAGAAAATAAAGGTAAGTTTACCTGAATATAACCCTGCCCCTTGGTGGTGCAGCAGTTTAAACCCCTGAGCTGCTGAACTTGTTGACTGAAAGGTTTTTGGGAGCGGGGTGAGCTCTCGCACCTAGGCCCACCTTCTGCCAACCTAGCAGTTCAAAAACATGCAAGTGTGAGTAGATAAATAGGAACTGCTTCTGTGGGAAGGCAACGGCACTCCATGCAGTCATGCTGGCCACATTACCTTGGAGGTGTCTACAGACAACACAGGCTCTTTGGCTTAGAAATGGAGATGAGCACCACCCCCCAGAGTCAGACATGACTAGGCTTAATGTCAAGGGAAAATTTTACCTATTGTATGTTTTACCTGGCCCTTTCTAGTGACATGACTTGAAAGATATATCCCTCTTCCAAAGTGCACAATGTAGTTTCTTACTTTCTAGCCTTTGCATTTAGTTTGCATTTCTTTGAGGAAAGCATTATGATGAAATAAATGTAAACCTCAATGGGTTGAAAGCTATACGACAGCTTCCAATAATTTTCACTCAGTGGTAAAGTTCTTTTTTAAAATACATGTCATTGCAAAACCATGTACAGATAGTTTTGTTTAAAATTAAAAGTAATTGCGAGATGGGCCTGAATCCAGATTTACATCCCACATCACTCATGTACTTGCTGGCTAGCTTTAGGCAAGTCATTAAGGAATTAACAGTAATTTAGGGACCTGTAAGACTGGAGGCTGTAAATTAGCTCATTGGAAGCTGAAGACCTGGAGTTAGAGGAATTTTATGAACCTGCCAGGGATATCTGTATGTAGCTGATGGATCTGATCAAACACTTATCTCGTTCATCATTGTATTCATACATTGGCAATGCTGATGCCTGTAGGAAAGACATGAGGGCAGGTAGCGTCTGCCTACTTATGTTCCTTAGCAACTAATCTTCAGAGGCATACGGTCGGTCTCTGATGGTGGTGGTAATATATAATAATGCTAATGCCAGCTGCTAACATTACCATCCTTGAAAATATTTTCTCAGGCTTATATTTGTGGGCTTTACTATCTCCTGCTTTCTTTTTTCCATAAAAAAGATAGTACTGATAGAGGGCCAGAGTGGTGTAGTGGTTTCAAAATTGGACTCTGCAAACCAGGGATTAAATTCCCTCTTGACTATAGAAGCACATTGGGTGACCTTGGACAAGGCACACTCCCAGCTTCAAAGGAAGGCAGAAGCAAAACCCTATGATAGATTCATTCTAGCACTACCATAAATCAGAAGTTACTGACTTTCTGACAACAAAATCATGGGTTTGGTGGCTATCTCCCAGTCTTCTGATAACAGTAGACAAGGTGGAATGGAATTGAGGAAAGTGCATGCTCTCTCTCCAAGCACCTTCTGCTGATGAGAACAGCTACATTTGCTTTTTACTGCTCTTCATTCAGTACTAAAAGTTGTTGTTGGCTTTAATCTGTAACAGCTGTGTAAATTTTGCTTTCACAGGAGAGGCGATTACACATGTATGTGGTGTACTGTCAAAACAAACCAAAATCTGAATATATCGTAGCAGAATGTGGAGTGTATTTTGAGGTAAGATTTGGCCTTCTTCACAGGATGCTTCATTCATGCTGCAGAATGGCTGTTCTCCTCCCATATTTATACATGTGTTTTGCTATAACCGTGCTAGCCAAGATCTCCTTTCTTGGATTGTTGGCTTTACCCTTCTTTCCTCCCTATTTCTGCATGCATAGCATCATATTTAGCAATCTCTTCCTGCTGCTCTGCCCCACCTGACTCCCTGTTAATTTGTGACTAATAGGTCTCTGTACCTTTATTTTCTTATTTTGTGACATCCATTCTTCTAATAGCTGTCTTACCGGATCTGTAAAGTGTATACATGCAAATATGAGGGATTAAAAAAACCTTTATGCCTGCCACTTGTGGCCATGCTTAGTCTTTGAAAGAAAGACAGGATATACATATATTTTTCTTATTATAGCCTTGATAATGCCTTTTTTTCATTTCATAGGAGATACAGCAAGAAATAAACCAGCGGCTAACTCTTAGTGACTTCTTAATAAAACCCATTCAAAGAATAACCAAGTACCAGCTGCTACTCAAGGTAAAATATAGTACTCTTAATATATGCTCTAGCAGAAACATGGCCTAGGTTTGTACATTTGGGGTTTCTTTGGGTTTTTTGTACTGCATCAAACCCTTTGATTCTGCCTTATATGGTGCTTCCCTTGAATATAAGGACTAGTTTGGAAGCTGCAGTGTGCAAAATGCTCCAGTAGTAGTAACTGATGGGAATCACATAATAAAAATGTCACATCAGGTTATAGCAGTCATTCCCAAACTTTGTTTCTCCTGGTGTTTGGGACTTCAACTCTCAGAAGCCCCAACCAGGTTGGCCAACAATCAGGAATTCTGGGATCTGAAGTCCAAAAACCCTGCAGGACCAAAACCTGAGAACCACTTGTTTAGAGGCAAGTTTGCTTCTGGGTTGAATTTAAGTGTCTGGTTATGACATTCAAGGCCCCAAATGGCTTGGAACTGGGATATTTGATGGTCTCCCTTTGTGTATCTTACCCTTATGATTAGCTGGAATGGTCCTCCTCTGTCTCTAACCTGTGTGAGCATTTTGAAAGATGGTTCCCCAATTGTGATATGCCCTTCCCTTAGAGACCAATTGGGTGGTGTGGGCTTCATTTGGTCCCCAAGTTAAAATATGCCTTCTTATTAAACCTTTGGGGCCTGATTGTTTTTTCTCCAAGTACGACCATAAATTGGTTCGAACATAATATGTTTAAATCTCTTCATTTGTATTTTAATACTATATTGCTTTGAACTGTTGAAATGTTGCAAGTCATTTGAAGACATCTGCCCTTGCGCTTTGTTACTCTGCTGCCTAGTACACATGCCCAGAGTGGAACACGTCTCATCATGCTAAAACAGTGGATGTGGCTCTTAATGAGACATGCTGCATTATCACAGGATGTCTATGCCCTGCACCACTGGATAAATTATACTATTTAGCCAGTATTGCACCACCTGACATCTGCCGGGAAGTAGCAACCAATAATGAAAGGACCAAGGCAGTGACATCTCCAGCCCATCCCCAGTTCAAATATCAGCCAGCATGCCGATGCCTTAAATCAAGAAATAGTTTTCTAAGATCTACAGAGATACTCTCAGGAACTCAGTAAGCAAGAGTTCAAAAGTGGCAGGCTAAAACTTTGAACCTCAACCTATGGCTGATAAAGGATGAGAGACTTCCCCCTGGGCACACAGAAGACTGGGCGACTTGGAAGGCATTAAACAGGCTCTGGCACCACGAGATACAGAGCCAACCTTAAAAAAAATGGGGCCACAAAATGGAGTCCACAACATGCGAGTGTTGAGAAGAGCAAACTACAGACCACTTACTATAATGCAGCCTGAGCCCTACCACATGCACAGCGGAGGACCTTCTTATAGCAACTTTGTTCTTTAAATACAGTATAACTGTACCCTTGGTTTGTTTCTGATAGGATAAATAAATAAATAACTGTTGAAATTGACTTATTCTCATGCTACCCTGAAATCTTGTGAGAAATAGTGAGAGATCGTTATTTTAATAAAACCAAAAAAATGATATGCCAGAACATAAACCCAACTCTTTGATTCAGTTTAAATTTTCATTTCAGTTGTTAACTCTAATAAGGGGTTGGTTCAGTATTTCAACCTTAAAGGGTTTGAAGGGACCACAAAGGCTGTCTTTCCCAATGACACCAGTGGAGAGGTCCACAGCATAGACTCAAAGACTGACCTCTAATGGCTAGAAGCAGATACTACATACAAATGTAAGTGACATACTTTTTAGTCATGTTTCTGAGAATGTTTTCCTTTCCTGTAGGACTTTCTGAAATACAGTGAAAAGGCTGGATTAGAGTGTTCAGAAATAGAGGTATGTTTTATCCATTGTTTTTTCTGTTTTAGTTTTAAACTGTGATTACAGATTACTCCATAATGATTTTAGTTCTGTTATGAACCACCTCCTTTTTTCCTGTCTCTGATAGAAAGCTGTTGACTTGATGTGCCTTGTTCCTAAACGCTGCAATGACATGATGAACCTGGGCCGTCTTCAGGGCTTTGAGGTAAATACTCATGCTAGCTTATTTGTTTGTTTATTATTATTATTATTAATAATAATAATAATAATAATAATAGCACTTTATTTATATTACGCCCTTCTCACCATGAAGGGGACTCAGGGTGGATCACAAGTACACATACATGGCAAACATTCAATGCCGTTTGTATAGACAGTACACAGACAGAACAGAAGGAGGTGTTGTGTCGATGCCATGGACAGTTGGGCTTGAGTCCACAGGGGGTGCTGTTGCTCCATCCTCTATGACGAAGAGCCGTCGGGACTTCCTTATTCCAGCATTTTTAGATCTTTTTCTTTATGGCATTGTAAAACACTTCCCCAGCTTTAGCAGTATCTAATTTTGCTAATTACAGCTAAAGCTGTTTTCGAATTGCTTAGGTAAACAGTGAGCAGGTCTGACGGTCAGCCGCTCACGCCGACCTGGTGTTCAAACTTGCAACCTTTCAGTTGATAGATCTTATAGTTGCTGATGATTTACCAGCGGTGCTAAACCTTCAATGTAGCCCTTATTTCTTTTGAGATGAGACCCAGGATGGCTTCCAAATGTTTACTTGATAAACAAGTTCTTAGCCCAAAAAGATGTGTCCTCAAATAGTGTGTTTTAAAATAGCCTCAATCTTTCTCCCTTAAAAATATGGTTTATATTTGAAAGCACACACATATACACACAAACGCAGTGGTTCACCTGAGAGACATCATTGCCTCATATAAAAATTGTCCCATTTCATGTAATCTGCCTCATTTCCTGCATTCCATATAGCAAGCTGATGCTGTGCCGACATCCATTTTGAGTTAATTTGACACAGACATCTGCTTGAGAGACTGATCAGTGTGAACATCTTAAATGTAGGTGGATCTTCTGTCATACGCTCTTGCCACACATATAGCGAATATACTGTGTGATAAGTGTGCATGCTGTGCTCCTTCTGTTCTTTTTGTTTTTTCTTATACAAAGTGGCAAAATCAAGATTTATTTTTTGGATTTAAAAAAATTTCAAGCCATACATGATTGAATCCATGGATAGAGAAGGCCAACTATATGTATATAATATGCCAGAAATAATTCCATGTCCATGGAGTCCCTGGTGGTGCAGCAGGTTAAACCACTGAGCTGCTCAACTTACTGACTGAAAGATCAGTGGTTTGAAACTGGGGGGCGGGCTGAGCTCTCGCTTTTAGCCCCAGCTTCTGCCAACCTAACCATTCAAAAACATGCAAATGTGAGTAGATCAATAGGTACCGCTCCAGTGGCGCTCCATGAAGTCATGCCGACTACATGACCTAGGCTCTTTGGCTTAGAAATGGAGATGAGCACCACCCCCCAGAGTCAGACACAACTAGACTTAATGTCGGGAAATCTTTACCTTTACCTTTTAAATCCATGTCCATGTTTATGTAGAGATATTCAGCAAGGTGAATATGTCTACATGAACATATAGTACTGAACACTATATAATGAATCTTAGTATCTGAACAAGCACTAATTTCTCACACCCCAAAATCTGATAATATGATAAGATTGGTATATTATGTCTTCACAGCTTGGACGACGGTATCTCAAAGACTCTTTTTTGCATTCCATAGCCTGAGAGTCGCTTTAGAGCCTTCACATACAGAGGTGCTATGGGTTACTATTCACAAACAGAACCTCTTAGGCCATATAAAATCCAGATTATCTGCTTTGAACTGGATTATATGACAGTGTAGAGTCATATAATCCAGTTCAAAGCAGATAATCTGGATTCTCTGCTTTGGTCATTTGGATTATATAGCAGAGTAGAAGGGGACTCAGTCATAGCTCCCGGTTCCCCAGAAAAGCTCACCTGGTGCCCTACTTTTAAAAAATCATATATTTAAATATGCCAGTTAAAGTCTTGTTTTAGCTGGTTTTAAATTACTTTTTACTGCTTTTTAAAATAAAGACTTAATTGGATTTTAGCTACACCTTATCTCTAATTTATGTGTGCTTCTGTCAGAACAATTTGCTATATGACAACCAATTAGCTGAATAAATAAATGCCCTTCTTCTCCCCATATTAACTTTGTTTGCTTTCTTATCTGTCTCAGGGCAAACTGGCAGCCCAAGGGAAGTTATTGCAGCAGGATACTTTCTATGTAACAGAACAGGATTCTGGAGGGCTATCTCGACCAAAGGAGCGCAGAGTTTTCCTCTTTGAGCAAATAGTCATCTTTAGTGAACTACTTAGGAAAGGCTCTCTTACTCCTGGGTACCTATTTAAACGAAGCATAAAGGTAAGACTTACTAAGGATTTGTGGTGATGATTAAGTAGGGAAATGCATTTCCTTTCAGAGTAACTGCACTTTTGTTCTTGCCTTTCGTTTATGGAATACCACATGGTATAGTAGGTTTCGGCTGCTTTATTGCAAGAGAGTGTGAGAGAAAATAATCAGTTTTATGATTTTCCCCTGTCATTTGTTTCCTAATATTGAGAATCACTCTACCACCCTGAGCATGCCTCGATCTCTTCTGTCTTTGGAAACTAAGTGGGGTTGAGCTTCACTTTCATATCTGGATATGAAGTCACATGGAAATAGAATGGTTCCAAGGCAGGACTAAGAAAGAATCAGGCTTAAATTTTGAAAGGCCAATGCCAGTCCAAGTACTGAGTGAGGTGGACCAAGTGCCTGCCCTCACTCTGAGAACGTTTCCTGTTTTCCTTTGCAATTTCAGCTGTGGTTAACTACAGGAGAAAGTATGTGTGTGTGTGTGTGTGTGTGTGTGTGTGTGTGTGTGTGTGTGTTATGCAAGTGTTCCTTACACAGCTGCATGGTCTAAGAGGGGGCTACAAATAGGTATTTGATAAGCATACAAATGCAAAACCACTGAAGAGCTGAACTTCCTGGTACATGCAGATATGTGTATAATTATCCCCACATCTTCCTGGTTGTGCATAAAAAAGCTACTTTGTGAGAAAGAATTTGAAATAATAAGGAAGCAAGGCAGGGGCACAGTCTTTTTCAGTACCCATATCTCCTTGTTTACCCATGTCAAACAGCAAAGCTTTAAGGACAATGTTGTGAAAACTATGAACTATTTATTAGCTCAGGCCTGTACAACATAGGGCTCATGGCCTTGATGCGGCCCATAAATGACTTCCTTGCAGTCTGTGGAGGCTCTGGGCATCGTCTTTTAGAGGAAAGTTATTGGGAGTTTGACTGCTATACTGGGAGTTTGGTCAGCCTTGAATTTTCCTGTGACGTCTCATCAGAGCTCCTCTCAGCAGATGTTAACAGCACCCTCTCCCTTTCCCAGTCCTTAACTCCACCCTTGCCAGGATTTGACAGCTGTACTTACCTCCCTGGAAAGAAGTGAATTAAAGAGGGTGATGTTTCCCTGGAAAGTAGTGATTTTAAAAAGGTGGTGTCTCCTTTGAAAGTTTAAGTGCTGAAACAGAGTACTTTTCTTAAGCATGTGGAGGGACAATCTAATTCAGCCTGCATCTTATAGGCTTACATTTTGGATTTGGTGGGAAAGGAGCAATGTCTGATTGAAAAACCTATACATGGCAATTGGATTGAAATGGTTTTATTGTTCAGTGCCAGCCAATAATGCTGAAAGTAGAGTTTGTCTGCACTTTTCTCTGAGGCACAGAGTGTGACTCAAGACTGAGATAATGTGGCTCACTGAAGACAATCATTTATTACTAACTAGCTTACGTTCCTGGCATTGTTTGGGCATGCATTTTCTGATACTAATTATTAGTAATACTAATTGTTAGCATTATGACTGCTTAGTAATACAAGCTTGAAAGCATTTTTTTCAGATTTTCTTACTGTTTACATTTAGTTAGTGATTTTTTCATATTAATGTGATTTCATAATAAATAGAAATCTTACACAATAAGTTAAATTAATTGATATTAATTGAAACTTCATTTTTATAATATGGTTTATTTGCGTAATCGTTTATTCATTAATACTGAAAACCTATCTGCAGCCCAAAGTGGTTTCACCTATTTTCATTTCAGGCCCTTACTACTTCCAAGTTGTGCAGGCATGATGTAGCTAAACAGGCTAAACATTCCACAAAATAAAGCTCAAGAAGCACAGTGATTGAGCAAATCATTCAATAGTCTTCCTCTTAGAGAAGCGCAATATTCTGTTGATGCTCATTAGCTGGCAAGATGCCAAGAAAGCAATTTCATTTTGAAAGACCTTATTGTACAGCCATTTGTGTTTTGCTAATTAGTAGCAGATCTCACTGTAATGGCATTGCATTTTTAAAGATTGCAGTAATTCAAGGATAATTCAGCAGTTATTGAATGTACTTGGCATAATAGTCGTAGAACCAAACTGAAAGCCAAATATTATTTTCTGATATGTTAGACTTCTCGAGAATCCCTTATTTAGAAAGGCAGACCTAACTGTGCTGTCCCTCAGATTGTTGTTCCCTGCAGCATGATTGACCTGAAAGTAATCTTTGATTCCCTTGAGCTGACAGTGAGCTTTCTTCTATATGCATTCAGATGACATACCTAATCCTTGAAGAAAATGTGGACAATGATCCTTGCAAATTTGCTCTCATGAGTCGAGAAACATCAGAAAGGCTCGTCTTGCAGGCAGCCAATCCTGAAATCCAGCAAGCTTGGGTGCAGGACATCAATCAAGTGTTGGACACACAGAGGGACTTCTTAAATGGTAGGTACTTCTTCTCTGGAACTTGCACTAAAGTCCAAAGGCTTTGTGGTGAGCTCTGCATGCAACCTTATTTTGCATGCAACCTCAATCCTACTTCCACATAGTATTACTTTTATTGGCCTTATCCATCTTGGTTATGCTCCCAAAACTGCTGCCATCTTCCACATATATGAGGTGTAACAAGAGGAAAAAGTGGTGTGTGTTGAAGAAAAAATCCATTTTTAAAAAAAGCTCAAACAGTTTCTCCCGCTTTCTTTTTCAAAGTAACCTAGCCAGACTTCAGCTGATGCTCCATCATCTATAGAATTTAGAATGGTATACTTTTATGTCAACAACTACCCCTATTTAAAACAATGTGGATGAATATAAAAAATCAGTTACAAAAAGTAACTTATCGTAACTACCATTTAGGATGGATCATTTTTTTCTCATAAGATATCCTTTACTGTAGCACCAAGTGTAATCCACTGCTTTTTAAATTGGGCCCAGACCCCAAATGGGGTCCCCTTAGCTCAGTCTTGAGGTCATGAAAAATTTGGCAACCATAAATGGTTTTTGAACACCACCTAGACATTTTCACAAATCTGTCAACAGCAATGTGTAGCAACAGTAGACTGCAAAAATTGTTTCATTCTTCATTACAACGAAAATCGGCCTGTTTAGCAAATGCTGATTTATTATCAGTAAACATTTTACTTTCTCATTTTATCATTTTACCTATTCTTCTTTCTGTATCTCTTTCATACAACTGATTTCATTGTCCAGCAATAACATGTCCAGGATATCTCTTTCTCTGCTTGAAGAAAGAGACTCCTGTTAGGATTTATTTATTTATTTACTATGTTTCTACCCCGCTCTATCTCACCCCGAGCAGCTTGCAGTTTTGTAATTTCAATGTTATGTTGCAATACAAAAATATAAATACATCATCTTAAGCAATAAAACAATTAAAACATATAAATACAGTTAAAACTGTTAAAACAGCCCTGAAAAATAAGAGGATAGGTGGGCTGAGAGTGTCTTTATACATGGGATACTAGTCTCCCCACATTCTTTTCAAATACTGTAAATTTATTTATTTACACTATTTATACCCTGCCCTTGTCAACCCTGAAGGAGACTCTGAGTGGCCTTATAAAGGCAACAATTTGATGCCATATACACAACAGACATGAAATAAACATATACATTAAAACATGCATTTAAAATCAAATAAAGATTAAAAAACATTATTAAAACCAAGCAATCTGAGATCATAGTCACAAAGCTGTTATAATTGTCATTGTATATTTCCATCGTCACTTATTGTACTGCACTATTGGCAAAAGTCTTGGTTGCAATGCCATGTTTTTACATGCTTTCTGGAGGTCAGGAGGGAAGGAGCTGAGTGATTTTGATGGGGAGGGAGTTCCATAGCCACCACTGAGAAACTTACTTACTTAGGCGATCCCTCGTTGGACGAGTAAGATGGTCTTCCATCATGGGTTTCCTTGTGGGTCCGTAGGTGGCTGTGGAGCCCTATTCTTGCTCTGCATCTTCTTCCGCAGTGAGGGCATTAGTTTCCAGGTGGAAGGCGGTCCCAGTCGGGGTTGGCTTGACGCGCCTTCCTCCTGGCACGTTTCTCTCTTTCACCCTCCACTCGTGCCTCCTCGAATTCTGCAGCACTGCTGGTCACAGCTGACCTCCAGCTGGAGCGCTCAAGGGCCAGGGCCTCCCAGTTCTCAGTGTCTATGCCAGAGTTTTTAAGGTTGGCTTTGAGCCCATCTTTAAATCTCTTTTCCTGCCCACCAACATTCCGTTTTCTGTTCTTGAGTTCGGAGTAGAGCAACTGCTTTGGGAGACGGTGGTCAGGCATCCGGACAACGTGGCCTGTCCAGCGGAGTTGATGTTGGAGGACCATCGCTTCAATGCTGGTGGTCTTTGCTTCTTCCAGCACGCTGATGTTTGTCCGCCTGTCTTCCCAGGAGATTTGCAGGATTTTCCGGAGGCAGCGCTGATGGAATCGTTCCAGGAGCTGCATGTGACGTCTGTAGACAGTCCACGTCTCACAGGCATATAGCAGGGTTGGGAGGACAATAGCTTTATAGACAAGCACCTTGGTATCCCTACGGATGTCCCGGTCCTCAAAAACTCTCTGCTTCATTCGGGAAAATGCTGCACTTGCAGAGCTCAGGCGGTGTTGTATTTCGGCGTCGATGTTGACTTTGGTGGAGAGGTGGCTGCCAAGGTAGCGGAAATAGTCGACATTTTCTAATGTTACACCATTAAGCTGTATCTCTGGCATTGGAGAGGGGACGGCTGGTGACTGCTGGAACAGCACTTTGGTTTTCTCGATGTTCAGTGACAGGCCAAGCTTTGTGTATGCTTCTGCAAAGGTGTTGAGAGTGGCTTGTAGATCTTCTTCTGTATGTGCACAGACGACATTGTCATCAGCATACTGGAGTTCTATAACAGATGTTGTTGTGACCTTGGTTTTGGCTTTCAGTCTGCTGAGGTTGAATAGCTTGCCGTCTGTCCGATAGATGATTTCCACTCCGGTGGGAAGCTTCCCATCAACAAGGTGAAGTATCATGGCGATGAAGATGGAGAATAAAGTTGGGGCAATAACACATCCCTGTTTGACACCCGATTCCACCTTAAATGGGTCACTTTGGGAGCCATTGCTGTCCAAGACTGTTGGCATCATGTCATCGTGGAGGAGCCGCAGGATGTTCACGAATTTGCTTGGGCACCCGATTTTGTGGAGGATGGTCCAGAGAGCGCTGCGATTCACTGTGTCGAATGCCTTTGCAAGGTCGATGAATGCCATGTACAGAGGTTGATTTTGTTCTCTGCATTTTTCTTGGAGCTGTCGTGCAGTGAAGATCATGTCCACAGTTCCTCTGGAGGGGCGGAAGCCGTTCTGGGATTCTGGGAGAGTGTCTTCTGAGAGGGGCAGAAGGCGGTTTGCAAGGATTCTTGCGAGGATTTTTCCAGCAGAGGTTAGAAGGGAGATACCTCGATAGTTTCCGCAGTCTGTTCTTTCCCCTTTTTTGAAGAGGGTGATGATGGTGGCATCCTTGAAGTCTGCTGGGATTTTCTCGGTCACCCACACTTTTTCTATGAGCTGGTGGAGTTGGTGTGTCAGCGCAGGTCCTCCCTCTTTAAAGATTTCAGCAGGGATCCCATCCGGTCCGCTGGCTTTGTTGTTCTTTTGTTGGCTGATGGCATTGCTGACTTCTTCCAAACTAGGCAGTGCTGCAAGCTCATCCCTGGTTTGTTGTTGCGGGATTTGTGAGAGGACCTCTTCGGCCACACTGGAGCTGCGGTTTAGGAGGCTTTGGTAGTGTTCTTTCCAACGTAGTGCAATTGACTTTTGGTCCTTCAGGAGTTTGGTTCCGTCTGATGAGCGTAGAGGCTGTATGCCATGGTTTCTTGGCCCATAGATGACCTTTGTGGCTTTGAAAAATCCTTGAGCATTATGGGTATCTGCCAGGTGTTGGATTTCTTCAGCCTTCTTTGTCCACCAGATGTTCTTGAGTTCTCTTGTCCTTCTTTGGACCTCAGCTTTTGCACTGGCGTAGATCTTTTTCTTAGCAGCACAGTTGATGTCTCTCTGCCATGTTTGGAAGGCTTTCCTTTTCTTGTTGATTAGCTGTTGGATCTCGATGTCATTTTCGTCAAACCACTGAGAAAGCCCTATCTCTCGTCCCCATCAGTCACTCTTGCGAAAGAGGTAGGACCGAGGACAGGGCCTCCCCAGACAATCTTAATGTCTGAGTTGATTCGTAAAGGGAGATGCATTTGGACAGGTAAGCTGGGCCAGAATCGTTTAGGGCTTTATAGACTAAAGCCATCACTATGAATTGTGCTGATAGCAGACAGGCAGCCAGTGGAGCTGATGCAACAAGGGGGTTGTATGCTCCCTATATGCCGCTCCGGTGAGGAATCTGGCTTCCATCCATTGGACCACTTGAAGCTTCTGAACAGTCTTCAAAGGCAACCCCACAAAGAGCATGTTGCAGTAGTCTATTTGGGATGTAACAAGCGCGTGGACCACTGTGGCCAATATACTGATCAATATATAGTAGACTTGCATCCTGGACAAAAGATGGAGAATTTTATTTATGCTATGTAACTTGCTGTAAAACCTATAAATATGTGCAAGTAGGTGATAAACATGCATAGAAATGGTTTTTGGAAGTGTTGCTTCATTTTTTTATTCTTATTGAAAAACTGGAATTCTGTGTTTTGATTTGTGTGGGGTTTTTTTGCCTATTTCATGTAGCAGTATTTGAACTTTATATAAGAAAAATGAGTAATGAGAGCTTCTTTATAAATTCAAGTAGAATTAAAATGCTCCACAAGTTTTGGAGAAGCATGACTCTTCCAGATTATTGCTATCATCACCCTGATGTGGGAGTTGGCAGATGTCACACTGAGCCCTGAAAGGTCCAAAGCTATAGCATTGAATGTGGTCCTGTATTTGCTCAAATAACACTACCTAATATTTCCTCCCTATTTCATAACAAGAATTTTCATTGTCTTCCTATTTTGTGCCTAAAATGTATGTAAGAATGCCCTTCTATATAATGTGTTGTTTGGAGCATGGTGTCCCTCACATGAGGGCATACAACAAGATTTCAATTGGGAGGCCCAAACTAATGGTTAGTATTCTGCTCTAGCACTACAGTCTCCTATAGAGTATCAACGCAAAGAAAGCAGTTCAGCTGTCATGAGACCACAGGCCAGCAGGGTACCCCAGCCCATCACCAGACCCTATTCCTCAGGTCCTGTTGGGTCTGATAAACCTTTGAAGGCAACCATGCGTAACCCATCTCTTCCACCTCTGAAGATATCTACCTCCAATGGCAGCACCGGACATGAGCAACATCAGATTGGGGAAAAATATGAACAAAGCAAGGTATGTCATTTTTGCTATCTTTCTTGGCCCTTATTTGTCACTATCATTTAAAATTTGTCTGCCTACTACCATAGACAGTGGAGCAAGTGTCTGATCTGGTTAATCAATATGTAAGTGGTAATTGCTGATCCAAGAAGTAATAGTCTTTATTTCTCCTATGGGAGATATGCGTGGTGCTGTTGAAAAAAATGCAAGCAAGCAGGAAGAGAAATATTTTTTTTCACCTTGCATTTTTTAGCAATGTGGCTGCCTTTCAAGCTGGGTCTGGCTCCTTGCTCGCACTTCACAGGCAGAGCAGGTTATCTGTCAATCAATCTTAACACCTAAAATGTGAGAGCCAGTCGCATTTTCCCAGCTCCATCCTTCCTCTGCTCATTTCAGGATAGGGCTTTATCACTTTTCCAACTAAATCTGTTTTGCTTCACTATTTGTACTGTATTCTGTGAAGGTCTTATCTGGATAGTTCCACTCTAACATGCTAGACTCATCTCAGTGTTTCTGGCTGCTGTTTGATGAGATCATCTGCTCTTTAGTTCTTATCACCGTAATGGGGCTGGTTCTGTTGAAGGGAATGCCCAGAGAATACGATCACAGCCTCTCTTCTGATGAGGTGGTGGTGTATGGGATCATGGAAGAAGCACATTTGAGGTGTGTAGAAGATGTGGACCAGAGTCTGGAGATGGGTTATTTTGGGGCAATGATTGTGGCTGAGAGTATGATCTGTGAGTGTAACAAGTAACAACTGCTTCAGATCTTCTTACTTTCCTCCTCCTGCCCAAGATAGGCAGAAACTTCCTGGGAGTTATTCATCTAAATAATTCATTTAAATAATTGAAATGGCAAGGATTTTAGAGTATCAAGAGAAAGGGCGCACAGGCTCAATTCACAGCTTTCTACTCGGTATCATCTGTCAGAGTCCTCCCTCCTCAGGAGGAGATCTGAGATTGTATCAAGCAAGCATCTTTTGCAGTTTCTCTTCCTCTTGACAAGGAAGAAAGAGAGGGATTCTCTGTCTCAATGTTTTTCTCTATGGTTGTCTGCCTACTACCATAGACAGTGGAGCAAGTGTCTGATCTGGTCTTTTTAAGGAAGATGGAAAAGACTTGGGGTTTGCCTGTAAATCTGGCATGGGCAAACATCGGCCTTCCTGGGGTTTTGGACTTCAGCTCCCAGAAATCCCAGCCAGCTTACTGGCTGTTAGAAATTGTGGGAGTTGAAGTCCAAAACACCTGGAGGACCGACATTTGCCCATGTCTCCTATTAACAGCAAGAGTACTGGCATAACTAATGAAACAGTGCCAGAGATCAGATCTAAGGCCAGACACAATGATACTGTTGCTTCCTTCCCCAGTTGTTTATGGAGGTTATGGGGAGGGGGGGGGAGAATGACCCCATTCAGGGGTGGAGAATGTGATATCTGCTGTTGCTAGGTGCTTTTATTCATTGTCGCCTGATATGATGAAGAAATTAAGCTCCTGCTTTTTCTGCTCCTATGGTTGGATTAGTGTCATGTTTATTTATAAGCAATTGAGATGATTATCTTAAGAATCCAGAAGAAGGTTGAAATGCTTTTGAGAAAGTTTATGAGGCCTCAAATCTTGCAGTTCATGCTGCTTCTGTAACTTCCTTATTTGCTAGGATTTTAATTGAAAAGTCCTTTCAGACAGCAGCTCAGTCCTTGTGCCAGTCAGCTTTCATATGATATTGTTTCTTGTGCCCACTTTTTGCTTGATATTCAAGCAGTGCTTCTTGTAGTTCAGAGCACGGTCCAGAGTGACTCCCAGGTATTTGGGTGTGCTGCAGTGCTCCAGTGGGATTCCTTCCCAGGTAATCCTCAGAGCTCGAGAAGCTTGTCTGTTCTTAAGGTTAAAAGCACATGTCTCTGTTTTAGATGGATTAGGTATCAGCTGGTTTTATCTGTAATACGCAGTAAGAGCACCTAAAGCTTTGGAGAGCATCTGTTCAACCATCTCAAAGCTCCCTGCTTGAGAAGTAATGGCACGATTGTCAGCATAGATGAAACTGTCTGTCCCTTCTGGCAGTGGCTGATAATTTGTGTAAATGTTGAACATTAATGGAGCAAGCACGCTCCTGTTCAGCTTCTCTGGCCCTGGAATTCAACAAAAAAGCTCCTTTATGTAGCAGATTTCCTATGAGGCAGGTGAGGTGGTAGTCCTGTGTGATATTATAAATTTTCTCAGGATAAGGCAATGATTTACGGTGCCATAGGCTGCCTACAGGTATATGAAGACAGCTCCTGTAATTTGCTGCCTTTCAAAACCGTCTTGTATGTGGCAAGTCAGGTTCAACACTTGTGATGTGCAGCTTTTGCCTTTCCTGAAGCCAGCTTGCTGTGGGATCATAAATGTTTTCCATGATTCTTTGCAGAATAAGTCTCTCCAGAACTTTGTAAAGATGGCACAGCAAGGAGATTGGTCTATAGCTTTTTGGATAATGATCAGTTGCCTGGTTTCATGATGGCAATGACTCTTGCTTTCCTCCAGATTTTGGGGATATGACAGGAATGCAATGCAGTTGTTCAGTGGCCAGTACCTTGCTTTTGGGCCAAAGTTCTTAATTTGCTCCATCCATAGATCACCCAGTCCAGCTGCTTTGCCATTTTTGCATTTGTTGAGGGCCATGTTCAATACAGTAAATGTAAAAGGTTCATAAAGGTTGTTGTTCTCATTATCTGGTTGTCTGACTATTGATTTCTTTCCTACTTTGGTGGCAAGGTTGGGTTTCCCATTCTTCAGAAATTGATGAGCTATCTCATCTGCCTTTATATTGACATGAGTATTAGTTTGTGAGGGATCATTGCTCAGCTCTCTCAGCATCCTCCATGCCTTCTGGCTGCTCTTGCCCATGTCAATTTCTGTTATCAGCTGTATCCACCATTCTTAGCTTCAGAGATGGAAGGCAAAATGCTCTGCACTGCCTGAAGAGTTTGCTCACTAAATGAGTCTTTGTTGTGGAGCCTGTAATAGTCTTCCAACAAGGCAGCTGCTTCAGGAGTTATGCCCTGAAAGTCGTGTGTTCTGCAGCCTCTTGGTATAGAGGCCAGTGAGTAGGTTTTGACTATTTCAATAAAGTGCTCATATTCCTCAGGCGACTGATATGGTCTTCTCATCTAACATGAGATTTTAGTCCAATCTGCCTTTCTGAAGTTTAAACTTTCTAGAAATCGGACTTTCTGAGGCCGTATATTTGGTAACAATTGGCATACTATTGGTCGGGTTATATCCTCGGTGCCATCTCCCATGTTGTAGGATGATAGTAGCTTACTATCATGTATAAGTGATAGTTCGTGCAGTTCAGCCCAGGAGAGGACAGCCTTCCATTTTTATCCTCCTGAGCATAGCCCCATACATGGCTATGGCTGTTAAAGTCACCAATTACTTACCACCCTTTGGTGCCTATCAAAGTTCTCAGTTAAATGTGATATATTGAATGTAATGATTTTAAAGTGTCATTGTACCATAGCAATCTTGTCATTATTACTTTGTATATTTTCTTCCTAGAATGACTTGGGTGGTTGCAATGGGACCTCTTCTATGGTGGTCATCAAAGATTACTATGCACTGAAAGAGAATGAAATCTGTGTCAACCAGGGTGAGGTGGTCCAAGTACTTGCCATTAACCAGCAGAACATGTTCCTTGTGTACCAGCCTGCCAATGACCATTCACCAGCAGCAGAAGGATGGATCCCAGGGAATATCTTGGCTCCCCTCACTAAATCAGCTACAGATAATAGCGACGGAAGCATAAAGTAAGTGCTGTGTTGGATTCCCTGGGAGCTGTATATGGATTTTTGAGGAATAATAAAATCCAGATGGTAGGATTTCCCTACTTTTTAAAAAATCTACAGTGCCATTGGAACAAACTTTGCTTGATCACACAGCATGGGGTTTCCATGTTGGGATAGTCGGGTTTTTGTTGAATTTTTGGTTTACCCCCTATAGTTTGTAAAGAGTTGACATCCATAGACAGTTTGAAAGGCATGTTTTATGTTTTTCCCATCATTTCCTAATAATGGACCTGATTTGGACTGGACATCTATTTATCTTGTGTTTAAATTGTTTATAGATAAAGATATATATATATATATATATATATATAGGTTATAATGATACAGAGCAAAAACACAAACAAGCCGTCAACCAGAAATGTCAGGCCCTGCATTGGATTGCGTCCTACTTCTCAAGGAAGAGAGTTTACGTTGTCTATGGCAATTTCTTGTACAGCTTGTAACATTTTTTATTTTTATTTTTTCTGTTCACGTAATATTTTGTAAAAAAAAATGCTTTGAAAACCCCCCTTTGGAATACATTCCTGTAAAAAGTATTTTGCACTATTTAAAGAAATCCATATTTGAAGTCAGGTTGTGCAATATTATGGATAATCACAATGTTCATCATTGTACCTGTAATGTAACTAATAATTTTAAATGTACTATTTTAAATATGTAAAATAAATTTTCACCATGAGCATGTTTTGACAAGGTTAAAAGGACCAGTTTCTGACCCGCTTTAGTTCTTTCCTTTTCTTACAAAGTTTTGTTGTTTATTTAACAAATGTATGAATACTATTTCCCTTTTTTGAAATATGTCAATTTGAAATGACTAAATAATGCAAGAATATGTTTTTGATATTAAATACTGAAGGTACAATCCTAACTGTTGGGTTTTTTAATCTTCAGTTGTTAAGCAAAAATGTTGGTTTTTGTACACATTTCTCGAAGTCCAGTTGTTTCAGAAAGGCTGTATTTCACTTGAGGTGAGGCATAGACTTAATGTGCATTTCAAAAGAAAAGGAAAAAGAGAAAGAAAAGAAAGTAGTCCAGTGTAGATCTGGCGCTCCTAGTGTAATAAACAAGGATGGACAACTTCCTTACTTTCCAGATGTAGATCCAGCCATCATAAGAATCAGTAAGGAATCGCTTCTCGGCCTTTTGGCTAAGATCAAGTGTAAGAATCAGTAAGGAATAACCAGAGTTGTCATCAATATCTCAAGGGTTGCAAGTTGTCCATCCCTGTCATATCAGGATACTGGAACAGCACACACAAACCTTTTATTTTATTAGCATAATTAGTTTCATTTGCATAGATGCCTGCGAGGTTTAATCTAAACAGACTTTCTGCCTAACAAGATTGAAGCATGTTTGGAAGTCTTGTTTTAGAAGAAACTTACATACTTAGTGTTCATTATGATATTCATGACTGTGAGTATAACACACTGAATTTCATTTAAGGCCAACAAGCAATTAGATACCAGACCTCCCAAAAGAGTTCCAAAGTGTTATCAAGACTTTGAGATGTTTGGCTCCTATCTTCATGGGAGTCCTGTGCTGATTTTGCCATTTTCATGTGATTTCATTTAGAAATAGCTGAATAAGCATGGTCATTAAATGAGGTGAGATAAAGAAACAATTAGTCCCCTGGCCTGGCTGCTGATGAATGCATTGTACTGTTGCTGAACAACACTTTTTCTCCCTAGCAGCAATCTCTGTTTCCTATAATGTATCCTAAGTGATTTGCCCGTGTGGATTTGGGATTGATATTTATAGTATGGACATATTGACCATAATAGTGTTCTACTAGAAGATAAACAAGGAATTAAAATTTGTACCTATAAAAATAAATCGTAGCATGAAAAAAATGGTATGGGAAGCAAACATACAGGAAACAATATGTAACTGCAAAATGAGGTGGGACATTATATACAGTACATAGAGCTGTGGAAGAGGAAAGCAGGCATATATGTCCACACGACAGAAGTAGAGATTAAGATTAAGCAAAACCCTTATCAGTATAGTCTTGTTAAATAGGGATATATTTCCTGTAATAGGGATATATTTCCATAAAGGTTCATGGAGGATTTTAGAATTTTCAACAGAGATTTTTCCTGCTTCCAAAAAGCATGGTCACTGGAATAAATCTGTGTATTTGCACAAGCCTGTCTGTCAGCTAGAGCATTCATATTAAATCTCACCTATGTTTCACAGTACTCCAGTGACACAATTGTGTGCAGCTTGTATCAAATAAGCAGAAGAAAATTTGGAGAATGCATCATTAGGGACTGGTCTAAATGTATCAGCAAAAGTGAAAAATGTTTCCCCATTGCTGTTACTGGTTCAGTTAGCTGAGAATCTGCAGATTCTTCTATTTAATCAGCTTTGTTTTAATAATGTGTACGTTCTTATTACCTTACAATATCTTCCAAAATATTATATTCTCTCATCTTCTTTTGGAGCCATTAAAATGGGGGGAAAGTGTTCCTTACAAATGCTGAATTGCAGTATTTCTATACTCCTTGTGTTGTTTTGTAAAAGTGGGCCAACTACATAGTTCTTCTGTAATCTTGCATTACTTTCATTGTTTTAACTAGAAGAATTTTTAGTCTACTTCTAAATCCTTGCATGTGGCAAATTTTATTTATAATGTATGCTTTCACCTGCAGACCTTCCATCATCCTTTAAAGAAAATGCTTTTTTTTTCAAATGGCAAGAATACCGAAACAGTCATTCTAGAACAGTTTGAATTTCAGAATTGAAGGTTTGTACCAAAATAGAGGTGTTGCAAATGGCTTCCATCTCTTTAGCAGAGCTGCAGGGGTCAAGAACGTGTGTGCTGATTGCCTTCCAACATCCCTTCCTCTTTTTTCTAAGATATGCCATTTGATTGGTGCATTTTTTGGTACAACAGGAAGTCATGTTCATGGCATACTCTGCGCATGAGAAAGCGGGCGGAAAAGGAAAACAGTGGCAAAACTGAAGCCAATGGCCTACGTAAACCCAAGGATATTCTGGGCAACAAAGTCTCTGTTAAAGTGAGTAAGGCCATTTGAAGATGTGCGCTGCCCACTGCTTCTCATCTTCACCCCCTTAGAAACATTCCTTTCTAAGGACAAGGGGTGATGTCTGGCTTTTTTTTTGTTGTTGTTTTGGTTTTTTAGCTTTTTTAGCTTTTATTTTTAATTTGTTTTACTTTTTGGTAGTAGTAGCCATTTTGGCCGGATTTTGCATGCAAGATACAACACAGCTTTTCCTCTTCGCCACTGGCATACAAACTGTAAGTAAGGAATGAGAGAGTGCATGTGTGTGAGAGAGACACTTCAGAAGCTTAATGCAATATCAGAAACGTACTGTATTTACACAACTGTCAAGAGTTGAGCAAAAATCTCTTAAATGAAGTAAAATTATGCCTGTCCAAATGAGAAAAGCCCTCAAGCATGTTCTAGATATTAATAGATCAGAGGGTATATGTATCAAATGATCCCACAAGAGCAGCAGGGTGCCTTGGGCAAGAAGCCATGGTAATGTAGGACATCTCGTGTTAAAAAGATACTGAATTATCAATCTAAAAATATTCCACCAAAAGTAATGGCAGTAATCAATTATTATTGATAGCTAGATAGTTCAGATGCTATAACCTTCCCAGAGCTACAATTCCTAGGAAATCTCTGTCAGTCAGACACATCTATGTGGTTTGTATGGGCCTTCAAGTTGATTTATCGATTTATGGAAGCCTCTTAAATTGCATAGGATTTTCTTAAGCAAGATATATTCAATAATAGTTTTGCCAGTTCCATCATCTGAAATATAACCTACAGCATCTGGTAGTTGTTGGCAATCTCCCATCCGAGTGCTAACCAAGCCTGACCCTTCATAGCGTCCAAGATCAGACATGATCTGCTGTTTTTAGGGTATAGTGCCATTAGTCAAATTGACCATGCTGCAGTTTATGCCATCTTATTCTTTCTTAAGTACTAAGGATGAAGAAGAAAAGTTTTCACCTACATAGATTGTTGTCTCTTTGACCAAACTATAATCTCCAGGACTCCACAATATGTTGCCATGGCAGTTGACAATTGTTTCACACCAGAAGTGACTTGCAGTTTCTCAAGTCACTCCTCACACACACACACACACGGAATGATACACTGTGACTCTCCAGTATGAATGGGTCTCTGGCATTCTATTTATCACAGAATCATATAGATGGATTCTATATGATCTCCTGTGTAGAAACAGTTCAAGTAGTTTACAATTCTAGGGATTATAGCTTCCCATTAAAAACTGAGGTGAGAAACATTTAGTCTCCTTTTTTGTCCTTGTTTTTGTGTTCCAAATGACCAATGGTCCATCAGGTTGCCTAAGAAGAATCCTCCTGAGTGTCCTGTTTTCATTAAACTATCTAAAATGTAAGAAATATTTTTATACTGATACTCAGATTCTTTGCAAACTGTAGATAATTGGAGACATTTGAGGCACACTCACTGAGCGCATGGCTTCGTAGGGGATTCAATTTTATCTCTGCTATGAATATTTTGTACTGGGCATACCAGGAATAACCTTTTTGCCAAAGAGAAAGAGCTACAAGTCTTTTGATGGCACATAATGCCAAACAATGCAAAAAAGCCTCAATCTGAGAGAACTTAACACAATTTTTTAAAAAACTCACTAAGATTATTGTTGTAATGAAGCTTGAGTATCAAGGCTGTGAAATAAACATGTATACTGTTCGGCATACCTTTGATTAGGACTATCTGTTGCAGATTGACCTTCTTCCATGGGAGGGAGAACATGAAAAGCCTTGGCTTGCATCTTTTAAAAAAACTTCCAACCACGTCTTGGAAAAACAAACAGCTACTTTTTCCTCAGCAGTTATAATAAAAGCAGGTTCTCCTTTAATATAAACATAAACATTACTGATAACACGAGTTCTTGGGCAGATAGTCCATAAACAACATCCAGCAGGCTGGTCTACTCACAGATCAATGTTTTGCTTTTTTCTTTGTCGGTTAATCATTTGCCATCCCAAATGTCTCCAATTCCTCCATTCCATCCCTCTCACCACTCTTTCCCCTGCTTTTAGTGTTCTTCCTTTTCAGTTCTTTTTCCCAGCCCCTCATCACACATTCCTCTCAAATTCCCAGCTGTACCATATTACATTGTCCTGTGCTTCAGTGTGTTTGTCATTTCTCACAGCTCTTCTTTACTGCTGGGTTTGTTTGCCTTTTGGTGTGGCCCTCTTTCTCCACTCTGTTACATTACCTTTTTAAACTCCTTTCTGAAGACTGTCCATCTTGAGGAAAGCCCTACCAATCAGCACATACAAACACACAAATATCCAATGTGTCTATAATTGACATCATGTCTCTGTTTAAGTAACTATGTCAACAAGAGAAGTGGCTATATGTTCAGTTTGTGTTACACACTATTCAGAACACATTGCACAATCTGCTGAGTAGATTCGTGGAACATTTAAATGATTTAAAATATGTGCAACATTGTCTACTGAAATCTGAAGATATGTATAGCTGTATTAGTCTAAGATAACAAAATGCAAAGGGATCTTATAGCACTTGAGAGACTAACTTGAAAGAGCTCAGTTGGTTTCATAGACTAATTCTTCTTCCTTGGATTGCTCTGCCAGGATCTATTCTTACTAAAACACTCTAAATCAGTGGGTCTCAACCTGTGGGTCCTCAGATGTTTTGACCTTCAAGTCCTGGAAATCCTGGTAAACTGGCTGGGATTTCTGGGATTTAAAGGACAAAATACCCACAGGTTCTAAATGCTACTTGAATCAAGAATTGTGAACTCATATTTACCCTTAACTAACATACAACATATGACAAAAATTGGTGTCCAAAACTATTTTGAAGTTATTTATAAGTCATACGATTATGGAACTCCCGACTGCAGGAATGGCCTGTTGTACTTAGTCAATTTTCCCATTGCTGAATGTTGGACTACTGCCCATCTCCTACCTAGTGTGTCAGCGCTGTAGCGGGACAACAAAGAATCACTCTGAAACATCCACAGAAGATATTTTAAGGAATTTGCAATCTGCATCTGCAAACAGGTCACCTATTAAGTTTGTTGTCTGCATTCAGCTGTAGTGGGAAAAAGGCTTGATCTGCATTTTGGGGCAAAAATTAAGACAGTACAATCCCTGTATCCATGGGTGATAACTTCCCATTCTTGAATGGAACAGATTTAAATTCAGCAACTCATCCTTGGCCAAATGATTTAGTTCTACTTAAATGTGTTCTCAAATGCTAATTCAAGCTTGCTAATTGCAACATTCACACTTGCTTTAAACAGACAAGGGTTTTTTTCCCTACCCTGGATATATATACACACTCGACTTGCCTCTCTGCCAACAGAATCTCTGAAGATGCTTGCCATAGATGCAGGTGAAATGTTAGAAGAAAATGCTGCTGAACATGGCCATACAGGTCAAAAAACTCACAGCAGCCCAGTTACACAAATGCTTTTGCTCAAACAAGGCCAGTCTAAATTAATAAAAGTGCTACCAGTTGATGCACAGTATGTGTACATTCTTGTAATAGAGTTTGTTTGTTTTTGTTGTAACTCACTCCTGTTTGTTGGGTCTTCTGTACCAGTGTTCCTCTCCCCTGTTGTTTACCTGTGTTCATGGAATTACAGAGCATCAATATGGTTTAGCAGTTTGAGTTCTGGATTGGGACTCTGGAAGATCAGAGTTGGAATCCCTTCCCTGCCATGAAAACCCACTGAGTGGCCTCAGAAGAAAACAATGGCAAACCTCCTCGGAACAAATCTTGCTAAGAAAATCCTATGAAAGGGTTGCCTTAATGGCTTTATTAGTTAGAAATGAGCTGAATTGGAAAACAAAACAACTAGAGAAACATAAACATTGCAGTACTTGAATAGGCGGGTGGCATGTTGATTTCTAGCAGGTAGTGTTTTCCTCTTCTGTGTGACCAGAAACGCCTGCTGAAGTTCTTCTTTAAGTGAAACTATTGAAGCAGCTATGGCCGCCCTGGGGAAGTAGGCATCTTTATGCCCCAGGAACCTCAAGGGACACACCACTGCCAAAAAGTAGAGCAGGAGATAGCACTGCAACCTCTATAAAAGATGACTTTGGAGGTTTCAGGGAGAATCAATTTGCTCTGGGATTGTTTTGGGGTTTTGTTTGTTTTTAACCTGGGATCAAAAGTCTGCTGTTGTCAAAAAGCCCTACATCCAGAAGTGTGTCTGAAGTGTTGCTGAGTCTGTTTGCATACTGACAAAATGAGTAATCAGTTCTGGCAGCAGTAAGAGTGCTAAGTGGTTGGGGAGGATAGGATGCTGGGTTGATTCTTGTGGCAACCAGGCAATGGATGCTGCAACAATTAATTCAATGACTGGAGGTAGGGCGTCCATGAATACCATGGCACGTATGCTACAGTCTTAGAATTGGGGACAAGAAATGCCAAAACAGAAACAAAACACCATTTGGATTTTGAAGATGCATGTTAATTTAGAAATCTGCATTTGCAAACCTCAGATTGAATTTATATTCAAGTTGTTTGAAATTTATGTGAAAGATTGACAAATGCATTGAAGCATCACACCGCTCAAATTCAAAAACATTTTCCACTGGAAGATTGAACTCCTTCAAAAATCCTCATTTTTGTACTTATGGGACTATTCAATCTACTGGCTGCACCAGAATTGTTGTGAAGTCTTTGAGGCCTTGGCAAATTGGGAAGCTGTTATAGCAGAGGTAGCTTTCATATTGCTGCTTCCATAATGCATTGTTTCTAAGCCTGCTACTCTTTTTGTTCTTGTTGGAGTCTGTTGCTTGCTTCCTAGCGCTTTTCTGTTGGAAAGCATTTGTTACCAGCACACGTATCTGTTTATGTTGCTTTGTTGTTCTTGTGTCTGTGATTTCTTTAATGATTGTAACTCTGCTCTCTTTTTCTCCATGCTGCCAAAAAGGAGACAAACAGTTCAGAGGAGTCTGAATGTGATGACCTTGACCCCAACACTAGCATGGAGGTAGACCATAACCCTTTCTACCATCCTTTCCCTGAAACCCAATACTACATTCCCAAAAAAATTGTTTGCCTATTTTAAATAGTATCTATCTCTGCATCTAGAATCCATTCAGGGTTGACTGAACTATCAGGCAGGTGGTGGTGGCTGCACTTAGCATCCTTGAGCCAGCAAATGTAATTTAACAGCACATATATGGCCATTTGAATTTAACACATAATAGATCAAGTGATTGTGCAGTAGCCCTGAATGGACTGCAAATATATTGTTGTTGGGGGTTTTAAGAACCCAAATTCTTAAACAAATTGACATCCATTAGCAAACAGCTTTAAAATCTCCCAGAAAACTGGAAAATCTAGTAGTTGTAATTGCAGAATTATGTTATTAACTATTGACTGGGAGGCAATTAAGTTTGTTAACGTTTGACAATATGTACACATCCCAGCTGGTTCTTTAACCAAAACTTTTCTTGGATTTTTGGATTGTGTTTTTTGTTATATTTTTTGAAAAAGTACATAGTATAAAAGCTTCCCTACTATTTCTTGACACTTCCATCCATATCTAGTGCATCATCATCTTGTTTTCTAACACAAGGGCAATCTGGTTTTGCAGACTTTGTGTTTCAAGATACAAAGCCAGGAAAATAACAAATGCGTATTCTACCTATTCATACTTTCCCCAGAAAGTTTTGCCAAAACAGATCCTGTCAATCTAAGAAATGGGAGTGCTGGACAGTTTATGTAAATACAATGCTCAAGAATCATACTCCTTTGGTAGTTTTGTAAATATGCTCTTAATTATAATTTTTATCAATATTAACTGCTTGCCATGATCGGTGGTAAGTGAATTTGCCAAGTAAATTCACTCTCCCTATGTGGAGAAAGGCAGAATAATAATAAAGTAAGTAAATAAATACTAGATTGTTATAGGTTTTTCGGGCTATGTGGCCATGTTCTAGAAGCACTCTTTCCTGACATTTCATCTGCATCTATGACAGGCATACTCAGAGGTTATGGTTAAATAAATACTATTTTCAGTTATATATAGTGCATACAATAGGGCCATGTTTAATAATAAATACATTAATTTCTTATATGAAAATGACCCTTCTTATATGAAAATGACTTCAGTTGTGAACACAAAATTTGATACATTACAAGGAGGTAAATTCTTACCTTTTTACTTCCTCAGTGTGTTTGCTTTTGGCTAAACAATGTTATACATACATATATTTTATGATGGTCAATAACCAGCACCAACAATGTTATAATAATACCATAGTATTCACTGTGCAGTTTAGTTTTAATAGAATACCTATTGTTGGCCTCAGTGCTTTGTTTACATGAATGCAAAAACTGTGGAAAAGGATGAGGGAACCTAGGTAAAGAAAACAAGATTGACAGCAATATATGTGTTGAGGCTCAAGGACTAGGCCTACAGGTACCACATTCTAATGTTCCAGAACAGTGCATCTCAAACTGTGGGTCCCCAGATGTTTTGGCCTTCAACTCCCAGAAATCCTAACAGCTGGTAAACTGGCTGGGAGTAATGGGAGTTGTAAGTCAAAACACCTGGGGACCGACAGGTTGAAAACCACTGCTCTAAAAACTGTAGGTTCTGTTCTGACTCTCACCATAGGTCAGGAGTAGGTAATCTTTGGTTTCACTGAGTCCTTCAGCTACATTTCCCACCAGCCAAAGCTAGCACAACCAATACTAAGGGACTAATGATATATCCACCACTGCCTCAAGTGCTGTCCCCTATATAGTATTTATTAGGTTGCTTCCATGAAAAGGAATGCAATCCTGCATCCCTGTGACTGAATGTTTGTCCTTCTGGTGATCTTGTGCTTCTACCATATTCTTTGTCTGTCGGACTCATAAATGGCTCCTGTGCTGTTTTCCAACAGTCTTACTACTTGCTTGGCACTTGTTTTTGTCCTGTACGTGCAAATACATCTGTGCGGCTTTCAGCAACTCTGCCTTAGAATTGGGGTTTGTGGCCATCTTCTCAACAACTGTCTTGAAACTTCCTGAGTCCCACTTGTAAGGTTCTGTTGTCCTTTGAATTCATGCAAGTTCTCCCTGAAGAGGATGTATGAAAGAAAGAAAGAAAGAAAGAAAGAAAGAAAGAAAGAAAGAAAGAAAGAAAGACAACTATTGGCCAAACAGTAACTTAACCATTGTGCAAGCTTATCACATGCACCATTCAGGCAGGTTTTGAGGTGAAATTCACAATTCTTCTGCCCTAAATGTAAATGTGAAAAATCAGTGTGGAATGCTAACGTTTCCCATCATTTGGTAGGACCACTTCATGTACACAATGGTAAGCTGCTGTTTGATGATTCCATTAGTTATTTGGAATAATTCCTATTTAATAACTGAAACTCCATAAGCAGATGCTGACATGATAATTCTTAAGGAAGAGCAGCCTTATAATCCCAGCTTCAGTGATCCAATCGGATGCTGTTCTCCTGGTGCAATTTTCTGCTCCCAAATTATCAGTAGGTCGGCTTATATATGCCCCCAAGACATTATTTCCAGTGCAGAGCATCCAAGGGAACAAACAGCTATTCAGCACTATCTTCAGAAGAAAATTTGATCTGGGTAACCAATTGGCTGTTTTTCTTTCAGAAGGGTTGTGGAATCATGAACCCCATTTGTAAGCATGGATAAACTAAATTGCCATTTGGCTTCACAGTTGGCCTGTGCAGTGCCAGAAGGAAATTAAATAATAAATTGGGGGGGGGGGGCAGGTGCTGAAGTACTTTTTGTGTACTTGCTTTACACCAAGAAACAAAGACCTTCCGCATATACCTATCACTGTTCTCAGCTATCTGGGTTTTCCATTTGCACAAACTTTTTGCAATTGCAGAGTTTCTGCAATGGTTCTGCTCAGACACTGCCTCCTTCTAGGCCAGTGGTTCTCAGTCTGTGGGGCCCCAGATGTTTTGGCCTTCAACTCCCAGAAAACTTAACAACAGGTAAACTGGCTGGGATTTCTGGGAGTTTATTTATTTATTTATGAGCTTTCTACCCTGCCTTTTTCACCCCGGAGGGGAGTTGTAGGCCAAAACACCTGGAGACCCACAGGTTGAGAACCACTAGTCTAGGCCAGGGGTCTTCAAACTTTTTTAATGGGGGGGGGGGCGGTTCATGGTTTCTCAGACTGTTGCGGGGGGGGGGCAGACTATAGTTTGGGAGGAAATGAACTGATTCCTATACACACTGCACATATCTTACCTATAATGCAAAAACAAAAATCAATAAAAGACAAAACAATATTCTAAATGAAGAACAATTTTCACCAACATAAACTTACCCATCTTTCAATGGGAAGTGTGGGCCTACTTTTGGATAATGAAATAGTCAATTTAATTAGGATTGTTGTTGTGTGCCTTCAAGTAATTTCAGACTTCGGGAAAACCTAAGTCTATAGTTTAGGGCAGGGGCCAGATAAATGACTTTGGAGGGCTGCATTCAGCCCATGAGCCTTAGTTTGGGGACCCCTGGTCTAGGCCATATGTGGTCCCTGGGTGCCATTTTTGTGGAGGATTGTCTTCCTCCTGCTGAAATGCTTTCTTCAATTTCAGCCATTTACATGACTTACATATCAAAAAGTATTGTGAGGTAGCTGTGTCAACAATAAAGCAGAAAGCAACAACACCCCCACCACTGAACCTAAACTCCATCCTGTGGTAATACTTTTACATGGCCAATCAAAAGAAGAAAAATAGATCGTGCTACCTGTCTAAACTTTGCAGGCTTCTCAATTACTCAAAAATGGTAAAAAATGTAGAAGGGAAAGAAAAAGTGACAGTGTTGCATTCACAACATTTATATTTGGAGGTGAGATGTTATAGGAAGTGTGAACACATGCACTATGTAGTTCTCAGAGAATGGTGACTTGTAACTTCAGAAAAACCGTAACTTTGTTGTCTCTCTTTGATTACATTTGTTTTCTTTTGGGTTACAGCCATGTGTATGAATGAGAGGGAGGTGGGTCCATTGGTATTATTGTTGAAGTCCAGTCGTAGGGTTTGATTGGCAAGATTTATTCAGTGGAGGTTTGCCACTGGCCAAAAGACTGTGACTTGCCCAGGATCACTTAGTGGTTTTCTGTGATTGAGCAGGGATTTGCACTCCATCTCTTTGCTTTCTTTGCATGGTGAAGAAGCCTGTGGTGTTTTGAAAGCTAGCATGGCAAATTTCATGTCTTTGTTTGACATAATAACTTTTGTATTTTATCCATAACGTACCCTGATTCTTCAAAGTTGACTTCCTAAATGAAGCATTTAAATACTTAATGGGTGCTGCAGCAGTGCTATTGCTTTTCATACAAGCCTTATTCCTATTAACACATGTCTTTGAAACCTGTGGGGCCTTATAGAATTTTTCCTAAGAATTTTAATGGTAAGCAATAAAAATCTGTCTATTATATCTGGCATATCTTAACAAAACCACAAAATAAATTTATACCACTAAACCACAAGGCCAGACAAATGATTAAAGGTGTACTGAATTCACATACAGTTGAAATGTAAATGCTCTTTGAGTTGTGTTTTCTCCCAGAAAAAATAAAATAAAATCAAAAGTGGCTGTAGGAGATTCAGCCTCATCAATGTATTTGATCAAAAATCCAAACATCTACCAAGATCACAGTCTTGGAATGGTTTTAGAAGAACGAACGCTTTGCACGGAATAGGTATTGCCCAAACTAAAATTTCTGTTGATGAAGAGAGGCCCAAGATGCAGTGTATAATGAAGTTGAGAGAAACCATGACATGTAGTCCAATGGGAGCTCTGACTAGAAAGTCATTTCTTTTTAATTGATGGCAAACAGAGGTTGTCAGTAGTTTAGATTGTTTACTTGTCTGTTTAGAGCAGGTATGGGCAAACCTGAGCCCTCCCTCCAGGTGTTTTGGACGTCAACCCCCACAATTCCGAATAGTCTACCGGTTGAAGTCCAAAACACCTGGAGGGAGGGCCCAAGTTTGCCCTTGCCTGGCTTAGAAAGATAATTTTGGCAGGGAAAATGTATAACATTGAGGATGGCCACCTCGTCCCTCTCTCCACAGAAACATTCCAGGAGTGAACACTATAGTGGGATCAAACATTTCTTTCACAACATCAATGATGCCAACGTTAAATCACAGATATTGGTACAAAGCTGCCCTCTATTGCTGAAGAGAAGTGTTGCATTCCATTTTCAAAGACTGGCCATTCATTTTTATTCTAAACCTGCTAAAAATAGATTTACCTCAGTTAATAAAGTGGGTATGCTCCTGGGTATTACTTAACTGAAAAATTAGTACTATAGATGCAGAAAAACATGGAAGTAATGGAGATAGGTTCCTACATCAAATAAGTAGACATTTTGACAAAGTTTCTAGTCAGAATTAATATCATGCACACTTGAGATGAAACATTCATGTCAGGTAAGATTTCTATATGTTAAAAAAAAAACGCTGAACCTTCTAGAAACCACTTAAAAGCTTTTTCCAAAATGCATTCAGGGATTATTTGTTTTCTTTCACTAGTCTCCATTTTTATTACAATTTCCATTTCATCTACCAGACTTATATGCTTTTTGTAATACACTGAGTATTGTCGAAAGCTTTCATGGCCGGAATCACTGGGTTGCTGTAAGTCTTTCGGGCTGTATGGCCATGTTCCAGAAGCATTCTCTCTTGGCATTTCACCACATCTATGATAGGCATCCTCAGAGGTTGTGAGGTGAGGTCTGTTGGAAAATAGGCAAGTGGGGTTTTTATATCTGTAGAATGTCCAGGGTGGGAGAAAGAACTCTTGTCTGTTTGAGGCAAGTGTGGATGTTACAATTGGCCACCTTGATGAGCATTGAGTGACCTTGCAGCCATTCAAATTAGGACAGTAAATAAAGAGCAACACTAAAAAAACAGGGGAATTCTAGACAAGAAACAATCAGGATCAGCTAACACCTCCCAACAAAGGATCCCCAAGCAGCAACCAGCAAGGCTTTGAAGCAGCAAGGCCATTCAATTCTATAAATGCACAAATGTATGAAGCAGTGTTTGAGTGTTGGACTAAGAGCCTAGGGGTTGGATCCCTGCTTAGCCATGAAAACCCATCAGGTGACCTTTGAAAAGTCACACACTTTCAGCCAAAGAGTAAAATAATGACAAAGCTTCCCTTAATAGCTTTTGCCAAGAAAACCATATGAAGGGTTGCCAGAAGTTGGGGGTTGACTTGGAGACACATACAACTACAATAACAGTTCTATGTTGAGAAATAAGTCCCTTTGAGTTCCAAAACTTAGCTCCTTATTGTTACTTTGGGATTAATGGGATTCATTCATTCTATTATTGTTATTGTTACTGTTGTTATATTCCTTCATATAAACTGAATCGATTACAGGACTTTGGGGCAAGGTTTGTACAGAGGTGATTTGCCTTTGTCTTGCTCTGAGGCCAAGAATGTGGGATTTGCCAATGGTCAGTCAGTGAGTTTCCATGGTCTAACGGGGATTAAAACCTTGTTCCTTCAGTATTCTAGTCCAACACATAAGCTATTTTATTTACCATACTGGTTCTCATTAACTGTCAAGTTAAATCATTATGTCTTTAATATCACCTATGCAATCTACCTATTCCATGCAAATATCCTATTCCTGACAGCAAGTAAACCCTCTGGAGCTGCCTTTCAGATAGTTTCAAGGGCTGCAGAAAATGGAAGTTTCCTTGTACTGGGGCTGCAGTGCTATCAGTAGCAAAGGATTTAGGCCTGGAAAAGTTACCAATCAGTACACCTGAGCTGTTACATGCACAACCTTATAGTCTGTAAATCAGGGCTCATTTTCACAGCCAAACCTTTCCAAGTGTTAAATAGCAATTTCAGATTGGAGATGTGAGCAGAAGAATGAAGGATATGTAACTAGAAAGACAAGAAATTGCAATCAACCATTAGAGATAAATTACTCAATGAGATAAAATTTCAGTCTTAGCTAGCGCCTGATTTTGGTAAATCATGGGATTACCTTGTAATGCAGGCTCACTCAAACTGTGCTTTAAATAATAGTGAAGGAACAATGTCTCATAAGATTGTCATCAACCCACAGAACATTTGAAAGGTTCATATTCACAGCAGAACTTTCTTTCCTATGGTGAGAAACAATATGTTTCAAATTTCCACTTGCTGAGGCCAAAGGACAGGGGATGGACTTTAACTCCATAGCTCTGGTCTCCTCAGAGCAAAGCTTTCCAAACACTTCATGTTGGTGACACACTTTTTAGACATGCATCATTTTGCGACACAGTAGTTCAGATTCACTGGTATACCAGAGGTTGAAGCAACATGTGGACACATACATAAATTATAGTAACGAAACATATGGGGGCAGAACATAATTCACGAAAACCTTCCCCCCCCCCCTCCCGCCGCTATATATAATGAGTTATTGCTTATTTCACATAGATTCAGAGGTTTTCCCGTTACTTTTGTGTGACACAGCTACACACTACAGCGTTACAACACACAGTTTGGATATCTGCCTCAGAGTCATTTGTGGCTGCTGCTGCTCGAGACAAAGCACTGAACTATTTGGCAACTTTTATGCATCCCAGGACTGTCCAATGCTATATATAACAAGAGAACTACATACACTGTACTGTTTCCTGCCTGTCATGTTGATTGCTGAAGGAACAACCTTCTGGTCTTTGCAAGCTGTAGAAAGGGAACATTGCAACAAGAATAGAAGATGTGGGAGTGAGGCTGGAACTCAAGTACTCACCTACATATACACATACACACACACACACATATAAACACTCATGAAGTAGTGAAAGAGTGACTTGCATTTTCAGCCATACATCCTTTCTATGATCCTACCAGCATGGGCTGATGTACTTTGCAAATGCGAACTAAAGCAAACACAAGTATTTGTATATCCTCTGTCCTGTCTTTGAATCTTTTCAAGTAACGTTAAATCCTGTATACCTTATTGAACTTAATTCACTTTTCATTGTCTAATTAAAAAGTCTTTTCTGTTTCTTTTGTGTATATATAATTTTTTTTCAGATCATCAACCCAAACTTCATCCAAGAAGGTGAGTTAAAGACGGGAATATGCCATTTTCCCCTTGAAGTTAGGAAGGAATTTATTGTATGGTAACTTGATCACAATGGACTCAGATTTAAGTGTGATTCAATTGCAAGTGACATGGCTGGAAGATTAAATCTTTAGTATTCACCAAAGTTAACATATTAAATGTTGTGTTTAAAATGGTTGGAAATCGGAAGGATGGAAAACTGCATAAGAATTATTCCAATTTGGGATTATTTGCTCTCTTTTTAAAATAATATTAACTAGTAATCTTTTTATATTATTTAGTACCGGCCTCTCCTTACGGCTTGAGGCAGTTCGTTAAATTTTCATTGAATTTGGATCATTCCGGTCTTCAGTTTTTTCTAATTGCATAATTTAGATACTGTTACAGAGACTCCATATTGTTCATTTTTCTCCTTGTACCTTACTTTTTATTTACACAGCTGTGTTTCCCTCCCCAGTTCGGAGATAAAAAGTTACAGATCAGCTGCTCAGAAACACAGTTTGTGCCTTGTCAAGCTTACTTGCAAGGCAACAAGCACAAAGGAAGCTATGTTAGGTTTTAAAGGAAACTCTTATCTCGGGGAGAATTCTAACCTTTCTTAGCCCTGGACACCATGACAATTGTGGCATCTGTGGTTCAAACGCATCTTAAAGGCCAAAAGTTCCCCCAACCTGCTTTTGAATATGCCCCATGAGTTCTAGGAGTGCACCAGGGAACAATGGAAGATATAAATATTCTGCAAAAACCAAGTTGACATGGGTTTTTTTACAGGAAGTTTTGAATGCTTGGGTCCTGAAATGTTATACACCTGTTTATTCAAATATTTATTTCTAATTTCAAATATTTATTTCTAATTAATGAATTTGCATACCTCAACAACTGTGTTTACAAAATGCATATAAAATCCTGCTAAATTTCAAATTCAGTAAATCCGGAAAATGTGTTGTGATTTCCCTGTGATCACACTGACATTCAGATCCACAATGAAAATGATACACAATTTCTGAAGAATAGACCCCACCTGAGTCTATTCTCATACATACTAACTACTACAAGAAGTACATAGTAGCAACTGTTGCAGTGGCTCTCCATCTTTAGCTCTCTTCTGCTGCCAGAAACCTCAGTATGGCCAATGATCAAGGATTTGGGGAAATCCAAAATATCTGAAGTACCAAAGAATGAAAGCCACTGCTCTGTTAACAGCTCCCAATGAACAGGTTTCTAACTGCCTTTTATGTTATGAAAGATAATCCTGTGTTGTGGACATTTCCAATGACAGCTTCATATGATCTGATTAATGGTGTTAATATTTAAGGGTTAGGTGGAACTGCTGACATTATAGTCTATTTTTAGGGGGCTACACAGATTACTACTGGAAAACAACGGCAAATACGGTAATAAAAAATGACGAAGTGTCCTCTTGCACCATCATATTTAGTATGATGGTGCAATTCATCATTCCATGCACTGCAGTGTGCAAAGCTTTATCTTCTATCTCCCTTTCTGATAACTTGATTCATAAGTGGAAAGAAGAGTTTATTTCCATTTCCTTTCCATGAAATGATAGTATTTGTTACTCTCATTTTGCCATTGCATAGTCTTAACAAACCTCAAAAATGTAGGGTTTCTCAATATATAATAAAATTGTTATCATTTACTTAGTGTGGTTGGCCAAATGAAAGCACAAAAATCCAAATTCTACAAGGATGAAGTTTGCATTCTCTCAGATTGAATAATGCCAATGAAATATTTGTTCCTATATGCTTCCCTTTAATTCTACCTCCACAATTCAGTATAACTTGAATGCTTCTCTATTCAAATAAAATTTGGTTCAACAGACATATCTATGAGGGGAACGTTTTGTCATTAACATGAAAGGCTGCTTCTTTGGGGAACTTCATGTCTGTATCTGTGTGGCTTTTGCTCCAGTTGCCCCAGAGTTTCTCATGCCCTTAGTGGATATTACTTGCTTGCTTGGAGACACTGTCATGCTTCAGTGCAAAGTCTGTGGACGACCAAAACCAACCATAACCTGGAAAGGACCTGATCAAAACCTTCTGGACAACGACAACAGTACAGCTGCCTATACAGTTACTTCATGGTATGTTTCCCTTCTACATCCAAGAATTCTGATTGTACCAGAGCAGTAAATTAACTCCTACAAAATGTGACTGCATCTGAAGTTACTAAATTCGGTTACTGAGCATAGTACAAGCCTCTTATCTAGCAGAAGTTGACCACAGAGTCATACTGGAAGACAGAGATTCTTATAGTGGAGATCTCCCTGGTTTAAAACAATGAAATCCAGGCTTTTTATTGGCGGATTTCCAATTTTGTGGAGGTATGGCACCTCTAACCCCAGTGAAAATGGAGGCTCTACTGTGTGGAATGATTTAAGGTGGTCTTTAAGGCTTTCAAAGGTCAATTTCCTCCAATTTACATGGCCCTTTAAAAGTTATTTCTTGAGAATCTCCCCATTCCAGCTAAAAGCAGAGCTGCCTTAATATGTGGCGCCTATCTCTTAAATTCCTCGTGGTATCAAAAGGGTGCGTTTACAATGCAGTTTGACACAATTTTAACTACTATGGCTCAATGCTATGGGATCCTGGGATTTGTAATTTTGCATGGCCTTTTTTGGCAAAGAATGCTAGTGTCTCCCCACACAACAAATTTTATGATTCCATAGTAGTGAGTCCTGGCAATTAAAGTGGGATTGAACTGCATTAATTCTACAGTGCAGGTGCTGTAGACTCACCAAGAGATGAAAAAGATTAGATAGCATCACTCTCCAAAACTTTATCTTATCATAGAAGGTTGCCAAACAAAGTTTTTGTCATAAAACTACAGTGGGAAATCAGTATTGTATTCACATACTTTTTCATTTGTCTCAAATGAAAGTGGAAAGAATCAAGAGGCAAACAGGGCTTTGCCAGCAGAGAAACAAATGGGTTTCCTTCATAGAAAGAAGATGCATTCCCTTTCTAATCACACAGGTCAGGATCTAGGCCACATGGCACTCTGAAAGAAGCTGGACTGCAATTGGGTTTCCTCAGAAAGCAAACTATGAAGTTTACTGCAGCAAATGGATCCAGCAATTAGATGGAACCAAGGATACTTAATACATCTTTCAATTCAAACTGGGTTCATACCCTCCAACAGTCCCAATTTACCAGAGACAGTCCCACTTCTCTTTCAACCCTAGTTTTCAAGGGTTTCTAAAATATGCCAGTTTCCTAGTTGCCTCTTTCTCCTGAAATTATTCCTGCAAACTGAAGGTGCATCTATACCAGGTATGGAAAAACTTCAGCCTTCCAGGTGTTTTGGATTTCAACTCTCACAATTCCTAACAGTCAGTAGGAATTGTGAAACACCTGGAGGGCCGAAGTTTGCCCATGTTGCTCTATACTGTTGAATTAGTGTAGTTTGAGACCACTTTAACTGCCATTGCTCAATGCCATGGAATCATGGGAGTAGTGGTTTGGAGAGGCACTAAACTCTTTAACAGAGAAGATTAAAGAACTTGTAAAACTACAATTCCCAGGATTCCATAGTATTGAGCCATAGCAATTGAAATGGTGTCAAGATGTGTTAACTCTGCACCATAGTTGCACCCTGAGTTCAAAGTGCAAATATCATTTGCACTCAACCCAACTGAGAAGAGTGGACAAAATCCTGTTTTCCCTGTAGACAAAAACAGACTGCTGCAGCCCCTCCAAATCTGTGTGTTAACCAATAACACTCAGATTGCTTGACCACACTCAAGTGTCACAGTTTTTATTTCTGAAATGTCTGAAAGTGTGTGGATGTAGATGATTTTATATACACAACACCTGGCAGACATATCAAAGCTTACAAGCCAGGAGTTCCTTTGTTTTGTCTCATGTTACATTTCAGTTTACCTTAAGACATATGTCTGTAAAGCACCAGTGTTTGACATTTGACAAAACATGGTCCAGTGTTATGTGAGTTCTCAAAATGTTTTTATATTAATTTTATGAAATACATGTCTATACACAAAAATGTGGACCTGAATATGCATTGTGATTTTTGTAATGCCAAAACCTACATTTAAGTTCAGAGAAGTGCAAAATTATATAGATAACTAGGTTCACTTCCCAACTACGGACTTCTCAAACAGCCCTAGATTAAATGCAAGGCAGCTGTCTGTATAGTAGGTACATAGTTGAGTTCCAGTTTGATTTGCATAGATATCAGACTAAATTAGTTCAATACCTATCTGTCCATTTCACAAAATTACAAGATTAAAAAGGCAGCGTTTCTGCTTTTCCACCATTTAAAAAAAATCATATTGTAATCACTCTGTTATGTAATATGAGAGAGTCCAGTATAATTATTTAGCAGAATTGTAGATCAAAATAATGACATTTTCCCTCTCAAGTGATTCAGGTGAAATAACTCTGAAGATCTGTAACCTGATGCCTCAAGACAGTGGTATTTACACCTGTGTGGCAACAAATGAACTGGGATCAGCATCCACCTCAGCCACAATCAAAGTGCAAGGTAATAGATTATCCCATGGTTCTGTTTTCTGTGTTATTTTACATATTTCATAAAGATGTTTGAATGTTTGCTTCATCAGAGAGCAAACTTCCATTGATTAAAATCATGATGATCATTTTAGTCGCCCTCCTCTGGACACATTCCAGGTTGTCAACATCTCCCTTCAATTACCATGCCCAAAATTGGACACAGTATTCCAGATGTGGTCTAACCAAAGCAGAACAGAGGGGTAGCATGACTTCCCTGAATCTAGGCACTATACTCCTCTTTATGCAGGCCAAAATCCCATTGGCTTTTTTGCCATTGCATGACATTGGTGGCTCATGTTTAACTTGTTGTCCACGAGGACTCCAAGTCCTCGTGGACAAGTTTCAGGACAGCATATTCCTTCCCCTGAAGGTCTTGTTGTGATCTGTTTCCTCTTGGCAAATAGTTATTTTTAAGGGGATGGGAGAATGAAGAGAGAATGAATACTGCCATCTGTCTATACTTCCTAAGGTTCCATTTTTCCCAGTTAGGAGAGGCCCATAACATCAAAATACTCTAAAGACACCAGGTCTTGTCTGATCTTAGAATCTAAGTAGGGTCAGCCCTGGTTAGTATTTGGATGGGGGACCACCAAGGAATACTAGGTGCTGCTGCACATGATATTTCAGAGGATGGAACTGGCAAAACTATCTCTGGGGTTGCTAGATATTGTCAGGGAGCCTTAAGGCAAAAATACATGTGATAGCAAGTCTTGAGTTTAGTCTTATGATACATTCCAGAAACACACATCTTCTAAATGTATACAATCTTAAGAGGATGCTTGATTTCCCCCGCCCCCAAGACTGTAGATGAGCTCTCTCATGTTGCATTCTGAATTCCAGTTAATTTATCTAATTTGATTCCAGGAATGGTCCTAAGGCAGTCTGGGGAAAACCCATAGGTGCTGCCCCATTCCTCACCTTGCTCTAGCATCACTGCCATAGAAGAAAGAAAAGGAGCTGAGACCCTGGCTCCCCCTTCCACAGTTACTTGTCTTGGCAGATATCTGGAAGAATAGTCAGGCTACCCATTGTCCTTATGGTCAGAGGCAGGTGTGTATGTGCGCAGGCATCTGTACTAAGGGGAGCATCAGTACTAAACAGAGGCTTAAACCACTTAAGAAAGAGAGGGACAGGGCAGCAGCAGGAAGGCAAGGGAATATTTCTGCTTCTTGTTCAGGACACCTGGCTCTTAAGTTAAATGAAAAGTCCTAAAATAATTTTCTGAAACTTTTAAAATACATTGGATTAGGACTGTAGTCCCAGGGAAAAGGCAATCAGAGTTACCCCTATGTCTCATTTCCCCTACTGAAACTTGTGGCGTAAAGTAAAATAAACCATGTGTAGTTCACATTTGATCAGCCCACGCACTGCCTTGCCAGAAAAAGAAAATATGCCATGCAGGTGAACAATAAAGAACAAGTAGTTTAAGCTCAGACTACTATATGTACAATATGATCAGTTGCATCAACTCACATACTGTCCTTTTATGAGCGATCTAAAATGGTCTTTCTTTTGTCCATGTGGATAAAATTCGTTCAGCTGCTCATGAAGCAATAGTACACCCCAAACTCTGTCTCTCTCTGCTTCTCTCTTCTTCACTCTGCACTTGCATAGCTCAAGCCTGAACAAAAATGTAATAGTAACCAAAAGTCCCAGGCTCAGCCTGGTCCCTGGGCATTGCCCGACCAATCAGCTCCATGCATCTTATTTTACAGTTAACACACACTCATACTGATTCCTTGCATGCTCCAACAAAACTGCCCTGACTTCCATCTGTTGATCAACTTGAAGGAAAAAACACACAGATCAGGATCTCCTGTCTCTGCCTGTAACATCCTAATATACAGTTGGTCCTCTTCTGCTTTTGATTTTTCTAGAACACCTAGTTTATAATCACCCTCTATTTCCTATATTTCATGTTGACACAGCAGTGGCAATGTTCTCTTTTCACTCTTGGTTTCTCTTTTTCCCACCACTTCCATCCCGCAGGTGTCCCTGCAGCCCCAAATCGACCTATTGCTCAGGAAAGGAGCTGCACCTCTGTCATTCTTCGTTGGCTGCCTCCATCCAGTACAGGGAACTGCACTATTTCAGGTTACACAGTGGAGTACAGAGAAGAAGGTAAGAAAGCACTTACTTGTTGGACAATTCGGGGCTCTGATCTGTTGCAATACATTTTCTTCAGGTCTGTTGAGATGAAATTACAGGCAAATTTTTATACTTTGAATTGCAGGTCTCACCTAAGGAATAGTAGATATAACCTGCCTTGCAGATTATAAAAGTACCTGGAATCATTTTAGTGAAATACATAATGTAACTTGGGGATTCCGTATTCATATGTCTTTTAAAAAATATTGATCAACTATCTGCTTAGTAGCTCCCGATGCCCAGCTACTCTCAGACCTTATTAGTGCAAATGATCAGGAAATACCCAAATCGAGACAGCAACCTCATATCTTAACTGCAGCTAAGACAGATGCAGTCTAGTTGCCTGTTCTCTATTCCTCTCTGGCCTGTAAATAGCAGAATAGTAGCTTGAGGAGAAAGGCAAGGAACTCTCATTTGACTCTAGTAACTGCTAGAAAGTACACTCAGTGTATTATACTTATGATTCTGCAGAAAACCATTATTAATGCTTCCCAGTCATTAAAAAAAAAGCAGTGATTTTTTTCTGATGAAAGTTGTCCATTTCTGCTAAGTCCAAAAGTTCAGTAGCTAGCTTGCACCCATTGGAATGGGAATACTTTTCCACTTCTGTAAATAAAACAATCTTGTTGCTGGGGCCATGTACCTTTGAATGTTTTTTCATATTTCTTTGCCAGTCGATCTTCCAACAATACAAGTAAATGCAGTTCAGGCTTCATTTCAACATTAAATCTCTTGTTTTTCCATCATACTATGTATTTGACCCCAGCTTTTTTGGGTGGGGCATTCCACATTTCAACACATTTGATAAACGCGGTGGTTTTCAACCTGTGGGTCCCCAGGTGTTTTGGCTTACAACGTCCAGAAATCCCAGCCAGTTTAGCAACTGTTAGGATTTCTGAGAGTTAATCATCTGGGGACCCACAGGTTGAGAACCACTTGATAAAAGGATCCCATTAACAACATACATTTCCAACGTATGTTAGATGCAACTATATACATTTTAGCTATTTTTTTCTGGTGCCAGATAACAGTGACACATCATCATATAAACCCTGGTTTTAAAAAAACAAAAACCATACTCTAAATGAGTGTTTCTCAACCTGGGGGTCAGGACCCCAGGGGGTGGTGGTCATGAGGGGGTGTCAGAGGGGTTGCCAAAGACCATCAGAAAACATATATTTCTGATGGTCTTAGAAACCCCTTTGACAGAGAAGGCTGAAGATCTCTCCGCCTATTCTTCTCTGCCTTTTTGGAAACAGATGGAAAATCCTCCCAGCAAAAGCCCTCCTCTGCTGTGATTGGCTGGCCTCTCAGCCAAGGGGAGGGCTGTTTCTGAGATTCCAAGTGGGGAGGGAGGAGCAGGCACGCTCGGTGCATAGCAGCGTGGTGCACATGTGCAGGTGAGGAAGAGAGTGTGAGGCTGAAGGGAGGCTCATGCCAGCAAGCCCCTTCAAGGCATGGGAGTTCTGTGTGCCAAGTTTAGTTCAATTCCATCGTTGATGAAGTTCAGAATGCTCTTTGATTGTAGGTGAACTATAAATCCCAGCAACTCCAACTCCCAAATGACAAAATCAACCCCCCCCCCCAACCCCACCAGTATTCAAATTTGGGCGTATCGGGTATTTGTGCCAAATTTGGTCCAGTGAATGAAAATACCTCCTGCATATCAGATATTTAGATTATGATTCATAACAGTAGCAAATTGCAGTTATGAAGTACCAATGAAAATAATTTTATAGTTGAGGTCACCACAACATGAGGAACTGTATTAAGGGGTCACAGCATTAGGAAAGTTGAGAAACACTGCTCTAAATCATCATCATCATCATCCATCATCTCCTCTAAGAAACTATTTTTCCCATTAGTGTACCACTCCAGTAGGATTCTTCTCTCTACTATGTTATTTATCTATATTCAGGGCTTTCTAATGCAGATAATTGTTTTAGAAATACCTCCCCCCCGCCCCTTTAAAAACATGCTCAGAGGCAGATTAAAAGCCAGTCCCCTTTCACACCCCTAAATTAGGGTTAATAAGGCCTGGCACACAAACAAACCCACACATTGGAGTTTCTAAGCACATTTCGGTTTTGATAATCTTATCTCTCCTCACTCTCTCCATAAAACAGGGTCACAGGTCTGGCAGCAGTCGGTTGCCTCCACCTTGGACACCTACCTCGTCATTGAAGACCTCACTCCTGGCTGTTCCTATCAGTTTCGAGTCAGTGCCAGCAATCCCTGGGGAATTAGCTTACCCAGTGAGGCTTCTGAATTCGCAAAACTTCCAGAATATGGTGAGCACTTTATCAGCAACAGGAAACATGGCCATTTTTCATAAAGTGAAAAAGTCCAACGTAACACATTGGTGGGTTTGCATTTGTGCTGAGAAAGTGAAGCTGGGCTCAGCAAATGAGTATGGGAATGTAAGCCTACAGCACTAGTGACAGTGGGAATGGCTCTGCACTTCCCTGAGCTTCAACTTCATCATGGGGCATTTTGCCTGATGCAGCAATTTGTAGTTATTGATACTAGTCCTTGCTGATACCAAGACACTCAAATAATTTTATCCATGAATTAAAATGGCAAGGAGGGAATATACACTTTTCTCAAGGTCCCCTCTCCAGCATTTGTGCTTGTCAAGTCTCTCCTTGGTTCTAAGGCCTTCTCTTTTGACACAGTAAGTAATGACAACTATATTTTATATCACAACTCTATTACTTACCCTTTCTGGTTTCACAAAGATGCTGCAGCCGATGGAGCCACCATTACCTGGAAAGAAAACTTTGATTTTGCCTATACAGAGCTGAATGAGATTGGAAGGTAATACTACAATTAACTAGTTCACAATGGATGTTCTCCTTTAGAAAACTGTTTTTAAAAAATACTTGGTTCTAGTATATTAGGATCACATGAAGGCACATCTTGAGATTTTTTCATTTTTTTTTCATTTATTTATAAAAATAGAGTATAACATAACAACTTTTCCTCATGAGGAAGTTTAAAAGGCAACATAAGTGACATATACAAGATAAATATATTGTAACAATTTAACAAAAGAAAGAGATTAAAAATCATATTTAATCACCCTTATCCCCTACTTGTATCCATTCCTTTTCCATTATTTCCCCCTCCCCCTCCTGTTCACATGTATACACATACACACAGATTATAATCACCTTTGACCCATCAGGTTAGTGGGTTCATATAGCAGACATGTAGGGTAGGTCTCTGAAGCAGATATTCACATATAAAAATATTAGTAGAGGATATTATTCTGACAATTGTTAGCTTGAAATGTGAACTGTCTTTTTAAAAAAGAAAAGAAAAGAAAAGAAAAGAGGAAAGTCTTATTTTCAAAAAGAACAGGCTGGAAAACAATCTACAGCTAGACATGAGTGTACAATGGTGGAATATAGCATATTCTGTTAATGGTAAAGGTTTCCCCCGACATTAAGTTTAATCGTGCCCAACTTTGGGTGGTGGTGCAGATCTCCATTTAATCCGAAGAGCCAGCATTATTCGTAGACACCCCCAAGGTCATGTGGCCAGCATGACTGCATGGAGCACTGTTACCTTCCCACAGAAGCAGTACCTATTGATCTACCCACATTTGCATGTTTTCAAACTGCTAGGTTGGCAGAAGCGGGGGCTGACAGTGGGAGCTCACCCCGCTGGCCAGATTTGAACTGCCAACCAGCAAGTTCGGAGGCTCAGCAGTTTAACCTGCTGCGCCACCAGGGGCTCCTACTCTGTTACTTCTGCTAAAATAAAAAATACATTCAGCTCTCTGTAGCCAGATTCTGTAACCATGGATTCAGCTATCCATGGCTTGAAACTTTTTTTGCCAATTTACATCGGGGACACAATTTTAGTAGATAGATCATTGTATATAATGGGACTCAAGTATCCATGGATTTTGATAGTCACAGGAGTCCTGGAACCAAACCCAGCAGATATCATGGCAACTACATCCAAATTATAAAGAGTTATGGACAGTTCTATTTGCTTTGATTCCTTTAGCAATATTAATGACCTGATTCAAAAAAGCTCTTAGGAAATGGTTTTGCTGTTGATTTATTGCTGAATAAATGTCACTGTTTCCCCCTTCCAGGGGCCGATTTGCTGTTGTCAAGAAATGTGTCCACAAAGCCACTAGGAAGGATGTTGCGGTGAAGTTCATCAATAAAAAAATGAAGAAGAAGGAGCAGGCAGCCCACGAGGCAGCCATCCTGCAACATTTACAACATCCTCAGTATATCACCATTCATGACACTTATGAATCGCCTTCTTCCTATATCTTAGTTTTAGAACTGTAAGTCTGAAATGGAGGCCCAGCTTCTCAATCATCATTATGAGGGTTAATTTATCTTTTGTGTCATAAATGCAGTTAGCATCATAAAAGCATGCCATTTTACTACTGCAACAACACAGTGCTCCTTTACTTGGAGGCTCCAAGTGTATATGGCATATTGGGTGGCATTATAAATCAGTAGAAAAGAGCTCTGAAGTTAGCATTGCTTTATTTATAAAAATGTAATTTTATGCATGAGCTTTTAATAGACTATACTATATCATAAAATGTTTTATTATTATTTTTAAAAATGCTTTATGTTCTCAAAAATATTCACCACTTGATATTCACTTGCTGGTGGGGGAATCTCTCATCCATATTTTATCATAATCTTGAATCTTTTTTTGACTGAAGACTTGTGACTTGTGACTAATGTTTCAACCAGCTAGATTGTAATTGTGCTAGATTTGATAGTGGGTTATTGTTGGATTTTAGAATGGATGACGGCCGTCTTCTGGACTACCTGATGAATCATGATGAACTGATGGAAGACAAAGTAGCTTTTTACATAAGAGACACAATGGAGGCCTTACAGTACCTTCACAACTGCAGAGTTGCTCATTTGGATATAAAGGTAGGAGAGAGAAAAAAGAAAAACAAATAATTTGTACGATATTACCATATATATGTTGTATACGGAGACGGTTCATACCAGTATTTAAATCATTATTTTATTTTTCCTATATGGAAATGATCAGTCTTATAGATAAAACATTGCTCAATTAAAAGGCGGTATATAAATATAGTAAATAAATATATAATAGCATTTATGAATGACAAATTGATATGGTAGGAAACTTGTTTTGAGCATAGATTGCATGATGATAATTTTTCCTCTGGCCTATAGTTTTATTAATTCATTGTGAATAACAAGTGTAGCATAATTCACAAAGAGCTGTAAACAACTTCCATTTTGGTTCTTGTGGGTTTTTTCGGGCTATATGGCCATGTTCTAGAGGCATTTCTCCTGACGTTTCACCTGCATTTATGGCAAGCATCCTCAGAGGTGAGGATGCTTGCCATAGATGCAGGCGAAACGTCAGGAGAAATGCCTCTAGAACATGGCCATATAGCCTGAAAAAACCCACAAGAACTGAGTGATTCCAGCCATGAAAGCCTTCGATAACTTCCATTTTATTTTATTTTTCTTATTCGTTCCATTATGCATCACGGCTTTTCTTGGAGATGTCAGGTGTTTATTGTTTTCTTAAATGGAAAGCAATCTTGAACCAGTGTTGGGTTACATTTATTTTTATTGCAAAAATAGTGGAGCTGTTTTATGTTATTCTCAACAGCCAGAAAATCTGCTCATTGACTTGCGGATCCCAGTGCCTCGCGTTAAGATAATAGACCTTGAAGATGCTGTCCAAATCACAGGACATTACCACATCCACCATCTCCTTGGAAACCCTGAGTTTGCTGCTCCCGAAGTTCTCCAAGGTGCTCCGGTTTCACTCGGCACAGACATCTGGAGCCTGGGCGTCCTCACCTATGTCATGCTGAGTGGGGTCTCTCCCTTTTTGGATGAAAGCAGGGAGGAGACATGCATCAACGTGTGCCGGGTGGATTTCAGCTTTCCCAATGAGTATTTCTGCGACGTAAGCCATGCTGCCAGAGATTTCATCACTGTCATCCTTCAGGAAGACTTTAGGAGGAGGCCAACAGCTGCCACTTGCTTGCAGCATCCGTGGTTGCAGTTTCACAATGGCAGCTATTCCAAAATCCCTCTGGATACCTCACGTCTAGCCAGTGTTATTGAACGCCGCAAGCACCAGTTTGATGTGCGCCCAATTCCCAATGTTAAGAGCTTCATAATGAGCAGGATGACCTCAGGAACGTAATGCAATAGAAGAACTCTGACTTGGCACTGAGGAGCTATTGGGTGTGAAGAGAGAGAAAGCAGAATCTCTCTTTTACTGTCTGTATAAAGTATTATATTTGATGTGATGTCTGAAAGAGTATATGAACTGTTCCAGCGGCTTCATGATCTAACTAGGTAGCATTAGATGCTTTCAGAAGTTGCTCATGCAACTTGGTGGGTGGCTTTCTCGTGTAATGATGTGGCTATTTTACATTCCGATGAATGTTACAAAGGATGTTGGTGGAGAATGGGAACCAAAATACAGTTGCCTTAGTTTTGAAAGGCAGCTTTCTAAAAGGCCCAGGCAGTCTTACCAATTCCATTACTATTGAAATTATATATTTGAAAGATGTTAGAAAGCAAGTCTGACTTTCTGCAGTCAGAATTTTGTGAAAAACAAACTGGACCAAACAGGTTTCAGATCTTATACAAACTGCTCAAACCGTTCTTCAGATCTATCCTTCATTATAAACTTCACTCATCTTAAATAAGAATTGTGTCAGGATAACTGTTTTATGGCACCCAGCCCTCGTGATGCAAGCTTTGCCAATGATACAGCAGATAAATTGTGTTGATCAAGACCATAGTAGACCTTTGCCAATAAGACCTTTCTGAATTTTACAGCATTCTCTTGTTATAAATATAACATACTATAAAATGCTACCACAGAGGTGATAAATACAATGAAACAACAATATATATAGACAAAGCACAATGTGACAATTTTAAATAATTTTTATAGCTCTTGTACAGAAAGCCTTTTGCAAAAACTGTGCACCAAGAAAAAAAACTATGTTAAAATAATTGCTGGTATCTGTAAAGTAGATGTGAAAGACTTTTTCTATTGCAGGGTGTTTCTTGAATTCTCATAGTCTATAAAAAGAGAAGGAACTCATTCCTTTTCTAGTTTTAAAACTTGTGAAATCAATCCAAAATTGGCCAAAGTGTGGTAAGTATAGTGAGTCCATTTTTATGTTTGTGGTTGCATAACTGGTATCTTACTATATGTGTACATAATGTCCATCTTCTTAGCCCCATAATCCCAGCATCTATCCTGTTATTTTCATTCACTCCCCTGTTTTGATATGACATTCCAGAAAATTATTGATAATATTAAAAGTAATCACAGTTGCAGTTTCTAAACTAAATAGTTTTGGAATAATACTTCCAAATTATAATTATCTCTTATTATCGCTGTAGACACTAGTCCAACTTTTTAATACTAAGAGGATTTGGCATCAAGATATATTAATTCTTTAGAAGTTGAATTAGCCAAAACTTTGTGTCTGACTTTTTTCTCTCCTCTTGAGCAACAAATGCTCTATAAACGGTAAGGTGTGGTGATAGAGCAAGTCACAAGCAATGGCAGGGTGATTTATTCTTCTTTAGTGTGGAGAAAGGTTTCCTACCACAATTGGTATGTTGGGATTGATCCTGTGGGGTGCAAGATGTCAGTAGTTGTGCCACGTTCTTTTGCCTCAAATAGCCCCCCCCCCCCGGGTGCTACTTCTGGTTCCTGTTGGAGTTTGACGTAAAACCTATACAAACATCCTTTTCTACACAGCAAAGTCTTGATGGGTGGAATGCAGTTGTGTCATCTGGGTACTGTTCAAACAGGACTGATGATTCCTGATTTGTACTTATAGGGGAAAAAAGCTATTTTATATGTGATCGTACTAAATCAAGAAATTCAGTTAAAGCAACAACATTGGACTGAAAACAGATGACCAATTATCTAGTGGTAAATGACCTAATATCAAATTACAAGCTACTGATCTGCATTGCTCTGCCATATTATAAAGAAAATCTTATACTTCCATGCTTTCCAAATATGGGAGAGGCAGGGGAGGAATAAGTGTTCTGCATAACTTGGCAGAACAAAAAACTATTACTGGTTTGCCAACTGGTTGTATGTGACACTTTGGTAAAACAGTGCTTGATAATTAATTGTTTGCATCCAAGCCACTGGTGGTAAGACAAGGGCTCTTCTCCTGATCCTGAAATGCAGAGTAGAGTTTGGGGAGTAGGACTTCCAGAGCATTCCCCTCTGACAGCTTGACCACTGACTGTAATGACTGGAGTTACAATCTAGAAAAGTAACTTTTCCAAGCTCTGACTAACACTAAACATTAAAAGTTTGAGAGATATTGTAGTATTGTTTCTACTACACCACTTGTCTGACAAACAAGAAGGATAGTGAAGTCAGCTTTCAAATCTGATTATATGCTGCTCTCCATCAGTTAAATTATAGGGCTATTCTATTTCTCTCTCATTGCTTGTTTATGTAGGGATACCTTCCTGAGCATATCTCAGCATCTACAATCTGTCTTACTTTGGGGTGTGTGTGTGTGTGCTCTTTAAACTATAAACAAGAAGGGCAAGGTGCACAGGAAACGTATCTTATAAGCTTCAAAAAGCCATAGTAAACTGAACAAATTAAGATTTTATGGCTAATAAATGAAGCCAAACAAACAAAATATAAATAAGTTCAATTGTCACAATTTTGGTCCAATGAACCATATATTGTTCAAGCTTCTGTGTTTGATATCCTGGTTTGTAGGCAAGTCTGAATCAAAGTTATTCAGTGTGGATGTCATGAAAATATGTGCTTTAAGAAACCAGAGAATCTTCATAGGAAGGCAAAAAGTGTTGGCTCATTGACACTAGATTGTCCCTGATTTATTGGACTAGGATTGCTACACCAAACTCCATCTTTTCAGGGGCAGTGTTCTCTATTTTTTGTGGCAAAGCTAACATTTTATGGTGTTTCTTGGAGGCTTCCTCTTTATTTTCTGACTGGCTGCCTCTCTCCTAAGCCTAGTGGCACTTCAAATGAGGGTATATCTGTCTTGAATGACCATATATTTCTCTTTTAAAAGGGTTTTTCTAATTAAAATAAATAAGTTCCCCTTTACAACTTGATTTGTATAGTAAATGAGCCTTTTAAAATTATGTGAGCAGCAAGTGTATTAAATACATTGCTTGAGGGTTTTCCCCTCTTCTGTCCAAGACAACAAATAAGAATGCAATGAGGGAGAAATGATAGGAAAGAGCATTGATTTGAGATTCACTGAATAGCAAATATGGATTTAAAAACACAGTGCCTTTCCACAGAAAAATGAAAATGAAGTTCTTTGCCCAATCATCATTTTTCCCCCATGCGATATATCAATTTTCTCAAATAGTGCTATTTCATGATTTTTTTAAAACATAAATCTTGCTATTTTATAACCCACCAATGTCACATAAAGGAATATAGGATATGATCAACTCCTTAGGTTCTTTTTAGCTGTCACAATTTTCTTAAGATACTGACAATCATCCATAGGTAGGTCATGTGAGCTCAGGTTAAACAAGGGCAAATATTCGGCTAAAGTCTGTTGCTGAGTCTGAATCCCACTTAAGTTTCATGGATTTCAATGAATCATCAACTTTGATGCTGTTCATATATACTGTGGGGTAAGCACTTAATTTCAGAATATACATTTGGAGCAATGTCGGATGTCTCCAACATTTGAATCACGTGTAATGTAACATAGAAAAACTAGCACTCATTTGCAGACATTGCTTTATAACCAAGTACTGCTATATACAGAATCATTCTCAAAAAAAATCTTAGTGCCATTTAATTGATAACTTTGATTTCTTCCCATTCAGTTGTACAGAATGGGCTCTGACTTATCACCCCTTCTGATCTTTGATGACTCAATAGACAGTGGTGCTTTCCTAAGAGAATATTCTTCTCCTCTCCCCCAGCAAGACCATGCAACTGCCATCAAACATTAAATAGCTGTTCAGGAATTGTTATTCTAGTGACTGTTGTATTTTATCGGCTCATGCTCTAAAACAATCTTCGGGTCTACTTGAGCCATATCTTACCTTCATGCCCTGCTTTTCAATGCTGGTGCTTTCCATTCTTTCCGCTCCGTCTGCTTTTCCTGACATGTCACTCTGCAGTGTTGATCTTCCACTGCAAATAAAGTCTGACATGCAAATGGCACAGCAGGCAATTAAGAATGTATCTCTTAGGTTGCAGTGCTATGCATGGGAGTCAGTTCCACTGGGCTTGAGGCATCCTAGGTAGAATTGCAGTTTGCCATCCCTGTCCAAGTGAAACTCATTGAACTTGTGCTTTCTTCTGCACTGACATATTGAGGATTAAAACCTTTTCAGCTATCATTGTGGATAGTGGTGACAGGGGCTGCGTTATTAGGATGGAGAATCTGGGCTCTCCTTTCCTGTAGACATTGAAGTAGAAGCTGGAGAGCCATCTGCCAGGTTCCTGCTCTCAGCAGAAGGTTGGATCCCAGGCCTCCACAATCCCTTCCAACCCTAAAATTCAAAGAGCTTATACTTTTCCAAGGTGCAAACTAATTCCACAGCCTTAATATTTTCAGTCTTTTGCTAGTCTGCCTTAAGTATTTTCTCATTATTTTACTGATTTTGTTTTGTACGCACATGTGTTTTCTACAGACATTTTGTAAATATTTTACTTATACTTCTGAATCTTCATTTGTGATGTTGTAAAGTGATTATCTGCTCTCACATCTTATTTTTCAGCAATATATGTTATGTACAGATGATAAAATCTACATTTTAGGTGACTGCCTTCCGTACAAATACAATATACAAAAGAATGAGCAATTGATGATTATTGTTTTAGAGATACAAAAGCAATTTTTATTCAGATAAAACCAAGTAAGCTAAATACAATAGATTGCAGAACAGGAGTGTGGAACCAATGTGGTGCAATTACGATGTCAGGCAGGGAAAGGAAGGAATTCCTCCTGAGCCATGAAACCTAAGGTGTATCCACACTGTAGAAAAAATGCCGTCTGACACCACTTTTAACTGCCATGGCTCAATGGTATGGGGTCATGGGATTTGTAGTTTAGGGAATTTTGTGAGGCCCCAACAGTCTTTGGCAGAGAAGGCTAATGCCCCTGTAAAACTGCAACTTCTAGGATCCCATAGCATTAAGGCTGGCTAGAGGGGAGTTACAGAGGGATTCTGCATGCTCAAAACTTTGTATTTGTGGGTCAGGGGGAAAGAGAAGATTTAATACACTATCTGTTACATTGTATAATAACCCCAGAAACAATGTCCTAGGAGCCCTTCTGGAAGAAAGGGCAGCATGGCAAAGGTCAGCAGTTATCTTTGACCTGTTAGCGGATTATTCCAAAAATATAACATTAAAGGTTGCTACATTTGCAGTTGCAACCCCCCCCCCCCCAAAAAAGAGCTACATTTGTAACGTCTACAATGGAGGCTAGAAATGGAAACAGTTTGGGATAATACAAATCAGATTTTGTTATTGTTATCATGCCTTGTCACTGCTACTGTAATTTGAAAGAGCTGATTTATAGAATAAGTTTTAATGTTTATATTAGAAAGTTTATACTGTAGTTTTTTAAAAAGTTGTATATTATTTGATGTCATGACCTATGGCTGGTACAATAAACCATTCATTCATTCATAGCATTGAGCCATGGCAGTTAACGCAATGACAAACCACATTAATTCTACAGTGTGGATGCAGGTTGAAGGATTATCCCCCCACATCAATATGATCCAAAGTATTGTCGAAGGCTTTCATGGCCGGAATCACTGGGTTGCTGTAAGTCTTTCAGGCTGAATGGCCATGTTCCTAAAGCATTCTCTCTCAGATGTGAGGTGACCTCACAACCTCTAAGGATGCCTGCCATAGATGCAGGCAAAACATCAGGAGAGAATGGGTTGTTGTAGGTTTTTCGGGCTATATGGCCATGTTCTAGAAGCATTCTCTCCTGACGTTTCGCCTGCATCTATGGCAGCATCCTCAGAGGTTGTGAGGTCACCTCACATCTGAGAGAGAATGCTTTAGGAACATGGCCATTCAGCCTGAAAGACTTAGAGCAACCCAGTGATTCCGGCCATGAAAGCCTTCTACAATACTTTGGATCATATTGAGGTCACCTCACATCTGAGAGAGAATGCTTTAGGAACATGGCCATTCAGCCTGAAAGACTTACAACAACACATTGATTCCGGCCAAGAAAGCCTTTGACAATACATCAGGAGAGAATGCTTCTGGAACATGGCCATACAGTCCAAAAGACTTACAGCAATCCAGTATGATCCAAAGTTCTAAATCGTTAATACAGTTGACTTCTGACTTTTCTCCTGACTTGCCAACTGGTCGAGCATGTCTCTCCTTCTAATTACATTATACTCCTTAAGAGCTAAATAATACTAAGTAGATCACAACAAGTGTTATCAGAGGAAGTGAAAATGAAATACAAACTAATGGACACCAGAGAACCAAAGGATGAATGTCATCTTCAGAGAAAAAGAAGAAACACGTAGTATTTTTGGTAAGCTCTCCTATGGCCACAAGCGTCTTGGTCTTGTAGGAGCAAGGAAACCAAAATATTTCCCAAAAAAGGCAGAAGCCTGCTTTCCAGGGCAAGGATGGACACCACGAAAGTCGAATCTTTAAACTGCAAAAAGCTATTTATTGCATGGCCATAGCAATAACGACAAACAAACAACCATATGGGGATGCAATCAAAGGGTTTGTCGCAACCCCCAATGGGGCTGCAGAGCTTTTATAGTAAATGGAATATACATTTTCATTGGTTCCCAAAGACAAATAATTTCATTGGTCTAAGCCAGGGGTCCTCAAACTAAGGCCAGGAGTCCTCAAACTAAGGCCCAGGGGCCGGATACGGCCCTCCAAGGATATTTACCCAGCCCTCAACTCAGAGTCAACCTAAGTATGAAATGACTTGAAAGCACACAACAACAACAATCCTATCTCATCAGCAAAAAGCAGGCCACAGTTCCCACTGAAATACTAATAAGTTTATATTTGTCAAAATGTTCTTCATTTTAATTATTGTATTGTTTTAAAATGTATTTTGCACTACAAATGAGATATGTGCATAGGAATTCATTCATTATTTTTTCCCCAAATTATAATTTGGCCCTCCAACAGTTTGAGGGACTATGACATGGCCCTCTGTTTAAAAAGTTTGAGGACCCCTGGTCTAAGCTAACTATACAGTGGTTCATTTGTTGTTTATGATTTTGATTGAGATTATAGCACACGTGGGATCCTAACAACGGCACAAGTATAACATAACAATAGTCCATTGTTCTCTGACCATGACTGTCTCTTATCTGTTAGTCTGTTGAAAACATGGCTCCAGAGTGACTGGGAAACTTGGGGGTTCTAACTAGCCAACAGCTAGCTGGATTTGTCCAGATATACTATTATTCCTGAATAGTAACTTTTTCTTTGGAGCACTGATTTTGCAAACAATCAGCATTTTCTGTAAACATAGGCCTACTGCAGAAATAGGCCAATATGGCAGTAAATCATGACATATGGGCATTGGGAACATCTCTGAAAATTCACTTTTTAAAACCACGTCCCCTCTAGTCTGAGAGTGACAGCAGGGAATCTAAGGATGGTTGTTTTCTGCCTTGCAACTTAGAGGCCTAAAGGGAATAGAATTAGGGCATAAAAGCTTTCCACAGTTTGCACTCTGCGTGCATATACACCAGGCATGGGCAAGCTTGGGCCCTGTAGGTGTTTTGGACTTCAACTCCCACAATTCCTAACAGCCTCAGGCCCCTTCCTTTGGAAGGGGCCTGAGGCTGTTAGGAATTGTGGGAGTTGAAGTCCAAAACACCTACAGGGCCCAAGCTTGCCCGTACCTGCTCAATAGGTCAAAGTGGTGCCCATGATGGAGTTTCCCGTGTAAAGCCCACCTAGAGACCTCCACGTGCCTTTAAACTTCCGCTCCTAGACTTCCCAACCGTCACGAAGTCCAAAACACACGAGTGACGCAATCCTAGAGCGCGTAATCGATTGGCTGTACCATGAGCATGCGCAGTCTCCTTCCCCTCACGCTTCTTCCCATTTCCTATCCTGGCAACCACGCGTCACTGTCGCGCGACTCGGAAGCAAGCCCAAGGCACGCGATGGAAGCCTTGGCTTCAGCCTTGCACGCCGCGAGGGCGCTGCGCTTTGGGGAGTTCCTGCTCAAGAGCGGACTCGTCTCTCCCGTCTACGTCGACCTGCGCGTCATCGTCTCGGAGCCCAGCTTGATGAACAAGGTGCGCGTGCGACACGCAGCGGGAGGGGGCAGGCGTAGGGGGGGGGCTTAAAAATAGCCAATCGCGACCGCGAAACAGCGAGGGGCGGGAGTTTGAAGCGGCAGCGGCGGCTCCTGATAGGTGCAGAGTAATGAGATTGACAGCGGCCTGAGTGTGTGAGTGTTGGGCTTTCGTAAAGAATCCTCGAAAAAAATGAAGGCTGTCACTCCTGGTGTATGTGAGCCAATAGGATCAAAGAAATAGAGCGAGGGGCGGGCCTTGGAAGCATCCGCGGCTCTGGATAGGTGGAGGGGGGGCGGAGATTGATAGAGGGCAGGCTCAAGCGTTTGGCGCGCTTTTTTGGAGGAGGGGCGGGGTATAGGGCATTTCACACGTCTATCATCTCCAGAGCCTATAAAATAAAGGGGCGGGGCTGTTGTTAGGTTCGAGAAGAGCGTGGTGTAATGAGAGCGCCTCAGCGCCAGGTGGCGTTACATAGTAATGGTAAAGGTTTCCCCTGACATTAAGTCCTGTCATGTCCAACTTTGGGGTGTGGTGCTCATCTCCATTTCTAAGCCGGCGTTGTCCATAGACACCTCCAAAGTCATGTGGCCGGCATGCTACATGGAGCATCCTTACCTTTCTACTGGAGTGGTATCTATTGATCTACTCACATTTGCATATTTTCAAACTGCTAGGTTATTTCTTTATTTTTAATTTCTTTTATTTCAATTTTAATTATTATTTGCTGCCTGTATTTTATTTGTTTACTGTATTCGTTGGACCTGGCCTTATGTTACCCACCCCGAGTCCTTGAGGAGAGAGGATGGCGGGGTATAAATAAAGTTTAATAATTATTTATTTCATATCAAAAGCATTGCATAAATTTATATAAAACTGATAAAGATAGAAGGCGTGCAGGTGGCTAAATCTCTTTTGACCAAAAACGGGCAACAGCAACGGCATTGTCTGTAGCCTCCAACACTTCCTCCTCTGTACATGAGGCTGGGCACAGTGGACAAGCTTTTAAGTAGTGCCATTTGTCTTTTGCCCACTCCGCTTCTGAGTCTATTCAGGGACTTCCAAGTTGCCCATTCTTGGTTCGGTCCTGGTGAAAGACCCTCACGGGGGGGGCATCCAGTTGGGATTTCTTGGTTTAGCTACCCAGAAGTTTAATAATAATAATAATAACAATGATAATAATAGGTTGGCAGAAGCTGGGGCTAGCAGCAGGAGCTCATCCCGCTACCTGGATTCAAACCACCAGCCTGCATAGTTTTTTGGATTTCAGCCCTTGGAATTTCAGTACCACCAGGAACAATTACAAAACCTCACGCGAGACACATCTGTGATTCAAAGATGCACCTCATCTTGGAAAAAATTATATAGGGAGATGGGGGGAGAGGTGCATCTCAGAATTGAAATACAGTAAATATAAACAGCAGGCCTGGAAAAAATAGAAAAGAGAGCACCATCTTGTTTTTTAAATTGAGGTATTGGCAGTGTCATGGACTTAAATGTAATGCAATACAACTGTCTGGTTGCTCCTGACACGATAAATAAACAAAATAAAATGGACTTAAATGTCAAGAGACAAGTAAAACATACAGAAGGAAGATTACAAGATAGCAGTATTTCAATACAGACCCATTTCCGGTTAGATCAGGATGATGGGAACCTGTGCTTCGAGCCATGACAAGGGGGCACCTCTATGTGAATTCAGATCTATCAAAGGTCACCCAATAGGGCTCATGTTTTATATGTGGTTTGCTGGAGCCATACAATAGTTCTGTGTGAGATCTGGTGAGGGGAAGGAAGGCAGACATGTCCTGAGGGGCAAGAAGATCAGTTGGCAAGCCAAGGTGAAGAATGAAAAGCCTCTGATGTCTTTCAGGTAGCAGACCTCCTTTTTCAAACTGCAGAGGAAGCGAAGCTCCAGTATGATTCGGTGTGTGGCGTCCCATACACAGCTTTGCCATTGGCGACGATCATCTGCTCCACCAAAAAGATCCCAATGCTTATACGGCGAAAAGAAGCTAAAGATCATGGTAAAATAATACAAATGTTGCTAGATTGTAAATATTATTCTGTAAACTATTAATGGGAGCCCCTGGTAGCACAGCGGGTTAAACTGCTGAGCTGCTGAACTTGCTGACTGAAAAGTCAGAAGTTCCAATCCGGGAGCCGGGTGAGCTCTCGCTGTTAGCCCCAGCTTCTGCCAAGCTAACGGTTTGAAAGCATGCAAATGTGGGTAAATGAATAGGTATTTTGGCGGGAAAGTAACAATGCTCCATGCAGTCATGCTGGCCACATGACCTTGGAGGTGTCTACAGACAATGCCAGCTCTTCGGCGTAGAAATGGAGATGAGCACCACCTCTGAGAGTCGGACTTAACTAGACTTAATGTCAGGGGAAACCTTTACCTTTAACTGGAGCACTGTGCTGGGTTTATTTGCTCAAGGCTGCTTACCACATAATTTGCAAGGCCACAACAGTTCATTATTAGAGCATTGTCAAGAAAGAAATAGTGTCCGTTGGATCAACCAGACAGTTTAAACTATTAATGATCAGATTTGGAAAGGTGTTTATAATAAGCCTGGTTTTCCAATTAATATATTAAAACATTGAATATTAATGGCTTTTAGTAAATTTGGAAAACCAGCAATGCATGCATGACCTAAAGACATAAATTCATTTCAGCCTGAGGTTATTTGATAACAAATGGTGTATGCATCATTTGTTTTTAATTGTGATAACAGTATCTTGTTTGGAACTTTGAATGAAAAATGCTCATTTTATTGCTTTAAAGGTACAAAGCGTCTTGTTGAGGGCACAATAAACCCTGGAGAAACTTGTCTGATCATTGAAGATGTTGTTACAAGTGGTTCGAGTGTCTTGGAGACAGCGGAGGTCCTTCGGAAAGAAGGGCTGAAAGTGACGGATGCTGTAGTGCTCTTGGATAGAGAGCAAGGGGGGAAAGCTGTGTTGCAAAAGCATGGGATTCGGCTGCACTCGGTGTGTGCCTTGTCTCAAATTCTCAAGATCCTTGAGCAGCAGCAGAAAGTCACTCCTGAGATGGTGACAAGGGTTGAAACATTCATTCGGGAGAATATTGTTGAACCGTCCAAGCAAAACGGCTTGGCTCCTACCAAAAGGATATGCAAGGAAATGAGTTTTGCTGCTCGGGCAGAGCTACCAGGCATTCATCCCCTGGCTGCCCAACTTTTCAGGATCATGGAGAAAAAGCAGTCTAACTTATGCCTCTCTGCTGATGTGACCACGTCCAAAGAATTGCTCCAGCTGGCTGATAATCTGGGCCCCTCCATCTGTATCTTGAAAACACATATTGATATTCTGGGTGATTTTTCTCAAGAAGTAGTAAATGAGTTGCGAAAACTTGCAGACCAGCATGAATTCTTGATATTTGAAGACCGCAAGTTTGCAGACATTGGAAACACTGTGAAGCATCAATATGAAGGTGAATTTCACTTCTCAGTTACCAAATCCTAACCTGTCTATAACTTGGTCCCTTTTCCATTCAAGTGTTTGTCAAATCTCTGATTGTCAAATATAGAAGTGTATGGGACTGGCTCAAGGCCTGAATCCAGCTAATGAATCAATGTTTAGTTACAAGGTTCTCATTGAATTAAAGGCCTGTCCTAATTTGCATTAACAGTTAGATTTGGGCCAAGTCTTCAGTGTTTCTCTTGAGCTGAATTTTTGCTCATGTCATGATGAGCACAGCTTGTCGTTTTACATTAATATTTACTGTGTTAATGAAGCACAAATCTTGATATTCCATTTGTTAGAGACAAGAAAACAATAATTTGGTTTGCATTTTAAGAAAGATCAACCTATTTGTGCTTCTGAACCAATATACAGATTGAAAGAAAATTATCTCCAAATGTTATGATGTAATTCAAAACGTTCATAGAGCAATGCTTAAGTTAGAGAAAATAATATATAAAATGCATAACATTAGAAACATAAACTTGCATCTGTATATGTTAAACATATATTATACATGAAATACATATATGAAATGTGCTTTTTAACCCAAAGTTTAAAAGAACCGATAGGGATGCTTATTGTTATGCCCTTGTTAAGTGTGAGATATATTGCATTCAAGGCAATATTTTCACCATACGAATCAAGGCATGGAAAGGTTTTTGAGGCTAATATTGGAGTGGAAAAACTCTTTAGTAGGTAACTTGCCCATTCTGTCTTCCAGGTGGCATTTTCAAAATAGCATCCTGGTCAGATATAGTCAATGCCCACGCAGTTCCTGGCCCTGGAGTTGTGAAGGGATTGAAAGAAGTGGGGAATCCTTTACAACGGGGGTGTCTCTTGATCGGAGAGATGAGCTCAGAGGGGTCCTTGGCAACTGGAGACTATACTAAAGCTGTGGTAAGTGGGATCAGTAATGTGCATGAAGCTGGAAAATATTGGGAGCATCTTGCCTTCCTCATAGTGACAAAGGAAGAAACAGCTGTTCCATACTTCTTTTCTCATGAAAGGATATTTGGTGAACTATAGCTAGCAATCCTAATGCTGATTGATGGTCTTACTGACTGTTGTAAGGGAACCTAGAGTGGAGGTACAGCAGTAGTAAGAGGACAACTACGTTTGAGAGGAAGCAGCAAGAACTAACTGATGCAATTTTTTCAGGCTCACTTATGGAATCATAAAGTTGGAGGAGACCACAATGAACAACTAAGCCAACCTCCTGTCATACAAAAATGTATAACAAAAACACTCCTGAGAAATGGCTTTCCAACTTTGGTTTAAACACTTCCAAAGAAGGACTCCATTACCCCAGTGCAGTCTATTTCACTGTTGAACAATCCCTATAATAAAGACATTTTTTAAAATGCTAATCAAGGTGGTCAGTTGAAACATTCACACCTAGCTCCAACAGACAAGAGTCCTTTGTCTCACCCTGGTCATTCCACAGATATATAAACCCTTTTCCCTAGTTCCAACAGACCTCACTACCTCTGAGGATGCTTGCCATAGATGCAGGCGAAACGTCAGGAGAGAATGCCTCTAGACATGGCCATATAGCCCCAAAAAACCTACAACAACCCAATTTAAAAAATGCTTAGGTGGAATATCTTTTATCATTTAAATCCATCAATTCATGTTCTGGTCTCTGGAGAAGAAAAAAATTTTTTTTCCTATGTGACATCCCTTCAGATATTTAAGACGACTCTCATGTCTTGAAGAAGTTCACTCAACTGGGAAGGGAGCTGAGTAGTGCAAATAGGGTAATTGAAGGGTCTGAGGTAAATAAAGGAAGCAAGGAATAGGTGTACTATGGATGACACATCCATTAATTTATAGGAGAGATATTGGCCCATGTATGAAGGCATGCAGATGTGGCCAAGGCAGTCTCTGGTTGTATAATAAGATCACTCTCTAGTATTTTTCTTCTGATGGAGATGTAAAGCATTTTCGTTCTGGAAAATCTAATTCTTACATATGTATTCATTTTCATTTAGGTTAAAATGGCTGAAGAGCATGCCGATTTTGTCTTGGGATTTATTTCTGGCTCCAGGATAGCGGAAAAACCAGAATTTCTTCACTTGACTCCAGGTGTTCAGATGCAGACAGGAAGTGAGTATCCTCAGGAAGTGACCCGTTCAGAACTCTCATAGAACATTTTGTTTGATAGCACATTGCATTGCAGTACAATCCAGAACAATTAATATTGAGATCTTAACTGAGAAGTAGGAGCTCTTTGGATGTTCTTTATTCCATAAGCGCCCTTCTAAGTTTCATCTAGCTCAGGAGGGCAAATCATATGCCCTTCCAAACAAGATTGTACTACAAAGTCCAGCATTCCTCCTCCTTAGCTTTTTGGGATAAGGCTCCTGTCCAACTTTTAAAATCTCAAATTGCTCCCACTCCTGATCTAGTCTGACATTCCTCTCCCCACCAAGAGCATCTCAACGACTCTGAGACTTTAAAGAATTGGGATAAGCAAATTGTAGCCTGTGATCTCCACGTACCACCCAGGGCCTTCCGGGGGGGGGGGGGGGTGTCAAAAATTGCTCTCTGGAGGGCTTTTCCAGCACGTTTGGGGACCCTAAACATTTTCCACAAATTTTGTAGAATTTTTGAAAACAAGTTTTTCAAAAATCTGGGCCAATTTACACCAAAGAGTGTTTGAAATGCAAAATGAACAGGAATTAATGTATATCCATTGACTTCCTATTCTGATTTTTTTTAGACTGTTCCTAACCCACAAATGGTCCAACAAGGCTCCCACAACATGGTGAGCACATCTCCATTGTCCACTAGAGGGCATTTGTTCACAAAAATCTGATTTGTTTTTTGTAAGTTCAGTGTGGCCTTCCAAGGAGAGTGGGAATGGTGGTAATGCAGTCTAACCAGCCCTGCGCACATTGGGATGTTCTTACCCTTTCCTGTTAATTATTTTATAATTCACTTGTAGGGTTCATACTTAGCCATGTAGCTAAGTATGTATAGGGTTACTGAATGTAGACCACAATAGAGCATTCTGACCATTATTCTGAACACAGCTACACCGTTCATTTGTGGAAGATTGGTTGTTCTGTTTTCAATCCCTTAATAGATCCTGATGCCTTTCTGCTGCTCCACCCCCTGACTTGATTTCTATCCAGCTATCCACCACAACTCTAAAAGCACTACTCGTTCGGGGCATCTCTTAAAATATGTGAAGTTAATTAAGTGGAGTTTTTTCTTTCTTTCTTTCTTTCTTTCTTTCTTTCTTTCTTTCTTTCATATTTGTCACTTTGAACTTATCTACAATGCACTTCATTTGTCAGGTGTTTACTCAGCACGGATACATTCTTTTGAAACGTATATGCATGTGTCCTTAGCACTTCAGTGATAAGAGACCATTGCACCCAGCATTTTCATACTTCCTTAAGGAAACTGCTAACAGTCAACAATGTTGTATTTTACCTTGCAGGTGATGACCTTGGGCAAAAGTATCTGAGTCCTCAAGAAGTTATTGGTAAAAGACGTTCAGATATCATCATTGTGGGGCGTGGCATCTTGTCCGCATGCAATCGTTCAGAGGAAGCAGAGGCATATAGGAAGCTGGCATGGGAAAGCTATTTGCAGAGGATTTGTGTTGGTGCACAAATGTAAGCCAAGTGCTGCATTCCCTTAAGTAAGGCAATCCTAAAATCTCACATGATTGCCAAGGTAATTCTTCATTGTTTACCTGGTGAATGTGTGTGTTAAAATGTGCTAATATGCAAGCTTCAGTGGTGACACTTAGTGGCAATGGATTGAAACATCTACTTTTCTTGTTTGGCTGATCCTACATTTCTAAAAGGAAATGAAAACACTCCAAATGGATTTTTTTCTTCTTCTCTTTGCTCTGAGGGAGCCTCAGACATTAAGGGTGTGAGAGTAGGTGACATGTTCTCACACGGTGTGTGTAGTTCTTCTTGTCTGGGTTGGAATGTAAGGACTAAATGTCGCACAGCTGAGCCCTCTGCTGAGTTTCTCTGTTCAGACTCAAGATGCTTCAGATAATATCAGAAACATGTTTGTGTAGGAACTGTGTGCCTTAGCTAGGGAAACAGTGCATTTGGCCACAGTTTAATGGATGCCTTTGTGTATGTAGAGACAAAACATTCCATCTTGCTATGTAGCCCGCTACCTCATGCCTCACTTGGGAAACCTGAATACTTTGATTGCAATTGTCTCAAAGTAAAACATGTGGCACTTTTTTACAAAATAAAATTTGGAAAAATCAACTAATATATGTGTTTAAAACTCTGCTTCTCCATTCTGGTGCTGTTCCTTAAAAACAGCATCACAAGTCACCCAGGTCGCCTCCTAAAAACCTGTTCTACCCACCATCAACCTTTCCTCACGACCCTATAGGGCAGCAGTTCTCAGCCTGTGGGTTGCGTCCCCTTTGGGAGTTGAACAACCATTCACGGGGTAGCTGCTTTGCCTCCTTCAGGTCTAAAAAGGGGCTCCTCCTCCTCTTTCTCCAGCAGCACGGGTGGAGAGGAGTCATGGGGAGGCACTTGGAGGCAGAGGGGCACACAGCAGGAGGAGGCGGAGCCACGGCTCCAGTTCTGATTTAGCTGCCATTGATATCCCAGCCTCCGTAGTGTCTATCGTGCTGCCATCCTAAAAAATATTTTAATGCAAGTTTTGTTTTTAATTGGCTTTTCTTCAGCGTAGTTCTCTAGCTGTAAGCTAAGGTACTCTGAGCATTTTGTGAAGGTGTACTCACTATCCAAGGGATTGGTGTCAAAGGACCAAAGTAGTAGCCTGAGTTGGCGAGAGACAATACTATGCTTAGCATGACTGGATTAAAAAAAAAACAAACAAACTTTGCAAAAAGGAAAAAGAAAGAATATGTTAGTGGTACCAAGGACAAAATCCACTGAAGCTGTCTATCAGTAATTCGGCATTTAAGAGCTATTATAGCTTCAAATTCCATGTAGTCGGGTAAAAGGACAAACATGGTATAGTCAATTCAAATATGAATTGAATTATGGACAGTTCTAAATTGATCTGTTCTAAATTGAATGGCACACAGATCCATTTTAAATCTCAAAATGCTATTGGGAAAACAGTTTATTCCACAGATCCTTTTACTTAAAATACTTGAACCTAACACAACTGTTATATGAGGCGTTATCCACCAGAGGGCACTGTGGACCTTCACAATTATTTCCTGTATGGTTTTTCTTCATATTTATTGGGAACAAAACAACTAGCCTGTCTGGAAGGATGACCTAGTTGTGCTTTTGTCTTTCTGTTGCTTTATCATGGTCAGTACTATGGCACAGTACAGATATAATGCTCTCTCCCCATGGTTTGGTGACTGGGAGTCTGCTATGAGATCATGTCCTATAAACTTCTTGCCATTTCAAGAGTTTTTTATCCATCATCTAGGCTAGTGGTTCTCAACCTTCCTAATGCCTCGACCCCTTAATACCCCTCATGTTGTGGTGACCCCCAACCATACAATTATTTTCATTGCTACTTCATAATTGTAATTTGGCTACTGTTATGTATCGTCATGTAAATATCTGATATTCAGGATGTATTTTCATTAACTGGACCACATTTGGCACAAATACCCGATACACCCAAATTTAAATACTGGTGGGGTTGGGGGGAATTGATTTTGTCATTTGGGCATTGTAGTTGCTGGGATTTATAGTTCACCTACAATCAAGGAGCATTCTGAACTCCACCAAAGAGCACACAGAACTCCCATGACCAGCAGAAAATACTGGAAAGGTTGAGTTTTGGAATTGTAGTTCACCTACATCCAGAGAGCACCGTGGACTCAAACAGTGATGGATCTGGACCAAACTTGGCACAAATACTCAATAAGCCCAAATGTGAACACTGGTGGAGTTTGGGGAAAATAGACCTTGACATTTGGGAGTTGTAGTTGCTGGGATTTATAGTTCACCTGCAATCAAAGAGCATTCTGAACCCTACCAACAATAGAATTGGGCCAAACTTCCCACACAGAACCCTCATGACCAACAGAAATTACTGTGTTTTCTGATGGTCTTTGGTGACCCCTCTGACACATCCTTGCGACCTCCCCCCCCCCCCCCCAGGGGTCCCAACCCCCAGGTTGAGAAACGCTGATCTAGGCTATAGCATGAACATTTCTTAGAGGGGCAGCTGAGTATGTATTGGACAGGGAAAAGAACACAGGCAGGCAGGTTTATCACTGTAGAGGGGCACATCTACAGTGATAATTCAGTAAATATGATGATGGTGCTGGTGATGCTGATTATGCTGATGATGATGATGATTATGGATTTGCTGTGCAGATGATGACACAGGAAATCCTGGAACTAGTTTGAGGCCCGAATTGTGATTACATAAACTACTAAGCGCTGCTTCACATTCAGGGCTTTGTTTCATGCACTTTTGTGAGAATTTGCCTTGAACTACATTAAATGGGCAGTGGAGATGGGGCTGAAGTTAAAAAGGAAGAGACACACAGAGGTTGTGGGGCCATGGGGGAAAAAACCACCTACCACTGGGCCTGCCACAAATGGTTGGATATTGTGCTTCCAGCTCCTCTTGACAACTTGAGAATTTCCTACAACTTACAGCAATGGGGGGATAAGGTGAGTGTGACTATGACTATGACCGATTCCTCTATCAGCTGAATGGAGAAGTAGCATTTTATCAGGGATTCTGAACAAGGACCATAAATCAGAATAAAGACCACCTCTAGTTTTTGACCAAGTGTTGCCTTGTAGACTCCCTTGTATATCTGTTTGCTGCAGGGATAAAGTATATAAAGAACTGAATGCTTCTTTCAAATTCTCACAGCCACTGTTGACATTGTAGAAAAATGGAAAAAGTGATCAGGCCCTTCTGCCTGGAGCTGCTTGGAGAACTAGGCATTATGTGTGGCAGGCATTAGCAAAATATACCATGTATTGTCGAAGGCTTTCATGGCCGGAATCACTGGGTTGTTGTAGGTTTTTCCGGGCTATATGTCCATGTTCTAGAGGCATTGTCTCCTGACGTTTCGCCTGCATCTATGGCAAGCATCCTCAGAGGTAGTGAGGTAGTGATCTATGGCAAGCATCCTCACTACCTCTGAGGATGCTTGCCATAGATGCAGGCAAAACGTCAGGAGAAAATGCCTCTAGAACATGGACATATAGCCCGGAAAAACCTACAACAACCCAAAATATACCATACCCTGTACCTTAGCAGTTACCCACAGATGCTAAGACCTCACGAGGGACCTGGCCAGCATTTAGGGTCACTTGTAAAAATAATGTTCACTGCATTGTGTTAAGTGAGCAAGGTGCAGAAAAAGAACATATTCCCTTCAAAAGGGACACTAGGGGATAATTTCTGGTTTAAAGCTATCTCAATTATTTGTAATTGTTGAATGAGGCATGAATGTCTTAGATAGAAACTCAGTTACAAATGAATAAGTGGGATGCTCTGTTTTAACAAAAGAAGGTTTTTCTTATTTTGCTTCTGATCCCTCTTTCCCAGTTTATATTCCAAGAGAAACCACTATTAGGATGCAGCAGTCATACAAACAATTATATTTTATATTTGAACCTTCCTACTTAACTTGGGTTTAGCCAGTGATCACATATTATTAGAGAACAACCCCCCTCCCCCCCCCATTCAGGTGACTCTGAATTCTGAATTTAAAGTCACTTTCTCTAATATGCTTTGACTGTTTATGTTCTTTGACATATACTTCCAGCTGTCCATCCAGATTGTATTAGGAGCATGGGAACTAGGTCAGAATTTATAAGAACTTATATGCATAATAATGTAGGCGAGAACAAATGAATTGCAGTGAAACTGAAGAACTCAATTGGTAATCACTATTTGATTTTCCTATACTAATGCTTAAATTATTTTTATGTTGAGTTTTGATAAATCAGAAAAAAAAAATTCTGAACTATTAGGTGGCTGGACAATATGCATCTCTAGTTGAAGAATCTTTGCTACTGTGATCCAGAGGCACTTGCTGCCAAAATGGTTGCTTCAATAAGCTTCTACATGATTTTTCACAACTCTGAAGCCATATTCTTGACTACATACACATAAAATTTACAGTTTTTCCACTGGAATATAGGTAAAGTTCCTTTGCCAGTAGCCAAATGCTTGCTACTTTCCTACTGTGGATCATATATTCCATAGTGGCTTACTTAATTTTTTGCAAATAAGTTGGTCGATGTGGTTTAAATGCAAATGTCACAAATTCTATCCCACTTTCTTTTGTAAACAACACCTGGATATAATTTGATCTATTTTTATATGCAGTGCATCTATTTTGGTACATTTTTCCCAAAGACCTTTAAAAGCCTTGAGCCTAAATGGAATGCTAAAACAATTGAGCAGTAAATAAAAAACACATAAGGTTTGTAGTAGCAATTTAAAGTGGCCTAACACTGCTGCAGGGCAAACTATCCAAGTCAAAACAATGGACTTTTTTTTTTCTACAAAACTCCTGCCAAACAATTATATGATTGCACTATAGTGAGCCTTACAGAACAACAGTAACATTCAAAAGATTCTACTATAAAATTCTGCTATGATATTTCTCTGGTTGTTGCCTGGTGGATAGGTCACTTAGATATATTCAAGTGCCTTGCAGTCTGACCTTTTGTTATGTTCAATAAAATTGTTCTTGAGCAGCATTTCCATACTTTCTAGTTCCCAGTCATTGAATTTCCCAGTTTGAATGGTATGCTCCATTCTTCATTTAGAGCAGAAATAGGATTCATGCCCTCCAGATCAGGCCTGCACAACCTGCAGCCCTCTGGATGTTTGGGTCTCCAACTCCCAGAAGCTTTAGCCAGCTGTTCCAATGACCAGGAATTCTGGGAGCTGAAGTCCAAAACTCCTGGAGGGCTGTAGGTTGTACAAGTCTGCTCCAGATGATGTTGGATTGAACCCCCAGCACTATGCTAGCCAAGGCTAGTGAAACTGGGAATCCAACAACTGGATGCCCACCCACTCCAAACCTTATTCTCACCTCAAAGCTTTTTTGTATTCAGAATCCTATTAGGCAGTTATGAATGCATGGCCTAGATTTACACACTCATGACTCTTTCATATTCACAGTGTACACATAGCCCTTACTTTGGGAGCTATGTAGAGTGCATGAAGGTCCCCCAATCCCCGCGTACCAGGAAGTTGCTACTGTGATTGCCATGGGGAATCGTGTTATTGGGAAGCAGGTGTTGGAAACTCCCACCCCTTGATCACAGGAAGAAGAACTGTGACAGGGACTCAATTTCTGCCCAGGACACCGTAGATCACTTCTGGTAAGGAGTAGCATCAGTTAGTTGCTTCTCAAGGAACAGGAAAATAGAAAACCCTTTTTCTGTTGAATGCGTTGTCTGCTTTCTAGCAAGTGGGTATTAGCAATGGGGGTCAGAACAGAATTCATTGTGTAGTATTGTAACTATGGTGTTTATGCCATTACTAAATCCTCAGCAAGATTCTGGCCCATTTTTCCAAAGTTTAGGGCCATAGAATCACTTTATTCACTTAGACTTACCCTGGCCACAGTGTGATATTAAATAGAATCATAGAATCAAAGAGTTGGAAGAGACCTCATGGGCCATCCAGTCCAACCCCCTGCCAAGAAGCAGGAATATTGCATTCAAATCACCCCTGACAAATGGCCATCCAGCCTCTGCTTAAAAGCTTCCAAAGAAGGCGCCTCCACCACACCGGGGCAGAGAGTTCCACTGCTGAACGGCTCTCACAGTCAGGAAGTTCTTCCTCATGTTCAGATGGAATCTCCTCTCTTGTAGTTTGAAGCCATTGTTCCGCGTCCTAGTCTCCAAGGAAGCAGAAAACAAGCTTGCTCCCTCCTCCCTGTGGCTTCCTCTCACATATTTATACATGGCTATCATATCTCCTCTCAGCCTTCTCTTCTTCAGGCTAAACATGCCCAGTTCCCTAAGCCGCTCCTCATAGGGCTTGTTCTCCAGACCCTTGATCATTTTAGTCGCCCTCCTCTGGACACATTCCAGCTTGTCAATACAACTGGAGAATTTATTTAATGTTCAACAGGACCAGAGATTTTGCTCTGACCTCTTTGGTGATCTTAAGCGGTGGTAGTTATTCTTAAATATTAAGGTGGAACTTTGGATCCAGGGATATCAATTCTACAGAGTTGCATTTGTGAAGACAAGGAAATAAATGAAATTAACAATACATATATGTGCAGTTGCTTTATTTTTTTATAAAAAATTATTCTAAAAATAATAACACCAGGTTGTTTGAAAAAATTGCTTGTCCCAATGCTAGCTTTCCCCTAAACACTGTCAGCAATACAGTGTCCCTATCAATAGGACCTGTGTACCCTGTCATACTGACAGATGGCTGAAGCTTGTTATATGGCACGCTGTCTGAATTTCTGGCACTTCCAAGGCATCAAAAGGATCCAGGCGAACAAGAACAGCTTAAAGATATGAAGAGCAGGTGGGGCACTGGCTCTCTGTCCTTAACGTGCAAATAAAAGCCCATGCCGGATAGCCAAGCCTTCTTTTAAGATACTGTCCCCTTGCAGAGAATCCGTTGTCCATGAGGGAAGTGCTGAGGAAGCCAAACAGTTATCAAGCCTTCCATTTCTCTCATCCATCATCTTCTAGCATTCTCATCAATCAACTGTTCCATTATAGGTCCTGTTGAGCTTGTTGAATGTGAAATCTAAGCTGTGTGTGGAAATGGGCTTGCGGTAAAGAGGGTTTGAAGCCTAGGAGAAGGAAAACCATATCAATAAAGTGCTTTAACAATGATTGTTAACTTTACGAATAAGTAACTACTAATAAAGGCCACAAAATAGTCTAAAGGGAGCCAGTTCATGCTTCCAAAGAAGCTATTTTGTTAGGCTCTGACAACAATATTCTGTGTATTCCAGTGTGGACAGCTTGCAAGAGCTGCACTTTCTCCCAGAACCTCTGAGATTCACAGGTTCCTTATACCTGCCATTTTTGGTTTGATACAACTCCACCCCCAGCCCCAAAGGATAATACTGCCCAATTGCACAGACCAAAATATGTAGGGGCCATTTCTGATCACCTGTTACCCAATCATCAGCATTTTTTCATACTTAAGTATAAAATATATCCCTATTTCAACTATGAATATTTACACCTTTTCAAGCTCTTTCCCGATTCCCTCATAAGCTGTTCTTACCATTTCATATCTTGCTCGGGAACGCTCACTTTGGAACCTTGCAAATTCCCGCCTGTCATGAATAGTGACCAGCAGTTTCCAAATGGCTAGGAGGATAAGGCCCAGGAAGACAATGCTGCCTACTACTGCTAGTAAGATCATCATGGCATCAGGGGCTGTACTGCATTCTGATACAGAGAAGAAATACAGCACTATTTATTATTTGCACTGGGTCAACAAAACATTCAAAATCAAAAAGAAGTTACAGTACAACCCACAGTACAAGAATTTCCCATAGAAACAGAAAACCATGGATAATGAACTCCATTAAAATGAAGAACTTTCACATAAATTAGCATAGTCACCCTGGAGGACAAGAAAATTCCTAGAGATGATATAGTTTGTCAAGATGTGGGAAGGTACAAGTCTTGGAGTTTGCACAACTACAACAGCAATTCCCAAAGTTCGCACAAGAACATCTATAATAATGCAATGTTATTGTGAACCCTGGTTCAAAAACTAACCAATCCAGACTTGGGGAACAAGTGGTACTTTACTTGGGCTGCAGCTCTCATCATCTCTCATCTAACTCATTGCGTTTTAAGCTTCCTGTGTGAGGAATAATGATTTACACACATACACACCATGCTTCAGGGACTAAAGCATGGTTGCATTTTTCATTTAATTTTAGTTGTTAAGTTATAACTTGCTCTTATATGTTGGGTTGTCATTTTTGTTATCATGGCTGAATTTTTATTATCAGGCATTGAATGCTTGCCTTTTATGTTTGGAATCCGCCCCGAGTCCCTCCAGGGAGAAAGGGCAGAATATACATAAAATTGTTGTTGTTGTTACTACAGTATTTGTTTCCCTTGGCTTCCATTGTTTCTTACCAGGAAAGGCCGCAATCACTCATCTAGCTGATGGGATCTGAAGCCCTAACAGAGTCCACATTCACCAAAAACAATGAACTATTAATGGGTTACATTTCTAATGATTACATTTGCATACTTTCTACTCCAGAACTACAATAATGAGATTTAATCAGCCGAGCAAGGATCTATATCTATGCACACACTGGTAGCTGCATGGAATTGCACATAGAAATGGATGTTGCGTTGGCACTTCCAACAGCCAAGAGTCACATAAACATAGGAAGTGAAGGTCTTCAGGACGAAGATGGGGCAAGGGCAAAATTCTCTACAGAAAAGTAGGGTTATTCTGATCTTTTGTTAAAAAAATATTGTACATGTGCAACCCCGCTGTTGTACTGGATTGGGAAATTATGTTTGCTATGCCCCATTACATGTCTTGAATCCCCATCCAGCTAGGAAAACTAGTGATGCAGCAGCCATGAACAGTGACATTATGTTGTGTTGTGAGTTCCAGCAACACAGGGAGGACTGTACTTTGGACCAGAAAGAAGGAAAGCTTTCCATGCTGTGCATTTGTTTGGCATTCATATGCACTAATTTCTCATGCGGCAATTTCTTCTACAAGTAATTATTTATGAGGGGCATCTGAAAGCTAAGAATATGGAATCCATTCCCAGGAGTAGAAATGGAGGCTTTTGATCTTTGGCCTAAACTACAACTCTATAGCTTGCCCAAGTATGAGCATCAAGAAATTAATGTTAAACTACAAAAGTTATTGGACTGCTGTTCTATATTTTGAATTATCTAAATTCCTTTTCACTCTGATCATAGTCAGTTCTAAGCTTAACCAGCATGTGGGATGGGTGTGGAGTCTATAAGCGCCAATTGTTTCACTGTGTATGCAAACTGAAGAAAGTTCAATAAGTCATCATCCCTTTCTGGGGATCCGTAAGATACCTTGTGCTTCTCAATTGGCATTTGTCCTTCCCTCTATGGGCTACTCTGTCTGCCTAAGCCGATTTCTGTATATTTTCCCTCCAGTGAGAATGATATAAAGATCTAAAACTTCTATCCCTCCAAGGTAGCTTAGTAAAAACAACAGAAGTGCACACGTTACAGTGGGAAGCACAGATATTTAGTGATCATGTCCAAAATATACTTTAAAAATATCCCTGAAACATCAAGTAACCCTTTTGTGGTGGAAAATAAATGTCATAACAGAATCTGTCATATTAATTCTCCGTGTCTCATGGCACACGACAACTACCTGGTTCTTTGAGAATGGTGATATTGGTCTTTCCGTTGGCAAGTTCTGAATATGTGAACTTCATCACACAGTCCTTCACTGGGTAGGCACACAGCACCGAGTGTGGGTCATCGGTTTCTAGAACAAAATTAAGAAAATGCAAAATGCCTTTTCTCAACAGGAGAACATACAAACATAGGCTAGTATACTGCAGCATACTTTGAGTAGTATTCAAAACTATAAGGGTTCCAAATGACTATTCTGCTTATTTTGCTGGGCATTTGTTCAGTGTAGAACAACATGTGTTCAAAATACATTTTTTTCAGCCCCAGAAATGGAAGTGTATGTTGGGATTTTTGTTCTCAGGAGGCTCTGGATTTCTTTCAGTATGAGAGGCTTCCTGTGCCGGAACATATGGAGTGCATTATAGAACAATTCAAACATCCAAAATTATATTTTTAAAAACTGTTAACACAGAGTGGGTGGGAGAAGGATCTAACCCTGTTGCTTAACTTCATGCCTGATTATTGAGAAACCCACTGATAAAAGAAAACACAGAGATTGCAAAAGAAATGTTGCTATGGCTCTATGCTACTAAAAGATGATGAATTAACATGTCTCTGAAAGAAAGCCAAGCAAAGCTGAAACTTGGAAATGTTTCCTTGAAAAGGAAGTCTCACTTCCTTTTACTGGTCTGTATTGAAGCAGCAATTGTCTAGAAATAAGCTTATGTTTGCCATTCATTTTGGGGAAAGAGGAATTAAAGACTCAGCACTGAAAACCTTAATGGTATGCATTATAGAAATTTGTGCTGTGATAAAGTATATTAAGAGAACTGGGGGAGGCAAGGTGAGCCAAGTGAATGAATATCATCAGATGGTTTCACATTTTCTCTTCCACATTTGTTTGGCCTGGCAGAATAGAACATCTGGTTTCTAATTCTAGCACTGACATGGAACTGCACTATCTTATTATTCGTCTTCAAAATATTTACACACACACACACACACATTATATATACCTATCTTTCCATTTGGGCTAGCAACAGAATCAATAAAAACATTTTTTTACAGTATTGCCAGGCTATGCTTCAATATCTGAAATTTCAGTGAACAGTGTTGTAACAGAATCATAGCAAGAGGCGCCTTTAAAAAATCAATAGTTCATCCCAAAGTGTCCACTGTATAATGGAATGCAATATGGGACAAAGTTCAAGTTGCTATTTTGGCCAAAGAGTTTCAAAGCCAGCAAGTGAAAATGGTGAAGGCCTGTCTTATTTACCTATCTGCCACATGAAAAAACAACACTGAGAAAATGTTATTTGTTCACAAATGGAGCTTCGTTGTTGGGTATGGGTATAAGGAGATGTGTGGATCTCAGGTCATTTTTCTCTCTCTCTGCTAGCTGGATTACAGCAGCAACTGAACTCAAATGCACTCCAAACAATAATTGCCATGGTTCCTAAACATTGTAGACTCCTCTGATCATTTCAAACGTAACTACAGTGTTTGTTTCACTAAGAGAACTACACAGCAGATTTAAGGCTAAAAATGCAGGTTTAGTAAAAACAAAACATAAATCGCAGCCACAAGGATATGAGATACAAACAATGGTGAGAAGGCCCACTGCTCACATGCTCTGTTTATTTAATCTCTGAATCCTCCCTTTGACTGCAAGAATTATGGTTGCAGAATGCTGACAAAGTGGAGATATTATCCAAACTGCAATCCATTCACATAATTTGTGTTCTAAAAATGTACAGAACGGTTTTATCTATGGAAATGGCTGAATGGGAGGGAAACTGGAATGGAAAAAGTGGTGGAGATTGTGGTTTTATTGTTTATTTACTAAAGTATATTCTGCCCCTCCTCACTGGTTTTAAGCATTTTTCTAGTGGGTTGTATAAGGACAGGTCACCACCATCAGAATGCAGAGGCTGATCTAGAAGAGAAACAGTCATGTACTTTAGCTATATTTTGCAATGCATATTGTGCCACAGACAACTATACTTAACATAGAAATCACTACTTGAGGAGAACATTAGTCCTAGTGAATCCTGCTTTGGAGTGAGCACCTCCGAACCAAGAGGGACTTGGATCCATGTAATCATGCACAGGGTTGTGCTGTAAATGTTTAATCTCATAGCACCACAAATAGACATCATTCAAAATTTAAACCCTCACGTCTGCCTTATAATTAAACTCTCAATCTGCTCCTTTCAATGTGTCACATATCATTTCACATGGCTGATCATTTGCCATTTCCCCCTAAAATGAAAAATATATGAAAATAGCCTGAAAAAACCTACAACAACCCATATGAAAATATTAATAACTGGTTCAATAAACCAGATTGAATGCCTTGTCTAGAAAGTGGTTGCAGAAGCTATAGAATCAGTGTCTGCTGCAAACCTACCAAGGAGACACTAGACCTTCAAGCAACTCACCTCCAAACTTGGTTCTCCAACAATTTGTAATTGTTCCTTTTACCTAAAAAGAACTCTGCATGAAATTCATCACAGATTTTTTACTATTTTATCTTTATGGAGCTTAAACGTGAGTTTGGAAAGCCATTTCTTTCTAAAACTGCATTATAGGGTTATCTGTATGTATATAGTTATCTGAAATTAGCTTTTTGTGGTTGGTAGGCATCTGTTCTTTAAGAAGTCAGAAATGTTGCAAATGGCAGTTTTGAGCCTGAATCACTGTTAAAATGTGCTGCCACAAAACCTCTATTGCCATTTTTTATGCCATGACATTTTTTTTAAAAAAAAGCTGAATTTGTTTCGGAAAGACAGACAGACAGACTGGAGAGCAGATAGCAGAGTCATTTGTAAATAGCAAAAAAGAATTTCAAAAACAGCAGAAAGAAAAAAACTGATCACATACCACCGAGAAAAGAGTATTTTGCAACATTTCCACAGATAAAAACTTATAGTCTGTAATGGGCAGATGTGAACTAAAGTAGCAGATGTCACAAGTATGGCTGAAACATCCAACAGCTGGAATAGCTTCCTCTTTTCTGTGTGTCTTGCATTTGAACAGACACACAAGTGAGGGAGGGGAAAATACAATGTGACAAAAATGTTTAACACAACTCAGATGAAATGTACGAGCTGTTATAGCTTAGAGGCTAAAATGTACAGTGCATATAAGCGTAACACTGGAATGGACAAAAATGTCATCCAGACCCATTGCATGATGCAGGGTCATACATGCAGCAGCTGCACATACTTCACTCCAGTAAAGATAGTAATGGTAAAGGTTTTCCCCTGGTACTAAGTTCAGTCGTGTCCGACTCTGTGGGTTGGTGCTCATCTCCATTTCTAAGCCAAAGAGCCAGCATTGTCCCTAGACACCTCCTAGGTCATGTGGCTGGCATTCGATCCTGTTACCTTACCTTCTCGTCAAGGCAGTACCTATTGATCTACTCACATTTACATGTTTTTGAACTGCTAGATTGGTAGAAGCTGGGGCCAATAGGGGGAGCTCATGCTGCTCCCCAGATTCGAACCTGTGACCTTTCAGCCAGCAAGGTCAACAGCTCAGTGCTTTATTCCACTGCGCCACCAGGGGCTCCAGTAAAGATAAACCTACAAAATTCAAGAGCTGTTGAATATGCATACTGAATACATGTTGTCCTATGCTAAAGTCACTGGCTCCATCTAGAGAAATATCTACCAGACACTGGTTCTCCAAATCTCTTTGCTTTGTTATCTGATAATCATGACTTGGAGATGTCAACATTTAAAGTTAACAAACTATCTTCCAAACATCAGAACACTGTGAATGAGAATGGAGCAAACAGTTCATGATTCATGAAAGTGAGAAGAGGGATGGAGGACGTCAAAAACATGTTAGAAGTTATACAGTTCTCGGGAACTCCTACCTCCTGAGTTGAAAAAATGAATCTTTTTCTGGACATAATGCTAGCATGGGACCTTCTCCAGGGGAATTTTCTTCACATGAAGAGAACCCGGTTGCTGGTGAGTGCAGTCTGTCACACATGCAGACTCACTCCTTTTGAGGTATGTTTTTTTTCATAATTGGCTCTCAAACATACAGTGATGATTAGGAATATTTGTTTGTGCTACAGTAGTACTTACTGAGAACATCTACTCGTGTAATGATCTCGTCCCTGCAGTGTTTTTGGCAGGTTTGGTTGTCGGCTAGCCTTCCCGAGTTAAACAGCATACACTCAATGCAATCCCTTTGAAAGAGGAATCAGAGGAGAACAATCAGCAAGGCTTCCAACTTCACTTGTATTTCAAGCCTGCCCACCAGGTTTCTACTCAAACAAAATCTTTTTTTTTTCTGTAGCAACCACAAAGCAATCTGGACTACTTTGACAAATAAGTTACTGCAATATTTTCCCCAAATATGTAAGGAGACGCTACAGGACTTAATATTTTTAGCTTAAGCAACTAGGATGTGAAGGAGATAGCCCATATCACAGGAGCCAAAATTATGTTTAGCAACAATCCCTCTTTAATGTTAGAATTCACTTCAAAATTGCTGTGGTGCCCTAGGATCCAGTGCTTTCTTCAAGTGGGATGTAGTTTCATAAGCAACATATTTATGATCAGTGGCCAGTCATTGTCCATGGCACCTTTTGGAAATGACAACCAATGCATTGGCCTACAACCTCCTTAACATTAAACTGTGCCCAACAAAAAAATTATGTTATCCTTAGAGAAGATTATGGTTGTTTTACCCCTGAATCAGCTTGAAGTAACTCCTTTGGATCTTGTAGTGGAAGTTAACTGAGCTTGAATCCCTCTGTAAACATCCTCATAAAAGAATGAAGGGGCTAGTGATAGAAATAACTTTGGCGATGATTGCTGGAGTCCTACACATTGGAAACAGCCTGCTCTTTGACTTTTGGAAGCAAATACAAGCAGGACAGAAAATTAAAGGCATTGCTGCCTCTTAAGACTGAATCAACTTGGTATGACTAACTTGATATGACAGTGCAGGTTCCTTTTGCTAATTTTGCATTAATGTAATGGCTCTTTAATGTCTTTCAACATACAATATACATGTTACACATTATGGTTCCATGAATCTCCTGTCCTTGAGGAAATGGTGAAAAATATCAGTCAAATGCCTGACCGGCTATAATGCATGGGGAATGTGTTTGCATTTATAGTGGGAAGAAGAGGTCTTAAAGATCTTGCAGTCCAGAAACAATATACTATCTTTAAATGCAATAAAATGAATGCAAGCTAAATAGATTACTGTGCAAGTCTGAGACTGTTGACTTCTGACAAGTGGACCTGCCGAGCCTCTTAAACATAGATCCTTCCCAATTCTATTACCAGAGATCTTTCACTTGCCAAAAATGGAGCTTGAGACTTAATAAATGAAAAGCCTGAGATATGTTCTGTCTACAGTAAGCCATTTCAAACTTCATATAAGAGGATGCATGGACTTGAACATGGCTCTAGTACCACCAATGAGATCCTATCATCAATTTGCCATGTCAAGGGACTGCACTTTAGCTTGCTGGCACACTACCTTTTAGTGCTGCAGACACCTGGGCAGGTGGGACACTTCTCACAGGTCTCCCCAAAGGCACCAGGCTCTGTGCACTGGCATTTCCCACAGATGCAGTTCCCTCTTCCACTGCACATTTGACCATCATTGGAAAGGCATGCCTGTGTCTCTGTTGAGCAGTTGCAGTTGTCCCCAACGTAACCACGGTGGCACTTGCATTCCCCGCAGTGGCATTCTCCATGACCTAAAGGCAATAGAAATAAGAACAACTCATTTGAACTGATAATGAAATGGATTCACAGTTCCATAAGCAGGTCAAAATCCAGTACGGAGTAAATAACCAGTATACTTTATTGCTAATATCTTGCATTGTGGAGACAGTGTAAAATTCCCATATTTGCAATTACAAGATTCTTCCCCATTCGGCTTATCATCAAGTCCAGTTTTTAGCTGCAGGAATTCCTTCTCCATGGCCATTGAGTGACCAGTGGAGACTACTGAGCACTGGAGAAGCATCCAATTATACCTTTATAGCCAGGCATACAATAATGATAAATGACAATCTGCTGAGATCCCCAGAGGACCCCCAATACCCTCTCCTCTTCACTGGCCACTCAATGGGAGGCTTCTGTAGTCAAAAGTGAGAGTTGGAGGAAGATTTTGGTCACTGCACAAGCTCAGAAGAGAACTCCAAGCTCCAGAATGATAGAAAAGTGGGACTTGTAATGGCATAATAAACAGAATGATAGAAAACCAACCCTGGATATGTAATTGAAATCTCGCCATGGCCAAAACTTTTTAGTGTGGCTTTGAACAAGTTATAAGTTACTCTATATAAATAAAAATGTAATGTTCGTTTGTGGGATTAACATAACTCAAAAACCATGGGGCGAATTGACACCAAATTTGGACACAATACACCTATCATGCCAACAAGTGACCAACACTTATAAAAACCCTGAAAAACAGCGGAAGAGACTTAAAAATAAAAAATACATTATAACACATATAGACATATATACACACACAAACCACATATACACAGACTGGGCCATAGCAGCACGTGGCAGGGGACAGCTAGTATTTCATAATTCATCAGCTCACAATATTTTGTTTACTACTCTCTCCTTCACTCATGGTATATCTCAGAGTTACCCTATTCTATCCCAGGAATAATTCTGGCAGATAGTCAATCATCCAAAATGACCCAACAAATATTATCGCTGAACAAATGTCTCCTTTGTTCAGTGATAATAGGGGGCTGATCTAATTTCATAGGGGAAGGAGCTCCCACACAGCATGTTCCATTGCCAAACAGTTCTTACTATCAGGATGTTCTTCCTAATGTTTAAGTGAAATCTTTCTTTCCTGTAGTTTAAATCTATTGCTCCATTTCCTAGTCTCTGGAAACAACTTGCCCCCTGTCAATGGGACATCCTTAAAAACATCTCTTAATGTTTTCTTCTCCAGGCTAAACACACCTTAAGCTAGCCCTGCTAGGACATGATTTACAGACCTTTCAGTGGGAATTTATCTTTAAAAAACACCACACGAATGTATTATTTATGTTGTGGCCCTGTAGGAAACTGAACAGTAAACTAGGTGGACCATGTGGGGTTCATATGGCATGGCATCATATTCACACATCTCTGAGTGTTCAACACTTTGTTGTACTTTAATTCACAATTGAAATACTGTGATTTGCCTCAATAAATTCTGGGCAACAACCCCAAGAAGTCACATAAGAAGTTGAATCCGCTTGTGAACAATTCTAGTGCCAGATGGTCTCAGATTAAAGACACCTGTTTCTGGACATTTGCTGAGTTTGCTGGAGAACTTATTTAAAGCAGCAGAATGGAGACCAAGGAGCTATCAAAACAAGTCTAGGATCAAGGCTCTTCAGGACTGAAACAATATTGATAGAGCTAAATGCAATTCAATGGTATAGGAAACCTGCTTCAGTCTGTGAGACTTTGGGGAAGAGGATAGAGAGCCATTTTTCAACAAGGCAATGTCCCTAAACACCCAATTTGAGAAACTTTTGCAAGACCTAAACACGTGTTCACCAGAAGTCAACATACAGCTTAACACATCTGTTGAAATGTTACCATGATGAATCGACAAAAAGGGCAAAAGAACGACGAATAAGACTTATCCAACTGTGCAATAACCGCTGCCAAGGGTTCTTCTATTTGGTGTGTGAGAGTGAATTTTATGCAACAAACACATGCCAATTTGCTTTGTTTACTAAACTTTAATGCCATAATAAAAGTACTTTGCAGTTCCACAACATTTGTGGGCACCAAGTGGCAAGAAGGCCAATTATAATTTTGTTAGTTAGTTTAAACCAATTCCAGGCTGTGACACAAGAAAATGTGGAGAAGTCAAGATGTATGTGACTACATCTACAAGTCACTGTGTGTAATTTGTCCCTCTTCCCCTTCTTCCCAGATACAGTACATGGTTATTCATGTTTGGCGCTTATGCCGACAGTCATGTCATCACATCCCTAGAGTTGATTTCATACATTGCAGGACTGTTTCTCTTATTGTAAGCACAACATCTGCGCCTGGATAAGCTCAGCTGGAACGACAGTACTGGCTTGATGTAAAAACAAAATAAACACATACGTAGTTCAGAAGTCACCAAATAATGCATAGTTCAGTTCATGACCCATGCATAGTTCAGTTCATGACCCTCTCTTTCTTCTGGTTTCTAATTAATTTGGCCCCTTCGACATAGCTGTATAAAATCCGCATTGAAATTGATTATATGGCAGTGTGGATTCAGATAATCCAGTTCAAAGCCGATATTGTGGATTATCTGCCTTAATATTCTGGGTTATATGGCTGTGTGGAAGGGCCCATAGTAAGTTTAAAAAAAAAACTTGGGGCCCTTCAACACAGCCCTATATCCCAGAATATCAAAGCAGAAAATCCCACATTATCTGCTTTGAACTTGAATATATTGTAATGTGGACTCAGATAACCTAGTTCAAAGCAACTATTGTGGGATTTTCTGCCTTAATATTCCGTGATATAGGGCTGTGTGGAAGGGCCCTCAGAGGCATGAAGAATTCCCAATCCTAGTGGATTCTGCATGGAAACTTTTAGATAGGTAGGTAGGTAGGTAGGTAGGTAGATAGATCTCTCTCTCTCTTTCTATGTATACATACATGCACACAAGTACGCGCAAACATGTATGAGCACACACACACACAAGCATACATACCAGAAACATTTACTATTTGTAATGGGGTGTCTTGGGGAAGTATTCCTGCTTTTAAAATAAATGCTACAATAGCCATATATACAAATCTACCTAGTTATATTGAATATTCCAATATCAAAAAAGAAAAAAGAGAAAGTGCATTCTAGTGGTTAGTGGTTCAACATAAGGATCAAAGTAACATACCAAGATTGAGTGACTAAGGGGTTTCTAGTATAATATTCTCCTTATTTCAGGGACTTTAAAATGCATGTTTATATAAAGCTCTGAAGAGCCTAACTCTTTTTATGAATATTCAGTTGAAACGAAATGGCAAACATATGTCAGCAAGGAGACAACCAGAAAAGTTGTTTCAAAACGTATTTTTGTTCAACATATACAAAACATATATTTATGTTTATAAACAGCATCAAGATATATGCATCTTGTTTTCTAGCATATGTAATTTTTCTTTAGTAGGTAAAGGTAAAGGTTTTACCCTGACATTGTCCAGTCACGTCTGACTCTGGGGGTTGGTGCCAAAGAGCCGGCATTGTCTGTAGACACCTCCAAGGTCATGTGGCTGGCATGACTGCATGGAGCTGATCTACTCACATTTGCATGTTTCACATTTGCATGTTGTCGAACTGCTAGGTTGGCAGAAGCTGGGGCTGACAGTGAAAGCTCATGCCGCTCCCCGGATTCGAACCTGTGACCTTTCGGTCAACAAGTTTAGCAGCTCAGCGGATTAACTCACTGTGCCACCGGTGGCTTTGCATTTTATAAAATCAAATACATTATTTGCTTTGGGTTTTTTCCATCTGATTGATTGATGCTGTTTAGCAGAAATGCTTTTCATACTCCAAATGCAACTTCCCCGTAAGCAGTTTCTTCTATCCGGACTCATAAATTAAACACCAAATATTTCCAGCTGAAAGCAGTAAGCTGAAAGCTTTATTTAAAATTAATAGCCTACTTTATTAAAGTGCTTTTATAAAAATGGCAGATTGCTAATTGGAAGGCTTTCATGTACTATTTTCAGCAGCTCTCTTTTCTGGATAATCTCTGTGCTTTATATCATCAGTGATTGGCAAGAGAGTAAGGAATTAACTACAACCCTGATCCAGCGTGGATTTCATGAATCTTGGTTTCTTTGTAGGAACACCAAAGAGGCCAGTGCTGCAGCTGCTAAGGCATACATACAGCCCTGTAAAAAAAACTTTTAGGAAACAGGTGTATGTGAACAACTCATATTATGATCAGAGCTGCTTTATAGATACTACTGTGAATTACAATAGTAATAATATGTAACATTGACACGGTCTTATCAAAACAAAGACAGGTGTGATGTGTTTCATGTCAGAGACCAACTGAGAAAATGAGCTCTTTGGTATGACAGCTTCACATTCAAGCAAATTTTGCAACATTTGCATGTGGTCAAAGAACAATGTGAGAATTATCCCTTGATGAATGAAGAGATTAACCTGTGGTGTTTGTTTTGCTGTCTGTGACCCTGTTCAGAAGATTGCACCTCACTTTCTGTTCCTGGGAGAATAAGATTTTGAAAAACTGGCTTGCTGTGGAAACAAGGATTGGGGATAAAACTTCAATGAAAATCCCTTTTCTCCATGCTAACGTTTCCAGGAATGAATTTCCCTTCCAAGGAGGAGATTTCTCTCAGTTCCTGTTGTCTCACCCCCGTTTTTAACTATTAGTCATTTGTAAGTCGGATGTTTGTAACTCGGAAACTGCCTGAATTTACCTTTAATGCTTTCCACTTCCATTTTGACACATTGGCTATAATAATGATTCTAAACTCTTTTTACAATGAAGTTAAGACCAGTGATAACATACCTACAAGTTTAAAGCCTAGGAGGACATGCAACGATCAGAAGGCCTTTGGAAACCATGATCTTATGGATCTGGTCTCTCATTTGCAACAGTAAGAAAACAAGATTGAGCTGCTTTCATTGCAGCAATCCTGTAAGGTTTCTTTTTCGCAATCCAATACACTATGACTACTGTCTTGATGCAACTGCAAGCACATGAGAGAAGAGGGTTTACTAAAATTGAAGTTTTGGAACAGGAGATATATGTGAGGATGGAGAGGATTTGCCTAATGCTTCCACACCATGTGCTGAAATATTGCATGAATCTTTGTGGTGTTGTAAGTTTACACAAATGCTCCAATGCAGTTTGCTGGATTTTTTATCCAATGTGAAAATGCTTACAATTCAAATTCAGGGGAGACACACACATGGAGCCCTTACTGAAACTGGAAGATAGTACTCCTTCAAGTTCAGTTTCTGGCTGTGCAATGTTGATGTTCAATGCAAGGGTCATGTAGCATAATCATTGCAACAGCAGTGCCCTTACTGAAATGCAAGAGTTGACTCAGTGCAATCCTGATGCAGAATCTCAGCCATGATGTTTATACATGGCTGCAGTTGTCCTTTCCCTAACCAACCAGCACTTCACCACCTTCTGACCTCCCAGGAAATATGAAGAGACCAAGTGAAACAGAAAAACCTTGTCTCTGAATAGCAAGAAAACAGTTAAGATAGAAAGTAGTGGTAGAGCTTCTCCCCCTCGCCCCAAAACCAAGCCTACATTTACCAAAATACATTCCTCATCTCAACCAGTGGGATGGAGAGATGAGACTGAGCCAGACACACAAAATTCCACACATTTATGAGAAACAGCCCACTGCTGCTAATGAAACAAAACAAAAGCAAGGGCTGGAGAGATACGCTGCTGAGTCTCGCTGTCGCTCAAGCACTCGGCACAATATTGTCTTGGCCTCCGCTGCCCTGCTTTCTGTATGCATCCTTGTTAAATGAAAAGACACATTAAAGAGGCTAACTCCCCCTCATCTCCTCCCCTTCCCCTTCCCCCCTTCCTCTGCCTTTGGCTTTTCACAAAAGCCTCAAGAGCACCGTCCAATTAAAGAGATTTGGCACAGCTTCAGATGCCAACCTCCACGCTGTGGTTTTCTGCAATTTGTTCACAGGGACACATGCAGGGCTTCATAATTTGCATCTGGGCTTTACAATTAGATTAAAATGGATGGCTCCATTTTCACATAGCCCACATGGAAACACCAAGGATCACCCCATGTATCTTACACGGTAGTGATCTAGTTGCCATTTTTGAACAGAGATGGGAACTCTGCTAAGACAAGCAAGGATCCTTATGCCCTTAGCAACTAGTTAAGAGGAAGCATTATAATACTATTTGCCTCCCAGAGACAGGCTTTCTACTTAATCTGTCTTGGGCTGGATCTTCATCAACCAACCCTTACGTAGCTTCAGAGGGACTTCATTCCCTTAGCTATCCAGGGGGTTCAATGGGCTCATATGCAGTGGGATACAAATTACATAGGATATGAAAAACTATTAAAATAGGTCATCTGTAAAGAAAGACACAGGAAGAGGCTTTGAACTTTGGAAGGTCTGGATGTTTGAATTTATAAGGGAGTGTAATAAGGAGGAGTGCCTCCTTAGGCAAACAACTTAAGCAACTTCCCCTTCTTTCCATTACTCAGCAAGACAGGAGCCTTAACTTCTGTCTGCATTCCTAAATGGCACAAATAACTAAGCATCAACTCAAGTGATATGCAGTGAATTGTTGAAGGCTTTCGTGGCCAGAATCACTGGTTTGTTGTAAGTTTTTCGGGCTGTATGGCCATGTTCTAGAAGCATTCTTTTCTGACGTTTCGCATGCATCTATGACAGGCCTCCTCAGAGGTTGTGAGACCTCACAACCTCTGAGGAGGCCTGCCATAGATGCAGGTGAAACGTCAGGAGAGAATGCTTCTAGAACATGGCCATAGAGCCCGAAAAACCTACAACAACCCAAATATGCAGTGAATTTGCAGTAAGACAACACTGGGCTCTGCTTGCTATTTTTACTGCATTAGCAGCGCAAAAAGAAAACCAATCAAAAGAAATGAAATTTTCATGAACGAATTACAGTCTGGTCATCATTTCCAATATACATATGTAGTTGGTAAATCTCTGAACAATTTGAGGTTGTCCAACTGGAACTATGCATAAATTAAGGCAATTGGGAGCAAGGAAAATGTCATTACTGTAAAGGCAGGCATGTGCGCATCTACACAGGTCACTTCCTTCTGTTTGGGGAGACAGAAGATAATGAATGAGCCAAATTACAGGATAAAAAACAATTAAAAGTCTTGTCAATGTTAAACATCAAACAATATGGCCTGCCACTACAAAAGAAAACCCACCCTATTATGAACAATATGACTTTTTAAAAACGTCTGCAGACAAAAAAAAAAAACTAGAGTCAGCATTTCAAGAGAACCAAAACAAAATAAACTGAAAAATAAAAATAAAAATATGAATTAAAAAACTGTGCTCATCATGCCTTTTTTTTCCATGTCAGGAGCGACTTGAGAAACTGCAAGTCACTTCTGGTGTGAGAGAATTGGCCGTCTGCAAGGACATTGCCCAGGGGATGCCCAGATGTTTGATGTTTTACCACTCTTGTGTGATCCTTCTCTCATGAGCCCTCATAGGGAGGTGACAGAGGGAGTTCAACCCATTCTCCCCGGATTCGGACCACTGACCTGTCAGTCAGGAGTCCCGCCAGGGGCTCCTTCTTGTCGTGATCTAGCATGGGTATTGAACATACATGAAAGAGCCAAGTTGTATTTGTTATATTATCTGAAATATGATACAGACTTTGACAATCTAGAAGCCCCTAAATAAAACAGAGCTACTTCTCCCATTCCTGTTAGTAGGGTTGCTAGGTGAAACATAACTCAGGGCTCCTTCACCTTTAACGGTTCTAAAAGAGGGAATTTCAGCAGGTTTGGCTTATCATGCAAGTAGCACCTGCTGACATTTCTTTTTCTACTCATACATTAAATGCACAGGAATTTTGTCCCTTATTTCACCTGGCAGCCCTACGTATGAGTTTTTGTAATTCTCAGAGTGGCAATACAAATGAAGCAATCTACTTTACTGAGCTTTCTGGCTAAAACTTAGAAATGGAGGAGGCTACACATGAAAAATTATTGAGGGTCAGGACAAATAAAACTGGCTCAACTTTTCTGCATTGTTGCCCCTCTTTCCTCTGTATGAATTCTAAAAATCAGGGGAGATATGCACTATAATCAATAATGAGAAGAGAGCATTGATGATGGTTATATAAATACAGTATATCACCAAGAGAGAGTTGATGATGCTCATGTAAAAGCAATGCATGTTCGCAATATTTCATCATCCGTTCCATCTCTGAGTATCCTGGTGGTCTGCATCTCACCTGCTCTTCATATAAAAAAGAAGCCAAACCAGCCACAGAATCTGTGGAGCTCATGATGTAGAGTGAAACCACACCCAACCTTACTTCAGAAAGAGCAAAGATTACTTCACCAAACTCATCCTATTAATTATTAAGGCATATAATATCATGGGGAAAGAAGCAAGCACTCACATTAGTAATTTTGCAGGGAATGTGGCATTCATCCAGCTATTCCCAAGGATGCTTGTCTGCAATATTTATTTTCCAATTACATAGTGTCATGCGCTGTATTTTTCAAAATACAGGCTAAGTCATCATTGTCTCACTCCTCTTTGCTTCCCCAGCCATCACACACACACCCTTGTTTTGATGGCCTCAGCAAGTGTTAGGAAAGGACTGGAACTAATTTAGCATTTCTTCAAATGTGCTCCAGATGAAGGCCTTTCTTTGCAAAAAGTATTGTGTTCCTCTTTTTCTGCAGACAAGAAGCTTCAAATCAATAGAGTTCTCACCTTTGTCACACACTGAAAACATGCAGAATGTCTTTTTAAAAAACCATTTGGATTTTTCATTATGATAACCTTGCACTGGCAACAATGCTTTCTAATACATCTTATTCATGTATCCCATTCATGTTTATGCACCACCAGGCAGTGTGATTTATACTTCACTTCTGTTTTCACCATGTCAACTTGATTTAACAAGCCATACTTGAATCTGTCCTTGTGTATATTGCCTCTCCGCTTGCTGTTCTCCTTTAAGCTCATGTCATATTAAAGGATAATTGATTGAAAGGGCCACTGTATTTCTTGCCTTCAGCACACACTTAGGTCCCTAAAAAAAGTAAACAAGAGTAGAGAAGGGAAGTAGATCCACTGTAATTCTTATTCTGCTCCTAGTTACTCCTGCTTTAATCCTTGAAAAGCCTAAACATATAGGTACATGTCTTGGCATACAAGTTAGAGAACAGAAAGATATCTCTGTGTCAACAAACCCATTATTCTTTTGGTAGTTAGTCAGGCGATCCCTCGTAGTCCTCCAAGTGTAGTGTCCTGGCAGTGGGTCCACAGGTGACTGTGGAGCCCTATTCTTGATCTGCATCTTCTCCCGCAGTGAGGGCATCGGTTTCCAGGTGGAAGGAGGTCGGGGTTGGCTTGATGCGCCTTCCTCTTGGCATGTTTTTCTCTTTTGCCCTCCATTTGTGGCTCTTCAAATACTACAGCACTACTGGTCACAGCTGACTTCCAACTGGAGCGCTCAAGGGCCAGGGCTTCCCAGTTCTCAGTGTCTATACCAGAGTTCTTAAGGTTGGCTTTGAGCCCATCTTTAAATCTCTTTTCCTGTCCTCCGATATTCCGTTTTCTGTTCTTGAGTTCGGAATAGAGCAACTACTTTGGGAGACGGTGGTTGAGCATCCGGACAACGTGGCCGGCCCAGCGGAGTTGATGGCGGAGGACCATCGCTTCAATGCTGGTGGTCTTTGCTTCTTCCAGCATGCTAACATTTGTCCGCTTGTCTTCCCAAGAGATTTGCAGGATTTTCCGGAGGCAACGCTGATGGAATTGTTCCAGGAGTTGCATGTGACATCTGTAGACAGTCCACATTTCGCAGGCATATAGTAGGGTTGAGAGGACAATAGCTTTATAAGCAAGCACCTTGGTATCCCCACAGATGTATCTCTAGGTATTTATGCTCCCTCACATATACACACCTCACCAACCTGTTACTGATATGAGCATGCTAAGTGCAACTTGTGTGTGCCTTTATCCTTATTTGATGGGGCAGCTATTCTCTCACCCTTGTACTACATCTCACAACCTCCCTTTTACAGCTGTCAGGTCCCAGGAAAGGCAGCTGTGGCTTCTTACTGCTGGGAAAGGATGAGATGAGTCAATTCAGACCACAAAAACACAGCTGCTGTAGGCTTCTGAGGAAAGAAAAAGGAGGCCACACTCCATCCATAAAGCAAACCCTGATTTCTTTTCTCTTCCTATACTGAGCTGTTACTTTATGGAGTGCATCTACATTGTAGAATTAATGCAGTTTGGCATTACTCTTACTGTCAAAGGAATTGTAGTTTTACAAGGTCTTCAGCCAGGCCCGTAGCCAGGATTTCGTTTCGGGGGGGGGCTAAAAAAATTTTCAGGGGGGGTTTGGGGGGGGCTGAGTTTCGGGGGGGGGGGCTGAGTCTGAGTGAAAGATGGTCTAGCCTAGCAAACCTTTTGTATAATTACCCCAATACCCCCATACATATGGGATATATTGAGTATGGTGATCAGATCATGATATGAATAAACATAACAGTTTAAATAATGCACCAGTAAGGCCTTTTCGCGAACCACCATGAGAATTTCGGGGGGGGCTGAAGCCCCCCGAGCCCCCCCCCTGGCTACATGCCTGTCTTCAGCTTTCATTGCCAAAGAGTGTTGATACCTCGCCAATTTTCAATTCCCATGATTCCACAGCATTGAGCCAGGGCAGTAAAAATGTGCCAAACTGCATTAATTCCACAGTGTAGATGCAGCCATGGTCTAAATTACACCTCTTCCCTGGCAGCCAGGGGAATGAGAAGGAAGTAGAATTGTAATAGTTATATTCCAATGTATGATCTTTACCAAATGAGCATTCAAAAACAATCCAAACATCTGGTGCAATTGAACAAAAAAGAAAAAAAAGAAAACCAACAGTCCTCAAATGTCAAAAGCACCTATGGAGATTAAGGATTTGGAAGATGTTCAAAAGAACATATTCATGTACCTGAAGAGAAGATTATAGATATTCCAGGGAAGGAGCAAATACAATGGGCATCAGAACATTTCCTTGTTCCAGTTTTAAAAATGATAGAAAAGCTAGTTATTCACTGTGTGCCTCCAATTCATGAATGACTGGTCCTTATATTTGATTTATACTAGGCTGGCTGGATTAATCCTTTATGCTGAAAATGCTACGGAGTGGGAGACCACACAAACTACTCTGCCTCACCTAATATGATTATAAAGGGAGCAAACCAGTCTATGTTTCTGTGTCAAATTCCTTAAACAACCTTTAAAGGCCAGAATACAGTGGCTGCTACACAGATGGTGAGAAGTGAACATTTATGAGCAGTTTTAAACTCTAGCAGTTAAATTTATCCTTCAACTGCCTGGTCACACAAAACAAGGATGAAAAAGAGGTTGGAATTACTGGACCGTCAACAAATCCTGACAAAATTGGGACTGTTGAAATCTCTTGTTCTCTCATATCCTTGGCTAAACAACCATATCAGTAGAGTTGAGCAAAGGGCAACCTTGGTGTGACCTGTGCCCATCCACCAGGACCACCCTAGTTTGTGTGTGTGTGGCTGATACCTCCTCTAGACCCCCTGCAGTAACTTTTACTGGGTAAAGCAGGAAAAGCAACAACCTTTGAAATATGTAACAGGCTACTCTGCTTCTAAAAATAAAAATACATCAAAGCCAGAAGCAGAATCATGGCCTCTTAAGAGTTGTGTCTTGGAAGTCCATATGATGAAGGAATCTGGAGGCCTTCAATTGGCACTTGCCTGTGGCCTTCTAGATGCTGTTGAGCTGACAAATCCAGCGAGTCCTCCCATTAGCTATTTGAGCTGCTTGGACTTGTAGTCCAACACACATGGAGGGCCTCACACTGCCCCTGGTTTAGAGAGATGCCAGCCTCAAAAATCTTCATAAGCAAAGGCTTTAACAGCAACAGCATCAGAAGAAAATCATGTGTCCTCGAGAGAATTAAGAGAAATTAAGTGATAAAAGCTCTGCATCACCAAATCACTTTCAATATTCTTCACTTTTTATCCTAGACATACATAAGCATTTTTCAGTACTCTGAATTTAGAATAGAATGGTCTTTCGGGGCTTTTAAAATGTTGGTACATGCAAAGAGGAATCAATTTCTTAAGAGGCCTTGTATCTATACATCCCCTGCCTTCACAGTTGCTGCCAGGTTCATTCAGATGCAGAACAGTTGCTCCTCCTTTCTACAGTTGAAGACATGAATGAACAGGATATTTCAGGATAGGACTTTAGTGCTTTTCCAGTGAGTCAAAACATGCACACTAAAGATTAATCCTTCCTGCTATATTCATCCCAGCTTCCACCCAGTGCCAAGGGTTTAATATCCCATTCCCACACTGCTGCTGCTGTTTGCATTTTCTCCTTTACTAAATGGAACTATGTGGATGTGCCCACCAATGCAAGAGGAAAACAGTGCAGAGTGAAAGGAGTGTGTTTTGGGAGTGCCTGTGAGGCAAAGAGTGTTTACTTGGGATGTCACATAGCTGAAAATGCAGAAAAGGCTATACATTTGGACTGTGCCATTATACTACACAAACTGCAAATATTTCACATGGCTGGGTGCTGTGAGTTTTCCGGGCTGTATGGCCATTGTCTAGAAGCATTCTGTCCTGACGTTTCACCCACATCTATAGCAGGCATCCTCAGAGGTTGTGGGGTCTGCTGGAAACTAGGCAAGTGAAGTTTATATAGATGTGGAATGTTCAAGGTGGGAGAAAGAACTCTTGTCTGCTGGAGGCAAGTGTGGATGTTGCAATTGGCCACCTTGATTAGCATTGAATGGTCTTGCAGCTTCAAATCCTGGCTGGTTGCTACTGGGAGAATCCTTTGTTGGGAGGTCTTAGCTGGCCCCGATTGCCAGCTGGAATTCCCCTGCTTTTGAGCATTGTTCTTTATTTACTGTCCTGACTTTACAGGTTTTATTTAAGCCAGCTTTTGTTAATTTTCATTTTTTTCCTTTCTGTTGAAATTGTCCTCATGCTTGAGCATTTCAATGGCTTCCCTGTATAGTCTGACATGGTAGTTGTTAGAATGGTCCGGCATTTCTGTGTTCTCACATAATATGCTGTGTTCAGCATATTTCTCATGATTCTATGTTTGTATAATTTATTCCCAGGCTAAATCCCAGAGAGACAAATAATATAAGAGGTGGAGGAAGTCCAAATCTGAGGCAATTGCATTTTTTTTGACTGACTGACTGACTGACTGACTGAGTAAAAACAGGTTGACAAATACAGGTGCACACAGTCCTTTATTGAGAATGGAGCCATAAACTATTGAACAGCTTTGCTCTGTCATGTTGGCAAAATCCAGTGCAGTCCATGTCTGCGCTAACTTAGGGCTGTGGAGAAATATGTTGTTTTTACAAGCTGTGTGACAAGTAAAAAATGTCACCCTCCTTAAGAATAGAACTGTTATGTTAGCAGTGCTATATTTTCTTATTAGAAGGAGGGGCGAGAGATAGCTCTCTGCAGGAAAAGTGACCTCTCTCTTGACCTTTTCCAAAAAGAAATCCAGAAGTGATGAAAGAGAAGAGACAACAATGGGAAAAGAGATTTCTGTGAAGGGGCAGTAGAAGCATTCCCACCCCCACCCCCCCATAAGCTACAAGTTGGACAACCTCAAAACAAAGGCAGAGATCCCCAGCAATAAAAGAAAAACCCAATATCTGTGATACCGGGGGACACCACATACAGCAGTATCCTCCTTAACATTTAATGCGTACTATGCTGGGCACACACAACAAGACGCCGCTTCCTGCTGCTCCTGTCAGTGCTGATTAAACCTGAGCAACCTGAATCTTGACCCCATGGAGCGACAGTGAATGGGGCATGCCAGGCCTTGTCCTTTTCAAGGTTCACTCGGAGTGGAATTCAAGTGAAAGTAGGAGAGATGGTCCCAAATCTGACTCACTGTATTTTTAAATATAATTCCTAAACCCAACCTGAAACCTGAGGAACCAAAACACACACAATCAATGTGATGGTCATATTAGAAATGTGCAATTTAATAAGCATTGAAAAACAAGGCCAATATGATGATCTTTTATTTATGTATTGCATAGCTTGCCAATGCCATTCTTCCAAAATGGGATTCGTCCGGCATCACCAAGAAAATGCTTAGTTAGGAAACCAATATCACTTAATACGCCCTTGTATAGCATCACAGAGAAAAGTTTAATGTTTGTTTGTTTGTTTTTTAGTAGCAATGAAATATGTACATGGGGGCAAGTGTAAAGAAAAAATATTTATGGAGGTACCTTTCTTCTTGTTAGCTCATAGGTCCCAGATAAATAGTGCATGGCATTGCATATACACAGCTGTTTCATATAATGATTCATTATATTAAAAGCAGCCAGGTCCAACCAATACAGAGACCTTTTATCTTTCGATACACATTTACCACTCATGTGGCCTTAGATTGTGGAATGACCTATTGGAAAAGGTTCAACAACTGGACATACTGTCTGAATATAAAACAGCAGTGAAGATCTGTCTTTCTCGGCAGGCCTATCTAGCTGATTTTCAAAATTATGGATTTTAAAGTATTACTGGTTGTTTAATATGTATTGATTATATAAATTATTTTAAATTGATGTTTTAACTGGTTGTGAATATTATATTTTAATTCGTTGTTCTTCCCCCACCACAATCTATTGAGAGAGGTGGGTAAGAAACAACAACATATAAATAAGCATTATTGCATCACCTGACATCCGCCGGGAAGTAGCAGCCAATAATGAAAGGACCAAGGCAGTGACATCTTAGGGCCATCCCCTTTTTGGATATCAGCCAGCACGCTAACGCCTTAAATCAAGAAATAGTTTTCTTAAATCTACAGAGATACTTGCAGGAACACCTCATCAATCGAGAGTCCAAAAGTGGTAGGCTCAAACCCAGCACCTCAATCAATGGCTGATACCAAATGAGAGACTCTCCCCTGGGCACATAGAAGACTGGGCAACTTGGAAGGTGCTGAACAGACTGCGCTGTGGCACCACGAGATGCAGAGCAAACCTTAAGAAATGGGACCACAAAGTGGAGTCCACAGCATGTGAGTGTGGAGAAGAGCAAATCACAGACCACCTACTACAATGCAGCCTGAGCCCTGCCACATGCACAATGGAGGACCTTCTTATAGCAACACCAGAGGCACCCCAAGTGGCCAGCTACTGGTCAAAGGACATTTAATATAATGCCAAGTTTTTAAACTTTGTGTGTTCTCAAATACATCACAACTGTACCCTTGGTTTGCTCCTGATACAATAAATAAAGAAGTAAGCAAAGTGCATATGCATAGGGGAAATGTTGTGCGATACTTTATGATCTAACAACTGTCTACTTAAAATGGTAGGTGCAAATGTCATCCAAGCTGTTAAGCATCCTCAAATCTGCCACATGAGCCTTTGCGTATTGATTAGAAAAAAAATCCTACATTGTTGTACAAAGTTCCATTGAATTGTTCAAAGGACTGTCAGACGAACACTACAGAGATGAAGCACAATCTCTTTCATTCAGTTTGGTATCTATTTATCTTGCCACTTTTTATACTTATCTGTAACCACAATGCTATTATTATAATCGTGAGCTATTATTATAATCAACAGTGAAAGATGGTCAGAAGAAAAAATATATCTGCTGAGAGTGGTTTAGGGCTCGGTTTCTAAGTAGGCAACTGGCACACCATCAAAGTTTTAACATGCAATAAATCTAAGTGAGAACATTGCCACTCTACATCAGCAAAGTGAGCCCATATAGATATTGCCATTTTGGATTTCCCTGTCTTCAGACTCTTTACCTTGCCCTATGTATAATCCACTTCTACTATGTACAATTTTTGCCAAATTGCTTATAAGAGAGGGAAGAACTTTGGTTACAGAAGGAACTCGTTATTCTTTTTTCTGGCAATACTATTTTACATTGTTTGGTCTCATCTCCACAGACGCAACCAATTCATAAAATGCAGCAACATGCTTTTCACATTTAAAAAACCCCCAATTATCCCATATTAAATAAAGAGTTATTTTGAACATCAATAACAGCCTTTTTCCTTATTGTCTTAATGTTTCCCCACAGAATATGCAAATGACCTTATTATATACTTGCATGAACTATAAATACAATGTTGACATGACTCAACATTCCATGTGGTGCAGGATGCATTGCCCACATTTATGCTACTTTCATCCACAAACCACAGCATCTCATTTTGATTTGAACTGAGATTAAATTTATACTGAATCACTCCTGGGAATGTTTCCAGACATTCAAGTCATCATCGTATAAAAAATGTTTTTAGATTCTTCCTGCATAGTAAGAAGATCCTTGTATGAACCCTGAAAATTCACAGAACAAACATTACACTTCCACAATTATGAATTCTATTAAAATTCTTCCAGAATTTTGCAGACACACCTCATTACCAAATTCCCTGAACTCATTTTAAACTGTCCCTTGGATTGCCTTCGCAAAATATCAGAATCGTACTCAAAATGTTCCTATTCTTCCACATTTGAATGCTACATATTTAATACCCGTTAAGAGTTCAATTTAGTGTCTATATGCCTAAGGCTGAAAGTGCCTTTGACCACCTGGTTTGGCCATTATTATCCATAAAAAGAAATGAGAATGTCTGTGTGTTTTAACTTATTGAAACATAATGCTGAGCATCCCAAAACGTGGCAGTGTTATAAGCCAAAGTCCCAAACAAGAGGCTAACTAGAAAGACAGAAAGAAGGAGGGGAAGCAATCATAATCACAACGGAGACTTCAAAAGTGTTTGTGTTACTGTCCCTAATTTCAAGCCAAGTCAACATTTCCAACCTGGGGTGGGGATCCAGAAGGAAAAAGAGAAGCATGGCATAACTCATTGCAGCATCATGCTAGATGATTCAAAAGTTACAGCACATTTTTGGTGGCCACCTAAGTTGCAGTGATCAGTTTCAAGATGTGAATGTGAGAGAATCCTGCAATTCACTGGGAAATATTTTAAAGGTATAGAAAACAAGAGGTGGCCCTGTTGAGGCATTGCAGAAGATTCCTATGGCAGGTAAAAAAGGACTAGGTATTGATGGTTAAGATGATGGAGACTGAAATCAGGAGGCCTGGTGGACCCTTTGGAGGATATAAGGCAAGAAGTCTCCAAAGCTGTTCTTCAACTGGAAAGGCCTACATGTTTTTCCTATAATTCAGTATTTTTAGGATTGTTACACTAGATAAGGTCAAGTCCTTTAATAAAACCAATTAGTTTTTCTTTAAGCTGTTCCAAGGACTATATAATCATGTCAGCATAAGTACATTTCTCTCTGCAGATGTTTTTGACAGTATTATGACACTATATGCAAAATTGTATTTCCCCCTCCACCTTAAGATACAATGTTGATCAGAGTTCTGCAGACATACACAGTTTTGAAAACCCACATCATCCAAAGATGGTATATTTCTGTGGTTCTCAACCATTTGAATGTCGTGATGCCTTAATACAGTTCCTCATGATATGGTGACCCCCAACCATAGCATTATTTTTGTTGCTACTTCATAATTGTAATTTTTTTGCTGTTATGAATCGTAATGCAAATATCTGATATGTAAGATGTACAAGGGTGGGTCAAAAAGTTTTGCCTCCAATGTCATAAAAATGTTATAAACAGCAGAAGTTGCTACAGATCATAGCCTGAACTATCCTCTACCCAAAACTACCATTCAACATAGTCACCATCAATTTATACACATTTGTGCCATTGTTTAACCCAGGCCAGGCATCAAACGTATTTTGGAAAAATTCAGTTTTGCTTCAGAGCCCATAATTTTAAAGATGTTTTAACATCATTCAATGTCAGGCTACACAGAGAAGCCAGAGGCCCTCTGAATGACAACCTATGTGGTTTCCAATTCAATGACTTGAATGACATTAAAGAAAGAGAAGAGATCTTAAGCCTTCTCTGTCAAAGGGGTTCCTAAGACCATCAGAAATATGTGTTTTCTGATGGTCTTTGGCGACCTCTCTGAAGCCCCCTTTGCGACCCCCCCTGCCATCCAACAACATCTGGAAGGTCTGCAAGCTACCCAACCACATTTAATAGGATGATTGTAAGAATTAATTAGTTAATATACAGGAAGTACTCTTGAACATTTAAAAAGGGTGCTGAATCAAGGGTAAGTAGTCCTAAATTTTATAAAGATCTCTAATACCATTCCTTACATTTTTTTCAAAATATAAAAGCAAGCAGAATCATAACTGCTACATCCTTTGCATTTTATGTTACTCAAGTACTCAGTTACAGTGTTGATGTTCCAAAACATTGCGAAGCATAGTGAGACCACATTCTTTTGGAAAACTTCTCTGCCAGAATTGAGAACTCAAAGATACCATACTTACAGTAAATCCCACTTGGCAGGATACTTTGATTGTACTTTTCCTGCATGGCAGGGGGTTGGACTAGATGTCCCATGTGGTCTTTTCCAACTCTATTGTTCTATGTTTCTATGTTGGCATTTGGATTGGGAAAAAGGAGGAAAGTGAACTTATTTCTGCTAAAAGTAACTGTCAGTGATGATCTTTCACTTCATTCCCTTTCCTGCCTTTCCTTTAACTCTCAGTTCTTCAGCTTTTTATTTCAACTATCACCGTGAACAACTGCATGGGACTCATCCGTGCCCACAGTATGACTCAGGCTCAGATGACTGCTTAAAGGGTAGCCACTGCTACACAACCTATGGAAATTATGTGTCATTTCTACATGCAAGTTTTTCTAAACTGCACAATCCCTTTCTGTCCTTTTCAGGAATCGAAGTAGAATGAAGTCCAAAGTTTCATAGTTGCCCTATAGCTTTCTCATTACTTCTTGCTGAAAGGTCATGTGTTTTACACTCCTGCTTAACCTATCACTGTCTCCTTATTTCTGAGAATCATGACCTAGAATGAGATGATTTATATCAAGGATATGGAAGATACTGCCTTGGACATGATAAATTGTGGTTCTCATCACCCTTCATTATTGGCTATGCTGACTAAGGACAATAAGAGTTTGAGTCTATAACATTCAGGGTACCAGACAAGCTTTCCTGTTGGTGTATATGAAACTGCTTGCTTCTATATCTATTAAGTTTCTGCATGTGCTGTACACTTCTGAACTCTTTCACCAAAAGCATGCTAAATAATACTAAATGACTGCAAACTCTAAATATCTGATATATACATTACTACAAACATTGAGGTATCACTGAATGCCTCATATTTCCTCATTCTCTCCAAATTATGGTTTATGAATGCAGAAGTATTTATGTCACAATCCACATTTCACACCATTGGATTCACTGTGGCTTTGGGCATACAGTGATTATGCCACATTCGTTTTATGGGCTGAGCATGATGTTTGTGTGTGCTTTTCCTTGAGGAAACTGCAGAGAAGAGACCGTAATGCATTAACTTGCAACTGAATGTACTATTTGCTTCTATGAACAGAGTTACTCACAACAAAAGGACGCCCCCACTCCCAATGGCCTAACCACAAGCAAAGCAAGGAAAATAGATTATGCACTTACCTGAGCAGAGAATGCCTTTGTATCTTGGACAGGAAAAGTCATCGCACTCGCAGAACAAGCCATAGACCTTCCCAAATTCACTCTCGGAGCAGACACAGTGGTTGCAAGAGCACTCCCCCCGGCCACTGCAGACACGCTTCCCTTCAGCCTCCCGGCACATGTTCTGGTACATGCTTCCACTCTCCCCCTCCTCACATTCGCACTTGGCGCCCACGTGGCCTGGGTCACAGTCACATAATCCACACACGTGTGTGCCATTCCCACTGCACTTGCTGCTGTTGTGCTCAGTCTGCTTGGTACAGCCGCAGCTGCAGTTGTACGTCACAGTCACCTCTAAAGTGTCCCGGAACCAATCTGGTTTGATAGTAAATGTATGGGAGGTGTTCTCTGCAGGACAGCTCCGGGCTTCTACTGATACCTCAAAGGAAACCTTTGTAGAATAGCAAGAAGTCAAAATGAGAAAGTATCAGAAAACTCAGTTCAAGTCAGCTCTGTAGCTGAGACTGTCACATACATTCTCTGGTTTCTGTGAACCATGTTAACTTGCATAATAAAGTAGGGTGAAATATTCTTTTATATGAAAACATAAGAACAATACATAATCCAAAAGAGATGAAAAATAGAAAATTCACATTCTTACATCTAAATCTAACTGCTAGTTTTGAAAAGCAGACCCACATAATGCACAACAAAATCATAATCACAATGAAGACCATCACTCCCAACTTGGAATTCTCCAAAGGAAAAAGCAAGGACAAAGTTACCCTTTCCAGTAATAGTATATCATTTCAATACAATTATCATTATTTATTCTTTCCTGAAGGAAAGTATTCATTTCAGCAATAAAACACCTCCCTATTACAATTGTATATGTTTGCTTGATAACATATGTGTATCACATGTTTTCAAGCTGTTGTTTTTAAACATTCTGTTTATTTAAAAACACTATTTACTGGAAAAAGTCAATAAACAAACAAAAATAATAGTTATCCCCTTACTATTACAAGAATGGGCACTCATACAAGACAAATGGATAATTTTTGGGTCTAGAGTATTGCAGTGACTTTCTTTAATGGAACAAAAAAGAAACTAACAAAAATTGAGGTTGCAGTCCACTACACTTAATTGAAAACAAACCTCAATGAATTCAATGTCAAACATGCTTGAGACTAGACTGTACATTATAATTTTTAAGGTTTGGCTAAGGAAATTTCGACAAGCCACAGGCTTCAGAATTCATAACATACAGGTCTCCAAATAAGCCTGTTTTTAGTGACCATACTTCTTATTCTGAGATGCAAACACCTTAATTCTAATGACATGCAAAGCATCTTGTGAAGAAGAAAGGGAGCCAATTAAAATGCTGGGTAATTTTCCTATCCTGCATGTAGACTGACAGAACTATGTAAAACTTTATCCTGTAAAACATGATATTTTAAATAATTGCTGCTCGTACGGATTCTGCAGTGATTCAGATTAAAGTCAGTATTAAACATATCTCGAGACTTAAAGGCTTGGACTACAAAGAAGTGCTTCTATTTTTAAAATAGGCACGCATTTGGAGGCTGCTTAGAGAAGTCTGAAGTGTTGTTAATAAATCCAAAGACATACTTGGAAGTCCTTTTCTCAAACTGACTTTGAGGAAAAGTACACAAATAAATACAGCATACTAGCATTGCTTCAGATTTATCTATTCCTTATAAACTTTGAAAAAAGTTCAGTTTGAAAAATACAAGGGGTACAGAAAAATGTCTTGGCTCTTTAGAAGCATGGCGGTGAATTCTCTGCTTTATTGGAATACAGCCTGCTCAAGTCCTGTATGCCAGATGGCAGCACTCAGTAGTAAGTTTTCCCATTAGCTAACACCAGCCATGCCATTGCTGAATCAGGAAAAGGGCAGGAAAGTCTGATTTGTGAGCTTTGCGGGGGAAGACAGTGGATCTGCTCCATAATGAAGAGGCAGATCAGAACCTCATAGTGAAAAGGATTGTTGAGAGAAACTCCAAGGTTGCAAGGAGTGTCCATAGGTTTCCTAACACCTGAATCACAGGATACTATAATCATAACTTCCAAATGTCCTTTACAAATGGTTCATTCAATGTGAGAAGGCTACTAGTTGAAACAGCTATGTAAGCTAACTTCATGCCAACTTTGTATTCTTGAAGGGAGACAGGAACAAGTTGACACTTCAAGGCCTTGAATAACTCCCAGAATTCTGCAGTGTGCAAGCTGGTTATTGGATTTTGAGCATGATTATTAGAAGAAAAAATCCCCAAGGTCCTGTGCCTATGCATGTAGACTTCAGTTATTAGTGACCATTCAATACATAGTGACAAATGCCAACAAGTAAAAAATGTCGAGTTGCTCAACCCATGCAAAATCTGCATGGCCATGTGTGAAGTAGATCTCAGTGATCATGTTGGAAAGGCAGTAGAAATTGTGTGTTTGTAAATAATGATTTTTAATTTTGGTCCTTCAAACAATTCATTTCCTGCTCATTTCAAATCCAAATCCAAGAGTGTACATAAATAATAAAGCCACAATGTGTATAGTATTACCCAAGTGTCACATAATCCCCACTTCTTTGATATGACTGTCCAGTGAACTAGACAGACGTATTTCTGGTAGCATAGCACTGTTACCTTGTAAGCAACCAAGTAAATGTGGTAAAAATATCTGAATTAATGTGGGAAATCCTCCTTAAAAGCTTTACCATTTCCACCTGGATAACGAAGAATATAGGATGCCATACTCTCAGTTTCTTACTGAATAATCTTGCAACCTTTTGATTTCTAAGCAGTACCCTCTGCCTCCAAACCCAAGTCAATTTTCTGAGACCTTACAAAGAAGAAATCTGGAAGCAATCCCCCAAGAGTATTCATAATCTGATGGCACATTCACTGGTAAATTATACAAAAGGCTTTTGTGGTTATAGTCCAATGATTCATATTCAACTCAACAGATAAACATAAAACTTACTGTGTCTCCTATCTGAAGATCCCCACACTTCCTGACTCCAGGGTAGGACAAACCATCTTGACACGTGGCTGTGAAACCCAGGTTGATGTCGTCAGGGTTGTCCCAGACAGTTAATTCTACTTTAGACCGAATGCTCTACAAAAGGAAGAGAAAGAGAGTTCAATCACTTTGGAAAAAGGAAATTTGCCATGTTACAGGAGGTTGGTGTGCAGAGGTTCAGAGGTATGGCTGCAGGAACTATAAGGACTTTCCTCTTCCCTTTCATACAAGAAATTTCGTGAAAATACCTTCCCAGGTGGCATGTCCAACATTGTTTGTTCATTGCTTGGCCAGCAGTTACACTGGCTACAATCCCACATCTCTTAATGTAGCACAAATATCCGCCTATGAAGGTACACTATACCAGAACTATACAACCCACATGCAGAATAGCAACTTGTGAAATATACATCAATGGCTTGGTACCACTGTCTAACAGCAAATGCAACATCAATATGCAATACATAACAACTGTGAAATATTCAAAAACAATGCACAATATACAACCGCAATACATAACTACAATGCACAACTCCACCTTCACAACTATCAGCAGAATATGTCCAGTGCACTGTGACAAATAATGTTGTTGGCATGTGTGGTGTGATTAATACATGGTCATCAACAGGATTCTGGCTTTTACCTGTGATGTTTCAACCAATATTTCAATTTACTGGTACTTTCATATCAGGCTGATTACAGGGTTGGCTCATGGACACTAGCTGTCCAAGGGAGGGAATGGAAAAGGCATGCTTTTCTGGCCTTTCTTCCTCTTAATAATAAACAATATTGCTGACCAGGCCTTCTATCATCTCTCCCCCAACCCTCCTCTCTCTAGCCCCCCCTGCCATGTTCTTGTTTAAATTCATACAAGACAGGTATCAATAGTCATATAGTCTTGTGTCATTTGCACTAAGGTAAGAAATATATTAACTATTTCCAAATTAAAGTCAGTAACAGAACCTGATCTGTTTTGAAGGAGTGTTTCCTAAATTCTCCAATGCCAATAAGGCTTGTTTTCCACTAATAATACATAAAACCAAGAACCATAATAAACAGTTTCCTTAAAATCTGAAGAGTTCTAGTTTTCACTTCCTCTATTTTGTGTTATATGCACCAAGAAACCACTTCCAAACCACCACTGAAATATGGGGTTTGCAGTTTGGAGGTATTTCTGCTGAACTCAGGTTGAGGAATCTTGCATCACTGGTACACATTTTTCCAGCTTTTGAAAAGATGTTTAGGAGGCAAAGAGAGAATGAAAAAAATAATAGTGCAAGCATGCCTTGCATTCATGTAATATTGAATGTAATATAAACCAGAGCAGGGCATTGCCTGCAGTCTAAAACCGGGATAATATATTATCTCACTGTATTTTCTATTTACCTACATAGCAAGTGTTACATTTCCTTTCTAGCTAAACACTGTGAACCAGCATCAACCTTCCAAACAAAAGAATGTATGTTCTAGTTCAGCACTAGAACACAATATCAGAATCTAAAGATTACTAGAAAATTAGGAAAATGATTTGAAAGTAAGTATTTGCATGAGCTTGCAGTTCTCGTGCTCAGGAAGTTAAATCAAAATGCCCCTTTGTGTGGTGTGCAGAGTGGCACATTTTGCTTTCTTTTCACTACAGGAATTCAGTGTCACGAGAGGGAAGGGCTCAGCAGAAAGCAGCTGCAAGCTGATGGGGAATGTGTGAAGCATGAAGAAAACTGGACTGTTGAACGGAAGCAGCCCAGCAAAGAGAACCAGCTGTAGTAAGGATTAGCAGTAAAGGATTAGCAGTAAAGTAAGTCAGCTGTAGTAAGGTAAATAATGATTTGTGCAGGATACAATACACACCCAATTTTCTCACCATCTGGGTTGCTGGCTCTGAATGCATATTCTAGGCTCCTTTCATCATAATCTTGTGAGCACTTTAGTGGCAGCATCCTGAGATTCCGTTTTTGTAATAAACACTTATTTATTGAGCAACTCACATTGATCACTACACACGGGAAGAAAACAACATCGAAGTAGGAACAAAGAGTGAAGAAGCTTACATTGTAGGCCTTGACTATGAGCTGGATAATATTCCTGGAGTCTGGATACAAAATCTCCACGGTTGTTCCAGGGATAAGAGCTGTAAGGTTCTTTTAAAATATAAACAAAACAGAGAAGGGGAAAAGTTATGGAAACATGAAATAGGAATAAAACTCTATGATCCATCAGTCTAGGTGGCTGGATGTGGAAGGAGAGAAAAACCTTGGCCTTTGCACCTTCTTTCCATTAATACTGATGAGATGGAGAAGAACGGTCATGGGAAAGAATATGCTGAAATAACGCAAAGGTGCTCTGGGCCTCTGTAGAGAGATAGTTCACTCTTAAGTAATAAGATTAAGTAATTGCAGTTTGGACTGAATGCAGTGCTGTTGGCAGTATCCCTGAAACAAGGATTAAATTCATAGCTATTTTGGGTTCCTTCATGATCACTGGCATTTATCTGTTTACTTTAAGCAGCTTAGCTGTTTTTCACTGGAACTCCTTTCTGAAATTAACTGAAGAATGAGATGGGGAGGAAATGGGCTTTGCTGTCAGCTAAGTTGCACACAGCCACAGGGTTCCCTGGGTTTTTTTTATAGCCACATTTGAAGAACTTCCTCAAATATTTTCTAATTTGGAGCTTCCCTTCTTTCTCCAAAGTACTAGACATCTCATTTTTAGCTCAAGGAGGAAGTGCCAGTGAGAGAAAGCACAAGGGAAGGGCCCTTCCTTCATTATTCAGCAGGCTGCAAGCAAGAAGCCTGTCACTTTTTTGCTGCTAGAACTTACCTTGTAAAGAACATAGTGATTTTTTATCACTGCAAAAATTAGGTGGATATTGTTCTCTGCTAGCTTCTCTCCAAGGAGCGCAAGGGAAGGATAATCCTGGAAGAGGAAAAGAGAACATACTCTGAATGTTACAACTGTTTTGGAACATTAAATCAGCAATCCAGTTTACCCGGGAAGAGCAAATCTCACTAATTCCATCTAGGTTTCTTTGAATCATTATTGGACTGTATTTTATGAGATTCCATGTCTGCACACTAAAAGGCAGGAAAAAGATTGGTATACCAGAACGATGTCAAAATCCCTGAGGCAATTTAAGCCTCACTTCATCATGGCATCAGTGTGAACTTGGGTCATTCACAGAGTAATTACAATCACAGATCTTTTGCAGAGAGAGATGTGTTTACCATTTGCAAGCCAATGACACCTTATTCATGCTAAGCATAATACCACTATACATAAACAGCGGTAGACTTCTTCAGTTATCTCTGTTCTGTTGGCTCACTTGATGATCACCATTTTGACTCTACAGCAAGACTCATCTTATCTGCAGAAGATATGTAGCAAGATTTCCCATGGATGCCCCAAACTGTGGGCAATACTGAACTCTACGTTCACTTTTCATGACTGCTAGGTCACGGGTCCCCAAACTGAGGCCCACAGGCTGGATGCAGTCATCCAAAGTTGTTTACTGGGCTCCAGCCCTAAACTTTAGACTTAGAGTCACCCTAAGTCCAACACAACTTAAAGGCACACAATACGAACAATCCTAATTAATTTGACTATTTCATCAGCCAAAAGCAGGCCCACATTTCCCATTGAAATACTGGTTTTTGGTTTTTTGGGGTTTTTTTTTCTTCATGTTAGGAACAACTTGAGAAACTGCAAGTCACTTCTGGTGTGAGAGAACTGGCTGTCTGAAAGAATGTTGCCCAGGGGATGCCCGAATGTAAATAAATACTGATAAATTTATGTTGGTTAAAATTATTCTTAATTTTAAATATTGTATTGTTCTTTTATGAGGTATTTTCACTACAAATAAGATATGTGAAGTGCATATGAATTTGTTCTTCTTTTTTTTTAACTATAGTCCAGCTCCCCGACAGTTTGAGGGATAGTGAACTGGCCCTCAGCTTAAAAAGTTTGAGGACCCCTGTGCTAGAGGAAAGTTGGGAAGGTGGGAGAAACACCTCATAGTCTGATGCCTGAACTTTCAATTGGGCACAAAACCAAACAGAAGTCAAGAGAACATGGTACAATACTGATGTAACATGACTGTGGGATCCATTAAGTATTTTTTCTGCAGTATTTTGTATCAAGTTACTGGACTGTCTCTGAAGGCCAACAAAAGTCCCATTTTACAGAAGGAGAAACTGATGGCTGCTCAATCAAATCACTGGTCTAATGGTCTATATACAGAACTCCCATAATCTGATTCTTCCCCAGCACCATGGACATCTTTTCACTGAACCTCCAAACTAGTGCAATTACAGGAATAGTCAATGAAGATGCAAGCTTGCTTTGTTGACTCAGGAAAACAAAGGATAGTTCTGTGTGGAGACTGCAGCCCATTGTCCCAAGACAGCCAGTTAGCAAAGCTTTCCAGCATGGGAGGAAAAGAACCCTGCATGCTCATTAAAGGGCACAATAATACATTGGGGTTTGTAATTTGCCTGGCCTACAGAAACAACATAACTGTTATGCGAGCACAAAGCAGTTCTTTGTAGATATTTCTGTTGTGTCAAGTACAAATCCTCAAAGATTTTTCCTTTGAACATTTATATTTTGATACACAAATGTAGAACATGTGTAGAGCACAAAGAGTGAGAGAACTGGCGCAAACCGAGGCAACCCCCCCCCCCCCACAAATGCTATATTATGATATGACATAAAATGCATTTAAGCATAGAATATGTGCATGTCTACCATTTTCAACAGCAGTTGTTTCATCGTGAATCAAATGCACTAAAGAGCACTAACACCACCACACTGGTGAGACACTATTGCTTGCCTTGAATAAACACAGGTAAGCATCATTGCTTGCCTTGAATAAACACAGGTAAGCATAAAGGGTAGTTATAGAGGACAGGTATACTATATTCCTTTTCCAATACTGGAAAGGGTATTGGGATGGGCAGTTGCCCGAAACAGATGTATTATTTGTACTATTTCACCCTACACAGTGCTCTGTAGCAACCAAAAAAAGGAACTTTAAAGCAACTGTTCAATTACTCAAGTCATAGGTATGCAGACTCCAAATGTATAAAAATCTACTTTTGTTTTTTTTTAACTAAAAACTTGAGATTGAAACTGGAGTTGAAGTCCATAACACCGGGCGGGCTGAAGTTTGCCCATGCCTGAACTAGACTGATGAATCATAGAGTACAGAGTTTGAGTCCTATACACTTTGGATTGAGAATTGTGAGCCTACCCATTGGTTTTTCATACCACAACTAAACAGGCCAGCTTGCAATCCTTCCATGCACAAATGCATTCCAGATTATCCCAAACTTTCTTCAATCTCAGCAGCATAATTTCACACTAGGGAATCATTTTGTTTATGTTGTTGTTAAATCTCAGCCTACCTACTGCAATTCATCCAGAGACCTGTCAGCACATTCAGATATACCTTTTGTGATAATCCCAGAAGTCTTTCTGCAGAGTCTTAAAGCTGCAACAAGTCAAGACAGCTTAACTCTGCATTTGTAAAAAGGGACAGCATAAGACTAAGAACAGGTTCATTTCATGTTTCGGTCTCATATATTCACTTGTGTAAAAGCTGTATAGTAGCAAATTAGAATGAAATCTCAATCATTACACTGTCCAGAAAACACACCGCTTAATAGTCTTACCAGCTGATTTGCAGCAGTGTATTCATTGGCTTCATTTAGGTGACAGTTCCCATCATGAGGCTGCACCAATCCACCCAGCCTCCCATCCAGTGCAAAGTGTGGGACATCATCTGTTGTGAAGACCAACAAGTGAGAGGCCTCCTTCCGCCATCCAATCTCCTTCTACACGGAAAAAATCCAAGAGATAAATCCATTATTCTTTGTATGTTTCACACAAACTCTGGAACACTCCTCAACTTTCCTCAGCACTTGGATTAGACTAGTTTACCCCATGATAAGGATCACAAGTCCCTAGATGTCATGTAGTGGGTTTAGAAGAGGCCTTGGGGCCACACACAGGCCATGGCCACACTTTGAAAATGACTGCAATCTAAATCCAGTTCAGTGAAACTGTATTATGCTTCTCTTCCTATCATCTTGGCAGAAGTCCTTTACAATAACTTTCTTCTGACTAAATCTGGCAACAGATTATTCTTGGACCTTAGCAAAAAAAAAAGTGCTTATTAGAAGGAAATACCTGCAAAGGTAAATGCTGCCAAAGTAAGCTGGGTTTGGCAACTACTAGTCAAGATATATTCTGCAGTTATTGGCCAGCATTTTCAAAGGGACCAGTGTTCATTTAGGACGAATGTGTTTATTTTGAAGTCAACATTGGCTGGAAGTTACCAGTCTGCAGGTTGTAGAAGTTCAGTGACCCAGTAGTAAACAACAGGGGAAGTTATACTATTACAGATCCCAATTCAGAAACTGGCAAGCACTTTACATCTACTCCAACAACTTAGGAAAACATTTCCATTTTTAGAAAATGGCCAAATAAAGGTGCAAAGAGAGTCACAAAAAAGCCACATGAGACAGATCAGCAGCAGGTGCAACTAATTTCTCCTTCTAAAAAGCAGGAAATGACTCCCGCTCCTGGGAAGTGATAAACATATTATCCTTTGATTATGCTGACATCAGTAGGATCCAAATTGTCACTTTGCCAGCAGCTGAATCTCTGCCAAGGCAGCTGATCAACGCAACTGTATTTGTGGAATCAAGAAGCCGGATGCATTACAGAAACCTGTACTTTAATCTATATACATATACATATCTGAAAGCTAGTAACCAACACTAAAAGAGGTGAAAATCATTGAAAAGTAATTCTAGATTATTCAAATAATAGCCTATGTTGCTATGTATCATATGGGGGGGGGGGGGCAAAGATAAAAAAGTGGGGAGGAAAAGAAATGTTTATTAAGAAACTCTGCCAAAATTCAAGTGTAAAACACAAATATCGTTCACATAAGATGTATATTTAGTAACAACAGGCCCTTAATAGAACCGCTCAATGTATCAGCAACAATGGTACAGTGGTATTTCAACTTTGGGTGCATCTACACTGCCACATAAATGCAGTTTGAGACCACTTTACACTGCCATAGCTCAACATTGTAGAATCTTTGGAATCGGGAGTCTGGTGAGGCATCAGAACTCTTGAGCAGACCGCCAACCTTTCAATCAGCAAGTTCAGCAGCTCAGTGGTTTAACCCATGGTGCCACTGGGGGCTCCTTCAACATATATTAGTGATAATATCAAATGATGCAGGGATGCAGAAAGAAGTAAGTATGGAAAGGACATAATGGTATCCTGCTCTGTGGGAGATGTACAAATTTGTTATGCAGGAATTGCTCTCACATCCTATCATAAGGTAGATGTGTACAGACAAGCACCAATTTTCCAGAACAAAACCCATTCTAAGAATTAATGTACTGGTTTTAAAAAATGGAAGATAGTTTTATCACTTGACTTGCTATTGTTGTGCACCTTTGAATGATTTTCAATTTATGGTGACTCTTAATTAAGGAAGCTATGGAGCTTTTCTTGGTAAGATTTGGCCAGGGAGGTCTGTGTTTTGGCTTCCTCTGAGACTGAGGCTGAAGGAGTGCAATTTGTCCAAGGTCACCAGAAGGTTTTTATGGACAGTTGGGCCTCAAAGGCTGATTTCCAGAGTTGTAGTCCAATGCTGAAATCATTACACCACACTGGCTCTGGCCTGACCTCCCATCTCCCATATACTTAGCACTGACAGGTGAAAAAGATTTGCACATTTATTCATTAGTTCATAATTGAGTCGGGATTCCTCACCTCACACACAGCAGCCTGTAAGATGGCATCAAGACCACCTTCTGGGGCGTCCCTGTTGCGGGAAACCTTCTGTTTCTGAACTTCCTCGTTGAACCTGTCAACTTTATCTGTGAGGGACAAAAGATGCCGAAATCCAAAGGATGGAACGCAGCTTGGAAATAGCTTGTAACTAGAAAGGAATTTTTTAAAAAGTGTATTAGTCGTCTGTGCATTAAGAGAAGAAGAAAAAAGAGTTTCCTTCATGTTTCATACTCATAACAACCACCAAAGTTGCTCAGAAACACCTCAGTGTCATTTATTGAGATGTCAAGTAATGTACCATCTATTTTAGAACAGCTTTCTGCCTACATGTTTCAGCATAAGGCATACAATATAAGTAACTTTTTCCCAATGCTCATCAGAATATGAAGCTGAATGTATAATTGTGTTGTCGAAGGCTTTCATTGCTGGAATCACTGGGTTGCTGTGAGTTTTCCGAACTGTATGGTCACGTTCCACAAGCATTCTCTCCTGATTTTTCACCCACATCTATGGCAGGCATCCTCAGAGATTGTGAGGTCTGTTGGAAACTATAAACCCCACTTACCTAGTTTCTAACAGACATCACAACCTCTTAGGATACCTGCCATAGATGTGGGTAAAACGTCAAGAGAGAATGTTCTGGAACATGGCCATCCAGTCGGAAAACTCATAGTGACCCAGAACATATAATTCTTTTGAGTGCAGTCAGTGGCAAAGAGTCTGACCTATAAGTAAATGTAACACTTTGATTCTAGCTTGTGATTCTATGATTGTACATGCACAGAAAATGCCGGGTAAATACAGCTTGTGCCATGTAATTCTCATGTAGTTTTAGTTATAATAGTTCTCTCCTTGTCAAAGTATCACAATGACCTCAGGCCAGGAGGGAAAAGGGATCAGAGCTACAGCCTCAAGGAACTGCGAAAAATGAGTTAACAGAAAGGCAAGGAACTGATAGAAACTCTCTGCCTTTCACTTATGCTACTCTTTATTACATTTTCATAACTGTTTTAGAAATTCAAAGAGGGTGACCTGGCAAGATCATTCATTCTTGCTTGAGCAAAATGAGTTTCACCTTCTTCAAAACAATAATGACCCTGAGTTTAAAAACTTGTTACCCTACTTCCTTAATACTACAGAGTCAGGGGAATAATTTCATTTTAATCATACTTTCTCTTCTAAGTGCACAGGAATCCCAAGAAGCTTAGCAGTTTCAAATTCACTTAGCTAATACCCCGAGACTTGAAGCTTAGCAGAGATCTTATGTCAATTTAGCCTGGAGGAAAAATTAGCTATAGAACATGAAAACGTTTATCTAAACAAGACTCTTCCTTCCTCATATGTTCCTTCTATAGAAGAGGAAAGTATGAAGGCAATGATTCATCCATTTGAGTAATAAGCTACCAAACATAAAGTGGGCCTATAGGTTCAAATATTTCATCTTTCCAAAAGCATGCTTGGGGTACAAATAAATCTAGGAACAACAAAATAAGAGGAAAAATACATTTTCACTCTCCTACCTAACTTGTTATACTGAGAGCTCAATACTTTATCTGGAAATAAAATGTGCATTTTACATCCCAGGAGATAGAGCAGAACCTTTGAAAACTCCTTTATCTTCTCTGAACGTTGACAAGGGCCCACGGCCAAAATATCCAGCACTAATCCCACTTCTTTCAAAACTATAGCTTGTAAATGAGAAAGCTGCCTTGGGAACAACCACATCTTCCCTTTCTCTTGTCAGATTTAATTATAATTTAGTTGTATATTCGTCTTAACACACAGCTCTTTGAACCCTGATTTCAGATGACACCCACGTCAAATCCTGGTATCCAGTTATGCTCAAGATGTAAATCCTGGATGGTGTTGTTAATGTTTCTTGGATACTTTACTTTAAAACAAAAATCAATCAGATCTCAAGGTGTCTTAACAACTGATAAAACAAAAGGTAAAACCAAAAACAGTTAAACCAATCTATAATATAAAATAAGGATGGGCAAGAAACAGTAAATACAACACATACAACCCAGAGATATCAAAGCCAAAGAAGAAACAATAGCCAAAGAAGAAACAGTTTCGCCGTAGGGCGTCCAAAGCAGGTGCGCATAGTGTTGCATATAATAGGCTTTGACTAAGTGACACGAGGCAAACCTCATACTGAAAAGACTCGTCCCCAGAGCCAGGTTTTCATTCTCTGCCAGTCCGATTTCAGCAGTTAGTCAGCTTCCATCACATCCAAAGGCTTTTTGACACAGGATATACACGCCTTTGTAAAGAGATAATACCAGTCCCAGACAAGAGACTCCTTTAAATACCCTTACATGGAACTTGAGAAGTGGGCTGCTACTGGAGTGACAATCCCATGAGTGTTTGCTTAGAAGTTAAATACTGCTGAGTAAGACTTCTTTCACAGTAATGGACTCACCAGCAAATTTCACATAAAAACAACATTTCCGAGGCTATCTTTCTTTTCTTAATCATTTCAACTCCTATTCTTCTCCAACATATATATCCCTTACACAGACTGGCACTGGCCAATATACAGTGCTGCAAATTCAGAGTACTGCTAGCAAACTGGTGATATTTCTGTAACAATCATAGCAAACTAGAGATATGTATGTGTACATGAAACAATTCATGTTCTATGCAGCATAGAACAAAAGAATATACAGTCACGAGTTTCCGTGTATCAAGTGGGTAGGAAATTGCATTTGTCAGCCACAAATTCACACTGGCTTTGCAGTGAGCAACTAGTACAGGCATGGGCAAACTTCGGTCCTCCAGGTGTTTTGGACTTCAACTCCCACAATTTCTAAAAGCTTCAGCCCCCTTCCTTTTCCCCCTCAGCCATTTAACCAAACAGGAAAAGGAAAGGGCCTGAGGGACTCTGTCAGGAATTGTGAGAGTTGACATCCAAAACACCTGGAAGGTCAAAGTTAGCCCATGCCTGAGCTAGCATGTCAGGGGAGGACACTGAAGATAGGACAAGAAGTCATACTCCTGCTGTCCCTTTTACAGGTGAAATGTGGGAAGGGATGTCTTTCCATTATTCTCTCTTTTTGTACAACTCCTTTTTTATGCCAGTGATTTTGTTTGCATGGCTGCCTATACTTCAGTATTAGATTTCAAGAGACAATGGATCTATACAATGGAAAAGCATTAAATCTATATATTTTACTTTTATTTTATTAAATCTATATATTTTACACAATCAGAAATCAACAGCTTCACAACAAACAAGTCAATAGACAATGGTCACTTGTTTGAAACTTTGAATATTGCACTAGGTCCAGAAGCAAAGCAAAGGCCCTCCATCCCTGCCAACTGTCACTGCCCTTGCCTCTGAAGGAAAGAAGAACTGCTAGTATCTTCTGGATCTGATGCCCTTCTCACTGCCATCTTCTCTTCCTTGGGACCTGTTTTATTTAGATTGCAAGCCTGAGAGCAGAGAACTGTCAAATGAACAATTTGTAAGTCACTCTGAGAGCTCTTGTAGCTGAAAAGCAGAATATAAATACTCTAAATAAATAAATAAAATAGGCTAGTTATGGAACACCAAACAACTACTCTTGACTAACTAGGAAGTCTTGTGTCCATTTAGGCTTTTAATAAACTTTATTTTCCTCTGAAAAACCAATACTCCCATGACACATCAGAAGTCTTTTTCCTACCCTTTCTCAAATTCCTCAGAAGTCTTTTGCAAGGCGACTATGCAATCCTTCAGCTCTCTGACTGGGATTTTTAAAGCCTCCTGTTTTTCTACCCTTCAAGGACAGCAAACACACAAGTTTGTGAAGTACATGCCAAGCCATAATACGTGGGCAGTGGATTAAGTTCAGCTTAGTGAAGCCTGATCTTTTGCTGTACAATCAGAGATATGGCTAGTAAAAGTACACAGATATATATATATATATATATATATATATATATATATATAGATATAGATATAGATATAGATATAGATATACACACACACACACACATACATACATATATGTATATAATTTCTGCAAGGTGTCTGAGATTTATTTTTATAAATAAACTGGCCAATAATGTTTTCAGAAAACGGGATACAAGATTTCCACTTTCCAAAATGTATTTACAACTTGACAGGCTGAAGCACCATCGGTGTGTAGATGACACTTAGCTCAATCTTCCACTTCTATCTACTCATCCCAGGGACCACAGGGAACACTTGAACAGGGTGTTCTGGGGGCTGATTGGGATAGCAAACCAAACCACCTGTGATTTACTCCAGACAAAACAGCACTTTAGCTAGGGAGAGCAACCAATCCGGATAGAGAAGAGAAGTTGCCTCACTTATTCATATCCTGGAGACACCCAAGATAGACTACAGTAAACTATTTTACACGAGATGAAGCCCTTAACTGATTTAAGCCCAAGTTATTTGAAGGAGAGTTGTTCTCATACTAGCTTCCCATACTCTGAAGACAACAGCAGCTTGTCTGACTTTAAATCCTCTGGAGTAGATAGGGTGGTTAATACAACAAAGAGCTTTTTCAGTGGTGGCTTCACACCACACGTTTCATTGAAGGGACCATAATGCCTTTTCTTAGTAGATTCCCAAGAAAACTCTGAAGACCCATCTGTTTTTACTGCCATTCTATGTTGACGAGATACTGCTTTAATTATAAATGTTGTGTTTTATGTACATATTTTTTATTCAATTTTTATTCATGCCGTTAAACAGAAACATTAATGCTGCATATCACAAACACTATGATAACATGGATGGGAATTATTACAGATGTCTTTATGGTGTCTACATGAGGCTGCAGTACAAACTGCAGTTCATTCTGGACCTACAGTATTGATTGTCCAACAGCTTGAGAATTAAACATTTATTTATTTATTTATAGTTTATATTTGTTTTATCATTGTTTTCAATATACAAAGGATGTGGCCAGGGGCCCTTTCATGCTATACAGTTGTAGACCTGTGATTCACTTTAACTATTGTGGTTCATCCGATGGAATCCTAGGATTTGTTGTCTTGTCAGAAGCAGCACAGGAGCTCCCTGGCTGACAACTCTATAAACTCTAAAGGACTCTTCCTGAATTGCTGATGCCTTGTGTGAAATAACCTCAGGTTAAATTGGGAGAGAGCATGCTATCCTTTTCCTCATCTCTCTTATTTATCATCCCTCTTCCTAAAATTCAGCCAAGTGCTTTTGTCCTTTTTGTGAGAAGACCGAGGCAAAGAAGCCATTAAGTAGTTCTGCCTTTTCCCTATCCCCTGTCAGCATTGCCCCATCTTCTCCTCGAAGAGGTCCTATCGCCTCCTTGTTTTTCCTTTTTCTACTGACATAAGAATAGAAGCCCTTCTTATTGTTTTTAATGTCCCTGGCAAGTCTGAGCTCGTTTTTTGCTTTAGCTTTGCGGACCTTTTCCCTACAGGTGTTGGCTATTTGTTTGAATTCTTCTTTGGTGATTTCTCCCTTTTTCCACTTCTTGTGCATGTCTCTTTTGTGTCTTAGCACAGTTATAAGTTCTTTGGACATTCATTCTGGCTTCTTTGCACTTGTCCTATTTTTTCTCTTTGTTGGCACGGTTTGCAACTTGAGTATTTCACTCTTGAGAAATTCCCATCCATCCAAACAAAAATTGGAAACAATCTAGTCATTTTAACAAGTGCTGACTGACAGACCTGCCTCTCTTCTTCTATCCACACTGATTGGTGGATGCTGTAAGTGCTGGCCCCACGGCTATGTTCCTTGTCCTCTTCCTTCCTCAACTGAATGAGAGAAGGAGAGTGCCCCAGAAAATCAGAAAGCTGAGTTGGGCAAGGAAAGGAGGAAAAAGACGAGATGGATGGATGCAGAAGAAAGGGGGAGAATGTGGAGACAGGCAACTATAGTGCTTTGCAACCAAACTCTTAGCAGAAAACTATATTGCTAAGAGATTGGGCTAGGACATTCTCAGCAAACCATTATGATCCTCAAGGACTAGAGAAATTGGAATTACTAAAATGTGCTTAGAGCCCACTTTCCCAGTTACAAAGATTTTTCCATGCCTTCTTCTCCTTAAGCCGTGGAGGCTTGCTCAACCTTACTACCATCTTCTGCTCAAATTAAATTTTCGTCTGCTCTGACAACTGCTGTTAACAACAGCAGCGGTCACCTCTTGCTTACCCTGTGCATGGATTGTTCTGGTATCTGGGTGCTGTATAGGAAAAGGGAGAAATGTTCTTGTCCACAAAAGACCCAAAGCCAAGGCGGAAATTGCTGGTCAGCTTTCCCATCTCCTCAGCCAGGGTGGTCCCCAGGTTCCGAATAGTGTCCAGATCATCTTTCATGGAGAGGGAGAGATCCATTAAATAATACAGATCCACAGGATAGTCTTCCACTTGTCGAACCTGCACTTGAAAAGATGCTGGGTCACCTGTGGAGACAGAAGATGGCAAGTGATTAAAAAGCAAAACAAACCAAGAGTGACTCTGCATTTGACCTGTGGCTGCTCAGCTCATGTTGCAAAACCAGCTTCCCAGACATCACCAGAAATAGCCACAGATTCATGGGCGAAGTATGAATACTACTACGCAAGGTTTCCTGTTGCAACATGGAACTGATATAATATGCCAAAATCCAGGAGACAGAATGCTTTCCTTTTTTGGAAATTATTTGTTCAATCAAGGCTATAATTGCTCCAGATCTACAATGAGGGCAAGGGAAAATAATGAAGAGAAGAGCAACTGAAGCAGTTCTTCCAGAACATCAGCTGGCAACATCTACAATCCTGCTGTGTTACATTGATGTGGCTGCTCTTTATTCAGTGCCCAAACTGAGAACCAAGCCCTGTCAATCCTCAGGCAAAACTGTGAGTCAAGGCAATGCATGGCTTCACCAACCTTCAGCACATGCCAATACTGGTGCAGTAAATTACAAAAATGTTTGAACAGGCATGGGCAAACTTCGGCCCTACAGGTATTTTGGACTTCAACGCCCAGAAATCCCAGCCAGGTTGCCGGCGGCTTTCTTGCTTCTAAAAATAGCTTGTGATGAAGATAGTTCTAGGAGGGAACTGCCCAAAGGACTCACAACATATTCACAGGAATGCCCGTACCATTCTAAAATACACTAGTTGTGTTATGACACCAAGTAAATCATGTAGGGATGCAGGTCAATGTAGCATGGTGTTGGTGAAGATAGTGGAACAAATTTTCCCTCTCTACACTGACCATAAAGCAGAAGCTGGACTTATGCGGGTCACCAAGATAATATCAGCTATAGTTTCAGTTATCTACAGTTCTAATCCTCTTTTTACACGCAAAGAGGATTTACCTGCTTAAACAAAATGGATGACAGAATTGTCTTAACTTCCCTTTAATAAAAATTTGTCCAATCCCTTCCCAGAGAAAAAGCAATGTCACAGCCTTTCCTAGCAGTCCATCTATAGCTGTTTTAAAATATCAAAAATCAAGAATTACAGTGGGTAAAGCAACTTGGCACCCACCCAGACTACAGTACAGTGTGATTCGAGGTCATACGGAAATAAACAGCTTGACGTTTCCTAGACTGCATCCTACTCTTTATAGTGCTTGAAAAAAAGGCTGTATGTAAATGCCAAAGTAATCATCTTCTAAATAATTATGAGGGAATAATTGTTTCCAGTAGCCAATAGATACTTCTCCAAGGGCACAGCTATGAGACTGAAGTGTTCCTAGCTGTAGCATGTAATAGATCAGTGGTTCTCAACCTGTGGTTCCCCAGATGTTTTGGCCTTCAACTCCCAGAAATCTTAACAGCTGGTAAAGTAGCTGGGATTTCTGGGAGTTGTAAGCCAAACCACCTGTGCACCTATTGCACTGCAACACAGTAGATGTATTTAGACAGAAGCCACATCAGAGGTGTAGTGAAGAAAGAAAAAGTAGGGAAGAACAAAGGGCATAGGCACTGGGAAGGGGAATGAGTGGAGAAGACTCAAAGGAAACGGAGACAAGAAGGCTAAGGAGACCTTCAAAATATTATTTTTGTGGGTGGGATTCTGGTATTTGCAGTAGAACAAAGAGATATTTCCAAGATCTGGCAATTACAAACCAACTAAGTTTGCACCAATGCAGAATAAAAGTGTTTCATGTGATACATGCTGGGCATTTTGTTGCTTCTGCTTTTAAAGTCATTGTGATTCCACCGTGTGATGTGGAGTGAAAGAGATTCCTTTTGCTAAGAATTTCACCTGCAGCCTAAAGATTCACTGCCCAGAAGAGATTGATGTGACAGATGGCTCAGCAGAAGAAAATGTCGTTTTTTTCCCACTTGGCAACTGCTAGTAAACAAGGGAGATTTGTTCCTATTCAGCAATTATTTTCCCTTTGCAAATGCACTCTTTAGGACAATTGGGACGAATCATGTGGATGATGATTTTGACTGGGTGGATTGGCCTTGAGTCCAATGTGACCTTTTATCAACAGACAGCTTTAAAAGCCACATGCACATCACTGGCATTAATCTTGCATCTATTTCAGACACCTGAGGGCATCTATTTTTATTTATATAATAAACCAATTCAAAGTGGGATACCAGATGTCCAAAACAGAAGTAAGACACTTTATCATATTTACATACCTTGTTTTGTTGACATGCTTATTTAAATAGTGAAATTAATCCAATTATTTCCATGAAAAATAACAGATGATAGGAAGCCATTGCCTTTAAAATCCAATACTCTGCGGTACATAAAAGACTTCAGATCTGCAAGGCTTCAGAAAAACATCTCTAGTTTTTAAAGTTTTCAGATCAGGGGCTGAGATAAATATCTGCAGAGGTCTTGAAGGGAATACCACCAGTCAGTATAGGCAAGACTGGTCTATTTAATCCAGAGGCATGGAACATGGGACCTTCTTGGTATTGTTATACTGCAAATCCCAGTATAGTGATACCTTGACTTAAGAGTTTAATTTGTTCTGTGACTGAGGTCTTAACTCAAAACATTCTTAAATTGTGATGCTCTTAAGTTGATGTTCCACTGTAGCCCTAACAGATTATAACAGTTGTAATCCAACAACATCTGGCTACTTCCACTACACACAGTGTCCAACTCAGGCTAAATATTTTATTCTTCTGCGTATGTGTTATAACTTCGTAGAGAAGAAAGAGAGCCAAAGAAGCTGGTTTTCAATTTGAATTGATTATGAGCTGATGTAGTTAGAACATCACAATTACACAAGAAGTATAAATGATTGCAAAGAGATTGATCACATCCATTGCAGTGTAACTACTACAGTATTAAATGTTTAGGAACCAAATCCCAACAGGTAACTATCAAGCTACATAAATCTCCCAATTATTTTTATTTGAGAAGAAAGCAACAGGAAATCATGTGTGTTTATGTTGGAATGAGAGCAAGGCTGGCAAAATAATTGAAGTTTATATCTGAATGCCTTCCGAACCTAATGCTCTTGTCGCAGAAATTCAAGAATCTCACTAATAAAAAGTAAATCTGAATCTTTCCTTTGAAAGACTCACAGAAGGAGGAAAACAGAAAGAGAAAAACACTGTCTCCAGTTTGCATGGACTGGAGCACAGTGCAAAGATCCCAGGGCCATAAATGTACAAACATTTCATCTGGGGGCGGATGAGTTCCTGAGGGCAGGGAGGCTTATATGAATCAGTATTTTATAGTTGCCTTTTTGGTTTATTTTTAAAAGGCCTCTTCAAAATAACTAAATATCAAAAGCCAAATACATTTGAACAAGTGCTCATATAGTAACACCTCTATAATAATGCCCTTTTGTCCTAATTATCTCCACAGCAAACTCCTTGTCTTTTTCAGTGTTATTTTCCATCTTCCTGGAAAGCAAGTACTATGAGGAACTCTATGTTCTGGATCACAAGTTCAAATTTCCCTTCACCGTCACAATCAGGACAATATTTTAGCTAGACAAGAGAGTTGGTAGGACTGGTACCCACAAAACAGAAGACAGCTGGAAAAACTTGAGAATGTATAGACTAGAGCTTCATATAGAGTAGAGTAGACTATCAGTAGTTCTCATTCTCAAATGTTCAATGGGAAACAGAATGACAGTTTTGTTAAACTTTATATGACACTTCAGTAATGCTTCAGGATCTCAGGAACAAGCCATTTGTGGTGGGGGAGCTCTCATAAACACAGGCCACCTTAATCTCCCCCCCCCCCCCCAAATGCAACAATCTCATCTGGAGTTCATGACAAGCGAGTGTGGAGAAGAGCAAACCACAGACTACTTACTCCAATGCAGCCTGAGCCCTGCCACATGCACAATGGAGGACCTTCTCACAGTGACACTAGAAGCACTCCAAGTGGCCAGCTTCTGGTCAAAGGATACTTAGCATAATGCCAAGGGTTTTTTTTAACTTTGTGTTTTTACATGCGTTTTAACTGTAACCTCGCCTCGCTTCTGACATGATAAATAAATAAATAAATCTCATCTCCCTTATAAAGATTACATGTTTGTAATCATGGAAATAATAATAATTGTCCCAGTTTACAAGAAAGGAGGCAGAGGATAAGGCTAACACATTCGGGAAATATGATATATAGATGCCTTGCTGATATTTTTGGCTTGCAGATTTTTTAAAAAATTCTGCAATAATTTACAATCCTATACAGGTAATTACATTTTCAGTGAAGCTGCAGCTTGAAATAGCCAACTATAGTTTGATATAAACCTATAAAGGAAGGAACTGAGGGGACTTCTGTAAGTAACTGGAGGAGAAGGAAAACACATAAGCATAGTTTGCTCCTACAGTGCCAAACCATGGTTTGAATTACACATGAAGTATCTTGCAGAGCATTTAATATATCTATATAGTATGTCTATATAAAAAAAAACAACCCAACATTCATTGATAACTCACCAGGCCGCAGATTCAACAAGATCTTTTGAGGCATTATCTGGGTAACATCTGAATTAGCTCCACTGGAGCCTTTACTGCTCAAAGGAAGGTTCTTCACTGTCTTAATACTGCTTGTTGTACTCTCAATGTGCTCTGCACAACCACCGGCAATTAGATTCTCTAGGAAGTCACATCTTGAAGTGATGGATTTTTTGCTTCCAAATTCCTGTGAGGAAAAATTATTTTGATTGTCATGATTCACACACAAATTAGCCAGGAAGACTTTTCAAAATAATATTTTAAGCCTGTTAACTCTACAATGGATTGCTTAACATCAAACCTTTGGGGCCAGTCTGGTTGAGACACAGTGACTGGATTTGGAGATGGAAGCAAGGAGATAGTACTAAGAAGTAAAGAAGGAATAAAGCTTCGGAAACAATGAAAGCAGAAGTGGGAAGGAAAATCAGTAAACTATTCCTGTTTACAGACTATCAGACAACTGGTTGTTGCATAAATGTGAGAACTCTTCAGTTCTCAGTACTTTGATCACAACAAAAGAGACAGTAAACAGCAAGCTAATAATCACCCTACAGCCCCATATCTACCCAATTATATGGATAATTCATATTTGGACTTCTCCAATGAACTAGAGACAAGAGTGAGAGTGAAGAAAACACATCTCATTTTCAGAGAGTTAGAATGAGAAGGTTCCGTGCCAACTGATGAATGAATGGTCTGATGCATTAGCGCAAGGCAACTTCATATCTTTCCTACTTAGGGGCTCCAAAGGCACAATGAAGTTTATTAGCCATATTTTGCCCAACTCTGATCTAGAAGCTTAATTAAGACCAACCAGTCATCTCAATTCCACCTTCTACATGTTTGTTGTTGTTCATTCATTCAGTCATTTCTGACTCTTTGTGACCTCATGGACCAGCCCATGCCAGAGCTCCCTGTCGGCCGTCACCACCCCCAGCTCCTTCAAGGTCAATTCAGTCACTTCAAGGATCCCATCCATCCATCTTGCCCTTGGTTGGACCCTCTTCCTTTTTCCTTCCATTTTCCCTAGCATAATTGTCTTCTCTAAGCTTTCCTGTCTTCTCATTATATGGTCAAAGTACTTCATCTTTGCCTCTATACATGTTATATTTAGTATATTTACACATGTTACCGTCATTTCACTCCATCAGCCATACACAAGTTGTTTTGATTTTTTTATTGCCAAAAATGTATTGCTCTGAATATTATTTTGATATTCTAAACATTACACTTTTATCACTTTTGATTTAAGCAGAAAGCTATTAAGGCGCTTTCATAGGAATCCAAATTCCTGTCAGAATGAAATAAGAGAACTTTGGCTAGAAGTAACACACGGGATGTGAAATGTAAATCTTGTCAATTCCAAATGGTATTATTCCAGTGCTGTATTTAAGAAAAACACTAAAGAATGTGAATAACATTTCTGTGTACAGGCAGGAAGGGATACATATACATGGCCATTTGCTGTTTTAGGAAGAGGAAAGAGGAAACAAGTTAAACAGAACACATTTGAATTCAAATTGTGCAAAACAGGGACAAGTTATCCCAGCTGTCTCTTAGGGACCTTCCACTCAGCCATATAACCCAGAATATCAAGGCAGAAAATCCCACAATATCTGCTTTGAACCGAGTTATGTGAGTCCACACTGCCATATATTCCAGTCCAAAGCAAAACATGTGAGATTTTATTCAGCTGTGTGGAAGGGGCTTTAATCATCTCAACATCCCACCATCTATTTCCTTCAATAATAATAAATTTCTTGGTCTTGGTGTCTAGGCCTGTTCCTGGGGTTATTTGGGGTGGTGATTCAGAAAATTGCATTGGATGTTTCTAGTTTCTTAGATTTCTGTGGGCAAGCAGATGAAGACTGATAGATGACATTTATTCTGTATCTCAAAAGCTAGAGTTCATATACCCAGAAACAGAGCTAACATTTGAAGCAACAACATGTGTGTTAGTCACTGTAATAATAAAAAAGAACCCTGAATTTTACTCCAAACTGTTCTGTGGTTGTACTTTCTGTACATAAATCATCATTTAACCTTCCATCACAAAACAAGTATATTTGCAAAGAAACATAATCACAGCTCAATCATGCAATTGCTTGATTCTTGGCAGATATTTCCTAAAGTAGGTGGAGTAGGCCAAGAAGATGTCAAGGAACCAGCCATGACTAGAAATGAGTCATCACTAGAAATGGAGGAGAGGAAAAGTCATAATAAACCTAGTTCTCATTAAGGTCTTGGCTGTAACACCTTTGGCTGGAGGTGCTGATTCAAGTGGCTCTTGAATGGACCCAATGGGATTGGGGAGATATTTACAGAGATAATGCTGGCATGTCAGAGAAGAGGCACACCTTCTCTACAGGAGAGTCATCACGTCATATGGCTACTCTTACCTATTCTTACTTGATATCTAAAGTGATACAGCAAATTTGACACTTTATTCTAGTGTTTCAACAGAACTGAAGATGGCATGGCAGAGTATTGACGGCCCATGGTTGTTCAGCAATGTTTTTGCCCTATTGCTGATGCTTGAAAAACAGATATCACAGATTTTGAAGCACAACAAAAAGTATAGGAAAGGTACCTAGACCAGGCTACAATACATTGTAAATTATGACCACAAAATTTAGTAAGATTCCCAAAATCAGCAATGATATCTGTGCATACTGTCTGAGTGAGTGTGGGAATGCTACTGTACCAAAGCAATGGAGTAAGCTCCACTGAACAGAGTAAACTTCCTGATTATCTTGCATGCTCTTAGCAGCTTGTGTAACACTAAAAAGTGTTTGTTCAGTGAAGATGAACATCTAACACAGAGCAAATCTATTATAGGCAAGACAAACTAAACAGAACCTTAAACAAACATATCTAAGTCTGAAGGACACACGTCCTACATCTCAGACATCTTGGCACTCTTTTGTTGAACAAAGTTCACTGTTCAGTTAGTAAGTGTTCAGGGAGGAAAGGGGGGTTGCACAACCTCTAGAATAAAAATCTATCTTGCAATGATTGAGTCTTGTCTCTTCATCTATAAAACTTCTCTTTTTATAACTTTTCTTTTTGTTACAACTTCTATGTTTCTTATTTCTGCATTTTTCTCCACCTTATCCTTGTAAGGGTTTTTTTAAAGGTACACACGCAAGGTTTTCACACCTTTATTTTGAAACTAACAGTGAAATAATAGCATACCAAAGAATTAGTATGCTAATATATTGTACATTCAAGTGTGCCTCATTCATGTTATCTTGAGTGTAAAGAAAGCAAGCCCTACCCTGCTATGAACAGAACGCTCTGCATTTAAATGAAACAAAAAATAAAAATACAAAAGTTAACCCTCTGGAACCGAATCCATATGAGCTAGGCAAAAAGAGGTTGACGGATTCTAAAAAATATGATGGCTTAAAAAGAAGGCCCATCCATCCTGTTCTTCAATAAAAAACAGACAAAGGAATACAGTCTGGTTTCTCCTTCCTAGAAACCTGTAGCTGTCTAACTAGAAGCACAGGTTCTACACAAAGTACTTCCAGATTCAATGTGGCTCACATGAGAAAGTTTATGGCTTAATTATCTCACGGCAGCTTCATGCCCTGTGCTCCTGCGTGCTCTGTGTACTGCACTTTATCTGGATGAAGAGAAAGGGAATTGTCCAAAATGGCTCTATCATAGTAAACTATGAAAAAGCCATTCTGGACAATTCCCTTTCTCTTCAGCAACATACTGGTGAACAACATACTTCTGCAAAAACTTCCACCGTTGTTCTAATTTTTTGTCACACAATAAATCATTCACAGTAGTTTCTGGCCAGTTAGTCCCCCTGAGTATGCTGACCCACTTTCACAATTAATTGGCAGACTTCATGGCAGAAGGAACCAATATGTCCACTCAGCACAGAATAAAACGTGGATAAAATGTTACTGTTAGCATCTGAATCAATGAAGAGGGAGAAATTTCCATTTTGGGCAGCATAAAAAAAGAAGACCACATTACAGGTGGACTGACTGATGGAAAGCCTGCACTGGGTTGACAAACCTGAGAAGGACTGTTGATTAGAAGGACCCAAGGGTATCTTTCATTAATAAGTTTGTCACAAATCAAAGACCATTTGATAGTCAGTATCAATGAAGAACAATACAAACAAGAATTCAGTTGCTACTCAAAACCAAAGCAAAGCCTGGGTACACTGGAACAAACCTATAACGTTAGCTAGAATTTTATTATTTCACTCAACGCATACTGCAAGATAATGCACATGACTAGTGTCCTTTTCTATCTGTGGTATCAAGAAAACACCTGGTGTAACCAACATTGCTGTAATCCATGATCTGGCATTTCCTAATGAAAATGCCAGCCCCAATCTCTTCATTCCCTTTCTCTCTCTCTCTCTCTCTCTCTCTCTCTCTCAATTTTGCACACCATTTTATAAACATGATCCATCCTTAATGGTTTTAAACCACTTTTCCTGCACTATCTTGCCTCTTGAACATGTCAGCCTGACCAACATACCAAAGGCATACTATCTCCATTTACTTCAACTACATGAGAGAGGGGATAGAAAAAGCTACAAGCTTTCATCTCAGAAGAAAAATGCCTCCAGGTATATTTTGTATTAACGATCTTAAATGAAACACATTTCTATCAAGATGCCGTCTAATTCTTCAGCTGCATGAAATCACCAGACTAATATAAGCTGCTGTATACTTCGTGAGACCATGACTCGATCTTTAACTGATCTTCATTTCTTTGTTAGGAGTAACTTCTGCCTATCGTTTGAACTTATATCTGTTTGATTTAAGGAAAACCAACACTGCAGTCTCCACCAACTACTATGAACTACTGTGATAAATAAGCAAGAAGATTTGGGGCTTAGTGATCCAACTGTATCTAAGCTAAATCTCAAAGAAAAGGTTAGGTTAGTAAGTGTTCTTAAACAGAACAGCCCAAGCTTTTCACTGCAAAAAGGAGAAACAACTTTCTTCTTAAAACCCAGAACAAATGACAAATTATATTTATTTATTGTAAAATTTATTGTTTTGAGGCACTGCGTAGGTGCCACTTGTAAGCTGCCTTGAGTCCCCTTTGGGCTAGAGAAAAGCGGAATATAAATATGGTAAATTTTAAAAAATTAAAATAAAAATTTCAGCATTTATATTCTGCCCTTCTCACCCCGAAGGGGGCTCAGGGTTGATCACAGAACACATATACGGCAAACATTCAATGCCGTTTAAACAGACAGGGCAGACAACAGATAGAGGTATTGTTGGCATTTTCCCCAACTTTGATGGCCTGGAGGTTGTACTCAATTCCAGCCACAAGGGAGTGTTGTCGTTCCATCCTATATGATGATGAGCCCTTGATCACGGACTTCCTCCTTTTCTTTGAATACCAGAATTTTCTAGTATTTCCTTTTTATGATGCCGTAAAATACCTCCCCACTTAAGCGCTACCTAATTTCTCTACTCACAGCTGTTTTTGAACTGCTTAGGTGGACATTGAGCTGGGCTGAAGGTCAGGTGCTCACCCTGACCCAGGCTACAAACTACCAACCTTTTGATTGGTAAGATCTATTGCTGATGGTGATTAACCAGCATTTCCTAAGAATTTCTATAAGTTAGTTATTTAAGATCTGCATGCCCTCAGTGATTATGGTACTCTTTCATCTGCTTTCAGGGATGAAACTTCTTTTGAGTCCCCCCCCCCCCCCCCAGAAGAAATAAAGACTTGGTCAGTTCTGTTCACAGAGGCACAAATAGATCTACCACAAGAACTGAGAAGGAAAGAAGGAAAATAAATAAGTGTCTTGTATTATTGATTAATCACTTCAAAACATGCCATGTAGGATACAGAAAGAATAATGCCACAAAAATAATTTGCTGGAATTTCATTAGATTTTCCAGCCTATTCAGGACAGTGGAAATGAAATTGAACACTGAACTTTGCCTGTGAGTTACTTGACAATGTCCATATTCATTAATCTAAGGAACAAAACAGAATCTTATGAATATAGACCTTTTCTCAGTTAACATTCAAACTCTACACACTTTTAAAAACATGTTGAATGTTTATGTTCCCTAGTTGTTGGATCTGTATTTTCTTTTGCCAGGACTATAACTTTTGTTCCAAAATATTTAAGAGCCAATTACATCTGGTTAGAATACAGATGCAAACTTTCTCACCACAACTTAAAAACACATGTTGTTACAAGTAGTGGTACAATTCAAAGAGGGCATTTAAATTAGAAGCTTCTGTAGGGTTCAAAAAATTATCTCCTACAAACATCCCTTTTCACCTCTTTAGCCTCCAGTCAATTTTAGAAAATTTCAAAATCAAATAAAGGATTTGATAACACAGCACGAACAGCCACTGCTGAAACCTGACCTGTAAGTAGCAGTCTCAACAACCTCCGAATAAACATTTGTGTTGGCAGAACTGTTCAAAAAATAGTTCATCTCTGCCAAAAAAATATAATAAACCCAGCACAGTCCTAATGAATACCCATAGCTTCACAAGCAGTCTTTCTTCTTTCTGAAGTCAGCACCAGATACCCTTGACAGAAACACTGCTTCCAGCTGCACACAAGATCTCTCAGACACAGAAGGGTTTGTTTATTTGGGGGCAAGAGAGGAACCTACCCCTTTGTCTGACTGAATGCACACACACACACACACTATTTCTTTATAAGGTTGTCTACATGTAAAATAATAAAATAGTTTTCTCCTTGTGGCCTGTGTCAGTATAAGAAAGTAATTGCTTTTTATTCTTAGAGACTCTAGTAATTCCAGCATTATCATCTCAAATAATCAACTAAGTACAGCTAGTTAAGTTATGCAGAAACTTGGTCCCATGTTTCCAAAACAACACCTCCTACATCAGGGGTCCTCAAACTTTTTAAACAGAGGGCCTGGTCATAGCCCCTCAACAAGTTGGAGGGCTAGATTATAATTTGGAAAAAAAAAAGCATGAATGAATTCCTATGCACACTGTACATATCTTATTTGTAGTGCAAAAAAAACCACCTTAAAATAATACAATAATTAAAATGAAGAACAATTTTTAAATAATAGAAACTTATTAGTATTTCAGTGGGAAGTGTGGGCCTGCTATTGGCTGATGAGATAGGATCGTTGTTGTGTGCTTTGAAGTCATTTCAAACTTAGGTTGACCCTGAGCAAGGGCCAGGTAAATGACCTTGGAGGGCCGTATCTGGCCCCCAGGCCTTAGTTTGAGGACCCCTGCCCTACATCAATTCATGGCCCAAATGGGAAGATATTTCATCCCTTCCCTTTGAGATACGGCATATGGATGACTCTTTTAAGAAGGCATCTCTGGCAGCTCTGATAGCCCTACTTCACTCAGACCATGGGCTATCAGAGCTGCCAGAGATGCCTTCTTAAAAGAGTCATCCATATGCCGTATTTCTACAAGAAGAGCACAGAGAATAAAGCCCCTTTTGGCTGTCCCACAATTATGGAATCACGACTTTGGGGATACACTAATGGCTAAGCTGCAAATTTATAAAGTCTGGATGTCCTATAATGTTTTCATTACACTGGAGTTGTTGTTGTTGTTATATTAATTTATATCCCGCTTTATCTGCCGTGATGGGGACTCAAAGTGGCTTAACATAAAAATGTTAGCACAGCATTTAAAATATACAAATATTAAAACAGAATTAAATATAAATAGTATTAAAAGATTCACAGCCAAAACCATTTAAACATATTTGATGCATATTCAAAGCTAAAGGACAATTTTATACCTCCCTGCTACTTGCAGATACTAATTCAGCTACAACCTACAATGTTGCAATGTTTTGTGCAGCAGCATACAAAATCCATCAGAGATTTACTGGTCCCAAAAGTTAACTGTGTATCCAGTAATCATCTTACCTTGATTTTATAATTTGCTGATAGACCTGTGCATTGCATGCTTTTGCCCTGTTTCCGCTTCCACTCCCTCACCCCCTATTGTGTTTCAGTATTTATATTTACATTTTAAATGTACTAAATGTACCAAGTTCATATGAAAATGTGACTTTTATTTCCTGTGCTGGTCTATGGCTTTAATAAATGATTTGTGAAAGCTAAAATCACAGCACCCCCTAAATTGATCTGCATGTCTGAAAAGAAAAGTTTTAGCCTGCCGCCAGAAGGACATCAGGGAGGGGGCATTCTGGCTTCCCTGGGAAGAAAGAAGTTCCAGCGTCAAGGGGCAGCCACTGAGAAAGAAGGCCCACTCTCATTCCCACCAACCAGGCTTGAGATGGAGGCGAGACCAAGAGAAGGGCCTCTTCTGAAGATCTCAGGGCCCAGGCAGGTTTGCACAAGATTAGGAGTATCAGTGAAATAGAAAATGTAGAAGGTACATCCAGCGAAGGAGAAGTACTATGTATGGGAGGAAAGTGGAAAAACTGCAACTAGTGGCCTTTCTGAAGTGATGAAACCTAACCAAAACTGTAATCCTATACACACCAGAAGTGCATTGAAAGAGCTTGCTTTTTTAAAATAAATATGCTGTATTTACTCAAATCTAATGCTCACCTTTTTTGGCTAAATTACCTTGCCAGAATTGGGGTGTGCATTAGATTTGCATGATACAGTAATCTTAGTGCTGAGCCAAAGCAAAAGAGGAAGCTACTTCAGAAGCACCTGGACCTCCTCTTTGAGGTACGTCATCTGTAATTTAATGGCCACAGCTCAATGCGATGCAATCCTAGGATTTGTAGTTTGATGAAGCACCAGCATTCTTTGGCAGAGGAGGCTCAAGACCTTGTCAAACTACAGCCCCCATGACTGCATAGCATTGAACCAAGGCAGTTAAAGTGGATTCATTCTACAGCAGAAATGCACCCCAAGGTTTTCCTTGTGTGTCTATGGCATTGAATGTTTGCTAGGTATATGTGCATTATATTTATTTATTTATTTATTTATTTATTTATTTATTTATTTGCATTATTTCTACCTCGCTCGTATCAGCCCGAAAGTGATCTGCCTTGAGTCCCCTTTGGAGTGAGAAGGTTGGAATATAAATACTGTAAATATAAATAATAATAAATTTCCATTGCTGGAAGCTCTGGTGTTCTAACACTTTTGTTTTTAAAGGAGGAATTCAAGCAGTTAGCAACTGTAATGACCATATTACAAAGAGTATGCAATACACTCACCAGCAAATGCTCTTTTAGTTTCAAGATTTTGAAAATTGAGGTGCACATTAGATTCGATGACACATTTGACTTGAGTATATACAAGTATATAAAGGATTGTGCTGTAAAATAATATGGATGAACCAAAATAATGAATATATAAATAAATACATGGCAGAACAGGCACAATATGATGGGTTTTTATATAATGAGAAAAATGAAGAGGGTGGAGCAATGTTTTAACATCCCAAAGTTTGAAGGATGGTTTTGCCAAACTATATTTGAAAATCAACATGTTAAACAATCTTAGCAAAAATAGTATGACACCATCCAAGCCAAAGAATGTATACAGTGCTTTATAACTTTAAGTCTAGGTATTGATATGGTTACAGAAGGTTCAATAATACAAAGATGACTTTCTTAAAAGGTAATTAGAATTCCATACAGATGAGACAATCTCAGAGCCCACACCCTCTTGTCCGCGTTTCCATCCAACTGAGCTCAGAAGTTCTGGAGATACACACGCAGTGCTCTAAAACAGGGGACTTTTAAATAAATTATCACAGTAAATTACACTCTTCTCTGGCCTAATCTTTATTATTTAACCTTTGTACTACATTCATATTAGGTGCATAAAAGTTCTACCCTTTAATTCATTGTGTTATACTAAATATTCAAAATCATAACAAATGCTAACCATCAACTACTAACTGTAAGCCTTAGAAAATATAAAGGAAGCTATATGAACCCAATGCACTCCTTCCCACATAATTCAAAAAATAACATAGTAGCCTCTCAATTAACCAGAACACAAACAACCAGAACTCTCAAGCAACCAGCAAAAAAATCAAAGAAAAATCCTTTAAATGAAAATTAAAATCACTTTTTAGTAGCAATGTTACGCTAAATTAAGTTTGTCATTATTTGTCTTAATTTGATTTTAGTTACTGTATTTATGTAATGGTATAGTGTGCAGTTTAGTATTAGGTCTATTTTTAACAGAAACTCTCAAGCAACCAGAAACTATATATATATGGCCTATACTTAACCCCATGGTTAACTATACATATTTCTGATGCCATTACTATTTTCCTGTACTATGTATTTTCCTGTACTGTATTGATGTCTTGCACTATATGATGCCAATATTTTCCCTTTAAACTTTTCTGGCAAATCTAAAACTGTATCCTATACCAGACAAACTACTAACTTGTAAAATTAACAACATTTGAGCACCATTACCTCAAATAACCCACTACGATAAGTGCTACTAAGGAGGAAAAGAAAACTATTATGTAACAATACAGTTCATAAAACAATATGAGTTTTTGAGTTAGACAAAGCTCTTTTTCCCATTAGTCAAAACATAATTTTCAGAGGGAACGAAGAAATTTCTGGCAGAGAGATGAGGCTACATTTATCCACAGCTTCTTTCTGACTAATGTAGGGATAGGAGATCTGTTGATCTTATACAGCAATAGAAATGTGTCTACCCTGTACAAAAAAACCCTCTGACAATAGGCATACTCAGGATTACAAATATACTGTATATTATAAAATTTAACTATAAAGAAAGTGAAAGCTTACCTCTTTAAAACACCAAGCACACTTGGGATGAACCAGCAAGCATTCTTCACAGGAGGTGGCACTGCCACTTGCGCAAATATTGAGACCTTTAAAAAACAACAGAGAACAGAGGCTGATTTTTGACTAAAATTTCTAGAATTATAAATAAATAGATACTGTAAATCTAATCTATATAACTGCCTCAACTCCCCTCTTTTTGGAAGATGGACTTTCTTTTTTTAAAAAAACAACAACAACAACAACAACAACAAGGTACTGTTTGACTTCTGAAAGCACAGTAAGAGATCTTGTTTTCATACTTAGGATATGAGCATCACACCGCCCTGAGTCACCTTCAGACTGAAAAGAGTGGGATAAAAATGCTGCAAATAAATAAATAAATCACACACATATTGTATAGCAAGTGTTTGATTGATTGATTTCTAGCTTTTTATCAAAAATAGCTTGCAGAAGATGTTTCTAAAGAAGAAATGGGAGCCAAAATAGTGTAGTGTTTTGAATTCTGGACTAGGGATCTGGAAAAGCAGGTTCTACATGACCTGCAGAAAACCACGGGGTGAGTTTGGGCAAGTCACCTTCTCTTAGCCTCAGAGGAAGGTAACGGCAAGCCTTCTCTGAATAAATGTAGCTGTAAAATAAATCCCACAACTGAGAATGCATCAGGCATGGGCAAACTTCGGTCCTCCAGGCGTTTTGGACTTCAACTCCCACAATTCCTAACAGCTGGTAGGATTTCCACAATTCCTAACAGCTGGAAGAAATTCCAAAACACCTGGAGGGCTGAAGTTTGCCCATGCCTGATCTACACTGTAGAATTACTGCAATTTGACTGTCATGGTTCAGTGCTATCGAATAATGGGAGCTGTAATTTTACAAGGTTGTTAGCTCCTCCTGTGCCAAAGAGTGTGGATACCTCACCAACCCTCAACTCCCATGATTCCACAACATCTAGCCATGACAGTTAAAATGGTGTCAAACTGCATTAATTGTACAATGAAAATGTACCCATGGTTGTTATAAGTTAGGAGTGACTTGGAGGCACAGAAGGAAAACAAAAACAGAAATCCTTTTTTGCAAGTGCGTCTTAGCTTTAGGAAGTGAGCTCTGCAGAGGAATTCTAGCAAACCCTTGCACACTACACACCTTGAAGCAGTCTTATTCTAGGAATATTCTATTTATTCAAATCTTCAGGGTGAGACCACTAAAAACCTCTACAGCTCAAAGACCTCAGACCAATAGGCCTATCTGGCTGCTACCGCTATATCTATCTTCCTTGTCTTTGGCCATAAAAAACTTTTTTTGGATATATGACTCTTTTTTCGATTTGTAAAACCTCTTTTCTTACCTTTTATCATTGTCATGATAAATAGCAACAGGGGAGGTAAAAACTTGAATAGTTTATACCTCCTGCCAATACAGAGGTGCAGTGATAAGAAAACAAGTTTGTCATAATTAAGAAAACAGATCACTTGTTGGATTATGTCAATGTTACGACATTCAAGAGGTCGGAAGGGAGAAATAGGCCATTTGTTTATTTATGTTGTCATGCAGCCTTCCACTAAAAGAGGCAGCACTCAAGATGGTTAAAAACCACAATTAAAAACAAACTGAATACAATTAGTCAATAAAGCCGCTAAAATATTTCTGTCAATTGCAGGGGTCTGTGAACATCAAAATTTCAACCACAAGTGTCTTCACATTTCATATTGGGAGAAGAGTTGACATCAATCAAATAATGGTTTTGAGAGGCAGTTTGAAAAGATGTGTCTTCACACCATTCTTAGAAGTAATGGGAATAGTTTCCAGAGTGAAAAACAGAAAGGGCACCTATATATTTAATGTTTGTGTTGGAAACTTAATTTCAGCAAGTGTTGCTTATTAAGCAATCAGATAACAAGAAGCACCTGCTGACATTCCCTCTTCTAAACAACCATTAAAAGGATAGGATTCCAACCACGTTTTCTATCTGGCAACACTAAACAACTGTAGGAAATAATCATAACTCTGAGGGGAATACATTCCAGAAGCTGAGAGCAGTGGAAGGGGAAGGAAGCCCTCTCCCACATACCTGTGAAGCGAGTCTCTACAGGTAATTGTATTCTCAAGAGAGCCCCTCCTGAAGCCACAAATATCCAGACATATTCATGAGACAGGCAAGCACTTAAGACAGCCAGCTCGCCAGTCATTTGGGTCTTTAAAAGTTAAAGTCCGCATCTTGAATTGGGCTCCAAAAGCAAACAGCAATCAGGGCAGGATTGTCAGTACTGGGCCTATATAATTTCAATACTATGCACCACTAACTGGAGCAGTTTATGTGCACCAGTTAGTGCCATATGTTGAACTCCTCAAGATGGCACCATGCAGGGTGCATTGTGGTAATTGTGTGTGTGTGTGTGTCAGGAGCGACTTGAGAAACTGCAAGTTGCTTCTGGTGTGAGAGAACTGGCCGTCTGCAAGGACATTGCCCAGGGACGCCCAGATGTTCTACCATCTTGTGGGAGGCTTCTCTCATGTACCAACATGAGAAGTTGGCGCTGACAAGCGGGAGCTCATCCTGCTCCCCAGGTTCAGATTAGAGGAGTATACCCTAATCAAGATAGGCTACAACCAAAAATATGGATGACTAGACTCTTGTACTCTGCTGCTCCCTGGGAATTCAGAGGCAGTAAGTGTCAAGGAGTACTCCAGAATGTAATCCCTTTCAAGGCCAGGATAAAGTCCAACCATCCATACTGCCAGAATGCTCATCTGGTCAAATTCCAGCTTGTTCACTCTTATCAGTACAGCACTCAAGGGGTATCATCTGCTTCTTTCGTATTTGGTGACATGGATCAGTTTGGTATCACCAGCACAGCTTCACTTGACCTTTCGAGCAATTCCATATAGAGACCAAACAAATTTGGGACATGATATAAGCTAATGGCACACCATATGCCAAAGGCTGCTAAGTCAAAAAGTAATCCTCCTCCACCATATTCTGAGTATGACCTGACCAGGATATATTGGAACTACTGCAATATAGGGACAAATCCTGCTAGGAGCTGTGGAAATCTGCTGAGATTTCTAGTGTCATAGGTCCTTAGTGCATACTTCCAGTCTCCGGTATAGACCACCTACTGAATTGACCCAAGGGGTTTGGGTGCTTTATCCCAGTCAAAAGCCTGACTGAAATTGATCCAAAATGTCTTACACTGAAGAAAGAGAAGAATTTGATGGAGGAAAAATATTATGGGCCAACAGTAAGATTTATAACTATCAAGCAGACACGGAACCGAATATTTCAAATTCCAACACACCAGCACAGATTGTTTAGGCACATGGCAACCAGATGCCTAAAATTTTACCCATGCTCTTGTGGAATGATAAAACAATAAGTTCCCATCTTTAATGTGTGTATGGATAGCCAATGGAATTTAAGAAATCTATTTGGGTCCAAATTTTCTTTTTCTTTTGGAACTCTGGAAGTCATTCAACAATTGTTGTGAAATACATGCAGTTTACCCTGTAGAATACAAGAATCTTAAAACAGACTCTTGATTTTTACCACTCAATATAATATTTATTTACTTTTAAACAGTCACAGTAAGAAGCAATAAACATCTTTTTAAATTGTTTAGAATCTGAACAAATCATTGAATTAAAGATGAGTAAATTATACTGATTTACTCTACTTTAGAAGATGCTTGTTGTTGATATCATCTTCTAAATAACATACTATTTATCTGCCCCCTTTCGTCTTCTGTTCTATTTATCCTTTTAATGCAAAAATAATTTCCACAGGATATCCATGTTAAGCAGAACAGTTTGTTTACCTCGGGCAGTGCCCAAAGTAGATTCTAATTATGCTATACAAGGTCAGAGTGTTTTTGTTACTTCCATGTAAGACACAGGGTTATTCTCTTATCTCTCGTTATTCAATCAACAGTTAAGATATCTGCTGGTATTACTTGTATAAAAACTAAGGCAAAAGCAGATGCAGATATCTTCAAATGCCACCCCATAATAAAATAATAATAATAATAATAATAATAATAATAATAATAATAATTTTAAAAGACTGGAACGCTACTATATTATGATCCCATTTCCTCTGTGACTAGCTCTTCTAAGACAATGCCATCTTGTTTCCAAGCTGGGTATGCCACAGCTGTACCAAACCCATTGTGACAGGCCTTGGCAAGCCATGAATAGCCTGATTCGCAGCAATACACTTGTCCCAATTGTGGAATTTCCATCTCAGACTTGCAATAGCAAGGCAATGTAGGTTTATGCCGATGTCCCCAATGCACCCTATCCCACAAACATAGAAGGAACAGGTTTTCATCCATGACAGCAAGATCAAATGAACTGACTACAATTTGAAAAACCACTCATTTTAAAATGCACAACTTATTCAGGTATAACGGTCCTGAGCTGATGTTATCAGGTGTCTAGTATGATTATTTTCTCCATAGTGGTCATGAACTTGCACATGTTTATTATATATCTAAATTGGTTCGCCTCATTTTCAAGTAGCAAGGTCTTAAACTCAGCAAACCTGGTATTTATCTCTCCCAATAGGTCTAAAAATGGCAGAAACCCAATTTCATTTTGCCTACAGGTCAATATATCATATTATTTTGAATTGAGAACTGAGCTGCAAGATTACTTTGGATTATCAGTGGTTGAAAGTATTATTTATGTAGACTAAAACTCTAAAAAGTATGAGAATATAGAGCATTCTGGGAACTGTAGTCCAAAAAGGCAACTTTTTGAAGATCCACTCTTTAATAATATTGTTTAAATTTTAAAATACTGTCTATGTGAGATATGAAGCATGGTGAAGGGCCAGATCTTACTTGCAATCTAAAATACCACATAAAAAAAGAAAGGGAAAATATTATTACTTGCTTTGAACTATGTGCATTGCACATATGTATTTATAGAACAACTGTATTTAAGACGAATGATCGATATTATTGACCTTTCTATTCTTCTGGGCACAGATATTAATATAATCAATATCTCATTAAATGAGTCCCGCTGATGACATTACAACTAATGCTTTGTGGTGTACAGAGAAAATGACCCAAGGCTGGATTCTAAAGCCATTGTGGTATTTTTCCATGCTGAGGTGTCACTTCAATGACAATCTACAGCAACACAGTCTCACAGATGAAACAAAAACAATTGCTATATTCCTTTGTAGCTTCTCACTGAGCAGCCACAGACACAAAGAGAAAGGACTAAACTGTGCAGAAGATTAGATGGATAGCATCAATCAGATTCCCAATTTTGTAGCAGAAGATTTCTTCATAGCACCTTCCCTGTGAGATTGGGTTGCAGTGAACTTGCTACATATGCTATCATTTCCACCTCATAAATAGAGCACTTTACATATTGTATTTGCATCATTTATTCTGGTTCAATCCATGAACATTTTTGTGGTGGTGGTGGTGGTGTGCTCTCAAGTAGTTTCCGATCTATGGAGGACCAGGTTTTCTTGGCAAAACTTGTTCAGAAATGGTTTGCCATCGACTTCCAGTGAGGCTGAGAGAGTGCAACTTGCCCAGTGGGCTTCATGGCCAATCATGGCAATCAAATCCATTTGTCTAGAGCTGTAATCCTGTCCTCAAACCACTTTACCACACTGGCTCTACACAAAAATAAATGTGTCCATTCTCATCACTTTTTACATTCTTTGGTAACCACTACATTCAGGATAGTTTCTGCTCTGACATAACAATGGCTTACCACCATTGGTTGATGAGCACTGTTTTAATTGAAGTTTAAGTTGTTTAATATGCCTACACGTTTTATTCAACTGTATTTTAAATTTTGTTTCATTTTATGTTCTGTTTCTGGCACTTTGTGCCATGTGTAAGCTGCCCTGAATCCCTTCGGGAAGATGGTGGCGGGATACAAGAATAAAGTTGTTGTTATTGTTACTACTACAAATGCTACAACAACAATCTTGGCCAATATTTCTGTATGCATACAGTATTTTGGTGTATAATTTAGAATGCCTCCAAATCTACTTTGTGATGCTGCTGAATATTTTATGTACTAAAGTAGGGGTCCCCAAACTAAGGCCTGTGGACCGGATGTGGCTCTCCAAGGCCATTTACCCAGCTCTCACCCTAAACTTTAGAGTTAGGGTTGCCCTAAGTCTGAAACTACTTCAAGGCATGCAACAACCCTCATTAACTTGACTATCGCGTCAGATAAAAGCAGGTCAACACTTTGATATACAGGTAGGTTTATGTTGGTTAAAATTGTTCATAATTTTAAATATTGTATTATTCCTTCAAAAATTTTGCACTACAAATGTATGTGCAGCATGCATAGGAATTTGTTCATTTTTTTTTTCAAACTATAGTCTAGCCCACCAACAGTGAACTTGCCTTTGGCTTAAAACATTTGAGGACCCTTCAGAAAGGGAAAAGGTTGAGATGCTGCTCAGAAAGGAGGCTCTGTTTGGAATGCAACACTGGGATGGGCCTCACTATATTCTTCTGCAACTTAATGGAGAACTGCATTCATGGGAACCTTCACAGGGTTGCCCAGGCCCACCAGATAAGGCCTAATGAATTGAAAGCAAAGGCAGAGACACATGTATATGTGTGCCTATATCCTGCTCTTCTCCTACATTCAAGGGATTACAATGTTCCTCATCTCTGCCCATAATGTAGCCATTAAACCACTGGAATTCCAATAGCCTCCAGAAGCACTTCTGACAATATTCTGACAGCCCGCAACCTCAGATTTAAAATGAGCAGCAGGAGGAAGGATCCTCTTGCTTCTTATTTGAAATGCTGACATTTGTGAAGCATCAGCTGAAAAATAAAGAAATAAAGCAGTGCTGTAAACATTGGTGGTCCAGGGATGCCTGCTATTCCACAAGCCGTTGATTACTAGTCCCTGATGAGTTTCAAGAAAAGAAATAGTTGCAACCAATGGATATATCTATGTTTCCAGTCTCTGGTACACTGGAAAAAGGGTAATTGCTGGTTCCTTATATCAAGTAGTTTGGGAATCACTGTAAAATAATAATAATAATAATAATAATAATAATAATAATAACTTTATTTGTATTACACCCTATCTCCCCCAGGGGAGTCAATGTGGATTCAAGTAAATACAAACAAAAGGCAAACATTCAATGCCCACAAACAACAAAACACAGATAAAAGTAAAGGCTTCCCCTTCCGGCTCTGAGGGGTGATGCTCATCTCCAGCTCTGGGGGGTGCGGGGCCCGCGTTGTTCATAGACACTTAGGTCACTGATTCTCAACCTGTGGGTCCCCAGGTGTTTTGACCTAAAACAACTGGAAATCCCAGTCAATTTACCAGTTGTTTTTGGGAGTTGAAGGGCAAAACATCTGGGAACCCACAGGTTGAGAACCACTGCTTTAAGAGGTAGAATCATCATTTTAACTGGTTCTGCAGACTGGCAGAATCCGTGGATTTGAACTGCTGACCTTCCGGTCAGCAAGGTCAGCAGGTCAGCAGTTTAACCTGCTGCACCACTGCAGCACAAAATAAAGGCTCAGTGTCTAGAATATGAAGACATTTCCCTCTGAAAAGTTGTTGTTGTTATTGTTGTGTGCTTTCAGGTCATTTATGACTTATGGTGACCGTAAGACAAACCTCTGGCATGGCTTTGTTAGTGCAATGGAGTCAGGGGTTTGTCATTGTCTTCCTCTGAACTGTGAAAGGGTGATTTGCCTAAGGTCACACATGATCAAGTGGGAGGGATTAAACCTGCAGTCAAATAAGGTCCTTTTGTCCAAAATTCAAACATTACACTCGATGGCGCAGTGGGTTAAACCCTTGTGCCAGCAGGACTGAAGGCTGACAGGTCGCAGGTTCAAATCTGGGGAGAGTGCGGATGAGTTCCCTCTGTCAGCTCCAACTCCTCATGCAGGGACATGAGAGAAGCCTCCCACAAGGATAGTAAAACAATCAAAAACATTTGGGCATCCCCTGGACAACATTCTTTAGACGGCCAATTCTCTCACACAAGAAGCGACTTGCAGTTTCTCACACAAAAACATACTGTCTCCCTTTAAAAATCATGCCTCTTTCAATATGTTTATTTTTATGATTAAACACGAAGTGTTTTTGCTGTGAGGACTGGTAAATCAGAACCATAATCAAAAACTGGCATATTTCAAAATACCAGTGTTGAAATACAACAAAGTGAAAGCAACAAGTCTATCAGCTGTAATCTGGCATCGACATATCTATGGAACAGTACAGTTCCCATAGCCACAGGACTGGTATTCATGGTTTCATTTATCCACGTCTAACAAAATATATCTTCTCTAAGCATTTTTCGATCCTCTAGCCTGTGTCTGGGATATTATTGGGCTAAAGATCCATTTCAATAATCACCTGAAGTGGCCTATCCCCAACGGATGGGGTTTGTACTATATGTACATATTTAAGATGCAAGTAAAACATCAACTGTGCAGCAGAATCATAGTTTACACTATATCCAGAGTCATACCATTCAATCATAAGCAAACTGTCCATCCTGTGCCAGTATGTTGTTTTTTTTCATGTATTACTGAATTAGCAAAAACATCCTGTTCTAGATTCACACACCAAAGTATTACTATTACAGCAAGATTGGAAGCTCTTTGCCAGGCCGTATGAAGGACACATGTATTAAGGACACCCTGTCTTGCAATACTTTGCCTTTGGCTGCTCAGTAGTACAATCTACAGTTTGTTAACATTGGCATTTGTAAGCACACAAAAGGCAATCAATGAATATAGAACTAAAAGCACTCGACTGTCCTCCTGCTTTTAAAAGCTCAAAATAAAAATGCAAAAAAAGGGAGCGCACAGAGTGTTATATAGATGCATTTTCTAAAGTGCTGCTATTTTAAAATGCACTTCATCATAACTGTTAAAAGCCTCTCCACTGTTTAAATGGCTGTTGCATGCAATATGTGTGCTTCTTCTCACACAAAGACAACAACTCAACTTCAGCACCAAGAAGGAAAAAAAGTCAAGTATGTCTTCGACCCATTTAACACCTATACAGCCATGCTCTATGATTAAGGATGCCATGGAGTATCTAGAGTATGCAGTCAATTCCCCTTGAAATAGGTACTGAAAACCTGTTAAACTATTAGGTCTACAACACAATGTACATTTACTTAGAAGCTGAGTCCTACTGAACGTAAACACAAAAGATCAAGGATGCAAACATTACATTAAACCCCATCTTTAGGATTCTTTTGAGTTATCTTTGCCCACACTTGCTCACAACCCTGAGGATTAGTTTGTTCTTTTTAAAATGGAATGAACAGCCTCTGGACAAGACGATGCACTCACTGTTCAACTCTAGCCAAGGAGGTTTTTTTCAAGTTAGTTTCCACACATAAGCTAAGCAAACTACAGGAGCACTTTAGTAAATTTCTCTGTGTGCTTTATATAAAACTAAAGCCCCTTCTACATTGCCATATAATCCAGATTATCAAAGCAGATAATCCACATTATCTGCTTCGAGTTGGATTATATGAGTTGACACTACCATATAATCCAATTCAAAGCAGATAATATGGATTTCATATGGCAATGTAGAAAGGGCCTATATCAGCTGACAACATCATGCTTGGGGAGGGGAAATGCTTTCTGAAGCTCTAAAATAGAGGACTGATGCTGGCTGTAGCATCAATCACTATCAAGTTTACGGATCATTAAAACAGAGAGGATGTTGCTACATAATTCCTTTCCCTAAGTGAAAAATAAAACTATAGAATGACCCTGTATCTGTGGGGTATATGTCCCAAAAACGCACATGGATATTTGAAACCACAGATAATAGTGAACTCTGTATTTTAACTATACTAGGTCCAGAACCAAATGGCATTGGAGGACCTAGAGAGGCCCACAAACACTTGTATTTGTGAATCTAGGGTGCATTGACACTGTAGAACCAATACAGTTTGACATCACCTTAGCTGCCATGGCTCAGTGATATGGAATAATATGAGTTGTAGTTTTACTAGGGCTTTAGCCTTCTCTGCCAAAGAGGGTTGATGCATCAACAAACTACAAATCCCAGGACTCCACAGCATTGAGTCAATAAACAAAGTGGTGTCAAATTGCATTAATTCTATAGTTTAGATGCACCCTAGGTCCTTCAGTGCTATTCTATGGTACACTTGGTACATAAGAACACCACAGAATCACACTGGAGGACCTAGAGAGGCCCACAAACAATTCCAGGGAAGGAATCTTTTCATCATCAGTATGGGGGGGGGGGGGGGTCATATGGAATTGTTTCCATTTTGTATGTTTCAATATACATTTCAAACACCCAACTTATAAACGTCTCACAGTTAAAATCAGGGGTGAGGCAACAGGAAGTACAAGAAATCTACCTATAGGAAGGGAAATTCACTCCTGGAAGAGTACTCATGGGGGAAAGGTGTTTCCACTGAAGGTTTCTCGCCAATCCTCTTTTCCACAACAAGCCAAATTTTCAAATTCCGTATCTCTCAGGGACAAAAAGTGAGGTGGCATCTTCTGAGCAAGGCATAGACAACAAAACAAGTACCACAGGGGTGTTCAACCTTCCCTATGATATCCAAAAAATGTACCTGTTCTGACTTACATACAAATTCAACTTAAGAACAACCCTACAGAACTTTTCTTGTTCCTAACTTGGAGACTGCTTGTACAACATATCTGTCCCATTGTCCACTGAGAAGTCTTCTAAGGCCATCTGATAATGCAAAATCAGCACAAGAAGAACTACCAACTATTGTTGTCTCAGTCACATTTTTCTGCATGTGATAAAGAATACTTTTCACAATAGTGATCTGTTCCTAGCCCTTGGCTATATGATTCATGATACAGTGCTGAAATGTAGATCAACAGAAACTCATCGAGATGGAGACAATTCCCTTGGAAACATATGGGTTGCCAGATTAACTGATGATATATCTCCCAAATATACCTTGGCCTTTCCTCAGAAATAAAGAGATGATTGCTGATACAACATGATTACTTGATTGAATTTGTATTCCACCTTTCTCTCAAGTGAACGGGCACCAGAGAGCTCTCTCTTGGAGATTTCCTGCTCTCATTTAAGGACCCAAATGGTAGACACCCAAAGAATGAGTTCTGCATTTTGAAAAATCCTCCATGGAATCTGATTGTGGGTGGAAATCAAAAGGACAGCCAACTGGCATTCGGTGAATAGTTATGCTGAGTTTGATAAACATGGGTAACTGCTGTAGCAATTATATTGCCAGCAAAGCAACTGTTCATTCAGTATTGATGCTTCAAATGTCATAGGCGCGTGCAGGAAACTATCATTTCAGGAGCAGCAACAGCATTGAAACTCCAATGCTAATGGATGGGAGGTGTAGAAAAGAACAACAGTGGGAAAAGCAGGACGTGTGGTCAGATGATTTCTTACTAGACTTTCCCAATGTATCAAATAATGTACATGATTGGCAGAATAATATATGTGGGTTTACAGCACAGACAACATGCATTTTGTAGACCAACTTCAGTCAGAGTTCTGCCTGACTCATTCTTGGACTATTCACATAAGTATGTGTATCTTTGGCCATTTCAAAGCCATTTTCCATACACACACATACAAAACTTCAGTGCAGCAATGTGGTAGATGTGGACTCACTCTTTTACAAAAGGCCTGCTTACAAGACAGCCAACTCTAGCACTATAAACACCTCTAAAGCATATATTTTTCCTTGGCTCGGTCGGAGGGAAAACCCACCACAGAGGCCTCTCTTGTGCAGCCAGATAAACACAACCCATCTTTTGTGGCTGCTTTCCTGACATGGTCTTTGTAAGTGGTCTTTTCATGCCGAGGCAGCATTGAAACCAAGTGTTTTCTATACGGAAAGCCTATCTCATGCATATGAATTAAGACAGGATAATATTTATAACTTTATATATTTTCACAAAAGAGACATCAGAGGAAAATCACGTAAGATCGTACTCTGAGGCACAGCCTAATTCACTGCAAAAAAGACTTGGCAACTGTATTTTCAATGCTGTGCAACCTTTGGTGTTTTTTTTTCTGAACTCTTCACTTTAACAAATGGTCACTCAATCCATCTGGCCAGTCACACATTTTCCATTGCCAGTAATAAGAAAGGAAGGAGGAAAAAAACAGTTACTCCTCATCTTGCGTATATATCCTAATAAGTAAGTACAGAATGACCTCAATATGCACTATAAGTCAATGCAATGACAGAGTGCATCTTTTATACACACACACACACACATACTCTTAAGCACTCAAGGGGCCAAAAACGGCACAAGCAAATGTACCCAAACTAGTTTGATAACCACAGTACTATTCAGTGCTGCAGCAAGGTATGCATCGAAACTGAAGAATGTATGCAGTTTGTATGATTTCAGTGTCATTGTGTGTGTGTGTGTGTGTTTTGGGGTTTTTTTGGTAATAGCTGCTTTGAGTCTCTTTTGAGGGAGAAAAAGTGGGATATAAAAACATGTAATAATTGCTATGGCTCAGTGCTATGGAATCAAAAGAGTTTTGTCAAAGGCTTTCATGGCTGGAATTACTGGGTTGCTGTGAGTTTTTTGGGCTGTATGACCATGTTCCGGTAGCATTCTCTCCTGACATTTCACCTGAATTTGTGGCTGGCATCTTCAGAGGTCCTGTTGAAAAACTCACAACCCAATCAGGGGTGTGATAGTGTTACAAGGTTTTTAGCCTTGTATTGTTGAAGGCTTTCATGGCCTGAATCACTGGAGGGTTGTCTGGTTTCTGAGATGTATGGCTGTGCTTTAGAAGCATTTTCTCCCGCATCTGTGGCTGGTATCCTCTCAGGATCTGAAAATGCCTTCTCTGCCAAAAAAAAGTGCTGGTGCCTCACCAAACTACAACTCCTAGTATTCCTTAATATTGAGTCATGGCAATCAAGGTGTGTTTCTTCATTCTACACTGTGGATGCAAATACCCTATCTATTGATCTACCTACCTGTCAGCTGATGATTATTTATTTATTTATTTATTTGCAACATCTCTACCCCACCTTTCTCAGCCCCAGAGGGGACTCAAGGTGGCTTTACACATAGGCAACTATTCAATGCCTTAACCCAATGTACAATTATAATAAACATTTTAAAATAGAATTATAAAATACATTAAAAAATTTAAAACAATACCTTCACTATTAATCATACTATCCACAATCATAGTCCAGGCCATTACAATAATCACTGCACGTAATTCCAAATTTATCTATTGCACAAGTTCTCCAAAGGCTTGATCACAAAGCTACATTTTCCACTTTCTTACAGAAGGTCAGGAGGGAGGGGGTTGATCTAATATCCCTGGGGAGGGAATTCTACAGCCAAGGGGCCACTACTGTGAAGGCCCTGTCTCTTGTCCCAACCAGTCGAACCTGCGAAGGAGGTGGGACCAAGAGCAGGGTCTCCCCGAAAACCTTAAACTCCAAGACAATTCATAGAGGGAGATATGTTTAGACACGTAAGCTGTGCCAGAACCATTTAGGGTTCTATTGTCGAAAGCTAGCACTTTGAATTGTGCTCAGTAGCAGACTGGCAGCCAGTGGAGCTGACGTATCAGGGGGGTTGTATGCTCCCTGTATGCTGCTCCAGTGAGTAGTCTGGCTGTCGCCCATTGGACCATTTGAAACTTTAAAATGGTCTTCAAAAGCAACCCCATGTAGAATGCATTGCAGTAGCCTATTTGGGATGCAACCAGAGCGTGGAGTTCTGTGGCCAAGTCAGACTTCCCAAGATGATGAGAGTATTCAGCTTTTTTGTGAATATCCATAGCCTCCCTCAATACAAAGCTCTGGGTGACGTTTTAAACCAGTGGTTCTTAACCTGTGGGCCGCGGACCACCAGTGGGCTGTGAGGACGAAAATCTGGCCCATGAGCCTCCTTCCTCTTTATTTATTGTATTTATTTATTTTATTAGGAGTGCCCGGTGACACAGTGAGTTAAACCCTTGTGCTGGCAGGACTGAAGACCAACAGGTTAAAGGTTCGAATCCGGGGAGAGTGTGGATGAGCTCCCTCTCCCCATGCGGGGACATGAGAGAAGCCTCCCACAAGGATGGTAAAACATCAAAACATCCAGGCAGGCATCCCCTGGGCAACGTCCTTGCAGACAGCCAATTCTCTCACACCAGAAGCAACTTTCAGTTTCTCAAGTCGCTCCTGACATAAAAAAAATATTTTATTTATTTTATTTCCGCCCCCTTTGCACTGCCTGCCACTCCTTCCCTGTCATTGACCATGGCATATGTTCTGTATCAGAAACTTGAGTTGATGTGGTCTATCCAATGCAATTTTCTGAATCAGCACCCCAAATATCCAAACTGAATCTAAAGTTGACCAAAAACTGGTAAGTAACCCTTTTGGTACTAATGCTGGAGAGTGGTCCCTGGTCAACGTGGACCCTGGTCAAAAAAAAGGTGGGAATCGCTGTTTTTTAAAAAGGAGAAAACAGAAATAAACAGCACAAGAACATTTTTTTAAAAAAGTCTCTAGACCCTGCTTGCTTTGGCTTCTGACTTCTGCCTACCGCATCAGGAAAAACAACCGCTTGCTCTTGGCTGGAGAAAGATGCCCAGTGCTCAAGTGTTGCGCCTACACTGTGGAACTGAGCCAGCCTGGCACCACTTGAACTGCCATGGCACCAGGCGATGGGGGGTTAGGGCCTCCCAAGCTGCAACTCCCACGGCCCCATTACCCTGAGGCAGGGCTGCTGAAGTCGTATCAAAGTGCGCCAATTCCACAGTGTAGACGCCCCCCGCATGTCTCTTCCCAGGAAGGCGCTCACCTCTGGCCGTGCTGTGCAAAAAGGAGGAGAAGAGGCAGAGGTAGTAGGCGGCGGTGGCGGCGGAGTAGGAAGGTTGGAGAAGCCCCCTCCTCCTCCCCCGCCGGGACATGACGGACGCAGTTGGAGACCCACGGAGGGCAGGAGGCGATCCAGTCCGGTTTCCCCTTTCTCCGGCTCTCTGAGGGGTTTAAAAGTCTTTAAGGAAAGGCCGCCGGCGACAGAGGCGCACTGGGGCGCATTCCTGCTGCTCTGGCCAACAGGTCACAGCAAGCCAGGCAAAAGCAGAGAGAGAGAGAAGAGAGGGAGGGAATGAAGAGAAGGAGGGAATGAAGAGGAAGGAGGAGGAGGGGGAGGAGGGAAAAGGGGGGGGGGATCTGGTCCTTCTTTAAGCCGCAGCAAGAAGCCCGTCCATGGCGCTGCGCTCTCAAGTCTCCCAAAGTTTAGGGGGCTTCTCCAAGGCCCCGCTTCAGTCAGACCTCCGACATCTCTCCATTTTTCTGCCTCGCTGGGCTGTGTGTGCGTGTCTCCCTGTTTCCCTGTTTTGCACACACAGAGGCGGTCCTAGAAAGAGCACCTTCTCTTCTCTTTTCCTTTCTTTCCTTCTCTCTCTCTCTTCCAAGACTCAGCAACTTTTCTGCCTCCACAGGCTCGCAAAGGCAGTCCCAATCTCCGCCCAGGCTGCCCAATGAGCGCCGCGGAGGGGTTAACTCTCTCTAACCCGGTTTGCGAAGCTGATCCCTCTCAGAGCAGATTGGCATCCCTTCTTCCCCTTCCAGATTTGGGAAGGACCCTCTTGGGGCCCTTCCACACAGCCCTCTATCCCAGAAGATCAAGGCAGAAAATCCCACATTATAGGAGTGTGGACTCAGAGAACCCAGTTCCAAGCAGATATTGTGGGATTTTCTGCCTTTATATTCTGGGATATAGGGAAGTGGAAGGGTCCTGGCTTATCTAAGTCCACACTGCCATATATTCCAGTTCCAAGCAGATATTGTGGGATTTTCTGCCTTTATATTCTGGGATATAGGGCAGTGTGGAAGGGCCCTGGCTTATCTAAGTCCACACTGCTGATGGCGGGGGGAACCCGCCATTAACTGGCCTGCACTGCAGCGGAGAGTTCCGCAGTTCCTAATTGTCAAACCAGCCAGGCTTTCCGCTTCTTTTTGGCAGCGCTCGCTCCGTTTGGATCCAGCAGCCAGGGACTCACTGCGGCCACTCGCAGGAGTCCTGGAAAGGCGGCCAGGCATGGACCCTGGCCCCTGATCAGGGAGATGTAGTTTTCCAAAGGACATTGCCCCACCACTTGCAGCTTGGAAATCCTCTTCGGACTCTTTTGCCCTCACTTATTGACTTTCTGCCTTATTGTCTTGGACTGTTTCCCTGCCACACTTTTGGACACAAACCTCGGACCAGGCAAGCTTGGAGGGACAAGCAGCCTCAGCCTACATGCGCCTTCACTAAAGGGACTATGATTCCAACAGGAATGAAATACATTTATTATTGTTGTCCTTTAATAAACTTTGCTGGGTTGGGGATGGGAATTCTTTTATGAAATGTATGTAGAACATAAAGCATGGTGAAATGTATATGATGAATATCTATCAGATGAAATGTACCCTGACTCCCTTCCCCACCTCTTTCCCCCTGAACTTTGCCCCAGAAAGGAATGTGACCTAAGGCTACTGACAGGAGGAAATCCTATTTCCTCCAAATAAAAGCCCATCCATATTTGCATCTGCATGGGCCCGTGGTTGATCCTATCTCAAAAACTCTTTTTCAGAGCAGACAATGGGCGGAGAGATAGGTCAACAGAAACTCCGGTAAAAGACTGATTAATTCAACTTATGGTGTTTGTGAAGCTCCTTTGTCTACAGGGCCCCCTTGTTTACAGAGTTTTGAGATCCAAATACCACCATCAGCCCCTTTTCATATTTCCTCCAAATCTCATCAACAGACCAGGAAACTCTTTTGTTTCTTCTGTCTGTCACCCCGTTGACAAACAAAGGCTCGGCAATCAGCTGGCGGACGCCTCCTGGGCATCCCGCCTCCCCTAAGCTGTCAAACTTCATCCCGCCTCCTGGCCTCTGATTGGACCATCTCCGGGGGCGCTAGGAAGGCTCCGATTGGCCCCCTGGAGGCAGCAGCGCCCGCTGGTTGGTCAAGAGGCGGGACGTGCAGCCAAGCCTCCTCCCAGCTGTTCGGGGGCCAGCCAATCAGGGCGAAGCCAACCAGCAGAGGGCGGGCGGGATTTTCAAACTGTTTTTCCTTTGTTCTGACAATATAAAAATGCCTGTAACTTCTATGAATGTATGCTTGTATGTGAACTATCACTGCAATCGCATCCTTTTCAGCTGAATCGCAGAAATAAATGCCTCGGTCACTGGATACCTCTTCAGCCTCTGGTGGGATTAATTCTTAATATTCTTGCGCTTTGGATTGGCTCTCGCTGGCTGCTCACCAAGGTCAAAGACCCCATTAGCGGTCTTCAGGGATCTCCCTCGCTGGGAGAACCCCACAAAAGAGCTCGATAACACTGCCATATATTCCAGTTCAAAGCAGATAGTGTGGGATTTTCTGCCTTTATATTCTGGGATATAGGGCAGTGTGGAAGGGCCCTGGCTTATCTGACTCCACACTGCCATATATTCCAGTTCAAAGCAGATAGTGTGGGATTTTCTGCCTTGATCTTCTGAGATATAGGGCAGTGTGGAAGGGCCCTGGCTTATCTGAGTCCACTCTGCCATATATTCCAGTTCAAAGCAGATAGTGTGGGATTTTCTGCCTTTATATTCTGGGATATAGGGCAGTGTGGAAGGGCCCTGGCTTATCTGACTCCACACTGCCATATATTCCAGTTCAAAGCAGATAGTGTGGGATTTTCTGCCTTGATCTTCTGAGATATAGGGCAGTGTGGAAGGGCCCTGGCTTATCTGACTCCACTCTGCCATATATTCCAGTTCAAAGCAGATAATGTGGGATTTTCTGCCTTGATCTTCTGAGATATAGGGCTGTGTGGAAGGGCCCTGGCTTATCTGAATCCATACTGCCATATATTCCAGTTCAAAGCAGATAGTGTAGGATTTTCTGCCTTGATATTCTGAGATAATAGGCTGTGTGGAAGAGCCCTTGGATTGTCCGGTGAAGACGATGCCCTCCCAAGAAGAATACAAACATACTGAAGCATTTGCACCTGATGTTTTGCATTGTACACGTGTTTTATTGTGTTGGAAATTGGTTTCCTGGACAGACACCAGTCTGGGACTAAACTGAAAAAATATACTAGTAGGGCAGGAAAATGTCAAAGGAATAGGACACTCCAACCAGGGAATTTTACAAGGCCCCCAGATCAAAACTAAATGCAACTTCAAAGGAAGAGGATCAAATGCCAACAGGATTATTTGGACTGGGAAGCACTTAGAAGTGTGTGTGGCTGAATAAAATCCCACTTTTTCTGCTTGGAACTAGATTCTGTGGTAGTGTGGACTCAAATAACCCAGTTCAAAGCAGATATAATGGCTTATCTACCTTGATATTCTGGGTTATATGACTGTGTGGAAAGGCCCAAAGCTTTGCACTATGTAACAATTTTTTAAAAAAAAATGTTCCTGGTTTGTAAGTGTTATTTTCATTTAATTGTGCGGTACTTACTTTGAAAGTAAAGTACCGCACAATTGGCTACCACAAACTATGTTAAATTGGTTGAGACTCAATGAGATATTCATTGAAAATCTATAGCAAAATATGCTGCCAGTTTAATAAACTATCCCCATGTTTTTATGATAGAACCAGTTAGGAAATAACATTGATAACTCAGGAACAAAACATGTGTTACATAGTATACACTGTCTGTGGGTTTAGATACTAGCAGTTACTTGAGTTTATAAACCAGGAACAAAAATCATGTTTCTTAGGGCCCTTCCAGACAGGCTCTATATCCCAGGATCTGATCCCAGGTTTTCTGTATCCCAGATTATCTGGCAGTGGGGACTCATATAAAAAGGGTAAAGGTTTCCCCATGACATGAAGCTGAGTCGTGTCCAATCTGGGATCTATTGATCTCACATTTGCATGTTTTCAAACTGGTAGATTGGCAGAAGCTGGGGCTAACAATGGGAGCTCACCCCACTCCCCAGATTTGAACCATTTACCTTTTGGTCAGCAAGTTCAGCAGCTCAGTGGTTTAACCTACTGCGCCACTGGAGGCTTCTTGAGGGACTCATCTAATCCAGGTTAAAGCAGAAAACCTGGGATCAGTTCCTGGGATATAGGGCCTCTCTGGAAGGGCTCATAGTATTGTGTTCAAAAACAAGGCAGACTTATTACAGGTTGAATATCCCTTATGCAAAATATCTAGAACCAGAAATATTTTGGATTTTGAATTATTTTCAGATTTTAGGATGATCGCATCTACATAATGAGATATCTTGAAGATGGGACCCAAGTCTGAACATGACATTTCTTTTATGTTTCTTATGCACCTTATACACACAAGGATAATTTTATACCCAACATTTCTAATGATTCTGTTCATAAAAGAACGCTTGTGTACACTGAGACATTACAAAGCAAAGGTGTCAGTATCTCAGCCAGCCATGTGGACAATCTTGGAGCATTTTGGATTTTGAGAAATCACTCTTTGCGCTGGTCAATCACAAGTTTGCTGATAGCTGCAAAATTTAATAGCTGTTTGCTGAATAATGAAAAACACCAGACATTTGCTAATTGTTTAAAGCTGTTTATATCATATACCAGAAGCATGTAATGACTCCTTCCATGATACATGCAAAAGTGCAATGTTTTATTTCTTCTTTTTTTGCCAGGCTGTTCCATTTTACCAAGATCCTGTTTTTGATATGGTAGTGAAATGTGCTTACTCTGGAAGAGGTGACCTCAGCAGTAGTGCTGCCTTGGCTATTTCCAGCTCCTTGGCCTCAGAAGGAAAGGAGAACCAGTTGCTGACCTCAATTAAAACCTCCGCTGGGGTTGATGGGGCTGGTGAGGAGGCAGAGAACATCAGCAAGCTCTGGAGGAAAAGGTGAAGGCAGGAACCACTTGACAGGTGATGGACTGCAAGTCAAATGAATCTAGGAATCTTAATAGACCACAAGCTGAATTTGAGGCAACAGTGTGATCCAGGCAGCATCTCAAAAAACCAATGCAATTCTAGGTGGCATCAACAGGAGTATTGTGCTATAGTCCCACTCTATTCTTCTTTGGTCAGACCTCACCTGGAAAACAGAGTCCATTTCTGGGCACCACAATTCAAGAGAGATATTGACAAGCTGTGCTCATTCAGACTGAAGAAAGAAACATGAAAGGGAGAGAGAAAAATATTTATATAATACTAACAGAAGAAGAACAAATAGAATATAACTATTTTTAACATGTGGTTTTTCACTTTCATGAGTATCCTGGCTTTCTAGGATCCACAAATGTGGAGGACTAACTTTATCTTGCAGGGTCAGGGTGCAACTCTCATCAGGCCCACATCTGGACAACTCTCATCAGCCTTTGATCTGGCTGGGCTGCAACTCATGGCTGTTTTTCGAACCCAGAGGATCTCAACCTATGGGTCCCTAGGTGTTTTGGCCTAGAACCCCCAGAAATCTCAGCCAGTTTTCTAGCTGTTAAGATTTCTGGGAGTTGAAGGCTAAAACATCTGGGGATCCACAGGTTGAGAACTACTGTAACCAGTCAGAATGATTAGCTTTCTTCTTGGGGTACAGCTCCCATCATCTCTAGTCTGCCTAGGAAAGAAGGGGTAAGGATGTTGGGGGGTGCATTCTGGGAAGTAAGCTGATCTGTCTGACCACTTTGGAAGAGAGTCTCACCCCAGTCATGGGTGGGAATCACATGGCTCTCTCTTCATGTGGTTGGACTACAACTACAACTCCCATCATGCTCTATTAGCCACCCTCCTCTAAACTCCATCACTATTTCTTGATGGATTATGAAGGATGTGTGTACCAAGTTTGGTACAGATCCATCAAGCTCTGTAGGAGCTTTTGTGGTTCAAACAGGCATATAAATAAACATACTTTGACTTTTATATACATAGACAAACCAGTTTTACAAGCTGCTGATCCCTTACCCTGATATATCAAACTGCAATGAAAATCCCTGCTGCACATTGCTGTGTTTTATTTTTCTATTGGATTCTGGGTTTAATCCAGATCTTCAAGAGCAGTTTAATCATCCTACTTGTCAAGAAAGCAGACATACAAATGCTCCCAGTGCTTGCTTTGCTGACTCAGTTGAAAGAGTTCATCATCCATATCCCCCCCCCCCCCCCTCTGAATTAAGTCAGGGAGACAACGTGGCTGCAGAAATAACACCCTGAAAAGAAAGAGTAGCAATTTAATGGTATATAATGGCATATAAGTAATATCCAAAAAGACGCAGAAACCAGTAAGGGGGGGGGGGGGGACACAATGGCCCGGGTATGTTTTAAATTAGATACGACTTGGGAAAAAAGAGCTGAAAGCTGTGATCCTATATACAAATATCCAGGAGTAAATCATGTTAAACTCGATGGGGATTCCTTGAGTTGAAATGCATATCACTGCTTAGTGTAACAACTTTAATAGACTTTTGAAAATACAGTGTTATTTTTAGGGGGTCACATATTTAGTGATTTTTGGCAACCTATTCCATTTAACTCCATACTGATCAAGTGTCTTTTGGTTTGGATAATTGTTTAGGGAAAATATGCTTGTAGATTTTTTGCTCTGTAAGCACCATGATTTATTGTAATACGCATGTTACCCTCTGCCATGAGTATAGGAACATGTATCTATGGCAATTTCTTCTGATTTCTTTTCATGTCAGGAACGACTTGAGAAACTGCAAGTCATTTCTGGTGTGAGAGAATTGGTCGTCTCCAAGGATGTTGCCCAGGGGATGCCCGGATGTTTTGATGTTTTACCATCCTTGTGGGAGACTTCTCTCATGTCCCTACAAGGGGAGCTGGAGCTGTCAGAGGGAGCTCAACCCACTCTCCCCATATTTGAACTGCTGACTGTCGGTCAATGGTCCTGCCAGCACAAGAGTTCTAATAATATTATGGCATTATTATATTATACTGTATCATGCATATAGTCATGTGTAATGTAGAAACAGGATACACATCATTTGAAACCATTAAGATTTTCCAAAGCTGGCATATATGCTGGTGTAGCATCTTTTAGCCTTTTCTGGCAAAGAGAGCCAGTGCCACAACAAACGACAGTACCCAGGATTACATAGCCTTGAGCCATGGCAACTAAAGTGATGTCAAATCGCATTCATTCTAGAGTGTAGATGCACCCTAAAATGCTATTGCTTTTCCTAGAGATTTGTGTTCAGAGTGTTCATGTATTCTGTTGAATGAAAATAATAAATATGGTGTAATGGCTTAAGATATATTTGCACTACCCATTTATAGCAATGGCACCACTGTTAACTTCCATGGTTTCTTCCTGTTGGGTGCTGAGATTTGTAGTTTGATGACACGCGTAAAACTCTCTATATGCAAACACAAGGACTGTGTCACATGGGCCTGCTGTAACACTACTTTAATAACAAAAGTGAATCAGTTTTGCACCAGCTTTTATCATACCTAGGGCTTTATTATACAAGTCTGGTGAAGTGATATTATCATGGGATAATGGCATCTTTGGCTGTTATTCACCATACAGCATTGTCCCTGTCCTGTGCGCTGTTCCATATCCCATCTGTTCCTGGAGTGTCCCTTTTAATGGGCAGACCCCCCCCCCAAAAAAACCCTCCTAATCATCCTGCTTTTCCACAATGACAGCCCTTCCTCATGAGGAGACTTTTCTTCACGCAGAAGGACTCTCATTGCTCCTTTGGCTGTTGTATGGGAGTTATGGGAGTTCGGATCCTTGCGACACCTGGCCAGAAGAACAAAACTACCTGTGGGGTATTGTATACATAGTGCAGAGCCAGTTGCCCTAGTTCTTGCTTCATGTTGACAATAGCCTGTTGATTGTGATTGACAGGGAGAAAGTGGTTTCCCCATCATTGGTTAATGAATCAGAGAGACAAGATCCTGTGTGGCTCGAACTGAGATTCCCTGGAGTTTGTTTTTAAATAAATCCCCCCTAATTGAGAACAGCAATGGAGGGGGAGCAGAAGGCACATTGTTATTACTCTGGTGGATTCAGTGGGAAGCTGGGGGCAGCTGCCAGAAGAGTAATGTGAGAGTTCCCCACATTCCTCCACATGACAGCATTTAAAAGGAAACATTTGTCTTTACCCTTGTGCAAAATATATTTTGGGGAAGTGGGGGAGCCTGAAAATGGATCACCATTAGAGGCATAAGGCCAGGGTGTTTCCCTGGTTCTGAAAATGAGAAATCAATGTGGTTTTGTAGATAGCTTTTCGCAAACAAGCAAAACTTGGAAGTATGTGTTCAAACTCATACATACAATTTAGTGCATTTGCCCCGAGTGTAAGGTCTGGACTAAATTCAGCTCTTGGTTCCACCTGGACTGGTTAAATAAATGTGTTAACCTTTCATTCAGCAGTTGATTCAAATGGTGTATTCTAGCTGATACTAGCAATTGGATTTAGCTCTCAGAATGTAAGAAAGAGGCAAAAAGGATTCATGTACAAATCTTCAGCCAGCTTTGAAACTCTGTAATATTGAGGCTATCACTATTTCTCAAGTTGATATTCCTCATTTGGTTGCTTTGAGAATAAAATGGGGAGTGGGGGCGGTAAAACAACTTTCATCCAGGATTTAATTCTGGATGAACGGGCAGATCTGGCGTACATCACAGAGACCTGGTTGGACGAAGCGGGAGGTGTAAATTCAACCCAGCTTTGCCCACCAGGTTTCTCTGTGCAGCACCAACCGAGATCCGGAGGGCGGGGAGGCGGAGTTGCAGTGGTCTATAGAGATTCCATTCTTCTGACCAGGGCCCCCATCCCGCAGTCAACAAATTTTGAATGCGTCCACCTGAGGGTGGGTGACCGGGACAGATTAGGGATTCTGTTAGTGTACCGTCCACCTCGCTGCACTACAGTCTCCCTGCCTGAGCTAGCGGGGGTGGTCTCGGACCTGGCATTGGAGTCCCAACGGCTGCTTGTGCTGGGGGACTTCAATATCCATGCCGAGTCTGCCTTATCGGGAGCGGCTCAGGACTTCATGTCTACCATGGCAACCATGGGGCTGTCCCAACAAGTATCTGGCCCCACCCACAGTGCTGGACATACATTGGACTTGGTTTTCTGCCAGGGATGGGAGGAAGGTGGCGGTGTTGAGGAGTTATCCATCTCTCCGTTGCCATGGACCGACCACCACCTGGTCAGTTTTAGAGGTGGAGGACCCATTAAACTGGTCCGCCCCAGGAGGCTTATGGATCCGGATGGATTCCTGACGGCTCTTGGGGATTTTCCCGCCACCTCAGTTGGTGATCCTGTTGATGCTCTGGTCGCTCTCTGGAATGGGGAGATGACTAGGGCAATAGACACGATCGCTCCAGAACGTCCCCTCTCAAATAGCCGAGCTAAACCAGCTCCTTGGTTCACCGAGGAGCTGGCAGCGTTGAAGCGAAAGAAGAGGGAACTAGAGAGAGTGTGGCGTTCGGATCCGAGCGAGCCAAATCAAACACGGTTTGTGTCCTTTTTAAGGGCATATGCCGCGGCAATAAAAGCCACTAAGAAGACTTTCTTCGCGGCCACTATTGCATCTGCAAAGAACCGTCCGGCCGAACTGTTCCAAGTTGTCAGAGGCCTATTAAAACCCACCACTCAGGATGGGTGCCCTGATGACTCGGCAGCTCACTGCGAAGCCTTTGCTCGGTTCTTCGCAGACAAAGTCGCTTTGATCCGCTCTGGACTGGATACCATATTAACGGCAGTATCTGAGGATGTAACACGAGCATCTGCTTGTCCGGTTTTGATGGATTCATTTCAATTGGTTCAATCCGAGGATGTGGACAAGGTACTTGGAGGAATGAGAGCTACCACATGCATCCTAGACCCCTGCCCATCCTGGCTTCTGAAGGAGGCCAGAGGGGGATTGGCCAAGTGGGTGAAGGTGGTGGTTAATGCCTCCCTTCGGGAGGGCAAAATTCCAGCCAGCTTAAAGCAAGCTGTGATAAAACCGCTGTTGAAGAAACCATCACTGGACCCCACTCAATTCGTCAACTATCGGCCTGTTTCCAATCTCCCCTTTTTGGGCAAAGTCATGGAACGTGTGGTGGCCTCACAACTCCAGGCATTCTTGGTAGACACGGATTTTCTGGATCCGGCACAGTCTGGCTTCAGACCAGGGCATGGTACCGAGACAGCTTTGGTCGCCTTAGTGGATGATCTGCCTCGGGAGCTCGACAGGGGGAGTGTGTCCCTGTTGGTGCTGCTCGACCTCTCAGCGGCCTTCGATACCATCGACCACGGTATCCTTCTGGGACGCCTCGCGGGGATGGGTCTTGGAGGTTCTGCAGTGGCTCCGCTCATTCCTCGAGGGTCGGTCTCAGAAGGTGTTACTGGGAGACTCCTGTTCAACCCCACAACCTTTGTCTTGTGGGGTTCCTCAGGGTTCAATACTGTCTCCCATGCTGTTTAACATCTACATGAAGCCGCTGGGCGAGATCATCCGGAGTTTCGGAGTCCGATGTCATCTGTACGCAGATGATGTCCAACTCTGTCACTCCTTCCCATCTGCTACTAAGGAGGCTGTCGAGGTCCTGAACCGGTGCTTGGCTGCTGTGACGGTCTGGATGGGGGCGAACAAATTGAAATTGAATCCTGACAAGACAGAGGTACTCCTGGTTAGTCGCAAGGCCGAACAGGGTATAGGGTTACAGCCTGTGTTAGACGGGGTCGCACTCCCCCTGAAGACGTAGGTTCGTAGTTTGGGTGTGATCCTGGACTCATCGCTGAGCCTGGAACCCCAGGTTTCGGCGGTGACCAGGGGAGCATTCGCACAGTTAAAACTTGTGCGCCAACTGCGACCGTACCTTGGGAAGTCTGACTTGGCCACGGTAGTCCACGCTCTGGTTACATCCCGTCTTGATTACTGCAACGCTCTCTACGTGGGGTTGCCTTTGAAGACGGCTCGGAAGCTCCAATTAGTCCAACGGGCAGCAGCCATGATACTAACCGGAGCGGGGCGCAGGGAGCATACAACTCCTCTGCTGTACCAGCTCCACTGGCTGCCGATTTGCTACCGGGCTCAATTCAAAGTGCTGGCGTTGGCCTTTAAAGCCCTAAACGGTTCTGGCCCAACTTATCTATCCGAACGTATCTCAACCTATCAGCCCACCAGGACCCTAAGATCTTCTGGGGAGTCCCTGCTCTCTATCCCGCCGGCTTCACAAGTGCGGCTGGCGGGAACGAGAGGCAATATTCCTGCTTCTTGGCAGGGGGTTGGACTGGATGGCCCATGAGGTCTCTTCCAACTCTTTGATTCTATGATTCTATGATTCTACAGGGCCTTTTCTGTGGTGGCCCCTCGGCTTTGGAACACCCTCCCCATAGAGGTAAGATCAGCCCCCTCGCTGATGGTGTTTCGGAAAAGATTGAAGACATGGATGTTTAAACAAGCATTCGGTTAATCCGTTGCAACGAATTATGATGACTAAAGGACTGGTAATCATGGACAATGAATTTGGATTGCGACTCCAGTTACGAGATGCATTGGATGGTTATTGGTGGCCCAATAATTTGTATTGTATATGTGTTTTATGCTTTTAAACTGAATATTGTTGTTTTTTAAGTGTTGTAAACCGCAATGAGTCGCCGATTTAGGCTGAGATATTAGCGGTATACAAGCGCATAAATAAATAAATAAATAAATAAATAAATTTTATAAATAATAAACAACTAAGTAAATAAATATGTCAAGTTCTTAGAATCCTTTATAAGTAAATGGGCCATGGCAATCAACTGTGTTAATTCTCACAGTGTAGATACATCCTTAGTCACTGTGCTGGGAAAGCAACAAGAAGAGTGTGGACCAATCTTTTGATACCATTGATATCCTTTAATGGATATCCTTTAAGGTGTAGCATTGATATCTATTACCAATGGAGACTGATATTCCTTTGCAGTGATTCTTTACTTACTTGGATGGTTCGCAGAGGGTCCTACTAGGTCATAATTACTAAGCCCTATAGATTCCCTTTGATATTTGTGTCTCAGATTTCTTTCTTTATAGCATTTCCTATGCATAAATTCCCTCGTGGCGCAGTGGGTTAAACTGCAGAGCTGCTGAACTTGCTGACCAAAAGGTCAGTGGTTCAAATCTGGGGAGTGGGTGAGCTCCTGCTGTTAGCTCCGGCTTCTGCCAACCTAGCAGTTCAAAAACTTGCAAATGTGAGTAGATCAATAAGTACCCCTTCTGCAGAAAGGTAACAGCACTCCCTGCAGTCATGCTGGTTATATGGCCTTGGAGGACTCTATGGACAATGCCAGCTCTTCGGCTTAGAAATGGAAATGAGCACTACCCCCCCAGAGTCGGACACAACTAGACTTAATGTCAAGGGGAAACCTTTCCCTTTCCCTTTGTGCATACAGTAGTTTCCCATGTTGGCCAAACAAAGACATTTTGCTCGCTTAGGTAAAGGACAAGCTAGTATTCTCATACCTTTTAACTGTCCCAATTAATCTCTTGTCCTATTTTTCAACTGTTTTTTAAATGTTCCAGTTTCTCTCTCCGACCTCCACTTTTCCACGCTGTCCTCAGTTTACTTCAGTTGAGTTCAAAGTACAATAGTAATTTGCACTCAATTAACTCAGTGGTAGAAAGGGACAGGAAGAGGCAGGATCTTGCCCTTTCTCACAAACTTAGACAAAGCAAATAGCTTATATGTACAGTAGCGGTATATCCAACTTACATGTTCCTCCTCATTAATGCCTTTTGCCATCTTGAACATGGTATGGATTTGCTTGTCGTCTTATGCCTTCATTTTCATCTGTGAAATGTTGGAGGTTATATGCCCTCTGCTGCCATATAAAACCAAATGGGTTGGTACTTGAATCTGTCTCCAAGGCTGGCAGTGGGACTGTATCCTTCCTTGGGCCTGAGGTTAGTAACCTAGTGTAGGATTTTATCAAGGTATTGCCACAAATATCCCTTTACTTTAGTGTAGTGCTGCTTATTCACTATTCGTCAGAAGGCTACTTCAATATTCGCAATGCAATAATGGCAGTGCTACTGTGCATCGTGTGAGCAGAACAAGGAAGTGGTATAGGTGATGCCTCCTGTCGAGTGTGACTTTGGATGGCAGCCTGTTTGTCTGCCAAGTCTCAGAGCTTTGATAACAATCCTGTCTATAATATGATAGGAGTGGCCAACTAGGTGAGACAGACTAATAGCCTTAGTGAGCACAAAGCAATCTTTGAAAGAATTAGGGCACAGGTCAGAAAGATGGGAGTGGCCAGGACTCAGAAAGATCAGCCAGAGTGCCCTTGCCCCTTTTTCTTCATGCCCATTTGCAGCCTTGTGCTGCCTCCTTGAAGGATTCCCCACCCCCTCCACTACCCAAAACAGTATGGCTTTAGTAGTGTTGCTACAGAATATGTCTTCATACTATTATCATATAATGATGTTTTGGGGAATTAAATTTATTTAGCATGCTGACACAAATGCCACCTCCAAGGCCCATTAAAGCAGCCAGGGCAAGCCAGGGCAATTATTTTGTATGTGTACATGCTTCCCAATTAGGAAACCACTTTTGTGCTGCTGGGAATTGTATTTGGGGACACTGATGGGAAAAGAGGACTCTTCCTGAAGGCAGAGCAACTGATTTTTCAGGTCTGAAGAAGGGGCAATTTTGGCCATTCTTCCAGCTTTTGACCCAGCCTGTATGCCTGAGCTTCAAAGGGAGAACCCTCAACATGCTTCCTTTGCTGGTAAATTGATCGTGGTGCATAGTGCACCACCGTACTGTATTTATTTATTTATTTATTTATTAGATGCACTTATTGACCGCCATTCTCAGCCCTTACGGGCGACTCATGGCGGTGTACAGTACACATAAAAAGACAGTTACAGAGGCCTGTATCAACAACATATGACTATACAACAAATACAAACTACATAAAAATCCGCTTCGTCTCTTAGTAGAATCATAGCCAGTCTCATTTTCCTTATACCATTCCAGTTCTCATTACCGTAATGTTGTTGCTTAGCACTTAATTAAATGCCCTCTCGAACAGCCAGGTCTTAAGGCTTTTTCGAAAGGACATGAGGGAGGGCGCCTGTCTGATGTCTGCCGGGAGAGTGTTCCACAGCCGGGGGGCCACCACCGAGAAGGCCCTCTCCCTCGTCCCCGCCAGCCGTGCCTGTGATGCAGGCGGGATCGAGAGAAGGGCCTCCCCAGACGATCTCAAGGTCCTCGTGGGCTCGTAGGCCAAGATGCGGTCAGAAAGGTATTTTGGGCCGGAACCGTTTAGGGCTTTGTAGGCCAAGACCAGCACCTTGAATTGGGTCCGGTAGCAAATCGGCAGCCAGTGGAGCTGGGACAACAAGGGCGTTGTGTGCTCCCTGCTACCCGCTCCAGTTAGTAACATGGCTGCTGCGCGCTGGACCAGCTGAAGCTTCCGGGCCGTCTTCAAGGGCAGCCCCACGTAGAGAGCGTTGCAGTAATCCAGGCGGGATGTGACAAGAGCGTGTACCACCGTGGCCAAGTCAGACTTCCCAAGATACGGGCGCAGCTGGCGCACGAGCCTAAGCTGTGCAAATGCTCCCCTGGTCACCGCTGAAACCTGGGGATCCAGGCTCAACGATGAGTCCAGGGTCACACCCAAGCTGCGAACCTGCGCCTTCAAGGGGAGTGCGACCCCATCCAGCACAGGCTGTAACCCTATATCCCGTTCGGCCTTGCGACTGACCAGGAGTACCTCTGTCTTGTCTGGATTTAGTTTCAGTTTGTTCGCCCTCATCCAGACCGTTACAGCGGCCAGGCACCGGTTCAGGACCTCGACAGCCTCCTTAGTAGCAGGTGGGAAGGAGTGACAGAGTTGGACATCATCTGCGTACAGATGACACCGCACCCCGAAACTCTGGATGATCTCACCCAGCGGCTTCATGTAGATATTAAACAGCATGGGGGACAGTATGGAACCCTGTGGCACCCCACAAGTCAAAGGTTGTGGTGCGGAACAGGAGTCCCCCAATGACACCTTCTGGGTGCGACCCTCCAGAAATGACCGGAGCCACCGCAAAGCAATGCCTCCAAGACCCATTTCCGCAAGGCGCCCCAGAAGGATACCGTGGTCGACGGTATCGAAGGCCGCTGAGAGGTCCAGGAGCACCAACAGGGACACACTCCCCCTGTCTAGCTCCCGGCGCAGATCATCCACTAAGGCGACCAAGACCGTCTCGGTACCATGCCCCGGTCTGAAACCAGACTGTGCCGGATCCAGATAATCCGTGTCTCTCAAGAATACCTGGAGTTGTGAGGCCACCACGCTTTCCATGACTTTGCCCAAAAAGGGGAGATTGGAAACAGGCCGAAAGTTGTCCAATTTAGTGGGGTCCAGTGATGGCTTCTTCAACAGCGGCTTTATAATAGCCTGTTTTAGGCTCGCTGGAATCTTGCCTTCCCGAAGGGAGGCATTCACCACCACTGTTACCCACTCGGCCAATCCCCCTCTGGCCTCTCTCAGAAGCCAGGATGGGCAGGGGTCTAGGATGGACGTTTTGGGCCTCATTCCTCCAAGTATCTTGTCCACATCCTCGGGTTTCACAAACTGAAAAGAATCCAACAAAATAGGACAAGCAGGTGCTCTCGTTACATCCACAGAGTCTGCATCTAACGCGGCGTCCAGCCCAGAACGGATCAAGGCGACTTTGTCTGCCAAGAACCGAGCAAATGCTTCACAGCGCGCGACCGAATTGTCAGGGCTCCCACCTGCAGAGGCGGGAGTTAAAAGACCTCTGACAATCCGAAACAGCTCCGCCGGACGGTTCTTTGCAGACGCAATAGTGGCCGCAAAGAAAGTTTTCTTTGCGGTCTTTATTGCCGTGGCATATGCCCTAAGAAAGGACACAAACCGTGCTCGGTTTGACTCGCTCGGTTCCGAACGCCACACGCTCTCTAGTTCCCTCTTCCTTCGCTTCATAGCTGCCAGCTCCTCAGTAAACCAAGGGGCTGGTTTAGCTCGGCTACTTGAGAGGGGACGTTCCGGAGCAATCATGTCAATAGCCCTGGTCATCTCCCCATTCCAGAGAGCCACCAAGGCTTCGACATGGTCACCTACCGAGGTGGCGGGAAAATCCCCAAGAGCCGTCAGGAAGCCATTCGGATCCATCAGTCTCCTGGGGCGGACCATCTTAATGGGTCCTCCACCTTTGCAGAGGTTAGGGGGCGCAGTGAGCCTAAATCTGATCAGGAAGTGGTCGGTCCATGGCAACGGAGAGATGGACAACTGCTCCACACCGCCACCCTGTTCCCATCCCTGACAGAAAACCAAATCCAATGTGTGTCCAGCACAGTGGGTGGGGCCAGATATTTGTTGGGACAGCCCCATGGTTGCCATGGCAGACATGAAGTCCTGAGCCGCACCTGTGAGGGTCGTCTCGGCATGGACGTTGAAGTCTCCCAGCACAAGAAGCCATTGAGACTTCAATGCCAGGCTCGAGACCACCCCCGCTAGCTCAGGTAGGGAGACTGTAGTGCAGCGAGGTGGACGGTACACTACTAGAATCCCTATACTGTCCCGGTCACCCACCCTCAGGTAGACGCTTTCGAAATTTGCGGTCTGCGGGATGGGAAGGCACACTGGAGCTCTATGTCCTGCAACTCTCGTAGTTTGGTAGGGACAGTCCTGATCAATCATGTGTTTTCCCACCTTTTACACTGCTTTTAAAATGTCTCAGTTTCTTTTTTCCTCCTACTTTCCCCCTTGGCCTTGGCTTACCTCAAGTGCTGCAAACTGAATTCAAAATGCAGAAGTAGTTTGCACTCAGTTACCTCAGTGCAGGTTAGGAAAGAGGAGGGATAAAATCTTGCCCTTCCTAGTAGCTTCAAAAGCAGAGTCAAAAGCAAACATTTACAGCTTCTTTTAGTTTGTGTGTTCATCCCCATTAATACATTTGGCAATTTTCACCACACATTGTTTCTTGGCTACACATCCTGGGTTTTATTTTTAAGAGCACCTAAGCTTCAAGGTTCCCAATTAAGACACAAACAGTTATGAAGGCAAAATCAGACATATTATTCACCTCATCCCAAAGTGGATGTCAAAGGGACCTTCATGATCATCCCACAGAGACCCTTGGGTTGTAGGTTTTTGGGTCCTGCTTTTGACAAGAGCAAAATTAATAGTCCAACCCTTTTTGAATCCTATGTAACTTGTGGGAACTATTGCACTCCAAGGTAGAAGTTCCAGTTCTAAGAAGTGGCACAGCACCATCTTGTGGAACATCTATTTTGCACAGGCTTTGCAAAACTGTGTTGATGTTTACTGCAATTAGATTGGATTACTTACAAAATAACTGGGGTTATATATCATCTACTCTTAAGTCAAAATTAGTTTTAAAATGTAAACAAATTTCCTTGATGAAAGCATGAGGGCCTGAATGATTACACCTATATGTTAGCAGGGTTTTTGTTGTTTTCATGTCAGGAGAGACCTGAGAAACTGCAAGTCGCTTCTGGTGTGAGAGAATTGGCTGTCTGCAAGGATGTTGCTCAAGGGACGCCCGGATGTTTCAATGTTTTACCATCCTTTTGGGAGGCTTCTCTCATGTTCCCACACGGAGAGCTGGAGCTGACAGAGGGAGATTTATATACAAAGGCATAATAAAACAGTGTTCCTTATGGTAAATGGCATAAAGAAGGTTTGCTTTTTGAAAGTTTTTTGGGAAAGTATTTTCAAGAAGTGGATAGCTAAATCTATGGAAAGAGAGGGCTAATAGTACTTTGACCTCAGCTTTCATAATGGTATACCATTGGCTGGTGAATAAAATCTACAACATCTGGAAGGCCTAAAACTCTTCATATTTTCCCTCTGATGAAATATCAAGCAACTGTTTTTGGCTATAAACATGATAAAGGTATACTTAGCCAGCTGTATAGACTTAACAATAGGTAGTTAGTAGGGGTGTCCAACCACGGAAAAATTTGTTTTTAAACTCAATTAGTTTTTAGGGTTTTTTTTGCGTTTCGTTATTTAAAAGAATTCCGAATTTTTTCTTTTAAAAAGTTCGATATTTACGAAATTTCGGAAATTATGAAACAATTTCGAAACAATAACGAATCGATTCGTTAATGGCGGACGCGATTGCGCAATATGCTAAAAAACCCTCCAAATGGGACAGGGGGAACTTCTGAAGCTTCCCTTTCCCTCTGTTGTTGACTGTTGGTGTGATAATTTTTTTTTATCACTGATAAAACAAACAACGACTATAAAACTTGCACCAGACATACGGAAATAATAACAAAATAATAACGAAACAATTTCGAAACAATTACGAAACAATTTCGAAACAATTACGAAACGAATTGGAAAAATTCGTTTAGTTTTTTAGTTGCTCCTGAATGGTTCAATATCGCTTCGTTATCAAAAAAAATAACGAATTAATAACGAATTACGAAATTAATGAACGAAACCGCCCAGCCCTAGTAGTTACACTATAAAATGTGTTTTTAAACTCAAGACATGAGGATATAATCTTCTAAACATGTAATGCCGCATGCTTAATATCACCATATTGCTAGATAGGCAAAAGAACAATAATATATCCCATAGGTTAATAAATAGCTGTTAGACTGTATGAGGAAGCAAATAATGTTTGAATAACAATTCAAATGCAAGGCAAATATAGTGAAATTATAAGGAAAATGCCTTAAAAGATTTTGCATGAAGAAAAGTAACCTCATAGGGCAGTGGTTCCCAACCTTTGATCTTCCAGTTGTTTTGGACTTCAGCTCCAGAAATCCCAGCCAGTTTACCACCTGTTAGGAATTATGGAAGCTGAAGTTCAAAACACCTGGAGGATTAAAGGTTGGGTACCACTGTCGTAGGGAATACGTTATGGAGGATAGATGTATTTGTGTTTCAGTTGGGAAATAGTTTAGGCTGATTCTAACATGTAGCACAATAAGATGGACATAAACAAGATGAGACTGAACTCTTGGAAGTTGACATCTTTGGATACTGAGAAGTTTTAGTTACTGCATTATCAAGACCATGGAGGTTACCAGCCTCAAGATGTACCAATAGAATCAACTATATCACTTTAATTGACAATGATGTCAGTATATCTACTTCACAGAAAAAGTAACAGCACTTTATGCTCCTACTGATAGGAGGATGCATATATCTTTCGAACATAATGACTTCAGTAAATAATTTACACATTCACACATATAATATTAGCAAACAGGAATTATGTTGAAATTCACTTTTATGGAATGAAAGTCTGTTTTTTAAAAAATAAAAAAGCACAAAATAAAGACAAATAGAAATCTGCTTTAACAGAATAATCAAAATTGTTACAGTCAAGATCCAAAACCTGTTATTAGACAACACTGCAGACAAATTACTGGTATCTTTTTGGCCTTCTCTTCTTCTGTGGTGTCCTGAGTGCCCACTATGGCAGAAGATATGCAAATGCCATTATAGTTAACATAGCTGGAGCTGTATGTTTCTCCCACACCTGGTTCCCAATTCATTTAAACAAAACAGCAAGCATAAGCTGAAGTTCCATCAAACCCACTGGTCCATTTTCAAAATATAATTAGCAGGATGCGTCAGCATGTCAAGCATCGTGATTGCCACACAACAATGTCACAGAAAAGTTGGAGAAGCTACAGAGAAATGGTGTGTTGGTTCCTCAGCAGAGTTGAAACTCACAAGCATTCTCAGTCTTACTTTTCAGATGGATTTACATTCTCTCTCTCAATGTCATTTCATACTTGGGATTCTGTATATATCAACAATAAAAAAGAGAGAAATAATGTTAGGTATGAAAGCAGTAGTAATATTTTATGGCCTAACAAGACTTATTGGTTAAGTTTTATAGAGTCATGCGTTTTTACTTTTAAAACCATATCTGGATAATCTAGTGCTCTGATCCATGTTGACATACTATAAACACAAAGATACAATCTCTATAACAATACCATACTCATATTACAGCATTATCTGCTTTTGATATTCCAAATCTCTAATTATTTCAATTCATCCAGTGTATACTCAAAACAAGAAGAATACAAGCAAAGGGCCACTATCAGTCTGTTAAAACAAGTAGGCTTATGCAATTCGGCTGGAGAGCGATCCATTTTTGATATCTGGATTTCATTGGATACCCAGATCTGTTTTTGGGAGCCTCTCAAAAATAGGTTTATGGAAAAATCTATTTTTGGCTAGGCTGCTGAAAGATCCGGGAAGATCTGGCCCATTGGCAGGAATGGTGAATTTACGAGGCTCCTCTTTCCATTCCTGGGATTGTTTCCTATCTTCCTTTCAAGGGAATCTGGGTTTGAAAAAGGGGGTTAAGGAAGCATCCCTTCTGGGACTCTTTCTTTTCTTCCTTTCAAGGGAGTCTGGGTTTGAAGAATGGGGTTAAGGAAGAACCCCTCTTGGGACCCTTTTCTATCTTCCTTTCAAGGGAGTCTGGGTTAGAGCAATGGGATTAAGGAAGCAGCACGTAAGCCACGGTCATGACATTTTTCTATTCTGATTGGTCCACCAGGCTGGGCTCACAGGGTAACTCTGTGTGAACAGCACCCTCTCCACGTCATGCGTAGTGCTGAATAGGGGAGGAGGAGCCATGATCAGCTACCACATATTCCCATTACAGACAAAAAAACATGACGGCGTAGCCCTTACCGTTACGTCCATCTGACCAAACCAAATAAGATGGATTGGCCAAAGGGAATTGACCAAATCAGTGCACAGGCCTAAAAACAAGTGGTTAACCCCACTTCGAAGATCCACCTTTCGCCTCTTAAATGGTATGCATACTTCAGGTACTGGAACCACCATAGTCTGTGCAGGTTAATGTGTTAATTAATAATAAAATGACTTGTGCTCTTTCATTGATCTAGATAAAGAGACCTTTTTGAAAAATTCAAAGGTCCTCCCCAAGCAGCAACTGGCATGTCCAGGAAACTATACTTTAATGAAGAAGGAATTTTAGTTTCCCACTGGGATTCATTTTCCGATTCCAAATTACATCACAATTCAAGGAGTCCAAACCACGATCAGAGGTTGTCGTTCTTGATCCTGTGACCCCACTGCAACTTTGCTTTTCTTGCTTGAAGCTGTTTGACACTACTTTAACTGTCATCAATCAATGGCATGGAATTGTGGGAATTCCAGTTTAGTGAGACATCAATATAATTTACAGAGAAGACGAAGGACTATCTACACTTACAACTCCCATGACTCCATGGCATTGAGTCAATGCAGTTACAATAATTTCAATCTGCATTCATTCTTCAGTGTAAATGCATTCTTGGTTAGATAGTGCAACTGTCATGGAAAAATTAGGATTGTGGTTCAAATCTGTGGCCCAAGTGTCAGTGGAAATTATTAGCAGCTGGAATAAAGGATGAGATGCATTAATATCTCTCCTTCCCATTTCCAAACAATTACTTACTTTGTCATCATCATAGTCTCGCTCAGGAAAGTAAGAACTGTTTGAAACTCCTGCTTCGTTGCTGAATCTTTTCTGGTCTCCTTGGTCAGCTGTGGTTGCTCTGTTAACCTGATCAGGCCTTCTGAGTTGGATTCTGGGGAAGAGTCTCTCACTTCCAGCAGAAGTTGTGGCAGAGCTGCTTTCTGAAGCCTTCCCTGTGGTTGAATATTCATTGCCTATCAAACTCTTTCTGTCGGGTTTTGGCTCTCTGTTTTCTCTGTTTCGTGGTAAAAGAAGAGGGAAAGAAAGAACAACAATAATACTTTTTTTTGGTTGCGTCAGGAGCAACTTGAGAAACTACAAGACGCTTCTGGTGTGAGAGAATTGGCCGTCTGCAAGGACGTTGCCCAGGGGACACCCGGATGATTTGATGTTTTTATCATCCTTGTGGGAGGCTTCTCTCATGTCCCGATATGAGGAGCTGGAGCTGATAGAGGGAGCTCATCTGCCTCTCCCTGGATTCAAACCTGCAACCTGTCAGTCTTCAGTCCTGCCGGCACCCATTGCACCACTGGGGGCTCCAACAATAATACTATAACAAATTTATTTTTGTACCCTGCTTCCATCTCCCCAAAGGGACTTGGGGCGGCTTACATACAGCCCAATGTGCCTTGAACAACCCATAAAATAAACACACAATACAATTTTAAAAAATAAAATAAAACAAGCATATAAAATACAGATTCTCTATTCCCCCATGATTAGCCCCCCTCCCATGCTTTAAAATCTGTGAAGTCAGTAATAAAACTGTCCACATCCACATGTATCTGAAGCAAATTCCAACATTACAGGTATGATGAAAGCTGTCAGTGAAATGGTAAAATGAATGGTTCAGAATGTAACTCAGATGCATCCTCATTTAGGCTACTACTGATTTTATGTCATGATGCAACAAAATACATTATTGTCCAGGACAGTATGGGCCCTTCCAGAGAGGCACTATATCCCAGGATATGAACCCAGGTTTTCTGCTTTAACCTGGATTATATGAGTCCCCACTGCCAGATAACCTGGGATAAACAGAAAACCTGGGATCAGATCCTGGGATATGGGGCCTATCTGGAAGGGCCCATAGACAGGAGATAAGAAGCCAAGTGTCATGAAGATATTAATGCGCTGAAAATAATGTGACAAATTTCATAATGTTTGAATAACCCATGCATACCTGTGGCATCTGTAAATGAGGACTCCAGTTAAGATCACAATAATAACTCCACAGGCAACAGCCACTCCCACAAGGACTGCCAGGTAATCTGAGAAGACACGTATGTTCCATTATTATACAATAAATTACACTTTTTAGTATAAAATATTCTATAAAGTGGGGGGAAACAGTTTAATCAAGAATGCAAACATTTAGAAGTGCACTAGAACTCTCTGGTAAAGTCATTAGGATTTCCAGGCAGACAGATCTCAAGAGACCAAAAGTAAGGTGTTCAAACAAGGCCCTTTCTAGTCTCTTGGATACTGAGAGTTAGTGATTCAGGCAGACTCATAATGTCTTCATGAAATGTCATTGTAGAAAATATGTAGGAACTGAATTCTCATTGTACTAGTCCTGTTTGTTTTGGGGGGTTTTTTTGGGGGGGGGGTGTCATTTGGTCCATGGAAACATTATGTGTTATTATTATCACTAGTGATAACTAAATCAGCTGGTCACATTTGCCATTATCTATGTGTAAACTGCTTTGAGTCCCCCTAGGGGTGAGAAAAGCGGTATATAAATACCGTAAATAAATAAATAAATAATAAATAATAGCAAACATCAAATATTTTCAGACTACTCCTTTGCATTTAACACAGTGGCATGACAAAAATGACATTTGAAATACTGGTGTTTTTCAGTGTGGATACGTGTTTGCTCACAAAAACAAAACTTCCTAAAGATGGAGTTGAAGTAGATATATTTCTTGTAGTTGATTATCCTAAGTCTAGTATTACAGATTCTGCTCCCCTTGATTCAAATAATTCCCAGAAAAAATAAACTTTCAGAATTCTTGTACATACACTCTTCACATTTTTCTCCCGAGTAGCCAAAATCACACCTAGAAGCAAGCAAACAAAAAGTTACACAAAACAATTGACTAAAGAAAACAAAAGTTACAGAAAGGTAGTTATTTCAGCTTAAGTTATACAGTTTTCCCCCAATGTTTTCCCCTTATGACCTGGTTCTGGTAGTGCCAGCACAGTGGAGCACAAATATGATGACTTTAGGACTAGGTGTCATGTTTTAAAGGTTTTATGGTATTTGTATGTTTTTATTGTTTAATTGCTATATGATGTATTGTATAGATTGTTGTTGAATGTGCGGCATTGAATATTGCCATATTGTAAGCTGCTCTGAGTCCTCTGCAGGGTGAGAGAGGTATAGAAATACAGCAAATAAATGGTAAATAAATAAATATGTAGTGATTTGTTTTATTAAGTACCAAGTGGGAAAGAGATCATTGAGACTAGTAGAACATTCCTGCATTCCTATAGACTGGGTGGGTTTTCTTCCTGCTCTTCCTGTCATTACATATTTCTGTCCATCACAATCCCATCTGACTACTCCATAACTCTTTTCTTCCTTCTTCCTTTAGCATCAAAGCCTTCTATGCCACCCCTCAAAGCAGTTTCCAGCAGGAATAAAAAAGGAGAGAACCACAATTTATACCCCACATACTTGTTTAATATTGGTAGAACAACTCAATACTTACGCCTTGCAAACTCCACCCTGTTCTCGATAACCAGCCATACATTGGCACTCCGGAACTTGTTTGGCAGAAATGGAACAGCGTTTGTGTTTCTCTGAGGAACACTCTGTGGTGTCACATACTATATTCAAAGCAGGAGACAAGGATAATGATATTTAGCAGTCTAAATCATTCTTCTGAAAGTCAAAGTCTATGGAATTTGCATTATATCCAAACATGTACAATGGTAGACCCTTTGTTCTCCAAATGTTCTCTTTTTGATCCATATCAGGATTGCCCTGTCTCTCCTTTCTCCCAATGGCTCATGAGGGAGTAGAGTAGGAGAAATAGGAACAATAGTACATGCTACCTAATAGTCCATACACATTTGACTGAAAATGAGGACGTATCTGTTTCTTACACTTCACTTTCAAGCTCAGATTTGTTTATGAGGGACTCCTACCATGTTCTCAGCCCCTACAACCGTTCTGACTCAACATCTCATATTTCCAAATGCCTTTAACATATCCCAGTTTGTCTCTTCTTCTCCGAGTTTCCTCCTATGTCCTGTGACCTTTCCCTCTCCACCACTACATGACAATACCATATTTACTTTGTTGCACTGGAAACTGAGTTAAGCTTACATATGTATTTTGGATTTCGTCAACTGAGCAAGGGGGAAAGGAGGAAAGGCTTTTCCCAGTAGGCCAAGGCAAAAGCAAACAACTGCAACATCCCCCAGACTTTCTCATGAGTATCTCCTCCTATGAACCATCTCGGAGTTTAAGATCATTTGGGGAGGCCCTGCTCTTGGTCCCGTCTTCCTCGCAGGCGCGATTGGTGGTGACAAGAGACAGGGCCTTCTCAGTGGTGGCCCCTTGGCTGTGGAATTCCCTCCCCAGGGACCTCAGATCAGCCCCCTCCCTCCTGACCTTCCATAAGAAAGTGAAAACCAGGCTTTGTGACCAAGCGTTTGGAGAACTTGAGAAATAGAAAGATATAGAATTGATGCACTGACTAACTGGAACGGCCAGACTACATTTAATGGATCATGTGATTAACTCTTAATATATTGTTTTATATGTTTTTAAACTGTTTTAAATGTATTTTATAACTTTATTTATACATATGTAATTGTACCTATCCTGTGGCTTTGTATGGTTGTCTACTTGTAAGCCACCTTGAGTCCCCTCCAGGATAGAGAAAGGCGGAGTAGAAATGCCATAAATAAATAATAAATAAATAGCATTTTCCATCTTGCCAACACTCTTGTCTTGGTTGACAAGATGGGATTTTAGTTTTTTGTTTGTAAAATGTTCGAGGACACATGTTCTAGCTCCATTTACTGGGTCCCTTCTTAAACATTCTAATTCTTAGTAATTTATTCCTCAGAATTAAGCAGCATCAAATCAAAAATTCAATGTGAAGAATGATGGATTTTAAAATATAACAGTTTGTTTGGTCAGTCTCCAAAGGATTATGGTTCTAAATTAACTTTAGGTGTTAATGCATGCTTAACTTTAATGTTTCTGAAAACAGCTCAAACGTATATTGGACAGTAATGACAGAAAAGAACTAGATGAGAAGGAAATAGTCATATCTCTAAGACAATTATCCTGAAATCCTTACTTGAACAGGTTTTATCCTCAAGTTTCTTCTTAGCAAGACCTTGATGACAATCACAAGTTGGAAAAGAATCGCTGCTTGTTTCATTGCATATAGTTGTGTCTTCATCACAGTTGTAAGCTTCACATTGTGATACATCTGACAAAAAAATAAGTATAACAATATATGTTAGCAGAAAAGAGAATATTACCTGCAATGAATAAAGCAATGGGAATACAGTCAGCCCTCCACAATGGCTGGATTGGGGGCTGGAAAAGTGAAAAAAAAGGCAAAGAAAGAAATTGCTTTTTTATTTGAGACAACATTTCTCCAGGAATTTCTAAGTCCAGAGTGTCCTCCTAACAAAGGATTCATCCAGGCAGGAAGAACAGCCTCTGAGGATGCCTGCCATAGATGTGGGTGAAACGTCAGGAGATAATGCTTCTGGAATATGGCTAGACAGCCTGGAAAACTCACAGCAACCCAGTGATTCTAGCCATGAAAGCCTTCGACAACATGATGTCAGCATCCTTAATTCAGTACTTACTTGTAAAGGATTTGCAAATGATGACACCGCTACAAGATCCATTTTGGATGAGCTCCACTACATCAGCATTTGTTAAAGTTGTGTTTGTTTCAAACTTATTGATGACTGTAACAGCAACATTCCCTGCTGCTCTTCTGAGCCTTCGCAGTGTTTTTGGAGTTTCCCTGAAAGACATATACGTATAATATTAAGAAAGATTTTTTTTTTAAAAAAAATAAGAACGGAATATTTTACAGTTTGGATTTTGAACAGTTGGTTGCTTTGATATTGTTTTAAAGCAGGCTGTTACTGAAGGTCAAATGAAGAAGTCAAGAGAATGCTTCAGTCTACAAATCCACATCTCCCCAAATCTTGGGAGTTGCAGTTTGTAAAAGGATATTGCATAGCATTGTATCCTGACAGTTAAAGTGGTGTCAAACTGTATTAATTCTACAGTGCAGGTGCACCTGTGGAATAGTAGATGAGTATTATAATTATGTGCCCAACCTTGACATCTTTTCTTCTCTTGAGCTGTACTTTTTGTCCCAGATCTACAAGAAGAAATGTTCAACAGCTTCCATAATCCCTTAATACTGGCAATACTGGCTGCTAAGAATAATGGGTGTTATAGGTCAAAACCATCTCGAGGATCACATGCTATCTCACCCTGATAAGTACTAGGAAAGAAATATTTAGATGTTCTAATGGAGGAGGAGCCAAATGAGAGCCAGAAATGCTTTCTTTGGGCTCCCACCATTAGAATGTCTACATATCAGCCAGCGATAGCTGAATGTAAACAATGACCTTTAAAGGGCCAGTTGATTGTTAGGAGGGTGAAAATGGGAAACTGAAGGGGGGAAAAGAGTTCCCTGGGAGAGGTGATGATGTGCCGGAAGGCTTAAGCCACTACATTATTCTGGTGTTGTTATCTATGGCTTTACAAGTCTGCCACACTTACTTACTTTATGCTTGTGATGCTTGTTTCCTTGTAGCTTGCCTCACCTTTCAATGTTTCATAAAACTGTAAAAATACAAATAAAGATTCAGTAAGATGGGGGCCGTGGTGACGCAGCGGGTTAAACTGCTAAGCTGCAGAACTTGCTGACCAGAGGGTCGGCTGTTTGAATCCGCAAGATGGGATGAGCTCCTGTTGTGTCCAGCTTCTGCCAGTCTAGCAGTTTGAAGACATGAAAATGTGCGTAGATCAATAGGTACCACTTCAGCGGGAAGGTAACAGCCCTCCATACAGTCATGCCGGCCCCATTGTCCTAGGAGGCATCTATGGACAATGCCGGCTCTTCGGCTTAGAAATGGAGATGAGCACCACCCCTCAGAGTCAGACTTGACTAGACTTAATGTCAAGGGGAAACCTTTACCTTATCTTTAAGATGGGAAGGGAGTGGGGTGGAGGAGGACACTAGATGCAAAGCTGTATCACAAAACATCCAGGATAAACCCTTCAGTCCCATGCCTTTGTGAATTGTAGTCATTATTTTAGTCTCTTCAGGAGCTGACCCTTCCGATTGTGAAATGATGCCTGAATGCATATAAGGATATGCAATGCAATGCAATGCAAAAGAAAAAAAACAACCCAAAAAAGGATATTGCAGAGCAAAATCGCCCAGTATGAAACTGACATAGAAAGAATGCAGCTTGATACCACTTTAATTGCCAGGGCTGAGTGGTATGGAATCATGGGAGTTGTAATTTTACGAGGCTTTCAGCCTTCTCAGCCAAAGAGTGCTGGTGCTTCCTCCAAATTACAAACCCCAAGATTTCATAGCATTGAGCCATGGCAGTAAAGGTGGTGTCAAACTGCATTAATTCTACAATGTAGATAAACCCTTTTTTTTTATCGTGTCAGGAGTCGCTCCTACTGTGAGAGAATTGGCCGTCTGCAAGGACGTTGCCCAGGGGACGCCCGGATGATTTTTGATGTTTTTATCATCCTTGTGGGAGGCTTCTCTCATGTCCCCGCATGAGGAGCTGGAGCTGATAGAGGGAGCTCATCCGCCTTTCCCCAGATTCGAATCTGCGACCTGTCGGTCTTCAGTCCTGCCGGCACAGGGGTTTAACCCACTGCACCACCGGGGGCTCCAGATGAACCCATAAAATGATGATGATGATTATTATTAATAGTTAGGGCTGGGCGGTTTCGATCGTTAATTTCGTAATTCGTTATTAATTCGTTATTTTTTTGATAACGAAGCGATATTGAACCATTCAAGAGCAACTAAAAAACTAAACGAATTTTTCCAATTCGTTTCGTAATTGTTTCAAAATTGTTTCATAATTGTTTTGAAATTGTTTCGTTATTATTTTGTTATTATTTCCGTATGTCTGGTGCAAGTTTTATAGTCGTTGTTTGTTTTATCAGTGATAAAAAAAAATTATCACACCAACAGTCAACAACAGAGGGAGAGGGAAGCTTCAGAAGTTCCCCCTGTCCCATTTGGAGGGTTTTTTAGCGTATTGCGCAATCGCGTCCGCCATTAACGAATCAATTCGTTATTGTTTCGAAATTGTTTCGTAATTTCCGAAATTTCGTAAATATCGAACTTTTTAAAAGAAAAAAATCGGAATTCTTTTAAATAACAAAACGCAAAAAACCCCTAAAAACGAATCGAGTTTAGAAACAAATTTTTCCGTGGTTGGACAGCCCAATAATAATAATAATAATAATAATAATAATAATAATAATAATACCAAGCTTTATCTCTCCCTAAGGAGACTCAAAGCGGAATTACAAAATGTATGTCTGCTTACAAAACGGCTGTCACAGGGACCTACCTCCACAAACAACAAAAGATTTTCCCCAATAAGCCCATATATCTACTGAACTATGTATTTTCGTCCGTGAAGGACAATAACATTTTACAGGAAGGAAATATGTGCGCGCACACACAGAGCACATGTAACAAACCAAAATGTAAACAACCAAATTCTAAAAGTAGTATATTTTATTTGTGTAATGACTTACACTTCAGTTACTTTCAAACACTATCATTTTAAGGGTATTTCAAGGCATCTATCAAATTTTGAAATGAATGTATTCCATTATCTTTTCAAATTGTAGAAATTGGTAGAGAATTGTCTCTATGGTTATATCTACATTGAATCATATATGCAGTTTTACACCACTTTAAATGTCATGGCTCCATGCTGCAGAATCCTGGGATTTTTAGTCTGGTGCGGTCCCAGTGCTCCTTGGCAGAAAAAGCTAAAACCTTATAAAATTACAACTCACATGATTCCATAGCACTGAGCCCTAGCAGTCAAAGTGGTGTAAAACTGCTTTAACTATACAGTGTGGACAAACCCCATGTCGGTTTCATACTGCATTTTGTATACATTGCATATTCTCCTTCTATGCATTCAGGATGTTTGTGTACTACATGACAAAACTAACTTCTGTATATACCCAGGGATGTTTTTTCTGATGAAAAGCAACTACTTTGTGAAGAGATTAATGGATATCTCCTTCTTATGTACTTTCATCCTATCTTTGGGCTCTGGTTTGTTTGATCATCAAAACTAGCCTGACTAGTCTCAAATATACCATATTTTATTGTGTTTTCTATATAAACCAATATATTCAGTTTACAAAGAAAAGTTTTTTGGTGGTCTTAAGAGTGTCATGATAGTTCTTCCTTCTCATTATGTTGGAAGAAACTAATGCAGCTATCTCTCTGAAAGTTCCCTTTTCTAGATATAATCTAGTTTCAAGATACAGCTTTTTTTTAAAGTGAAGGTCTAGTTTGAAAAAAATCAAATGTCAGAAACATAAACTTACGAAGTTAGTGACACTGGTGTATACTTCTAAATATTCTTTGGATTGTTCATTTGCCATTGCAGGGTCATACTGCTTGTCCAGACTGATTTGTCCTGGGAATATTTGCCCTGAAATTACAAAAATGTATATTATTTATTTTTCATCTGAAGATCCACCCTTTTGTTGGTTTCAATTGTGTTTGAAAAGGAGAAAGATATCAAATGAGGGACTAAATTATATGGTTATTGTTTAGTTAGTTTATTTATTTTGTACCAAAAGCATTGCATAAATTAGTATAAAACCGATAAAATATAGAAGGAGCGTAGGTGGTTATATATCTTTTGACGAAAAACGGGCAACATCAATGGCATTGTCTGTAGCCTCCAACAATTCTTCCTCTGTACATGAGGCAGGGCATAGTGGACAAGCATACAGATGCAGAGTTGTCTGTTCTCCTCCAAAGTCGCATAAGGTGTGGGATTCTTTTAGGTAGTGCCATTTTGCCAGGTTGTCTTTTGTTCCGCCCACTCCACTTCTGAGTCTGTTCAGGGACTTCCAAGTTGCCCATTCTTGGTTTGCCCCTGGAGGAAGACCCTCGTGGGGGGGGGGGGGGAATCCAAACCCAAAAGCATTGTTTTTTAAACACCTGAAATGTTTTAAATTGGAGGTGTGTCTTTTTTTCCTCCACATATGGATGAACAACAAAGGTCTTTATCAAGACCATTGCTAACTATTGTTTAGTTAGTGATCCTTGATGACATAAACTCCACTGACTCTATTGCAACTTGCTCTGTTGCCCCTTGTGTGAGAATTTTTTCTTCCTATTATGAAATGAACAAGAACTCAATATGTAAACCATATCACCCTCTAAGATGGGTGTGAAAATGCCACTGTTTGTAGCGCTAGGAGTGATGATATCCAAGTGATAAAGTAACAGAGTAGGAGGTAATGGAAATAGCAGGAATCACTCCCTTCTCTCTGTGTTTGTTTCCCCTATTTACTTCTATGCCCTGGGTACTGTTACTGATGGGCACTGCAAATGGAGGTTAGGCACCATCCCCAGTCCTCAGGCTTCCTGAGCCAGGGATGTTCTGGAGTTTGGGCAAACCTCTGGAGTATCTAGCATTGTTTTTTGTGTGTGCATGTGTCAGAAGCAACTTGAGAAACTGCAAGTCACTTCTGGTGTGAGAGAATTGGCTGGCTGTCTACAAGAACATTGCCCAGGGGACACCCAGATGTTTTCCCATCCTGTGGGGGGCTTCTCTCATATCCCCACATGAGAAGCTGGAGCTGACAAATGGGAGCTCACCCTGCTCCTTGGATTCGAACCTCCAACCTTTTGGTCAGCAGTTCTGCTTGCACAAGGGTTTAACCCATTGTGCCACTGGGAGCTCCTATCCAGCATCATCAGTTAATATGACTCAAGTAGCCATGGCCTACATTATGCCAAATCAGGTTTGTGCATCATGTAACAGCCATAGAGTTGGCACCACCCCCCCCCCCCACCACCACCACCACATACACACGTAAAGCACCAATGAAGATGCACCTTTAGTCATCCTTTGGATGTCAAATAGTATTTTCCCTTCTACGAGAGTTTCTAGCAAGCTTGAGCTCCCTTTTCATTTCTAATTAACTGAACTGAAAAAAAACCCTTCATTTCTTTTTTTCTTTTTTTAATTGAGAAAGATTGGCTGTTTCCATTTATGCTGTTGTGAACTTTCACTGTCTTGGTTGGCTTGCTGAGGAATTCTGATTTTAATAGTATTTGGGTTTTGAAACTTCTGTTAGTTTGGTGTGCTATCAACATGGCAGCACAGCAGATTGTGGCAAAGAGACATTATTTTGGGTACATTTCTGTGTTTTAAGTAATGAACAAAAAAAGTATTCAAATTTTCTTCTGACAAGTTCAGCAGCAATATCAAGACCACTGCTACAGAAGCATAACAGTGAGCTTTTCAAATACGTTAAATACAGAAACATAGCAAATACATGAGATGAATACGCCCTTGTATCTCAAATCTGTGGAAAAGGTGGGATAGGAATAAAAAGAACTACAACAGAAACTTACCTAACTGGCAACCTTCTGAATAATAGTAGCCGTAGGGACATACACAGAGAACGCCTGTGTACAGGTTAACACATGTAGCTCCATATTTACACGACTGGCTATTACAATTGACCGGTTCTAAGAAATAACAATAACAACAATAATAATAGCAGCTGTAACTTTATCACAATATGTAATTAAGTTTCAGAAATACAGAATGTAGAGTCTGTATACAGATACAAATTAGTGCAATTTGTAGTTTATATGTCAAGCAGATTCACCTTAACAACAGAAGTTATGAAAAATAAATTTTATGGGTATCCCCTCCTCCCCAATTAAAAGATCCACACTCTGTTTTAACAGAATATTCTTCCCTGGTGGAGAAATTGTTGTTAGACTGCCTAAAATGATGAGGAAGAAAAGCCACTCAACAAGAAAAGCCACCCAGTGCTATACCCTTCAGACTGGCATGTTTCCATTTGCCTAGACATTGTAGTATTCTCACAACCTAAGCCACTTGCTGCCACCCACCCATGGAGCTCTGAGACTCTCTTGGACAGAAGGTTGCAGAGGCGGTCCTAGGTAATTTTCAATGGTAAGCAAACAGTATTTTGGCGCCCCCCCCCCCCAACCAATCACTGATATAGATAGATAGATAGATAGATATAGATATATAGATATATATTGGCATAGACAAATTTTGGCCCTCCAGGTATTTTGAACTTCCTACTGGTTGTTTGAAATTGTGGGAGTTGAAGTCCAAAACACATGGAGGGCCAAAGTTGGTCCATGCCATATATATGTGTGTGTGTGTATATATATATATATATATATATATATATATATATATATATATATATATGCTAGCCATCCCCTGCCACGCGTTGCTATGATCCAGTCTGGTCATCTTGAAAAGAAAGTAATGAGAAAGTTGGTTTCTTATGTAATTTTTTGATGCTTGTGGGTAAACAGTATTTCTTGTTGTTTCTTTGTCAGTGTTAATGTGGTGATTGTCTGGTTTGCCTACTTTGGAACATAAAACATATCATTGTCCTTCTTTAGGGATCCCTTTCACATCTATGATATTATATCTTCTGTGTGTGTGTGTGTGTGTGTGTTTGAATCCTATAGATCTATCTATATCTATGGCAGGATGGCTCTTTGTCAGGAGGGCTTTGATTGTTTTCTTGCTCTGGTGAAGGGAGTTGGTCTGGTTGGCTATAAGGAAGCATTTCTCAACCTGGGGGTTGAGACCTCTGGGGGGATCACAAGGAGGTGTCAGAAGGGTCGCCAAAGACCACTGGAAAACAGTGTTTTCTGTTGGTCATGGGGGATTCAATGTGGGAAGTTTGGCCCAATTCTATCGTTATTGGGGTTCAGAATGTTCTTTGATTGTAACTGAACTATAAATCCCAATAACTACAACTCTCAAATGTCAAGATCTATTTCCCCCCCAAACTTCACAGGTGTTCACATTTGGGCACATGGAGTATTTGTGCCAAGTTTGATCTAAATCCTTCATTGTTTGTGTCCACAGTGCTCTCTGGGTGTAGGTGAACTACAACTCCAAAATTCAAGGTCAATGCCCACCAAACCCTTTCAATATTTTCTGTTGGCCATGGGAGTCCTGTGTGCCAAATTTGGTTCAATTCCATCATTGGTGGAGTTCAGAATGCTCTTTGATAGTAGTTAACTATAATCCCAGCAACTACAATTCCCAAATGACCCTGGAAGGAGGGCCGAAATTGGCCCAGGCCTGTGTATGTATATGTATGTGTGCGTGTGTACACACACACACACATATCTGTGTATGTGTGTGTGTGTGTGTGTGTGTGTGTATATATATATATATATATATATATATATATATATATGTATACATATATATCTATGCAAGGAGGAGGCCGCTGCCAAAGAGGGCATTGGTGGCGGCGGCTTCCCCCTTGACTATCCGTGCTCTTTCCTCCCCAGGCTTGGAAGGGACCCTTTTAGCCACGAGCAGCAGAGTGGCGGGGAGGAGGCTGCTGGCAAAGAAGGCCTCAGCGGCGGCAGCTTCCCCCTCGCCCCTTTGCTCCTCCGTCCTCCTTCCTCCCCAAGCTGGGTGCCAGGCTTGGGAGCCCAGCCCGGGAAGGAAGGGAATTTTTAGCCACGGAGCAGCAGAGGGGCGGGGAGGAGGCTCCTGCCAAAGAGGGCCTCAGCCGTGACAGCTTCTCCCTCGCCCCTCTGATGCTCCGTCCTCCTTCCACCCCAGGCTAGGTGCCAGGTTTGGGAGCCCAGCCTGAGGAGGAAGGGAACTTTTAGCCACGGAGCAGCAGAAGGGCGAGGGGGAAGCTGCCGCCGCTGAGGCCCTCTTCGCCAGCAGCCTCCTCCTCGCCCTTGCGCTGCTCCGTGGCTAAAAATTCCCTTCCTCGCCAGGCTGGGCTCCCAAGCCTGGCGCCCAGCCTGGGGAAGAAGGAGCATGGAGCAGCAAAGGGGCGAGGGGGAAGCTGCTGCCGCTGAGGGCGAGGAGGAGGCTACTGGCGAAGAGGGCCTCAGCGGCAGCCGCTTCCCCCTCGCACCTCTGTTGCTACATCCTCCTTCCTCCTCAGGCTGGGCGCCAGGCTTGGGAGCCCAGCCTGGCGAGGAAGGGACCTTTTAGCCATGGAGCAGCAGAAGGGTGAGGGGGAGGCTCCTGCCGAAGAGGGCCTCAGCGGCGGCAGCTTCCCCCTCGCGCCTTTGCTGCTCTTGCTCGGAGGAAGGAACCCTTTTAGCCACGGAGCAGCAGAGGGGCGAGGAGGAGGCGCCCCTGGCTGAAATGAAGTGTTCCGCAACGGCTTACTTTGCGTAACGGTTGAGCCGCCCCTGGAAGGTTGTATAGGAGGATTTCCTCTCTGTATTAAAATAGTCTTTAAAAACTTGGTTGATGTTTGGTTCTATCCCCGGGCTTGCTCCTTAAACCTGCCTCTTGACAACAGCTTGGTTTCATCACAATTACTGGCCTCATTTTACAGCTCTGATCACCTGATTTCACTTTAACCTGATGCCCAAATACCAGCCCTCATTCCTGGGAAAACACAGCCACTCTCACACTTTCATTCATGAAAAAATGAGGAATACAGAAACTATAGTCCAGCATCTGTAGGCCACATAAAATTATTTGGTAGACTGGATCCAGCCCACAGTCCTTGAGTTTGATACATGTAATCTAGTCCCAAAACTCATGTATGGCTTTCAATTTTGCCTAGAAAGGGACTGGTATCTACCGGACATATTCAACAAGGAAGTTAAATGCGAATATAACCAGGCCTTCTCAGCAGCTTGGCTGCAGCATGTTGTCCCAGCTGAAATTTCCAAACAATTTCCAAATGTAGTTCCACATAATTTGTGTTTACAGAAATTCTAATGCAGGCATCCTTAAACCTCCAGATGTTTGGGCCTCCAACCCCAAGAAGTCCTAGCCAGCTTGTTTAATGGTTAAGAATTCTGACAGCTGGAAGCCCAAACAACTGGAGAGTCAGAGTTTGAGGATGCTTGCCCTAATGGGGTGTAATCAAGTCCTATGTCAATGTAGACAGAACTGACATCTAAAGGAAGGGGTTCAACTACTGCACCTGTTTTCTTCCCATAGAAAATGTGTCCTTAAAATTATTATTCTTACAATCATCGAGATGTTCACTTATGTTCCAGTGTTTTGAGAATATGGGCACCCATTTTCTGTCCATATAACTTTTGTTTATTTAATTATTCTTATCACCATTAAGATATTCATTTAGGTTCTAATGCTAGAAGGGTAAGACTTCCTCCTATTAATCTGGACACAGAAGTTAAATAAACACAAAATAATATTCTGTCTTCCAAATCATTGATGGGGAGAACTGTGAATTATTTAAATAACTGAGTGCTTACTTGGTGCAGACGTTGTCGTGGTTCTATCTGGACCTTTTAAAAATGGGATGGGGAAGAAGAAGAAGATTAAGAAGAAAACCTTTAAAAGAGAAACTACCCAACATTCCTATATTCTGGGCACATATAGGACTTTCAAGATCATACTCAGCACTTTGAATCCTGACTATTTTCCTAAAGTTTGTTGATTGGGGGAATTGCAAACTCTGTAAATAATGGACAATTTGTGGATAAGTTGTTGCGGTTAAGTTGTTGCGGTTCTATTTGGAACCCTAAAGGAGTCCTGCACAATTCAGCAGTAGTAAGAGGCCAAAATAATAATAGGCTAAACTTCTTTGCGCTGCATGTAGGTTTTAGCTGCCTCACCAAATTACAGCTTCCAGGGCTGCATAGCATTAAGACATGTCAGTTAAAGCGCTGCCAATCTATATTCATTCTGTAGGGGATGCACTTCCTCTCGTGGTCTGCATCATGTGTGAAAGCTGTTCCTCTACCATCTGTAGCATGAGGATACCTGCCCTAATGGGATGTTATAAAGTCTACTTATTCTTCTTACTGTCATTCAGATATTCATTTATGTTTAAATGCTAGGAGCATAACAATTCGTATTAATTTGGACACAGCAGTTAAATACATGCAAAAGGAATATTCTGTCTTCTACATCATTGATGGAGAGAATTGTGAACTATGGAAATAACTGAGAGCTTACTTGTAGGACTTGTCGCGCTTGAATCCGGAACTTTTTAAAAAATGGGATGGGGAAGAAGAAGAAAAAAACGATTGGAAAACTTTAAAAGAGAAACCACCCAACATTCCTATATTCTGGACATAGGCTATATGGGACTTTCAAGATCACAATCAGCGCTTTAAACCTTGACTATTCCCTACTGGCCCCGCCCTCTAACTTCTCCAGGAGCCACAGCAAAGATGGCAGGGCACCCTTCCTTCCTGCCTAACGTCACTAGAGTTGAGACACCACTCCTTTTGGGGCTGTTTATCCTTATATCCTTCATTAAGAACTGGATTAAAAGCATGATAGTTAAGATACCACTCTTTCAGGGATTGTTGGATGTTATATTCTTCATTAAAACCTAGATTAAAAGCATTGGATTTGGTCTCTCAAGGGAATGTGGTGCAAAGAGCACAAGGAGCTCCCAAAAAGCAGAGGAGACTTGTTCTTCTTATTGTCATTTACATATTCATTTGTGTTTTAATACTAAGAGCATAAAAATTCTTATTAATTTGGACACAGCAGTTAAATACATGCAAAATGAATATTCTGTCTTCTAAATATTTTATGGAGAGAATTGTGAACTATGGAAATAACTGAGTGCTTACTTGTAGGACTTGTCACGTTTGGATCCGGAACTTTAAAAAAAATGGGGAAGAAGAAGAAGAAAAACAGAGAAACCACCCGACATTCCTATATTCTGGACATAGGCTATATGGGACTTTCAAGTTCATAATCATCACTTTAAATCCTGACTATTTCCCACTGGCTCCACCCAAAAAGCAGAGGATGGGGAAGAAGAAGAAGAAGAAGAAGAAGAAGAAGAAGAAGAAACAATTGAGAAGGAAAACTTTAAAAGAGAAACCACCCAATGTTTCTATATTCCAGACACAGGCCACAAGATCATAATCATCACAATCGTCACAATTCTGACTATTCCCCACTGGCTCTGCATTTGAACTTTTCAAGGAACAGCAGCAAAGATGGCAGGGCACAATTTCTTCCTGCCAAATGTGACTAGAGTTAAGATGCCACTCCTTCTGGCACTTTTGCCCTTATAACCTTCATTAAGAACTGGATTAAAAGTATCATACTTAAGATACCACTCTTTCTGGGATTGTTAGATGTTATATTCTTCATTAAAACTTGAATTAAAAGTATCGGATTTAGTCTCTCAGGAGAACCCACTGCAAAGAGCACAAAGAGCTCCCAAAAAACAGAGGAGGAGACTTGTTCTTCTTATTGTCATTCAGATATTCACTTATGTTTAAGTGCTAGGAGCATAAACATTCTTATTAATTTGGAACAGCAGTTAAATACATGCAAAAGGAATATTCTGTCTTCTACATCATTGATGTAGAGAATTGTGAACTATGGAAATAACTGAGTGCTTACTTGTAGGACTTGTTGCGTTTGGATCTGGAACTTTAAAAAAAATGGGATGGGGAAGAAGAAGAAGAAGAAGAAGAAGAAGAAGAAGAAGAGAAGATTGATAAGAAAACCTTAAAAGAGAAACCACCCAACATTCCTATATTCTGGACACAGGTCACATAGGACTTTCAAGATCATAATCATCACTTTAAATCCTGACTATTCCCCACTGGCTCCACCCTCTAACTTCTCCAGGAGCCGCAACAAAGATGGCAGGGCACCATTTCTTCCTGCCTAATGGCATTAGAGTTAAGATGCCACTCCTTCTGGCACTGTTTGTCCTTATAACCTTTATTAAGAAGTTGATTAAAAGTATCGTGGTTAAAATACCACTCCTTCTGGGTTTGTTTGATGTTATATTTTTCATTAAAACCTGGATTAAATGCATCAAATTTAGTCTCTCAGGGGAACCCGGTGCAAAGAGCACAAGGAACTCCTGAAAAACAGAGGAGGAGACTTGTTCTTCTTATTGTCATTTACATATTCATTTATGTTTAAATGCTAGGAGCATAACAATTCTTATTAATTTGGACACAGCAGTTAAATACATGCAAAACGAATATTCTGTTCTCTAAATCATTGATGGAGAGAATTGTGAAATATGGAAATAACTGAGTGCTTACTTGTAGGACTTGTCGCGTTTGGATCTGGAACTTTTAAAAAAATGGGATGGGGAAGAAGAAGAGGGGAAAAGGAGAGTGAGAAGGAAAACTTTAAAATAGAAACCACCCAACATTCCTATATTCTGGACACAGGCCACATAGGACTTTCAAGATCATAATCATCACTTTAAATCCTGACTATTCCCCACTGGCTCCACCCTCTAGCTTCTCCAGCAGCAGTGGCAAAGATGGCAGGACACCATTCCTTCCTGCCAAATGTGATTAGAGTTAATATGCCAACCCTTCTGGCACTGTTTGTCCTTATAACCTTAATTAAGAACTGGATTAAAAGTATCATAGTTAAGATACCACTCTTCCTGGGATTGTTTGATGTTATATTCTTCATTAAAACTTGAATTACATGCATCGGATTTGGTCTCTCAGGGGAACCTGGTGCAAATAGCACAAGGAGCTCCCGAAAAGCAGAGGAGGAGACTTGTTCTTCTTATTGTCATTCAGGTGTTCATTTGTGTTTAAATGCTAGGAGCATAACAATTCTTATTAATTTGGACACAGCAGTTAAATACATGCAAAACGAATATTCTGTTCTCTAAATCATTGATGGAGAGAATTGTGAACTATGGAAATAACTGAGTGCTTACTTGTAGGACTTGTCGCGTTTGGACCCGGAACTTTAAAAAAATGGGATGGGGAAGAAGAAGAAGAAAAAGATTGATAAGAAAACCTTAAAAGAGAAACCACCCAACATTCCTAGATTCTGGACACAGGCCACATAGGACTTTCAAGATCATAATCATCACTTTAAATCCTGACTACTCCTCACTAGCTCCACCCTCTAGCTTCTCCAGGAACAGAAGGAGAAACCGGTACAAAGAGCACAAAGAGCTTCCAAAAAGCAGAGGAGGAGCCTTAATCTTCTTGTTGTCATTTACATATTAATTTATGTTTTAATGCTAGGAGCAAAACAATTCTTATTAATTTGGACACAGCAGTTTACTACATGCAAAACAAATATTCTGTTTTCTAAATCATAGATGGAGAGAATTGTGAAATATGGAAATAACTGAGTGCTTACTTGTAGGACTTGTCGTGTTTGGACCCGGAACTTTTAAAAAATGGGATGGGGAAGAAGAAGAAGAAAAAGATTGATAAGAAAACCTTAAAAGAGAAACCACCCAACATTCCTAGATTCTGGACACAGGCCACATAGGACTTTCAAGATCATAATCATCACTTTAAATCCTGACTATTCCCCACTAGCTCCACCCTCTAGCTTCTCCAAGAACAGAAGGAGAAACCGGTACAAAGAGCACAAAGAGCTTCCAAAAAGCAGAGGGGGAGCCTTAATCTTCTTGTTGTCATTTACATATTAATTTATGTTTTAATGCTAGGAGCAAAACAATTCTTATTAATTTGGACACAGCAGTTTACTACATGCAAAACAAATATTCTGTTTTCTAAATCATAGATGGAGAGAATTGTGAAATATGGAAATAACTGAGTGCTTACTTGTAGGACTTGTCGCGTTTGGACCCGGAACTTTAAAAAAATGGGATGGGGAAGAAGAAGAAGAAAAAGATTGATAAGAAAACCTTAAAAGAGAAACCACCCAACATTCCTAGATTCTGGACACAGGCCACATAGGACTTTCAAGATCATAATCATCACTTTAAATCCTGACTATTCCCCACTAGCTCCGCCGTCTAACATCTCCAGGAACAGAAGGAGAAACCGGTACAAAGAGCACAAAGAGCTTCCAAAAAGCAGAGGAGGAGCCTTAATCTTCTTGTTGTCATTTACATATTAATTTATGTTTTAATGCTAGGAGCAAAACAATTCTTATTAATTTGGACACAGCAGTTTACTACATGCAAAACAAATATTCTGTTTTCTAAATCATAGATGGAGAGAATTGTGAAATATGGAAATAACTGAGTGCTTACTTGTAGGACTTGTCGTGTTTGGACCCGGAACTTTTAAAAAATGGGATGGGGAAGAAGAAGAAGAAAAAGATTGATAAGAAAACCTTAAAAGAGAAACCACCCAACATTCCTAGATTCTGGACACAGGCCACATAGGACTTTCAAGTTCATAATCATCACTTTAAATCCTGACTATTCCCCACTAACTCCGCCGTCTAACATCTCCAGGAACAGAAGGAGAAACCGGTACAAAGAGCACAAAGAGCTTCCAAAAAGCAGAGGGGGAGCCTTAATCTTCTTGTTGTCATTTACATATTAATTTATGTTTTAATGCTAGGAGCAAAACAATTCTTATTAATTTGGACACAGCAGTTTACTACGTGCAAAACAAATATTCTGTTTTCTAAATCATAGATGGAGAGAATTGTGAACTATGGAAATAACTGAGTGCTTACTTGTAGGACTTGTCGCGTTTGGACCCGGAACTTTAAAAAAATGGGATGGGGAAGAAGAAGAAGAAAAAGATTGATGAGAAAACCTTAAAAGAAAAACCACCCAACATTCCTATATTCTGGACACAGGCCACATAGGACTTTCAAGTTCATAATCATCACTTTAAATCCTGACTATTCCCCACTAGCTCCGCCGTCAAACATCTCCAGGAACAGAAGGAGAAACCGGTACAAAGAGCACAAAGAGCTTCCAAAAAGCAGAGGAGGAGCCTTAATCTTCTTGTTGTCATTTACATATTAATTTATGTTTTAATGCTAGGAGCAAAACAATTCTTATTAATTTGGACACAGCAGTTTACTACGTGCAAAACAAATATTCTGTTTTCTAAATCATAGATGGAGAGAATTGTGAACTATGGAAATAACTGAGTGCTTACTTGTAGGACTTGTCGCGTTTGGACCCGGAACTTTAAAAAAATGGGATGGGGAAGAAGAAGAAGAAGAAAAAGATTGATAAGAAAACCTTAAAAGAGAAACCACCCAACATTCCTAGATTCTGGACACAGGCCACATAGGACTTTCAAGTTCATAATCATCACTTTAAATCCTGACTATTCCCCACTAACTCCGCCGTCTAACATCTCCAGGAACAGAAGGAGAAACCGGTACAAAGAGCACAAAGAGCTTCCAAAAAGCAGAGGAGGAGCCTTAATCTTCTTGTTGTCATTTACATATTAATTTATGTTTTAATGCTAGGAGCAAAACAATTCTTATTAATTTGGACACAGCAGTTTACTACATGCAAAACAAATATTCTGTTTTCTAAATCATAGATGGAGAGAATTGTGAAATATGGAAATAACTGAGTGCTTACTTGTAGGACTTGTCGCGTTTGGACCCGGAACTTTAAAAAAATGGGATGGGGAAGAAGAAGAAGAAAAAGATTGATAAGAAAACCTTAAAAGAGAAACCACCCAACATTCCTAGATTCTGGACACAGGCCACATAGGACTTTCAAGATCATAATCATCACTTTAAATCCTGACTATTCCCCACTAGCTCCGCCGTCTAACATCTCCAGGAACAGAAGGAGAAACCGGTACAAAGAGCACAAAGAGCTTCCAAAAAGCAGAGGAGGAGCCTTAATCTTCTTGTTGTCATTTACATATTAATTTATGTTTTAATGCTAGGAGCAAAACAATTCTTATTAATTTGGACACAGCAGTTTACTACATGCAAAACAAATATTCTGTTTTCTAAATCATAGATGGAGAGAATTGTGAAATATGGAAATAACTGAGTGCTTACTTGTAGGACTTGTCGTGTTTGGACCCGGAACTTTTAAAAAATGGGATGGGGAAGAAGAAGAAGAAAAAGATTGATAAGAAAACCTTAAAAGAGAAACCACCCAACATTCCTAGATTCTGGACACAGGCCACATAGGACTTTCAAGATCATAATCATCACTTTAAATCCTGACTATTCCCCACTAGCTCCACCCTCTAGCTTCTCCAAGAACAGAAGGAGAAACCGGTACAAAGAGCACAAAGAGCTTCCAAAAAGCAGAGGGGGAGCCTTAATCTTCTTGTTGTCATTTACATATTAATTTATGTTTTAATGCTAGGAGCAAAACAATTCTTATTAATTTGGACACAGCAGTTTACTACGTGCAAAACAAATATTCTGTTTTCTAAATCATAGATGGAGAGAATTGTGAACTATGGAAATAACTGAGTGCTTACTTGTAGGACTTGTCGCGTTTGGACCCGGAACTTTAAAAAAATGGGATGGGGAAGAAGAAGAAGAAAAAGATTGATGAGAAAACCTTAAAAGAAAAACCACCCAACATTCCTATATTCTGGACACAGGCCACATAGGACTTTCAAGTTCATAATCATCACTTTAAATCCTGACTATTCCCCACTAGCTCCGCCGTCAAACATCTCCAGGAACAGAAGGAGAAACCGGTACAAAGAGCACAAAGAGCTTCCAAAAAGCAGAGGAGGAGCCTTAATCTTCTTGTTGTCATTTACATATTAATTTATGTTTTAATGCTAGGAGCAAAACAATTCTTATTAATTTGGACACAGCAGTTTACTACGTGCAAAACAAATATTCTGTTTTCTAAATCATAGATGGAGAGAATTGTGAACTATGGAAATAACTGAGTGCTTACTTGTAGGACTTGTCGCGTTTGGACCCGGAACTTTAAAAAAATGGGATGGGGAAGAAGAAGAAGAAGAAAAAGATTGATAAGAAAACCTTAAAAGAGAAACCACCCAACATTCCTAGATTCTGGACACAGGCCACATAGGACTTTCAAGTTCATAATCATCACTTTAAATCCTGACTATTCCCCACTAACTCCGCCGTCTAACATCTCCAGGAACAGAAGGAGAAACCGGTACAAAGAGCACAAAGAGCTTCCAAAAAGCAGAGGGGGAGCCTTAATCTTCTTGTTGTCATTTACATATTAATTTATGTTTTAATGCTAGGAGCAAAACAATTCTTATTAATTTGGACACAGCAGTTTACTACGTGCAAAACAAATATTCTGTTTTCTAAATCATAGATGGAGAGAATTGTGAACTATGGAAATAACTGAGTGCTTACTTGTAGGACTTGTCGCGTTTGGACCCGGAACTTTAAAAAAATGGGATGGGGAAGAAGAAGAAGAAAAAGATTGATGAGAAAACCTTAAAAGAAAAACCACCCAACATTCCTATATTCTGGACACAGGCCACATAGGACTTTCAAGTTCATAATCATCACTTTAAATCCTGACTATTCCCCACTAGCTCCGCCGTCAAACATCTCCAGGAACAGAAGGAGAAACCGGTACAAAGAGCACAAAGAGCTTCCAAAAAGCAGAGGAGGAGCCTTAATCTTCTTGTTGTCATTTACATATTAATTTATGTTTTAATGCTAGGAGCAAAACAATTCTTATTAATTTGGACACAGCAGTTTACTACGTGCAAAACAAATATTCTGTTTTCTAAATCATAGATGGAGAGAATTGTGAACTATGGAAATAACTGAGTGCTTACTTGTAGGACTTGTCGCGTTTGGACCCGGAACTTTAAAAAAATGGGATGGGGAAGAAGAAGAAGAAGAAAAAGATTGATAAGAAAACCTTAAAAGAGAAACCACCCAACATTCCTAGATTCTGGACACAGGCCACATAGGACTTTCAAGTTCATAATCATCACTTTAAATCCTGACTATTCCCCACTAACTCCGCCGTCTAACATCTCCAGGAACAGAAGGAGAAACCGGTACAAAGAGCACAAAGAGCTTCCAAAAAGCAGAGGAGGAGCCTTAATCTTCTTGTTGTCATTTACATATTAATTTATGTTTTAATGCTAGGAGCAAAACAATTCTTATTAATTTGGACACAGCAGTTTACTACATGCAAAACAAATATTCTGTTTTCTAAATCATAGATGGAGAGAATTGTGAAATATGGAAATAACTGAGTGCTTACTTGTAGGACTTGTCGCGTTTGGACCCGGAACTTTAAAAAAATGGGATGGGGAAGAAGAAGAAGAAAAAGATTGATAAGAAAACCTTAAAAGAGAAACCACCCAACATTCCTAGATTCTGGACACAGGCCACATAGGACTTTCAAGATCATAATCATCACTTTAAATCCTGACTATTCCCCACTAGCTCCGCCGTCTAACATCTCCAGGAACAGAAGGAGAAACCGGTACAAAGAGCACAAAGAGCTTCCAAAAAGCAGAGGAGGAGCCTTAATCTTCTTGTTGTCATTTACATATTAATTTATGTTTTAATGCTAGGAGCAAAACAATTCTTATTAATTTGGACACAGCAGTTTACTACATGCAAAACAAATATTCTGTTTTCTAAATCATAGATGGAGAGAATTGTGAAATATGGAAATAACTGAGTGCTTACTTGTAGGACTTGTCGTGTTTGGACCCGGAACTTTTAAAAAATGGGATGGGGAAGAAGAAGAAGAAAAAGATTGATAAGAAAACCTTAAAAGAGAAACCACCCAACATTCCTAGATTCTGGACACAGGCCACATAGGACTTTCAAGTTCATAATCATCACTTTAAATCCTGACTATTCCCCACTAACTCCGCCGTCTAACATCTCCAGGAACAGAAGGAGAAACCGGTACAAAGAGCACAAAGAGCTTCCAAAAAGCAGAGGGGGAGCCTTAATCTTCTTGTTGTCATTTACATATTAATTTATGTTTTAATGCTAGGAGCAAAACAATTCTTATTAATTTGGACACAGCAGTTTACTACGTGCAAAACAAATATTCTGTTTTCTAAATCATAGATGGAGAGAATTGTGAACTATGGAAATAACTGAGTGCTTACTTGTAGGACTTGTCGCGTTTGGACCCGGAACTTTAAAAAAATGGGATGGGGAAGAAGAAGAAGAAAAAGATTGATGAGAAAACCTTAAAAGAAAAACCACCCAACATTCCTATATTCTGGACACAGGCCACATAGGACTTTCAAGTTCATAATCATCACTTTAAATCCTGACTATTCCCCACTAGCTCCGCCGTCAAACATCTCCAGGAACAGAAGGAGAAACCGGTACAAAGAGCACAAAGAGCTTCCAAAAAGCAGAGGAGGAGCCTTAATCTTCTTGTTGTCATTTACATATTAATTTATGTTTTAATGCTAGGAGCAAAACAATTCTTATTAATTTGGACACAGCAGTTTACTACGTGCAAAACAAATATTCTGTTTTCTAAATCATAGATGGAGAGAATTGTGAACTATGGAAATAACTGAGTGCTTACTTGTAGGACTTGTCGCGTTTGGACCCGGAACTTTAAAAAAATGGGATGGGGAAGAAGAAGAAGAAGAAAAAGATTGATAAGAAAACCTTAAAAGAGAAACCACCCAACATTCCTAGATTCTGGACACAGGCCACATAGGACTTTCAAGTTCATAATCATCACTTTAAATCCTGACTATTCCCCACTAACTCCGCCGTCTAACATCTCCAGGAACAGAAGGAGAAACCGGTACAAAGAGCACAAAGAGCTTCCAAAAAGCAGAGGAGGAGCCTTAATCTTCTTGTTGTCATTTACATATTAATTTATGTTTTAATGCTAGGAGCAAAACAATTCTTATTAATTTGGACACAGCAGTTTACTACATGCAAAACAAATATTCTGTTTTCTAAATCATAGATGGAGAGAATTGTGAAATATGGAAATAACTGAGTGCTTACTTGTAGGACTTGTCGCGTTTGGACCCGGAACTTTAAAAAAATGGGATGGGGAAGAAGAAGAAGAAAAAGATTGATAAGAAAACCTTAAAAGAGAAACCACCCAACATTCCTAGATTCTGGACACAGGCCACATAGGACTTTCAAGATCATAATCATCACTTTAAATCCTGACTATTCCCCACTAGCTCCGCCGTCTAACATCTCCAGGAACAGAAGGAGAAACCGGTACAAAGAGCACAAAGAGCTTCCAAAAAGCAGAGGGGGAGCCTTAATCTTCTTGTTGTCATTTACATATTAATTTATGTTTTAATGCTAGGAGCAAAACAATTCTTATTAATTTGGACACAGCAGTTTACTACATGCAAAACAAATATTCTGTTTTCTAAATCATAGATGGAGAGAATTGTGAAATATGGAAATAACTGAGTGCTTACTTGTAGGACTTGTCGCGTTTGGATCCGGAACTTTAAAAAAATGGGATGGGGAAGAAGAAGAAGAAAAAGATTGATAAGAAAACCTTAAAAGAGAAACCACCCAACATTCCTAGATTCTGGACACAGGCCACATAGGACTTTCAAGATCATAATCATCACTTTAAATCCTGACTACTCCCCACTAGCTCCACCCTCTAGCTTCTCCAGGAACAGAAGGAGAAACCGGTACAAAGAGCACAAAGAGCTTCCAAAAAGCAGAGGGGGAGCCTTAATCTTCTTGTTGTCATTTACATATTAATTTATGTTTTAATGCTAGGAGCAAAACAATTCTTATTAATTTGGACACAGCAGTTTACTACGTGCAAAACAAATATTCTGTTTTCTAAATCATAGATGGAGAGAATTGTGAACTATGGAAATAACTGAGTGCTTACTTGTAGGACTTGTCGCGTTTGGACCCGGAACTTTAAAAAAATGGGATGGGGAAGAAGAAGAAGAAAAAGATTGATGAGAAAACCTTAAAAGAGAAACCACCCAACATTGCTATATTCTGGACACAGGCCACATAGGACTTTCAAGTTCATAATCATCACTTTAAATCCTGACTATTCCCCACTAACTCCGCCGTCTAACATCTCCAGGAACAGAAGGAGAAACCGGTACAAAGAGCACAAAGAGCTTCCAAAAAGCAGAGGGGGAGCCTTAATCTTCTTGTTGTCATTTACATATTAATTTATGTTTTAATGCTAGGAGCAAAACAATTCTTATTAATTTGGACACAGCAGTTTACTACGTGCAAAACAAATATTCTGTTTTCTAAATCATAGATGGAGAGAATTGTGAACTATGGAAATAACTGAGTGCTTACTTGTAGGACTTGTCGCGTTTGGACCCGGAACTTTAAAAAAATGGGATGGGGAAAAAGAAGAAGAAAAAGATTGATGAGAAAACCTTAAAAGAAAAACCACCCAACATTCCTATATTCTGGACACAGGCCACATAGGACTTTCAAGTTCATAATCATCACTTTAAATCCTGACTATTCCCCACTAACTCCGCCGTCTAACATCTCCAGGAACAGAAGGAGAAACCGGTACAAAGAGCACAAAGAGCTTCCAAAAAGCAGAGGGGGAGCCTTAATCTTCTTGTTGTCATTTACATATTAATTTATGTTTTAATGCTAGGAGCAAAACAATTCTTATTAATTTGGACACAGCAGTTTACTACATGCAAAACAAATATTCTGTTTTCTAAATCATAGATGGAGAGAATTGTGAACTATGGAAATAACTGAGTGCTTACTTGTAGGACTAGTCGCGTTTGGACCCGGAACTTTAAAAAAATGGGATGGGGAAGAAGAAGAAGAAAAAGATTGATAAGAAAACCTTAAAAGAGAAACCACCCAACATTCTTAGATTCTGGACACAGGCCACATAGGACTTTCAAGATCATAATCATCACTTTAAATCCTGACTATTCCCCACTAGCTCCACCCTCTAGCTTCTCCAGGAACAGAAGGAGAAACCGGTACAAAAAGCACAAAGAGCTTCCAAATAGCAGAGGAGGAGCCTTAATCTTCTTGTTGTCATTTACATATTAATTTATGTTTTAATGCTAGGAGCAAAACAATTCTTATTAATTTGGACACAGCAGTTTACTACATGCAAAACAAATATTCTGTTTTCTAAATCATAGATGGAGAGAATTGTGAACTATGGAAATAACTGAGTGCTTACTTGTAGGACTTGTCGCGTTTGGACCCGGAACTTTAAAAAAATGGGATGGGGAAGAAGAAGAAGAAAAAGATTGATAAGAAAACCTTAAAAGAGAAACCACCCAACATTCCTATATTCTGGACACAGGCCACATAGGACTTTCAAGATCATAATCATCACTTTAAATCCTGACTACTCCCCACTAGCTCCACCCTCTAGCTTCTCCAGGAACAGAAGGAGAAACCGGTACAAAGAGCACAAAGAGCTTCCAAAAAGCAGAGGGGGAGCCTTAATCTTCTTGTTGTCATTTACATATTAATTTATGTTTTAATGCTAGGAGCAAAACAATTCTTATTAATTTGGACACAGCAGTTTACTACGTGCAAAACAAATATTCTGTTTTCTAAATCATAGATGGAGAGAATTGTGAACTATGGAAATAACTGAGTGCTTACTTGTAGGACTTGTCGCGTTTGGACCCGGAACTTTAAAAAAATGGGATGGGGAAGAAGAAGAAGAAAAAGATTGATGAGAAAACCTTAAAAGAGAAACCACCCAACATTCCTATATTCTGGACACAGGCCACATAGGACTTTCAAGTTCATAATCATCACTTTAAATCCTGACTATTCCCCACTAACTCCGCCGTCTAACATCTCCAGGAACAGAAGGAGAAACCGGTACAAAGAGCACAAAGAGCTTCCAAAAAGCAGAGGGGGAGCCTTAATCTTCTTGTTGTCATTTACATATTAATTTATGTTTTAATGCTAGGAGCAAAACAATTCTTATTAATTTGGACACAGCAGTTTACTACGTGCAAAACAAATATTCTGTTTTCTAAATCATAGATGGAGAGAATTGTGAACTATGGAAATAACTGAGTGCTTACTTGTAGGACTTGTCGCGTTTGGACCCGGAACTTTAAAAAAATGGGATGGGGAAAAAGAAGAAGAAAAAGATTGATGAGAAAACCTTAAAAGAAAAACCACCCAACATTCCTATATTCTGGACACAGGCCACATAGGACTTTCAAGTTCATAATCATCACTTTAAATCCTGACTATTCCCCACTAACTCCGCCGTCTAACATCTCCAGGAACAGAAGGAGAAACCGGTACAAAGAGCACAAAGAGCTTCCAAAAAGCAGAGGGGGAGCCTTAATCTTCTTGTTGTCATTTACATATTAATTTATGTTTTAATGCTAGGAGCAAAACAATTCTTATTAATTTGGACACAGCAGTTTACTACATGCAAAACAAATATTCTGTTTTCTAAATCATAGATGGAGAGAATTGTGAACTATGGAAATAACTGAGTGCTTACTTGTAGGACTAGTCGCGTTTGGACCCGGAACTTTAAAAAAAATGGGATGGGGAAGAAGAAGAAGAAAAAGATTGATAAGAAAACCTTAAAAGAGAAACCACCCAACATTCTTAGATTCTGGACACAGGCCACATAGGACTTTCAAGATCATAATCATCACTTTAAATCCTGACTATTCCCCACTAGCTCCACCCTCTAGCTTCTCCAGGAACAGAAGGAGAAACCGGTACAAAAAGCACAAAGAGCTTCCAAATAGCAGAGGAGGAGCCTTAATCTTCTTGTTGTCATTTACATATTAATTTATGTTTTAATGCTAGGAGCAAAACAATTCTTATTAATTTGGACACAGCAGTTTACTACATGCAAAACAAATATTCTGTTTTCTAAATCATAGATGGAGAGAATTGTGAACTATGGAAATAACTGAGTGCTTACTTGTAGGACTTGTCGCGTTTGGACCCGGAACTTTAAAAAAATGGGATGGGGAAGAAGAAGAAGAAAAAGATTGATAAGAAAACCTTAAAAGAGAAACCACCCAACATTCCTATATTCTGGACACAGGCCACATAGGACTTTCAAGATCATAATCATCACTTTAAATCCAGACTATTCCCCACTAGCTCCGCCGTCTAACATCTCCAGGAACAGAAGGAGAAACAAAGGAGAAACAAAGAGCACAAAGAGCTTCCAAAAAGCAGAGGGGGAGCCTTAATCTTCTTGTTGTCATTTACATATTAATTTATGTTTTAATGCTAGGAGCAAAACAATTCTTATTAATTTGGACACAGCAGTTTACTACATGCAAAACAAATATTCTGTTTTCTAAATCATAGATGGAGAGAATTGTGAAATATGGAAATAACTGAGTGCTTACTTGTAGGACTTGTCGCGTTTGGACCCGGAACTTTAAAAAAATGGGATGGGGAAGAAGAAGAAGAAAAAGATTGATAAGAAAACCTTAAAAGAGAAACCACCCAACATTCCTAGATTCTGGACACAGGCCACATAGGACTTTCAAGTTCATAATCATCACTTTAAATCCTGACTATTCCCCACTAACTCCGCCGTCTAACATCTCCAGGAACAGAAGGAGAAACCGGTACAAAGAGCACAAAGAGCTTCCAAAAAGCAGAGGGGGAGCCTTAATCTTCTTGTTGTCATTTACATATTAATTTATGTTTTAATGCTAGGAGCAAAACAATTCTTATTAATTTGGACACAGCAGTTTACTACGTGCAAAACAAATATTCTGTTTTCTAAATCATAGATGGAGAGAATTGTGAACTATGGAAATAACTGAGTGCTTACTTGTAGGACTAGTCGCGTTTGGACCCGGAACTTTAAAAAAATGGGATGGGGAAGAAGAAGAAGAAAAAGATTGATAAGAAAACCTTAAAAGAGAAACCACCCAACATTCTTAGATTCTGGACACAGGCCACATAGGACTTTCAAGATCATAATCATCACTTTAAATCCTGACTATTCCCCACTAGCTCCACCCTCTAGCTTCTCCAGGAACAGAAGGAGAAACCGGTACAAAAAGCACAAAGAGCTTCCAAATAGCAGAGGAGGAGCCTTAATCTTCTTGTTGTCATTTACATATTAATTTATGTTTTAATGCTAGGAGCAAAACAATTCTTATTAATTTGGACACAGCAGTTTACTACATGCAAAACAAATATTCTGTTTTCTAAATCATAGATGGAGAGAATTGTGAACTATGGAAATAACTGAGTGCTTACTTGTAGGACTTGTCGCGTTTGGACCCGGAACTTTAAAAAAATGGGATGGGGAAGAAGAAGAAGAAAAAGATTGATAAGAAAACCTTAAAAGAGAAACCACCCAACATTCCTATATTCTGGACACAGGCCACATAGGACTTTCAAGATCATAATCATCACTTTAAATCCTGACTACTCCCCACTAGCTCCACCCTCTAGCTTCTCCAGGAACAGAAGGAGAAACCGGTACAAAGAGCACAAAGAGCTTCCAAAAAGCAGAGGGGGAGCCTTAATCTTCTTGTTGTCATTTACATATTAATTTATGTTTTAATGCTAGGAGCAAAACAATTCTTATTAATTTGGACACAGCAGTTTACTACGTGCAAAACAAATATTCTGTTTTCTAAATCATAGATGGAGAGAATTGTGAACTATGGAAATAACTGAGTGCTTACTTGTAGGACTTGTCGCGTTTGGACCCGGAACTTTAAAAAAATGGGATGGGGAAGAAGAAGAAGAAAAAGATTGATGAGAAAACCTTAAAAGAGAAACCACCCAACATTCCTATATTCTGGACACAGGCCACATAGGACTTTCAAGTTCATAATCATCACTTTAAATCCTGACTATTCCCCACTAACTCCGCCGTCTAACATCTCCAGGAACAGAAGGAGAAACCGGTACAAAGAGCACAAAGAGCTTCCAAAAAGCAGAGGGGGAGCCTTAATCTTCTTGTTGTCATTTACATATTAATTTATGTTTTAATGCTAGGAGCAAAACAATTCTTATTAATTTGGACACAGCAGTTTACTACGTGCAAAACAAATATTCTGTTTTCTAAATCATAGATGGAGAGAATTGTGAACTATGGAAATAACTGAGTGCTTACTTGTAGGACTTGTCGCGTTTGGACCCGGAACTTTAAAAAAATGGGATGGGGAAAAAGAAGAAGAAAAAGATTGATGAGAAAACCTTAAAAGAAAAACCACCCAACATTCCTATATTCTGGACACAGGCCACATAGGACTTTCAAGTTCATAATCATCACTTTAAATCCTGACTATTCCCCACTAACTCCGCCGTCTAACATCTCCAGGAACAGAAGGAGAAACCGGTACAAAGAGCACAAAGAGCTTCCAAAAAGCAGAGGGGGAGCCTTAATCTTCTTGTTGTCATTTACATATTAATTTATGTTTTAATGCTAGGAGCAAAACAATTCTTATTAATTTGGACACAGCAGTTTACTACATGCAAAACAAATATTCTGTTTTCTAAATCATAGATGGAGAGAATTGTGAACTATGGAAATAACTGAGTGCTTACTTGTAGGACTAGTCGCGTTTGGACCCGGAACTTTAAAAAAAATGGGATGGGGAAGAAGAAGAAGAAAAAGATTGATAAGAAAACCTTAAAAGAGAAACCACCCAACATTCTTAGATTCTGGACACAGGCCACATAGGACTTTCAAGATCATAATCATCACTTTAAATCCTGACTATTCCCCACTAGCTCCACCCTCTAGCTTCTCCAGGAACAGAAGGAGAAACCGGTACAAAAAGCACAAAGAGCTTCCAAATAGCAGAGGAGGAGCCTTAATCTTCTTGTTGTCATTTACATATTAATTTATGTTTTAATGCTAGGAGCAAAACAATTCTTATTAATTTGGACACAGCAGTTTACTACATGCAAAACAAATATTCTGTTTTCTAAATCATAGATGGAGAGAATTGTGAACTATGGAAATAACTGAGTGCTTACTTGTAGGACTTGTCGCGTTTGGACCCGGAACTTTAAAAAAATGGGATGGGGAAGAAGAAGAAGAAAAAGATTGATAAGAAAACCTTAAAAGAGAAACCACCCAACATTCCTATATTCTGGACACAGGCCACATAGGACTTTCAAGATCATAATCATCACTTTAAATCCAGACTATTCCCCACTAGCTCCGCCGTCTAACATCTCCAGGAACAGAAGGAGAAACAAAGGAGAAACAAAGAGCACAAAGAGCTTCCAAAAAGCAGAGGGGGAGCCTTAATCTTCTTGTTGTCATTTACATATTAATTTATGTTTTAATGCTAGGAGCAAAACAATTCTTATTAATTTGGACACAGCAGTTTACTACATGCAAAACAAATATTCTGTTTTCTAAATCATAGATGGAGAGAATTGTGAAATATGGAAATAACTGAGTGCTTACTTGTAGGACTTGTCGCGTTTGGACCCGGAACTTTAAAAAAATGGGATGGGGAAGAAGAAGAAGAAAAAGATTGATAAGAAAACCTTAAAAGAGAAACCACCCAACATTCCTAGATTCTGGACACAGGCCACATAGGACTTTCAAGTTCATAATCATCACTTTAAATCCTGACTATTCCCCACTAACTCCGCCGTCTAACATCTCCAGGAACAGAAGGAGAAACCGGTACAAAGAGCACAAAGAGCTTCCAAAAAGCAGAGGGGGAGCCTTAATCTTCTTGTTGTCATTTACATATTAATTTATGTTTTAATGCTAGGAGCAAAACAATTCTTATTAATTTGGACACAGCAGTTTACTACGTGCAAAACAAATATTCTGTTTTCTAAATCATAGATGGAGAGAATTGTGAACTATGGAAATAACTGAGTGCTTACTTGTAGGACTTGTCGCGTTTGGACCCGGAACTTTAAAAAAATGGGATGGGGAAGAAGAAGAAGAAAAAGATTGATAAGAAAACCTTAAAAGAGAAACCACCCAACATTCCTATATTCTGGACACAGGTCACATACTTCTTCTAACTTCTCCAGGAGCAGCAGCAAAGATTGCAGGTCACCATTTCTTCCTGCCAAATGTCATTAGAGTTAAGATGCCACTCCTTCTGGCACTGTTTGTCCTTATAACCTTCATTAAGAACTGGATTAAAAGTATCATACTTAAGATACCACTCTTTCTGGGATTGTTGGATGTTATATTCTTCATTGAAACCTGGATTAAAAGCAGTGGATTTGGTCTCTCAGGGGAACCTGGTGCAAATAACACAAGGAGCTCCCAAAACACAGAGGAGGAGACTTATTCTTCTTATTGTCATTCAGGTGTTCATTTGTGTTTTAATTCTAGGAGCATAACAATTTATATTAATTTGGACACAGCAGTTAAATACATGCAAAAGGAATATTCTGTCTTCTACATCATTGATGGAGAGAATTGTGAACTATGGAAATAACTGAGTACTTACTTGTAGGACTTGTCGCGTTTGAATCCGGAACTTTAAAAAAAATGGGATGGGGAAGAAGAAGAAAAAAAAACGATTGGAAAACTTTAAAAGAGAAATCACCCAACATTCCTATATTCTGGACATAGGCTATATGGGACTTTCAAGATCATAATCAGAACTTTAAATCCTCACTATTCCCCACTGGCTCCACCCTCTAGCTTCTCCAGCAGCAGTGGCAAAGATGGCAGGGCACCATTCCTTCCTACCAAATGTGATTAGAGTTAAGATGCCACTCCTTCTGGCACTGTTTGTCCTTATAAACTTCATTGAGAACTGGATTAAAAGTATCATACTTAAGATACCACTCTTTCTGGGATTGTTTGATGTTATATTCTTCATTAAAACCTGGATGAAATACATTGGATTTGGTCTCTCAGGGGAACCTGGTGCAAATAGCACAAGGAGCTCCCAAAACACAGAGGAGGAGACTTATTCTTCTTATTGTCATTCAGGTGTTCATTTGTGTTTTAATTTTGGAGTAGAACAATTCTTATTAATTTGGACACAGCAGTTAAATGCATGAAAAACGAATATTCTGTTTTCTAAATCACTGATGAAGAGAATTGTGAACTATGGAAATAACTGAGTGCTTACTTGTAGGACTTGTCACATTTGGATCCGGAACTTTAAAAAAAATGGGATGGGGAAGAAGAAGAAGAAGAAGAAGAAGAAGAAGAAGAAGAAGAAGAAGAAGAAGAAGAAGAAGAAGAAGAAGAAGAAGAAAAAGATTGATAAGAAAACCTTAAAAGAGAAACCACCCAACATTCCTATATTCTGGGCACAGGCCACATAGGACTTTCAAGATCATAATCATCACTTTAAATCCTGACTATTCTCCAGTGCCTCCGCCCACTAATTTCTCCAGGAGCAGCAGCAGAGATGGCAGGGAACCATTCTTTCCTGCCAAATGTAACTAGAGTTAAGATGCCACTCCTTCTGGCACTGTTTGTCCTTATAACCTTCATTAAGAACTGGATTAAAAGTATCATGGTTAAGATACCACTTTTTCTGGGATTGTTTGATGTTATATTCTTAATTAAAACCTGGACTAAAAGAATTGCATTTGGTCTCTCAGGGGAACCTGGTGCAAACAGCGCAAGGAGTTCCCGAAAAGCAGAGGAGGAGACTTGTTCTTCTTATTGTCATTCAGGTGTTCATTTGTGTTTAAATGCTAGGAGCATAACAATTCTTATTAATTTGGACACAGCAGTTAAATACATGCAAAACAAATATTCTGTTTTCTAAATCATTGATGGAGAGAATTGTGAACTATGGAAATAACTGAGTGCTTACTTGTAGGACTTGTTGCGTTTGGATCCGGAACTTTAAAAAAAATGAAACAGGGAAGAAGAAGATTGAGAATTAAAACTTTAAAAGTGAAGCCATCCAACATTCCTATATTCTGGACCCAGGTCATATAGGACTTTCAAGATGATATTTCCCCAAGATTCGTTCATTGTGGGAATTGTGAACTATGTAAATAATGGACTATTTGTTACTTTATGGATAAGTTTATGTGCTTCTATATGGGCCCCTAAAGGTGGTCTGCCTTTTCCCAGATTCCACACACATGAGTCTTGAAAAGGCATCGTTGCATGGCCTCGAATATGTGCATCTGTGGAATTCATGAGTGAGGATTAACTTTATTGATTAGGATAACACGGGGCAATTCAAAGGTTACATAATTCCTAATGAGGGATCAATTCATTAATAATTTAATAAATAGTCCAGTGTTCTCTCAGCCCAGGATTCTAGGTTGCCTACAATAAGTTAACCCATATAAATATAACAAATAAAAGTAATAAAACAATAATTCTGTTTTTAAAATGCCAATTAAAAACAGTTTTAAAAGACATTTACAAATATAGTAAGATACACATACCACATTAAAAACTGTACAACAATAGGTTTAAAAAGGTATGCAGGAGTAAGAAAGGTCTTTGGTTACCAGTAGAGACAGCAGGGAGTCAACCAAGGTAATTTCTGACTGAAGAGTGTTTCACAGTTTGTGAGTAAAGTAAAGGTAAAGTTTTCCCCTCAACATTAAGTCTAGTCATGTCCGACTATGGGGGTGGTGCCCATCTTCATTTTTAAGCTGAAGAGCTGGCATTGTCCATAGATTATGTAGCCAGCATGAGCACCGTTACTTTCTAGAAGAAGCAGTACCTATTTATCTTCTCACATTTGCATGCTTTTGAACTGCTACGTTGGCATAAGCTGGGCCTAACAGCGGGATCTCACTCTGCTCCCCAGATTTGAACCGCCAGCCTTTCGGTCAGCAAATTCAGCAGCTCGGTGGTTTAACCTGCTGTGCCACCAGGGGGCCAGTTTGGTAGAAGCCATCAATAATATCCCAACCAAACATGTTTTTGATAGTGGTAGGACCCACAAAACGTGTTTAAGGTCAAAAGGCTTATAGGGAGATAACAGATTTTCTGACAGTCTGGTCCCAAGACATGAATTTTGTCTAGAAATGGACTGGTAACTCCTCGACCACTTTCAACAAGTGTGTTGCATGCTCTTTATAACACGTCACAGTCGGCAACCTAACTGCTGCTTTTTATACCAGCTGAAATTTCCAAAGAATTTCCAAAGACAGTTCCACATCATGTGTGTATACAGAAATCTTAATGAAGTGTAATCCAGTTATGTATCAGCACAACCAAATCTGATATCTCAGGTAATGGGTTCAACTGGTAGACCTGTTTTCTGCTTGTTTTTGGTTTTTAAAAAATATTATTACTATGATCATCTTGCTATTTATTCCATTGTGTTATACGTTTTTGGCTGATAACATTTCTTATTTATTTTGATCCAGAAGTTAAATAAATGTAAATATCTTCTAAACAATTGTAGCTCACTGGCAAGGGAATTATAAACTTTAAAAAGGAGTTTCTCCTACCTGTATAAGATGTTATTGTGCTTCCAGCTGTACCTTTGGGGTAGGAAGAGATGGATTTAAGAAGGAGAAAATTTAGGCAAGAAACCACACAGCATAGTTATTGAATTCATCCAAACATTTGTTTTACTTTAGGTCAATGGCTCCCAAATTGTGGTCCTCCAGTTGTTTTTTTGTAATTTCAGCTCCCAGAAGTTTCAGCCAGTTTGAGAATAGCCAGGGATTCTGGGAATTGGAATCCACAAGATTGTCAACATTGTCAATCCCCCACCCACCCATCAATCATGAATGGACCTCTGACTTTCCTCACAATGGACATCAGCTTCCAGAGGGTATTCCGTGTTTGTTTTTTGCTTTAAATTGATTTTTCCCTACTAGAGAAAAGGCAGCCCATTTTATCATATAATCACTTGCTTGTTTATCTTCTGTCTTTAATTTCAAGAGCTATTTATACATGTATATTACATGACAATCAACCTAATTTCTTGGAATTAAGGGGCTTGATATTGTTTTGTGTCTTCAAGTAAAATATCTCATAGGGCTTTCCTAGTGATATTTATTCAGAAGAAGTTTGCCACTGCTTTCTTTTCAAACTGAGATGTGTCCAATGTCACCCAGTGCGTTTCCATGGCCAAGGTGTTCCAGAGTCCAACATTCAATAAGTATACCATTCTGGTGTACGAATATTTGGTATCTATGGACTCATTCAGACAGGCCCATATCCTGAAACCTGTCTTGGTTTTAATGGCGGCGCCCAAACGACGTCTCTGGTAAAAACAAATTAATTCATAGCAAACCAGGGTTTCCCTGGTTTGTTCCAAATTAATTAATCACCTGGTAATATCTGAATCTTATGGCAAGATCTGGGTCTTACCAAGTGTGGATTGGGCCCGGCGACCACATCACACGATCCCTTGGCCCAATCCACACAGCCATCTTGGCTTTTCAGGCTCCAGAAGGCCAAAAAACTGAGAGAGAACAAACACCTTCCTTCCAAATCCCAAATTTACCTGTAAAAAAAAAAAAAGAAAACATACCTGCCCACCATTATGTTCCTCTTCGTATTGCCTGACGAGAGGAAATGACATGACAGGAGACCGGAGGGGGACGGGGGACGGGGGGCAAGGAAGGATTCTCCTCCTCGCCCACTGTTTCCTGCCACATTATTTCTCTCACACGAGGAGGGTGCAAGGAGGAACATAATAATGGCCAGGTAAGCTTTCTTTATTTGTTAGGAGTAAACTTGGGATTTGAGGTGACTGCATGTCATTTTGATTGTTATCAGGATGGCATGTTGCCACCCTCCCTGTTTTGTTTTTTTGTTTTTTGTGGGAGTGGGGACAAAAATCCACACCAAAGCCCAAACTGGCACATATTTTTGCAGTGTGTGGAAGTTCCCTATATCAAACATAGTGCAGTATTGGCAAAGTAATATGAGTTTGCAGTAGAAAAATGAAGAGAAATATTAGGATGCTGTTATAAGTTTGAAAAATGGAAAAACACACATTTATTATTTCAGAAAATCCATCTAGGAATAGGAGAGGAGATAGACAAAAGAAGATTACCAATAGTTTAGTAAAAGACCCACTAAAGCTGGGTCATAATAAATTGTGGCAAGTCCTTGGTGGTATGGGATACCAAGTCACCTTGTCTGTCTCCTGAGGAATCTGTATAACCACCAAGTAGCAACAGTAAGAACAGACCACGGAACAACCAACTGGTTCAAGATTGGGAAAGGAGTACAACAGGGCTGTATACTCTCACCCAACCTATTCAACTTATATGCAAAACACATCATGTGACGTGTGAGGCTTGACGAATCCAAGGCTGGAGTTAAGATTGCTGGAAGAAACATTAACAACCTTAGGTATGCAGATGATACCACTTTGATGGCTGAAAGCAGGGAGAAGCTGAGAAGCCTTGTAACCAGGGTGAAAGAGGAAAGAGCAAAAGCTGGGTTGCAGCTAAACCTCAAAAAACAAAGAAGATGACAACCAGACTGATTGATAATTGGCAAATAGAGGGAGAAAATGTGAAGGCAGTGACAGACTATGTATTTCTAGGCGCAAAGATTACTGCAGACACAGACTGCAGCCAGGAAATCAGAAAACATTTACTTCTTGAGGGGACAGCAATGAGCAATCTCAACAAAATAGTGAAGACTAGAGACATCATGTTGGCAACGAAGATCCGCATAGTAAAAGCAATGGTATTCCCCATAGTAATCTATGGATGCGAGAGCTGGACCATAAGAAAGGCAGATCGAAGGAAGATAGATGCTTTTGAACAGTGGTGCTGGAGGAATATTCTGAGAATGCCTTGGACCATGAGAAGATCCAACCAGTCCATACTCCAGGAAATAAAGCCTGACTGCTTATTGGAGGGAAGGATATTAGAGGCAAAGATGAAGTACTTTGGCCACATCATGAGAAGACAGGAAAGCTTGGAGAAGACAATGAAGGAAAAAGGAAGAGGGGCCGACCAAGGACAAGATGGATGGATGGTATCCTTGAAGGGACTGGCTTGACCTTGAAGGAGCTGGGGGTGGTGACGGCCGACAGGGAGCTCTGGCATGGGCTGGTCCATGAAGTCACAAAGAGTCGGAAGTGGCTGAACGAATAAACAACATGAACAACAACAAAGCTGGGTCTAATGTATGGATATAGAGCCATCCTGAGATAGGAATTTCAATGGTCCTTTTTTCCACAGACAAAAGGATAAAAGAGTGGCTTTTAGGAGAAGGGGGAGTGATGTCTGCAGACAGGAAGGGAGCAAAAAGGCTTGTGTACATAAAATAAAGCAACAGAGTGAATTACTCTGTGCAAGTGTTGATGCTCTTAATTTCCAACTGCTGGCTCTCCATACCATGTTTGCTGTTAAGTTAAACCTACATTATTTTACAAAGATAGCAGAGGCAAACTTAGAATATCTTCTGTCAATCATCTACCATCCATAAACCAAACTAAACCAAAAGAAACTAGAAATAATTTCCTTGGGGAACTGAAAAACCAGCAGAGGCAAAAAGAAGAGAATTTATTTATTTATTTATTTATTTATTTATTCGACCATTTTTACCCCGCCCTTCTCAACCCCTAGGGGGACTCAGGGCTGCTTCCAGTTGGCAACAATTCAATGGTGCATCATAAAATACAAAACAGCAAATATAACAGTTAAAAACATAAACATTAAGACATAAAAATTAAAACAGGATACTTATAGTCCATTGACTTATTACCAGTCTGGTGGCTATTTAACTAGTCATATACTATTGAATACTCCACTTAACTTATCCAAATCCACTTCCAAGCCATAGTCAAACATTATCAATTGTCCTTTAACCTAATTGCCCAAAGGCCTGGTCCCACATCCACATTTTAACCTTCTTTCTAAAGGTGAGGAGGGATGATGATGACCTAATTTCCCCAGGAAGTAAATTCCACAGGTGGGGGGCTATCACTGAAAAGGCCCTGTTCCTCGTCCCCGCCAAACATGTTTGAGACAGAGGTGGGGCCGAGAGCAGGGCCTTGAGTTATTAGGTAATTTCTTTGTCAGTTTCATGAAAGATTCTCTTTTTTCCATTATGCAAATTGTGGCTTTAGAACTGTAGCTCGTGAAAGTCACACCCTGTTACCTGGGCAATACAAACAACAGAGGAGCACACAATCCAAACTGTGTAAAGGCTGGATAGATTATAACTATTAACTATGGCCATGTCAACTATATTGTCCCCTGTGTTCATAGGGTGGTGGGGGAGGCCAAGGGATTCTGTAAGATTTATCACACTCTGATAAATCTGAATCAGGTGAAAAATTGCTTTTCTGTGTGAATGTAGATAATAATGTACAACATAATCTAGAGCAGTGTTTCTCAACCTAGGGATCCAGACCCTGGGGGAGGTCCCGAGGGGGTGTCAGAGGGGTCACCAAAACCATCAGAAAACACAGTATTTCCTGTTAGTCACGAGGGTTTTGTGTGGGAAGTTTGTTGGTGGGGTTCAGAATGCTCTTTGATTTTAGGTGAACTATAAATCCCAGCAACTATTTATTTATTTTATTTATTTATTTACTTCTCAGCCCTTAGGCGACTCAGAGCGGTTAACAACAAATTCCAATATACACAGTAGAAAATCATTAACATATAAAAGCAAGTGAGTAAACATCAAACATCAATACAGCAATACTAGGGCTGGGCGGTTTCGTTTCGTTAATTCGTAATTCGTTAAAAATTCGTTAATTTTTTTTATAATGAAGCGATAACGAACCATTCTGGAGCAACTTAAAAACGAAACGAATTTTTAAATTCGTTTCGTAAATGCTTCGGATTCGTTATGTATTCGTTTTGTTATTGGTTTGAGGTCGTTTCGTTATTATTTCCGCATGTCTGGGGCAAGTTTTATAGTTGTTTTTTGTTTAATTAGTGAAAAAAAATTATAATATCACACCAACAGTCAACAACAGAGGGAGAGGGAAGCTTCAGAAGTTCCCCCTGTCCCATTTGGAGGTTTTTTAGCGTATTGCGCGGTCGCGTCCGCCATTAACGAATCGATTCGTTATTGTTTCGTATTTGTTTCATTAATGTTTCGTAATTTTTTTAACATTTACGAAATTTCGTAAATATCGAACTTTTTAAAAGAAAAATTTCGGAATTCTTTCAAATATCGAAACGCAAAACCCCCCAAAAAACGAATCGATTTTAGAAACAAATTTTTCCGTTGTTACCCAGGCCTAATCAATACATCAATTTAACAATCCATCACGTCTCATTAATAAAATCAGAATCCAGTCTCCATATCCATTTTCCGTGTTCCAATAATCAATTGCACTGCCTAGTTGAATGCCTGTTCGAACAGCCAGGTCTTCACTCTCCTCCGAAATGCCAATAGGGAGGGGGCCGATCTAATGTCCGTAGGAAGGGCGTTCCACAGCTGAGGGGCCACCACTGAGAAGGCCCTGTCTCTCGTCCCCGCCAGGCGTGCTTGAGAAGCTGGCGGGATCGAGAGCAGGGCCTCCCCAGACGATCTTAGTGTCCTAACTGGTTCATAGGAGGAGATGCGTTCGGACAGGTAAGTCGGGCCAGAACCGTTTAGGGCTTTAAAGGCTAAATCCAGCACTTTGAATTGTGCCCAGTAGCAAATTGGCAGCCAGTGGAGCTGGTGCAACAGTGGAGTTGTGTGCTCCCTGGGTGCCGCTCCTGTTAACATCCTGGCTGCCGATCGTTGGACCATTTGAAGCTTCTGAGCAGTCTTCAGAGGCAACCCCACGTAGAGAGTGTTGCAGTAGTCTATATGGGATGTGACCAGAGCGTGGACTACCGTGGCCAAGTCTGACTTCCCAAGGTACGGGCGCATCTGGCGCACCAGTTTTAACTATGCGAATGCTCCCCTGGTCACCGCTGAAACCTGGGGTTCCAGGCTCAGCGCTGAGTCCAGGATCACACCCAGACTGCGAACCTGTGTTTTCAGGGGGAGTGTGACCCCATCCAACACAGGCTGTAACCCTACAACTCCCAAATCTCAAGGTCTATTTTCCACAAACTCCACCAGGGTTCACATTTGAGCATATTGAGTGTTTGTGCCAAGTTTGGTCCAGATCCATCATTGTTTGAGTCCGCAGTGCTCTCTGGATGTAGGTGAACTAGAATTCCAAAACTCAAGGTCAGTGTCCACTAAACCCTTCCAGTATTTTCTGTTGGTCATGAGAGTTCTGTGTGCCAAGATTGGTTCAATTTCATCCTTGGTAGAGTTCAGAATACTCTTTGATTGTAGGTGAACACGAGGAACTGAATTAAGGGGTCATGGCATTAGGAAGGTTGAGAAACACTGATCTAGAACCACTTGTGGGTATGAGCTTTGTTGGGCTCTGCTGTAAGAGGGACCCTGAGGCCTGATTATTGCCATCCAGCTTTGCTGCCTGCTCAGCTCAGGGCTTACACACGAGGAGACCTGCAGCCACACCCTCATTACAGCCAGCTGATCCAGCAGGGAGAGAACATGGCCCCCACAGCCTCGCCGCGCTGCTACTTTAATGGCCACGCCACCCATTGCTCGGCTGGTGGAATACCTGCGCCAGGTGCCTCTATAGCCACACTGCCCATCATTTGGACATTGGAACACCTGTGCGTGCGCTCGTTTTTGGGGTTCCCCTGCCTCTCCTGTTGCTTCAGCCCACTTCGGTTGGGATTCAATGTTTACTTTTAAGCTCTTTTTCTATTTATATTTGAATTATTGTATGTTTACTTTTAAGCTTTTTTATTGTATTTCTGTTTATATTACTTCTAAGCTTGTTGTTGTATTTATATTTGAATTATTATCTCATGTTTATTATTGTATATTTAAATTGATATTTTAATTGTTTAAATTCATATGTTATGTTTATTATTATATGTGTAATGCCCCCAGTGGCGCAGTGGGTTAAACCCCTGTGCCGGCAGGACTGAAGACCGACAGGTTCGAATCCGGGGAGAGGCGGACGAGCTCCCTTTATCAGCTCCAGCTCTTCATGCAGGGACATGAGAGAAGCCTCCCACAAGGATGATAAAACATCAAATCATCCGGGCGAACCCTGGGCAACGTCCTTGCAGACGGCCAATTCTCTCACACCAGAAATGACTTGCAGTTTCTCAGGTCACTCCTGACACGACCAAAAAATATATATGCAGCATGGATTGTAAGCCACCCTGAGTCCCCCACTGGGGTGAGAAAATTGGGGTATAAATGTAGAATAATAATAATAATAATAATAATAATAATAATGAACGACTGATATTAAAAGCTGGAGTTGGAAGTATATACATCATGCAAACAGCTAACGATAGGTTTAGGCCAGCATAGATATTCTCATTTCTACTCTCAAAAGGTGAGCACCTGTTGTATATGATAGACATGAGTTTTGTATGGTACTTTATTTTTTTATTTTAAATATTTATAATGTACCTGAGGAACCGCCTCACCCCCTACCAACCCCAGAGATCCCTCCGTTCTGAGGACCAAGATTTATTGGAAATTCCCAATGTCAAGACCTTGCGTCTAACAGCAACCAGATGCAGAGCCTTTACAGTAGTGGCACTATCGCTCTGGAATACTCTGCCACCTGAAGTCCATGCCTTGCGGGACCTATCAGCTTTCCTCAGGACATCTAAGACATCTGTTTCAACAGGACTTTGATCTTTGATATTGTTGTTTTTAAATTGTTCTTAAATTGTTTTTAAATTGTGTTAGTTTTTAGCCTGTTCTTGTAAGCCTCTCCGAGCCCCAGGGGAGTGGCGGCATATAAGTTTGAATAATAAATAAATAAATAAATAACTATACTTTCTGTTCACAGAAGCTCCCAGATGTTGTACAATTTGGAATAATAAATACAATAACATCACATCACATAAAACAGAAACCAAGCATTTTTAATTATTCAAAAACATAATAATTTTCCTCAACTATTTGACAAAAATGTGTGTGTGTGTGTGTGTGTGTGTGTTTTGACTGGCTGCAACTCAGTCTAGGACTAGCTTGACTTCTCTTGGCAGTTCCATGATTGAGATACTCCTACAGAAAACACCCTTTCTACATACACATCTAATTCCTATTTAGAATGGGAAGATTGCCACAGTCAAAATTGTAATCCCTTTAAGAGCACATAAAAAGTATCATGAAAATGACTATTAAAAACATCATGAAACTAGCTATTAAAAACCTGGAAACTATCATTCATTGGAAATCACCAGAATTTCCTTCCAGCGGATGAAAAATAATATAATAGTATGGAGATTAGATAGTTTGTCTTTAGAAGAAAAGGTAACGTATCCAGAAATATGATAGGTTTGTCTTAAATAGCTGCGATTAAAATAATGTCCAGAGAAGAGTTTTCCACTTACTTTTAATAGAGAAGGCTAAGCAGATCATGGTGAGAAAGACACAAGCTTTCATTGTTGTCGTTGCTCTCTCTTGCTCTCCAACAAGGAAATGTTTCCCCCACTCAGATTAGTGTCTTTTAGAACATTATTATGAGTACAGAGTTCAACTTTTAATTGACGTCAGAACTGCAAATGGATTATATCAGTTAATTTATAGTTGTCTTCCTAAAATATGAGACAAGATTCTAATAAATGTCTCTTAGCTTACACAAGTGTGTTCTCCACCCGGCATATCACAATATTGTTTTATTGGTAGTGTTTGCCAATGTAATTTAGTTATTGGGAAGTACAACCCCTTTCTGCGCTCAGAAATGAAATGGACACTAAGAAGCACAAGTGATTCATATGTTCAGTGAATACATATTGGACTCAGGAAAGAGTCCTGAGTCCAGTTTGTCAATAATCATGTGACAAACCGGACTTGCAGAAAGTCTCCAGTTTTATTTGTTTTGTTTATTTCATGTATATGCTACTTTTCTCTTAGGGTGGGACCCAAGGTGGCTCGCTGAAGGAATAAGTTAAAACCTGACTACAAGCTACTATTTAAAAACAATTAAAATGATCAGATTTTTAAAGCTATAAAACTATTTTGAAATGATAAAATGATTTACTTTTTTATTTATCAATCAAGTATACATCCTTTCCCCCCTTTTTACAATATTTTGGACAGAGAAGCATGTCATATTTTGCACAAATAAAAAGAAGAAAATCACCTGAAGCACACAGGGTTGCTGTGAGTTTTCCCGACTGTATGGCCATGTTACAGAAATATTCTCTCCGGACGTTTCGCCCACTTCTATGGCAGGTATCCTCAGAGGTAGTGTGGTTCATTGGAAACTAGGCAAGTGAGGTTTAGATATATGTGAAATGTCAACTACCATGTCAAACTACACAGAGAAGTCACTGAAATCCAAAAGCATGTGGACAATTTCAACGTAAAGGTGGAAACCATAAAAATGAACCAAATCTGGTTACCAGTATTTAAAAAAAAACCTCCAAAATCAGGACAGTAAATAAATATCAATATTCAAAAGACAGGGGAATTCAGACAAGAATCAATTAGGGTCAACTAACTCCTCCCAACAAAGGATCCCTCCAGGCAGCAACCAGCCAGGCTTTGAAGCTGCAAGACCATTCAATGCTAATTAAGATGGCCAATTGCAACATTCAGACTTACCTCAAGCAGACTAGTGTTCATTCTCCCAACCTGGACATTCCAAAGATATATAAACCTCACTTGCCTAGTTTCCAACAGACCCCTCAACCTCTGGGGATGCCTGCCATAGATGTAGGTGAAACGCCAGGAGATAATGCTTTTGGAGAATGACCATACAGCCCGGAAAACTCACAGTAACCCAGTAATTCCAGCCATGAAAACCTTCGGCAACACCTTAAGCACATTTCTTATCAGTTTTTAACTTTCCCCAATGCAGCTTATACTGCATATACCACTACAATATATCTGTTATCTACTTATACATATTTTATTTCATTATTATTATTATTATATTTATTATATTTATTTTTCCTCCTCCCCTTTACCCTATTTTGTGCCACCTTCACCAGGATGAACTTATCTTGTTTCACAAGTCGATAATTTTATTGTTTCTGTTGCCGGCATGTACCCCTTTCCCTCATTAAAGGTATACTCAATACATTTTCTCCATATTTTCCAAAAACCAGTTTGTTTTCATATTCCCCTCTAAATTTTAATATTGCAAATCAATTTGTCATTAATAGCTATGTTCCAAATTTCCTTGTACCATTTTTTTAATTGAATTTCCTTTCTTTCCAATTTTTGCTACTAACAATTTTGCTGCTGTTAGCAAATTAGAGCCCAAATCCTTCTGCTCTTGTGAAGGAATTGTATTGTCGTGTATGGATAACAATGCTGATTTTGGTGTAGTCTCAATCTCTATTTTTATTATTGTTTTTATTTCTTTAAATATCTTTCCCCAAAATTTTTGTATAATTTTACAAGACAACCACATATGAAAATATGAGCCTATTTCTGACAACCTCTCCAGCACTGATTTGATTTTTTTTTATCTATCCGATTTAATCTAACCAGGGTTAGGTTACCATCTCCATACCATTTTGTAATAGTTTTCCTTAATTCTTATGGACATATTTTTTAAGGAATTGCATACTCCATATCCTTGCTCATTCTTGATTATTCACTTCTTTCCTTAAATCTACTTCCCATACTTCGCTCCAGTGGTCTTGTTCCTGTTTGTCCATTAATAATCGTTTATAGATATTGCTTACTGTGCCTTTTAATATTATGTTCTCTTCTTTAGGAGTCCCTAGTGGAACAGTGGGTTAAACTGCTGAGCTGCTGAACTTGCTGACTGAAAGGTCAATGTTTTGAATTCAGGGAGCAGGGTGAGCTGCTGCTGTTAGGCCCAGCTTCTGACATCCTAGCAGTTTGAAAACATGCAAATGTGAGTAGATCAATAGGTACGACTTCAACAGGAAGGTAACGGTGCTCCATGCAGTCATGCTGGCCATATGACCTTGGAGGCATCTAAGGACTATGCTGGCTCTTCAGCTTAGAAATGGAGATGAGCACCAACCCCCAGAGTTGGACAAAACTAGACTTAATGTCAAGGGGAAACCTTTTCTCTTCTTTAACCTTCCTTTGAGTTATCTTCTCAAATTTCGTATGTTCCCATAATGCTTTACCTTATATCACTTGACCTTTCCCCAATTTTTTTAATTTATCATTTCAGAAGCAAGTTGGGGGTACAATTAAAATGCATTTAAAAACACAAAGTAAAAAAATGCTAAATGGCCTTTGACCAGAAGCTGGCCACTGGAGTGCCTCTGGTGTTGCTGCAAGAAGGTCCTCCATTGTGCATGTGGCAGGGCTCAGGTTGCATTGCAGTAGGTGGTCCGTGATTTGCTCTTCTCCGCACTCACGTGTTGTGGATTCCTCTTTGTAGCCCCATTTCTTAAGGTTAGTTCTGCATCTTGTGATGCCAGAATGCAGCCTGTTCAGTGCTTTCTAGATCGCCCAATCTTCTGTGTCCCCAGGAGGGAGTTTCTCATCCAGTCTCAGCCACTGATTAAGATGCTGGGTTTTGGGACAATTATGCACAACCATGTCTGCTGCCCTGGCCAAGACTTTGAGAGGATTATCTTCCAAGGCAATAGGAAATTCCCCCCAAACTGTCTGGATCTATAGGTCTCCTGAGTCCAGGCATGTAGCCAGGGGGGAGGCTTGAGGGGCTTTCCCCCCCAAACTCCATCTGTGTTTATATTTAGGCATATGGAATATTCGTGCCAAGTGTGGTCCAGATCCATCACTGTTTGAGTCCAAAGTGCTCTCTGGTTGTAGGTGTACTACAACTCCCAAACTCAAGGTCAATGCCTACCAAACCCTGCTAGTGCTTTTTGTTGGTCATGGGAGTCCTGTGTGCCACATTTGGTTCAATTTCATCATTGGTGGAGTTCAGAATGCTCTTTGATTGTAGGTGTACTATAAATCCCAGCAACTACAACTCCCAAATGACAAAAGCAATTTTTTGAGTGATGGTCACTCCTTGGGTTAGAAGGTGTCTTGTGTCCAAATTTGGTGTCAATTTGTCTAGTGGTTTTTGAGTTATGTTAATCCCACAAACAAACATTACATTTTTATTTATATAGATTTTTAGCCACTTTGTGCTGTCTGTAAGTTGCCCTGAGTCCCTTCAGGGAGATGGTAGTGGGATATAAGAATAAAGTAGTAGTAGTAGTAGTAGTAGTAGTAGTAGTTATCTGTGGACCTTTCCAGACAAGGCTTTATCCCATGAGAATTCGTGTTTGAAAAATGCTAATGTTCCTGAGGCCCTGTCCACCCTCCCCCCCAAAGCATGCACTTTCTGGGGTGGGTGTCCAGATGTCCTTCCAGGACTGGCCCAGGAGATCACCAGGACACTCTAACCCCCTGTCCCCAAAAACCCTTAAAAAGCCCTTTTTAAAAAGTACTTACCTGGCCTCCATTGGAGAGCTGCCACAGCTCTCCTAGCATGTAGAAATGATGTGTCAGGAGAAAGTGGAGGCCGAGTAAGTACTTTTCTTTTTAAAATGCCTTTTCTGGCTTTTGGGGAATGAGTTAGTATTCTCAGAGTTTTCCGGGCTAATTTAGCTGTATTCTGCAGTCCAGACATCGGAAGTAGTGGGTTTGTCCAGTGCCTTCCAGGAAGCCGTGGAATAAACCCACTATCCAGGCCCGTAGCCAGGATTTTGTTTTGGGGGCGGGGTGAGTTTGGTTCCGGGGGGCGCTGAGTCTGAGTGAAAGAGGGTCTACCCTAGCAAACCTTTTGTATCGTTACCCCAATACCCCCATGCATATGGGATATATTGAGCATGGTGATCAGATCATGATATGAATAAACATAACAGTTTAAATAATGTACCAGTAAGGCCTTATTGCAGACCACCATGAGAATTTCGGGGCGGAGGGCGGGGCTGAAGCCCCCCAAGCCCCCCCCCCCCCCCCCGGGCTACATGCCACTATCAAATTAATTCAGCACAAACCATGGTTTTCTTGGTTTGTGGTGGATTAATGAGTGTTTGTTCAGGACATCATCTGGACAGCCGCCTTTTTATTGCAGTAACTCCCGTAGTAAAAGGGCTGTCTATGAGATATTCATTGAAAAACTATAGCAAAATGTGCTGCAGGAGATCCCGCAAAAACACAGTTTTTGTAGTTTAATTAACTATTTCCATGTTTTTATGATAGAATCAATTGGGAAATGATATTTATAACCCAGGAACGAAAATTGTGTTACAGTGTTATCATGCAATCCAGTAACAAGCATTTCCTCCTGAAGTTCCCTGTTCTACACACCCATTACAGTTACAGCTATCCTCTCCAGTTTTTCCCCCCTGTCGACTCTATTCCCCACCCCTCTTTTCAAGTCAGGCCTGCTGTATTCAAATGTTTGATTATGCTTTTCGCACTTTAATATTTTTTGATACTGACATTACTTTTATAATGTTCTCATTATGTGCCACTTTTATAATGTTCTCATTATGTGCCACTTTAAGAAAACACTTTAAAAAGCAGCATGATAATTCCTGAAATAAAATTAAGGAAATAAATAAATAAATAAATAGCATTGCTACAAGAAGTTTCAACTGAGCATGCTAGAAAAGTTAACTTGTGAATCAACAAATGCAAACTATTTCCTGGTATTAAAGTCCAATGAATTTATTACCAGGATAAGAATTTATGGGCTGAGACGATTATTTTATTACTATGAGAGAAAATGTTGCTATTCTTAGCTATGATCAAACACGTAATAGGCCATGGCCATCATGATTTAGAGTGTGGGGAAAGTTTAACTTGGGGGAAATGAACAGGAAACTAAGAATCCATTAATTGGTAGAATAATGATCCAATTGTTACAGACTGATCATTAGGTCTGCAGTTACTTCTCCCAAGTTTGCCCAACCTAATACCTGTGTTTGTAACAGGACTGTGCATTTAGAGCCTCTGTTGGGAGACAGAGAGGTTAGTGAGGATTAAAGTGACAGACAAGGGAAGGGTTTGGTCTTTTCACCGCCTTCTCCTTCTCCACTTGGAAAGAAAGCTATCCGGCATTTTCTCTTGGAAACCAAACTCCAGCAGGGATGACTGTACTTTTAAATGTTCTCATTGCAAAAGGTCACCTGTCTGCATTTTCTGGAATGATATTTTGTGTAGACTTTTAAAATCCTGAAACAGTACTCCCCCCTCCCCCCCCCCCCCCCAAACATGGCCTGCCCAGAGAGCAGCTTCATTTTAGCAGCTTCAGGTTTTTTCTTTTTCATGTCAGGAGCAACTTAAGAAACTGCAAGTTGGTTCTGGTGTGAGAGAATTGGCCGTCTGCAAGGACAGTGCCCAGGGGATGCCCAGATGTATTTTGATGTTTTACCATCCTTGTGGGAGGCTTCTCTCATGTCCCCACATGGGGAGCTGGAGCTGACAGAGCAAGCTCAACCCACTCTCCTCAGATTTGAACCGCTGATCTATCGATCAGCAGTCCTGCTGGCACAAGGGTTTAACCTTTGTTTAAGGCTGATACACCAAATCTGATCATACCTGAGTGAAGAGAGCCTGGCTACAAATGCAGATGTTGTATACCAGGGGTCTTCAAACGTTTTAGGCAGAGGGCCAGTTCACATTCCCTCAGACAGTTGGGGGGGTTGGACTATAGTTTGAAAAAACAAAAACAAATTCCTATGCACACTGCACATGTCATATTTGTAGTACAAAGAAACATGTAGGAAAATGCAATATTTAATATGAAGAACAATTTTAAACAACATAAACTTTCCAGTATTTCAGTGGGAAGTGTGGGTCTGCTTTTGGCTGATGAGATAGCCAAGTTAAATAGGATTATTATTACTGGCTCTCTGCCTAAAACTTTTGAAGAGCCCTGGTATACAGCATCTGCATTTGTAGCCAGGCTCTCTTCACTCAGGTATGATCAGATTTGGTGTATCAGCCCCCCTGGTGGTGCAATGGGTTAAACCCTTGTGCCAGCAGGACTGCTGATCGACAGGTCAGTGGTTTGAATCCGAGGAGAGTGGGTTGAGCTCCCTCTGTCAGCTCCAGCTCCCCATGTGAGCTGGGGGGAAACCTCCCACAAGAATGGTAAAACATCATGTATCTGGGCATCCCCGTGCAATGTCCTTGCAGATGGCCAATTCTCTCACAGCAGAAGCAACTTGCAATTTCTCAAGTCACTCCTGAAACAAAAAAGAAAAAGAAAAAAAAGCTGAAGCTCAAGTCAGCCTAAAGTTTAAAGCGGGGGCCAAATCAAGGGCCTTGGAGGGCCACATCTGGCCTACAGGCCTTAGTTTGGGGATCCCTGCTGTGTACAGTTCCATCTATGTGTGCACTCCTTTTAAATGCAGCCTGGAATGGAAGTTCAGAACAAGGCCCCAAGATTATTAACTCAGACAGGTTCTTCCAGTAATGTTAGCTCTGTATTTGGGTGCATCTTCTACACTGTAGAATGAACACAGTTTGACATCACTTTAACTGCCATGACTCCATTCTATGGAAGCATGGGAGTTTTGGTTTCATGAGGACCCAAGAGTCTTTGGCAGAAAAGGCAAGAGAGAGAGAGAGAGAGATTATAAAACTAAAACTCTCATCATTCCATAGCATTTGTTCTATAGTGTAGATGCATAATTTATCACTGCACTGACTTCCCAAACATTTTTTCACCTAAAATGCCTCCTTTCTCTTTAAGGTGCTTACATAGCTTGGGGCCATCTCAGTTAAGTTCACAACATGTTTAATCTCCTTCAGGGACTCTACACCAAGGGTCCCCAACAAATGTGGGAAGGAGGGTGGTCATGAAAGGGAGGGCCTATTTCAGAACTGGCACCATGATCATAGAACAGCCTTATTAGATTCTCTAGGCACTATCATTATTATATTTTCAGTGCAATAAAATAGACAACAGGGAAGTGTGCCTAGATCAGGCATGGGCAAACTTCAGCCCTTTTGAGTTGAAGTCCAAAACACCTGGATGGCCCAAGTTTGCCCATGCCTGGCCTAGATTAATTTAATTTGTTATCTATACAAATGGTGCTGTGTATAGATAACACACAATTACCTGAAAATCCTGTGTGAAATCCAATGATAAAATATATCCTTTACAATTTCTCCCACAATTCTTAGGTTTGGTTGTGATCTTGTTTAGACGAATAAAGATTCAGAGTCCAAATATTAATACTTTTTTAATTATACTGACTAGAACGCCAGAGTTCAAATATGTTGGATGCTGGTACAAAAATAACCCAATCCTTAAAAATTATACTTTGGATCTACAGTACTGTATAATTAGTGAAGACTGAAAATAAGATACAAATTTAAATAACACTGTGCTTGGAAATTAAAACAAAACAACTCCGAAGTTATGTACACAGATATGCAAAGTTAACATCTAGAACAATGTACAATAGATAATCACAAGTCAATGGACAAGTACATTCAGAGTCATCATGAAGACACACAACAATGCTTTGTCTTTCTTATTTGAAAGACATGGGAGACATTATACAGCAGGCTGCATTGAGAATGGTAGAGGTGACAATGGCTTAGGTCCCATCTACACTGCCATATAATGGTCTAAACCAGGCATGGACAAACTTTAGACCTCCAAGTGTTTTACACTTCAATTCTCACAATTCCTAACAGCTTCCTGGCTGTTAGCAATCATGGGAGTTGAAGTCCAAAACACCTGGAGGGCTGAAGGTTGCCCATGCTTAGTCTATACTGACCATATCATGCATTTTGAAACTGCACTTATATGACAGTGTAGATGGGACCACAACTTGTATAGTCCTTACACAATTCTTTCGTTTATTTTCTTTTTTGGAAGAAAAAAGCCAAAGGTTTCATTCAAAAACTAAAACTGTCGAGGAATGTATATTGGATTCTATAAAATCGTTTTCTTTTTAAAATTTCTGCAGAAAGATATAACAAAGATGCAACTCTCCAACAAGCTTTGCAAAACCCCATCTGTTTTCCCTGACAATTTCACAGGATCTTCTGTGAAAGAGCAAACTGAGCAGTACTCAAAATACCCTTACAAAGATATCTAATAATAATATAGCCCAAAAATATGTTGCATACATGATCATTGAAATCACATATCTCATATGGAAAAGTGCTGCATGGTCTTTGTGAAAGTACATAAGTTCATAACCTTGAATATTTTTTGCAAAATACTCTATTGTCAAAAGATTTCAAGATTTTCTCCTCTGTAAAAGATATCCAACATAGGTTTCCTCCAACCATCAGCCAAGCACATGATGAAATTAGAGGTGGAGGAGACTCAATGAAGCCTCTAATGCAGTGGCTCTCAAGCTGTGGGTCGCCAGGTGTTTTGGCCTACAACTCCCAGAAATCCCAGCCAGTTAGGATTACTGGGAGTTGAAGGCCAAAACATCTGGAGACCCATAGCTTGGAAACCACTGCTCTAATGAAACATTAAAAACTGATTATTTCAAACAAATAAACCTGAGGTGGAATGATCAATTCATTTCGACTAACAGGATAATCCCAATGCAAAGCTAGAGCCTCTGAACTCCCTTAAGCTCCACAAGGCTAAAAAGATGGTATAAATTCTGTGTTGTGATCAGCATGTCCAAGGCTTCCCCTTTCTGTTCAAATCACACTCTAACAACACCATATCCCCCATTTCCTAGTTTTGGATAGTGACAGGATATGAAAATATCGATAGTGTGTGGATGACTAATAAGCTACTTTGAATTGTACAATGCAAATATGATTGAAAGTCCAAAGTTGTCAAGCAGTGTTTGCCCAGTTTTGTCAAAAAAAAAAACCCTGATAAAATGGAATCTTTTTATGGATATAATAGCTTTTCCACATCCAAAATAATATCTCTAAGTGTCTTTACAAGAGATGGGAATGCATGATGCTACCTTATCCTGAATCAGCCTAGTGCTGCCAACTCTGACTGGCAGCAAAGGGAATCAAGGGAGATTTTTTCTTAGCCTTAGTTGGAGATGCAGTTCTCCAACTGCCTTGGTATTCCTCAGTCGCTTCCACTGGCATATTAACTAGGCCCAACACGACTTAGCTGTCAAAATCAGAAGACATGTTCAGGGAGATGCAGGATATGGTTGAATGGACATTTCTGTAAGTGTATTTCTGTGTGGGCACATGTACATACTTACCCACGCTGAACAGATGGCAGGTGCTGCTAGATCTGTTACAGCTGACTGCACTGACCATTCGACAGGGGTAAATCTCATGCAACAAGTATCAGCTTATACACAGCATACTAGTTGCGTATTGTGGCAGGGGTTCCCCAAATGCACAAGCTTTTGACACATATGAATCATTTTTTTTAAAAAAAAATCAAGGCAAATCCAGACTATTTTTCCTATCTGAAAACACAGAACCAGTCTTGGGATATAACCCAAATAAATTCACATAATTACATCATGACACAGAAATGACAAAACTGAACTGAAAGCCTCCCAAATTGAAAACTGGAAATCCTGCTGTCAAATGGCTCCCATATAATTTCAGAGATTTTTCATTTTTCATCATTTGCGAACAAGACAGAACAGACTGCTTTTGCCCTGTCCACTTCTATTCATAGAGAGACTTGGTATAGTTTGGCATTAAAATGTGACAGATTTTTGCAATGTAATTTTACAGTATGTTTAAAGGAGACTACCAATAGGGAACTTTAATTGACAGGTTGGTCCATGAGGTCATGAAGAGTTGGAAGTGACTAAACAAATAAACAACAAAAAAAAGGAAACTAAGTTGAATCCAACTCCCCATAAACATCACAAGATATAATTGAATTTAATTGATGTTAAGCTAGCTAATCCTCTTATATGAGAATTAGGTGCTTTTGTTGCCTGAAAAAAGATGGAAGGAAGAGTGGGAAAGCACTGGAGAACTACACATTCAGGACATGCTCATCTGAGTGCCCTGTAAAAGTCTCTGCATGAGGCAAGGTGACTGCTTCATTAAAGCTCCTCGTAGAAGCATCCCAAATCATATTTGCAAAGTATCATTGGTCACATCTTTCTGAATATCTCTTCAAAAAATCTGGGGAGCCAGTGAACCTTCATCCTGGGGTTATAGCTTGAAAATGTTTGTGGGATCAGGACAAAGGCAAATGTAATAGTCTGTAGAAGGTATGGCCAGGGGGCAATGATTACTGTTTTTAACAGATATGGAAATGTATTGTCAAAAGCTTTCATGGCTAGAATCACTGGGTTGTTGTAGGTTTTTCAGGCTATATGGCCATGTTCTAGAAGCATTCTCTCCTGATGTTTCGCCTGCATCTATGGCAGGCATCCTCAGAGGTTGTGAGGTCTTCACAACCTCTGAGGATGCCTGCCTCACAACCTCTGAGAATGCCTGCCATAGATGCAGACAAAACGTCAGGAGAGAATGCTTCTAGAACATGGCCATATAGCCCGAAAAACCTACAACAACCTAGATATGGAAATGCCTGGACGAGAACATGTGAAGGAAAACAGAGGTAAGCGATATTGGTACACCCTTAGAACATAACTGAGGGACAAGACAAGTCATGAAGAAGGAATAGGACACTTATGATAAAAGAGGACCTTGAGATTCCACAAAGATGGCCCAACTCTTGGCCACATTCCAGGGCACATGACTTCTATTGGGTGAGTAACTCCCTAGTGTCTATTAATAGATATCTGGGGTTAAGGAAAGGGTTCTTCCTACGAAATTCATTTGAGGCAGCTTTGCATAAAAGATGGGCAATAAAAACACAACACTGCATATTATCTGTAAACACAACACACCCTAGTGGCATCAGTTTTATAGTGTCATCCACAATGTTTGTTAGTTTTCCTTTAGTGACCTAATTATCCAATTCACATTATGTGACACAGTTAGTGGTGAGGAAAACACTTAGAATGCACACACTACGTTTCTTGTTCACATCTTCAATAGATCTGTAACCCAACTGGCTTGTGGTTCACCATTCCCTTGTTGTCTGCTGTTCAACAGCAGCTAGAAATGGCTTCTTTCAGGAACCTCTGCTCTGTATTACCTCAAAGTACAAAGTCCCCTTTCTGTATGCAACTGTGACATTTCAGCTGGTGACAGTGTGCACAGAAAACAAGTGGCATGTTAATGCCCACGTTGCCAGTTGACTTCCTGAAATGTCATTAGAAATAGTCTCTTCTTCTGCTGTCATCACAAATGAAGGAAGGGTTGTATTGCCCAGGATAGATGCATGAGTGTCGGGACCCTGGAAGACCTGTGTAGGGTGGATAGACGCCATTTCTTTCTAGCTCAGGATTCCTTAGATTGGTGGGCTAGAAGGATGGGACATACAAAAAAAGATTTAGTAACCATCACTTGTTCCTTATGTGTTTAAAAAAGTTATAAAAAAGATAATATTGTTATGAAATGAAAATATGGAAATCAAGTCAAAGAAGTAAGTACAGTCATTTCTATTCATCATCAGTTCACATGACACTTTAGTTATGCCAGAATTCATGTGTGTTCAAGTTACCTGTCAACTTATGTCAACACCATGAGTTTCACCAGGTTTACTTAGGCAAATGTACTCAGAGGTTATTTTACCAGTTCCTCCTTCTGAAATACAGCCCACAGTACCAAATATTCCTTGGCTGTTTCCCATTAAAATATTAATCAGAGCAGATTTTGCTTTGTTTGTACAATCACACAGGATCTAATGCCTTTGTGGTACATAGGCATATCCACTATAATAATAATAATAACAACAACAACAACAACAACAACAACAACAATTATTATTATTATTATTTAAAAAACCAAGTAAGGTGAGACAACAGGAAGTGAGAGGAATCTACCCCTAGGAAGGAAAATCCGCTCTTGAAAGAGTTGTCATGGGGAAAAGGTGTTTCCACTGAAGCTTTCCCACCAATCCAAATTTGTCAAAATCCAATTATCACAGGAACAGAAAGTGAGATGAAATCTTCTGAACAAGTGCACAGACAGCAAAACAAACACCACCTTCCCTATGTGATCCAAAACAAGTATGTGTGTGTGTTTGTGTATGTGCGTGTGTGTGCATACACACACACATTTGGAATTACATTTAAGAAATGTACCTGTTCTGACTTACATAGAAATTCAACTTGAAAACAAACTTACAGAACCTATTGTGTTCGTAAATTCGGGATTGCCTATGGTACAAAGAAGTGGGTTCCAAACTGGGAAAAATTTTCAGTGAAGAACCTTATTGGTTGGACCCAAACCGGCACAGAGCAGAGGTCCTTTAACTGGATGCTCCCATAGACAGAAGGGCAGGCAGGTGTTTGATTTTTGTAAAAAGCTACTCCTTGCACTTTCCAAATAGTCCTGGTGAATTAATAGACACTCTTTAATTAACGTGTTGTTATCGGGAGCTGTGGATGAAGGTTGAAAGAAAAAATGGGGAAAAGAGCCTCCTGACTTCTTGCTTCACAAAAGCTACTTTTGTAAATGGGAAATGTATTTCAGTTGTTGGATCCCTGTCCCTCCCCTGGAAGGGGGCAATGCTTATGGATGGTTAGATAATTTTGTCCCATATAAATTTATGTTACAAATGAACTAGACATATGTGATAATGACACATTATACCATCACTATCATATATAGCTATTTGGCTAGAGAGGAGAACAACGCACTTTACTTTTGCAGAACAGAGATTGTAAGGTTGGCCAAAGATATCATTTTGCTGATGCAAGACAAGCAGGAGTGGATATGGGGGAGTGGTGATTATCATGTCCTGCTGGTTGAGTATCCCTTATTAAGAAATCTGAAAAACTCCAAAATTGTCCACATGGGTAGCTGAATGATACCTTTGTTTTCTGATTGTTCAAAACTTCTGTTTCATTCATAAAATTATTTAAAATATTGTATAAAATTACCTTCACCCTATGTGTACAAGTACATGAAATGAAAACATATTTATTTATTTTATTTACTATATTAATAATCCACTTTTCTCACCCCCAAAGGGAACTCCAAGCGGCTTACATAATTTGGCACAATTCAATGCCACAATTCAACAATATACAAACAATACAATATGTAAAAAATAAATCAAGTAAAACACATAAAAAATCATAAAACTTTAAAACATAGTACCTAGTACTGCTGGATCCATATCGCACTACCCAAACGCCTGATTGCATAACCAGGCTTTCACCTTTTTTCTAAAAATCAGGAGGGAGAGGGCCAGACTGATCTCACTGGGAAGCAAGTTCCATAACCAAGGGGCTACCACTGAGAAGGCCCTGTCTCTTGTCCCTACCAACTGCACTTGCAAGGGGGGTGGAGATCTTAAACACTCTAACAGGTTCATAGTGAGAAGACAGGAAAGCTTGGAGAAGACAATGATGCTGGGGAAAATGGAAGGAAAAAGGAAGAGGGGCCGACCAAGGGCAAGGTGGATGGGTGGTATCCTTGAAGAGACTGGCTTGACTTTGAAGGAACTGGGGGTGGCCACAAACTGGGGGTGGCCACGGCTGACAGGGAGCTCTGGCGTGGGCTGGTCCATGAGGTCACAAAGAGTCAGAAGCAACTGAATTTTTTTTTTTTTTTTGGTCATGTCAGGAGCAACCTGAGAAACTGCAAGTCGCTTCTGGTGTGAGAGAATTGGCTGTCTGCAAGGACGTTACCCAGGGAACACCCGGATGTTTTGATGTTTTATCATCCTAGTGGCAGGCTTCTCTCATGTCCCCATGTGAGGAGCTGGAGCTGATAGAGCTCATCTGACTCTCCCCAGATTTGAACCTGTGACCTGTCAAGTCTTCAGTCCTGCCAGCACAAAGGTTTAACCCACTGCGTCACTGGGGGCTCCTAACTAAACTAATAAACAACAACAAAGTGTTTGGATGGGTAAGCTGGGCCAGAACCATTTAGGGCTTTATAGGCTAAAGCCAGCACTTTGAATTGTGCTCAGTTGCAGATTGGCAGCCAGTGAAGCTGGCGTAACAGAAGGGTTCTGTGCTCCCTGTATACCACTCCGATGAGTAATCTGGCTGCTGCCCGTTGGACTACTTGGAGCTTCCGAAAAGTCTTCAAAGGTTAACCCTTCATGCTTAGGGTTCCATCTTCAAGATATCTCATTATGTATATTAGGTATTAGAAAAATCCAAATATTTAAACCTTCTGGTTCCAAGCATTTCAGATAAGGGATATTGAACCAGTAGAGATGTATAAATGACTCAGTCCATTCCGATCCCTGACTGCGGCAACCTATCTATTTATTTCAGTATTTCTAGGCTACTTTTAGGCCCAATCCCTAGCAAAGTGGCTTCTCTCTTTTTAAAAAATATAAAGCAAAGCAAGTTATATTGTTGAAGCATGGGAACTAGAGTGGATTGGCAGTACCTGCATGTGAACCTTTCATGAAAGAGATGTTGACTGAAAGTGTATCTCAAAGCAACTCAGAAGTAGTTACCATATAGTAAACATCTGTCATCTGCAGTAGGTTTTTAGTGCTCCCATTCTCCTGCATTTCAATGGTTTCTCGTCCCCATTCCTGAACTCTTGGGTTTTTCGGATATTCAGCATAAGGTGACATTTGGAAGTCTCCACTTTTAAAGATGAGTTTACTTATGTCATTTTTATTCTTCCTGGAACAAGAAGACATTTATAGATATAAACCACATCAGAAGGACTCAGGACAGTGATTAAAAAAATTACAAAATTACAATACTTTAATGGTTAGAGCACTGAATTAAGACTGGGGAAATCTGGGTTCAAATCCCCAGTCACCCTTGGCAGATGATCCTGAGTCAATCATCCTTTACTAGTTTAGCCCATTTATCAGAAATGTTTTCAGTATCCAGTATTGGGGAGAGCCCCATGTTTCTTGGAGTAATGGCAAGAAAATAGAAAAATGGTGTTGTTGAAGGCTTTCGTGGTCAGAATCACTAGGTTGCTGTGAGTTTTCCAGGCTGTATGGTGATGTTCCAGAAGCATTCTCTCCTGACATTTTACCCTCATCTATGGCAGGCATCCTCAGACCTTGTGAGGTCTGTTGGAAACTAGGCAAGTGGGTTTTAATATATCTGTGGACTGTCCAGGGTGGGTGAAAGAACTCTTGTCTGATTGAGGCAAGTGTGACTGCTGCAATTGGCCATCTTGATTAGAATTGAGTGACCTTGCAGCCATTCAATCAGGGCAGTAAATAAAGAGCAACACTAAAAAAACAGGGGAATTCCAGACAAGAAACAATCAGGGGCAGCTAACAGCTACCAACAAAGGATCCTTCATACAGCAACCAGCCAAGCTTTGAAGTGGCAATGCCATTCAATGCCAAACAAGGTGGTCATTCACACTTGCCTCAATCAGACAAGAGTTCTTTCTCCCACCCTGGACATTTAACATATATGTTAATCCCACTTGACTAGTTTCCAACAGACTTCTCAACCTTTGAGGATACCTGATGAGGATTCTCTCATTAGGAGAGAATGCTTCTGGGACATGGCCACACAGCTTGGAAAACTCATAGCAACCCAATAGGGTTTTTCAGAAGAAAGAAACTCTCTCTTCTGAAAAACAAAATATAGTACAGTTGGCCTTCCACATTTTAACTTTTTTTGGATGTGATTATTCCTGGAGTTGATTAATATGCTATTTCCACCAAAAGTTGATTGCAGGGATATTTAGGAGGATCTAGAGATTCTTAGAAAGATATTCCCTCAAGTCAGAAAAATTGGTTGTTTTTTTTTGCTATTTTCCTTCTCTCATGTGGATCCTGCCCCACCCCCCCATCCCACCCTTGCGAAAGTGCAGGGCCATACTATATTTCCAGGATTTATTTCGTTTTTTCAGCATTTGTAATAATTATTTCTTACTGCAAATGTTCCTCTGGAGGTGCTAATAAGTGTTAGTTCTTATTTTTGCAACAAAAACACTCACATAATATATTTTTTTAAAAGAGAGAGAGGTTCACATATATATTAGAGTGTCTCTTAGGTTAAATGCTCAGACTATTGCAAATAATTCAACAAAAGTATAATAAGCAGACAATTCCACCACCCCAAACTTACATCCTATTTTATTTCCCACCAGGGGTATCTATGTAAGATAATTGGAAAATATTAAAATAAATTAGGCATTTGGCCTATAATACATACTGGCAGCAGGTGACTATGAGAGCGATCCCCATGACCAGAAGAAGTCCCCCGCCAGCAGCTGCAATCACAATGGTGATTAACTGGTATGCTAAAACAAACAACAAAAACAGAAGAGTCTCAGTTACAGGTTGTTTATCTTGCAGGTGTAATCTATAAGGCAAATATTAGCTGCCATCCTCTAGTTGCCTATAAAAGTCCATGAATCCTTACAATATTATCTAAGCTGCTGTGATGGCATCGAATGTTTAAGCTCAAGATGAACAAATGAATGCTGATGCACTTGAACCTCTTTGGGGAATTTTTTAAAAAAACCTAGTTGGAAAATAATATTAGATTATCTTATTGTATGAAGGATTCCCATGAAGATAATCCAGAAGATTATCATGGCACTACATGGCCATGAAGGGTAGGGGCTTCAGAAAGAAGGGGAAGACTGCCCAAGGAGCAGGAGAGTTGTTTTGTAGTTCCTCCAGAGTGGATCTTTATGCTGATTCTCCCAATACAGCAACACAGCCATTATTACATTCAAGAAAGCAGAGCTGGGATGTTGGATAGAATACTTACGATTCGCACAGTTGAATCCCCCTAAACCAAAAGGACAACTGTAAAAGAAGAGAGTTGTTATATATTTACAACCCTGAAGCATTAATTGAACCAAAGCCTAAGAGTAGACAAGAAGCAAGTGGTTCCCAGTCAGGTATGCTGTCGGATCTTATCACCCAAAACTAACTATTATAACATCTGGTTTGGGACACTATAGAATTGGTTAGCACACAACTTAGTGCACTGCTGGCCACACTAGGAACCCTTCTCTCCCTCCCTTCATGTGATGATGCAAATATGACAGCTGGCTAATTTGGGACTCAGGAATTATACTAGTATCAAAATCCAAAATGATCTAAATGCATGGGGGGGGGGGGGGAGAGAGAAGAAACAGTACTGTAGACTACTGTACCTTACACAGGTGTCATTTTCAAGTTTATACCCATCTTCACAAGCTAAAGAGAAAGAAAATATATCCATAAGAAAAAGAAAATATAATGGTTTTTACTATATCCTATGTGGATATCTGATCTCTCCCTACTACGCCCTTTCTATACAGTGAATTTGTGAGAGAGATTGCTTCTGAAGACTGGCTTGTCATTCAGGAGAAACAATTGCACCATTTTAAAGCACTCAGCCAATATGTTTCACGCTCCTGACAAAACATAGTGATATATATTATTTAAATTGGTTAAACTGATGTACAACACTTTGAGATTCTCTGTTATCAGGTGGGATACAAATTAATCAATCCACCCATCAGTTAAAACTTGTGTGTCAACTGCGACCGTACCTCAAAAACCTTGACTTGGCCACAATGGTCCATGTCTTAGTTACATCCAGCATGGATTACTGTAATGCACTCTACGTGGGGCTTACTTTGAAGATGGTTCAGAAACTGCATTTAGTACAAAGGTTGGCTGCCAGATTACTAACTAGGTCTAGCTATAGGGAACATACTATCTCCCTACTAAAACAGCTCCACTGGCTTCCAACAAGTTTCCAGGCTCAATTCAAGATGCAGGCTATTATTAATTAATTCTGCAAAAAGCAGAAAATTACAATAGCTAAAACATACAACATTAAAATTTAAACAGTATTAAATAACAACATGCAGGGGTTTTTAAAACTTTAAAACAAAAATAAAAAAATATGTAGCACTATAAACAGTCCCCTTTTTTGTATTTGTTAAAAGCTAGTTTCCAAAGGCTTTCTGAAAAAGGAAGGTCTTAAGCCATTCGCAAAAAAGGTAGTCATCCCAGTGAGGGAGTTTCAAAGTTTATGAGCAGCCACAGAGAAAGTCTTCTTCCACATTCCTATCAATCATATCTTTAAACGTGGTGGGATAGAGAGAAGCATCTTCCATGAAGATCTTAACAATCATGTCTAAGCTATTTATGGGCCTTTAAATAACCTGTTCTTGAACCATATAGAGCTTTACAGATCATAGCCAGTACTTTGAATTGTGTCCAGAAACAATCTAGTATATAGTGGAGCTTTTGCCATAAGAGAGTTGTATTGTCGAAGAGGCTTTCATGTTTGGAATCACTGGGTTGTTGTAGGTTTTTCAGGCTATATGGCCATGTTCTAGAAGCATTCTCTCCTGATGTTTCACCTGCATCTATGGCAAGTATCCTCAGATGCTTCTAGAACATGGTCATATAGCCCGAAAAACCTACATCATCCCAATTAGAGAGTTGTTTGCTTCCTGTACCCAGTCCCAGTTAGCAGTTTAGCTGCAATGATTTGGACCAGTTGAAGCCTCTGAACACCCTTCAAAAATAGCCTCGCATAGAATGCATTGTACTAATCCAAGTGGGATGAAACAAAGACATATATCACTGTAAACTATAAACAAACAAGTGAGCACAACTGTAAAAATAATAGTGGGAAGATTATGAGAATACACACAATAAAATCACATTCAATACTAAGACAAGGAACTAGCTGCACTGGAACCAACTAACCACTCGAGGTCACTGTGACTCCATTCCAATTCCTGATATTAGGAGCCAGTGGTGCATATTTCTTCTTCCAAATCACACTTTTATCAGAAATCACCTGTGGAGGCCTGAGCTGAGCAAAGGAACAGTGTGATGGCAACTTCTTGACTCTTTGGCTTCCTACCATGCTTCTCTTCAGTAACACCCTCTTAATTAACTATTCTTTCTGCTTCCCAAGTGAAAAGATACAGATAATTTTTCTCTATAGGGAAAAAGGAGTTGGGCTGATTTTGAATAGAAAATTGTCAAATGAAGAGTTAAGCATTCCCCTCACCAGATTCCCCATTTTCCACAGACTACGGGCCCTTCCAGACAGGCTCTATATTCTAGGATCTGATCCCAGGTTTTCTGTTTATCCCTGATTATCTGGCAGTTTGGACTCAAATAATCCAGTTTAAAGCAGAAAACTGGGATCAGGTCCTGGGATATAGGGTCTACCTGGAAGGGCCCAGCATGTGTTTAAAATACTGCTTGGAAGAAGTACCAACAATGAGAAAGAGAACCCCAGCACCTTTGAGGACTAGAAGAACTGAATGGTTCTAAGGCACAGCAAAGTGCCCCAGCAGGCTCATAGCTCCCTATTGAGGTTCTCTTCTCAAGCTCTTCCATTAGGTATTAGTTATGGGCAACAATACTGTGAACTTTATGTAGTTGCAGCTGATGAAACTAGTGGGGAAGCAACTGGTTTTGCTGCAGAAGGTTCCAGGTTGGGTATCTGGCATTTCCACAGCTGAAAGGATCATGTAGCAGAGTATGTGGAAAACACAACTGTTATATGTCACAGTGGTGCAATAGGTTAAACCCTTGTGCTGGCAGAACTGCTGACCAATAGGTCAGCGGTTCAAATTTGGGGAGAGCGGGTTGAGCTCCCTCTGTTACCTCCAGCTCCCCATGAGGGGACATGAGAGAAGCCTCCCACAAGGATGGTGAAACATCAAAACATCCAGATATCCCCTGGGCAGTGTCCTTGCAGATGGCGTTTCTCTCACACTGGAAGTGACTTGCAGTTTCTCAAGTCACTCCTGACATGAACTGCTGAGGTCTAGAGAGGATCTAGGGTGCATGTCAGCAGGCCATCTCTGTATCTGTTAAGAAGACAACATTCTGTTTTGAGCTGAACTGAAATTAATCTAAGGGCCCTTTCACACAACCATACAATCCAGATATATCAAGGCAGAAAGTCCCACAATATCTGCTTTGAACTGGGTTATCTGAATCCACACTGCCATATATTCCAGTTCAAAGCAGAAAATGCGGGGTTTTATTCAGCTGTGTGGAAGGGGCCTAAGAGTCTTTCAACAGAATTAATTGAGTGGCATAGGCTGATGTGTCTCTCCACTTTGGGGTCTCAAATAATGCGTCCTTTTGTGTCAGCTCATTTGGAACAATATGAAGGATTCACCCAAAGAGCCTGTGGATAAAAAGCAACGATCTTTTTACTTCCCTTGGAGATCAGACAAAACGGAGACAGAAATAACTGCACTATGTCATCTCTAAAAACTGAACTTGCACCACAGGCATATCAGGCCTCTCCCTGGCCAGCCCCCTTTTTTCCTTTTTTCACTGGTTCTCTCTGGCTTACACAGCATGCTGTGTAAAAAGATAATATTATTGCTGCACAGGGAGTAGCCAGGAGACAATACCTCCAATTTCTACTGTAGAAAAACCAGCACAGAGAGGAGGAAACCTAATAAGCTCTTAATACTTAGAGAGCTGAGCTCTTTAGCGTGCATAGAAATACAACAAATCACATTGATCTCGAGAAAATCTTTTGAACTGGAACCAAAAGATTAAAGACCGGCCGCGGCAATCCAGCTGTGTAAGGCACAATACCTCGGCATGAGTGATCCAGCTTGTTGTATTTGAAGTACCCAGGCCTGCATCGGCAGGCAGCAATGCCATCCAAGTCCACACAAACAGAAGTTTCTTTGTCACATTCCGGATCTTTGTGTTTACACAGGCCACCAGCTATTGCAAGAAGAATATTGGAAATGTCAGAAATTTGCTGGAGAAAAGCACACCTTGACTGATTCTTTCCCTACAAATACCCAAATAGGATTAGACAGTAACTGCTAGAATCAATAACCTAATTCCAGTGTTCCCATCTAAGAAGTTATCTTAGGGCTCCTAATTTTCAGAAAGCAAGCACAATTGTGGCACTACCACACTACACTGTTATAGCACTATTATTCCACTTTAATAGTCATGGCAACCTAATATAGAATCCTGGGATGAGTAGTTTCTAGAGCTCTTGGACCTCACTAACCTACAAACCCCAGAATTCCACATAATAATTTTTAAGTGGAATAATAAAACTAGAGTTCTTTGCTTTGTTTCACACAATGTCAATTGAGCTAAAAATAGTACTATGGATTATTTCAATTCGAATGGACCATATTACCTTTACCCATATGCTCCGAAAAGCTCTCATCTAGGAGTACCATATATACTCAAGTATAAGCCAAGTTTTCCAGCCATTTTTAAAGGCTGAAAGAGCCCTCCTCAGCTTATACTCGAGTCAAGGTTATTTATTATTTTACTCTCTTATTATTATTATTTTACTGACACAAAAACACAGTATGTCACAGCAAACCAGATCTATATGCTGGATTTTGTATCATAAAATCACCAGTTGAACACTTCCCAAGCGTCTAGAACTGTGTGATGTATTTTCAGATGATGCGCGCAGATCCAAGTAAGGTAGCCTTTTGTAGCTGACAGATCATGATTTTGTTTATTGTTTCCAAATGCTGGCTAAGATCTTTTGGCACGGCACCCAGTGTGCCAATGACCACTGGGACCACCTGTACTGGTTTATGCCAGAGCCTTTGCAGTTCAATTTTGAGGACTCTCAAAATCGAACTTCTTCTTCTTCTTCTTCTTCTTCTTCTTCTTCTTCTTCTTCTTCTTCTTCTTCTTCTTCCTCCTCCTCCTCCTCCTCCTCCTCCTCCTCCTCTTCTTTACTCTCTAATTATTATTTTTATTACATTTATTATTTTACTCTATTTATTATATTATCATTATTATTACTATGTTTACATTATTTTATTCTATTATTATTACATTTGTTATTTTACTCTATTATTATTACATTTATTTTCTCTATTATTGTTATATTACATTTCCATTATTTTACTCTATTATTATTATTATTATTATTACATTTATCACATTACTATATTTATTATTATTGGAAGGCTATGTAAGCACATTGGTATCACACTGCTAATCCACATTTCCTTGTCGGAAATGTTTTTGTAGAACGGTAAACCTCAAATACATGTTAGAATAGAAGTGAAGCCTTTCAACAGATTTTATTCTATAAAGCAGGATGGCCCTCCCCTGGTTTTGGACTGAAATGCACATTTTCACATTTCCTAGACTCTACTGTACCTTCTGATACAGAGCATTGCAAGATCTCCTCCTGTTTGGGTGAAAAGGAACCTTTCAAAGGAAATTTTGAAGGAAGAATTTTTTTTAATTCTTTAAAATACTTTGAAATAGCAACAGTCTTCAGTCATGTCATTTTACCTCTGTGAAGTAGTGTAAGGCTGGAGAGAAACTGGCAAGTTTCTGCGGGAGCTTTGCAGGCTCGAATATGGCTTCTCATGATGGTGACGATGTCATAAAGGGTGACATTAGAGAGTAAGGAAAATGTGCTCAGGACGGATACTTGGATGGTACTTGCCTGCCTGAAGAGAGAGCGAAAGGTTTAAATTCTACATCATCATTCTGTAATATACAATTTGTAATGACACTAATGTAATTGGGCACTTTTTCTAGTCTTGGCTTGGTGGTGCAAAACTGTCACTAGAAGCCATCCAGGCACAGTTCTGTCACCTCACCCACTGATCAGACACAGAGTAATGAGTTGCAGTTCTGGGAAGTCAAAGGATTATCCTCTCTTGGCTGAACCACACCTGGAAAGAGCTCAGGTGGAGCTCTACTCCTTGGCCACCGATTGCTGTGGAACCAATCCTTTGCACTGTGCAATCAGGGAATGGATCAGCCTTCTTTTTCAGGGTAAATATAGTGGCAAATTTCTGTTTCCTTGGTGCATTAATGAAATCCTGGCTAAAATTTCTAGAGAGACATATGGTTTAAAAGTTAAGAGTAGAGATATTGCACTGGAAACAAAGATCTGCATAGTTAAAACAATGGTATTCCCCATAGACATGCCAGCTGGACCATAAGGAAGACTGAGTGAAGATTTATGCTTTTGAACTGTGGTGCTGTAGCAAAACTCTGAGAGTGCCTTGGACTGCAAGAAGATCCAACCAGTCCATACTCCAGGAAATCATGCCCTGGAGGGAAGGATATTAGAGCCCAAGATGAAGTACTTTGGCCACAGTATGAGAAGACAGGAAAGCTTGGAGAAAATAATGATGCTGGGGAAAATGGAAGGAAAAAGGAAGAGGGGCTGACCAAGGGCAAGATGGATGGATGGTATCCTTGAAGTGACTGGCTTGACTCTGAAGGAGCTGGGAGTGGTGATGGCTGACAGGGAACTCTGGTATGGTCTGGTCCATGAGGTCACCCTAAGAGTCGGAAATGAACGAACCAATAAACAACAACATGGTCCAAAATGTAAGATTTCCAAATTCTGCACTGGTTTCAACTGATGAAGCCCCCATCTGATGAACTGTATAGAAACACATCTATAGTAGGAATAAACCCCATTCTCTCTCTTTCTACAGAAGTTAAGAAAATCCTCGGGAACACAGATCAGGATGTATCAAAATAACTGCAACACATCAAAGCAGGGCTGGGGAAAGAATTAAAATCAACACCCAAACACCTTCATTACTTTGGGCTCCTTACCTTGATGCCTTGACACTTGAGGTGTAATAGCCAGGAAGTGTTGAAAGGGAAGCATTCAACTGAAAAGAAAAAAAGCAGGGAGGAAAGAATACATAATTTATCTCTGTTTAAGAATATGAGCTTTGCAACCACAAAGTGTACTCAGGGCCAGCAACACCAGAAGGTTTAGTCAGGAAGCTGCACATGGCTGAGAATCCCTCCCTTGCGCTGCTTCTGAAAATTGTAGTTTTAGGGGTTTTGTAAGAACCATGAAAGTCTTCCAGTCTCCACTTACTGAAGAGTAGCTGCTACAATTGATGGTGCTCTGTTCTTCTTTTGCTCAGGATGCCACTGCCAAATATGCTTCCCCCTTGTGCAAGTGATCTCTTGCATGAAGAGGAATTGCAACAGAGATTGCATTGAAGATCACTCAGGGGATTGGGATGGGAATGTCAGGCCCCTTCCACACTGCCCCTGTATCCCAGGAACTGATCCCAAATTATCTGATTATCCCAGATTATCTGGCAGTGGAGACTCACATAATCCAGTTTAAAACAGATAATCCAGGACCAGATCCTGGGATAGAGGGCAGTGCAGAAGGAGCCTCAGTCAGCTGCTTCCTGGGCAACAGGGGAATAGACCCCCACTAATTTTAGTACCTGCTACCCAGTAAGAGGAGATGAGGATGGGATTAACTGTGTAACCACCATGTTTACACATAAGTAAATCCACAACAGGACTCCAGCCAACAACATCAACAACAAAAATGCCAAGAAGAAACATGATCGCAAAACAGCTGGAGAGGGATTTTCCAGGATCACGGACACATCTAAATCCTACCCATATTCTGTCACCCATCTTGTCCTGTAGGAAATTAAAAGGATGCCATTTTTATTTATTTTGCACTTTTTCATTTTGATTCAAGGAAGGTGCTGTATATCGGGTAGGAGCATTTGCATAGTCAGCTCAGTATTGATTGTATTGGATGGCAGCTAGAATTTTAGGTTTTTCACATCACCTACTATCTTTAATCATGAAAAGAGAGCTGCAGCTTATTTATGTATTCATTTGTACAGAGGATCAATTCTGTACAAATTCTCCAGTGTTATATATAAATGACACGCGCCAAGGTGTTTTTGTTAGGCTATAGCCTCTTCCAAGGTATTTTAGTTAGGTTATAGCCTCTTCCAAGTATAGCAGCTTTCCACGCCAAGGCAATGTGTGCTTGATGTAAATGTAAGTGTGATGTTACTCTGCTGAGACATACCGTTCTGAAGGGGAACAAATGTCATTTTTCAACACAGCATATATTATCAGAGTGCTTGTTATGAGCATAAGTGCCAAAACATCCATTCTCGTTTGCAGGAGAATTCAGCACATACTAGACTAGGCCCATTTATTACTCAAGGTTATTTAATGTGCTAGAAAATACCTAGAGAAGAGGATTCCAGCATGATTCTATGGTCAGCTTCTGCACCAAATTTTTGCCAGAAGTTCTGCTGAAAGTTGACCATATAATCATGAAGGCCTGAAGAGAACTCTCTATGCATTTTCTAGGTCCTCCTGTGTGATCCTATGGTATGGTTCAGATGAAAGCCCAAGGCATCATCCATTTCAGGTAAGAAAAATAGGATACCAGATTAGCTGAAAACTGAACTATGCAAAGAGTCTTTACTTTACTGCTTTCCTAGTCTGTTCCTCACTGATACAAAAGATGCATTTTGCAGGCTGTACAGTCCAGAGGTCCAGATGTACTCAGTTTACAGATGGGAAAACTGAGCTGAGAGGCCATTTGACAGCTGCACATCTATGTGGTCCTTGGTTAACATCCACTATGCCTCTGCCTTCTGAAGCTCTACTGTAAAGATGTTGGGTTCCTCTTCTCAACAGCTACCACCCAGTCAAAGAAACATCTTTTGTTTAATGCAAACTGCCTCTCAACATGCAATGTTATGACTATTGGGAGGGGTTTGAAACTAAGGTTCCCTCCAAATAAGAATTCACCATTGCAATAATGTAAAACTTCAGTTGTAAAGGTAAAGGTTTCCCCTGACATTAAGTCTAATCGTGTCCGATTCTGGGGGGTGGCGCTCATCTCAATTTCTAAGCTGAAGAGCCGATGTTGAACTGCTAGGTTGGCAGAAGCTGGGGCTAACAGTGGGAGCTCACCCTGCTTCACGGATTTGAACTGCCGACATTTTGGTCAGCAAGTTCAGCAGCTCAGCGGTTTAACCTGCTGCACCACCAGGGTCACTGGGGCTGGTGTATGGACTACAGTCCACCCTGAAGCAGACTTTGCTGCTGTATGGAACTGCCCTTAGTATTTACAGTGTCCTTGGTTATTTATAGAAACCCTTACTTCTTTAAAGATACCAAAAAGACACAAACCTAAGAATACCATGGGCCTTGGTCTCTCCAATAGGAAATTTGGAGACAGAAGTATTTTTTTATTTGTGGGAGGGTATTCTTATGGGGTGGTAATGCAATACTTCCATTTCCCCGCCTCACAGCTACACCCTGATCACATGTCACTATCGTCAATGAAATTCTAGGTCATCCTTTGACACTCACCATGTTCATGATATCTTCTTCAACTTGATGAAGCTCTGAATACTTCCCTCCAGTAGTGTTAAACGTCAACGGAGACTGACCGACAAATGTTCTCACTAAAGACAAGAAGATGCTTGTTATCTAATAATACGGCTAGATTCCTCCTTCTCCTCTCCTCTGGGAAGAAAGCCATCTTGAGTAGAAGAAAAATTAAGAAGTATAGTCTAAAACTTGAGACAAAAGATGATACCATTTTCTGCAGGGGTTTTTTTTGGGGGGGGGGGGCTTTTCTCCTTCCTTCCTGTTGATTGCCCATGAAAATTATTTGGAATCACTGAGACCTACGGTGTGTTGTATCTCAACAACACAGACATCTGTGTGTATGTGTGTTTGTTTGTATATAGTTGGCTGCTCTCATAGGAGCTGGTATAATGAACTTCGGAAACTGATTGAACTTCCAGCTAGGATTACAGTTCCCCAACTACAAGTTCTGTGTTTTAGCATGGCAATTCAATCAGTTATCAGAGTATTTCATGGCATGAAATCATTGTGTGGCTTCACACAAATGTTTTGGACTTCACGCCAAAAGGCAATTAAACAATTAAGTCTAGGTTCTATGAGGTGTCTAGATAAAAGGGAGTCTACTGTATAATCAAGAATACTGATAGTTACATGATAAAACTTTGAAGTTTTTGATGTGCATAACCACATCAATTTCATGCTAACAAAAAGCAACAGCCATCAAAATACAGTCATAAATCAAGAAAATTATGTCTAAAGGTATTCCTGGCTAACACAACCAATCCTTTTAAAATTAAAAGATTTAATCTCTCTGTAGATTTATATCTTACTAAGAAGCTTATTTGCTTTCGCTCTTGTCCTTTTTGGTTCTCTTACCTAAATTGCACTTTCCTTTTTCCATCTGGTAACCCAGGAGACAAGTGCATTTGAACGAACCTTGTGTGTTAACACATGCGGCTGATGCTGGGCACGGATTAGACAGACACTCATCTACATCTGAAAAAAAGAGATAAAACACAATCTGTAGCAGGAGACCTTCCACACTATACAACTATAAGACTATGATTCCACTTTAACTGCCATGACAGTATCCTGGGATTGACAGTTTAGAATTTACTAGACTCAGCCAGAGCCCTTCCACACAGCCATATAATCCAAGGCAGAAAATCCCACAATATCTACTTTGAACTGGGTTATCTGAGTCCACACTGCCATATATTCCAGTTCAAAGCAGAAAATGTGTGATCTTATTCAGCTATGTGGAAGGGGCCCCAGAGAGCTCCCCGAGTGCTTCCGATAAACTACAAATCAAGTGCCTAGCTTTCCAAACTTTCCGTGTTGGTGACACACCTTTTAGATATGCATCTTTTCACAATATGGTCATTCTGTTTTACTAGGAAACCAGAGGTTAAACTAAACCCCTATAAGTATTTCATACAATATATATTATTGTAAAATATAAGATACATATATAAAATAATATATATAATATATAAGTTTCATATAATCTTTACTGTAGAAACAAAGCTTGGAAAATTTCCCTTTACATTTCTTAGGTGCTACACTTGGTTCTTATATAGTTTCCTCAATAGCTGCTCCATCACAAACATCACTGTCAACATATTTTCTACTCTTAATTAGAAGCGTATCCATTTTAGTGGTAATTACTGCAACTCAATCAACAAATTGTGTAAATTATAACAGTTGTAACAGTGCCTACACTTGAACAGCATAATCACTAAACTGCAGTAGTGATTAAACCTCTGATTGTTTTTAAATGGGATCTGGATGGTCATCTGCTGTGCATCCCTAGCTGATAGAGATTGGGCCAGATGCCCTTTGGAGGTCTCTTCCAACTCTAATGAATTATAGACTGGCTGGAAATCCAGTGAAGTCTCCTTCTCTAGAGGCTTTTGAACTGAGACTGGATGGCTGTCAATGGGGCTTTGACTGTGTCTTCCTGTCAATAATTCTATCTGGGTGGGAGGGGGACGGGCATTTTTCATGCAACACATCTGTAGATTACAGGCAACACACTAGTGTGTCTTGACACAGTGTTTGGAAAATTCTGGCCTAGAGTGATGGTGAGGTCTCCTTCTCTGGATGTCTTCACACAAAAAGGCTACCTGCTGGAGATGCTTTAGTTGGAGATACTACATTAAGCAGGGATTAGACTTAATGGCCAATAAAGTCATTAATTTCTCTTTAAGAGAATGGCATATCTGCCATTATACACAGCTTACCTATACTGCAGTCTTCTCCTTGCCAACCAGGTAAACACTGGCATTGGAATTTGCCTGTCAAACTGTCCAATACACACTTTCCATTATTTAGACACGTACCAGCAGTACACACATTGGCTGTGAAACAAAACATTTGAAGGATTAAAAACATCAAACTTTCTGCATCCCACAAATTTGGTTACTTTGGCAAAACATAGGTTCATAAGAAACATACAAATCATTTCTAACTCATGCGAACCCTAAGATGAGTGACACGAGCCCATTGTTCAGAAGCATCATAAGGATGATTGATGCTCAGTAATATGAACTTTTGCTTATACCGCTGGGTTCAGTATCCATGTTAATTAAAGGGTCCAGCAAATGAGGGGCCTATGGAGTCGTCAGCAACTGGCAAGACATTTTCTACCTAAGAGATTCCACTTAAACACAAGGGAGAACTTCCTGATGGTAAGAGTTGTTTAGGGGAATATGTCTGGAGTCTCCTTTTCTGGAGATTTTTAAGCAGAGGCTAGATGGCCATGGGAATTTCTTCCAACTCTATGATTCCCTATGTAATAAAGACAAATTGCCATTCAGCTTCTACTTCCTAAATGACATGTTGTATGCCAAGCTCAGTGGGACAGTGTTGATATTTGTCTTATTTCACACCTAGAGATTATTCCTGCCAAATTTCAATTTTAGCTAAGGTAGTAATGATAACACTTCCTAACTGCACTGAGAATGCTATGCCAGCAAACAAAACTATGCTATTATAGAAGTGGGCCTTACAATAAAATGTTGAAGTTCAGAGTCAAGCTAGCCAACCGTGTCCTTTTCTACAGTGCTCCATTTCATCTCCTCTACACAAACATTGGAAAAGTCACATTTTTGCTATAAACCTCCCAGAATCCCCCAGCCAACATGGTTACAGAAGTTTTCCAACCTGTGCCCAACTCCAAAGCTTCTGGTTTTCTGCCCTACATCCAACAGATATTTAGTATTTTATGGCTACTCCGCATGTTCAAGTTTTTAGCTTTGTATGTCTGTGGGTTTTTTAAAAAAAAATACATTACAACTGTACCCTTGGTTTGCTTCTGATACGATAAATAAATAAGCATGTTCAGTTGCAATTGGGCTTTTTTCAGAGGCTGTGCCCTTAGTGTCTGACATTTTTGCCTTTTCCCCTATTTTTGCAAATGTGGATCCCCTCTGAGTATGCTGATACCTGCCTCTTGTTTCTCAATAGTCCATTTTTTTCTGCGTGGCCTTAAATAACCCAGCACCTGAATCTGCTATTAGTATATATGATACTTTGTTTTTAAGAAAAATATCTTGGGAGTTAGTTTTTTTTTACATGTATTGTATATGATATGAGTCATTTCTGGATTAGTTCAGTCAACTTATAAAACCCTCCTATGAAATTCACAGTCATTTTTCATACATCTTAAAAGAATCTCACAAATGTGCAATTTCCCAAAGCAAGTTGAATTCAATCTGGTGTTTTTCCACAACTTTCAAAGAAGGGTTACCTTTTCCATGAGAAGTTGGGAATGTCTTTGGGCTTCTTGACCGAGCAACTGTAGTTGCTTTGGTAGAAACTGAAGAAAAAGTAAAAGTCTCTGCAGTGGTTTTGCTAGAAGTAGTCAGGATGGGCGGCTGAGTAGTGGCAATCGTGTGCTCTTTAGTAGTGGTTACACTGGTCTTTTCTGTCCCTTCTGTTGACATTTCAGAGGTGTGTGATACCTTGGTTGTAGAAAATGGCAGGACTTTGTGAGGCTCTGCAGTGGTCAAAGCATCTGTGCTTGATGCCAAAGTAGGCAATCTTAATGTTGTATATGTTATAAGTTTCTTCCCTGTGGTTATCTCCACCTTTTGCGTAGTTGCTCTTGGCAAGGGAGGAGCTGTTGCTTTGTCAGCTTCATAACTTGTGGTACTTCCTGGCAAATATGTGGGAGAGGTAGTTAATATGGGAAGGGTCTTTCCAACACTGGTCCCAGGGATAGAAGTGTTTTGTCCTTTGCTGCCCTCACTTTCCTCTAGGGAGACTGTCACTGGCAAAAAATGTTCAGTAGTTTCGGTCAGAAGAGGAGAAAGTTCTGTTGACTGTAATATTTTACTATCCTTTGGAGAATCTGTCCCAGTTTGATTGTGATACTCAGTGAGGAAACTTCCAGATGTACGGGAGTCTATTCCAGTTGTTTCTTCAGATGTAGCCATAGGGACACTTGTTTCAAGACCTCCACTAGATTGTGGCAATGAAGGTGACGAAGCAACTGAAGGCAGTTGGGATGGCAATGGGGTCAATACAGTTGATGACAGCCTATGTGAAAATGTTATTAAAGGTGTTTCAGGGGTTGCTGAAAATGGCAATGGGAAAGCAGAGGAAGATGATGAGAGAGAAGGCTCTGGTGAAGCCAACAGTATTGGTGGCTGAGTAGGAGAATGTGAATCCTCTTTTAATGATGTTGGTGAGGAAGTGGTAAATGACATGATGCTAGCAAATGAAGGTGTTGAATACAACTGGTTTGTGTGTGGCTCACTCACTGTAGAAGAGTACCCTGATGTTTGTGGGGCATGTGCAGCCAAAGGCTCTGTTGATGGTTCAGGGAAATCCATGTCACCGGAGGATATGCTATTTCCTTTGCTCTGGTTCACAGGAAATGAGGACTGAAGAGATTCTGAAGGGCTGGAAGTTTCTGTGTAAAAAGTGGAACGGTTTAATGAGTCAGCTGATGAGGTGCTGTTGTGTGAAATAGAGAGTAATGTCCTTTCTCCACCCCTGGTGAAGGTGGTTGAGATGTATGTGCTGTCAGTATGAGAAACAGAGGTTTGTTTGCCAGTGTCAGTACTACTAATTGGCTGGTAGCCTGTTCCAGTGTCTGAAATACAAGTAAATGTGATCATTGGTTAATAATATGAAATTTGCATTGATATGTAAAAATCAAACACAGTAACAACTTTTTGGCAATACCGCAAACAACTTATGTGACTTATGCTTCCTCTTGCAGAGCTGCCGTGTGAATGTACACATGACATTCACAAAACACTGGGAAGGGAAGCAGTGGGTGTGATCATTTATCCCTACCTTCCTGAGATATGGGGCCACTGTGTGAGCATGCCTGTGGAGGTGCCACGTGTCTGAGAGGTAGCATGGCTGCGGGACACTGTCTTTGTATTCTTTCCCTTGGGGAGACCTCCCACCCACAAGCTCCACAAGGAATCCTTGCCCCATCTCCACTTGAGGAGCTGGGCATCCATGGATTTTTGGATCCATGCAGGGTCCTAGAACCAAATCCCAATATATACCCAACAGATACTAAGGGGATGTGATACCCAGAATGGAAAAGTTCCTGCCCTGGGAGATTTGTTCATTGCTCACTCTGACACAATCAATGGAGCATAACATGGGAATCCAGCAGAATCCAGTACAAGGATCCAATATGTGTAGGTGCATGCCCTTTTTATTTAATTATCCAGATTCATAACCCTATGTGAACAAGATTGCAAAGAGATTCATTGCAGCTTATATTAAATATATTATGGAAACAAATCCAGAATCTAATTGATAGAGGGCAAAGTTACTGTCGAGAGTTACTGACGAGTCAAAATGCACTCCCATCTCTCAGAAACAATCTGAACACAGTCCTCCTGTATAGGTCAATGGCAGGGCAAACCTATTGGTACTTTTCAAGCCTAACAGACCTGGCATTTGGAAAGGGCTCTGGCTGCTTGAGGGCCGTAGTCTCCTGCCAAGCAAGCAAATAACTGCCTACCCCATCCTCATTCAATTTTGTCCTCCTTTTCTGTTCTTTTTCATCTTTCCCAAACCAAGCCCTTCTGCTCTGACTTACATCCAAGAAAGTTCTCCCTTCCTTCTCCCTAACATCTTCTTAAAAGACATTGCTTAGATTAGCATGTTTAACAGCAGAATTGTGTTATGCACTTCCTCAAATACTCATAGGCGCATTTTAATTTCAATGTCATAATTCAATTAATTGGGGAGTCTAATAAGTGAGGTGATATTTCTAGAAAGCTCTACTGAGAATATCTCGAGTTTCAAACTACAGAACAAAAGTATAAAGAAAGAGTACAAAAGTAGCATTTTTACTTGCTTGTTTTGATTAAATTTCACCAAAAATATGCAGCCCAACAAAACAGGTTATATTGTAGAAAAGATATGGTTGTTGTGCTACTTTACAATGAATTCTAGAAAAAGGCACAACATAAAACTAACCTGAAGATTCACTTTGGAAGGAAGAAGACGTTGGTATCCTTGATGGGCGGACACTTTGAGAAGTCTCAGTTGAAGGTCCAGAGGTACCAAAATCTGCTGATGAGAAGTCAGTTCTTATAGATCCAATATCTGGCGAGGAAGGGTTCAGTTCTGAGCTGTTTGGCTTTTCAGTATATGAGAGGCTTTCAGTCACTTGAGCAATTGTAGTGTTCATGCTGGTTTGCATAGTTTCCTCTTCTCCTTTGATGAACAATGCTGAAGTGTAGGTGCTCTCAGTATAAGAATGTGAAAGGCCCGATTCACTCACTGAAGGTTGACCACTTCCAATAGCTGAAATGGGAATTGAGAAATGAAAATGTAAATTATGCTCACACAATCAGAATTTGTGCAGGCGATCCCCAAGTTGGGTTTGTTCTTAGGTTGAATTTATATGTAAGTTGGAACAGGTACATTTTCTGAATGTAACTCCAGATATACAAGTATATATATCCACACATACACACACATACATATATAAGCTTTGGTTAGCATAGGGGAGGGTTAACACCCCTGTGGAGATTGTTTTGCTGCTTGTGCCCCTGTTCAGAAGATTTCACCTCACTTTCTTTCACTGTGATAATTGGATTTTGAAAAACTTGATTGGTTGTGGAAACAAGGGCTGATGATAAAACTGCAGTGGGTACACTGTTTTCCCCTTTATATCTCTTCCAGGAGTGAATTTCTATTCTTAGGGGTAGATTTATCTCATTTCCTGTTATCTCACCCACCATTCTTAAGTATAAATTGTATTTAAGTCAGATGTTTGTAACTCAGGGTATTGCCTGTACATCCATTCTTATAGGACATGTAATTGCAACTAACCCCTTCCCATGTTTGGTTAACAGAATACGCAAAATAGCCACAGTTCATTGGATTGTCATGCATTCTAAATGTCACTTGGGACAAAACTAATTGGGTTGGGGGAAAAACACACACACACACACAAAACACAAACCCACATATCTCGTATTATGCAAATATCATTATCCATAACATATTTTACTGAGTGTTCAAAATGAGTGTGTGTGTGTGTGTGTTGTGTGTGTGCGTGTGCGTCAATCTGGTGTGCAATTAAGGGGTGGGAATGAGGGTTTTGCTTCCCATATAAGAATTCTGAAAACTTCCTTCAGTCCTCAAATTTTTAGCATTGCAGTCAGTGAGGGCACTAAAGATTCTTCTCATCTAGAAAGTGTATACTTGCTGTGTTCATATTTTCTTGATTACTTTGCCTATTTAATTAATATTAACATGCAAATTAATATTAATATTCAAATATTTAAATTATTACAAATCCAGAAATTTGGGAACTGAAGGAAAATTCGTGGAGGGCAATGCCCTCATCCTCTCCCACCCCAATAGCAACACAGAATGTGTATAATGATGAACCAATGGGAACACATACTTATATGTATATAATATATACCTAAACCTAAAGATTTAGTTTGCATGATCCAGCACAGTGTGGCATAGTAGTTTGAGTCTTGGATAATGACTTTGGAGACCAGAATTTGAATCACATTTCAACTATGGAAACCCATTGGGTCACCTTGTGCTAACCACATTTTCTCAGCCTCAGAGGAATGCAAAGGGAAACCACCTCTGAGCATATTCTGTCAAGAAAGCATCATAATAGATTTGTCTTTGGGTTATCATAAGTTGGAAATGACGTGAACGCACACAACAACACAGACCTACACAAATTTTTTTTCAGTCAGGAGCAACTTGAGAAACTTGAGCTGCTTCTGGTGTGAGAGCATTGGCTGTCTGCAAGGACTTTGCTCAGGGGACACGCAGATGTTTTACCATCCTGTTGGAGGCTTCTCTCATGCCTCCTCATAAGAAGCTGGAGCTGACAGACGAAAACTCACATCGCTCCCCGGATTCGAATCGCCAACCTTTCAGTCAGCAGTCCTGCTGGCACAAGGGTTTAACCCATTGCGCCACCGGGGGCTCCACCTACGCAATGCAAATAACATTGTACAGCAAATTCATCCTTTTGTCTCTGTCCTAAGAAAACTCACTTGAAGAATCCTGTGGTGGAGATGAATACATTGGAATTGAGGAGGAATGTTCAAGTGAGCTCTCTGTAGAAGCTGCAGTGGATTCCGCTTCACTTAATGAGACGTTGTATCTTTCAGTCTCTGCCACAGATGCTAATGTCAAGAATGGATGTGAAGAATTAAAAGTTTCGGTATCATACATGCTTATATCTACATCATCTGGAGAAGTGCTGTTATCTGGCAGAGATCTCAAGGTCCTTTCTCCACTATGTGTGGATGTGGGAGAAAGGTATCCACTAGCTGTAGAAACACTAGGAAGCCTTCTTTCTTCATCTGTTCCTTGATCGGTCAGAATATTGTTTCTAGTGCCTAAAATGAGATTGAATATGGAGAAGAGGGAGAGAAAATAAATGCTCCATAACCATAACTTCTTACAATACTTTTAAAGTCTTAACCATATGTCAGCCTTCACCGCTTAATCCATAAATCTTTTTGAGACAAGGCTTAAATGTTTAAATAATTTTGATTTCAAAGAAATATAAAGCATGCCTGTTTCTGGATGATACATGCTAGAGTTAGCAACTGGAACCCAGATGAACTTCACCGTGTCTTTGTCCAATTTACATCCTGAAGATTTCTAGTTCCAAAAAGATTTATGTGATTACAGCATTACAGCAGAGCAAAGCAAGTTATTTTTAATGAAAAAAGGTCAGTGGGTATTGTAAATGTTGTACATTAGTTCTGTAAAATCGGAAATGCCTTCACTACTTCACTTTAAATAATAATTTCATAATTTGAAACTAAAGGCTTGCTGTGTGTATTTGTATGTGTGTACAATAGTTTAAGAAGCCAGCTCACTTCTTATTGCCAAAGAGATATGCTATTCCTCAATTCAAAAATAGTAGTGGTATACATTTGTGTTTTGTAGATACAGTAAGAGTCTCATAACTAGGGAACCCATATCTTTACCTGCAACCATGTGAAAATGGTCTCCTAGGTAATTTGTTGGGCCCTCCAGGTGATTCTAGGGCAGTGGTACCCAAACTTCAGTCCTGTAGGGTTTTTTAGATTTCAACTCCCAGAAGACCCAGTATTATTGGGCAACAGCAAGGAATTCTGGGAGCTGAAGTCTAAAATGGGCAGAGGGCACAGTCTGTGGCCCTTTGGATGTTTTGGACTTCAACTCCCAGAATTCCTATCAATTGAACAAGCTGGCTAGGGTCTCTGGGAGTTAAGAGTCCCAAATACCTGGAGGGTATGCAAGTCTGGTCCAGGGTATGCTTCCCCCAGATGTTTTGAGTCCCCTTCGGGAGAGATAAAGTGGGGTATAAATAAATGGGCACAAGCCAGTAAAGGTGGTCCCAGTGGTGATCGGCACACTGGGTGCAGTGCCTAAAGACCTTGGCCTACACTTAAACACAATTGGCACTGACAAAATTACCATCTGCCAGCTGCAGAAGGCCACTTTACTGAGATTTCCATGCATTATTTGCCGATACACTTCCCAAGTGTCTACTCAGCCAGCAGAGTGATCTTGTCTGCTGTGGACTCATCTTGTTGTGTTTCAAATAATAATAATAATGATGATGATGATGATGATGATGATGATGATGATGTTACCACATAGATGCTTTGGTGGACCAAGCAAATTCCTAAGGAGGATAACCCTCTACAAAATTCTAGGTTCTCAAAGGCCTCTTTATGGTGTTTGGTTGTATATGCAATATCACTTAATCATGATCCAGCTGGGAACTTATGGGGGGGGGGGGGGGGGAGTCTTACTGTATATATGTATATACAGTAAGCTGATATTGGGGGGGGGGGGGGGTCTTACTGTATATATGTATGTTAGCACCATTTCAAATGCTTCCAAAGGGGAGAAAACTGCCTGTGAAATATATTGAGTTCTGACAACCAAGAAGGAGTTGTTTGATCCCACCACAGATGAAGACTATGGCTGGCTTCATGCTTAGACATGTAAAACACAGACATGCCCTCAAAAGATACATTTGTTGCTGAAAACAGACTTCAACTTTCTCAAAAAAAAAAAAAAAAGTGGGAAGGAAAAGAAAAAGTGAAATCTAAGAGATCCACAGGAAATTAATTAATTTAGTTCCTTATTTTAATGTATATTTAATACAAATATTTTATGCCACTCTCTTTCTGAAGATCTCCGGGTGGCATACAATAAAAGCAGTTGGATCTCTATTGGACATTTAACTGAGGCAATTATATAAATATAAAAACTTACTTGAAAGATCTGTTGTAGAAAATAAATATGAAGAGGCGTTGGAAGAATGTGTAAATAAAGATTCTCTTAAAGATTCAGTGAAATCTCTTAAAGATTCAGTGAAATCTCTCCCTGTAAACAGGGAGCTTTCCTTTCCATCTTGCACTGTAGCAGATGAAGTCTGGGTTAAAACTGATGAACTGACATTTTCCAAATGAGAAGCTGAGAGATTAGTTGTATCTGTAGATTCGGTCCATTTGGTGAGCATTTCTACTGTCCCTTCTCCACTTCTGGCAAGACTGGCAGCAGAAGACACACTCACGGTTTGAGTCGTCACCTTTTCTGCACTGAAGTGGCCAGAGGGATGCTGGTGGTCCCTGGCATCTAGATGAGAATAAACATGGCTCAGGACTTCCTGTGCATAATAATAAATGCAGACTAGTGCAGGATAGATACATCGTGTTTCATGGGGGCACAGAAATGAGACTAGGGGGCTGTATTCAAGTCAAAGTCTATACTTCTCTTATCCCTGCTCTATAAAGAGCACCAATCCTCATATTTCCACAGAAAGCCTGGTGTGTAGCACTGATATTAAATTGTGCTCTGAAATCTATAACACATTAGATCTTAATCCTTCACCTGTTACTTCTGGAGAAGAAGGAGAATGTCGAACCGTGGCTTCAGTGAAATCCATTTCCTCAGGCAACGAATCCATTCCTTTGGTCTCTACCGGAGTCAACACAGTTGAAAAATCAGTTTGCCCCAAGGAGCTGGAGATTTCCCTGCCAGAGGTTGTGGACATTTGTGACAATTTATGGGAACTGCTGGTATCTGTTATTGTTTCCAATGTCCTCTCTTCACCACTGCTAGATAGGTCCAGGACAGATGTGATGTTCATGTGAGAAATCAAAACATCTCCCTCTGTGTTTGAGCTGCTGTTCAGCAAACTAGTGTCTTCAATAGCTGAAATACAATAATAAGAAGATAGATGTGCCATCTCCATGTTCTGATAATGCATCACACAATTCCTTGCAATTGCTTATTTCACTCCTAAAAATATTTTACTATTATTTCCAATGCTAGGGTAGTGGAACCTATGGTTTTCAAGATGTTGTTGACAGTTCTCACCAGGACCAGTCAGAATGGTGAGTGCTTGGGAATGATAAAAGTTATCATCCATCAACAACTAGGTCACAAGTTCCTTGGGTCTGTTTGCATTGAAACAATGTAATCATGGAAAGGATATCATTGACTAAAATCCTTATCACAAGGACTCATTTTGTGTATTGGCCAAATAAAAGTTTTATTACTTCTGTGTTAAGTCTGTCAATGAGACTGCATCCCTCTGGATTTGCAGTTTGGTGAGGCATCAGCCCTCTTTGGCAGAAAAGGTTAAAGATCTTGATAAAATACAACTCCCAGGATTCCATACCACTGACCGACAACAGTTAAAGGCATATCAAACTGGATTATTTCCATAGTGTAAATGCACCCTTACAAGGCCAATGCAATCTACCTAACCCCTGACAGTTGCCCATCCCTCATCTTTGTGCTTTGTGAAGTAAGGTGACATCTTGGAGGCCTTTTTTAATCACTCCAATCTCTATACAGGAAATGAAGCTATAAATATAACACCTATCAAAAGTGGGGCATTATCAATATATCACTCTATGAGAGATGGAAAGCTATAATGATGGAAATCATTATCATTCACCTGTTGTTTCTGAGAGATCCTGATAAAGTGTAACTGCTTTCTCTGTGAAATCTGTGTCTCTTGGTGACAAATCCATTTGTCTCGTCTGCACCAAAGCCAAAGCATATGAAGAATCAGGTAGGCTTGAAGAGCTGGAAATTTTATCACTAGTGGTTGCGGACATTTGTGTCGCATGGTGAGAACTACTGACATCTCTTAATGTTCGTAATGTCCTCCATCCACCTTTTTCAAACAGACCTGGAAGAGATGCACTCTCTGTGTGAGAATTGGAAAAGCCTCTCTCTGTGTTTGAGCTGCTCCGTAGCAGATTACCGTGTTCTTCAGCTGAAATGCAACAATAATACCATAGGTTGTAATTTTAACAATAATTGTAATTTCAACAGTAACTTTTGACTGCAATTAAAAAAAATAACATTAATTTTAAACAATTAAATTTTATAAATAATTTTAAAATGTTAAATACATAAAAGTGACAATAATTTAAATATTTTAAAATAATTTTAACAATCAAAATTGCAGTTAAAAACTTTATATGTTGAAACTCTGTGATAGATTAATCTTAGAGTCAGAAATGACTTGAAGGAACAGAACAAAAGTGATATTTGTAGCTTCAAAGCCTGGCTGCTTCCTGCCTGGGAAGACACTTTGTTGGGAGATGTTAGCTGGCCCAGATAGTTTCTTGTTTGGAATCTTCCAGCCCATTGGGTTATATGTCCTTTGATACTAACTTGCTGGTTTCCTCTTTTCTTCCTCTCCCCCCAAGCATTGTTTTTACTAACTCTCTTCATTGTAATCCCAATGGGCCGAAGATATCCAAAATAATTCCAGACAAGAGACAATCAGGGTCAGCTAACACCTCCCAACAAAGGATCCCCCAGACAGGAAGAAGCCAGGTTTTGAAGCTGCAAGGCCATTCAATGCTAATCAAGGTGATGAATTGCAACATTCACACTTGCCTCAAACAGACAAGAGTTCTTCCTCCCACCCTGGACCTTCCACAGATATATGAATTTAGTTTCCAACAGACCTCACAACCTCTGAGGATGCCTGCCATAGATGTGGGAGAAATATCAGGAAAAATGCTTCTGGAACATGGCAATACAGCCAAAAAATCTCACAGCAACCCAGTGATTCCGGCCATGAAAGCCTGCGATAACGCAATAACGGTAATAGCACACTGGCTAATAAAGGTTGTATTACAAAACATCATGGTTTTAGTGAGGCTTAACACTAAAATGGGCCAGGACTTAGTTTTCTAGTTATCTGCTCTGTTACACTTCTTTTTTATGTTCATATCCAATATTTTGGTTTTACACCAAATAAGTGACACTTTGACTAGACATCTAGAAAAAAATAAGATAATAATTGTGGGATTGTGGCGCAGCTGGCTGAGTGTCAGCTGCATTAAGATCACTCTGACCAAAAGGTCATGAGTTCGAAGCCAGCCCGGGCTGGAGTGGGTGTCCAGCCATTGTGTAGCCCGTTGTCAACCTTTGCAACCCGAAAGACAGTTGCATCTGTCAAGTAGGAAAATAAGGGACCACCTTGTGTGGGAGGCTAAATTTAACTAATTTATGAGGCCATAAAGAAAGAAGATTCCGGGGAATGTGGAATGCGGAAGAACTTCATTGGTGTCGTTGATGGACGATGAAAAGCAGCAGCTCCCCTGGCGGCCAGAAAAAAAGTTAAATAGCCTTTGTCTGTTAAATGTTGTTTGTCAAACTGGCATTGAATGTTTGCCATGTATGTGTTTACTGTAATCCGCCCTGAGTCCCCTGCGGGGTGAGAAGGGCGGAATATAAGAACTGTAAATAAATAAATAATAAATTTTACCTGTATTTTCTGAAGAAGTTTGAGTTTCTGTAAATATCGCTTCAGTAAAATCAGTGCCTCCTGGTAACAAATATATTTGACTGGTCTGAACTGGATTTAGTATAGAATAAGAATCAGGGGAGCCTGAAAAAGTGGAGATTTCATTGCTCAACTTTGTGGATATTTGTGTTGCACCCTGAGAACTGCTGGTGTCTCCTGGAGTTTTTAATGTCCTTTTTCCATCTCTGTAAAACAAACCTGGAACAGATGTTCTCTCTGTGTGAGAAGTGTAAACACTTCCATCTATATTTAAGCTGCTGTTTTGTTGGCCATTATCTTCATCAGCTGAAACGTAACAGTGAGAAATTAGATATGTCATCTCAATATACCAAAAAATGTGTGCTGGAGAAGAATTCTATTAATAGTGTGGATTGCTCAAAAGGCAATTGGTCCTAGAAAAAAATCAAGCCTGAACTCTCCTTAAAAACCAAGATGATTAAACTGAGATTGCTGTACTTTGGACATACCATACCAGTTCATTTCTGGCCACGATTCTTAAACCCACTTATTTAATCTGAATTTTGATGTTGTCTGGAAGCACCCTAAGAAGGGGTAGCCTCTGTTTCCACAGAAATCTCCCCAGACCAACTGAACAATAATAGAGACATCTAATACAAAATGTAGGCCTTTACCTCCAACCATGTCACTTTACCTTTCTTCTGTATAATTTCTAAAATATTTTTGCCTGATGAAGAAGCTAATAGACCTTTGAAAACTTGTACAAAGAGATATGTGCAGTTTGGTAGCCAATAAAGATATAATTCTTGTGGAATTTTGTTTTATTTTACCTTGTGGCCAACATGATAACCCCTGAATACGTTTCCTGAAGAAATGAAAGTTTAAATATTTTCTTTCTTAAACATAATATTTTGTTTGGACATCAAAGCCTGTTTGCTGAATTCATAATGTCACTTTTTAAGAGCCAGCAATTTTACTTTTCAGAACACCTGTCAGAAACAGCTTTATTATTATTATTAGACCAATTCTTTAGTTCTAAAATATAGCTTTTCTTTCCTAGGTTAAACCCTTGAATTTGCTTACTAGTGTTGTGACAGTATTTTTTAAAATGTTCTTTCTTTTATTCAAAATGTGTTGATATCACATCTGAACACCATAAAAATAGGTTTCTGTGACATATGCAAGCTAGCTTCCCATTTGTGATATAGAGTTGCATAAATCAAATTTAAAATAAGTTCAACATATTTTTTGGGTCATTGCAGAGTCTGGAATTCTTCCCTGCCCATGCCGTAATCAAAACCCTTCCAAAATCTACCTTCTGCCCTCCAACCAACACAGCCATTTCCATGTTGTTGGGGAGTAGGTAGATGAGCATATCTACTATTGGAAAATAGCTGGACATGTTCACTGCATCCCTCTTTGCATAACAACATAAAAAGCAATACTGGTGATAAGTATGTTGCTTACAAAGTCGATTTTTGAGGCAGCATCAGGAGACATGGCTAGAAAGAGTTATTGATGTTAAAGATACTTATTGCCTGAAGCAGCATCTTGGCCTCCAGCATTTTCATAACTATCTCTACCTTTTATATCTGACATTTTAACAACTCAGAAATCAGAAATTGTGTTTTTATATCAGTGTCATCTTTCCTGCTGATAAACTTTAAAATCCAAATGAAAGACTACAGATAGCTTTAACTTTCCACACTGTTCTAAAAATAATCCTTCTTTAACAAACATTTTATCTGTGATCCAAATCTTCTACATTTTGAGTTAGCTTCACCCCACACAATGCCTTGTCAACTTCCCTGTCTAATCTAAGCATAGCCTTATTTGATCTTTCATTTTTTTTAATCTGCCTATTTTGGATCTCTCTTTACCCTAGACAAGCATAATAGTTTCCCCAAAACCTTTCCTCAAGATAAGCATATCAGTATTCCGAATCTCAAGGAGATCTTTATCCTTCACCTGTTGTTTCTGAAGTATCCTGAGAAAATGTTGCAGCTTCCGCAGTTAAATCATTATCTTCAAATGACAAGTCTGATCCTCTGCTCTGTACTGGAGTCAAAGCAGAAGAAGAATTTGGAAGGCCTGAAGAGGTGGAGATTTCATCTCCAGTGGCTGTAGATGTTTCTTTTGTAGTATGAGAACTACTAATATCAATTAGAGTTTGTAACATAGCCTCTCTGCCTCTCTCCGACAGACTTGGAGCAGAAACATTGTCCACGTGAGAACTGGAAAGGCTTCCAGCTGTGTATGAAGTGCTTCTTATAAGAACATGGTCTTCAGCAGCTGAAACACAATGGGGAAAATACAGTTAAACCTCAACTTTCATGGGTTTAGCTTGTGTTTGTATTACTGCCTTTGTAATAAATGTTGTACACCGCAATGAGTCGCCCATGGGGTTGAGAATTGCGGTATATAAGTGCAGTAAATAAATAAATAAATAAATAATGAGCCCAAGAACCTTCAAGGCCCTGCTGCTGCACTCTTTTGTTCCAAAGGCAACGAGAAAGTATGCTTTGTGGTCCAGAGGCAGGGGAAATCACCAGCGATCGGCTTTTTCCTTTGGAAGGAACTAAGAAACATCCTTCCGTACTCTTTCCTCATTTTAAAGGCAAGGACAACTGGAAAGTCCACTAACCACCCACTTCTGCCTTTGGAACAAGTGACCACAAGGATTGGAAATAAATTTACATTAGTTTTTGTATAGTATTTAATCTGTTCACTGCCTTGAGTTGTATTATTAGGAGAAAGAAAAATTCAAATGACTAAACTAATAGAACACCAAGCCCTGGCAGCATCCCATCCCTTAATACTAAACATGTGAAACTCCGTTCTGACATCAGGAACAAGACAAATCTTTATCCTTACCCGTTGTTTCTAAAGGAGCCTGGCTATTTGCAACTAGCACTTCAGTAAAATCAGCATCTCCTGTTGATAAGTCCATCTGACTGGTCTGTAAAAGGCTGTTAGTAGTTGTGGATATCTGTGTTGCATTCTGAGAACTGCTGACGTCTCTTGGAGTTCGCAATGTTCTTTCTCCAGGTCTTTCAAAAAGAACTGAACCAGCCCTGCTATCGTTGTCAGATATGGAAACAACCCTCTCTGTAACTGAGCTGCTCTTTAGAGATCCACTGTCACCATCACCTGAAACACGTGAAGAAAGTGGATGTGTCATCTGCATGTACCAGGAGAATTTCACCTATTTTATTACATTGATGACATGCCTACCAATCTAATGGAAAACAAGTTAACTTCTCTACCCCACACCTAGAAAAAGTTCAAGGGGTAAAGGTGCATATTAAAAATCTCTATAGGAAGGCTTTAAAATTGAAATGGATGTCAGTAAAGAGTATGCTATGAAATACTTCCTGATTTAGGAATTCAGGTGAAAGCAGAACAAGGCAAAGCATACATTGTCTGCACACAGATATAACTGACTTTAGGAAACATAGTCCACTAAATACAGTGTATGTGTGTGCATGACTTCAAGTCACATGTTGACCTATAATGATCTCTCTAGTCTAGTTGGCCTTGTATCTGTTGGAGGACAATATCATCAATATAGCATCATGCTGATCATTGTTGGAAAATTAAAATTTAGGAGGGGACTCATTTGACATAAGGGTGGGAATACATTTGAGGGTCGTTTACTAAGGGAAGGCCTCCTCAAACTTGGAGGTAGCCTTGGCACAGATGCTCCATAAACAGCATTGAATGAACAATGGGTGGCAATCCAAAGGAAAAAGGGCCATTGTGGAAGCCACAGAAAATTTTGAAATATATGCATACTTCCCAGGTTGTGGCCTGGCAACTCTTCTCTAGTTAAACTGGAATCCCATTGATAGAGAAAAAAGCAGGGACAAAGCAGTGAAGGGAAAAGAAGCCAAGGAGGCAGGGGAATTCAGAAGGGGAAACTGAGATGCATATTAACAATCCCTGAGACTCTTTACTTGATCAAACCAAACTGCTTCCTTCTTTCCACACCTCTCAGTTTCTCTGCTATTCATCAGAAAGAGATAGCATTGTAAAGTGTTAGAAGCTAACACTGGTTTTGCCTCCTCAGCCATATCATATACAGATGGAGTATTCCTTATCTGGAAATCCAAAATGCTCTGAAATCTAAAATTGTCCACATGGCTGGCTGAGATAGTGATATCTTTGCTTTCAGATAACTCTGTGAACAGAAGCTTTATTTCATCCAAAAAATTATGAAAAGGTATTATGTACAAAATTACCATCAGGCTATATATATGAGGAATATATGAAACATACATGAATGTTGTATGAAACATACATGAATTTTGACTTGTGTCCCATATATCTCATGATATATATGACAGCATTCCAATAGCCAAAAAATATTGAAATCCAAAAACATTTCTGGATCCAACTATTTCAGATAAAGGTTTCCTCTTGACATTAAGTCTAGTCACATCTGACTCGGGGGGGGGGGGGGGGGTGTTCATTTCCATTTCTAAGCCAAAGAGCCGGTATTGTACGTAGACACCTCCAAGGTCATGTGGCCAGCATGACTGCATGGAGTGCCATGATCTTCCCACAGAAGTGGTACCTATTGATCTACTCACATTTGCATGTTTTTGAACTCCTAGGTTGGCAGAAGCTGGGCCTAACAGTGGGAGCTTACCACACTCCCCGGATTTGAACTGCCAACCTTTCGGCCAGCAAGTTCAGCAGCTTAGCGGTTTAACCCGCTGGGCAAATCTGTATTTGCCCTTTGCACTCCTTTCATTTGAGTCATTAAATTTATATTTCACCCCATGGTCAAACACAACTGATAAGAATAAAGCAAAGCACATAGGTAAATATGGTTAAAACAAATATATTACAAACACATAGATTATTGCAATTATTACCTACAAATCCCAAATCCTTTTCATCGCAGAAAGCAAAATGCCTTGCACTTTTCTTATAAAGATTTGTCAAATATCTAGTCCTCAAATCTTAATTGTGGGTCATTCTTTTGGAAGACAGCCCTTTCCAAAAGAATTAACCACAGTTTTTGCTTTCCATGTTTACTGCAGGGGTGGGAATTATGGAGTACTCCAGATACTGATAAATTACACGTCCCATCAGGCTGACTATGCTGAGACTTTGGAGTGACACAGCACTCATAGTTCTGCTATAAAGAGCCAGCAATTTCAGATATGTAATAGCAGAAATCTTTATAAGAAAAGTGCAAGGCAGGTAGTGTCTGCCACACATTGGCTTTCCTTCGGCCATCAAGTGGATCCATATAGGAGCTCTTTCCAGCTCACAGCTTATATGCCATTATCAATTACCTAAAGTAGGTAAGTACTCTGCAATTATGTCTCTATATGTAATTAAATGAAGAAATAAACCCATGAACCCCAGGGAAGAATGGGGTAAAACATACTTGTATTTGGGGGAATGTGAGGATGGTTAAGTACTGTCCACTCTGACGTCTCAGCAAGCTGCGTGACATCCCTTGTGCTATTTCTTCCTCTTGAATGTGTTGCATGAGATGGGAACTGGGTTTGAACAGGAGAGTCAGTGATCTCCCTCTGAGAAACTGGATCGACTGCTGTGATGCTCTCTGTAAGAAACAGGGACAGTCTTTCTGTATCTCGGTTTATTGTAGATGAACTGTTTCTACTTTTGCTCTGCAAACCAGATGTACTGCTGTCTGCTTCCCAGTGCCTGTCTGTATGGTGGCGGCCGCTGCCAGTGGCTGAAATATGAAGGAAGAAAATTCAATGCTATCAGAATCTAACATGCTAATCTTTCAGTGTCCCACAGGTTTTATTAAACTATGTCTACCATCAATGTTGTGGTCTTTGTACATAATCAATTTGATTTTATTCTACAACTATACAGTGCAATCAGAAGTATATTATAATTCAGGGGTCCTCAAACTTTTTAAATAGAGGGCAGGGTCACAGTCCCTCAAACTGTTGGAGGGTCGGATTATAATTTGAAAATAACATCAATGAATTCCTATGCATGTTGCACATATCTTATTTGTAGTGCAACACCCCCCCCCCCCACTTAAAACAATACAACAATTAAAATGAAGAACAATTTTAACAAATATAAACTTATTAGTATTTCAATGGGAAGTGTGAGCCTGCTTTTGGCTGATGAGATAGGATTGTTGTTGTTGTGTGCTTTCAAGTTGTTTCAGACTTAGGTTGACCCTGAGGAAGGGCTGGGTAAATGACCTTGGAGGATTGTATCCGGCCCCCGGGCCTTAGTTTGAGGACCCCTGTTATAACTGTTTACTTCTTCTACATGGATAAGATACCTTAAGCAAAAATTTAAACAAATGAAGAGGTTTTTGTTTTGAGAAAGTGTTTACTGTTGCACACTTCAGCTTTAGTTGGTATTAATACCTTTACTTATTCAATTTCCTGATCCTATAAACGAATAACTCATTTTATAAATAAAACTGTATAATGTAGGTATTCCTACATGGGGGGAAAACTATTCATATTACTGTCTGATTTTAGTCAAACTGTTTGTCTAATTTTAGAACTATTTCTAAGGAGGAATTGGGTTTTAAAATGGTTTTTGGTGTTTTTATCAATTATACATCGCCTCAGAGGCCCTGCTGGTTTGAAAGGCATGAAAAAAAGAAAGAAACAAAGAAACAAAGAAAGAAACAAAGCCTATGTTTTCTGTGTCTAACCAAACTTCTCTTTATTCTATTCGGTAAGTTTTGCCATTTCAGCGATTTTCACAACTTTTTACTCAGTTACTTAATGATAATGAGACTCACCTGGATGATTAACTTCTGAAAATGAAGCAATTGGTGTCTCGGGAGAAGTTATCTTCAAAGTCACGGTTTCAAACTTAGCAGTATCCACAGTACTCTGTAAGGCCTCCTCAGTTCTCCTGATTCGCATCACTGGAGATGAATGGTGGGTTAAATGACCAGATCTAATCATTTCAGTATGAGATGTGAAGCTTCCTGTTACAGCTATAGAAGCAGGAGCACTGTTGCCTATTGTCCTCAATGTCCTTCCTTCAGCACTGCCAAGGGTAAGAAAGGTATCTGCATTCTGTGTATGAAAACTGGAAGTCCTTGTTTCAGTGCCTGCTATTTCCACTACCTTTTGCCTCTCCATCATGGCTGAAAGAGAATGGGAGCGAGAAATAATATTAAAACACTAACATAAATGAAGCTTCTCTGAATACACAATTTGAGACTTAAGAGGGGATGGTAGATCATTGAGTAGTTTAGAAAAACGATACCCCAATATGCACCACAAGTTGTGTAGGAATCACCTATTGTGTATTTAAGCTTGTATGAGAAATGTGAACATGTACACCCATGTGCTAACAGAGAAAGTAAAGATGTCATGGAGTAGAGCAGACATGGGCAAACAGTTGAACGAGAGCCTGGAAACACCTTTTCACCACAAACCACAAGTTTACTTAAAGAAGAATATATAAAAATAAGCAAATTCGAAAGAGAGAATCAAAATTCAAAAGGTTATTTCCAAGATAGCTGAGAGTTCAAAATCCTTTCAAATACAGTCTTCAGAATCAATCCACAGAAAAATCCATAAACAAGATTAGCATGAATCCATGTCAGGCAACATATGCCACACATGAACTTGAAGCAAGAACAAACTTAGAAACCTGAATACATGAATTCCAAGAACACAGGACCCAAAAACCAAAAGCTGTTCACCTGAATACAATGCTGCTCTCACAGAGAATTGTATCAGCAGTAATCATTTTAAAAGGCCTCAATCCCTCCCATAACATCATTTCTCATACACCTGCTTTTCCTTTCCTTATCTCTAAGCCTCTGAGAAAGGTGAGTCTGTCTTTGTTGTATGCTTTGTCTCTACAATTCCAAGTGCCTTGACCTAGGCAAACATTCATCTCCCACATTTCTCTCAGCCTGCACTTCTGGCAGGTTCTCATTAAAACTGTTATCAAATTCTTCAGTCCTGTGAGAACTGCCAGAAGATTCCAAAACAACTCTCTCTAGGCTACTTCTATCCTCTCTGGGCCCTCTGAATCTATCCCATCATCCCTTTCCTCATATTCTGAGCACTCAGAATCTGGCCAGGCAACAACACATACTTCAGGCTTCCAGGTCTTTTGGACTTCCAACTCCCAGGAATCCCTGCCAGCTTACTGGCTATTAGCAATTGCAGAAGTCAAAAACACCCGGATGGCCAAAGTTTGCCTATACCAGGGGTAGAGGGTTATGTTGTATGTGAAATATTGCATAGTTTATATATTTTTTCACATCATTCCAAATTTATAGGTCCTTAGTAAGACACTTTACAAAGCCACTGTGTTCTTTGCTTTCACATCCCCCAAGCTACCCAGCAGCCCAAAAAATCCATGAATAACTGTGTGTTGGAATACATCCCAGCTTTACAATTATACCCTGGTGACCTAATTTATCCTCCTAATTATTTTAACATCCTTTCAGGGGACCTGCAATGGCTGTGAGCATTTGATGATCATGATTCAGCAAATCTTGTACATTATCCATATATAATAATTTAAAGTCTTGACTTAAGCCCAGAGACAGGGAGATGTAATTTCAGATAATATATTCCTTCAACCCAAATGTCTTCTGGACTGTATAAAACAAAGGTAACTCTATTCTCCCCACAACAATAAGCTGGTGCACTCTGCTCTGGCATGGGTTAGCTTCTCTTGCTGAAAGCCTACACATTCCATCTCTGTTATCTGCATTCCAAAGAGCAAACACGCAAGTGTCCAGAGAGCTTATATCTGACAATGGTGCACAACAAGCAAACCAAGCATGCCCCCATTTAACAAACTGCTTATTGTGGCCAGTTTGGTCTAATTGACATTCTAAAGGCCAACAGGAGGCAGAGTGTATGGATTTGCACTGCTAGCATGGTGTATTAGTGGTTTGAGTGTTTGGACTTTGAATCCCCACTTGGCCATGAAAATCCATTGGGCGAATCTGGTCAAGTCCCACATTTTCAGCCCCAGAAACCCTGTGATATGGTCACTTTATATAGGCATAAGTCAGAAACCATTTGAAAGTATACAAGCTTAGTGCATGCAATGAAAACCACCATCTCTATAGCAGCTCTCAACCAGAAATGTGGATATGGCTGTGGGCATATGCATGTCCAAACACTACCAATCCCAACCTTATTGAGGAATAAACCCAGATTACAAGAGAACATGATTTTTTCAAGCCATTGCTGACTGGTATTCTGAGGGTAGTCATTGTTAAAAAAAACAATTTTATCTAAGATCTGGAAATCAGAATACATGGAACAATGTGTGCCTTATCCCTACCATGTCAGTAGATCTGCTCTTTCTCTAGAATGCTCCTTCCAATCTGTATTGTGATTATGAATTTTGAGCAAATCTTTTCTCTTCACTCCCTCCCCCAATACAATTAACATTTATCTGTCTATATCCTGCCTTATATAGCAGCAGATCTCAGTGAGGTGTTCGATAAACTTCCATAAACCATTTGGAACAATTAGGGAATGAGAAGAGGCAGAGATGAAATGTGCTCCCATTCCATTAACCCTCACTGCCCAACAGAGAAATACACCACTCTCTCCTTCCCTCTCTCTGCGCCTTCTTTTTTGGCCTGAGCAAATGTCATCAGCAATACAATAGGACCATTTGGGGCACTTGAGGTGGAGCGTACGGATGGTGGCCATTTTTAATAAGGGCTTTCTGCACGAGCTTCTCTGCACAGAGACTGTGGTAGCCATTTTTAATGGGGAAATACAGACTTTTACAGTGAGTCCTATTTTTAAAATGGCTTATAGAATCATAGAATCATTTTTATGCTTTTTAGATTTCTGCATGTCAGACTGTTTCAATTGTTTTAATGCACAGTGTGAGCCACTTTGGGTCCTCATATAGAAGGAAAGCAGGATAATAAATAAATATATAAGACCTAAACTTAAAGTAATTAATGTTGGATGTGTAGCCCCACACAGATTTTCTTAGAACACAACTCCCATCAACCCTAATTATCTGCTGTATTGACTAAGCCTGATGGAAGTTGCAGTCCGATAGCACCTAGAAGGCCACACATTCCCCAACAGTTTCCTTAAGGGTACAATGCGGAATGGCAGAAGTGGCATCACATCTGAAAGGATAGGTTTGTGTGGGAGAAAGCAACACTGACAGTGTCTGAAGCTGCAAAATTTGACAACCAGAATTAATTTAAAAAGGAGAATGTTAAAGACTGTCAATGCAAATCATATAGATATGTGCCTAAATGGTTTGGGAGCACTCTTATTTGCATCATTAGTGGCATGTCTAGAAAAGCACTTAGAGGAGCACACATTGGTAACCTATTTATATCATCCTGGTTTTGCTGGTATGTTATCTACTAAAATTAGAACATCTTCCCAAAATGGCATCCCTTACTCTCAAATGGATTACAAGCTTTATCTTTGTGCCTCAACAGACCTCTCACAAGAAACAGAAGGCCAACTACAAATACCATGATGTGTAGTTTGGTATTTTCAAGGGATCAAAATCGTCCAGACACCGGCTGTTTCCACAAAGGTCACCCACTAAGAACCTTCCAAGCCTGACTCTACTTCACTCATATAGCCTGATAAGATCACAACTTAAATCCTGTTCCTGGTCAATTTGATGGCAACACTCAAATTAACTTCTATAGGCAACACTCCTAAATGTGGATTACTGAAAGGAAGCAAAGGAATGCAGCAGCTATTAACCACAAACATTGCAAATAGTTGAGGAAATATGCATCCAGCAGCTGGTGACTACAGGCATATCTCAGTTTACAAAGCCTCTGACGAATAAGTTCCTTTTAATAGTATTTTTATACTCTCATTTTTCCTCTTTATCTACCTAGCAAAATATTTTTTAAGTACTGCAGCATTCATGCTAAGGGGAACGGTTAAAGTGGACTGAAGAAACACATACATATTTGATGTCAGGTTGTAACAGCACATCCTCAGTAAACAATACAACAAACAAAGATTGATCTGAGAAACAGTGGGATTCTCCTCTCATCAACCATACTGTAGCAGTGTGTATTTGCATCCAACAGGCAAGGTAAACAGCAGGTCCCTCTGAAATACCTTATTGAGCATGTATAAGCACTAAATCAGAGAGAAAAGGCAATAGCGGATAAACCTGCTTCACCCACTACTATCAGCTTGTTACAAAAGCATAGATCTATGACTGGCCATTAAAATGGGAATCATATGAAAAGTGGAGCTAGTACAAAAGGGCCAGGTGTCCAACTCAGAGAACCACAATGTCACTACAATGGGAGGGGTGGGAGGAGGGAAGAGTATCATTGAATACAAATATTGTATAGATTTTAGGTATAGATTTGTTTTATTGTTTTTATGAATATGTAAATTTAGAAATTTATTTTAAATAGAAAAAACAGAATAAATCATACAAAGCTCTTGGTTTGTATAAGCCTGACAAGTCTGTTGGGTGAACAACTTCTTCTTTTGAATATTTTTATTAAACAGAAACAATATAGCTTACAATGCATTAAAAATTGAGTAAGAAAAATAAGAGAAAGAAAAAAATAGAGTCAAAGGGGGAGAAGAAAAAAGAAGAAAAAAATACAAAAGGAAAATTGGGTGTTGGGTGAACTTCTTGTTGGGGAGCATTTGTTAATCAACCCAACTGTTATTCTCGTTTTTGTGCATACAGTAATCTCTTTCATTTTCTTGCACATACTTCCAGTATTTAACAAAATATATTATGCTACTAAAACTGGTACTGTTTCATTATCCGGGTGGAGGCCACAAGGGGGTGTTAGAGAGAGAAGGATATTCAATTTTATGGGGGGTGGAGTTGAAGGAGGAAAACATTTTCCACCATTTTTGTTGGTTATTCCCCTCCCCATTTCCCATTTCATAAATGGGGATTGTTTCCACTATGGCGATATTACTGAGAGGAGTAACAGGAAAACAGGAGAAAACGGTTTTTCTCTTTCAATCCATCCTCCACCCCCTAAAATGGACTATCCTTCTCTCTCTGGTGGCCCCTTGTGGCCTCCATGTGGATAATGAAACAGTACCCTAGAACTTTATTTAGCTTTGTCTTCTATTTTTAGAATTGATTTCTAAACCTGTAAATAAAAAAAGTCAGAATATCAATTTGTTCTTTTGAAATAACAAGCACACACACACACATATCAGATCTGTAGAATCTACTTTGGCCAACATATGAAATAAATTAGGAGGGAGGAATCCCATAATATATGTATTATTTTTACATGAGGGATACAGAAATAGCAAGGTTACTGAATTGTGTCATGGAATGTTATTTAGGATTCTAGCACATCCCATCCCTAAAGATCAGGCTGCATTTTAACATTCTCAAGCTGTTTCAGAGAGCCGATAGTCTTTTGCTCCAATGAGTACATTGCAAATAAGAATACAGGCCACAAGTCTACATAGAAAATCTCCAATATGTGTAAAATTTATATCTGCGGGGAATAGGAAAGATAGGTGATTCAGCCTGGTATGCCTAATGGCATTATGTGTGCACTAACATAATTGATGGGACAGTTATGGTCTAGATGCATAAATCCTGGTACAGTTGGTATTCCCTCCTATGTGGAAGCACTGGTTTTGCTCACATTAGTGCCTGTCTAGGACCAATTAACTCTCTTGCCAAACAGTCAGCCAGCTGGGGCATGATTGATGGACATGCTGTTATTGAGCCACAGCAACACCCTCCGAAAGATTTATAATTCACCAAGGGCTCAGAAATAAATATATGATTTTTTTCTTATTTTGTATTTCTGGACTTGCACAAGTTAAAAGCATCAGATCATGACCTAATCAGCAGAAGCTGTAAACTCTTAAACTCTACCGTATCTAACACTTCAATAAATGGTATCAACTTTGTGATTTTGTGTAACTTATAACTTTCAATTGTGTACTGTATCTATTTCTTATATATGAAAGGAATATAAACTGCTTCTTAAAAATGTATCAAAATGTATCTTAGAAACAGCCACTCCTCTGTAAATCTGTTCAGATAATCTCCTGGAAAAGGAAAAGGTTGGGCAAATCCCCCTGGCTGTTTTCCAAGCAAGATAATCATCAACTTCATTGTTTATGTGTAAAGATAGATGATCTCCCATGCCAGCCAGATTAGCTCAGAAATGCGTGTGTGATTCCCCCAAAGCTGAGAGCCTGTTACACCCACAGAAACAGAGACTTCAAATTACGTACATCCGTCAGCCCTTGATTGCACCTTTGTTTCCTGGGCCCTGTATCAGTGTTTTGCATGTAACCGGACAGTATCTTTAAAATTTCACTAGCATTGTCCTCTAAGTTTGTGCTCTTTCCAGGGGGTGTCCCACTAGCGCATTGGTTTCTTGCCCAACCAATCCTCCGACATCTCCCCCCCCCCCCCCATTCCAAGGAAATCCCTGCCTGGAAGCTATGATGTCAGCTGAGCCTTCGGCCAGTCCTGGTGTGGATACTAGCCAACCTCTTTTCTGGCTAATCAGAGGACTGAGAGGAAGGTTTCACTGGTTTTCAGAACTGTTAAAGATGCCTTGCATTTCTCTGTATGTTTATACTTTTACATTTTGAGGCACATTGCTTGTACTTGCATCCTTTTTGGCTGAATCGTAATAAATCTCTGTGGCTTGTCTTCAACCTGGTGAGTTGTTTCTCTGTCTTGGACCTTCTGGTTTTAGCATAGACTTGCCAGGCATGGGTCCTCTTATCCATAGTCCTAGCTAAACCACTACAGTGTCTTTGGGTTAGGCCATGAGGCTCCTCTCTCACACATGTTTTAGAACATGTTAAGGGATTTGTTCAACATGCTCATCATTTTTTAAAAAATAGAAAATGGACCTTTTGCACCCATTTGTATTTCTAACATGATACACAAAAGTTAACCTATGGCACATTTTATCAATTGTATAAATTTAAATTGTAAATTGTATGAACGTAAATCAAAATAAGAATTTCTGTCATGCTGAGACAAGGATATTTGAATGTGTAATTAATCTGGATTTATAATTAATTCTTATGTTTGCTTAGTATTGAAAAAGAATTCAAATTCATTCCCATTAGCTTTAACCACACAATGATCACGGATGCAAGCAGAAAGCCCAGCTGGGCTTCCCAGCAGACTATAGAGGTATTTCAAATGGAGAGAAAAGAGAAGGGGTTCCATCATTTTCCACCATTGCCTTTTGTCTTGGGATCCAAAACCTGGCTGGTGTCTCTTCAATTGGCACACTGTCACAATGCTTTCTAAAATGGGAGGCAATACATTCCATTGAATGCAGTTGCTAGAAAGCTTTGAGATGTGGTGTCTTTCTTAAAATGACCAAAAAGAAATGCCTTTCAAATGAAGGGGGACATCTGGCAGCCATAAGGTTAAAGGGGTCCTTAACAGAGAACTCAGAAAATGGATTGAACCACACAGAATAAAAAGCAATGCTCGAACTTAACAATCAGCTGCATGTGAAAAGAATCTGGAGCTATAAAAGCTATGTTTGCAATCTGGCAAATCCACAGTTAAGTCCTAGCACTTGAGACAAAGGTCACAAAAGAAAATCCAAATTCCCTCATTCTTTCCTCTATCCAGGAAACCTTGGGCAGCAAGATGTAAAGTGAATAGAATAATAAAGACCGGAGCCTGCCTATCCTGCCTCACAGGGTGGGCATACACTTTAGCCTCCTCCTTTATCAGCTACTAGGAAAACGTCTCTGGACTGTGTTTTTAAGCCCTGCTGCGGATGTAATGATTATGGGTGGAGGCTGTTTTGGAGCCAAGGGAGTTTATGCGAACAAAAGCTTCGTTCCTAAATCTGGACTGCTTCAGTTTCCTTCCTTGCTCTTTTCCTGAAAAGAGCAGTGCTGAGAAAAATCCTTAAAGTAGAAAACCAGTTCTATGGAGTTATAAAAGCAAGCGAACCCTATTGTGTAGAAAGGGCTCACTCTTCTGTGGAATAACAAGTGAAATAAAATTCTTTTCTTTGTTGAGAGAGCAACCTTTTCAATATGAAAGGACACCATAGAAACAACACGGACAGGTAGAAATCTGAGCAGTGTGATATAGTGGTTTGAATGCTGGACCTCTTCCCAGCTATGTAAACCCTCTGGGGCCCCATCTACACTGCCATTATAATGCAGATTGAATTGCATTACATAGTCAGTGTAGATTCGTATAATGCAGTTTAACTGCATTGAACTGGATTATATGGCCAGTTCAATCTGCATTAAAATCTCATGTTAGGATCGTCCTAGAGTTGGCATAATTTTCAAACAAATATTGCCTAGAAAAGCTCATGATAGGGTCATTCTAGGGTCACCATATGTTGCAAACAAATTGAAGGCACAATGCAATAGTAAGGTTTGCCAACTCCGGACTATACCCAGCCTCAAGATTTCAATCTAGGCATTACCTCTTGTAATTTACAAAAAGCAGTACAAACGAATAATCTTTACAATCCCAGGAATGTATCCTCCATTCCTCCAACTAGTTTATACTTACAATCAGCCATCACAGACAAGCCTTGTGAATTGCAGGGAGCAGTCAACCCTCCTGTTTAAGGAGCTCCATTGGCTGCCGTTCATCTTCTGGTCCCAATTCAAGGTGCAGGTCATCACCTATAAAGCCCTAAATTGTTTGGGACCCACCTACCTTTGTGACTGTATCTCCTACCACAAACCTGCATGATCGATCTTCTGGAGAGTCCCTTTTCTCGCCCCTCCCTCTTTCACAGGCTCAACTTGTGGGAACGAGGGAGAAGGCCTCAGCAGTGGCCCCCCGTTTTTGGAACTCGCTACCTAGAGAGATCAGGCAAGCCCCTACCCTATCTGCTTTCAAGAAGGATTTAAAAACTTGGCTTTTCCGATGTGCCTTCGGAGAGTGACCACTCATCCCATCTGGTTGTTTCCACCCACAGTTACTCCAATACCCCCATGCATATGGGATATATTGAGCATGGTGATCAGATCATGATATGAATAAACATAACAGTTTAAATAATGTACCAGTAAGGCCTTCTCGCGGACCAACATGAGAATTTCGAGGGGGGGCTGAAGCCCCCCAAGCCCCCCAAGCCCCCCCCCCATGGCTACATGCCTGTGTGAAATTGTATATATTGTGCTTCCACATCTGTAAAACATTTAAGTGACCATCTGTGATATTCTGTTCAGAATGTCATTCTTATCATTTAGACAATTAAAAGACAAGCAAAACTGGGGAATCTAATACAAGGCACATCCAAACTAGCTACTCTTCATGCTGGTTTTTACTATCCCAAAAAGTAATACATTATTATTAACATTATTACTTGGTGTGACTTCCAAGCTGCAGCTCAGGATGTGCGAAGTTATTAAGAATATGTTGCAGTTACTACTGTTCTTGGATTGCTAGAAACCAAAACATCCACTAATACTTATTTCCAAGTAAACTGAAATGTGAAAATAAAAAATCTATTCAAAAGAAAAGCATTCAGCATGAGACCAACATACACGGTGTCCTCTTTTCTGGATACAGGCTCCATCTGTCACTGCAATGTCAAAATACATTAATTGTTTGCAACAATTGTCTCCTGAAGCTCAGTGAACATGAAGGCTTCCGTGAATAGAACTTCCCTGCTATTAAATCTCCATATGATTCTCCTTTATCTCCATCTGTGCAGTGGTCTTCAATTTATCTCTTTGACTGGGCTCAGGATTAAGGTTGCTATGCTACCCAGCTGCTTAATAGCCATAGGAAAGCTGAAGGCACCATGGAATCATCATCTATATATTTTGACCATATATTTTGACCAGAAGCATACCATAAAATAGCACTGGAGAATACAGAGAGTCTCACAAACACATTTCTCTTTGTGTGTTTGGAGTGTGGAGTGTGGTAATAATGAATCCATGGATAAGGTGATCGTCCTGTACAATCTCATCCCCTGTCATTCATTTCTTGAATAATCTGCCTTCATGCTATGGCATTAACCATACAAATATGGTAATTGCACTGTGTAGATGTAGAGTTGACCAAAGTAGTAAGTGTGAGTTCAAGATATACAGCATTCAAGGCCAAAAAAGTTATTTCCATACTTGAGATGGGAAAAAAAACAGAGGAACATCTTTTCTTCTTTAGGCAGAATAGTGTGAAAAGAATAACACTGTGATACACAAAATAAGAGGTATCCACTTCACTCCACCTTGTGGTAGTACACATTTTCAACAATCAAGATGGTATTCACACTGCGGAATTATATCCGTTTGATACCATTCTAACTGCCATGGCTCAATGTTATGGATATCTGGATTTTTAATTTTGCGAGATGTTTAATCTTCTCTGTCAGAGAGCTTTGGTGCCATACAAATCCCAGGTAGATCAAATAGTGTCAAGCTGCAATAATTCTGCAGCACGGATACTCTCCAAGACTTAAAAAACTCCTGTACTGTGTATGTGTGTGTGTGTGTGTGTGTGTGTGTGTGTGTGTGTGTATATATATATATATATATATATGGTGAATTCTTGTGTTTGTTTAAAATATTACCTGCCCTATTGCGAAGTTCCCTGTGAAATCTTTCTTTCCTGGAAAAAAGAAAACGGACAGTTCGGGCTTCTGATAAAATTAGCACTGATGTGGGTATGAATGTGTAGAAAGAGAGAAGCATGCACAGAGCGAGAGAGAGAGAGAGAGAGAGAGGAGTTTGTCACCATTTAAACTCCTGATCCCTTCTGATGGCAGCATAGTTGGAGACTGTCAGACGGCTTGGAAAGGAAGCTGACTGGCAAGACTCCACCAGTGCAGGGTTGCTAGGTCACTGGAACAATAAAAAAAAGGCAAGGAAAAAAACATCCTGGCTGAAAAGAGGCCAGCCCAGAATATAAAAGGATGGGTGGGTGGGTGGCTAGATGCAGGCGGGAAGATACAATAAAAATCCACTGCAGCTCCATGGATGTATGGAGAACAGGTTGACTGGAATGAAATATAGTTTTAGGCCTGAGTGATCAGAACATTGTCTGGCAGTGACTTTGCAAGGTAAATGCATAGCACATCAAATCTGAAAAACTGTAAGGAAAAATGTATTCATCTAATATGCCCTTGGCCGTAATATTCCTTTAGGTCAGTGTTTTCCAACCTGGGAGCCAGGACCCTGGAGGAGTCGCAAGGGGACATCAGAGGGGTCGTCAAAGACCATCAGAAAACACAGTATTTTCTGTTGGTCATGGGGGTCTTGTGTAGGAAGTTTAGACCAATTCTACCAATGGTGGAGTTTGATTGCTCTTTGATTGTAGGTGAACTATAAATCCCAGCAACTGCAACTCCCAAATGTCAAGGTCTATTTCCCCAAAAATCCACCAGTGTTCACATTTGGGCAAATTGAGTATTCATGCCAAGTTTGGTCCAGATCCATCATTGTTTGAGTCCACAGTGCTCTCTGGATGTAGGTGAACTACAACTCCAAAACTCAAGGTCAATGCCCACCAAACCCTTCCAATATTTTCTGTTGGTGATAGGAGTTCTGTGTGTCAATTTGGTTCAATTCCATTATTGGTGGAGTTCAGAATGCTCTTTGATTGTAGGTTAACTATAAATCTCAGCAACTACAACTCCCAAATGATAAAATCAACCCTACCAGTATTCAAATTTGGGCATATTGGGTATTTGTGTCCAATTTGGTCCAGTGAATGAGAAAACATCCTGCATATCAGATATTTACATTATGATTCCTAACAGTAGCAAAGTTACAGTTCTGAAGTAGCAACAAAATAATTATATGGTTGGGGGCCACTACAACATGAGGAACTGTATTAAGGGGTCATGGCATTAGGAAGGTTGAGAACCACTGTTTTAGGTAGAACATGAAAGCTAAGGTTCCCCCCCCCCCCCCCATTTATGAAGATTTTCATTGTCAGTGGAATGCCAAACATGTTGTGTTGAACCAGGGCTGAGCTTCTGCTAGGCTGTCATCAGGAAACATCAGTGCTTCTTTATAACCTATGATCCACAGGAAAGATGAGAGTAAACTGTAACAGAACTGAGTAATAACATGGAACAAATTTTTGTGAGTGGTTTCACAATCAGCCACAGTTCATGCCAAGGCTGTTCTAAGGTCTAGACATTATAGAGTTCTGATCTGGAGTGACAAGAACTTTGCAATTTTGATATCAGGCTCAGTATTTTATAACTGAAACAATGATGATATAGAGGAGGGAACGGCAATCAATCATTGCAATGTAAATGCTCTTTCAGGGTGTCAGTCGACATCATCTGATGAAAATTTTGTGAACTGGACTGGAATCCATGAAAGCTTATTCTAGAAATCTCAGTCTCAAAGGTGCTTTTATATAGTTTATGCTGAAACAGACTAATGAGGCTATACCTTTGGATATTTAGTGCAAATATTTCTCTACCATCCTTCTGTAGATATTCCAAGGTAGATTATAAAAACACTTGAGATAAGTGTAGGTAAAACTGCTTTGTTTATTATAGCCCTTAAACTTATCCCCAGATGTAACAATACAAAGTCTTTCCAAGAGACTCGCTGTATGCAGTCTATAAAGTGGTTTTCAGCCTCCCACAAGATAGTGATAGCTTAAATCTCAAAGAGAATTATTGTGTTGCTGCTAATTGACACCTGGCTTTTACTGCCTTTGTCATCAACCCCCTCATGGCCAAGAAGGGATGTATGAATTCTTCTCAAAGCTGCCCTTAAATCAATTTAAGCAAACAGCTCAGCTCAAACAAGATGTAGGCCCACTGTAATTCCAACATTGTCACCTTTATTCTACTGTATGATTTTGCCCTGCTATAAGAAACCAAATTCCTTTAGTTTGGTGCAATAAATGTATCACTCTGATGTTTTTTGTATTTTGTTCTGTGTTGCTGCATGGCCAAAACATAAATTAAGAAGATAGAATACCAGTAACATATGTTTAAAAAGTGTTTAAAGCCATGAAAATAAAAAAAAGTAATTGCTTATGACAGGTTGATACCAGTGGATGAAATTCACAAATAGGGTGCCACCACTGAGAGGGTTCTCTTTCTGGTCATATTTCTGATTGTGTTTGGACAATGGGGGAAAATCTGTAATGATGGAAGGGGTCAAGTAGATTTCTCCATTAGGTAAAGGTTTTCCCCTGACATTAAGTCTAGTCATGTCCAACTCTGGGGGTTGGTGCTCATTTCCATTTCTAACCTAAAGAGCTGGCATTGTCCATAGGCATCCCCAAGGTCATGTGGCTGGTATGACTGCATGGAGCACCATTACCTTCCTGTCATAGCGATACCAATTTATCCACTCACATTTGCATGTTTTTGAACTGCTAGGTTGGCAGGAGTTGAGGCTCACAACAGGAGCTCACCCCACTCCTCAGATTTGAACCACCCACCTTTGGTCAGCAAGTTCAGCAGTTCAGCGGCTTAACCTGCTGCGTCACTGGAGGCTCCAGATTTCTCCATTACATTAATCTTAAAAAGTTCAACTGAGTGACATTTTGGCTAGACTTCCAAAGTCTCTTTTCAGGAGTATCATCATTAGGGATCTATAAATCTTGATCTTTCAGAAGAGTGAGGAAGAGGCAACACCTCTAGGTACTGCCAGACTGCACCTCCCAAAAAACCCCAACAAGTAAATTATTCTGTCTAGGCCTAATGGGAATTGCAATCCAACATGATTTGGAGGACCACATATTCCACACTCCTGATCCAACAAACTCTTTCAATGCAAAGGGTCATCTCACATTCCTGGTTTGTTTTCACTGGCTGCCCCTGATATCAATGCCCACCTGCAATGCTGGAGGGAGAGGGAACAAAGATGCATTTCTCCAGCTTTCTTTTCCTACAGATATTGGTATGTGTCACCATGTGGTATCTCAGGTTATCATGCACAAACCTCTCTCAACCCAACCTCTTGTTATGCATCACTATCTCTATTTTGGGGCCAATACGTACAAAATGACTTTCCAGAGGACATTATACTTAGCAAATAAACACAGTTTTATTGGAAACACGATTGCTTATCCACGTAAGCACTCCTGGGACAATTTGGAAGAAAGGAACACATAAAGAATATGAGTCACCAATCCTCCAGAACAATATGCCTCAACATTTCAAGTCCTACCCTGAATGGAGAACAACAGAAAAGCCTTCCTATTTTTGAATAAATGTATGGGTCTAGGGACAAAAGATGAGGTGTCCATTTAACAGAACAAGCAAGAGGGCCCCAAATTGCTGCTGAGCCAACTTACCACATGTTGAAGCAACGTAAGTAATACAGAAACAGAAGACAATTGTATCTGTTATGTGTCTTAAAGTGGATGTTGTCTTATGCTGATGCTACTGTGGATGCTCCAGAGGAATCATTCACAACCACATGGATCATATGATGGTTTATGGCAGTGGTTCTCAACCTGTGGGTCCCCAGGTGTTTTGGCCTACAACTCCCAGAAATCCCAGGCAGTTTACCAGCTGTTAGGATTTCTGGGAGTTGAAGGCCAAAACATCTGGGGGTCCAGAGGTTGAGAACCACTGGTTTATGATCTCTGTAATTTGCCAGAGCCCTGCAGATGCTGAGCATGGCAAACCCCTCTGAGCAATTTTGCTAGGAAATCCACGTGATAGCTTTACTTTAGGACTACTGTAACTCATAAATGACTTGAAGGTATACAACAACTAATAAGAATAGGATGTTCTTGGCAAGACTTATTCAGAGGGGATTTGTCATTGCCTTTCTCTGAATATAGCCTATAGCCCTGACCCTGCTTACTCTCCATCCCTGATCCTGCTTAGCTTTCAAGACCAGACAGGATCTGATACATCTGCTGTGTTTACACTTAAGGCTATTATCCACACTCTATTCAGACTGAAAAAAGTTTCCGCCTAACTGCACCACCAAATGTGAGTTTTGAAGCTGCCCAAAGAATTCCAAAGCTTAGAGCAAACTCAATTTCACTTCTCCATGTTAAGGGAGAGTATTGATAATGTTGGGTTGAGCCTGAAAACGTTGTTTATTTGAGGAACAGTTCCCAAAACCCTTCAGCCACATGGCCAGTAATCATGCTGACTACAGTGATTCTGGGAGCTACAATTTAAATAACTCGCTTTTCCAGACTATGGTGCTACGCTTGTAGACCAGCATGTGTTTCTGCCTGCTCCGAAGCCGAGTAATTCCGTAGATCCCCTTTACTTTTTCTCTTGCAAGTTTCCAAATATGCACAGACTTGGCTGAAGGTATGGAAGCAGCAAAATATGGTCAGAAGCCAAGTCCAAATCTCTATAGACTCTGTATCAAACTACTGAAGCAAGATCTAAAGCCAGAGATCATAGTGGTAACACAAAGAAAAGTCATAGGATACCTTAACAACTAACAAAATGAATTTTGGCACAAGCTTTCATGGGTTACAGGCCATTGTATCGGTCTACGGTAGTCCATAAAAGTATGTGCCATCATAAACCGATGTATCTGGAATTCAAAATTGCAGTTACAAATGCATAACCTAGAGTTACACATTTGTGACTGGTTCATATTCACAATCCCAATATATTCAATAGCATAGGGGATGTATAGGGATCATTAAAGTCTCTCAATCTTGATTCACCGAGCAGCAACCACTACAAACAACAGGAATCTGTTCATTGGGACACAACTGACATCTCCATACAGCTCCTGCTAGTATTCTCCAACATGAGGGGGAATTATGGAAGAGCTCCTGCTTCTGACTAGTACACTGGAAATTGCTTGCAGGAGGAAATGTCATTCAGCTGTGCTCCAATCAACAGGCGCACAGATTGCCCAGTAAACCAAGACCGGGATGGGACCATGCTAAGAGAAAAAAGGAGAGCCAACAGAGTATAGTCTGCCACTTGTGGCTGCAAACCAAGCATGGCATGAAAAATGTTGAAGGTGCTCCACATCCTCTAGTATCAAATATTCAACCAAGATGTAATTCTTTATGCAAAAATAAACAAATACTTCCATCGCATTAGTATGCAAATCTGCTTTCATTTTTAATACATGGCAAAATTTCTTTATAATTTATTATCAGTAAATGTTTGATTTGAATGCCAATTTTTATAACTAGGGTATGCATTTTCTAATGCTATTTATTAGAAAAACCAATTTTGAGCTTTACAATTGTAGGGATGGTTCATTCAGAGAGGTGAAGAAAACTATCCAGATTTTTTAAACATTTCCTTAATCATTCATTTGTTTAAAAAAATACACTTCACTTTTATACAGTAATTTATTTTTCCTTTGTTTTGGAGGGGGTTGTCCCAATGGAAGTGGGGGTTTTAAGGCATTACACAGCCTCCTCACTAGATAAAAGATGCACAATTATTCACCAAACTAAGAAAATGTATCTAATAAAAAGTATTTTTTTAAAAAAAAAAAAAGGGAAGGTTTGGGGGCCAAAATTGTGGATTTTGATGTGATCCACGGATAAGTTGAGTGTCATTCAGTGGCGAGGGGAAGCGTCAGTGCAAGCAAATTGCAATTCATGGCCACAGCCATTTCCCAACCCAAACAATTTGTTACTCTGTTCAGGAAAGGGAGTGATTCACTTTTTGGAAAAAAATCACCAAACTGAAACCCTAAGCAGAACTTTCTCTGTCCCTCAGGTACTGACCACACCCAGATGATATCAGTCTCCAAAGTAACCCTCTACTGTCCTCTTGTGTTGGTTCTGAACACAGCAGATTGGGACTAGTTGGTTGGCAATGTAAGTCTTTTTAAAAATAAGGCAAAATGGGGGAAATTCTGTACTTCAAACCCCACTAGTACTTTTTATTGGATAATGAAGTTGCATAATTTTCAACCAAAATATCTAAACTGAAACATATATAAGTGCTGAGTTAATAGGGAGGAGGGCTCTGGAACAAATTACCAGAACCTGGCAATCCAGAAGGAACCCAATGATACTGCATATTTTATTTTTTGTTGATTTTTGGACAGCCATTGTAAAATCAGTGAATTTCACAGAAAATAGTTGTTACATAGAAAAGTTGGTATCCCACATAAACATTTCACCAGTTTTGTCTTAGACCCGTCGCAAACTCTGTTCCTGTGGGAGAAAACCTTGCTAGCATGTCCCTGACGTCATGAAACTCCGCCTCTCGCCCCGCCCCTTTCTCTGCCCCTTTCTCCTTGCGAGAGTGGTTTTTCCTTTGCTAGGGCAGCATTGCCAGCATACTCTCTCAGTTGGCAGAATTCAACTGAGAGAAAATGCGGGCAATGCTGCCCTAGCAAAGGAAAAACCATGCTGGCAAAGAGAAAGGGGCGGAGAAAGGGGCGGGGAGAGAGGTGCAGGCTCATGATGTCAGGGACGTGCTAGCAAGGTTTGCTCCCGCAGGAACAGAGTTTGCGACGGCTCTTAGACAAAAGACATGCTGTAATCCATGGAAGCATTCAGCCTTAATGTATTTAGATGAGTCCAGAACCACTGAATTCATTGGGTTCCTAGCAATATTAAGCGCAAGTCCCCTGTCTTTGGGACGAAGGCTGCAAGGCCACCCATCAAAGGTGCTTTGATTGTGCTTTTTCTGCATGGCAAAGGATTAGACTGGATGGCTCATGTGGTCTCTTCCAACTCTATATTCTATGATTCTATCATTAAGTGGTTTGTTGCAATGCATTAACCTCTTTCCAGTAAATTTTGTACAGAATTTCTCTCGGCATTGCTGGAAGATTCTCTCTTCCAGTGGAGTAACAAGATGAAGGCTGGTATTGCTTCTGCTTATTTTCGGCTTATTTTTCCCTCCTTCCTTGAAACTGTAGCCCTTTTCCAATCCCCACTGCTTGGAGAAAGCAGAATTTGATCCTATCTTTCCCACCATCATTTCAGAAGGGTGTAGTAGCATCAGTCTGAGCTGCCTTTGGATCTTAACCACACTCCTTTGCTGCAAGCCATCTTGCCATTTGGCCTAAAACAGAAAGGCAGGGAGCACTCAAAACTTTGTACAGTTTTTTTAATTCAGTAATCAAAGTCCAGCCAGTGATATTTCAATCCTGAGCTCAAAGGCACAAGGGAACAAGGTTGTCCTTGATAGCAAGGGGACTGAACATGACCTAACATCTGCCGCATTCAGCTCCACAAAAGCCAGAAGTCATTTTGGCCAGAGCATAGGGATCACTTACACCAAATGAGTTTATGGCACTAGAGGAGCCTTGTGCTCTGCCAAAGCTCCTTCCTCAACACACTGCTTTGTGCTGATTTCCAAGCCTTGCTTGGTTCTGCCAGGAATCCTCTGGCCAACCCTGTATGCCATGCATCCAGCCTCTTGTCCTTCCAAATGCCTGCTTGTTTCTTGAGCAAAATAGTGCCGCCTTTCCTCCTTTGTTCATTAAGCTACACAGGCAAAGAATCCAAACCTTTTGTTCTGCATGTCAATTAAGCAGCCAACAAAACAGATATAGAACTGTTTATTTATTTATTTATTTATTTCGAGGTTTTATATACCGACCCTCTCACCTTCAAAGAGGGATTCGGACTGGTTCACAACATATGTTAACATACAAAAAATATACAATAACAACACAATGCCACTTCATTACACGGTTAAAATATCAGCACTATACACGTTAAAACATTATCATCACAGTTAAAAGAGCCAACTCGTCCAACACCATCACAATCCCATTCATCATCCTCCTTTCATGTGGGCAAAGAATTAAATCAGTTGTCAAATGCCGCGTTCCACAACCAGCTATGACAAGTAATAATGAACAGGATTGGCAAAAACAAAAAAAAACCACCCTATACATTGATATAAACAGTAAAGTCTCATTTATCCAACATAAATGGGCCGGCAGAATGTTGGATAAGTGAAAATGTTGGATAATGAGGAGGGATTAAGGAAAAGCCTATTAAACATCAAATTACGTTGTGATTTTACAAATTAAGCACCAAAACATCATGTTTTACAACAAATGGACAGAAAAAGCAGTTCAATACATGGTAACATTATGTAGTAATTACTGTATTTATGAATTTAGCACCAAAACATCCTAATGTATTGAAACAGGTGTGGATCCGGGCAAGAGGCAGACTGCATTGGATAATACAGTATGTTGGATAAGCGAAGGTTGGATGAGCGAGACTCTACTGTAAAAAGATCTAGAAAATACCTCAATGAATGGTACACTGTTGTTTAGTACTACAGAAGAGACCACTTACCTAGCATCCAGGATCAGTGGTTTCATTAGGCAGAGTGAAGTAGGTGGCAGGAGGAAGCAGTGAAGATAGTGCAGGATGGAGAAATGAACCATGCCACTAGATTGACCTGTTACCTTCAAGTGTGCCAGAGGATTTGTGTTCCATTAATTTTCAGTGGTAGTGAAATATGCAACTACCAGTCCTACTGGAATTATTGTGGGTGCATGTGCCATCTTATTCTATCCTCAGGCAGATACAGTCAGGCCTCCATTTACACAGATTCCGTATCCACAGATTCGACCATCTACAGCTTGAAAATATCCCCCATTCCCCAAAAGTCAAAAAAGCAAAGCTTAATTTTGCCATTTTATATAATGGACACCGTTTTCCTACACCATAGTATATAATGGGACTTGAACAGCCACTGATTTTGGTATCCATTGGGGCACAAAACCCCAGCAGATATTAAAAGTAATCTGTGAATGTTTTGAGTCAGCCCTGCTACTGTCTCCAGATAATACTGAAAGGCCTCCATTGAAAACTTCTGCTGGTAAAAGCTTGGTATGTAATAGCACATAAAATCATCATCATATTAATCCAAATTCCACCTGTTCCTCAAAACTGGGAATCAAGAAAGCTTAAAATTGCAAATGTCACAAAAGTTACCGTGAAAATTACTGTGAGCATCTAGATCAGAAGTAATAGCAAGGGATATTTCTTCCTCCCTCCTCATTATTTATTCTTCACACTTAATTTTTACAATGTTCTTCTTGTTTTCCCTTTCTTCACAGGCTTAAGCACATTGCAGCAGAAGTGATATCATGTAACTTCCTGGTTTTTTGTTTGTTTGTTTTGAGGCTAACTTTCAGCCAATTTTTTGAAGATTTTGAGGGAAGCATAGAGGTTGCAACAAATGAAACTATTGCGTTTTCAGGTTGTTTGGAGCTTGACAGCTTCCTAAAACAGTGCAAAAAATGGGGAGTTGGGAGATTTAGTGGGTCCCACAATAGCAGTGTGTGGACACACTTTCCTCATCCACTCGGTATTTTCTCCCTTTTGTTAGTTTTCCCAGTTGCTGCAAAACTTGGTGTCTTCAAACATATTCAGGGATAATTGCACTGACTATTCAAAAAGATACAACATGAAACCACTAAAAAAAGCCCTGCAACACAACAAGACTACCTTGCTAATAATAAAAAACACAGATTCTAAGAGCGGCTAGTACTTGGAGCACCTATTTATAATGTCAATACAACAGCTGAATGAATTGTGACCTCCTACCCTCATCAACAAATTGTATCTATCTAATCGTTTTCTGTATATAGAGCATGCTTGAGAATCTTCCTTCAAATCAGTTGAAGCAACTTTGCCTCTATGTCCAGAAAAATGGGTTTGCCACTATTGTATCGCAATTGGATGCAAGCAGAAAGAAGACAAATGGAGAATGAAGGTAGGAGAAAAGAGTGTCCCGATGGGGACATGGGTGACTGCAATGTGGCACAGGAACCATGAACAGGAAGTGCAGATACATTACAATATTTTGTTGTAAGTCCCATTCTGCTCCTCCTCCCACTGCTACAAGCAAAGCCAAGTGGTAAATTCCTAGGTTTTATTGAAAAGATGTAGCCATGTTACTAATCCACAGATGTCAATTCCGATTATCTTTTTTTTTCTGGTCAGATTTCATGAACACCAGCTTTGAAACATATCTAAATACAATCTAAATACCGTAAGCATGAAAGGGAATCCCTTTCAACTCGCTGGCAGGAAATGTGTCATTAAAAAGAAAGGCCTCGGACCAACTCTATTCACCTTTTAAGTTTGCCCATTTTCCTTCGTGATTATTCCAAGCTGAGATCATTTTACCTTGTTAAGACCTGGTGCTTGAAAAGAGGCTTTATTTGCTCTTTTCTTCCAAACCAGCACTGTATCACATCCCACAGTCGATAAATGGAATGATAATATCAAAGAGAACTGAGATTTAGCATCTAGCCTGGTAATTTTATACAGTACCAGATAATGATGAATGTTAAAATGCTAAGATCTACTCGTGACTACGTTTTCACATAGTCTTTTAGAACATACATGCAGGGCAAAATGACTTTGTAAGGGCCCTTCCAGGCAGACCCTATATCCCACGATCTGATCCCAGGTTTTTCTGTTTATCCCAAAGTATCTGGCAGTAGGGACTCATATAATCCAGTTTAAAGCAGAAAACCTAGGATCAGACCCAGAGATATAGGGTCTGTCTGGAAGGGCCATAAGTGGTAAGCATTACATTTTCTAGACACAGATGCAATTAATTATACTCACTTTCCGCAATAAACATTGACAAAATGACATTGACAAAATTATATCATGATAAGAGCCCCCGGTGGCACAATGGGTTAAATCCTTGTGCCAGCAGGACTGAAGACCAACAGGTTGAAGGTTCGAATCCGGGGAGAGCGCGGACAAGCTCCCTCTGTCAGCTCTAGCTCCTCATGCGGGGTCATGAGAGAAGCCTCCCACAAGGATGGTAAAACATCAAAACATCCAGGCATCCCCTGGACAACGTCCTTGCAGACGGCCAATTCTCTCACACCAGACGCGACTTGCAGTTTCTCAAGTTACTTCTGACATGTAAAAAATAGTATATAATGATAAACTGGGAACCTTGAATTACTCACAAAGCACTCTTGGCTTCTCTGCTTTCTTCTAATTTTTTGAGATCGCACCAGAGAGCCTTTACCATCAAAAATAGTTCAGCACCTCTAAAACTAAAATTCCTCCTTTGGACATACCACTTCAATGACAGTATTCCAGAAATTAAACCCACTTGACATGCTATGAGTTAAGAGTTTATATAGCAACATATAAATTGGCTATGTAAATTTCTTTCATTACATTATCTACTTTGGGAAATACCGGTTGTAAGTACACCCATATCGTCTTCCATATTTATATCTATTGATGTGAAGCTGGGGAAGGCACTGAGGGAGTAGTGGTGGCAATTCAGATGGCTCTTATAGGTGTCAGATAAACATTAGAGCTAGCGCATGGCTTCAAAAGTCTAATTTTGGAGTACAACTCTCAGAATGACCCAGTCTCAAGTCATGGCTAGGGATTCTGGAGTTAAAGCCCCAAAATATCCTTTCCGTATTCTGATTGGGAGTCAGTTATCTATCACGCCTGAGAGTCCTTTGCCTTCTTTGTCCTTTCAGAGCAAGCATGTTCCGTCTTTCTTTGCTCTTCTTGTTTCATATATGTACATCCTTACTTCCATGTTTTAAGCCTCACCATTTCTGTTGCCTCTCCCTGCCTGCCAAATGCCTTCCCTTCTGCCCTTAAATGTCATTAAGTTTAAGCCCCTCTTATCTCCTTATGCTTGTCGCCTTGCAGGACTTCCTGTCTCATTGCTCAAAACAATAGATTATCCACATCCTGATTGTATTTTGCGCTCAACAGCCCTTCTGCAGAGGAATATTTAATACCATGTGTAATTGCACATATACAAAATATTTATGCTTTCATGTTAGCCATGATGGGTCACAGTGATTCAGGTTTGGTTGTTTAGGAATAGTACATTTTTGGTACAATAGTTGCAATAGAGCTGGACCATAGGGAAGGCTGAGTGAAGGAAGATAGATGCTATAGAGCTGTGGTGTTGGAGGAAAGTTCTGAGAGTGCCTTGGGCCGTGAGAGGATCCAACCAGTCCATACTTCAGAAAATAAAGCCTGACTGCTCACTGGAAGGAAGGATATTAGAGGCAAAGATGAAGTACTTTGGCCACATAATGAGAAGAAAGTAAAGCTTAGAGAAGACAATGATGCTGGGGAAAATGGAAGGGAAAAAAGAGGGGCTGACCAAGGGCAAGATGGATGGATGGTAGCCTTGAAGTGACTGGCTTAACTCTGAAGGAGCTGAAGGTGGCCACAGCTGACAGGGAGCTCTGACGTGGGCTCGTCCATGAGATCATGAAGTGTAGGAAGCTACTAGCCCTGAATAAACAACATTGCTGCAGCAAAGTCTGAACCACTTCGTTTGATGTGACTTTGAGGAGTTTCCTGAAATGAACATCTAGTGGACCTTTGACATCTATCCACTGGGGTTTGATTCCAGAGTCCCCGTGGATACTGAGATCCTTGGACACTCAAGTCCTATTATTATTACACTATGAAACACAATTTGGAAAAAGGTTCCTGGTTTGAAAGTGTTCTTTTTTGTTTATTTATGTGGTACACATTTGGAAAGTACTTGTTATACTCCAGCAACTGGCTTGACCTTGAAGGAGCTGGGGGTAGTGATGGCTGACAGGGAGCTCTGGCATGGGCTGGTCCATGAGGTCACGAAGAGTTGGAAATGACTTAAAGAATAAACAACAACAAGTTGCAATCTGTTTTTGTAACTACCCATATGGCTTCCTGCTTCACTATCTATCCTCATCTCTTCAAGATTCCTCCTGTTCTAGTATCTGCTTTTCCATCCTCTTGTGTCCATCAAGGCCTCTTAGCTGACAGACAAGAAAAAGCAGATGTTGGGGTCTTGAGGAATTTTTATTAACACCACAAATTCTAAAGAGACTGGCCATTGGGATATGAAAGATTCCCAGCTTTCTCCCATTCTTAGGTTTAATGCCTGCCAGCGAATGCTATGGTCCTTCAAAAGCCTCGGTTCGTAGACAAATGTTTCAGCCAAACAACAATACTCCTTTCCTCGTTCTTAATCTGAATGTCCCTCCATCTTTCCCCAAAGCAAACACTATGGCCCTTCAGAAACCTAGGTCCAAATAGAAATGTTGCAGCCAAACTTGCGAGCAAGAGCTATTTTAATAGTGCCAAATGTTGAAGTTTTAGAATTTCCTTTACTCAAGGGAGCTGCATTCTTCTAAGATTATATTATTACTTGGGCTAGCTGCCTCGGCAGTACAGCCATCTCATTTCCCTTTTGGGTGGGAAAGTTTTTCCTCCTTGAACAGGGACTCAAATTATGATTTCAGTCCAAAAGGGAGGATGTGAATGTTCTGAGAAGACCAACAAAGCAGTCAGTCCAGGCTCATGAGCCAATGCCTTGTGTGAAACAGCATGAGACTCAAGCAGATAATACATGCCTGGACCTCTTTGTATCTACTGCCATACAACCCACTCTTTCATATATCTCCCTTTGCATCTGTACATCTTGTTTGGGAGAAGTCCACTAGCAGATCACTATGACAGATCCCGAGGTGTTAGGTAAGGTATCTCCGTTCAGTTACAACTGATTATCTAATCTCTTTGCTGCTTACAAAAGTACTGCTCGAAATTACTGTTGTCCTCCATCCCGGCCACACACACCATTCCCACTTACTACCACACAGGTGCTTTTGCCTCCAGTGTTTACTTCCACAGATGGACAGAGCAAAATTTATGGGACATGATATTGATTCTCTGCAAATTTTCTTAAAACTAGTACCATCAAAATATCCGTATAGAAGATACCAACTCCCATTATCCACCAGGAAATGAGAAAACTGTTCTTTCAGTTAGTCAGCTCATTAAACTCAGTAAGTCACCCAAACTATAAAGAAGATTGTAACCATTGAACAGATAAGGTATTATTCCAAAACGACCAAACCTGAGTTAGTGAACTGAAAGAGGTTTGTTGCATAAGCTTCTGTAGACTCCGTCGACTTCATCCAGCAGCAGGCAAACACCTTTTTATTCAGGCAGGCTTGTAAAGCTTTTTGTTTATTCATTTTAATTGTATTTTGATGGAATTGTTTTAATAATTGTGGAAGTTCTGCTTCATGTTAATATTTACCTTTTGTGTTTTTAAGTGTGAATCACTTTGGATTTCAATCCTGAGGGGGATGGAATGGGGTAATAATAAAAACAACCACCACCTTGATTTTGCCATTTGATAACAGAAACATCATTTTACCTTGCCACTGTATATAATGGGTCTTGATAATCCACAGATTTTGTTATTTTTGTGTGGTACTGGAACAAAATCTCAGCATAGAGAAAAGATCCACTGTACTTCAGATAGCCAGTTTTTGCCAGACATTCTGCCAAAGCCACCTGTGAGACAAGTGTTTCAGGTGTGAACCCAATGAGGGCATGCTACCCAAAAGTCTCCAATATATGGGATGCCCATTCTCCATTGTTTTAAAACTCTAGTTTCCCAAACTTTGGATATCCAGACAATTTGGACTTCATCTCCCAGAAACCCTCTTCAGCTTGGCCAACATTCTGGGAGTTGACGTCCAAATTACCTGGATGACCAACTTTAGGAGCCACAAAGAGTCTACAAACAATGGGCAGTTCCATGGTCTCTGCATCTACGCACACATATGGCTAAAATATCCCCTCCTCCTTTTCGGAGCATTCCTCATTCTACAAGATTAACTTAAAATCTTAAATGGATTAGTCTATTCATCTCATATTATCTACTCTGATGGTAAGGAGTTCTTCAGACAAATCACTTGCTACCTGATGCTGATTCTTTTGAGATAGCAAGGATTTAAAATAATATCTTTTGCACGCAAAGGCTGTGGTCTTTCTCAACACACTCTACCATACTATCATAAAGGATCCATCATGGAAACTATGAGGGCATAAGGCAATCCCCTGGGCAAATTCCTCCAAGTTTTAAAGAAAATTATCAGCTTTATAAATCAAGGTATTTTTGTGTAATAATGTTGCTGTTTGAAATCAGAACAGATCTGCTTCACCAGAGAGTTTGCCATATGAGTGTTTAAGGGATTACCAACCATAAAATGCTAGAGTTCAACAGACAAAAACTTGAACTGATTGCAAAACACTTGGTTTCAAATTTATGAACAGAAATCCAGTGTGATTGTGCAAACAAATCTGCCAGTGGTTCTATCCCGTGGGTTTGACACTATCCTATTTGCTTTTCGTTATCATTCCCATTCCTAGCTTTTCTTATCTTACTTTTCACTTGAGAGGTTTCTACATACAGAGGCATGTAAGGCCTTTGACAACTGATACACAAGCTTTGGGAGGGCAGGCATACTATAAATCCCAATAAATTACTGTGACATTTCAGGAAACAATGGCAAAGTGGCTGCCCATACTGTAAGTTTCAAATGTCATTACTTTTTAAATTGTTCTCAAAAACATCACAAATATCCTTACAGATGCCACAGAGGCCCTGCTTCCAGTTCCTGCATGAAAAATAAAGACAGGATGCAAATGCAACAATCATATAAATAAGTAAAGTGCATTAATTCATTCATGTTAGTAAGATTACGATAAATGGTCCCAGCCAAATGTTAAGTTTCATAACCGTCTGGAGGATGATACATTCCTCAACTGTTTTCATGATCTGTCCTCACAATACCCCAAACAAGATAGGAAATTCTCAATCATTCATCATAGCCAAATAGGAACTGTAATTTTGAGTAAATTTGTTGAGTTTCCTCCATTTCAAAAAAAGACGGAACTGAAGACTTCTGAATCCCTGCCCAGTCCCCTTATTATTTAGGCAATTGTTCCTTACTTTTAATAAATGTTTTAACTGGCACAAGGAAAGTGAGACTATCTAGCCCAGTATCTTGCCTCTAATCATGAGTAGAGGTGAACTTCACACCGAATACTACAGCCTTCTCACTTGGAGTGCCTTCAAGATGTTTTCTGATTATAGCGATGCTAAGGCGAATCTATCACAGGATATTTTCAGCAAGATCTGTACATAGAGGGTTTGCCTTTGCCTTCCCTCTGGGGATGAGAGAATACAAATTGCCTATGGCCACACAGTGAATTTCCATGTCTGAGTGGGGATCCATATGCCCAAGTTATAGTCCAACTCTCAAGCTACTACCCGGGGCTGTATCCTAGGACTGATAAAATAATAACATTTATTGCTAAATAAGCATTCTCAAGATGCTACTAAAATGTACTGTAACAAGAAAATGTTACGCATTGCACCAGCAAAGTAGTTGCACCCACTTGTTTTTGGGGGGTTGTTTTTTTTTTCATGTCAGGAGCGACTTGAGTAACTGCAAGTCGCTTCTGGTGTGAGAGAATTGGCCGTCTGCAAGGATGTTGCCCAGGAGATGCCTGGATGTTTTAATGTTTTACCATCTTTGTGGGAGACTTCTCTCATGTCCCCACTTGTTAAATTCCATACGCATTGTAACCTGATATTCAAGGATCTGGTAATCCTTGAATACATGACTTGTAATGTGTTTCATTTAAACTCTAGGGTTTACCAATTTTGCTACATTTTAATTGGTTGACATCTCCTACCATCTCTCTTTCAAAAATGATTACAAAAATATGTACCCAACACATCAGAGACAAACTATTCATAGTATCCAAGGATTATGGGAAATGTGCATTTCATTTCAGCTTCACATCTTTACCTACCTATGGTAAACCATATATGCCTCACTTTACAGAATATACACTTTGTATCAACAAAGTGATTTATCAAAACTGGGGTGCTAGTTAGCTCACAGACAACAATTTGATCATGGCCAAATACTGTCAAATATTCCACAAACCCAAAAACTACACTTTCATACATGACAGTCTACCTTTTATTTCTTTTTTTTCCATGTCAGGAGCAACTTGAGAAACTGCAAGTCGATTCTGGTGTCAGAGAATTAAATGTCTGCAAGGACGTTGCCCAGGGGATGCCTGGATGTTTTACCATCCTGTGGGAGGCTTCTCTCGTGTCCCCACATGAGAAGCTAGAGCTGACAGATGGGAGCTCACCCCACTCCCCGGATTCAAACCGCTGAGCTTTTGGTCAGCAGTCCTGCTGGCACAAGGGTTTAATGCATTGTGCCACCAGGGGCTCCCATTGTTATATAAATGTCAGTTCATGACACTGACAAGACTAAAAGTTCAGTGAACCACACAAGAGACAGTTTCCACACATTTCCTTTAAGAGCAGGAATCTCTACCCTAAAACTTAAGCATAACCATATTTAACATGTTTGTCTTTTTTAAAAAGTTGCTAATCCATAGCCACAGTTAACTACAAAGATTTAAATGTATCTGAATATAATTTTCTCCTGGAAAGTTGATGCTTAATAAGCAACGAAAATATTCATAATATGCATATGTTTGAATTGTAACTATTTGATCTTTCCCTGTGGTTGTGTTATAAATATCAAGATCTCCTTGGTCTATGTAATTTAATTCATATGTGGATGTGGATGATAATCTATAAATAACGACTTAGTAGCACTATGTAGATTTAAAATCATTGTTTCAAAAAATAAGTTTTAGAATTACCACTCTTCCACTATTTGTTAAAAGCTAACACAATAATGCTTCGAATACCTGACCACTCAATTGACTATGATGTCTTTTTAATCCATCTACAGCACAAATCCAGACTTAATTCAAGGATGCACATAATAGCATATCCACACTTTCTTCCAGATGACAGCTCCCAGCATCCCCTAGACCAGGCCCTTTAGGAGAAGAGGATGATCCAAATGCACTGCTTCCAAGGTGCAAGCTTTCTTCTCCTTGGATTTCTTTGAGAGCATCTCGATCCCTGCATATTTCCAATTTCCTATTCCTGGACTGCAACTCCCAGCAGTCCTCCAGATAGATAAATTAGAGATAGGTAGGTAGATCAGGAGGACTGCTGAGAGTTGCAGTCCCAGAATATTTAGAGAAGGAAGAATGGGGAGAAAGAGGAAGGTAAAGAAAATGTGCAGGGGAAGGAAGGGAAGAAGAAGAGAAGGAAGGAGAGAAAAAATGGGGAAAAGAGAAGGAAGGAGAGAAAGAAAGAAGAGAAAGAGGGAGGGAGGGTTGGCCACAGCAACGCATGGCGGGTACTGCTAGAGTGTGTGTGTGTGTGTGTGTGTGTGCATGCTTTGGCTAGCACAGGAAGGGTTAACACCCCTGTGGAGATTGTTTTGCTGTTTGTGCCCCTGTTCAGAAGATTTCGCCTCCTTTTCTGTAATAATTGCATTTCAAAAAATTTGGCTTGTTGTGGAAACAAGGATCGGTGATAAAGCTCCAGTTGAGACACTTTCCCCCATGATAACTCTTCCAGAAGTGGATTTTCCTCCCTCGGGGTATTTTTCTCTCGCTTCCTATTTTCTCACTCCCGTTCTTAACTATGAGTTGTTTGTAAGTTAGATGTTTGTAACTTGGGGACTGGCTGGCTTCCTATTTTAAAAGCACTGTACTTCTTCAATTGTAAGTCACGCTTTCCCCCCACCCATAGCAACATCTCTAAAAACAGGCTACTTTTTTCTGTTGGTGGTACTCAAATGAATTAGCATCTTGCAATCAATGGTGTCTAAGGCCCCTTCCACACAGCTGAATAAAATCAACCATTTTCTGCTTAGAACTGAGATATTTGGCAGTGCAGATTCAGATAATCCAGTTCAAAGCAGATATTGTGGGATTTTCTGCCTTGATATTCTGTTTTATATGGCTGTGTAGAAGGGCCCTTAGAATCGAAGAAATATGGTACTTCTGTTTACTTTCATGGGATGCAAATTATTATCAATGCTTGAATTACCTAAGGAAAAAAAGAAGGCGCATGAGTAAAATCTTATCCTATGGCTTACATTTTAGCCAAATTACCTAATTCCAAAAGAAGAATGGGACAGGTTAAGCAAGCCCTCTGTATTGTTCCCCTCAAAAATAAATCAAGCATTGAATTACATATATTTAATATGGGTTACTCCAACCCTACTTACATCCTTAGGATTTTTTAAAGTAATAATCCTGCGTAATTTAAGAATGGCAAAAGAATTGATATCATATAATGTTTACCGCTATACTTCTCATTAGATTTTAGGATGTGTGACTGTGCATTTGTATACAGGTCCACTCAAATGTGAGAAACATTAACCTCAATTTAACTTTCTCTGCAGTGAGTATAGAATTTCATCTAGAATCCACAGATTAAGATTGCAATTCTATATACTTCTATATAATTCTATATACATTTCCTGAGATAAATAATATTGAATTCACATATAAAGTACATCTGACATTTGTCCTGCAAGCCACACATTTATCTATTTTCTCTAACTGTATTTGTGTATAATCTTATTAAAAACACTCTTGAAAAAAACTTTGGAGAACTGTAAATAACCGATTCAATATAATTTAGACAGAAAAGATGTATTCACTCTGTTTTCATTCTCTTCTCGACACAACTTTTCAATTTGCGTGATGGCAGCAACATCCATCACAATGATAAAAACTAGTTCAGCAAGATAAAGTACATTGAGCCATATAAGCTGCTCTGGGAGTTAAATTTAATTCTTCCAATCTCCAGCTACTTACTCTGGCTAAACAGAGGTGTGCTATCCCTAAGAAATGATCAGCCATTTCTAAACAATGGGTGCCTTCAAATGCATTCATTCTATTTCTTTTTCAAACTCAAAGTTGGCAACATTTCATGTTTTGGGAAGCTATGGTAGCTATTGGGGGAGAACTGCATTCAAGCATTACATGCTGTAATGACAATGATGATGATAGTCATCATCATCATGAGTAACAATTACCTTTATCACGATGTGATAATGGAGCCCCCAGTGACACAATGGGTTAAACCCTTGTGCTGGCAGGATTAAAGACTGACAGGTCAGAGGTTCAAACCCAGGGAGAGTGCGGATGAGCTCCCTCTGTCAGCTCCAACTTCCCAGGGAGGGACATGAGAGAAGCCTCCCACAAGGATGGTAAAAACATCAAAACATCTGAGTGTCTCCTGGGCAACTTCCTTGCAGACAGCCAATTCTCTCACACTAGAAGTGACTTGGAGTTTCTCAAGTTGCTCCTAACACACACAAAAAAATCACTATGTGCTTTTAATTGTTGTTTTAATGTTATTTTTTTAATTGGGTGGCTTTAATGTTTTTGTTTATCCATTGATGTATGTCTAGATGCAGCACTGAATTTTTGATTTTGTAAGGTTGTCTTGAGTCCTTTTTGGGATTGAGAAAGGCAAGATACAAGTATGGTAAATAAATAAAAATAAATAAACAATAATAGTGATAAAGGTAATTGAACTGACTAATTGCGCATAGATTATCCATTGAACGTCTCTGGAGATTTTTAAACAGAAGGTGGATGGCCATCTGTCTGGTGTGCTTTGTGCATTCCTGTATGGCAGTGGCTTGTTAAATTGAACGTCTCTGGAGATTTTTAAACAGAAGGTGGGTGGCCATCTGTCTGGTGTGCTTTGACTGTGTGTTCGTGTATGGCAGTGGCTTGGCCTGGGTGGCCTTTGTGCTCCCTTCCAGACCTATGATTCAATGAACTTATTCCCTTTTGTTCCCCCAGTAGTGGACTTTGCCTGCCTCCAAAGCAAACTCTCCAAAACGCTTTTGCCAACTACATAATTCCATTAGCCTGACTTAGCAAGAAAAAGAGCAGCTGTCTCTTTCCTACCACTTGTCCATCAGCAGGCAAATGGGCGGGGGGGGGGGGGGCAGACTGAAAGGGAGAGAGATCTGTCCCTTGGACATACAGCCCACCACTCACAGAGGACAAGCTTGAACCCCCTCCCATCAATCCAGACCCCATGAGGAGGGAAATGGGAGGGAAGAGAAGAGGGTTGGCTGAGCAGAAGGTCCTATTGTTTCAAGACTAAGGGTGCATCTACACCAGGCATGGACAAACTTTGGTCCTCCAGGTGTTTTGGACTCCAACTCCCACCATTCCTAACAGCCTCAGGCCCCTTCCTTTTCCCCCTCAGCCCCTTAAGCGGCTGAGGGGGAAAAGGAAGGGGCCTGAGGCTGTTAGGAATGGTGGGAGTTGGAGTCCAAAACGCCTGGAGGACCAAAGTTTGTCCATGCCTGATCGACACTGTAGAAATAATGCCATTTTCTGCATTTTATTTGCTATGTCTCAATGTGATGGGGCTGTAGGAGTTGTAGTTTTATGAACTTTTTAGTCTTCTCTGCCAAAGAGAGCAGGTGCCTCACAAACTACAAACCCCATGACCCCATAGCGCTGAGCCATGGCATTAACTGTACTGATTCCACAACATAGATGCCCCTTGTTAGGTTGGTGCTGGTTTCACTGTCCACAGCGTCTTGCTGGGAGTGAAGGTGAGATGAGCATCAATGCCGCCTTCTTGGAAAGAGTGTAGCAGGGGGAGGGGGTGGATTTCTTGGGGGATGAGAGAACTCCCCAGCCAGGTGGGCCTTCCCTTTATGGCCCCCTAATCCTAAAGGCCCTAAAGATCCTGTCTGATCTGGGAAGCTAAGCAGGGTGAGTCCTTGAGCAGGAGACTCTGGGTGCTGCTGCTGCTGCTAGTGTGGGGAATGATGCCATCTGCTGAGGGCTGGCGTTCCAAGGCATTGAACTGACCAAGCCAAGCTGGAAGATGAACACAGTTTGACACCCTTGACATGACTCAGGGCTGGGAAATCCAGGGAGTTCTAGCCCTTCCACACAGCCATATAACCCAGAATATCAAGGCAGAAAATCCCACAATATCTGCTTTGAACTGGGTTATTTGAGTCCACACTGCCCTATAGTAAAGATTTCCCCTTGACATTATCTAGTGGTGTCTGATTCTGGAGGTTGGTGCTCATCTCCATTTCTAAGCCAAAGAGCTGGCATTGTCCATAGATGCCTCTAAGGTCATGTGGCCAGCATGACTGCATGGAGTGCCCTTACATTCCTGCCAAAGCAGTACTTATTGATCTACTCACATTTGCATGTTTTTGAACTGCTAGGTTGGCAGAAACTGGGGCTCTAACAGCAGGAGCTCACCCCGCTCCCTAGATTTGAACCACCAATTTTTCAATCAGCAAGTTCAGCAGCTCAGCAGTTTAACCCGCTGTCCCACTGGGAGCTCCGATTCGCTGCCATATATTCCCATTCAAAGAAGGGCCCTGGAGGCGCAGTGGGTTAAACCCTTGGGCCAGCAGGACTGAAGACCGACGGGTCGGAGGTTCGAATCCGGGGAGAGTGCGGGGGAGTTCCCTCTTGTCAGCTCTAGCTCCCCATGCGGGGACATGAGAGAAGCTTCCCACAAGGATGGTAAGCCCATTCTCTCACACCAGAAGCAACTTGCAGTTTCTCAAGTCTAGGTTGCTGTGGGTTTTTCGGGCTGTATGGTCATGTTCTAGAAACATTCTCTCCTGACGTTTCTCAAGTCGCTTCTGACACTGGGTAATTTCAGTCCACACTGCCATCTATTCCAGTTCAAAGCAGATCGTGTGGGATTTTATTCATCAGCGTGGAAGGGGCCAGAGTGAGCCTTCCCTACCAAACTCCGGCAAACTCCACAGCCTCCAACCATTACACAAAAGTGTACGCGTTCTGCATGCCTTAAGGAATCCCTCTGGAAAAAGAACTGGACATACGAACGCCTTATATTGGAAGAGGGCACAATCAAAGCACTCCCGACAGATGGTCATGCAGTTTCGGCTGAAACACCCTCCTCTCTCTGTTGTGGTCAGAGAATGAGAGACCTCGACCCCAAAGACCTCCAACCCAAACCAGAGTCGGTCCTCGCTGCCCTCCGTGCCGGGCCTTTCCCCCTGGCGGGCTCCCTGACTCACCCGGGTGTCCCTCGGTGCGGCGTCCCTCGGTGGCCGGGCTCTCCTCCTCCTCCTTCTCCTGGCCGGTGGGAGGCAGCCCCGAGGCGCTGGAGGGGAGAGAGCCCACGGAGAGAGGAGCCAGGAGCAAGAGGAAGAAGAGGAGGAGGCGGAACTGATGGAGCAGACCCGAGCGCGTTGCTGGCATGGTGCTGGGGGCTTCACATGCTGCTGGGGGTGGTGCCGGTCGTGGAGCGCGTGGGGGGACAATGGGAAGGCTCCGGGAGGGGAAGAAGGAGGGCGCTCAAGGCGCAGCCCCGGTTGGCCAAGTCCCGCAGCTCCATGGCCGAGAGGGCGCCTCGAGCGGGGAGGACGGCATGGTCCAGAGGGGAGCGGGAGCAGCAGTGCGGCTTGGCCGGAGCCTGCGGGGAAAGTCAAAGCAGCGCCCAGCGAGGCAGGCTCCGCCCGGAGAGGCTGACATCAGCCCCGGACCAAGCCCAGGCCCGGCCCCTCCAGCCCTCCCCTCCCCTCCCCTCCCCTCCGAGGGAGAGAGAGAGAGAGAGGCAACCCCCTTCCAGCCCCTCGCCAGGACGCACCGGCTGCCCAGCTGGACTGGGACCAGAAGGCACACCCGCCCAGGGGAGGGTCTCTCTCGAGGGGGGGGATCCTTTCTTTTGGAGGGAACACTTATCAGGAAGTAAAACTTATTCGGAACAGTACATTTTGACAGCAAATTAAAAAAAAACAACAACAAACAAATTTAACATTAATTTAAGCAATTAAAATTTCTCAATAATTTTAAAATGCTAAATACACAAAACTCACAATAATTGAAATATTTTAAATAATTTTAACAATCAAAATTAGAAACTTTATACAAACTCAACAAAGAGCCTTCTTGTTCAAATCCTCAACATTCTTTGTTGAGGATTTGAACAAGAAGACATAGAATCATAGAATCATAGAGTTGGAAGAGACCTCATGGGCCATCCAGTCCAAGAAGCAGGAATATTGCATTCAAAGCACCCCTGACAGATGACCATCCAGCCCCTGTTTAAAAGCTTCCAAAGAAGGAGCTTCCACCACACTCCAGGGCAGAGAGTTCCACTGCTGAACGGCTCTCACAGTCAGAAATTTCTTCCTCATGGTCAGATGGAATCTCCTCTCTTGTAGTTTGAAGCCATTGTTCCATGTCCTAGTCTCCAAGGAAGCAGAAAACAAGTTACTCCCTCCTCCCTGTGACTTCCTCTCACATATTTTTTAATATTTTTTATTGTTCATTGCTTTTATGGTTTTTTAATGTATTGTGATGTTTTTGCTTTTTATTGATGTATGTATTTTTATATATGGCATCTAATTGTTGCCAACTTGTATGCCGCCCTGAGTCACCTTTGGGCTGATATGGGCGAGATATAAATGTTGTAAATAAATAAAAAAATAAAATAAACATTCCTAACTCCACCAATGATGGAACTGAACCAAACTTGGCACACAAAACTCTCACAATCAACAGGAAATAATGGGAGGGTTTGGTGAGCATTGATTTTGAGTTTGGGAGTTGTAGTTTACCTACGTCCAGAGAGCACTGTGGACAATGATGGGTCCGGACCAAACCTGGCATGAATACGCAATATGCCCAAATGTGAACAGAAGTTGAGTTTGGGGAAAATAGACCTTGACATTTGGGAGTTGTAGTTTCTGGGATTTATAGTTCACCTAAATCAAAGAGCATTCTGAACCCCACCAACGAGAGAATTGGGCCAAACTTCCCACACAGAACCTCACAACCAACAGAAGGAGGAGGAACTAATGGAGCAGTTGGTGGATGATGGATGTGTTTTCTGATGGTCTTTGACAACCCCACTGACATCCCCTTGCAACCCTTCCAGGGATCCCAACCCCCAGGTTGAGAAATGCTGAATTAGATCATAAAAATGTAACAGCCTTTAGACAATTAAAACATGTAGTTAAAAATATATTAATATAAACATCAAAATCACATAATGGTCCAAGGACATTCCAAATGTCAAATATCAATTGCACATATTCCCTGATCATTCCTTGTATTGCTTACTGACCAAAGACTTGGTCCCATAGCCAAGTTTTTACTTTTTTTCTGAAGGCCAGGAGGGAGGGTGCTGATCTAATTTAGTTGGAGAGGAAGTTCCATAGCTGAAGAGCCACCACTGAGAAAGCCCTGTCTCTCATCCTCACCAATCGCACCTGAAAGGGAGGTGGGACCAAAAGAAGGGCCTCTCCAGATGATCTTAGCCTCCAAGTTGGTTCATAAAGGGAGATACATTCAGACATGTAAACTGGGCCAGAACCGTTTAGGGTGCCCTGAGTTGAAAGACAGAAAGAGAGAGGGGCAGCCAAGTCACAGCATCAGGGACTGCCATTTCCCATCCTAATTTAACCCACCATTTTGGGGGATTGAGTCTGGGGGCTTCTTTTGGAGACTTAATTCAGAAATGTACAGGTCATGTACAACGTGCCCAGAAAGGGAGAGAACTGCAGTAGTGGGGCTCAAGCTGGCTCTCCCCCTTTCTAGGTATCTTGTACATGACCTACAAACCTCAGGAGTTTGACTCGGGGAGCTTACATGGGGCCAAGTCCAATCAACAGAGTTCAAAACATAGCACATTAAAATGCATAACAATTAAAATAACATGAAACAATAAAATAAAATGAAACAACAATTGCATAATTCAAGTCTCGATATGGATGGGAGGGCTAGTGCCCATCCATATTGGTAATTGGTAATGTTGTGCAAGAAACCAAGTATGTGTACACTGAACAATGATAAAGCAAAGATATAACTATCTCAGCCAACCATGTGGACAATTTCTAGAGTGTTTGGGATTTTGGAATTCTGGATAAAGTATGATATGCTTAACTTGTACTGAAAGATTTTAGCAGGTCAGGAGTCAAAATTCAGCACCATTGTTGCCTTCTTAACTAATGACATTAAAGTCATATGCACAAATTATTAAGGGAAGAATAAAGTTTAGGTTTTCCTGTGGTGATTGGTCACAATCCACCGGGATTGTGGCGCAGCTGGCTGAGTGTCAGCTGCATTAAGATCACTCTGACCAAAAGGTCATGAGTTCGAAGCCAGCCCGGGCTGGAGTGGGTGTCCAGCCATTGTGTAGCCTGTTGTTGACCTTTGCAACCCGAAAGACAGTTGCATCTGTCAATTAGGAAAATAAGGTACCACCTTGTGTGGGAGGCTAAATTAACTAATTTATGAGGCCATAAAGAAAACTCCGGGATGTGGAATGCGGAAGAACTTCATCGGTGTCGCTGATGGACGATGAAAGCAGCAGCTCCCCTGGCGGCCAGAAAAAAAGTTAAATAGCCTCTGTGTATTGTCTGTATTCGTTGTCTGTCAAACCGGCATTGAATGTTTGCCATATATGTGTATACTGTAATCCGCCCTGAGTCCCCTGCGGGGTGAGAAGGGCAGAATATAAAAACTGTAAATAAATAAAATAAATAAATATATCTGAGTCAAATACATAGGAAAAATGCAATCTCAGTTCAAATTCACCTTCAGCAGGTTGCACTGCAGTTCACAATGCAAATAACCAGCGCATGAAAAATATACAAGTTGCTAATGATGTAATTATTATTGGTAATCTTAATCTATTCAAAAACCCATAAAACCGGGTCAGTGGCAGATGGATGGAGAATGTTTGTGTGAACTAATTGAAAAAAACATGAACACATTCCTATGCATACTACCCATATCTTGCTTATAGTGCAAAACCAGAAAGAAAGGAAGAACAATACAATAATTAAAATGAAGAACAATTTTAACCAACATAAACTTAACAATATTTCAGTGGAAGGCCCCAGGGCTATCTAATCCAATCCTCTTCGGCCATGCAGGAAAAGCACAGTCAAACCCCCCCCCCCCCAAAAAAAAAGATGACCATCCAGCCTTTGAAATGATGATGATGATAACAACAATAATAATAGGAGCAACCCAGGGACCATCCAGTCCAACCTCCTTCTGCCTTGCAGGAAAAGCACTCAAAGCACCCCCCAACAGATGGTCATCCAGCCTTTGCCATAATAATAATAATAATAATAATAATAATAATAATAATAGGAGCTACCCAGGGCCACCCAGTCCAACCTGCTTCTGCCTTGCAGGAAAAGCACAGTCAAAGTGGCAGGGAGGTCTTTCAGGCCGTGATAGCAGCAGTGCCAGGGAGGCCCCTTAGACTGCGGTGGTGGGATTCCACAAGCCATATGCTTCCTAGACAGGGGGAAGCGGGGGGGCACAGGGGCCCTGTGGAGTCCCTGACTGGGCTTCAAGGAGGCCTAAGGGCTCCACGGAGCACAATTTGAGAACCACTGCTCTAGAGTTTCAAACAGAGTATTTCTCGACATTATCTTCGAACTGGGGACAGGGGATGTTTGAATCCAAAGCTATAGCCTCTTCTCATTTGCAGAGCTTTGAAAAAAAATAATCCTACCAGAACCCCTAAGACAGCATAGGCAGGGCCATGCTAATTGTAAAATTTTGGAAGCTACAGGACAAAAAAAAACAAGGAACTTTTTCTAGCTCTGTCCCATGAATATTTTTTCTCTATTTGTTTAGTGATTTGCAGAGCTTTCAATGATCCTTACAAACACAAATAGGCTAAGGCCTAATAACTTGAATCAAGTTATTACAACACAGTTTATTTTCACATTTTGTGCTACTCTACAAAATTATATTACAACTAGCTGTCCCTTGCCACGTGTTGCTGTGACCCAGTCTGTATATATGTGTTTTGTGTGTGTATATATTTGTGTATATGTGTAAACATGTTGTTTTGCGCATGCATTGTAATGTATTTTTAATTTTTTAGCTTTTAAAGTCTCTTCCACTGGGTTTTTCAGTTTTTATGAGTGATGGTCATTTGTGGGCCCGATAGCTGTATTGTGCCCAAATTTGGTGTCAATTTGCCCAGCGGTTTTTGAGTTATGTTAATCCCACCAACAAACATTACATTTTTATTTATATAGAGTGTTAGGAAGCAATTAGAACATTTTCACATTTTCTGGGTGAAAAACATATAGTTCTGTATAGGAACTGCTCATCACCTTGCACTCTGTTGCTTGAGTTCCAATGAGTTTCAGACATCTTTGAATCAGGTGATAGCACCACCAGCAAGACTTAAAATAGAGGAGCATTCAGTATGTCATGAGACTTGTGCAGGTATTCCTCAATTACTCAAGTAGATATGTTCCTATGCATTGCTTCAACATAAATTTTGATAGCAAAAGCAGAAATCATATGGGGGAAAATAGGCATAGGTTCCTGTGCCACAAAGAAGAACATTTCAACACATTTCAGCCATGATCCAATGCTAATAATATGCACTTTGAAATGAAACAACTTGGTATGGTAAACATTTAAGACTTTTTAGAATCCACTCAAAATTCTCTTCCAAAATGTAACCATGGATTATCTTTTTTTCTTTTACCAGTCTTCACATTTTTTTATTTTATTTTAGTGGCCAAATGTTTAGATGGATTTGGGTGGGTGGGGGGTTCACGTTGCCTTCCTCTTTGCTTTCTGTTTTACTGTCCATGCATGATTAATATGGGATTCTTTTGATTCTTTCTGTTGTAGGTAAACAAGAGGACTAAACACAACAGTAAATGTAAATATAGCCAAGGCATAAATGCAGAGATGAACTGGCAGAACTGCATGAGCAGATTTCAGAAGAAAGTAATAGGTGTGATTGGGATTATTGGCACAGCTCTTGCCTTACTAACACCAAGCACATGGCCAATGAAAACAATGAGTTTAGGAGAAGCATGTGTTCCCATCCAAAAAAAAGTTCACTCAAAAGAACAGAGAGAAAGAATAAAATTGAAGAAAAGCAAGAACTGTAATACAGACAGATGAGTGTCTGCATATATGTATATTCAATGTGATCTACAAATTGCAAAAAAGTACTGTAAAAGGCCATTGCTTACTTCCTCTAATTTTTAGTAACAGGTGAACATAGAGTTTGGTTGGTTGCTGTTCTTGCTAGTATTTTTAACCTCTGTCTTGTCTGGGTTAAGCTCCAAGTTGTTTGCATTTATCAGCATCCAACAAAATTCTATTACATGCCTTTAAGATCAGCTTACATGCTAGTGGAATAGGAAGTGGCCAATGAACCAATTTAAAAAAAAAAACATGAAGTGGGAGTTGAGGTAATGGTATTTTACCACTCATGTTGCATTTGGGAGTAATTCGATTAATTCAGCCAAACTTACTGAGCACTATAGAATGTAAAATATTCTGTCTGCTCCTCCCTTACACCATTACATTTTTCTTCTGTGCTTGATGTTTTCTTAAAAAGGAGGAATTGGTTGTTTCAAAAATTAGAGGAAATAAGCAATGGCCTTTTACAGTACTTTTTTTGCAATTTGTAGATTACATTGAATATACATATATGCAGACCCTCATCTGTCTGTAGTTAGCACATATATAATGCTACTAGTATTACAATTTATCAGTCAATAATCTAAATGTGGAATTCGACTGTGGCTAAATTTATTTTATAGTACTTTTTCATCTTGCACGTGAGAAATATCATTTCAAGAAGTAAAAACTAAACAAAACAGAGGTTGATGTAAGCTTGTGGAACATTTCCTTTACTTGATACTAAGCTGGTTTTTCTTCCATGACAAGGACTTTTCTTCCATGACAAGGACTTTCTTCCATGACTTTTCTGCAGATATGCAGACAAGGTAAATTGAAAGCCTTGATTGGAACATCCCTTATTTTAAGGGGCAGCTTCAAATAGTATAATGAATGGTGCCAGAGGTTTATAGTGAACACAGACCTACAAATCATTGTACTTTCAGGCTGTATTCTTACATGGGTTTATACTCAAAAGAACTTTAAGCATGTAAGCAATGTACACTAGTTTTCACACAAGGTATGAGAGTACACTGCATTGAAACAATAACCATTCATTTCCGGTAAAGGGTACCTAAGGATTGTAGATGCTCAGGGGTTTCAATCGCTGTAATTTACACAATCCCAGCCAGCAACTTGAAAAGTATATGTTGAAATTATTCTGCTTAGTAAGTCTTCTGTCCCACCCAATAAAATTTTGGCAGGAGGTAAAAAATTAACATGCAAATATTATTGAAGAAGCACTCTGTCCCTTTTAGACTCCATAAATTATACAACTTAATGTTTGAGTTTTCAGGGCATGTACTACAGAGCAACTTTTGAAGTATTTTTGGATGTCTGGTGTAGTGGACAACATTGTCTCTCTGGTATCACATCACTCCATAACCTTTCTAGCAAAGTTCCTTCTTCTCCTGTGGATCCTTGCACAGCAGCATGGACAGTCTTCTGCGCCTGTGATTTATCTTGGCAGCTTGTTTTCATTCCACACAACCAACAGATCCAGAGCTTATAGATGTTACCTTTTTTGAACTTCCCAGAATTCCTAGAAGTTATCTGCCAACACAATGATTCTTCCAAGCTCTGAAAACCCTCAGAATCTATTGCCATGGCATACAGATAAAAATAGCAATTGTGTGGTCATGAATGTTATTTCAAGTGAAGTGAAGAAATTTGCATAAAGGTTGATAGTGCAATCCTGTTTTCCAAAAAGAAGATCGGCTGATTTTGGTGTGGCTTATCCCGCACAAGTAATATCAGGTTGCAGTCTTAAATGTTCATTGATATACATGCACAGACACACTCAATTGCCCAAACTATGCTGTCTGTTGAAGCTTTGTTTAGCAAACTGAAGTTTTACAACTCGGTTACTTATTTATTAATAGCTTTCTGTACAGAAATCTGGAGATTCCTAATGTAAATCTGGGGGTTTTTTTACAAAGGAAGTGGGGAATCTGGCTTGACCTCAGGGACAGAGATCACCAAAAATACAATACATGGTTGTATTTGGGCCTTGAACAATATTACATGAAATGTATCTGTTATGTGACATTTCACATGACATGAATAAGGAAATATTCCTTAGATAGTTAAACAATTGTTTAAAGGATCAACTAAAGCTGTGCAACCAAATCTCAAGTCTTAGATCATTACTTTTCTGTTTTTTCTATACCTGAATGCTGCCATTGCTTCCCTTTCTCTCGTCCTCCTTGCATGCTTATTTGGCCTGCATCTTCTTTCTATGGATAATTTAATTCCACTAAAAAATAAATTTGGAATGTTATATGAACCATCTGCAACAACAGCAGAAAATATTGTGTGTGTGTGTGTGTGTGTGTGTGCACATACATACAGAAAATAGGACACACTTACACTCGCATACCACGTTCTGCAAAGGACTTAAAACTTCTTGTATTTCAAAAAACAGAATAGAGTTTTGGATCCATGGCACGGAGGCCTGTTGTTTATTCCCTTCTCTTTTGCTGAGCCCCCACTTTAATTGGAGGTTTTGGTATTCATTAAAATCAGACATAAAAGGGCAAGCCTTTTAATCAGGCGGTGTGTCTGTGGTCAGAGTTTTTAATTGGCCAGTAGAGTCAATGGCATGCTGCTCCCTCATTGGAGCTATTTAATAAACTCTTCTCTGGTGATAACGGAGGAATGGTGGTAGCGGTCCCGGGAGGCAAAATCTGTATTCTCTTGAGTGAGCTGAGTGGTCTCCATGCCAACTGTTGCAAAGGATGGTGTCACAACAAATCGTTCCTCCGGGGATGGCCTTCCCCTGGAAAACAAAGGAACGCAAAGCCTTCAGATGCCTCATTGTTTCCCAATGCAACTGCAGCTGCACTCTGAACTATGTAAACAAAAGAGTACAGGGATCTACTCCGCCATGCACAAAGGCATGCCACTACAAGGAGGAATGCAAGCTCTTCGCCGTAGCTGGAGGGTTTGCCCCAAATTAATTAGAGACTCTTTGCAAGAAATACTTTAAAAACATAAAAGGTTTTTCCCCTTAACACAGGCATCTGCTTCTCCTCCGTTATTTCCAGATTGCTTCCATCACTTCAGTCATGTACAGTTAGGACACAGGTTACGCCTGCACCATTATGGCTAAAGATGAAACAATTTAAAATTATGACTGCTATCTCCTTCTAAACATTTTGAAGTTAGCAGGCAGCAATCCTGAAAAAAGGAGAAAAACAAAGAGAAAAAAAGTCTTGTGGAGACTTTTCCAACAGCATGGTAAATAAAGACCACTCAGAAGATTTCATATTGCAAATATAAACTGAAAATTTTATCATATTAAAGGGCTCCCTGCAAGACACTTGAATGGTATTTGGCTTATCTGTTAGCAGATACTAATAAATGTAAGGAAAAATTGTTGCAAAGTTTCTTTTTTCTTGTGATAAGATTCATAAATGTATGATTCAGACACATAGAGTCATCTCTTATATTGATGGGTTTTGAATTCATGGATTTGACCAATCATGGCTCAAAAATAACTTCTTAAAAACAGATAATTACATTCTCTATAGCACTTGTTTCAGTTGTTCACCTTTTTATATAAGGAGCTCATCACATTTGCTGCCAGAATTGCCACAGATTGTGGGGAATCCACCGGTGCCCAGCAGATGGCAGGGGGAACCTGTCACCCCACGCCCCACACCACTTTCCCCCATTGATCTCTATGCAACACAGGAAACTTCACATGTTGCCGTGGTGGTGGCATATGCCAGTTCCACTTCAGTTTTGTTCCAGAACCCCGTCAGAAGGAGCTGGTGGGCTCTGTGCCAAAACTCAAGAGGAACCTGAGTACGCCAAATTTTAGCCTGTTTGCCGTTGTATATAGAATCATAGAATCATAGAATCCTAGAGTTGGAGGAGACCTCGTGGGCCATCCAGTCCAACCCCCTGCCAAGAAGCAGGAAAATCACAGACAAAGCACCCCTGGCAGATGGGCATCCAGCCTCTGTTTAAAAGCCTCCAAAGAAGGAGCCTCCACCACACTCCGGGGCAGAGAATTCCATTGCTGAACAGCACTCACTGTTAGAAAGTTCTTCCTCATGTTTAGGTAGAATCTCCTTTCCTGTAGCTTGAATATAATGGGGTTTGAGCATCTACGGATTTTGGTATCAACAAGGATCCTCCGTGGAAAAGGATTTGTTTAATTTTTTTTTAATAATTGCTAAGTTTATATTACCTTTATCTATTTTTAGATAGGGCTGTGGAACGCCCTTCCCATGGAGGTTAGATCAGCCCCCTCGCTAATGGTGTTTCGAAGAAGATTAAAAACTTGGATGTTTGAACGGGCATTCGGATAACAGTGCAATGAATGTGATGATTACAGGAATGGAAATATGGACGACGAATTGGATCACAACTCTAGTTATGAGATGTATTGTGTTGTTATAGTGGTGTTAATATTTGTATACTATGTTTTTATGGTTTTAAATTGTATAATGTTGATTGACTTTTTACCCTTGTTGTAAACCGCGTTGAGTCGCCGGCTGGGCTGAGAACTGCGGTATACAAGTAAAGTAAATAAATAAATAAATAAATAAATATTTTACATTGCTTATCTTTCTAAAGGTGTTTTACATTATGAATATCTTGTGTTTATTGGTATTTGACTGCATAATAAAAATGGGATTGTAATGGCGTGTTCAAGGGCTTGCAAATACATTGTGTATCAGCAATTTTTCTATAATATATTGCTAGATGGAAGAGAGATGACATATTCAAGGACTTGCAAATACATTTGTGTATCAGCATCTTCTTTACATATATTGCTTGATGGGATAGTGATAGAATTGGCAGTTATCACTGCTAATTCCCTGGTAAAATGAGTAGTTCAGAAAAATCTCACAAAGAGGAAAAAAGCAGAGAGAACTTTTTTACATGTTGCAAAATTTCTTGGATAACTAAACAAATGTGTATAAAAAGTTTTCTGCACAATATTGTTGCTGTACAAATATCACATTGTGTTACATATTTTTGCACAGCATAATTGCCCTAAAGTCTTTCAGAGTGCAAATATCCACCAAGATGGCACAGAAATCTCCATTTTATTTCCTAGACTGAGGAAGAAACTATGGAGTGTCTTTGTCCTTTCAGCAAAGTTGAAGGCTGTGAAGATCCTTATGCCGGTGTGCAGAAGAACTGCAAAGTAGGGATCAACAGCCTCTTTCCTTGAACTAGCAAAATTACAGTTTTAAACAGTCTGACCAAAAGGTAGTTTCATTAAATCATGTGGTCCTCCAAACAGAAGTCCAGCTCTCAAAAGGCTACAGGTGTACAGTATACAGGTGTACACCTGAGCCTAGAAAATGACTGTTTCAAAAAGTCATTTATTTTTGCATTTGTTACATTATAAACAGCCTATCCTTTAAGAAGATCCTTAGATAGATGATTCAGACAGACATGCTACACACATACACAGACACGCCTGGTTTAAGCTGGTTCTACACTGCCAAATAATGCAGTTTGAACTGCATTATATGGTCAGTGTAGAACCATATAAACAGTGAAGGAAATAAAAAGATAAATGGGTCCAATGCGAGACAGAATCCAACAACATGTTGGATTCCTCATGGAAACATCCTCATGGGAGGATATTTCCACAAGGCCATTTTCTTAGTGAAATAACTTCTTCCAAACTGGTTGCAATCTCACAGGAAGGATATGCTATGTTTCAGTGTTCACGAGAAACACTCTTTTCTGTAGTATTTTGCATACATTTGCTGCCAAAATGACTTACATTGTAATCCTATCTCCAGTGCCCAACAAGGATGTTCCATTGGATTCCATGGGTCTTACTCCTGACCACACATGCAAAGGATTTAGCGTTTAATATCAAAATTATTAAGCAAACAAAGTATATGCTTTTTCCTGATACCAACCTGCAGGCATTAAATAAAAGTAGCTTAATCCATTTGAAAAAACTAAAGTTGGCTGCTGCACCTATAGAAAAAAAAATGAAATAAGTCAGATTGATGGTCTTTTCTAATAACTAGTATAACTGAAATATTTATGTAAAATAATATATACTAATAAAATTGGTATAAAATATATCCTTGCATGAAGGTTTAATACAGTTTGACATAAATTTAAAAATTTAATAATTATAATAATAATATAGATACTGAAATTCATTGGGCCACAGTGGTGCAGTGGGTTAAACAGCTAAACTGCAGAACTTGCTGACTGGAAAGTCAACGGTTCAAATCTACGGGAAAGGGTGAGCTCCTATTGTTAGCCCTAGCTTCTGCCAACAGAACAGTTTGAAAACATGCAAATGTGACTAGATCAATAGGTACCGCTCCAGCGGGAAGGTAACAGCACTCCATGCAGTCATGCTGACCACATGACCTTGGAAATGTCTAAGGACAACACTGGCTCTTTGGCTTAGAAATTGAGAAGAGCACCACCCCCAGAGTCGGACTCAACTAGACTCAATGTCAAGGGGAAATCTTTACTTTTACAAATATTCAGATTCCTCCTTAACTGAGGCTTTGGAATGGCTGATGAAGTGATCAATACAGGTATTACATGTCATAACTTTGAATATTTTGTTACCTTATCTCTTTGGTATAAAAAATGCTTCAACATCTAAGACAAACTTTGAAAAGGGAAACCCTTTATTCTAAATTTAAAATCTAGAAAGGAAGCTCTTGCTAAGTTTTACACTAACAATCACACAAAGTGTAGAATACATATTCCCAAGTATTTTTATAAAATGATTTAATGGTATCGCTTGTCATCAAATACTGTTTCCAAGCAAGTATGAATTGAAAACAAAGCTCTTACCAACACATCTTTTCATACGTATGTCCAATGTAGAGAGAGACAGACAGAGAAAAAAGTAAGGACTGCCGAAGTGTTCATAACATGTACCAATCCCACAACACTTTAGTGATGGTTTTTGGTTATATGATTAACAGCACACATGTATCATCTATTAATTATGTGATTAATATATTATTAAATATTAAATATTAATAATGATTAATGTGATTAATATATTATATTAATTATAAAGAATCTGTGGCAGTCAAAACTAACTGGGTTTGGTTTGACAATATGGGTACATATAGGCAATTTTTGAACTTTGGAGATAGATTTCAAAGCATTGGGTGCTCAGTTACATCTTGCTGCCTCGTTGAAGTATTGCAGTGCAGTCCCTTCCATCACAACTGGCATTGGAAGGGGGCTACTCCAGTGCCCCAAGATGTTCACCCACCAATACAGTCTTAATATGGAAAATTGTGTTCCTGGGGGATTCTAGGGCACAGTTCATTTGAGGGCATTTCTAACATGTGATGTACAACTGGTCTCCCATGACTGGAAGGTATCTATATGTTTTTTAATTTATCATTATCCTTTGCACCAGGAGAAAGGTGGAAAAATCAATCACTCAATCATTGATGTACCTATAAAGCAATCAATATAAATACAAAGCAAACATGGAATTACAGTTAATTTACAGCTATTTAGTATGGCCTAGTAATTGGAGTGGTCTGGTGACCAGAATCCCTGCTCAGGCATTGAAACCCACTGAGAGACCTTGTTCACTAGCTCTCCACTTCAGAAGAAGGAAAAGGTCATTCTCTGGTTTGCTGTGAGTTTTCCGGGCTGTATAGCCATGTTCCAGAAGCATTCTCTCCTGACGTTTTGCCCACATCTATGGCAGGCATCCTCAGAAGTTGTGAGGTCTGTTGAAAACTAGGCAAGTGAGGTTTATATATCTATGGAATGTCCAGGGTGAGAGAAAGAACTCTTGTCTGTTTGAGAAAAGTGAGAATGTTGCAATTGGCCACCTTGATTAGCATTGAATGGCCTTGCAACCTCAAAGCCTGGCTGCTTCCTGCTTGGGGAATCCTTTGTTGGGAGGTGTTAGCTGGCCCTGACAGTTTCATGCCCGGAATCCTCCTTTGAACACACTTTGGCAATAAAACCCTATGATAGGTTTGCCATGGGGTAGCCTTAAATCAGAAACAACAACATTTAACTATATGGTGAAGCCTTTTCAATTAAAAAAAAACCTTGAAAAACCGGCAATGACACAAAATGAAGGTACTTACCAGGTGGTAGCCCTGGACTCACTTGACCAATGTAGAAATACAAAATAATGGCTATTCCCAAGTTAACAAGGGTATATATCCACTGAATGACAAACATAATGGCAAGTGATCCTATTGCCTGTTGGAAAAATACATTCTTTAGGATAAGTGCATCTGCTTGTGCCATCAATTATTTATTATGCCTTGAGCTGTGAGGAGAGGTGAGGTATTATTTTATTATTTATGCCAGTAGAGCTATGACAGCTAAATGAGCTGTCAGAATTTAAGACACAACTGAGGGCCTATCTCTTCCGGCAGGCCAACCTCAATAGTTTAAATGATGAATTTTAAACTTCCACTCTATGCATAACTTTTGTTTTGTGTATTTTAATATGTATATTTTGGAAATATATTTTAATATGTGTATTGTACGAAGTGTGTTTAAAAGACTATGTGTTTTGATTATTTTGATTAAAAGACTATGTGTTTTGATTATGTCATAACCAGCCTCAAGCCATGAGGAGAGGCAGATAAGAAATAAGATTATGATTATGATTATGATTATTATTTCTATTGAAAAATCAAAGAAATTGTGATATCCAAAGGCAGAAAAGGCTTAGAATGTTCCACTTCTCAACATAATGGCCTGGGCCTAATCAGAAGTCATTAATTTCAATAGGATTTGCTGTTGTCTGAAGTTTCACATATCCAGGAGTACATCCTCTGCTAATACGGGGATCATACTGTATAAAATTATGCAGGGTTTTGAGAAAGTGGAAAATCAGGAACCTTTCTTCTTCATAATACTAGAATGAAAGGGCTTGCAAGCATTTTATCACCACTAACTGAAGCTGAGATGTGATAAAATAAAATACTGGTACTATGTTATTGTATCAATTTGCTTAAGTTGTAATCACCCCAAGTTCCTCTGAGGAGATGGGGCGGAGTATAAAGATTATTATTATTATTATTATTATTATTAAACACAAAGCATCGGTATGGTTGTCAAACTGAAACAAATTAATGTTTCTGAAAAGAAATCAGATCGATTTGACTAATATCAGAGTCAGTATGCCTCAAAAAATACCATTGCACTATTGTGTTGCTTGTGGGATTTTTCACAGTCAGATCAATAAGCCTTTGGGGTCATACAACATGACTTGACTGCCTTGGCTATGGGGAAGCAGGTCATGGGAGTTGACTTGAAATAGTCACTGTTCCTAAGTTGAACCGCCACATAGCATTTTAGCATGTCCCCAGGCTGCATCACCTATTGTTTCCTTTTCTTCCTCTTTCACACCAGCAACTAAAAGTGCCACGTGATGGAGACAATGTGTGTTATAGTCAAACACATTCAGAGGAGCTCAGGTTAGAGAAGGCAGTTCTGCACAGATTATATGCCTTGCATTTACAAATTTGCCAATTTGTATAACTCAACCTTTTCCGTGAGGTTTGGACTATGCTTTTAGATCTGTAATAACATTTGTGCCATTATTTGCCTATCCTCCTACAGAAATGATTGAAATATTAGAGACTCACACCAACAAGGGAAACCCAATGATCGCAGAGTTTGGAGTAGAAGGATACTGGCATTTTCTGGATTTCTAATTCTTGGTTTCGTCGTTTTGCATTTAAATCTATAGAAAAAGATAATAAAACACAATAAAAGTTTATTCTGAAAGTATAACTCCAGGTATTTTTGTATTCTTATAAGAGTTCAGCTTTAACTGTGGATATGCCTTGCTTCTACCAACAAAATAGGCCATCTTACAGATGCTTCTGTCTTCTTTGAAGTTCACACTCTGTCAGATATTTGGCATTGCATTCTGAAGTTTCCTTGCAACTGCAACTTTTTTTTTGCTTTATTCAAAGTGAAGAGCTTTCAGATTTGCCAAACTCCAGTGTTTCAGGAATACAGAAATGTGGTGCTGATATATTGACACATTTACCTTAGTAACATGTCTAGCTGTTTCCTAAACCTCCTTTTTGCCAAATTGTTTGAAGAAGAAATGGTAAAGATCAAAATTGGCTGAAAATAGAGATTTTGCAAAGAAAACATATCCCACTAAAATGAAAAATATCTTGTTATTCTTATTGTTGATTACACAATTTGCAATCTATATATTTTCAGACCAGTTGCCTAGTAAATGTTACTCTGTTAGAAGTTTTCAGAGAAAGTGATGTTTTATTTGGTATAGCTAACAACTTTTGCATGACTCAGGTCACTTTCACACTTCCATTTTAGAGAAGGCAAACCTTTGGAAAGAATTAAACAGTGCTTCCAGGCATGCAACAAAACCAAATCCATTTCTAAACAATGGTCAGAACTAGCTAAGGAAGAATGCAACATGTGTGTTTGTGCAAAATAGGGCTGACTTCAATTTGATGATCAGAATGTTAACTTCTGGAAGCTATTCTCTCCTATGTCACGATAAAAAAATAAATATGTTGATTTCACACTGCTGTGTATGTGAAGAATGCAAATATATGCAAGCCAGCAGATGGAATGATATAAACAGTAAATCTTCTGCACTGAATTAAATATTGGCTCCTTTTGCATAGGCAAATTAGATCACCATTCCTGTAAATAATTAGAAGTAATTATGTGTTTATTTGTTTCTTAAACAAAAAAAAATCTGATACCTAGGGTAACATATAGATCACATAAAAATAGCCAGCTTTGGTGTGGGCTGGTCCATGAGGTCACAAAGAGGCGGAACATATAAACAACAACAACAACAAAAGGGCACTTGAACCTTCCTTCACAGATATATAGACAGAATAAATTGTACTTCTAATTTTATTACCTTCCGTTTTCTGATTGGGAGTTTTCTGCATCTCATCAGAATTATGGCCCTCATCTTGGATGTGCTTCTTCTTAGTTTCTACAGTTTTATGTGTCAATGCATTTTCTTCATGCTGGCAATTTGGCTCTGGAAAGCTCTGCATATTTTTGCCACTGGATTCCAGCACATCACTGTCAGTATCCTGAATAGAAACAACATCAGTATCTAGATCCAAGAGAAAGCTGTCTTGTAATGTCTGTTTAGCTGCCTTCTTTTGCTTTCTCTGCTTGACCATCTGGCCAAAGTCCTTCCCTTTGGTTTCAAGAGTGGTCCCTGGATCTTTATCAAGAGGCTTAAAAAGATGGTCCATGTCTTTTGTGAATTCTAGCAAAGTGCCGTCCGACCTGCCTTGAGCTACGCCATCTGACCCATAGCAGGAAGGTTTGTCGAGTATCAAAGGCCGAGAACAGCTCAGCGCAATCCTGGAGTCCTCCCTCCGCATCTGCCTGGAGTTCTGCTGAAGACTGTAGCTCATGGAGACCGCAAAGTAGGCGTAATCTACCGCAATATATGTAAGCATGAAGATGATGGTAACTATTGGAGCAAGGGTATTCACTTGACCAATGAAGATGAAAGCCATGGTGATCAGGCTTGTTAAACAGATTGCAGCCACTGGGGTTCGATTTGGTCCTTTCTAGATTGAGAGCAAAGAAAAGATCTGTATGGGTATAATAAGGGTGGTACTGCAATTATAAGACATCTCAACTTGCCAGATAACGTCTGCCTCCAACTCCAGTCCTGACTCAAACTACTGTCTTGGAAGAGATGCTTTTAGAAAAATATGAAGGATGAGGGATGGTTTTAGGAAAGTATGCTAGAGCATGGAAGCAACTTGTTACAAGTAATGTTGTACAGACTGCCCCTCTGTTATACCCCTGAGATAATGTATCAATGACGTATTACTTTTAATGGAGAGCAAGAAATGCTTTTGCCTATTCTTATTACTTAGCACTGGGGTGGAGAGTGATGTCTCTTAGGAGAGGGCCATGGGGCCTAAATACAATTCTTAATCCCAAACAAAGCAAATCCTTTGAACCAGGGGAACTGACCTAACATACTCTATTCAATGGGTCTACTTGGCAACTGGATTAGTTGGCAATTGGATTTAAATCTAGCTCCAGACTTCACCTTCCAGGATTCCCCTTGTTGGCCAAGTAAATAAATTTTAACGATTGCAGATGAGAGTCCTATGCCTTTTGAATATTATTGGATACCAACTCCCATTATCCCCTCACCATTGATGTCTGCTGCCAGTATAAAATACTAAATGAAAACACATAATACAGTACTGAGGAATAAAAGCCAATTCCTAATAAAGTTCATGGTTTGGGGCACTTTATTTATTTTATGCAGAATTTGTTATAATATTTTTGATTTTAAACAATAAGAGTTCCCAATATCCTTCTGTTTCTGGAATTTCAATTACAAAATGCAGCTCATAGCTGAGGATGATGATGAGGATGATGATGATGATGATGATAACAAGGGACTTGGGGCAGATTCCAAACATAAAAGGCAAGTATTCAATGCCCAAATACAACAATACACCCATAATAACTAAAATTGACGACCCAACATATAAAAAGAAATTATGCCTTAACAACTAAAATTAAATAAAAATGCAACCTGTTATGAGAGACATAAGACAAAATATCAAACATCAAACAGAAGCATCAGTTTTCCAGTTCCTTGGGAAACAATGCTTTCAATGTTTACTAACCCCTTGTCCAAGAAATGCAAGACTTGGTATCACTTTCTCTTGGGCAATGCACTGAAGTATTCTGGGTGCGCCATACAGCCCACCCATACAGGATGCTAAGGATGAAATGTACAAACCCAGCAAGAATAGGAAGCCCACCAGGGACACCTAAAAAATGAAAACAGCGCAAAATAATTGGTGCATTTCTTGATTAATGCTACACTCCTAATATATACAATTGGAATGAGTGGGTTGCTTGCCTGGAGACTTGACATAATAAACTTAACAGTGCCAGTTAGGTAGTCTAGTGTTGAGTCCTCACTACAATCATTAATTTAACAGGTGCTTCTCTTTTCACATCTACATACTTATGTCATCATTTGAACTTTAGAATAAACCAGGAGCAGGGAAGATAAATGTTTTCTTACTTATAAAGTTAGTCTTCTTTAAACTAACCATGCATATCTTCTAGATCAGAGATGTAGATTCTTTTGCCCTTCATATATTATTGAAATGCAATGTCTATAAGCCCTAGGCAGTACACTTAACAGTGGGAATAGCAGTGTGACAACATCAGGAGAGCTCCACATAATTGTGAAGCTTTGAGTGCATAGATACTGTGAAAGGTCCATACTTCCAAAATGGGGAATACTATCAGCATTGAGTTTTTATTTTTGTTGTTGTTTCATTTTAGGGGGTGGGTTGTATCAGAGCCACTGAGCAATGCTATTACAGCAAGTCTTTACTTCATGTGTTCCCTTTCTATCTTCAGTTTTTAAACACCAGCAGAGAAACATGAAGCACTCTAAAACTGCTGTTCTGTGCATGTTAACTCATAATTTTCATTGACAGAGACCAGCTTGGTTTAGCAGTTTGAGTGTTGGATGAGGATGCTGAGAAATCAGGGTCCGAATCCTCACTGGGCTGTGGATACACACTGGGTGACTTGGAACAAGTCACACTGTCTCAGCCTCAGATGAAGGCAATGGCATGCCCCCTCTGGACAAATCCTGTCAAGAAATGCCCAAGACAGGTTCACCTTTGACTCTCCATGTGTCAGAAATAGCAAACAACCATTTTCACTGTCTCCCTAAGTACGCTAAAGACACCAGACCTTGTCTGAGCTTGGAAGTTAAATAGGTTTGTACTTATATGGGGACCATCAATTAATACCAGGTACTGTAGGGTAGGCTATGTTTCAGAGGAAGAAACTGACAAAATCCCCTCTGAGAAAACCCTATGAAATTCATGGAGGTGCCATAAATTGATAGGAGGCTTGAAGGTGTGTGCACACAAGCACACAATTTCCCCTGTGCTTCACCAAGTGCTCTCTCTTTCTATCTCCTGGCAAATGTGCCTACTAGAACTGCAACACATTTTCATTTCTTTTTTATGAATGCAGCCTGCAGCACGAGGAAAATGGTATAAAATTCATGAAGCATTTCAATGCATATAAAGTCCCTATGAAACCAAAGGAAGCTTTTTGATTCCTGAGCAATAAAAACATGTTAACAGAGAGAGGAAATATAGGAAAAGGTGGGTGGGGATTTAGGGAGTGTGTTTTAATTGGGTAACTAATCAACGAAAGAAACAAAAATGTTAAGAACAGTATGATGACCAAATTTAATAACAGAACCATCTTACTGTACACAGCTGATTTGCTTTCAAGTTTTGCATAGAATTTTAGTTCCCCGAAGGGCTTGCTTGTTAAAATGCCACTTGACATTCCATTCACAGCAAAGGAAGAACCACTCTTTTCAATGATGGAAAAAAATTGTAATTAAGATAGATTCCTCACAAGCATGAATCCATAGTTCTAGTTTGTCCTCATACCCCATTATTTCACTTCATCCCAACACATTCTAACACACACAATGAAACAATGAAGTACAAGGCATCTTCCTCGCTAAATGTCAGCACTTTTAACATTGTATAATTTAGGGAACGGAGGATGCATTTCCCCCTTCAAAAATATTTACACCATTAGCAGGGTTAAAGAGGTGGCGCAAAATTATGAGACCTTCCATTGTCACTTAAGATAGAATTCCTAACTCATATTAGATCATTATTATAGCATTTATTTTTCAATACAAATGTATTTGCTTACCCTTAGAATGATCACCAAAACTGTAAGTAGCTGTTAAAGGGTATATACACTTTGGGGGGAAATCCTGTATTTCTTTAATAATAAAGAGTGCATTACATCATCATCATTTTTTTAAATGAATGTCTCACTTGCGACCAGTAAAGTCTAATCCTGCAAACAACAAACTGTATAGGCCATTCAATGCTAATCAAGGTGGCCAATTGAAACATTCACACCTAGCTCCAACAGACAAGAGTTCTTTCTCCCACCCTGGACATTCCACAGATATATAAACCCCACTTGTCCTAGTTTCCAACAGACCCCTCTGAGGATGCCTGCCATAGATGCAGGCAAAACATCAGGAGATAATGCTTCTGGAATATGGCCATACAGCCTGGAAAACTCACAACAACCCAGTATATATTAATCCTTTCATTACATCATCACTGTACATAAGCATTGCACAAACTGGAAATAAAACTCTTGCCTCCTATATCCAGTGTTTCATGATGCATAAAGATAGATTAAAACTTTCTTTCCCAAAGAATCTGCTGAGCATTTGTTTTCCCCAAAAGCAAAAATTAAACTAGTGTTTCCCATATGGCTTGCTTTCTCTTTGCACATTCAACGAAACATTTTTGCATCATGCTTCTCCACCATGGAAGCCATAAAAAGGCAAACTAATCCTGGAAGTAATATGAACCGATTCTCGACATAATCTTGACAGATGAAACAAGACAAATCCATCAAGAATGGTCTGCTGTCATATTACACATCTTGGAAACATTTTGACAACTAATATGCTGCTGGCCGGGATATTCTGGGCGTAATAGCCCTCAGTTGGATATGTTCTGGAACTTGGAGGACTACACTTTGCCATTGTGTGCTGCTCAGAGAGCAGCGGTATCTCATCTTACCTGCCATTTTGGCAAAACAGGTATATCTGCCATCCCACCCACCATGGTGAAAAAGCGCTGTGTCTGAAAGGGAGCAGACGGGTGAGCATGCGAAGCAGTACACTGGGGTGATCAATCAGGGCTAAGACTAAAGGTAAAGGTTTCCCCTGACATTAAGTCTAGTCGTGTCCGACTCTGGAGGGTGATGCTCATCTCCATTTCTAAGCCGAAGAACCGGCATTGTTTGTGGACACTTCCAAGGTCATGTGGCCAGCATGACTACATGTAGCACTGCTACCTTCCTGCAGAAGTGGTACCCATTGATCTACTCACATTTACATGACTCGAACGTCTAGGTTTGCAGAAGCTGGGCCTAACAGCCAGAGCTCACCCTGCTCCCCGGATTAAAACTGCTAACCTTTCAGTCAGCAAGTTCAGCAGCTCAGTGGTTTGGCCCGCTGTGCCACCGGGGAACTAAGACTATTATGCAATAAAAGAAAAATACTGATTTGGGACCCCAAAATTAAAATGCAACTATTGTGTGGTGGCAACTATTATGCGATGAAGTCTAGTATTTGCTGCTACAACTGTGGGGGAAGTTGGCATAGGTTCTGAATCTGGGACAGATCAGCTTGGCTGGATCTGTGGTGGGGGTCTCCTTCGGGGGACGCAGGGGTCATGGGGCCATTGGAGGTCTTGAGTGGATGAGGCTTCAGCCACCCACACATTGCCCCCTGGTGGCATAAGGCCATATGGGGTGGGCTGCTCCCCACCTCAGTGGTCTCTCCCAGTAACCCCAGGTTATTCTGGCAGCTGGAGCTTATTGGCCAGCAGCAGGTTGTTCAATGCCCGGATCTGAATCCATTCAGGTGCCAAGCTTATGGCTGTAAGCAATGCAGTTGTGACCAATACAATTTCTATTTTTTCACATGTGTTTGCAAAATGACCTCATGCTCGACCCCTCAAACAAACAGACCCTCTCCTTCTCTTTAACATTCCTAAGTATGCTTTCTTCCTACATTTTTAAAAGGAGAAAAAAAGATGTGTTGTATGGCATTAAGTGTTACCATCGACCTATCCACGTCATAGCAAAATCCAGAATTCTGTCCCCAAAACTTCCTTTGACCTATACATGAGTTTGACATATATATGAGTATACATGGTAAGCAAGAAGAGACAGAATATTCAGTGACTCCAAAAACACTATTACAGACAGGCTGAAAGATATTTAAAACATATAAAGACAACTGGTTTCCAAAATTAAAATGCATAGCGTGCTTCTGTTCCCCCTTTTCAATGGTGATCAAAATGACTGGAAAGTCTAGGCTGAACCCTCCCCTGCATAAATCCAGATTATGTTTCCACTATCCCCACTTTTTCATTTTTTTTCTTAAGTACAAGTATTTACTTAATGAAGCTGGATACATATAGTTAACTTGCTCAATTTTACCATAACAGAAAATCTGTCCCTAGACTTTAAAAGTTAAGCATTAATACATTTCTAGTCACAATAAGCTAGGAAGGGAACCAAAGAAAATCTTTTGTTTGTAGGGCGCCATCGCCTGAAATAGACTTCACATGTATATATATCTGTCACCAAGGGAATGTATAGCATTTAATAATCCTCTTATTTTTATTGCAGTCACACTGGGATAAAAATGAAAATGTACGGTCGGCATTCTGAAAAAGTCAATGTGATTTGTTTGTGATTTTAATTTGGTTTCTAAGAAATGGGATACAGTGAACAAGAGAGAATGCTTATTGTTTAGGAATATGTGCCTGCTTCAGTTCCTGAGGCTATTAGTGGAGGGATTATACTAAGGTGCTATAACATTGAAATCTGTTGAAGAATGTCAGCTGTCTAAATTAATTAATATTCTCTAGTCTATGAGAAGGCATTTCTAAGAGAAAGTCCAGGGGCTCCATCTTGGCTAGTGATAAAACTATAATTTTAGAGAATGCTCATATTTTTTTTATTTATTTACGACATTGATATTCCATCCTTCTCATCCCAAAGGGGACGCAGAGCAGCCTTACAAGTAGGCAACAATTCAATGCTGCATAACATACATTTCGATGCCTCATAGTAAAGGTAAAGATTTTCCCCTGACATTAAGTCCAGTCATGTCTGACTCTGGGGGCTGGTGCTCATCTCCATTTCTAAGCCGAAGCACTGGTGTTCTCCGTAGACATCTCCAAAGGCATGTGGCCTGCATGCCTGCATGGAGCGCTGTTACCTTCCCGTCTGAGCAGTACCTATTGCATGTTTTTGAACTGCTAGGTTGACAGAAGCTGGGGCTAACAGTGGGAGCCCACGCCACTCCCCGGAGTCGAACTGGTGATCTTTTGGTCAACAAGTTCAGCAGCTCAGTGCTTTAAGTCACTGCGCCACCGGGGGCTCCTGATGCCTCATAACATTCTGCTAAAAAGAGATATTTGGCAAATGATGATTCTGCAAAAGTGCCCAAAATACTTTCTAATGCTTAGCAAATAAAGATAAAATATATCCTACATTCCACAGGCATTTTGTGCAAGTAAGAGATGATCCAAGGCATGCCTTCCTCTCAATTTGGAAAGGTTACTATTGGGCTAGCAAAGTTTTCTTGCCAGTGGCCATGCTGGCTGGGGGAGACTGGACTTGGACAGATCCATTTCCACCCTTCTCCTTCTCACCTTGATGTCTTCCTGGAGTAACACGCATTGGTGTGAATGCATCACAGAAGTTTTATTTTAGGAAGTAACCACCTAAAAGTAAATTTGGTTTTCAAAAGTTCCTTGATACTCGGGGGGGGGGGGGGTGATCTGTTTTGTGTACCTGTTTCTTGGAAATTAATTAATGGCCAATTGAAGTCGATTTTTCACAACCTTTTAATAAAAACTTGATACTATACTTTGTTACTGGAAAGACAAAGTATCTTCAATGGATAGAAAATTTAACAATCCTTTCAGCATTTGAAAGAAATTTACAAATGGGTTTTAACTTGGAGATTTGGTCAACTTTTGCAAGAAGTAATGCAAATCTGGTTATTTTTCTTCCATTTATGTTTTTTATTTGCTGCTTTTGTTACATTAAAACATTACTATATAAACTGAGATTCTTGAGTTGAATGGAGGTTTTAATTCTAATGTCCACCCTCAGTTTTTCCACTCAACATTTAAAACTTTAGCAGCTCTGATTGGTTCACTGTCTCATGCCCATGTCAAGTCTGGTTTGAACCAAAAGCTGGGAATCTGTGGTGCTATGTTTTGCTTTTTCTTGTGGTAAACCACTAAGCCTAAAACTGGGAACATCTCTCTGGGAAGTAAAATCCTGAAACAGAGGTTCTGCCCACCCAAGTTGGCAGGCATTGTCTCTCTTTTACAGGAAGGGCCGCAAAGACCTTCTTGTTTAAGTTGGGACCTTGCCTGGACAATGATGGTTTTGCTCAACTTAACTATGTTTCTTAAGTTTCTGACTTGTTTCTTAAGTTCACCAGCTTAATCCCCTTTGCTTTTTCTTATGGTGAAACCTCCTGGCATGACCCTTTCCCAAGTCCTGGCTACAGCACTATGGTTGTCGCTGACAGATAGTTCACAACTGATTATAGATTTCTGTGATCATTTTTCTGTGGTTATTTAATTAATTTTTTTTTTGCTGCTAACTGCCATAGAGGCTTTGCAGACAAATGACAAGGTTTTTAATTTTATTTTCATGTCAGGAGCGACTTGAGAAACTGCTAGTTGCTTCTGGTGTGAGAGAATTGGCCATCTGCAAAGACGCTGTCTAGGAGCCGCCCGGATGCTTTGATGTTTTACGATCCTTGTGGGAGGCTTTTTAAAAAATGAAAGTCTTACTTATCTTACATTATCAAATGTATCTACTGGAAAGTTACAGTTTGCTGAAGGAGCTTTAATACTCCATGTTAAGATATATTTTTAAGTGTGGTTTTAAAAAAGTTACAAAGGAAGAGGCCAAAGTAAAGATGCATGCCATCAATAAATTAGAGCATCCAGGCTCAGACCTGAGTCCAGAAATACACCCAAGTTGCAAACCTGAGATATCAGGAACAGCTTAAACCTCTACAGCTCAGACTGAATCCCTATTCCATGATCCTTCCTTCAACTGGCCAGGAATATCTTTGTCTTGCCAGGATTAACTGTCAGTTTGTTAATCCTTATCCAGTCCATTACTGACAGAAGGCATTGATTTAGTCCTGAAACACACCTTTATCCAGTTAATTACTGACAACAGGCATTGGTTTAGTTCTGCAGAGCTTTCCTGGTGTTACCGTATATATTCAGAGTAAGGAAAATTTGTGGGTCTCAAGATTATATTGGTTTTAAGTAAGAGTATCAGTTTGCATGACATCAGTAGGTAAAGTCACTCCATTCTGGATTGCTCGCAAACGAATAGCCCAGAACTTCCTATCCAATTGTAATCAAAGAGAAGAAAACTTTGAAGAGATATCACATCATTGTGTGGGAAGGTTAGCCCTTTCCATAACAGGCCTCCTGTCAGAACAATTAAACTACAATTGGGCTTCTAAAAAGTCTCCACTAGCATCGGTTGAGGCATTCAAAAAAGCATGAATGTTGCACAGCATGGAGAGAATTTGCATCCTGTTATCTGCAACCTAGGAATCCATGGTGATGCAATGGGTTAAACCCTTGTGCCAGCAGGACTGCTGACTGAAAGACTGGCAGTTCAAATCCAAGGAGTGGGGTGAGCTCCCGTCTGTAAGCTCCAACTCCTCATGCGGGGACATGGCAGAAGCCTCCCACAGGACGGGAGTCCCCTGGGCAATGTTCTTGTAGATGGCCAATTCTCTCACACCAGAAGCAACTTGCAGTTTCTCAAATCTCCAACCTGTTGTTCAGAGATAGAGGTTCAGTTTAAAATGACAACGTGCTCCCCCTCTATGTTTCATCCACCCTAGCTCATTAACTTGAGCCAAAGTTATACATTACAGAAAATTAACAGGTTTATAGTTTGTTCTCCCAAATAACATTTGATAACACAAAATGCTGTGAGCAGCATCTTTTAGTAAAACATAAAGTTATTTTTGTATATTACTGCATGTCACAGAGAGAGAGAAAATGGGATGGTTATTCATAGGGGTAGCTATGCATTTTCCACTTCTGATTTTGCCTCTGGAATGCAAGCTTTCTGGAAGGCAAGTTCTAGTTTTAAAATCCAAGACATATTACTTTATTTTTCCTACACCATTTAACATATGGATTGTGATAAACATCTCTGAAAGATCACCAGCTGCCTCCTTGCAACACATCCTTAAGCAAAGCAAATAAAACAAAGGAGCCATGTTTACATTTATCAGCCTTATTTTGGGGGCACATTTTGCTCCAAATATTGAATGAATAGTGTAGCTTAACCCTCTTCATTGGTATCTGGTATCTGCCACTCATTCTCTACTTCACAGATTGCTTTCTTTTTAATTTAGCACTAAATCATAGTTTGACACTACATGTCATCAAGACAAATCATGGCTTTTTCAAACCACAGTTAGCCAAGTTTTGATATTAATTACACAATCCAACACAGACCTCTATCACAAAACTAACAGTGAAATGGGAATTCCAGTCATAAGAAGGGAAGGGAAGTACACAAAGCCAGTAGTCATTCAAATACTGCCACAACTATTCAAACTGTTATACCGGAACAGACTGGTACAGAATCACACTGCTTTAAAAAAATCTGATTTGAACCAGTCCTTCTCAGTACTGAGTGAATCCATTTTATGCATTTGGATACATTCGTTAATTACCTTTTCTGCTATCATAAAATCATAGCGAAGAGCTTCTCGAGTACAAATAGCTCCCAGTAAAAAAACGAAGACTATGTACAGAAACCACCTGCAAATAAAGAAACATTCATATCAAGGAGGCCAGAATTATCAATGATTTTATGTAAATATTCAAACGTATATTGCCTCAAGATATACCATTATTCACTTCAGCAAAAATTATTTATAGTCGTGCCTGCTCTACTCTGAGGCTGGGAACATAAGATGTACCTGTTCTGTATAGTCCCCGGGGCATTTTAATGTCTCCTGGAACTTTGTATTTGCTGGCTTGGCAAAACAAAAACATATCTGTTTGAGTCGCTGCAAGGCTGAAAAAAGTGGGCTATAAATGCCATAAATAAATAAATAAATGAATAAACAATGTTTTCACGCTTTTAGGAGAAAATACTCTTCAGTCTATGTAAACCACAATATTCCTATGAGAAATAAAGCTATGGATCACTACAAGTGTTGTTATTTTAGCTCTTGCTCACAAGCAATCAGTTACATAAATGCATGCAAACAAAAGATGAAATCAAAGGATCTTAGGGTTGGAAGGGGTCACAAGGACCATCTAGTCCAACCCATTCCCAAAGAATTACACAGTTTCAGAACAGAGTTTGGATAACCATGTAAAGACCTCAAAAGAAGGAGAGTCTACCACTTGAGTTTACGCTTTATATATTAGCTGGGCCTTGTCTTGCTTTGGAAATACTGTAGTAACTATTTATTGGGGCTGAAAAGTAATACTCTTGGGCCAAATACTTAATGTAAAATGTAGGTTAGAAGAAGGAAATTGAATGAAATATACAAGTGGCATAATTTAGGATGGGCATTTAGGAAGTGAGTCTGCCTTCTCTTTTTCCTTTCTCTCCATAATTGATCCGGTTAAAGCCTAAACTCACCTAAAACTTTTCTGTCTGCTCATGAATCAAATGTAAAGAAATAACACAGTTTTGTTTGCATTTTTGTGAACTGTAAACCCATTAATGATTGCTTCTGACTTCTCTAACGCCAACCAAAAACCTCTAGGACATCTAGTTAACTGTTATTGATCTGGGAGGTAGCTCTCCAGTAAGACACAACTTCTAGGAACAGTGGCAAGTACTAATCAAACAATTCATCAGTAAACTGAAGTGAATAACATAACACAAACCTCACTGTAGACCATACCTTACTATTGCATATCCATGAGATTTTATTCAAGAATTTTGAATAAAAATTGTTTTGCTGTGTAATTTTTCTTGGAATCTCCAATGGATGCAAGGAAAAGATTCGGCCTCAAGAGTTTCCTTCCCAATAGAAAATTGAGGAGTGGGAAGGTGTTTCTAAAAATGTTTTATATCAGCCCTGAGATAGGTTGGTTGCTATGCAATCCCAACATATTTTCTGAACTAGAGGCAAATTTTGAAGACTAGAATAAACTAATTCACAAATTAACTTGTTAAAGTATCCAGGGCAGAAGGCAGAGCACAGGGAAATTATTTTATTGCAAAACACCCCTCTGTATATCTTTAGCTTGCTAGAAAATTCTGGGAGTTGTAGTTCAAAAAATGGTTTTTCTTTTGGGATCCAATAGAATTTGGTACTGGTTGATTTTTGAACAGCTGCCATAGGCTGCCAGATTTAAAAAGGACAACTGGAATACAAAATTAATTCATCCCATTTACTAGTTACAGGTTTAGTATCCCTTATCTGAAGTACTTTTATTTATTTATTTCAAATTTTGGAATATTTACAATTTACATATATATAATGAGATACTTCGCAGATGGGACCCAAGTCTAAACACAAATTCAGATATGTTTCATATGCATCTTATGCACAATATTTTTAACAATTTTGTCATAATACAAATTTTGTGCACGCTGAACCACCAGAAAACAAAGGTGTCACTATCTCAGCCAGCCATGTGGACAATTTTCAATATTGGATTTACAAGTAAGGGATATTCAACCTACTCATGAGAGAAAGACTCCTATTAGGAGGGATTCACCACTACTACCCCTCCCCAAACCCATATTTTCAAGAGACTTACGAAATGCCTATGGCAGCCAGGGATCCTATAGGGATATTTTCTGCAGGTTTCCTGAGATCACCACTCATATTGAACCCAGCCATCACACCTGTATTTTAGGGCACACACAAAAATAAACATGATGTTATGTTAGATTGCTGTAAGACAGTAGCCTCTAAAGCACACACACATCCACATCACGGGTGCATGTCCTGATATCAGTGCCATGTATACAAGCGTTGTGATTAAGCAGTCAGGTATCCAGTGGCAACAGACTACGAACTATCATGCCCACAAAGAAGTTCTTTGTTCCAAACTGGACAATGGTACTAGAAGGAAAGCACAGATTTAAAAACAACAACAAAAAGAGGTTTATCACTAAACTATCACTTGAAAGCAGTCCCTCTCCGAATGTCCCCTGACATTCAAGTTGGCACATCATTCAAACACACTATCCATCTCATGGGAGTACTTAATGCCATATGTATTGTAGGTCCAGAAATGTTCACAAGAAAATTCTTTTTACACATTTTTGTGGAACATGAGCCTTCAGAATAAAGAGTTTACCGCTTTATCTTTGATTATTCTTACCCACTCTCTGACATTTTGGCCAGAGTGGGCTCCCAAGGAAAAAAGAAAGAAAGAAAGAAAGAAAGAAAGAAAGAAAGAAAGAAAGAAAGAAAGAAAGAACTGTGAGACTGAGATTTTCTCAGCAAGCAGTTGTACATTCAATTGGTTATTCATGAGTCCCAGCATGCTCTAAGCCAAAACAGCACTTTCCAATGTTATCTATGGCAGACTAAAACCCAGTTTCTCACTATGAATCTTCCCCTATCTTTCACCAAGACTCTATCTTGATTTGAGCATGTCTGAAACCAATCCAAGAAAGGATACCCAATTCAAAAGGATTGGACACACTAGATGCTTTTTATGTTGTCACATTCTGTAATAGCTTTCTGATGTCCCATCCCAGTCACAAAAACTATTAAATGCCACTCTTGTATCACTTACTCATTTGTTTCATATGCCGAAACCATTGATTCATATGTAAGGCTACAATCCTAAATGCACTTACCATGGAGCTCAGTGGGCCTTTATTGTTGTGATGTGCTTTAAAAACTGACTCTGACATATAGCAACCTCCTCATAGAGTTTTCATGGCAAAATCTGTTCGCCCAGGGTTTCCCATTTCCTTCATTTGAGGCTAAGAGAACGTAATGTGCCCAGGGTCACCCACTAGGTTTCCATGGTCAAGTGGGGATTTGAATTCTGATTTCCTCAGGTTTTAGCCCAGCACTCAAACCATGCTGGTTCAGAGTGTCTTACTTCTCAGTAAATTTGCTCAAAGTTGCTGGCAAATCAACATTTTCAAGAAAATGGATTTGTGGGATACTTTCCCATAAACACATAGAAAAATCTGTGCTAGAGGAAATTGTTTATCTATGTCTGGAATTTAAACTATCCAAAATTTTATGGCAATCTTTCTGATCTAACTCAGTAAAAGCACCATTTTCCACACCCATAGGTTTGCATGCAGCTCATGCAATAGTCTAATTCCTTGGCTGACAGACCAATTTTTTGTCTACTACATTACAAAACATTTAGGAAGAAAGCCACACTTCCAGATGACTTCTTCCAATAGCTTCATGAAAATGTTTAAAATGTTTAAACATCTGAAATGTTTAAAATGCCTTTTGCAAAGAAAGGAGAGCAGCGGAGCCATTTGGGTTGTGTACCTGTAAAATAAAGTAGGAGTATGAAGCAACATGTCACACAATTCCCATCAGCTCTAACTAGCACAACAAACCATAGTGGATGATGAAAGCTGGAGGCAATGACAATAGATGGTTACAAGTTGCCCATTTCTGAAATAAAACAACATCACTGTTGCTTACATTTTCTGAAGCATGAATGGTTTTTTATAATGACATATAACTTTCAATACATTATTGTTCTTTTTCTCATTTCAGATACTGCATAGAAATTGTAAGGTAAAAATAAAGGTTTCCCCTGACATTATGTCTAGTCGTGTCCGACTCTGGGGAATGGTGCTCATCTCCATTTCTAAGCAGAAGAGCCGGTGTTGTTCATACACACTTCCAAGGTTATGTGGCCAGCATGACTGCATGGAGCGCCGTTACCTTCTTGCATAAGCAGTGACCATTAATCTACTCACATTTACATGTTTTCGAACTGCTAGGTTGGCAGATGCTGGGCTATCAGCAGGAGGTTACCCCGCTCCCTGGATTCGAACCACCAACCTTTTGGTCAGCAAGTTCAGCAGCTCAGTGGTTTAATCCGCTGTGCCTGCAGGAGGCCCTATGACGGAAGCTGTACTATTGTCAATTTACCAGTATTACATTCAGTCAATGCCCTTGTTTCAGAACTCTGCCCTATTTCATTTATTGACTCAGCTTGGTGGGAGCTAGTTAATAGATTGCTTCTTTCATATCATCAGATTTAGGTGAAAGCCAGATGAGTGTTGTTTTTCACTCTCCCTTTTGGTTATTTGAGCACGCTGTCCCACATATGTGTGCACGTGCACACACAAATTGGTACACTGGATTAATTTTGGAGTGAAAATCCTGCCTGTGTTCAGGAAACACAGCACAACCACAAACGGCCTCTGAAAGTTCTTCTACCCATTTAATGGTAGAAGGAGAGAGTGTGGTTGCCCTTTGTGACTGGCTAGTTGGATGGAAAGAAGGGGCCCCATAAATATTGCCCCTTGCACAATGATGGTAAAAGAATACAAGTGCCCACATCACCCATGCATACGGACATTTATGACCTTGCCTCAGAGGTGGCATCAGGCTCAGCTAACAAAAGATATGTTTCCATAAAGAGTCCTGGATCCAGGATCCCCTTCTCCATGTACATTTGATATTTTAGAGAGAGTGCTATCTCGTCTCGAACACTCTCATCCAAATCTGATTTCTACTTACACTACTTCCTTCTAGTTGGCATTAAGCTTTAATGTATTTGCTTGCATCCATGCCAAAAGAGACTGTAGATGTATGTTTGGGAATTCCAAAGCCTTCCTGGGATTAACTGCTGGAAGAAACTGTTAGAAATCTAGGTCATCACACACCAAAGACTCTTTAAATCCACACTTCCAGGTGACTTCCTTCAATAGCTTCATGTAAATGTTTAAAAGCACAGGGCTCAGCACAGAATCTTGTAGGACTCCATAGACAGTGATGAGGAATGTATGGCATTCCATAAATTGCTGTCCTACAAGGTTGTATGTTCTGGTTGGCTTGATGGGAGATGCAGCCCAACAACAATGGGCTACACATTACCTGGCAAAAGGCCACAGCATCTAAAGCAAAACTAACCTGGCTTAATTCAAACATGCTGTACAATGCTGGTATGTGGATCACTTGTGCCAGAATCATGATCATGGCATCAGAAGCTGCTTAACAACTACTGCTTTTCATATCCATGTTGATGTAGCCATTGGCATTATGTTATACTGACTAAAAAGTAATCTAGACTCATGAGTACTTGTGGGATTTGAACACAAATAATAAGATGAAAGCAACACAAATGTTGTACTGACACATCGTGGGGGTGAGCAGTTCAGCCTAAACATTATAAATATATAGAAAGCAAAGAGGAAACCATTCTGTCATCTGCAAATTAATAACACACTTAACATACACACAAAAACTGTATTCTGAAAGAGCATTTAAAATCACTGTTGGTTTTACTAATACTAACAAAGTAATAAATCAATAGCCCATTTGAAATAAATTATGCCTGTTAGTTTTGGCTTCTTTCCTAGTTGTCAAAAATTAGCAAGAATGCGTAACCATTTAACAACATTGAGGATAATTTTTATGGCAGCTTCAATAAATATTCTTCCTTCTGGCCTATTTAGGATAAAGAGCAGCTGTGCTCTGGCATTAGATATGCCAGCCTGGATCTCTCCCTGGGTCTCTTCGCATTTCATTTTCATTTTATACTGATATTTTGCCTTTTTCTCCACAAAAAAAAACACACACACACACACACACAACCCACATTCTTCTGGAAATGTTACCTGTTTGGTATTATAAATATCCGAACCATGGCTCTGGGGACTGTGAGATTTGGAGAGATATATTCTAAAAAGTAACACTTTCAATCTCTGTCACATAGTTTCCTATCAAGATGCTGGTCAGTGACAGACCTATGTAACTTTGATATGATAACTTCCATTGAACCCCTGGTGGCGCAAATGGCTAAACCCTTGTGCCGGCATGACTGAAGACTGACAGGTCAGAGGATTGAATCCTGGGAGAGCGCAGATGAGCTCCCTCTGTCAGTTCTAGCTCCCCATGCAGGGACATGAGAGAAGCCTCCCACAAGGATGGTAAAACATCACAACATCCAGGTGTCCCCTAAGCAATGTCCTTGCAGATGGCCAATTCTCTCACACCAGAAGCGACTTGCAGTTTCCCAAGTCGCTCCTGACACGAAAAAAATGATGCACTATTACACATCTCCAACAATTCACAGATGAAAACATATACGGCCAAGCAACATCAGAATATGGTCAAGATGGTAAAAGTTACAAATTAGGAGGAATATACCAACTGAATTTACCTGAGCCTATTGCTGAGTTGATCTGAGCTCAGTTCTCAACCAATGAAGTAAACTAAGGACAGAGAGGGTACAGGAGGGGAGAGAAAAACTCGGACATTTTAAAAGCAGCTGCAAAAGTAGGATGGCAAAGGGTTATCTGAGACCCTCCCTTTCAAAAGAAAATATTTGGAGGGACTGTTGAGGGGTGTGTTATTACGGTTTGTAGGTGTTCACTTATACAGATTTTGTGCACCCATTGTACACCCAAAATACAACAATATCTGGCTACATTGGATACTTCCTTAGCCTGCTGATGCAATATTTATATTTGTTTTTAATGTTTACTGATTAAGTGGTTTGACTTCCTGTATTTATTATGTTTATTTAGTTTAATCCTTGACTTTGGCTATTTATAAGTTATATTTAGTTTATTTTATTTCATATTTTGTTTTGATTGTTGTTTATTTGCTTTGGGGCATTAAATGTTTGCCATTTTTGTTATTTCTGCAAACCACCCTGAGTCCCTTGACTTGATGATTATTTCTTTCTCTCTAGATATTGGCATAGTTAGCACTGTGTGACAAATATAATGTGTATTGTCGAAGGCTTTCATGGCTGGAATCACTAGGTTCTTGTGGTTTTTTTCGGGCTATAGGGCCATGTTCTAGAGGCATTTCTCCTGACGTTTCACCTGCATCTATGGCAAGCATCCTCACCTCACTACCTCTGAGGATGCTTGCCATAGATGCAGGCGAAACGTCAGGAGAAAAGCCTCTAGAACATGGCCCTATAGCCCGAAAAAACCCACAAGAACCTAAATATAATGTGTTTCCTGTTGTTGGTTGATAATGTCTCATTAGGCTACCTTTGCATATGAAAGATGATAATCTCCATGGCGGCTAATTTTGCCCCTATGTACCAAGAGCTTTCCGCAATCTGCAGTTTTTGACTATACATTACCCAAATGTTGCAATTGATAGTCACTTCTGGTTGCAACATCTGGATTCAACAGTAGACTTGCAAGACTTTTGTGGATGGGAGGATCTCTTATATGAAACCATTGCTCCAGGCATGTTTTGGAGTTAAATTAAAATGAACATCCCTGGAGCTTCTGGTGCTGGAAAAAACCCACTTGCAGTCCATCGTCTTCATGCTTTCCATGATGGCATTTCAAAGAGAATCTCAATGTGTAAGTCATAAAACCTCCTACATATCCCCAACACTTGACAGATGAAAACCAAGACATGTGTCCAAACCACATCAGAGTGTGGTCTAAAGGGTGGGCCAAGCAACAAGACAGCAAACTTTTCTTAATGAGAACACACAGAACTACTATTTTAAGCAAAGAAATTGCAGCATTTATGCCTTGAGTTTAGGAAGAAGCGCGAGATTCCACCCCTTCTCTCCTTTCACTCCTGCTGAGTTCACTGCAAACTGCTTTGTACTTTGAACAAACTAACAGAAATAAACTGAGGACAAAGAGGGAAATGGAGAAGGGCAAAACCATGGCATTTTAAAGACAGCTGTGAAAGTGGGAATGCAGAGGATTAACTAGGGATGTCCCTGCCAGATTGGGAAAATTAGACAATATGTATCTGTAGATACTCAAACTATGTATATAGAATGTATGCAGAGTGTACAAAAGTGGGGTTTTAATAATATTAAGGGAAACATCTGCACATCGTCTACACATATGCATGAAACTCTCTTTGAATGGTTAAGATTGGGAATTGTGTGTTTGGTGTTATTCAGACAGAATTTTTAAAGTGTTCCACATCAACATTCAACAAAAATAATTAGACTGGTCTCACCATTAGGCAAAAGGAGACAAGCTCCTCAGATAGTTTTAATCTAAGTTGTGAGTTGTCTTGACTTTCATTTTTGGCATAAAGGTAAAAGAAAAAAGAAAAAAGAAAAGAAAAGAAAAGAGGAGGGAGGGAGGGAGGGAGGGAGGGAGAAGAAGGTCATTGATCCTTAATTCCTTGGTTATTCTGCTCTCTTGGAAGAAAAATGACCTATTATAATCGTGTACCTCAGTACACTAAGACCACCTTGCTGTCAGAGAGCACAGAGGACACTCATATTTTCAGCACTGAAATAAAATTTGGTCAGAAAAGATTTGAGTGCATCTACACAGTAGAATTACAATAATTCAGTTTGACACCACATTAACTGCTTTAGCTCAATGCTATGGAACCCTGGGATCTGCATTTTGATGAAGCACAAAACTAAAAGCCTTGTAAAACTACAGCTCCCAGGATTACATAGCATTGAGCCATGGCAGTTAAACTGGTGTCAATTTGCATTAATGCTGCAGTGTAGATGCATCTTAAAGCAGTCAGGGAAGATTTAGATAAGATCTTCAAGTATAAAGAATATCAGTGAATACTAAAATCAGAATTGTCTAAGCTACAGTACAGTACAACCCCCACCCCCCACCCCCCACATCTGCTGTAAACTCTATATTTCATTATATGCAAGCCAGAAGCATACTGTAGAATACCACCAGAGGATCTATTGAAACTTACACACACTTATGGGGGGAATATCTTTTGGAGCATAGGTAAGTGAAACCATGAATATTGAGTCCACGAACAAGGGGGTTGTACTGTATTTCTAATGTTGTGAAAACGGGACAGCGAAAGAAGCTGATAAGGACAAATACATTCAGTTGAAATGTACAAGAAGAGAGTTCCTATATATATTGTGGCCTTCCAAAAGTAAAAAAGGTGAGTTCTAGATAAAATCAAGCCTGAACTCTCAGTAGAAGGAAAGATAAATAAACTGAGACTGATATATTTTGGATCTATTATAATATGATATGATGTATTGGAAGATATGATAAAGTGGAAGGTAGTAGGAAGATATGGAAGTCACATTAGGTAGATTGATTCAATCAAGGAAGCCACGGCCTTGAGTTTGCAAGATCTGAACTGATCAGTTGATAAATGAAGCTCTTGGAAGGACTGGATTTATATGGTTGCCATTAGTCAAACTTAGCTTGACAAAAATAAAAAGGTAGGAAGAGAAGAAGGGAGAGGATCTCATTCTTAGCTTCAGAAAGCAAAATATCCTGGGCTGGCTGACCCTGAGAAACAGCAACAAGGAAAGGGTGTGTCAATAGTGAGTATATCAGAACAAAGCACAATTCCTGCTACCTCCGATCTAATCTATAGTGAGGTATTTAATTAAATAAAGCACTGTGCGGTTATTTTTTATATTCTAAAGAACACAATCGTCATCTCTTTTGGAAGTCACCCTATTGATCATAAATAGCCCTGCTCAGGTTTTCCAGACTTAGAGCTGTGGTTTCCTTGATTGATTGGATGTACCATGTCTATCGATAATGTGGTCTTCCGCTTTTCCTACTGCCTTCCATCATAACAAGTGTTGTTGTCTTTTCTAGTGAGACATGCCTTCTTGTGACATGTCCAACTGTCCAAATTGGCAGTGTCAATTTAGCCATCTTGACTTCTAGGGATGATATTGAAGACCTCCAACCCCACCTCTAATAAAAAGGAGACTTATAAAACTATAAATTTCAGCATTATATTCTTTGGTAATGTACAAAAAGACAAAGGCCAGTGCCCTGTGGCCTGCCTTGCCTGGTCCTGAGTCCTGGAAGCTCATTCTGTCCTCATCCTGACAGAAACGACTGCAAGAGCTCAAAGGGTACCATTGTGGCCCACTTGGCTTGTTCTTTCAAGAAGGGGCACAAATTAAGGGCCTTGGCCCAAAGGAGCAACACTAACCAGACAGACACAGGGGATCGGGATGAAGGAGACCTTGGTAAGACAAATCAGTTTGGAGATGTGGAGTGGTGGGAACAAGACTGATCATTAGCTTGCAGTGAGCCAGAGGTTTTTTTCTTCTTCTTAGGGCAAGAACTTGGGAGCTAGAGATAGGAAAGAAGGAATCTTAAAAGGATTAGGGGGGGACTGTGCTCAGAGACTTGAGTTTCTCTGTCAGACACCTCCATGCTGTATTGCCCCTAATCCCTCTCCATGGTGGATATATTACAAGAAACAAAGGAAAATAATATATTGTTGAAGGCTTTCATGGCCAGAATCACTAGGTTGTTCTAGGTTTTTCGGGCTGTATGGGTCGCCATAGATGCAGGCAAAACATCAGGAGAGAATGCTTCTAGAACATGGCCATACAGCCTGAAAAGCCTAGAACAACCCAAAGGAAAATAAGTTTGGGACTGCAGTGATACACACATACCTGGATGTTAAGCCCTACTGGACAAACTAGGAATTCTCCAGCCTCAATGTTACAAACAGACCATGTAAGTCTCCCATTAACAATCAACATTGTTCCTTGTAAAGCATTTCTTTTCCTTCCCCCACCCCTTTTCGTGGTAACAAAACATACCATTTCAATCATTATGTAACATGTGGGAATAACATCAATATGCAAGAGGAAAAAGATTGAAAGAAGCCATGCTTCCCTATTATTTTTAAAGGGTATAAAGGATTGTTTGGATTATATTTATGCATTTATTAATATATCTGCAGACTGCTCTAAATTTAAACAATTTAAAGGCACTTGGGAACATTTGAAGTAGCTTTTCATGTTTTATGGTATTCTCTTTTCAATCCTAAATTGCGTGTCTCTCCACCACATAAAAAGAAACAGTGGAGGGGAGGAACCAGGCAGTGCAATTAGGTTATAAAGGTCTTGGCATTTTTAAACATAAAGTCTACAACAACAAATTATTTCAGTAATTTTAATTAGATAAATAAATACATTATGGGTTGTTGTTGTTGTTTTTTTTAAAAAAAAAAAAAAAGCTGAAATTTTAGAGACCTGGGGATTTAGATGTCCATCACATGTTATGCTGTCAACAGTTACAACCTGCCTTCCATTAGTATGTTTTATCAATATGGAGACATGAGAGAAGCCTCTCACAAGGATGGTAAAACATAAAAACATCTGGGAATTCCCTGGGCAACGTCCTTGTAGATGGCCAATTCTCTCACACCAGAAGCGACTTGCGGTTTCTCAAGTAGCTTCTGACACGAAAAAAGTATGTTTTATCAGCATGCATGGATTTGTAATTATGCATGAACTCCATCAGCACTAACTAATGGGAGTTCTTCCATGTCCAATTGCAGTTGCTCTGGCCTCAGACTGAAAGATGAGTAGTCAGCATCTGCTGGACTTCATCCCTGTTGACATTTTTTTTTACTTTTATGCTATGTGTTACTTTGATTGTATGGCCGGGCTTTAGCATAGCAGGTTAACCATCACCTGCAGTAAATCTTGCCAACTTAAAGGTTGATAGTTTGAAGCCTGGGTTGGGGTGAGCTCCTGGCCTTTAGCCCAGCTTCTGCCTACCTAGGAGATCAAAAGCAAAATGTGAGTAGATAAGGTACTGCTTAAAACTGGGGAGGCACCCATAAGGAAATGCCAGAAAAATGCTGGCAATTCAATCAAGAAGGAAGTTTACGAACAAAGCTGTTCAGCAGGGAGATGGAGTGACAGCACCCTACCACCACCACGGCCGGAACCGAACACAAATCTCCAAAATGCTGAAGATGGGAAAAACCTATATATACCTCTATTTAAGTACAATTGTCTGTCTTGTCAGTGTACAAACGTCATTGAATGTTTGCTGTATATGTGTTTTATGATCAGCCTTGAGTCCCCTTGTAGATTGAAGATGATGTCCTTCCAGATGTAGCATCTTGGCGGTGGGTCCGTAGGTGGCTATGGAGCCCTATTCTTGATCCACGTGTTCTCCTGCAGTGAGGACATCGGTTTCCAGACGGAAGGCGGTCCCGGTCAGGGTTGGCTTGACATGCCTTTCTCTTGGCAAGTTTCTCCCTTTCACCCTCCATTCAAATTCTGCAGCACTGCTGGTCACAGCTGACCTCCAGTTAGAGCGCTCAAGGGCCAGGGCTTCCCAGTTCTCAGTATCTATGCCACAGTTTTTGAGGTTGGCTTTAAGCCCATCTTTAAATCTCACCAACATTCCTTTTTCCGTTCTGGAGTTTGGAGTAGAGTAACTGCTTTGGGTTTATATGGCTAACTTTGGTGTGTCTTTTCAATGTATCTGTTTAAATAAAGTTTGAAAAAAACCCTGCACAAAAGTACTTGTATTTTTAAAAGGTTATATATATATATATATATATATATACACACACACACACACACACACACACACACACACACACACACACACCCTATAACATTTACAGTACCTGTTGCAGCTGGGAAGAAGACTCCAAATACAGTGAAGAAGGACTCCCCTGGGCTGTAGTCTGGAAATGTGTTGTTCACCATAAGCACCTCTGAATAGCCCACAAAACCATGTTCTGCATATTCCAAAGTAAAAACAACGACAGCATATGTTTAATGACTTAGCCTGCTGCAGTCTTTATTTTTACTCTCTTTATTTCTAATCATTCCATCACATTCACTCTCATTTCCATTTCTTCAGAGACATCCTGATTCAAACAAATTTCCTATTACAAAGTTCAAGTGAATCACAGGGAAGCCAAAGCAACATTTAGGAGCAATTTGGTACAGCGTGGTGTCTGAAATAATGGGTATTTATTATGCTTCTGGAATGTGATGCCCCAGAGTAAATGAAAATAATGTGGAAAAAATAGATTTTATGAAAATTAGGAGTATTTAACAAGCTTTTTATGAGCAAAAATGTTAAAAGTCAGCAAACAGAATATTCAAATTATATTCTGGACTATCCATCCCCTGCCACGCATTGCTGTGGTCCAGTCTGTGTATATGTGTTTTGTGTGTGTGTGTATATGTGTGCATATGTGTGTGTGTGTTTGTGTATATATATTTAGTTTTGTGCATGCGTTGTAATGTATTTTTTATTTTTTGGATTTTTAAGTCTCATCTGCTGTGTTTTTCAGTGTTTTTATGAGTGATGGTCACTCATTGGCCTGATAGGTGTATTTTGTCCAAATGTGGTGTCAATTGGTCCAGTGGTTTTTGAGTTATGTTAATCCCACAAACGAACTTTACATTTTTATTTATATAGATTGAGATCTGGAGCCCCTTTACGCTACTACATTATAGCACTATGGTTCCGCTTTAATTGCAATGGCTGCATCCTATGGGATCCTGGGGTTTGTAGTTTAGCTAAAGCAAAGGAGTTATCTGGCTGGGAACAAGGAAACGGCCAAACAAGAAGTTTTGTCTGTTGCTGCCTATCATAGATAGGCTTAAAGCCAACCTCAAACACTGTGGCATAGACACCGAGAACTGAGAAGCCCTGGCCCTTGAGCGCTCTAACTGGAGGTCAGCTGTGACCAGCACTGCTGCACAATTCGAAGAGGCATGAATGGAGGGCGAAAGGGAGAAACATGCCAAGAGGAAAGCACATCAAGCCAACCCTGACCAGAACAACCTTCCATCTGGAAAACATGCGGATCAAGAATAGTGCTCCACAGCCACCTACAGACCCACCGCCAAGACACAATATCTGGAAGACAATCATCCTTGAGCTACAAAGGATCCCCGAAGTAAGGAAAAAGTAAAGATGGTAATGGGTGATCCCTCTCACTCGGTTGCCCCAACTGCTCCCACATGGCTGGCTAGAAGGATAAGGTGACCTGTCCAGCTCATCTGTCACAAGCTAGCCAGCTACAAATGAGCCTCTGTAGATTACTCTGCTCTTGCCTTCTCACACAGTGATTTAGTGTCTGGTAGGTGAGAGGTCAGATGCAGCAAGTGAGAAGTCCTGCCCATTGCCAGATATCAATAGTCAGAGAGATGGGTGATTCTTCTCCAACCTCTATCACCTTCACTGATGGATAACTGGCTGGAGGGAGGGGATGGGCTGGAAAAGTGAGGAGGACTGCTGGCTGTAGCCAACACACACCAATGCAGGTCACCTTTGGAACCCTCTAAGGATCCTCCAGAGATCCTCCAGTATAACATCATCATGGTATACAGGTTATGTTGGCAGCAATCCTTCATCTGCTCCCTACCTCTTGCCAACCACTATATTGCCATGGGAACCAGGTGGGCAGAAAGAGGATGAATCAAAAGTGGGTTAGCTGCTGACTGAAAGGTTGGCAATTTGAATCCAGGGAGCGGGTGAGCTCCCACTGTTAGCCCCAGCTTCTGCCAACCTAGCAGTTTAAAAGCATGCAAATGTGAGTAGATCAATAGGTATTGCTTCAGCAGAAAGATAATGGTGCTCCATGCAGTCATGCTGCCAGCCACATGACAATGGAGGCGTCTATGTACAATGCCGGTTCTTCGGCTTAGAAACTGAGATAAGCACCACCCCCCAGAGTCAAACATGACTAGACTTAATGTCAAGGGAAAACTTTTACCTTTACATTTACCAATTTAGATCTCTTTCACACTACACATTTCTGTGCTATGACTCCCTTGTAATTACTATTCTGCATCCAAGGGGATCTCAAGGGTCATAGCTTTGTCAGAGCGCATGAAAACTGGGGTCAATTTCAAGATAGTTCAAGTTAATTCGAAGGCTGGCTGATGCTGGCCCCATTATCATCAGAGCTTCAGTATCAGATGAGTTGCAAAAGTAATTTCTGCCACCCCCTTTGTTTGCCATTACCAAAAAAAATGTTTGTTTTTTTTTTAAAAAAAGAAGCTGTCTTGTTGCCTTAAACCAATGATCAGTGATCTGTGAAACCTGGAACTTAGCATTTATTATTCACTAAGCCAAGAGACAGAACTTGATATGAAACTTTACTTCTAGGAGGAGTTGGATAGACAGAGTCACGCACAACAGACAAAAAGAGATCCCAGAGGAGACTGCTAAACAACAAGACTGAGCACACAGGCAGTTCTCAAATTCCACAACAAGAGTATGTGGCGTGCCATTGCAAAAGGAATAAGAAAGGACAAAAATAGTCTCTTCTGCCACTACCTTCCCTCAGCAAATTAAGGGATCTTTTTATCCACAGTGTAAACTAAAAAAGCACCATAAAGTTGGAAGATTTCGCTTCGATTTAGTTATATATGTCTCTGCAAAATGGAGGTGACAGTTGAGAAGGAATGAAGTGGGGTGGGGGGTTCAAAAGTCCTTTTTAATACTTTTACAGATATTGAATACTTTGGAGTGTATGACACACCTTAGAGTTTTGGGGAAAAAATGAGGTTTCTGCTTAATGGTTCAAGAACTTGGAAAAGGATCCAAGAGGTGAAGCCTTTGCCAGTAGGAAAGTGGTTACGTGGGGTGAGCCATTATGCAACTGCCGAAAGGATATCCATGCCAAGTTCTATGAACCTGGGCTTCATTACAGACTATTCAAGTTCTGGGTCACATTCAACATATACTCATTTCAGAGAGTTAAAGAGCAGCAGACTCTGGCATAGAGAAGCAAGACAGCAGAGCAAAATCTAAACAATGCAATCTTGAAAACATTCCAGAAGGATGATCATTGAAAAAAACTATAACATGCTTCCAAGTTCAGAGGGTGGAGAGGTAGGAGTCTGAGTCTGGAACTACAGCAGATATATTTTTAAAAATACACATTTTTATAATACTGATGGAAACTAAAGAAGAAATAGATTGACTATGACCTAAATTTTGTCAGATGCTGAAATGACAGAAACTTTAATTAAGCCAGGAATAGAACACAAACAGTAACATCTTGCTTTTTGTTCATGTGTAACAAAAGTGAATGTGAGAGACTCACTCAAAAACTGCAATTTCAGCTCAGCACCAGGTTATCATTGTAGGATTCAGTTCTGGAACTTGCAACCCCCTCCCTATGCTGTTGGACTTTAACTCCCAGCTTTGGTGTTGAAATGTTTTTTCAGGTATTGGATTAAAAGGACCACATTTGTATTAATCCAGAATGTCTTCCACTATAAAACAATTATGACCAGTAGTACACATCAAGAAATTACAGTATATCCCAATAAATCAATAATCAAATGTAAATCCCATTGAATTTAATGAGAAGTAATCCTATGTATTTGTATAGGATTGTGATCTATTGTTATTTCTAAGTTTTTTTAAAAAATTGTGACACTATGTTTGTTGAGCAAGTGGCTCCTTCTTTAACAATTCCCAACAAAGATTTGTAAGATTTATATTTTGGAGCAAATGGATTGCAGTCTTCAACATCTCCAATAGAGCCCCCATTGGTGCAGTGGGTTTAACCCTTATGCCAGCAGGACTGAAGACCGACAGATCGCAGGTATGAATCCGGGGAGAGGGGTATGAGCTCCCTCTGTCAGATCCAATTCCCCATGCGGGGACATGAGAGAAGCCTCCCACAAGGATGGTAAAACATCAAAACATCTGGGTGTCCCCTGGGCAACGTCCTTGCAGACGGCCAGTTCTCTCACACCACAAGCAACCTGCAGTTTCTCAAGTCGTTCCTGGCACAAAAAAAACCCTCCAGTCCTAAAGATATGTATTAGAAAATGTTTTCCATGATAAAATACCATATATACTCATGTACACATCAACCTCATGTATAAGTCAAGGTTAGGTTTTGAGAACAAAAGTATATAAGTATATATAAGGTGTGGTTGACTGACTAGTTTTCATACAGTTCAGTTCAAATTAAAGGTTTTTTTTAAAAAAACAACAACACTACAACAAAAAATCTGCCTGCAAGACTTTTTGATATATAATTCAAGCCTCATCCAGTCTCTTGCACTAACACACAAAATGGACATGATGTGTCACATCAATCATAGAGCATGTATCCAAAACAAGAACAGCCACAAGCTTTGGAATAAATCAAGCATTAAGGATAGTTTACTTTGTCTGGCAGTACAAGGTACAGAATTGACAGTGACTGAGCTGATGACAGCATTGGCTCAGATTTTGGAAGACTGATAAAAAATAAAATTCTTCCCACCCCCATCACGGCATGTGTTGTGATCCAGGAGTCTACTTTTTATCTCTCTTTCTATATCAACAATAACCACAGCCATTGGCAAAGTGAGATAGCTACTTGAGACTAGAATGCTATTAGCAGCATATGCACGCCCTACCCCCGGTTATGTCAACATTTTTTTGGACTCTGTGTAAGGAGGTATCCAATACCTCTGCACAACAAACCTCCCTTCTCCCTGGATGTGCAAGAGCATCTGGTGTGCTTGCAAGTTCTGTCTTCTCAGCTCACAAGCTGCCTCTTCTTCCCCAAGCGTACACATGAGCAGGTTGAATATGCCTGAAACAACCCCAGTAGCTGGCCTGTCACTGACTATGTACCTTATCAGATGGCAGTATTGAGAGGCATTGTTAAGTAAAGAGAGGAATTGGGAGCTGATTGTCCCTTCCAGTCCTCCCTTGCTCATTTCTATTCATTCTCCTCTCATCAGACTTTTAGTGCTTTCCCATAGGCGCCCACTATATTCCTCATCACACATAGGCAATAATCTTCCACCTGCACTTTTTTTCTTCATGCAAATCTTCCAGAACCCTTTTCTGTGGGATGTAACAGTTCTGCATCTAAAACCATTGGACCCTTGAGACAGGGGTGCTGTTTTAAACCATAGCTTTCCATGAGATCCAATTGTTCTGCATCTAAACCCATTGGACACTTGAGACAGGGGTGCTGTTTTAAAATTGCTTTCAATAGCATCCAGTTGTTCTCCGTCTAAACCAATAGGACCCTTGAAACAGGCATGCTGTTTAAAACCACTTATTTCCATAGGAAGAAGGAATCATGCATTTCTATAAACAGGGATGACAGCTGTTAGCTAACTACAGCATTATAACTGGAACAAAACAGCAAAGGAAAACTGCCTGTTCTCTGTTCTACAATGCCTCTATTACACTATCTCTGTAATTAATATTTTTTTAAAGAAATTTGCGAAGGGAAGGAGTTATTATGCACTTATGTAAAGAGGGATGACAGCTTGCTGCTAAGGACTGCCCATCAGAACGCCCTTTTCCCCATGGCAAGCTCCGAAACAGAACAGATAATGTGTCCTTAGTGCTATTTTTGCTAAATTCATGATTTCTCCCCATGATTACAGATTTGCCGAATTTCATGATTGCTCTCTAGTTCTGTGACTGGGGGGGGGGGGGGGGCAGGAGCGACGCCCAGTAAATTTACGGTAGCTGCCCATAAAAATGGGGTGAAGGACTGTAAGTGTGATGAGGTGACAAAAGCTGTTCTGTCCCCTAGGAGGATCTGGAAAAAGAGAAAACAGCCTCAATCCCCAGGGCAACAGCATCAGATGGAAGGAGACCTGTGTTAAATAGGTTGTAGCCTCAGATAGCAGATTTAATGAAAGGGCAGAACATTCTTAGTTGTTTACTTTTTGACATTTTAACTTCACTGCAGGGCAGGAGAATAAAGGTTTGTGGTATTTTCTGCTTCAGATGCTAGCTGGAATCAATTGTTTGGGGTTTGGATACTGGAAACTTTGATTTGGGCCAGAGAAGGACACCAAGTATCTTGGCTGGGTGCTGGCCACACACTTGTCAGCCATTCAGTCACTGTCAGCTCTATATTCATGGCAAGCAAAGGGAACCTACCAAAAAAGGAGAGATTCCATACAATCCGACAGGGCCCAGCCCTGAGAAAGAGCCAATTTGGCCTCCTTATCTTTGATTGAAAAGAATGTGCTCCCACAGATTAATGACGCCTTTCCCAAAAGGAAATCACCACCCTTCTGAAGCACTGACTGTTTGTTCCTTCCAAGTCACTGTGTGCCGAATCTAGGCTGATCTCCCCTTTCAAAGCACCAGACAATGCAATTTGCAACCAGTGGCTGGCTGCTCAGACAAGATCCCTGAAGTTAACCCTGTCCTGCGAAGAAAGTTAGGAAAATGGATTCAACTTGTTCTCCAAGCTGCCGTTGATGTCAGCAAAGTGAGAATCTTTGCTATTTAGGTCACACTGCATTATTCATATGCAAAGAGGCAAAAGGGACTTCTTCAAAAAACATGTAGTTGAGTTATTGTGAGATCCACCCCTCCCGCTGGAACGCCTCATTTCCAGCTAAGCACACAAGTCTCTCAATGCCAAGAATTCCAAGGGAAGGAGAAAAGAAGATTTAAAAATACAAAAGTGCCCCATCTGTATATTTACAGTATAGACAGCTGTGTGTGTATGCTTCTGTTTCTGTGATTGGGTCGCACAACTAAAAACACAGAATCAGGCATACAGCTGCATATCTCAGGCTGCAATCCTGTATCCACCTGCATGGAGATAGCTTCTACTAAACTCATTGTAGCATCACAGAAGTTAGTGGAATTTACTTTTGAGTAGACATATCACAAGAACAACAGCAAAGCCACATTAGGACAGAAGACACAAATGAGAATTGTGTGGCCCTTCATTTGTTACTGAACTGCAAATCTCGTCAGCCCTACCCAACCTAGCCAATGGTGAGGAATACGTGGAGTTGCAACCCCACAACATCGGTAGGAACACAATTTTGCATAACACAGCATAACATAGCAGGAAAATTATGCAAAGTAAAGCACATTCTGCTCCATTATATATATGTTACAGAATTCAGCATTTCGATACAGATAGAGTTTGTATTTATTTCAATGATCCATCCTTTTTGGACAGCTTAGCACGAAAGTAACATATGTTACTTAATCCTCCTTCTATCTCCCACCTAACATCTAGTAGGAATGGAAAGAATATCTGTTGCTATTCATTTCCCAGTTTAAAAAATGGGACTCCTGACACTTGGGAACAATAACGTAGTGGGGGAAAATGTGTATTTTCCATTCCAGTAGTCACAAATTCAGGAAATCTGATTTTCAGGAAATCAGAAACACATATGAGTTTTTTGTGCAAAAACTAATGGGGGCTTTGAGTGAAAACCATTGTTTTTGTACAAAGCCAGTATTTCCAAAAAGCCACATAGTTTATGGTGCAAATTGATACTGTGCACACACAAGCACAAATCTTCATGTGGCCATCTAAAAACTAGTGAATTTAGGCATGAAAAAACTTGTTTTTTAAACAAAAACACATTTTTGTGGGGGGAAATTTAAACAACTGCATATATTTTAATGCAACTAAAAATGTTTTCAAACAAAGAAAAACAATTTTCCACGAAAAATATGGCAATATCTGGAAACACATGCTTTGGGGGCTATATTATTATTAGGGGTGGGAGTGATACTTATTTATGTTAGTAACAAATACTCAGTATTCCTGTTCACTTGTAAGGCTATCTAGGACTACTGGGAGATGCAATTAAGCAACATCAGCAAAGTCATACAATTCAATCCCCTTTTATAGATTTGGGGTGCATCCTCGAGATATGCACCAAACTAGGAAGATTATTTCACTTTCTGTGAACCTGGAAGAGAGAAAAGGGGATACACAAGGAGGGGCAAGTTGTCTCATTTGAAAGTATTTGGGTTCTGCATTATTGAATTTGAAAAATAGAAAGGCAACCTGGGAAATGTAAAATAAATAAATTTAAGGTGTATAGAAAGCAGAACACTGTTGACGTCAATAAAATTTTGGCAAAGCTAATTACAGAGTAGTCCAGATGGAAAAATGTCTTGGACACAAAGAAAAATAAACGATTCAATAAATCAAAAGTGAACAAGGCTTAATGTTGGTACAGAAGAATGCCATTTGATAATCATGATGAAAAAGGCTCAAGAACAGTGAGTGCAGCTTTAAGATACGGTCTGCCCTGCCCAATTTATGGACCAACTCCCATCCTATGACCAAAATCAAAGAGAAAGACTAACAAACTTATCAAAGTAGATTCCTGTTGTTTTCCTCAACTTTAAAGCTTCTCTTTTTCCCCAACAATCATTGCTATCTCATTCCACATCCTTAGCACCTCCCAAGTTGTTGCGTCCAGACTTTCAAGTCTTATTGCGTATGTGGAAAAGAGATGCTTTGCATGATTATTAACCACCATATGAAACTGAACATATTTCCGATCAACAAACTGAAAACAAGGTATGGGATAAGGACTAAAGGATGAACAGGGATAACTATAATAGGCCCTGACAGGTGCAATGCATCAAAATATTGTCCACATTCTTTTGAAAATTATTAAAAACGTTTAGATCCCGGTTTTCTGCCTAAAAACACTTTAAAATAAACAATATGTAAAAGATGTAATTACAAAGAGACAAGGCAGCAGATGAAATATTTTAAAGATTATTACAATATATTTTAAAATTATGACTATTTAGGTTCATTGTTGCCGCCAATCACTAAATTAATAAAGGGCCTGAACTAGAAGGCTAAAAGCATTCTCAGTTTTGAAAAAAAAAGCCTCTAAACACATTGTGAAAATTATCAAACAAAAGCCACTTGTTTATCTGTGTATTAATGTGCTATATGTAAACTCTAAAATGTGACTTTATATATATACTGTAGGTCAGTGTGATGGACAGATCATGCATGAACTACAGAGAACTGTGGGCTCACACACGTCCACTTACACTCTCCTCTACCAAATGGCTTGGTTAGAGGAAATGTTTAGAAGTGTTCACTTCAATGTTTGTTTAACTACAATTTGTTGTATTCCCTGGACTAAGAAGCTGTCAAACAAGCCAAACTCAACTCATAATTACTGCTGCTACCTTGTTCAAACTATTAAGATCGACACTTCATCATAGGGTTTCAAGATAAATGCATTCAGAAGTGGTTTCAGCATCAAAATCATAAAATCTTAGAGCTGGAAGTGACAAAAAGAACCATCTAGTCCAATCCCCTGCCTTGCAGGAATATACAACTAAAGCACTCCTGAAAGATGGCCATCCATCCTCTGTTTAAAAGCCACCAAAGATAAGAGAGTCCACTATCTTCCAAGTTAATCAATTACAACATTGAACAGCTTTTACAGTAAAAAAAATCCTAATGTTTAGGTGGATTTTTGATTTTCTTGTAGCTTGAATCTACAGCTCTGTGTCCAAGTCTCTGGAGCAGCGCAAAATCAAGCTACTTTCTGTATATGTTGTGCATATATAAGCATTGGAAAGATGGTGAGGGAGGACTGAAGAAACACAGGTTTTGGTGCTGATTTACAGCAGCATGTCTTTTAATAATATTTGAATTGGGAAAGAATGGGAACAGACGCAATCTAAATCTTATTGTAGCTGTGTGTGCCTGCTTATAACACCCAAGGTAAACAGCAGCTGCCAGCAGAATCATTCAATGTGCAGAATGTAAGCAGAGGAAAGCAGAATAGCCTGCATCATCGTCTATCCCACAGTAAGTTAAAAATTGTGTCTATATGTTTGGTCTTCTTGGTGGCTGTTTTCATTCTGTGGACCTCTCTCCCAAGGAAGGCCAGATTAGCTTCCTCTTTAATATCCTTCTGTCAGTTGCTAAAGAACTTTTTTTCCCAACTCGGTTTCAAAACTGTTTAACAAGAAAAGGAGTTTTTAGAGCATTTCCACACTATTGTCAACCATCTACATTTGCTGTGGTTAGGGGTGCAAAACCATAGCAAAAGTAAAAAAAAAATTCTACAAATAAAAAGATACTTTTTTTAATCAGCGAGAACACCCTTAGGAACCACTAGGTCCTTCAGCATGACTCTATGGTTAACTTTCACTGGAGATGTTATCTCTAGTTTCAATTGTATAGACCAGGCATGGACAAACTTGGACCCTCCAGATGTTTTGGACTTCAACTACCACAATTCCTAACAGGCTACCAGCTGTTAGGAATTGTGGGAATTGAAGTCCAAAACACCTGGAGGGCCCAAGTTTGCTCATGCCTGGTATAGATAGTTTAATGCCATGTTAAGCCTAACTTTTGTTATTTTTTATTTATTGTGTTTACATTTTTATCTTGTGAGTTGTCTTGAGTTTCACCTTTAGGAGACAGATGGGTTGTCATCAAAGCAGCATAATACCATATCACATTTGAGCTATGTGTTGAGTTGAAAGTAATTCACAGTGTGTTCAATCAGCTTACTCACAGCTTCTATCTGTTTACTTAGGATTTCAACCCTAGCCTTAATTAACCTATGGTCAATCAAATGCAAGGTTTATCTTACATATCTTAGCTAACCTCAAGAAGACCTGTTGTAGGAAGGTCTAGTTTGATTCAGCAGCTCAGGTTTTGCAAAATATAATTTTTACTCAGTTGCCAATCCCAGTTGCCTTTGGAACTTTACAAAAACTTTAAACCCCTTTATTTTTAAATCATAAATGAAAAGACCAAAACACGAAGCACGACTGATGAAAGTTTAACTGGATTAGTGAGCTTGAACAGCCAATTACTAGTATTATAGCTACCAATGAGATAGTGGGGTACCATGGCATCAATAAACTGAGTGACTTGTTTTATTCCATTTATTCTACCTCAAATGTAATCTTCTAATTCAGCCATGATCTGTGCTTGAAATATTCACTTCAGATATTCTGCAGGCCTCTGTAGGCCTGTCAATGTATGGCCCACTAACAATGTTATCATTAAAAAAGAAATACGTCTGCATTGAAATCCAGACTCCAGACAATTGGCAGGTAACCAGTTAATAAATTTTTTCGCCAGACTGTTGAATAGACTGGCCGGTGATCAAGAGTGATGTCACATCAATTCAATGTGCTATAATTGGGAAAATGTGGGTGGAAACAAGCAGGGTGGGTTTTCTTAATAAATAAAAGATCGCATTAGCAGCCTCCTGCTTTATTCACCCGTGGTGTCTACCTTGTTCAGTAGCGGAGTGGGATTTGTGCTGCTGTTTCGGTTACTACTTTGCAGCTCAGAAATGTCGTGCCAATTTCCAGAAGTGTTTCTTTCAAGCTCAAAGTCTGCAATGGGTGGTTGGGAGGGGAAGCATGGCAGGAGGATTAGCGGAACATCGTTACCACTCTTTTGCCCACACACACACACACTTACTTACACACTATTCCTATGCTTGCTCTATTAAAAAAATATGGCACACCCTTTTTAGCCTAAATTACTCAAAAGGGATTTGAAAGAATGGAGCAAGAGATAATCGACTTCACTACTAGTTTCCACACAAACTTTGCAGGTACCCATTTCAGAATTTCACAAAGAAATTAATGCAATATTTCCTCCCTTCCACATTACCGGATGCTAAAGTCTGGATCCTACTGATATCCCCAAAAAAGAGTAAGCCCATGTGAGTAATGTACAATGTATTGTCGAAGGCTTTCGTGGCTGGAATCACTGGGTTGTTGTATGTTTTTCGGGCTGTATGGCCATGTTCTAGAAGCACTTTCCTGATGTTTCACCTGCATCTATGGCAGGCATCCTCAAAGGTTGTGAGGTCTGTTGGATGCCTGCCACAGATGCAGGCGAAACGTCAGGAGAGAATACTTCTGGAACATGGCCACATAGCCCGAAAAACATACAACAACCCTGAATAATGAACAGTTTGCACAAATCCTACTGATTCCATGCATCTACTCTATATGAGGTTACCATTTGGATTCAGGCCAAGGATGGTGTCTTTTAGGCCTGGGTAACAACGGAAAAATTTGTTTCTAAAATCGATTTGTATTTGGGGTTTTTTTTTGTTTCGATATTTAAAATAATTACAAAATTTTCCTTTTAAAAAGTTCGATATTTACGAAATTTCGTAAATGTGAAAAAAATTACAAAACATTAACGAATCGATTTCCGAAACAATAACGAATAGATTCGTTAATGGCGGACGCGACCGCGAAATACGCTAAAAAACCTCCAAAAACTTCTGAAGCTTCCCTCTCCCTCCGTTGTTGACTGTTGGTGTGATATTATATTTTTTTTCACTAATTAAACAAAAAACTTGCCCCAGACATGCGGAAATAATAACGAAACGACCTCAGAACCATAACGAAACGAATACAATAACGAAATACGAAGCATTTACAAAACATGTTTAAAAATTCGTTTTTTAAAAAAATTGCTCCAGAATGGTTCGTTATTGTTTTGTAATTGAAAAAATTAACGAATTATTAACGAATTACGAATTAACGAAACAAAACCGCCCAGCCCTAGTGTCTTTTGCTACCCTTCTGTGCTAAATTCAGTACCATAGAAATGGCCTAAGGGACAGAGCAACAGTCCTTCTGTTTCAACTTGCCTAGGCTGTTATTTAAACTAGAGATATGAGCTACATACAAAGCCTGCACTCTGCTACTAGGCAGGAATTGTTTCATTCCTAATCCCCTGTTCTCTCATGTTTCAGTGCTTTTACAGCATCCCAGTTTTAAACTATGCTTTCAACTTTCTCCCTTAGTCCTCAGCTTAATTCAATTGCTGCAAACTAAGTAGAAACTGTGTGTTTTTCCTCACTAACAACTCTTGTCATCTCAACCACATTCTGATATTGGTGTGAAAGGTGTTGGGGCTCAGCCACAAGGTGCCAGATCTCTCAGAGGACGAGAGGAATGATGGGTTTCCCACTGAAGAGTCTGTGTTCAATCAGGATGATCAGCAATTGCAGGCCTTAGAGCAGAGAGAAATTCAGGCCGTCAAACAGGAGTCAGAGATTGTTTTGTATTCTGGGGAAAAGGCTGTTTCTCACGGGAATTGGACTTGAGAAGATTCAGCTTTCACGTTTGCCTATGTTCCTGAAAAAGTATTGCCTTGGAAAAGTTCCAGTTTTCATGCTTATGGATTTATGCCTATGTTCTTGACTTCCTGGATTTCATGTACCTTGCTATTTTAGACTACTGATCCTTGCATATAGACTACTGCTATTTCATAGCATAGTGTTTCTCAATCTGGGGGTCGGGACCCCTGGCGGGTTGCAAGGAGTGTCAGAGGGGTCACCAAAGACTATCAGAAAACACAGTATTTTCTGTTGATCATGGGAGTTCTGTGTGGGGAGTTTGGCCCAATTCTTTCATTGTCAGAATTCTCTCTGATTGTAAGTGAACTATAAATCCCAGCAACTACAACTCCCAAATGACAAAATCAATCCCTCCCCCAACCCCACTAGTATTCACATTTGCTTGTATCAGGTATTTGTGCCTAATTTGGTCCAGTGAATGAAAACACATCCTACAAATCAGATATTTACATTATGGGTAAATTTTTTCGTAATATAGGGATTTTTAGCTCCCTCTTTTTTCCCCTTTCCCCTTTCTCTCTCTCTTTCTCTGAAAGCATTTTAAAATTAGCTTGAAAAGCACTCACTCTATACTTAAAGTCATTCTGGCATGCAGGTTTTATTTATATCTTTGAAAAAGAGAGAGAATAGGAGGATTAAAAATAGTATCCTTAAGTGTGACCATCTATGGCAAATGGTTACCAGTTTGGTATAATCATGAAACATAAAACAAGCCAGATGTTTCTTTCCTAACTTTATTAGATATGTAAATATCCATTTAAAAGGCCCAACAAGAAAAACACAGGAAAAAAACATTTTGCTTAAGGGGGAAAACATTTGCAACAGCCGTTTCTTCTCAAATCTTTCTTGTAAAACAAAACATAATCCAACAACAACAAAATATGGGAAATTACTAACAGATTGTACCCGGTAAGAATGAAAAATATCACCTAATTGCTTACTTGCATCCTCCATACTCGGTTTCAAAACAGATCCTAAAAATAACTCCAGAACAGGGAAATAGGTGTCTGAAGTATTTAGGAAGAATGATAAGACAGAAGGAAATCTGAGAAATCCCAAGAAAATTAAAAGCTCTACAAAATTAAAATAAATTCTAATACTTTTCTCTACTATGTTGTTGTGTGTATGGTTCCAACTTGGGCATTTAAGGGTATATCGCGTCATTTGCAGGTATTTTGTAGTTCCTTTCGAACTGCCTTTCCCAACTCTTCTGATTTCTTGATTACAGCCTTAATGCTAATTAATGACTGAGTCATGTTATAAAATCCTGTAACTGTTTTGAATATCTTCATCGCCCACTCTAAAGTTACATGAATAATCCGTGGTTATTATTTTTGTTTTCTTAAGATTCAACTGCAGTTCTGCTTTTGTACTTTATCCTTTAACTTTTCTCAGTAGTTGTTCCAAGTCTTTGCTCTTTTCTGCTAACAACATGGTGTCATCTGCACATCTTGATATTCCTTCCCCAGATTTTCAGGCCTCTTTCCTACAAGCCTAATCGTGCTTTCTGTGTGATACGTTTTGTATATAAATTAAACACAGCAGGGACAGTACCCATGGACCATACAATACTGTAAATTAAACATACAGAGCGCAGTGTTTCAATAGCATATGTTCTGCTGGTTCCGTGAGTCTACTCTAGTTGAGAACTAACTTCCTTTCCCTCCGGTCTTTCTTCATCTACTTGCACTTGCCCCAAATTTGTCAAACTTGCAAAAAAAACAAAAACAAACCAACAACCACCCACCCTCACTCCTTCACATCTGTCTGTAATTTTAAGGACCCTGGCTCAAATTAGGCAAGATCTGCTCTCCTTTGAAGTTCCCTGCCCTTTTTCCTGTCTTCCTTTTCAAGCACAGCCTCCAACAGATGGATCTGAGCACAGTACGATGGGTGTCCTCCAGACAGTCACACTGATATATCCAAGAATGACATTTAGTCTATGTTTGGGAATGATCTTGGTTTTTACTTAAGTTAGCAGTTCTTGTCAAAAATAAAATGTACTGTGAAAGTATACTTATGCTATCTGAGGCCCCCAAACTGTGCCAGAGACAGCAAGAACGTTTGTGCTCACTGGTGACAGCTAGGAGCCCCCAGTGGTGCAGTGGGTTAAACCCCTGTGCCAGCAGGACTGAAGACTGACAGGTTGCAGGTTCGAATGCGGTACAGCGTGGATGAGCTCCCTCTATCAGCTCCAGTTCCCCATGTGGGGACATTAGAGAAGCCTCCCACAAGGATGATAAAACATCAAAATACATCCTGGAGTCCCCTGGGCAACGTCATTGTAGTTACTTACTTACTTACTTAGGCGATCCCTCATTGGACGAGTAAGATGGTCTTCCATCATGGGTTTCCTTGTGGGTCCGTATGTGGCTGTGGAGCCCTATTCTTGCTCTGCATCTTCTTCCGCAGTGAGGGCATTGGTTTCCAGGTGGAAGGCGGTCCCGGTCGGGGTTGGCTTGACGCGTCTTCCTCTTGGCACGTTTCACTCTTTCACCCTCCACTCGTGCCTCCTCAAATTCTGCAGCACTGCTGGTCACAGCTGTCCTCCAGCTGGAGCGCTCAAGGGCCAGGGCTTCCCAGTTCTCAGTGTCTATGCCAGAGTTTTTAAGGTTGGCTTTGAGCCCATCTTTAAATCTCTTTTCCTGTCCACCAACGTTCCGTTTTCTGTTCTTAAGTTCGGAGTAGAGCAACTGCTTTGGGAGACGGTGGTCAGGCATCCGGACAACGTGGCCGGCCCAGCAGAGTTGATGTTGGAGGACCATCGCTTCAATGCTGGTGGTCTTTGCTTCTTCCAGCACACTGACGTTTGTCCGCTTGTCTTCCCAGGAGATTTGCAGGATTTTCCGGAGGCAGCGCTGATGGAATCGTTCCAGGAGTTGCATGTGACGTCTGTAGACAGTCCACGTCTCACAGGCATAGAGCAGGGTTGGGAGGACAATAGCTTTATAGACAAGCACCTTGGTCTCCCTACAGATGTCCCGGTCCTCAAACACTCTCTGCTTCATTCTGGAAAATGCTGCACTTGCAGAGCTCAGGCGGTGTTGTATTTCGGCGTCGATGTTGACTTTGGTGGAGAGGTGGCTGCCAAGGTAGCAGAAATGATCAACATTTTCTAATGTTACACCATTAAGCTGTATCACTGGCATTGGAGAGGGATTGGCTGGTGCCTGCTGGAAAAGCACCTTGGTTTTTTCAATGTTCAATGACAGGCCGAGCTTCTTGTATGCTTCTGCGAAGGTGTTTAGAGTGGCTTGTAGATCTTCTTCTGAATGCGCACAGACGACATTGTCATCAGCATACTGGAGTTCTATAACAGATGTTGTTGTAACCTTGGTTTTGGCTTTCAGTCTGCTGAGGTTGAATAGCTTGCCATCTGTCCGATAGATTATTTCCACTCTGGTGGGAAGCTTCCCATCAACAAGGTGAAGTATCATAGCGATGAAGATGGAGAATAGAGTTGGGGCAATAACATCCCTGTTTGACACCGGATTTCACTTTAAATGGGTCACTTTGGGAGCCACTGCTGTCCAAGACTGTTGCCATCATGTCATCATGGAGGAGCCGCAGGATGTTCATAAATTTGCTTGGGCACCCGATTTTGTGGAGGATGTTCCAGAGAGCGCTGCGATTCACTGTGTCGAATGCCTTTGCAAGGTCGATGAATGCCATGTACAGAGGTTGGTTTTGTTCCCTGCATTTTTCTTGGAGCTGTCGTGCAGTGAAGATCATGTCCACGGTTCCTCTGGAGGGGTGGAAGCCATTCTGGGATTCTGGGAGGGTGTCTTCTGAGAGGGGCAGAAGGCGGTTTTGCAAGGATTCTTGCAAGGATTTTCCCAGCGGAGGTTAGAAGGGAGATACCTCGATAGTTTCCGCAGTCTGTTCTTTCCCCTTTTTTGAAGAGGGTGATGATGGTGGCGTCCTTGAAATCTGCTGGGATTTTCTCGGTCACCCACACTTTTTCTATGAGCTGGTGGAGTTGGTGTGTCAGCTCAGGTCCTCCCTCTTTAAAGATTTCAGCAGGGATCCCATCTGGTCCACTGGCTTTGTTATTCTTCTGTTGGCTGATGGCATTGCTGACTTCTTCCAAACTGGGCAGTGCTGCAAGCTCATCCCTGGTTTGTTGTGGGATTTGTGAGAGGACCTCTTCAGCCACATTGGAGCTGCGGTTCAGAAGGCTTTGGTAGTGTTCCTTCCAACGTAGTGCAATTGAGTTTTGGTCCTTCAGGAGTTTGGTTCCATCTGATGAGCGTAGAGGCTGTATGCCATGGTTTCTTGGTCCGTAGATGACCTTTGTGGCTTTGAAAAATCCCTGAGCATTATGGGTATCTGCCAGGTGTTGGATTTCTTCGGCCTTCTTTGTCCACCAGATGTTCTTGAGCTCTCTTGTCCTTCTTTGGACCTCAGCTTTTGCACTGGCATAGATCTTTTTCTTAGCAGCACAGTTGATGTCTCTCTGCCATGCTTGGAAGGCTTTCCTTTTCTTGTCAATTAGCTGTTGGATCTCGATGTCATTTTCATCAAACCAATCTTGATGTTTCTTGGCTTGGTATCCAATAGTTTCTTCGCAGGCTTGTATGATGGAGGTCTTCAGTTTGTTCCAATGTTCCTCAACATTTTCGGGGTGTACTGTGGGTAGATGGTTCTTGAGTGCTGTTTGGAGATGGGCTCGTCTGGAGGGCTCCTGAAGGGCTTGGGTGTTCATTTTGCGCCTTGTCTTCCTTCCTTGGAGTCTGCGCTTGGGAGCGATCTTGATAGCCATCGAGGATCGAATTAGCCTGTGGTCAGTCCAGCAGTCGTCAGCACCTGTCATGGCTCTTGTGAGGAGCATGTCACGGCGGTCTCTGGCGCGTGTGATTACATAGTCTAAGAGGTGCCAATGCTTTGACCGGGGGTGCTTCCATGATGTCTTGAACTTGTTTTTCTGGCGGAAGAGCGTGTTGGTGATGACAAGATTGTGCTCCGCACATTTGGTGAGAAGCAGGATGCCATTTGAGTTGCTGTTTCCAACCCCGTCTTTTCCGATGGTCCCTGGCCACAGGTCGAAGTCTCGCCCGACTCTTGCATTGAAGTCCCCCAGGAGGATGATTTTGTCCTCCTTAGGTATCCCCGATAGGACAGTGTCCAGCTGACAGTAGAATTTCTCCTTGATGTCTTTGTCAGCATCTAGTGTTGGTGCATAGGCACTTATGATGGTTGCCCGTTGGTTTTTGGCAAGATCGATTCGGAGGGTTGAGAGTCGTTCGTTGATGCCAGTGGGTGCTTCGGACAGATGTTTCATCAGATCATTTCTTATAGCGAAGCCAACTCCGTGCATTCTTTGGTCTTTTTCGGGCAGTCCCTTCCAGAAGAAGGTGTACCCTCCTTTTTCTTCCTTCAGCTGTCCCTCTCCTGCTCTCCGGGTCTCCTGAAGGGCTGCTATGTCGATGTTGAAGCGTCCCAGCTCCCTTGCAATGATGGCAGTTCTGCGTTCGGGGCGTTCACTGCCACTGTTGTCCATCAGAGTCCGTACGTTCCATGTACCGAAGTTCATTTTTCTTTTTTGGCCGCAGGGTGGTGACCCCACTGGACGCGGCAGTCCAGTCAGGGATAAGTGAGGCAGACTATGTTTAGGGCACCTTTTCTAGCCCCCTCCCCATGTGGGGTGAGCAGAGTGGGTCCTCAAAAGGGCTGCTCAGTCGCGGATACAGCTGCCGAACTACTCAACTGCCTCGGACCTTGAGGTAGAACGACTGAGTCCGTACCCACCGCCCATGTGCCAGTCTGTGACTAGGGGCTTCCAGATTTCACAGTCTTGCCCCCGTCGCCACTCGCTGATCGCCATGGGACTTTGGTTGGTTTCTTTTTATTTTCTTTGGAAGACGCCTGTGCGTGGGTTTTTTTAATGTGTGGAGGTCAGTGCACAACTGATCAACACACAGACTTCACAGAGTGAGGTTCCACTGGTAATGTAGTTTAACACAATGACCGTGGCTTCTCAGTCTGTTGCAGCCTTCTTCCGCCTTCGCAGCCGTTGTAACATGTGCCATGTTATCCTCCGCCTGCTCCGCCGTTGAGGTCTTTGGGTCTTCGGACTGTGCTTGGTCTGGAACCTCTCCTGCGGCCACTCCTGGGAGTGCACGACTCCAGTTGTTGTGCCTACAGGTTCATCGGAACGCGCAAGCCCCCTCACCACGACAAGGTGACAGTCCTTGCAGACGGCCATTCTCTCACACCAGAAACGACTTGCAGTTTCTCAAGTTGCTCCTGACACACACACACAAAAACGAGCCTGGAAGGCAATACTATGCCCCATGTGCTATAAAAAGTCTCAAAATAAAATGTTGACAAAATCCTAAAAGTTATTGAAAATCCACTTCCATGATTTTTCTTGTATATTTCTTGGGAGAGGGATTGGGTACAACTTGTTAAAAGGAAAAATGCTTGTTTCTAGATACTTCCAGGAACAGAAATATACATTTTTGTGAGTCACCCATTAATTTGTTAACTAATTGATTTGAAGAGAGACAAACAGACAGAGCACAGAACCAGAGAATCATAGCGAGTTCTGCTAGGTTTTCGAAACAGCAATAAGGAAAAATCAAAATTCATGACATACAGGATTGACACTCAGGAAGTAGATCATAACAGGTTGGTGTTCTACCAAAATACCAAGTGAAAACATTGATTTAATTTAATTTAAACATATATTTCAATGTAAAAGTAACATACTGTCCACATTCATAAATTCATGGCAGACAAATCTCTTTCTTTATGAAGAACCCACAGACTCATTCAGTCGATATAAAAGGAAAAGCTTTTTACTCAGATAGGACAACTGCTAACCCTAATCACAGCAACAACAACAAAAAATACTTATGGGGTATGGGAAGACTATGGGATGCACTTAGCCCATCCTTGTATCAAAAATTTATAGAGATTCTTGAATTTTAATTAAAAACCAACTCATTTTCCTAGGAAGTAACCATTTAAGTATCAAACCTCATTTGGATCATCCATCCAATAACAAATACCAAGAGGTCCTTACTCCCATGCTTCTTTTGGGAGACAAATCATAAATCCTAATCTCCCACAAAAAAGGGGAATTGTATGCACTTTACCACAAGAAACATGAATACATTCGTAATTGAATTTGTGAACAACTACAATCTCAGTACTACTCCAAGTCTATCTGGCTGTCCTATACGAATGACACTCCTTATTTCAGCATTACAACCACTTCAAGTGCATGTGTTGTTTCCCCCATTCCTGGCCCCCATGCAATGGATAGATTTTTTTCTGAGTCAGGAACTACTTGAGAAACTGAAAGTCACTTCTGATGTGAGAGAATTGGCCATCTGAAAGGACGTTGCCCAGGGGACACCTGGTGTTTTACCATCCTGTGGGAGGCTTGCTAGATATTACATTTAAAACCTTAAAAAGTCTAGAAGGTTTAATTTCACTGGGAGATCCATGGATTTGATTGTTCTTTTTCTCTCTCATATGTATAGGAAATTGGGATAGGAAATTAATCAATTTGAGACTCATTCCTGATCTCATCCCTGCTACAATTCCTAGGGGATTGGTTCAAAGGTCCAAGACAACAGAAATTTGGATTCTATGGAGATATGCAGCCGTTCCAACTTGCTTGATGCAATAACAAAATCCTTTTTCAGCACCGGCTGTACAGATTTATTATAAACATATGATTCTTTTACAGTACGATTTATGTAGGAAGATAGGAAGCTCATGATGGGGAAAACTTTGTAAAATGTAAAATGTGTTTCTGCCTTTAAATTCTAAAAATAAAATCAACAAGAGGAAGGAAGTGACTGAACCCTGGGATAATATTGGTGTGTGTGTGTTTGGGGAAATGGGAATGATACAGCAAGGAAACTCCACCCAAGCAGACTCACGTAGCAGATCTCATTTGAGAGTGACAAGGAGGATGTACACAAGTTTGGATGTTTGTGTGTGTATGCAATTCAATGAAAAAGAAAAGCCCTGGAATATGAGAGGACTATTATGTGGAAGAATAGTACTCCAGCACACAAAAAAATCCTCAAATACATTTATATTTCAGTAACATGGTTATAAATGGTTTTATTATATCCAAAGACTACTGTAGTTTTATTAATCAGCATTGCTCGTGGAGATAAATCCTGTACTCCTGTTATAAGATGTATCACAAGAAATTATTGCTAGATACCAGGTCACCCGCAAAAGCCGGGTTGCAGCTGAACGTCAAAAAAACCAAGATTATGGCAACAAGAATGATTGACAACTGGAAAATAGAGGGAGAAAATGTGGAGGCCGTGACAGACTTTGTATTTCTAGGTGCAAAGATTACTGCAGATGCAGACTGTGGCCAGGAAATCAGAAGACGCTTACTTCTTGGGAGGAGAGCAATGTCCAGTCTCGATAAAATAGTAAAGAGTAGAGACATCAGACTGGCAACAAAGATCCGCCTAGTCCAAGCCATGGTATTCCCTGTAGTAACATACGGATGTGAGAGCTGGACCATAGGGAAGGCTGAGCGAAGGAAGATCGATGCTTTTGAGCTGTGGTGCTGGAGGAAAGTGCTGAGAGTGCCTTGGACTGCGAGAAGATCCAACCAGTCCATCCTCCAGGAAATAAAGCCCGGCTGCTCACTGGAAGGAAGGATACTAGAGACAAAGTTGAAGTACTTTGGCCACATCATGAGGAGACAGCAAAGCCTAGAGAAAACAATTATGCTGGGGAAAGTGGAAGGCAAAAGGAAGAGGGGCCGACCTAGGGCAAGATGGATGGATGGCATCCTTGAAGCGACTGGACTGACCTTGAAAGAGCTGGGGGTGGTGACGGCCGACAGGGAGCTCTGGCGTGGGCTGGTCCACGAGGTCACGAAGAGTCGGAGACGACTGAACGAATGAACACCAGGTCACCAGAGATTGCATAGTTAGACCAGACTCATCATTTGAAAAGTGTCTGCATCCAATTTAATTGTTTTATGTGTTTACAAGGATTATTCCTCCCATTAGACTTTTTTTTAAAAGCTTCTTAACTGTATTCATTTAAATTATTCCCAGTTATGTGACTGCACATTCAACTTTTTCAAAGCTCCTTGGAAACCTTTCTGTGCTAGGAAAGATTTGTCTGGAAAATGACAGCGGTAAACTACTGGTTGTGGATTCTATCCAAGAAAACTTAAAGTGGGGAAGCAACAAACAACTGATACTGAGGCTGGACAGAAATTATTTCCATTTGGAAGCCAGACAGAAAATCCTCTTTTGCACAGCTGAAGTTTCTTCTCCTACTTTTATAATTTATTGACCACTTGTATTTGCAGAAAGGTTTGACTTCCTTTTAAAAATATTTATACCACCTTTTCTTATATCCTCACAATTCCAGCTGCTTAAAAATATTGCACATTCAAAAAAAATCATGTCAGGAGTGATTTGAGAAACTGCAAGTCACTTCTGGTGTGAGAGAATTGGCTGCCTGCAAGGACATTGCCCAGGGGACAACCGAATGTTTTACCACATGGGAGGCCTATCTCATGTCACTGCTTGAGAAGCTGGAGATGACAGACAGGAGCTCTCCCCACTTCCCAGATTTGAACCACCGACCTTTCAGCCAGCAGTCCTGCCAGAACAAGGGTTTAACTCATTGTGCTAATCGGAGTTCCTGATCTTTTCAAATACACCCATGGAGAGCCCTTCTTGTGTTAATAAACAAGGTTTAAATACCTCCCCGGGAATAAGTGTGATAATGCAAGATTTCCAACGTAAGTTGTTTATGAATGCGAGTATATGTTTTCAAGTTGTTGTTATTTATTCTTTCAGTTGCTTCCAACTCTTTGTGACCTCAAGGACCAGCCCACGCCAGAGCTCCCTGTCAGCTGTGGCCACCCCCAATTCCTTCAAAGTCAAGCCAGTCACGTCAAAGATACCATCCATCCATCTTGCCCTTGGTCAGCCCCTCTTCCTTTTTCCTTCCATTTTCCCCAGCATCATTCTCTTCTCCAATGTCTTCTCATGATGTGGCCAAAGTACGTCATCTTTGCCTCTAACATCCTTCCCTCCAGTGAGCAGCCGGCATTATTTCCAGGAGTGTGGACTGATTTGATCTTCTCGTGGTCCAAGGCACTCTCAGAACTTTCCTCCAGCACCACAGGTCAAAAGTGTCTATCTTCCTTCGCTCAGCCTTTCTTATGGTCCAGCTCTCACATCCATAGGTTACTATGGGGAATATCATTGCCATTTGTTGATAAATGGCAACATCATTAATTTAACTGGATTTTCTTAGGAAATGAGTGGTTTTACTACTTCTTTCCCTCTGAAACAACACTTGGTATTTGCTGGTGATCTCCCATCAAAGTATTAATCAGGACTGAGCCAGCTTAGCTTCCAAGATTAGATAGAATTAAGTGCCTTTAGGTAATTTAAACCTGATTTGTGCATAATCTAGAAAACATATCTCTCATGAAAAGGTTACTTCAAGCAAAGAAAACATTTCTAAAAACACATATCAAATAACGGTATGGATCTTATCACATATATAAGATATGGTTTGTGCTAACTTTGCTTTGTTACTTAAGCCTAGACTGGCATGGCTATTAATCAGACAGAATGGCTTGTCTTCCCAATTTGGAATTTTTCCTCTCTTCCTACACTTTTTGTCAGCTTCTATTTGTTAAGTGGGCAGCTATTTGAGGAAATCAGCTGGAGACAAGCCAGAGTTGCAGGTTCAGATGTCACAAGAAGGGCCGTGGTAGCACAATGGATTAAATAAACCCTTTGGTTGCTGAACTGCTGGACCTGAAAGTTAGCAGTTTGAATCTGCGGGACAGCAGTAAGCTCCTGCTGTTAGCCCAGCTCCTGCCAACCTAGCAGTTCAAAATGAAAGGAGAAGCCTTTGCTTTTGTTTGTGTTTGTGTGTCTCATTGTATTGTAACAAGGCGCTGAATGTTTGCCAGTATCTGTTTAAATTGTAATCTGCTCTGAGTCCCTATGGGGAGAAGGGGAGAATATAAATAAAATGTTGTTGTTATTGTTGTTGTTATTATTACTACTACTACTATTACAAGCCATAGCTTAAAAAACCAGAATTTGTAAATTATTATTATTATTATTATTATTATTATTATTATTATTTCTAAGTCACCAAATAACCATGAGTTCATAATGCGATTTTAGCGTGCTGAACAAACCATGACTTTTCAGCAAAGGTGAATTAAAATGTCTGGTTTTTAAGTGGCTCATTGTGATAAACAAACATATTGTCTTTGGCTAACATATAAATTTCAGCATTCCCTCATAAACCTGGACTGACATTTTAATTGAGCAATGTAACTTTTATACGGAGGTATTCGTTAATAGCTTCTTTCCTGGTTGAAGTGGTAAAGCAGAAACTGGAGCACACCTGTGGCTCTACAGAATAATATAAAATATAGCACATTGAAAATATGAACAATGTAGGCTCCAAATATGTCCTTACACATCAAAACACTAGGGAAAAAACTTATTAGAGCCCAAGTATATGGATCTTAGGGTCCTTCCAGACAAGTTCTATATCCCAGGATATAATCCCAGGTTTTCTGTTTATCCCAGATTATCTGGCAGTGGGAATTCATCTAATCAGATTTAAAGGAGAAAGCCTGGGATAGGATCCTGGGATATAGTGCCTGTCTGGAAGGGCCCTCAGATTATGCCTGACTACTAATTCAAATGAACTCTTTGTTTTATTCTGGAGTCACTTTAACATAAAGAGGTATAATTTTTCAACCTTTGCAAGTACACAGTTCTGATGCAAATAACTACATAAATAACACATGTGTATGTGTGTGCCTTTCTCCTTATGTTTTCCATGATATTTCTCCATCATTGGAACCTTTAATTTCTGGATGGATTGGCCTCTGTTCCTTTTGTTTCTAGCTAAAGAAACTTTGGGGCATTATTTTTAAAGGGACCCAAAAGTTCTCTTACTGAGAGCTCATTGCTGAAGGCATTCTTAAGGTGTCTTTAATTTGACACCTTAAGAATAGAGATATTATGGCTCAAGCAGCAAACTTGATTGCATAAAGAAGAGGAAACGCGGACTCAAGCAACAGACCCTGGAAATACTCAAAACTTCTGCTTTATCAGACATTTTTGCAATTTCTCAATAGTCCCTGAAAGAAAATCAACATGTCCTTACAATCTGTTGCTGTGGAAATATTCAGAGACCATTTTAGGTTCCTTCATTATCACTTTGCAAGTTCAATAATGAGCCATTTGGGGGGGGGGGGGAGGCTGTAGGAGTGAGTCCCAGTTCAGAAATTGTTATTAATGGTAACAAATCAGTATGAACTAAACATATGAATGCTCAGAGTGCCTCTCCTTTAGCATTAGGATTGAACCACTATTTAAAGAGCAAAAGGTTGGACTAGATCAGTGTTTCTCAACCTTCCTAATGCCGTGACCTCTTAATACATTTCCTCATGTTGTGGTGACCTTCAACCATAAAATTATTTTTCTTCCCACTTCATAACTATAATTTTGCTACTGTAATGAATCATAATGTAAATATCTGATAGGCAGGATGTATATTCATTCACTGGACCAACTTTGGCACAAATACCCAATACGCTCAAATTTGAATAAGGTTGGGGAGGGGGGTTGATTTTGTCCTTTGGGAGTTGTAGTTGCTGGGATTTATAGTTCACCTACAATCAAAGAGCATTCTGAACCCCAGCAACGATAGAATTGGGTCAAACTTCAAACACAGAACCCCCGTGACCAACAGAAAATACTGTGTTTTCTGATTGCCTTTGGCGACTACTCTGACACCCCTTGTGACTCCCCCAAGGGTCCCAGCCCCCAGGCTGAGCAACGCTAGACTAGTGGTCCTTGGCTAGTCTTTGTGGTCCTTGGCCAACTGTAAGATTCAATTATTCTATGCAAGCATCCCAAAAGCGTGCCTATCTCATCAAAAAATCTCTCGTCCTCGGCTCAGTAGGACTTAATTTCCAGTAAGCACACTCCAGATGGTAACCTCAATAAGTAGTAATGCTAGCAGTCTTACTCACTGCAAACATGCCACTAAGCAATTTTAAAACTCTTCTCTCTGATGCATTATTGGTTAACATTTCTATTCAAATCACATTAAACATCTTTGCAAAAGCATATTCCAATGTTTGAAAGGTGAGCCATCTTCCTGTCCTGACTCTTACATTTTTAATTTCGGCATACACTTTACATATAAAGTCTGTAAAAAGAACTAAAAGGGAAAAATATATTTCAGCCCAAGTATTGTGACACAACAAAACTGAATATAAGGTGACACCTTCTGTTAAGTTCTGTAACTACATTTACTTTTATGAATTTCAATTTAACAGTGTCTTCCAAGGAATACTTCCATGATGATAAGCATCATCTCACCCCACACTTTGCTCAACATAACAAATTTCAAGATGTTATTTTTAAAATGGAACACCAGCTGCACAAATGGGTTTGATTTCTCTTCATTCCAAATAGTAATCCATAAGAAACATGTAGAGCTGTTTCAGTTTTGTTAGTGCTGGGAGTGCGGTTTTAAAGGCAAATTAACACATTGCTTCCAGGCTGCAATGCCATACACATTTATCAATAAGTCTAAGTCCTGAGTAGAACTATACAGGACTATACCATACCAGGCAGAGGCAAACCCAGCTCTCCAAGCCCTATCGCCCCCTTGTTTTTCCTTTTTCTACTGACATAAGAAAAGAAGCCCTTTTTGTTGTTTTTAACGTCCCTGGCAAGCCTGAGCTCATTTTGTGCTTTAGCCTTGCGGACCTTTTCCCTACAGGTGTTGGCTATTTGTTTGAATTCTTCTTTGGTGATTTCTCCCTTTTTCCACTTCTTGTGCATGTCTCTTTTGTGTCTTAGCACAGTTAGGAGTTCTTTGGACATCCATTCTGGCTTCTTTGCACTTGTCCTATTTTTCTCTTTGTTGGCACGGTTTGCAATTGCTCAATTTCACGAAACCAGTTGCTCTCATTGCAATGGTGTAGTAACAGTGATGCCATGGACCATATTTTCATTCTTGCAGACCACTGGTGGCCCACGGAGCACAGGTTGGGAACCACTGCTCTACACTGTATTTTGACTGCATTTTGACACTACTTTAACCGCCGTCGCTCAATGTTATGGAATCACGGGAGTTGTAGTCTTTCAGTGTATTTTGCCTTCTCTGCCAAAGAGTATAGATGTCTTGACAAACTAACTATAGATTCCAGGATTGCATAGCACTGAGCCATGACAGTTAAAGTGATGTCAAACTGCATTCATTCGACAGTGTCCATGCACCCCTAAGGAAATATAACAAATGGGTTCAAACGGCTTTGTATCCAATAAATGCAAAGATGGGCTGCAAAGTTTGCAGGCATGGGCAAACTTCAGTTGGCAATAAGGTCCAAACTAACCATGATGATCACATCCCCTCTGGCCTGCTTGGAAGCACCAATGATCCCTCTTCAAGCTCCCCTTTCATATCTGCCTAGAGATAACCTAGAGATAACATATATGTGTGTTATGTGGGGATAAGGACAGTGGGAGTGATGCTTCCCCATTCCCCCTTAGAGGAACTGGGAAATATGAGTCAGATGTCAATATGTATAGACTGGTCCTGTAAAACTAAAACTTCTAAAAATAGATGAATATGTTCCAGATGATTCACTGTTTCACTCAGTGACTGATTCTTCTTTCACCTGAAAACTGATCTATACAGTTATCATTTCTCAGTACAAATTTAAAATAAGATTGATTTGTTTGTTTGTAATTTTGGGTATGCCATAATCTCTGGGTATCTCCTTTTTAAAAAGGTTTTGGCATCTACACCATATGTTCTTACCATACATCAAGGGAACCACTGACTGCATAGGGAGGCTGATGAAGAAACACAACCTATGGTCTATAGGTTGTGTTTCTTCATCAGCCTCCCTATGCACCAAGAAAATCCAATAAATACTACGTTCAGCAAAGGACAAGAGGGATCCTCTCACCTCTGCAGGAGTCTACCATAAACCATGCAGCTGTGGACAAGTCTACATAGGGACCACCAAACGCAGCATTGCCCAAACATGAATCAAGGAACATGAAAGGCACTGCAGACAAATTCAACCAGAGAAGTCAGCCTAGCAGAGCACCTGATGAACCAACCTGGACACAGCATATGCTGGATCACTCTAACAACCACCATGTCAAGCTACACAGAGAAGCCATTGAAATCCACAAGCATATGGACAGTTTCAACAGAGAGGAGGAAACCATGAAAATGAATAAACTCTGGCTACCAGTTTTAAAAAACGCTAAAATCAGGACAGCAAATAAAGAGGAACATTTAAAAACAGGAATTCCAGAGAGGAAACAATCAGGGCCAGCTAACACCTCCCAACAAAAGGATTCCCCCAGGCAGAAAGCAGCCAGGCTTTGAAGCTGCAAGGCCATTAAAAGCTAATCAAGGTGGCCATTCCAACATTCACACTTGCTTCAAGCAGACAGAAGTTCTTTCTCCCACCCTGGACATTATTCCACAGATATATAAACCTCCCTTGCCTAGTTTCTAACAGACCTCACAACCTCTGAGGATGCCTGCCATAGATGTGAGTGAAACGTCAGGAGAGAATGCATCTGAAACATGGCCATACAGCCCAGAAAACTCACAGGAACCCAGTTTTGGCATCTATTTACCATGCGTCTTTTCTCCCCATAAATGAACCCTAAAACATTGTTTGACATGTCTCTCACATTTGTGAACTCTTTGTGAAAATTAACACAATGAATAGAAATAACTGAAAATTCTCTAAAACCAGATTAACTCTTCAAAATGTTAAACTGAAATGACAAGAAAAGGGAATATAAACTAATGTTGGCAATTTGGAATTAAGTAAAGGTGGACTTGATTCCATTGATCATCACTGGAGATAAAAAGCTCTAGAAGGGAATGATTGCTTTAATGAAGTCACCTCTTAAACCAGCATTTTAATTTAATTAATTAATCTAACCAATTGCTTTGTTAAGCACTTTCAATTGCTGCTCAAAAGCAGAAACAAGGAAATGTTTATAAGGCTGCTGTTTAAAAGAGCCAGCCTCTCTTGAACTTCATGTATGCTTGAAAAGATAGTCATGGTACACAGCCCAAACATTTCAATTGTTATAACACAGGTGTGTGTGTGTGTGTGTGTGTGTCTGTGTTTTATATATATATATATATATATATATATATATATATATATATATATAAAATTACACATTCTCACAACCACATTTGCATTAGGTCAGCACAGCTACAGCTAAATATATACAATATTAAGTAATTTTAGAAGGTTTATTTGGTTTATTTCTAAGTCCCACCTTGAGGGAGAAGGTGGTGTACACAAAAACAAATATGATATGGTTCCTTTCTTTTGTTTTGAAATTCCTCCAACACCCAGTAGATTGTTTTAGTCATAACAAGCTCAGTAATAATTACCAGAGTTGAAGTACTTCATGGACAATGGAGATTAGTCCATCAAGGCTGCAGTCCTAATAAATAATTACATTGGAAAAAATCCTACGGGATGACACCTAAACAGATACGTAGAGCACCGCACTGCAAGCAACTTTTAAATGACTAAAACACTGCTACTGCCTCAGCAGATTTTTTTTAAAGGACTATTAATATGAGTATTTTCGGAGGCTTTCGTGGCCAGAATCACTGGGTTGTTGTAGGTTTTTTTGGGCTGTATGACCATGTTCTAGAAGCAGTCTCTCCTGACATTTCGCCTGCCTCTATGGCAGGCATCCTCAGAGGTTGCAGGCGAAACCTCAGGAGAGAATGCTTCTAGAGCATTGCCATACAGCCCGAAAAACCTACAACAACCTATTAATATGAGTGTTAATTAGAAATTGTAACCACCCCAAATACAGCATACAAGAAAACCTTTTCTGTGGCAATTATGATACCTGCATTAATGAAATAGGACTGGGGAAGACCTGGCTTTCTATTGTTGACCCAGAACTCACCACATTCCTTCACCACTTCCTATACCATTCAGCCCTGATCTAAAAAGAGTAAAAGAAGTCAGATTTCTGGTATAACAATGCAGATTTAGTATCGCTTATCTAGAATGCTTAGGAACGCAGGGGTTCTGGATTTGGGCATGCAGGATTTTGGAACATCTGTATTGGCATATATGCACATAATGAGCTATTCTGGAGATGAGATCCAAGTCTAAATACAAAATTCATTCATGCTTCATATTATATGAAAATTATAGTGCAGAACAGTACCTTCTCATGTATGTATGTATGTCTCTCAGTGTGTGTGTAGAGAGAGAGATATGAGAAGGTAATTTTCTTATTTTTCTTATAGTACTTTTCTACACTATAGTTTTAATAATTTTGAACAAAAAGAAAGTTTGTATCACTTGAACCACCAGAAAGCAAAGATATTGCTACCTTAGTCACCTGTGTGGACCATCTTGGAAGTATTCAAGAGTTATGGAGAAGAAATGCTCAATCTCGGAGTTTAAGATCATCTGGAGAAGCCCTACTCTCGGTCCCGCCCCCCCCCCCTCGCAGGCACAATTGGCAGAGACGAGAGACATGGCCTTCTTAGTGGTGGCCCCTCGGCTGTGGAACCCCCTCCCCAAGGATATTAGATCAACCTCCTCCCTCCTGACCTTCCGCAAGAGAGTGAAAACGTGGCTTTGTGACCAAGCTTTTAGAGAACTTGTACAATATATAGACTTGGAACAATATGCAATAACCACTGGAACAGCCCACATTACATTCATGGATTCGTGGAATGTATTGTTTTTAAATGTTTAATTGTTTTAATGTGCTTTTAAAATTCTATTTTAATATTTATTTAAGTGTACATTGTGTTTTAAGGCATTGAATTGTTGCCTGTATGTAAAGCCGCCTTGAGTCCCCTCTGGCATGAGAAAGGTGGGATAGAAATGTCATAAATAAATAAATAAATCTGCCATATATATATATATATATATATATATATATATATATACTGGTATGTATGTATGTGTGTATGTATATATATGTGTGTATAATATATGCACCCATAAACATCCTGCCTTCAATCTAGGGGGTTGGGAGGGGGGTGTTAATAGTATTTCAGTTCATTTTAGTGGGGAATTCTGAATTGTCATAAGAGAAATTTGAGTTAAGAGCTCAGTCATTGAACAAATTAAACTCATATGTAAAGTTATCACTGTATATATTACCATACACAAATGTAATCAACATATGCATGGATTAAAACCCATGGAATTTATTGATTCAGATTTTTTTTTCTGGTTGCAGACATAGAAATTCCTAATCTAAGATGGTTGAGAAAATGTTTACCTGGATCTAAATGTGTGAAGGATCCGATGACAAAATCCAAAGTGGAAACAGCCAGCAGAAAGAGAAGCAGCAGCTGGAGGCGGATGATCCATTTCACTCCCGCAAGGTTGATCCCAAGCAAGCCCAGAAGGACCGCAAGCGAGATGCCCCTTATTGCCCAAATGTTGCTGAAGCTCAGGAGATCAGAGATAGATTCAGCAAATCCAGTAATGTACATAGCACCTGCAACACACTAAAGGACAGGGGTTTTGTGTGTGTAATTCTCGTTAAAAATGTTTCAAAGCTGCCTGACCTAGAAGATATTGAAGATATTGCTTATTTTAGCTTTTATACTTGGTTACGTGTTCTGGGCCCTTCATGAGGCTGGCTTAAGAAGCAGCCTTAAATATATATATTTTCCATCAAAAGTAAGCATATAAAATCTATGATTAAATAACTTTTGAGATACAATCTACAATTACTTAAAACAGTAGAATAGATGCATTAACAAGAGAATGGCAAATATAAAATGTCCTGGCCAGGTTAAGACAACCAACTGCCTCCTTCTCCAAGTGGTTTTTAGCATCAAAAATGCTTTAACTAATATCCGGAAGGGGTGGTCAAGACTGTATTATCTTAAAGCAGTGGTTCCCAACCAGATGTTTTGGCCTTCAACTCCCAGAAATCCTAACAGCTGGTAAACTAGCTGGGATTTCTGGGAGTTTGTAGGCCAAAACACCTGGGGACCCATAGGTTGAGCACCACTGTCTTAAAGTATTGCTTATTTTGAAGTAGTAGCAGCATTTCAGGAGGACAAAGAGTGTGGAAGCAACAGAAAGATTTCCATAAAGCTCTTGCTCTTGGATCTATTCGTGATTACCTTGCAGGAGCATGGCATGTTGCAATAATATGTATCAATAGCAATATCAATATCAATCACTGGGTTATTGTAGGCTTTTCGGGTTGTATGGCCATGTTCAAGAAGCATTCTCTCCTGATGTTTCGCCTGCATCTGTGGCGAGCATCCTCAGAGGTTTTCCAGTTTCCAACAAACCTCATAACCTCTGAGGATGCTTGCCACATATGCAGGTTAAACGTCAGGAGAGAATGCATCTAGAACAGGTGTCCTCAAACTAAGGCCCGAGGGCCGGATGCGGCCCTCCAAGGTCATTTACCTGGCCCTCACTCAGGGTCAACCTAAGTCTGAAACAACTTGAAAGCACACAACAACAACTCTATCTCATCAGCCAAAAGCAGGCCCACACTTCCCATTGAAATGCTAGTGAGTTTATGTATGTTAAAATTGTTTTTCATTTTAATTATTGCATTGTTTTAAGTGTTTTTTTGTACTACAAATAAGTTATGTGCAGTGTGCAAAGGAATTCATTCTTTTTTTTTTTCAAATTATAATCCCTCCAACAGTTTGAGGGACTGTGACCTGACCCTTTGTTTAAAAAGTTTGAAGACCCCTGGTCTAGAACATGACCATACAACCCGAAAAACCTACAACAACCCAGTGATTCAGGCCATGAAAGCCTTCGACAATACAATAGCAACAATTGTTTTTGAGGGGTTTTTAAAGGAAGTTATTTGTTCCTTTCAGGCATTCAACTAATGGGTAGCTGGATGCATTCACACAGAAGAAAAGTAAACATGAAGTAGGTAATAGGTTTTCATGCAGTTGGCATGGGTTTTCATCAATAACAAGGTTGCTTTATTAAGAAAAACTAGATAAGAAAAAATATAAAGAAAAAGAACTTTTTAAACTGTTATCACCAAGTATATTGGGAGCAACAACATGAATGTTCCATCTATGCATGAGCAACTATTAATGCATGCAAAGAATTCCTTTACTATAGAAGAAAAGAAAGTCTGCTGATGGACAGCCACTAGGTTGTCAAAGAATGGTGTTAAAAAAGCAAGTTAGGAAGAACTGGCCATATAAGAGATACATATTATTCCAATTAACTGCACACAGCACACAGATTTGGAGGCAGTTGTGCTTTTTCCTAAGTTTGTATATATTTTTAACCTGAACTATGACATGTCTTTAATTGTAAGCAATTACACAAGGAGGAACCCTTGGTTTTAGGTTCCTGTTGTCTAAATATTCACTCCAGCAGTACAACTAAGCACCAACTGTGTCCACATAGACTTATGCCACATGGCTGCTGAACAGGATCTTGGTCTATCTATTTCAGTAATAAATGATAGCTCCTCTTGTTATATATCATAGTACAATTTCATTCAAACTGTACTAGATCTTGCTAAACTTGTTCCTTTGCTTCTAAGGGCCCTTCCAGAAAGACCTATGTCTCAGGGGCCTATATTCTAGAATATTAAGACAGCCCTATATCCTAGAATATCAAGGCAGAAAATCCTACATTATCTGAGTGTGGACTCAGATAACCCAGTTTTTTTTTTATACAAGTGCTTAATAACCCAGTTCAAAGCAGACATTGTGGGATTTTCTGCCTTGATATTCTGGGATATAGGGCTGTATAGAAGGGCCCCAGAAATTCCCACAATATCTGCTTTGAACTGGGTTATCTGAGTCCACACTGACATATATTCCAGTTCAAAGCCAATAATGTGGGCTTTTATCCAGCTATGTGGAAGGGGCCTAAAAACACACCACTGCAATCTATAGAGATCAGAGAGATGAAATGAATATTGATGTTTACAAGGGCACAATTCTGGAATATTGTTCACCATCTTTTGTTTTTCTAGTTGGACAGGAACCTAGTGATAGATTTCTTGTGACACTGCTGTGAAATATTTCTGGGATGAAGAAATCTGGTAGAAAGATTTGCTGAAGCCCATGCAGAGAATGCTGTCATGTAATGTTATGCAGTAAATCAAGCTGATGAATATAACTAGAGCAGATCTTTTCTGCCCAAAGAACCAAACCACAGACACATTGCCCCACATTCAGGAATCTTTCTTGCAGTATGTTCAACATGCAATATGCATGAGTGAAATATAGGTCACGATTTACATTAGGCTCCTTGCCCAGGGATCTTTGACTGGTCCAAAAGGAACAAATCACAGGCAACGATTTAAATTTCAGCAGGCTGATCCCATCTTCCATAAAGGAAACTGTAACCACGGGAAAGGCAATGTAGAATACATGCCACTTTGTAAATAAAACAAGTAGAACAATCCAAATTTTTAGTTACGGACATTATCCATGCTTGAAGAAATGTTTTGCTTTTGACAACTGGCCAGGGCATACTGAGCTGATTGAAAACCAGATCTTGGTTTCTTGTCTCCTCAGGCTGGTTTTTAGCCATCTTGAGTATCAGGTATTCACACCTTGAATTCTATTAAAATGTATTCCTTAAGAACTCCTAACTTGAATTTCAGTCCAAGGAAGTATAATATCCGACAGATAATTTAGTGTCATTATCCTCTGAGTAACAGTAATGGAAAAACAGAGATGTTAAACTTCCTGACTTCCCTTTCTCCAATACTTGAAGCATTGCTTAATGGTGCATTGGAGCAATCATCAGTTAAAAACATTCCCTTTGTGAAACCATATGCAGAGCCTTATTTTATATTCCAAATGAACCTAGCATTTCGTTTGTTTGGCATCCAAGCATTACAAGGCAAAGTTGTATATGCACAGTGAGGCAATTACATGTTTCAGCAGCAATCCAATAAGCCATAATTTTCATAGCCTGACAACTATACAATGAATGCTTTTCAGATCTTCTTCACTGTAATAACAAAAGCTTCAACACTCTTATATTATTGCCTTAAACAAAAAAAGAAATGGGGAGTAGGCAAGGCAACTAAAACATTTTCTATATAAATGAAAGCACTTTCTCCAGAATCCAGAATTCTTACCTGACCAAAAATATAAAGGAGGCCAATGGTTCCTCCAACTTGGCCTCCAAGGACAGTAGAAATCATTGAGTAAACGCCTCCACTTCCGATGCTGCACCGTTCACAGACCCCAATGCCAGACAAAACCGTTACAAAAGCAACTAAGATGACGAACGATACCAAAAACATACCCATTAGGATGCCAGTGTTACCCTGAAACAAGAGAAAAAGAAAGCATTGGCGCTTGAAAGGGGAAATGTGACACAGTACATGAATTTGGTAACTATCAGATGGCATTCTATTCACTGATAATCTCTTATTAGCTGAGCTTTTCAGCTAACAAAAACATTCTGATATACCTCTTTTTTCTCTTCTGGATTTTATTACATGCTCCTCAGGTTTTGCTGTATTTGCTTAATCCTCTGATAGGCAAACCACTCAAGGGAACGGGAGACCTGAGGACACCATGTTGCTTGGTAGTGGAAGTACACAGAAGGCGCTCCTATGATGCAAGGGGTTAAACCCTTGTGCCGGCAGGACTGAAGACCGACAGGTTGGAGGTTCAAATCAGGGGAGAGTGGAGGTGAGCTACCTCTGTCAGGTCCAGCTCCCCATGCGGGGACATGAGAGAAGCCTCCCACAAGGATGGCAAAGCATCAAAACATCCAGGTGTTACCTGGGCAACATCCTTGCAGACGGCCAATTCTCTCACACCAGAAACAACTTATAGTTTCTCAAGTTGCTCCTGACACACAAAAAAGTGGAAGTACAGAAGAAGACTATGAAGAAGGAAAGCAACTGTGCCCACATATCTGTTATGATGTGGAATGCTCTTATAAGAGGCCCACCTCAGACTAGTTTCAATAGTATTAATGTCTTGATTTCCAGTGGATTTCTCTTTATAGTTGGAAATTCAGAAAAAATGCTTGAGATATTATCTCTTGTGCAATTACATATTAATGAGAGCATTTAGACATGTATAATATGGGATCTATGTTTCAAATATACACCACACTCTGGCTAATGAGCTTGTTTGTTTTTCTTGCATGCATGGTAGAAAAGAAGGCAATGTTTGTGTCCTTGTTGAAAGCCAGGGCACCTTACTGGCCACTGTCAGGCTACTAAAAATATAAGGATGCAGAAGAAAATGTAGGGTGGATTTTCTTAGTATACAATGTTTAATATTTTGAATTCTTCCCCAAATTGCTCCCATATCCAAGATAATCAATATGTTTTCTTTTCTCAGAAACAATCAAGGACAAGAAAACTCAAGTATTCACATCGTTTGCAGGTATTCTAAAAATGGTAACGTGAGTGGTTTTGTAATAGGGACTTTGCAGTGCAGTATCTGGATACTGAGATAAGGAAGGCATTTTTGTTCCTAAGTTTCCATGGCTTCTTTCATATATGAGCTCAATCAGAAGGCCCTTTTAATGTTATCAGCTCACAGATGCTAAATTTGACCACTTAATCCTTTCCTCTGTGTTTTAGATATTCCCCACTGTGAACAGACTCCAGCATTTTGCTTCCTTCAGCCCATCTTCAAAGCACTCTCTGGGTTGCTTGCTCTCATTCCGCAGGCGTGGACTTCCTTCCTGTGATGACTCTCAAGGAGGGGCAGTTGGCTCTTTGGTCCTTGGCTTACTCACTATTGCCCTCTCTGTGCTCAAGGTGTTATATACACTTGTGCCACCAAATCTCTGCAAATAGTCCCTAGCAAATATGAAAACATATGGGTAGATTCAGCATCTACAAGTACGACATGCTTTTGTTTTGTTTTCAATTTACTTTTTAAAATCCACAGCTGGAGAGTTAGAACAATGCCTTCCTTTTAAAAACAGCTCTTTCGACTGGGAGTGTAAAAGAGTTGCATCCTAGCAGATGTGTGCATGCTGAGTTCTGGCTCCAGTTCCCTTTGACCTGATGCAACTGTCATCTAAACCAGCAGGATACTGAACTGAAACACTGTTTCATGGAGGCAACAGTATTCTAGAGACATATCAGTTATGTAGGAGAGAGAGAAAGGAAGCAAGATAAAATGCAGATTTCTAGTATGGATAAAAAAAGTAATAGGGGCTTGTTGAATGGTCACTAAATATTGTGACAGTTGTGTATGTGTGTGTGTATGGGGATAGGAAGTGCACTTAAACACTTAGAATTAAGGCAACATGGCATCACTTTAGACTTCTCAGCCAAAGAATGCTGGTGCCCCACCAAAGTGCAACACACACACACACCCCTATGATTTCCTAACATTGAGCCATGCCAGTTAAAGTGGTGTCAATCTCCAATAATTCTACAGTGCAGATGCACCCAGGGAGGGAGGGAAAGAGTCGTTGTTGTAGGGCATACGTCCTGGGAGGCAGCAGTGTGCCATAGGGTCAGGCTGAGTGGTAATTGGAGATGGGTATTAAAACTGTAAGATAATCCACAGGACCTCTGTGAGAGAAGCTACATATATCTGAAGTTTCACAGGCAACTTAAGCAACAGTCCATAGGATGGCATAACAACTAGAATGCTGCTTGTTCGATCCAGACTCAAATCCCTGCTTAGTGAAAAATCTAACTGAGTGGTCCTGGAATAATTCCCACTTCTTGTTCTAAACTAGCAAGGGTTGTTGGAGGATTAAACACTGCCCTGATCTTTAATTACTTAGACTGAAATTTAATTAGCCGTGGAAACATCCAGGTGAATTTACCAAAGGTAAAAGGAAAGAATCACAGAGTTGGATGGTGCCACAAGGGTCATCCAGTTCAACCCGTCATGCAGGAATAGACAATCCAAGCACTCCCAAATGAGGAAGTACCCTTTGGAGGAGAGACTGGCCAATTTCCTTTGCTAAGATTCGAAGGGTCCCTATAGGTAGTAAGTGCACATGTCTGTACAACACAAAAGCTAGCAAACATAAGTTCTTCCTTGTTTCTCTCTCTCTCTCTTTGCTCCCTTATTGCTTGTTTTAGTTTTAACCCTCCCCCCCTTACCTTCACTATTCCCCACTTTCAACCTATAGCACCCTCCTTCCCAACCTTCCCTAACTGCCCTTAACTTCCCCGACCCCTTTTCCTTCTTCTTTTTAAATTTATGTAAACAAAATTCTAATAAAGATATTTTTTTAAAAAAACATACAGTTCTTCCTTGAAGCACTAAGCTGGGGCTTGGTGGCACCAAACACATACTTATTCTGTAACCTGCCTCAAGTCACGAGAAGTGGGTAAGAAATAAAATTATTATTATTATTATTATTATTATTATTATTACCTCCTGCAATATACCTTCTTAATGCTAATGGAGAGTGGTCCAATTAGGTCTTGACTCCTTCCGTCCAGAGGCAGGTGAAAAATAAGCCCATTGCAATGGCTTTGGAGTGAGAATTTAATTTTAACAGTAACTTTTTTATGCTTTAATTTATGATTTTTCAATGTTTTAACTGTGTGTTTTAACTTTTGAAAGCCACCATTAATCTGAGTATTGTGAAAAAATTGCAATATAAATAAATGATACTAATGATGATGTATAAAGCAGCTAATGGTGAAAATAACTGGATTCCTATGTTTTGGGATTCAACCTCACACTGCTCAAGTCTGCAATCCTCAACAAATAGTCTAAGGGTTTCCGCCCCATGTCTCCTGCATGACAGTTGGGATTGCATCTATTTCTTCTCTCCTCTCTGTTTATGCTCTCATTCTGATTGGTTGTTTAAAATGGATACTTTTCTACTGTAAAACTTTTTGAATCTGACTTCTGCCTTCTTACACTTTAGCATGGAGAGTATGTGCTGTGTGCTTTGAGATCTCTCTCTGCTTGTGTTAGGAGAGATGTAGTGATTGAGTTTTTCCCTCTCTTGAAACCTTAGAAGAAATGGGTATTAGATTAGCTCAGACCCAATTCTCGATTATTAAGAAATGCAGTTCTTTCTTATTATTGTAAATAAACCTTTTATGGGTTTTTTTTAAAAAAAGACTGGACTAAATTCTTTACAGCCGCATCACATGGTACTTCATTCTCTGCTAGCTGATGTTCAACATTTGTATCCTGTTTGATTTTGGATGCTCTGTTTTATATTAAGGGTAGTTTTTCCCTAACACTATGAACACAACTGAACTGGGAGAGCTGTGTTCATAGTTATCACTACCACCACCTGATACACTTAATTCTGTGTCAGCAGGAGAATGACTCAGCCAAACCCTCCTTAATCTGTTGCCTAATTGCCCATGATGGCTGGGGATTCTGGGTGATGCAGGTGACTGGAAGGCATCCACACACATTTCAGTGGAGGAACAAGAGGATGATGCGAAACTATAGCAACGTGTTTCACCTGAACAGTTATATTCAAACAGCCCCCCTGTAAATAATCCAAGCTATTATTTCATTTTATTTTACCATTTGAAAAGCGGAATAAAAGAACAAAGAAAAAATGAACAAAGCCAACAGAAACCAACGTCTATTTTAAGCAAATCAATTCCAGGATTCTCCCTGCTGAGAAAAAGGACATTTACAATCTCATCTCCAGGGTTTGTGCTAGAAATAACAGGGACTGGAAATTACTGCCCTAAGTAACTTACTTGGGAGTAAGTTAGGATCATTCGGACATGATCGACCTCAAAGTAAACATGGTGGGGAGCAGGATCTAAAATATAGCTGATAACAGTGTAGTCCCCAGCATCTCAAGACTCAAAACACTACCCCATTCCTTCATTTTTGGAGGTGGCAGTTTTATTGCAGAACAACTCTTTTTGATGCCTGCACTAAAACTGGGCATTTCTGTCTCTTTTGGTTTTTGAATCTGCACAATGTTTGCACATTTTGATGGCCAGTGTGACACATGGTAGTCTGGGGTTAGTAAATTGGACCCTAGATTCTCCAAAGCATCCCAGCCTGGTTTAAGAGGTATTGAATGACATGCTACTATGCTTCTCTTGTACAACAACCAAAGAGGCAAAGAAATGACTGGGGGTCTTCCAGATGAAGACTTTAGTGTTCTGCCATCTTACTTTACATGAAATTATACTCTTGAGCAGAGAGTATAGCTACCATCTTCTTCCATTCGTACCTTTCCTGTGGTTTCCTATTACTTCTTCCCTGACAACAAATAAACAAAAGAACCATAAGAGGGGGGGGGGATTGAAAAGCTGCAATATACCTTTTAACTGAAAGCTTTAGCAACCACCCATCTGAATGTACCCTTAAGCATGCCTTTCTGATGCATTTTGGCCACCAAAGCAATCTGCCATATCAGCATGAAACAACATGTTGAGTTGAAGAGTCACAGCAAGCCTTACTTAATATGAATCACTAGGGCCATAATGCCCCAAATCACATGAGGAAAGCAGTACGAAATTGCTCTTAGATTAATAGTGAATGAACGGGCAATTTGACTCCTTATACTTACAACCAGCCATCCAGTCCTCAGAAAGAGAACTACTCCAAAGATATTGATCATGCAAGAGGTGAAGACTCCATCCCATGTTCCAAAGAGTACAGGTTCCCAAACAAAAAGTTGTATCTTCCACCAAGGTCTGTTGTGCTGTTGAGAACCCTAAAAGAAAGCCAACCTCTTGCGTTACTTGTGCTTATTGAACTGGCAGGGAAGGCTAGCTCAAGACATATATCTTCTTGATAAAAAGAGCAAATTGAACCTATGCCCCATACCCATGTAGTAACCAAAGGCAACCAGGTTAGTTTAGCCACAGAGAGAGGACATCCCACCCCCATTCGTCTTACCTGCCTCTGGTAGAATTTTTTTTTACAATAACAATAATAATAATTTGCTGCAATTTTATGACATCCACCATCCAGTATTCACAGATGGGACACATATGGCCAAAGTATGGTCAAGATGGAAAAAGCTATTAGTGGGCAAGAACACATAAACTTAAAGAGCCTTATTATTATTATTATTATTATGTTTATTATGTTTATTATGTTTATTATGTTTATTTATACCACACTTTTTCTCTCCACCAGGAGACTCAAAGCGACTTACATTAAAAGCATGTCCACACAATTTAAAATCTACAAATATACAAATATTAAAACAGCATTAAATATCATTGATTTTTTTAAAAAATCAGTTAAAATCCATTAAAACATATTCAAAACTAAAAACCAGGAGCCATTTGCTTTTGCCTGAACCTATTGGAAAGGGCAAGATTCCTTTAAGAAAACTTCAGCAAAGTTATGTGGAAAGAAAGGAGAAAGCCTGAAATCAGGCCAATTGTGTTGTATTTTCCTCATACATTAGCACCCCTCTTAGGCTTCTGCTGAGTATGTTCTACTTGGAAATGTTGAATGTATTTCAATATTTTTGGACCAGAGTGTAACATCAGTGTCCTTTTCCAGGGAAGTCGCTTGTTCTTTTCTTTCTATCTATCTATCTGTCTTTTTTTTTTTTTGGGGGGGGGGGGGGTTGGCTTTTTGTATGTTTGAAAAATTCTCAAAAACTTGGGATTCTTATTTTTGTAGATAACTTTTTAAAACTCAAAACAATTTTAGTTGTCTTACAAACAGGTGTAAGAAAAAACACATGCCCTTTGGGAGTATTTCCAGAAAGTGGGCTCCTGACACCATGGATCAAAATCCATGATACATCCTATTCTGCCTTTTTCTTAAGGAAAAAAGTAGAGAAACATCAAAGGGTTATAAACAGAAAATGATGAAATTTGGTCTTCTTATCAAGTTGGCAAAAATATATACTGTATACAGGGAGTTTCCAATTTACAAACAAGATAGTTTTCTGTAGGTTTGTTCCTAAGTCGAATTTGTATGCAAGTGGGAACAGGTTCATTTTTAAGATCTGCCTGTCTGTTTGTCTATCCATCTATCTAAGCTAGCATAGGGAAGGGTTAGCATAGGAAAGGCTTAACACCACTGTGGTGTTTCTTTTGCTGTCTGTGAGATTTCACCTTACTTTCTGTTCCTGTGATCATTGGATTTTGAAAAACAAGGACTGGTGATAAAGTTTCAGTGGAGACACTTTTTCTCCATTATAACTCTTTCAAAAGTGAATTTCTCTTCCAAGGAGTTGATTTCATAGAATCATAGAGTTGGAAGAGGCCTTGTGGGCCATCCAGTCCAATCCCCTGCCAACAAGCAGGAAAATCACATTCAAAATTTGGCCAAATAAGGAGCCCACACCACACTCAGATGGCCAAATAAGGAGCCCCCACCACACTCTGGGGCAGAGAGTTCCACTGCTGAACAGCTCTCACTGTTAAGAATTTCTTCCTAATATTTAAGTGGAATCTCCTTTCTTGTAGTTTGAAGCCGTTGTTCCATGTCCTAGTCTCTGGGGCAGCAGAAAACAAGCCTTCTCCCTCCTTACTTCTCTCACTTACTGCTGTCTCTCCCCCCCCCCCCCCCCATTCTTAACAATGAGTCATTTGTAAGTCAGATATTAGTAACTTGGGGAATGCCTGTACATTATTGCACAACATCTTTCAAAGCCTCCATTGGAAGTGGCCTGCGTTGAACTGCTCCTTCCATCCCCTTGCAAACATTTCAGAAGCCAGAACTCAGCTGAAAAGAAACAAGATCATCTGAACAGAACATACCTGTTGTGCTTCTTCATGAAACAGTTCGTGCACTTGTCCCTCACTCCTCACACTGGCATTGTCCCTTGGCAAGAATGGTCTGTCTTTCACATTAAAGCTGTAGCTGGAAGGTGTTGCCATTGCAACAATCAGCACAAGCTCAAGGGAACTCAGAGCTCAACATCAGCTGCTACACTTAGGTGAGTTCAAGTGGGATTCAGGTGAGCATGCCAGAGGTTTCATGGCTTTCTTGGACCTGGTGAAGGGAAAAACAACTGGTCACATTCAGGAACTGTAGATGCGACAATATTAAGAGCACTATGGCTGGTGAGTAATGGAACAACACTATCAAAATGTAATTACACTTACATGTGTCCACAAAAAAAGAACTGAAGTTATCTGGATGCCACACCTTTCACACCACACAGTTATAGTGTTTCAACTCTACTTTAATGGTTAGGCTCAGTGTGCTGTGTAGCGGTGTCAGCTACAATCATGCTCTAGGGCAGTGCTTCTCAACCTGTGGGTCCCCGGATGATTTGGCCTTCAACTCCCATAAATCCCAACAGGTGGTAAACTGACTGGGACTTCTGGGAGTTGTAGGCCAAAACATCTGGGACCCACAAGTTGAGAACCGCTGCTCTAAGGCCTCTGACCAAATGGCAATTCTAAGGATCCATAGAACGCATCCAGGACAATTAAAATGCAATAATCAAGATACCCTTATGGAAAACTGCTTGACTTTGTTCCTGCTAGGTATGCCATTAAACCTTCTTATGTACCTACAGAAGGATCACAATAACATAAGAGTATCTTGAATAACAGAAAAAGAAAAACCATGCTCTATCCCATCTCTCCAACAATTTGGAGAAGGTGGAGGGCTATAGGAGAGAAATAAAGGTTGCAAATGTATTCATCTTGGAAAACAGAATGGCACAGCAGCCAGAACATATCTGGCAAAGAGCCCGTGTATTGCCATGTATTGTAGTTATGGAAGATCCAAATTCTAAGGTGGATCTACTGTAGAATGAATGCAGTTTGACACCATCTTCATTGCCATGGCTCAATGGTATGGAGTCCTGGGAATTGGAATTGAGTGAGGCACCAACACTCTTGGGCAGGGAAGGCTAATAACCTTGCAAAACTGCAACTTCTGTAATTTAATAGCATTAAGCTATGGCAGTTTAAGTGGTGTCAAACTCCATTAATTCTATTGTATAGATTAACCCCTTCTCTGTATTGAATGGTTTTGGGGCTACAGTTCTCAGAATGGTCTCAACCAATGTAGCCAATAATTACTTATTCCAAGCTCTCCTATCTCAGGGCTTCTTAATATTTTTCCGCTTGTGACCTCTCTCCGCCCAAAGAATGTTTACATGACCTCAGACATATAGGTATATAAAATAGGTATAGAATCAAACATTTACTGACAGTAAATCAGCATTTGCGAGACTTACTAAACAGGCTGTTTTCTTTTTTTTTTTGTGGAGTCCACTCTAAACACTGCACATTGTTGTTAGCAATCTTGTATAAGTGCATGGCATTCAGAAATCTTACTGTTGCCTAATTTTTGTGACCCCAACCTTGTGCTAAGGGGACCTAATTTTAAGACCCACAGTTTAAGAAGTAGTGACCTATACCACAGCATTTTTATAGAGGCATCATGGGAAGGAAGAAGCTATCCATATGGGAACGAAGAGATCCCTAAGCTGAGTAGAGTAAGACGTAATTAATATTTTTGTAATGACAGAAAGAGAATTATTCTGACGACTCTACTTTATCTGCACCATGAGCACCAGAATCCATCCTAGGGACCCTGCTTCCCTTTCCTTGTGCTGCTTTCCACCTGCCTTTTTAATGTTTACCTTCCAAACCTGATCTCACAAAGGAAGCCCAGCCCTGCTTGGCTAGGAGTACATCTACACTATAGAATTAATACAGTTTGATATCACTTTAACTGCCATAGCTCAATGCTATGGAATCATAGGAATTGTAGTTTGCTGAGGTACCAACACTCTTGGGCAGGGAAGGCTAAAGACCTCGTAAAACCTACACTGCCTGTGATTCCATAGCCTTGACCTATAGCAGTTAAAGTGGTGTCGCAGTGCATTAATTCTACAGTGTAGAATAGATGCACCCTTGTGAATTATGGAAGTGCAACTCAGTTCCTCCATCCTCTGCCCACAGCAGTGAACCAGTTAAGGTTCCTTGGTTCCCTGGTGTTCCTTTCCCTCTGTGGGAAGGAAGGAGGGGAGGAAGGAAGGATTTCATGCCAGCATCTCCACTGGTTGCTGTTTTCCAGAGCAACTGAGGCTTCCCACTGGGCAAAAAGCAGCAAGAGCTAATGAACTCTCGGCAACAGCAACCAAACCAAAAAAAGACAGGGCTTTCATGCAAATCGCTTTTTGTAAAAAAAAAAAAAAGAAAAAAAAGTCAGGCGAGAAAACAGCACAGGCAGGTGTTAAAAATTGGTTTCTTGGTGAGTAATGTTTCAAAGCTTTCCAGAAAACTCTAAGTAATAATTTCTTGGTCTTCTAAGCAATTAAAACTTATTTGGCAAAAATTGTTTCATGAAGAAAAATAACAAGAAAGCCAGTGTTGCTGTTCCTGTCACATTTTTAGTATCTTATTTTTCAGCGGCATAGAGGTTTGAATATTTGGACTTTGATTATAGGAACCAGGATACCTACAGCAAGTATTCTAGTTCCCTGATTAATGTGAAAACTGACAACAGAGAAACTGCAAGTTCTTTAAGCAAGTTACTAAAAGACGTGTTTTCAGATATGGCTTTCAAGGGGCTTTAAACAATGTTGGGACTATACATTGTTTTGTCAAAAAAAGTCATTTAGGTTGACAATCACAAGCTTGTTGTGTAAAATTAACCTTGGAGGTTAAGATCTTCTGGGGAGACCCTGGTCTTGGTCCCACCTCCTTCGCAGGCATGGTTGGTGGGGACAAGACACAGGGCCTTCTCCATGGTGGCCCCTCGGCTATGGAACTCCCTCCCCAATGAAATTAGATCAGCTCACTCCCTCCTGACCTTTAGAAAAAAAGTAAAAACGTAATGATGGGGTCAAGCTTTTGAACAGTAATCTTTAGCTGCAATAAGTGAATACGGAACCGTGCAATGACAACTGGAATGGCTTTGGATTATGATTTTGGACTGCATGGTTTTAATAATTAGTTTTACTGTTGAGATGTTCTTAACTTTTTGGTTTTTAATGTATATGTTTATTTTATCATATGTATATTATGCGGCATCAAATTGTTGCCTTTTGTAAGGCTGCTCTGAGTCCCCTTCGGGGTGAGAAGGGCGGAATATATATGTTTTGAATAAATAATAATAAATATTTGTAAGGCTGCTCTGAATCCCCTTCGGGGTGAGAAGGGCAGGATATAAATGCAGTAAATCAATCAATCAATAAATAAATTCAGGAATGGGTATAAATAATGCTTGAAGATTTCATATGGTTTTGTGGAGTGCCATAAGAAATCTTCAAGCCTTATTTATGCTAATCCAATGCTTTCCCCATTTTCTAGTTTAGATTTTGCAACATAGAGATTAAAATATATAGAACACATAAAAATGGTATGAAACATTGCCCTAAATGACCATTCATTATTGATGTTTACTTTTTGAGTCAGGGCATGCAAATGTATACATTCACATGTTACATGCTGAAGAAAATAGCCTAGTGCAGAACTATTTCTTTCACAAATGTGGCTTTAACTGAAATAATCTTCCATATGAGAGACATGCTTGCAACCACAAACCCGGTTCTGGATGGCTCTATCCAAGGAAGCTATAAAACTGATAAAAATAGAGGGAACACACGCAGTTAAATAATTTTTGACCAAACGGGTAACAGGGACTGCATTGTCTGTAGCTTTAAACAATTCTTCCTCTGTGCATGAGGCAGAGCATTATGGGCAAGCATACAGGTGTGGAATTGTTTGTTCTGCTCCACAGTCACACAAAGTGGAAGATTCTTTTAGGAAGTGCCATTTTGCCGGGTTGTCTTTTGATCTGCCCACTCCACATCTGAGTCTGTTCAGGGACTTCCAAGTTGTCCATTATTGGTTTGTCCCTGAAAAAAAACCCTTGTGAAGGGCCATCCATTTGGGATTTCCTGGTTTAGAGGGATACTCTTGTTGTTATTGGGGAAACATTAAGACGAGTGGTGGTTCTCATGAAGCTTTTCCTTGATTTGAGTCTACTGGGAGGAGGCGTCCTGTGATTATTCTGCATGTTTCATTCAGTGCTATGTTCACCTGCTTTGCATGGACAGACTTGTGCCAAACCACACAGACATACTCAGCAGTTGAGTAAGACAGGGCCAGGGCTGATGTTCTTATTAGGGGACATGGAAGGAGCATCCTCCAAGACTGAGTAAATACAGTCGGGCATTCCTTGGGCAACGTTTCTTATAAACGGATAATCTTTCCAAGCCAAAAGCATTGCTTTTTGCTATCCACTGATGGTCTGCCATCAAAATTCTAACCAGGGCTGACCCTGCTTAGCTTCCAAGCTCAGATGGCATTTGTACCTTTAGAGCAGTGGTTCTCAACCTGTGTTTCCCCAGGTGTTTTGGCCTACAACTCCCAGAAATCCCAGCTACTTTACCAGCTGTTAGGATTTCTGGGGACCCACAGGTTGAGAACCACTGCTTTAGAGTATATAGCCTGCAGTATTGTACTCTTAGTTTCGTACAGATTATGTATGCCTGCCATTTTTAGCATATAGATGTACACTGAATCTAGATAATGTCTTTCCCAGAACGGCTGCTGCTGCTGCTGCTTTTTACATTCCTTCAGCAATACCAAAGTGTCTGTTTTTGCACCTTAGGATATTTTATCAATAAACACATACTAAGGAAGGAAGCTCTCTGAGCCAGAACTGCCACTTTCAGCAGATGGCTGAGTTCTAAAAACAAAAAGGTTAATGTATTTCTAACCATACACACGTGTGGCCTCTCTTGCTTCCGATGGGGCTCCTTTTCCTATTAGGTGGGTTACTTATTAGCCGTATTATGTAACGCGATCTGGTATCTCATACCACTTCATTTAAATAAAAGCTTAGCCCACACCACAGTTGTTTCCTTTAAAACACTTTCTTTATGGCACCGAAGGGAAAATAAATTAAAGATAAAGTGAAACTGCATTAAAGCAAATAAAGCCTAAGAAGGAAGCAGTTACATTTAATATAAACACATTCATTTTCCCGGGGTCCAGCAATTTCTCAGGTAGCTGCTGTTCTCAAGGAAAGCAAGGGGGGTGTATGAGAATGGAGATTTTCACATTAAAGAGAATATTTCATAGAATCCTCTGGCAGCTTTTTGTTCATTGTGGAGCACGGTGGACCTTTGGTATCCGCTCACATTTGGTTCCAGACAACCCAACAAAATCCAAGGATGTTCAAGTTCCATTATAGACAATGGCATAGTAAAGTGGGGCCCCTTAAAATGATAAAATCAACGTTTGCTCTTTGGATGGATAGATGGATGGATGGATGGATGGGTGGAGAGATAGATAGATAGATAGATAGATAGATAGATAGATAGATAGATAGATATGCTTAAGCAGTGCATGGCTGAATCTGGAGAAGCAGGGCAAGTGGATACAGAGGGACAATAGTTAGAGGGTTGTTGTTTTTTTCTGTGTCAGGAGCGACTTGAGAAACTGCAAGTCTCTTCTGGTGTAAGAGAATTGGCTGTCTGCAAGGATGTTGCTCAGGGAATGCCCGGACGTTTGATTTTTACCATCCTTGTGGGAGGCTTCTTTCATGCCCCTGCATGGGGAGCTGGAGCTTACAGAGGGAGCTCAACTTCTTTTCCTGGATACGAACCGCTGACCTATCCGTCATCAGTCCAGCTGGCACAAGGGTTTAATCCACTGCACCACTGGGAGATCCACAATAGTTAGTGAAACTGCTACATTATAAGCCACCTCAATTTCTTAATATCAAGGTGGGGTTGAACAGTAGTTTTGAAAGTGCTTCACCCTGGTGGCACAGTGGGTTAAAGCGCTGAGCTGCTGAACTTGCTAACTGAAAGGTCTCAGGTTCGAATCCGGGGAGCAGCGTGAGCTCCCGCTGATAACCCCAGCTTCTGCCAACCTAGCAGTTTGAAAACATGCAAAATGTGAGTAGATCTATAGGTACCGCTCTGGCAGGAAGGTAACGGTGCTCCATGCAGTCATGCAAGCCACATGACTTTGGAGGTGTCTATGGACAACACTGGCTCTTCGGTTTAGAATGGAAATGAGCACTACCACCCCAGAGTTGGACATGACTGGACTTAATGTCAGGGGAAAACCTTTTACCAGATTATATGAGCGAAACCATCTCTGACATCTTTAGCCTTCTATGCTAAAGATTGCTGGTGCCCCATCAAACTACAACACCTAAGATTCCATAGCATGGAGCCAGAGCAGTTCAAGGGTTGTCAACTGCATTAATTCTACAGTGGAGATGCTCCCTGCATCTTCCTTGTCCAAGAAACCCTATGAAATTCATGGGAGTGGCCATAATTCAGCAAGTGACTTGGTGGTGCGCACAAAGTTCCTGCCTTTTGAGATGTGTATCATGAAAAGTATGCACAGCATAGCAGCCTGTGGTCGAAGATCCTAATATGTGTCCACAAGTGTTTGGAGAAAGTTACTTTGAACTAGAATTCTCTTAGACCCTGCCCAGGGGAGGGCTCCAGTGGTCACGCCAAGGCTTCCTCTAGTCTAGTGTAGAATTAATGCAGTTTGACACCACTTCTGTGTCCCAATGCAATGGAATCTGGCGAGCTGTAGTTTGGTGAGGCACTAGCACTCTTTGGCAGAGAAGACTGGAGATCTTGTCAAAGTACAATTCCCAAGGTCCTATAGCATTGAGCCATGACACTGAAGAGTGGTGCCAAACAGCACCTCAAGGAGGTTCCACTCCTCTCGGTGGAGTATTCCGTTGAATGAGTCTAGGAAGATGGAGGAAGTTACGTGGGGTGAATCTCCACAGATTAGAGAGAAGGGCCAAAACTAACAAAATGAAGTTCAACAGGGACAAATGCAAGATACTCCACTTAGGCAGAAAAAAATGAAATGCAAAGATACAGAATGGGGGACGATGCCTGGCTCGAGAACAGTACGTCTGAAAAAGATTTTGGAGTCCTCATGGACAACAAGTTAAACATGAGCCAACAATGTGATGGAGCGGCAAAAAAAGCCAATGGGATTTTGGCCTGCATCAATAGGAGCATAGTGTCTAGATCCAGGGAAGTAATGCTACCCCTCTATTCTGCCTAGGTCAGACTACATCTGGAATATTGTGTCCAATTCTGGGCACCACAATTGAAGGGAGATGTTGACAAGCTTGAATGTGTCCAGAGGAGGGCGACTATAATGATCAAGGATCTGGAGAACAAGTCCTATGAGGAGCGGCTTAAAGAGCTGGGCATGTTTAGCCTGCAGAAGAGTAGGCTAAGAGGAGACATGATGAGGGCCATGTATAAATATGTGAGGGGAAGTCATAGGGATGAGGAAGAAAACTAGTTTTCTGCTGCCCTGGAGACTAGGACGCGGAGCAATTGTTTCAAACTATAGGAAAGGAGATTCCACCTGAACATGAGGAAGAACTTCCTGATTGTGAGAACTGTTCAACAGTGGAACTCTCTGCCCCGTAGTGTGGTGGAGGCTCCTCCTTTGGAGGCTTTTAAACAGAGGCTGGATGGATTGTTGTAAGTTTTTCAAGCTATATGGCCATGTTCCAGAAGCATTCTCTCCTGACATTTCACCTGCATCTATGGCAGGCATCCTCAGAGGTTGTGAGGTCTGGATGGCCATCTGTCGGGGGTGCTTTGAATGCAATTTTCCTGCTTCTTGGCAGGGGGTTGGACTGGATGGCCCATGAGGTCTCTTCCAACTCTAGGATTCTATGACACCACTTCCATGAGCTGTAGTTTGTTGAGGCATGAACAGTCTATGGCAGAGAAGGCTGATCTTGTCAAACTACAACTCTCACCGTCCTATATCATTGAGCCACATGACACTGAAGAATGGTACCAAAGGGCACCCCAAGGAGGTCCCACTCCTCTCATTCCCTTGAATGAGTCTAGGGAGCTGAGGGAAATTACTTAGAATCATAGAATCATAGAGTTGGAAGAGACCCCATGGGCCATCCAGTCCAACCCCCTGCAAAGAAGCAGGAAAATTGCATTCAAAGCACCCCAACAGATGGCCATGCAGCCTCTGTTTAAAAGCCTCCAAAGAAGGTGCTCCACCACACTCCGGGGCAATGAGTTCCACTGCTGAACAGCTCTCACGATCAGGAAGTTCTTCCTAATGTCAGAAAATTCTTCCTAACTTGGGGTGCATCCACACTGCAGTTTGGTACCAACATTATCAGCTTGGTTCAATGCCATGGAATCCTGGAATTGGTCGTTTGGCAAGACCTTTCGCCTTATTTGCCAAAGAGAGTCGGGGCTTCCCTGTACTACAACTCCCAGCATGCAGCCTCAGCAGTTCAAGCTACATTCAGGCCACCGTGGAGCTAAGCCCAGGAGAGGAGGGGAGCCCCGCGCATGCGCACAGGAGGCACGGACTTGGGCGGGTTTCCCCAGGTGCCACGGAGGAACGTCCTGCATCCGGGAGCCCAGCCCAGGAACGCCTGGCTAGCCCAAAGATCCCCCCAAAGGCATGAAACTGGCGCTGCATCCCTGGGTCCTAGCGCCCCCTCTTTCGAAGACAAGGAGAGTGGTGCCTGTGGGCTCCCAAGAGCAGGCGCTGCCTTACCTGTCAGCCAGGTGAGACCTCCAGGACTCTCCCAGCTTCTGACAGAGCGGCTGGCTACTGGGCGTCCCCACGCTCTGGCTGCCTCGGCTCACCTGGGCGCTCACCTGGCCGCCTGACCGTCCGGAGTGCCACGTGGGCGGGACTTCTTCCTTCCCTTCTGGCCTTCTTTTGGAAGGGCAGGAAGGCAACGTCCCAGGATGTTTGCTTTCCTCCGGGGCCCTTCCTCCTTCCCTGGGGAGAAGGCGGAAGGAAGGCCTTGTCCAATTACAACTCCCAAGATTTCCTTGCATTGAGCTAGGGAACTTCAAAGCAGGGTCAAACTGCATTCATTCTACAGCAGTGGTGGTTCCCAACCTGTGGGTCACCAGGTGTTTTGGCCCACAACTCCCAGAAATCCCAGCCAGTTTATGGGATTTCTGGGATTTGGAGGCCAAAACATCTGGGGACCCACAGGTTGGGAACCACTGCCATAAGCCATCATATGATCCATGTGGTGGTAATAGTATGATAGCTGGGTCCGGAAGCTCAGAGAGTTACGGAGATACCGCATCACTCCTTCGGGAACGCTTTTTGTGCAAGAGAGACTTAGCTAATGTAAGCCAGGCCGGAGACAGATAATATAGAAGGAATGTAAGAGTTCTTTAATGGTTAAACCCTAATCCTACCCTAAATCTTACTCTTACGCTTACACTAACCCTAACCTTACCCTAACCCTAACCCTAACCCAAAACCTTGCCTTAACCCTTACCCTAAGCGTTCCCTCCTTTCTATCCTTCATTCTCTCTCCCCATTCTTCCTCAACCCCCTCTCATCCCATATTCACAGCCACTTTTGCAGCATCTCCATAACATTCGGAGCTTCTGGACCCAGCTATCATACTATCGCCCCCTAACCCTTACCCTAACCCTGAACCGTACCCTAACCATAAAACCTAACCCTTACCCTAAGCGTCCCCTCCTTTCTATCCTTCCTTCGCAATCCCTGCTCTCCCTCTGCCTCCTCTCATCCCTTATTCACAGCCACCTTTGCAGCATCTTCATAACATTCGGAGCTTCTAGACCCAGTTATCATACTATCACCCCCTAACCCTTACCCTGACCCTGAACCGTACCATAAGCCTAAGCCTAACCCCTTACCCTAACCCAAACCTTACCCTAAACCATACCCTCACCATAAACCCTAACCCTTACCCTAAGTGTCCCCTCCTTTCTATCCTTCCATCAGTCTCCCCACTCTCCCTCCGCCCCCTCTCTTCCCTTATTTACAGTCGCCTTTACGGCATCTCTGTAATGCTCAGAGCTTCCGGACCCAGCTATCATACTATCACCCATGTGGTTGTGAATTATTCCTCTGGAGCATCCAGAGTAGCATTGGCATAAGTCAACATCTACTTTAAGGCACATAACAAATACAGTCTAGATCAGTGTTTCACCTACAATCAAAGAGCATTCTGAATCCCACCAGCAACAGAATTCCCGCACAGAACCCCCATGACTGACAGAAAATACTGTTGTTTTCTGATGGTCTTTGGCAATCATTCTGACACCCCCTCACGACCTCCCCCAGGGGTCCTGACCCCCAGGTTGAGAAACACTGGTCTAGATATACCCCAAGCAGCCAGGTGTGCCATTCTGGGCAAGCCAGAAAGTCTCACCTTCTTTAAGTCTCATCTTCCTCACGCATGGTGTTTTAAATGCAGATAGTAACCTTATAATGTGTTTGTGAATATATGTATGTGCAATTGACATACGTGTCAGAGTTTTTCAGTATATCATTTCTTAAGTAACAATAAGAAAGCATAAGGATCAAGCCCAACCATAGTGTAAGCCTTAAGAATCAAGGTTCAAAGCCTGGCTGCTTTCTGTTAACACCTTCCAACAAAGGGAGCTAACACCTCCTAACAAAACATTCCCCCAGGCAGGAAGCTGACAGGCTTTAAAGCTGCAAAGCCATCCAATGCTAATCAAGGTGGCCAATTGCAGCATTCAATTGCAACATTCACATTTGTCTCAAGCAGGCAAGAGTTCTTTCTCCCATCCTAGACATTCTACAGATATATAAACCCCACTTGCCTAGTTTCCAACAGATCCCTCAACCTCAAAGGATACCTGCCATAAATGTGGGCGAAAAGTCAGGAGAGAATGCTTCTGGAACATGGCCACACAGCCTGGAAAACTCACAGCAACCCAGTGATTCCAGCCATGAAAGTCTTTGACAACACAGTTTAACAAACTTTTCCCATGTTTTTATGATAGAACCAAGTAGGAAATGATATTTATAACCCAGGAACAAAAAATCATGTTATACTTTTTCAAGTTATACTTTTTAATGCATTCTCTTATTTATGTACCCACAGATTCAACCATCTACAATTTGAAAATACCACCCCACCCCACCCCCAAAAAAGGCAGGCCTTGATTTTGCCATTTTATATAAGCACAATTTTATTATACCATTGTATATATTGGGACTTGGCCACCTGTGGATTTTGAAATTAAACACCAGTGGATACCAAAGGGCCACTGTATATACAATTTTGGGGATGCTTTGTATACACATTCTTTATATACTCCTCCATGAGGACCAGAAACTTGCTTTCCAAAAGGGCAAAACGTCTTAATTTGAAAGCTTTTTGTGGTACAGACTCAAGAGTATTTGAAATTCTCAGATTATAAAACATAATCAGAGGATTGGAGGAGACCCCCCCCCCAAGGGTCATCTAGTCCAACCCTACTGTCATGAGGAAAATACCATCAAAGCACCCTCGACGGATGACCACCCAGCCTCTGCTTAAAAACCTCCAGAGAAGGAGACTCCACCACACTCCAAGGCAGCATATTCCACCAGGAAGTTCTTGCGAATGTTTAGTTGGAATCAATTTACTGCTCCATGTCCTAGTCTCTAGAGCAGGCGTGGGCAAACATTGGCCCTCCAAGTGTTTTGGACTTCAACTCCCAGCTGGTAGGCTGTTAGGAATCATGGGAGTTGAAGTCCAAAACACCTGGAGGGCTGACGTTTGCCCATGCGTGTTCTAAAGCAGCAGAAAACAAGTTTTCCTCTTCTCAATGTGACATTGTTTCAAATATTTAAACATGGCTACCAGGTCTCTTCTCCATGATCTATTTTATAAAGTTTGACAATAGAAAATATGTCTCGCTTATGGTCTCTGTAGTTTTCTATAAATAGGGAAACAATCAGAGAGTATAACAATCGGAAAGTATAAGAGGAGCTTCTGCCTGCTATGTCAAAAAGTTCCAAATATGACTATGAATTTATTTTCATCTCTGAATTTGTATTAAAAGAGGTAGACCCACTTTTATTTGTTTTTTGATACATTTCTCCTCTTGTTAGAATAATAAAGTAAGTACAAAAAGGGAGTGGGGTAAGGAATAAATAACCTTACTTTCATGAAGGCACTGTGTCATTGTTGTATTATGCTGAATGTGGGTATGAAGTAATGCAACAGAGCCAGATTACATGTCAGGAGGTTATCTAGATCATAGGAGCCCCCAGTGGCACAGTGGGTTTAACCTTTGTGTCGGCAGGACTGAAGACCGACAGGTTGCAGGTTCAAATCCGGGGAGAGCATGGATGAGTTCCCTCTATCAGATCCAGCTCCCCATGCAGAGACATGAGAGAAGCCTCCCACAAGGACGGTAAAACATCTGGGCATTCCCTGGGCAACATCTCTGCCGACAGCCAATTCTCTCACACCAGAAGTGACTTGCAGTTTCTCAAGTTACTCCTGACACACACACCCAAAATTAGATCATGGCTTCTTCAACTTTTCCCACTCACAACCCCTTTCTGCCCAATATATTTTTAAGTGATCCCAGGTAAATAGGTATATAAAATATGCATTAAAAAGCAAGCATTTACTGATAATAAACCAGCATGTGCAAGGCTTGCTAAACAGGCTGATTTTCCTTGTGGAGAATAGCTGAAGCATTTTCTGCAGAGTCCACTGAAAGCACTGCACATTTGTTGCTAACAGGTTTGTGTAAATGGTTCAGAAACCTTTTACTGTTGCTAATTTTTTCTTGACCCCAACATTGAGCAAAGGGGACCCCACAGTTTTAAAAGCAGTGATCTGGACTAATGCAAACCTGAAATAAAAACCTAACAGGATGCCAAAAACTTCTTTAAAATACATACTAGTTATTGCAATGACACTGCACAGAACATTCCAGCTAAATGAGGTGGCCAGTGTGGCATATCCACTTCTTAATATAAATATACATACCCCACCCCTCCATTGTATAGTGTATTTGCTTAGTTGACAATAGGCATAAATACTCTTTTGCTAGTACAAGGACTGGGAAGAAAATAAATGAAACAGAGCATTCTGTTATGCATCCTTCTGCCAAAAATCAAGTTCAGTTTCTTCCTTTTGAAACTAATTTGTAGTTATTTGATGTTATGGTTTGTTTTTTGCTTAGGCACTGAGGCACTGTTGATTTTTTCCTAAGGCATGGGGAGCAGATTATGTGTATGTTGGAGTCCTGCAAATTATTTCCATCTGCAAGCAATAAAAACCCATGATTTCAAGTAGTAAACAAGCAAGATATGGAAAAATGCTAAATGAACATTCATTTACTGAGATAGAGAGATAGAAGATAGATAAGAAGGCACCGATATGGCCCCGTCCACTGACTTGAGAAGATATTTTCATAATTTTAAACATCCAATGACAGAATGTTTGAAAAGCTTGATTACCAGATGGAATAGTTTATGTCTGTTTACATCTGTTATCGAAGCACTGTAAACACCCCCCCCCCCCCCCCGGAATATATAGTTCACCAAGAGACAACAAATAAATATATATTTTGCTTTTTATTAAAAACTTTGCCTGGAGTTGCACAAGTTCAGAGCTTTAGAAGATAGGGAATAAACCCAGCAGCAGCTGTAACCCCATGAAGTATATTATGCATAATCCTTTAATAATCAATTTGATGATTGTTGTATAGCTTGTATCTTTCAAACTCTATGCTGTTCCTTATATAAACAGCTTCTTAAAACGTATCAAATGTAACCTAGAAGCAGCTACCCCTCTGTGACTCTGATCAGATAATTTCCTGGGAATGAAAAAAGTTGGGCAAATCCCTCTGGCTATTTCCCAAGCCAGGTAGGCATTAGATTTGTTGTGTATATGCAAAGATAGGTGATTTCCCTTGCCAGCCAGATAAGACCAAGATGTTTATGCAATTCACTTGAGGTTGAGAGTCTGCTGCTCCCTCGCAAAACAGGGGCTAAGAGTATGTGCATTTGTTAACTCTCTTGTTGACAACCAATCTTTTGATTACCCAAGATCTGCACCTTCCCCCTTGAGTCTCCATATCTCTGGCATGGAATGGGACATATCTGTATTATTGTCTTCTCCTGGGCTGCAACCCTCCCAGGGGATGTCTATGCAGCTGATTGGTCCTTCACTCTGACCAATCCCTGGCTGTCGTTTTCCTCGCCACAGGAACCCTGCCTGGAGGAAGTAATGGTGACTGAGCTCCTAGCCAATCCCAGTGCAGATCCTAGCCTGCCTCTTTTTCAGCCAATCAGGGGAAGGAGCAGGAAGTCTGAATACCTGTCAAAACTGTGTAAGATGTCTTGTATTTTTCTGTAGATTCATGCTTGTACATTTTGAAGCAAAGTGTTGTACTTGCATCTTTTTTGGCCAAATCGTAATAAAAGCTCTGTGGCTTGTCTTGAACCTGGTGAGTTGGTTTCTCTACTCTAGCCTATCTAGTTTAGCATATGCTCATCAGGCACAGATTCTCTGTTCAATCCTAGCTGAATCACTACACATCCACCATAGAACAAATAACAAAATATATCTACAGTTGTAAAATCCCATCACAAAACTAAATCTGCAACACCAAAACTCTTCATCAAAACAGTATAAAATATAAGAAAATGGGAAATCTACATCTCCTTGGGTCTTTTGTTACAAAAAGAGAAACCAAGTTTGATTCTTTGTAGTTCTCTCTGCCCCCACTGCAGTCTTTCTTACTACTAAGCTCACTTTTGGTCTTTCAAGTTCCAAGCCATGCAGGGTGCACCTACATTGTAGAATTAATGCAGCTTGACACCACTTGTCATGGAGTTAAGTGCTCACGTTGTAATAGGAAACTTAGCAAGAACAAGTTTCTGAAGATAAAGATATGAAGAACTGGTTGCTGTTTTAAAAAAAAGGTCATATAGAATGTGGAAGGAGACTTTTTGAACTGTCGTGTTAACATCTCCACCAACATATGCAACTCCTTTTGATTCAGTTTTAAAAGAAGTTTGTTAGAGCCATTTGATGCATTGACAATGTGGCAGCAGCCAATAATAGGTTTAGACTTCTTGGCTGAAAGTGACAAATTCCATGTGTCTGTATCTGCTTTATTGTGGGCATTAGTAAGAGTACCAAAGCTTGCTTGCCTCCCTTTCTATGCGCATGTCTAATACCTTAGAATAAGATTTTTTTTAGAGTTTGGAATCCAGAAAATGTCAATTCAAATGCACATAACGGATACAAAGCTGCATTTCAAAAGGACCTCCAATGCTTATATGTCGCTAGTATTATATTTATATTCACTAGTGAAGTGTTCTTACCAAGCTACAGTTAAGCTCTCATATCCTTGGATTCTGCATCTCTGGATTCAACTATCCACAGCTTGAATATGTATTTTAATTTTAAAAAGCTAACCTTAATTTTGCCATTTTATATAATGGAACTTGAACATCCACTGAGTTTGTTATCAACTGAGGATCCTGGAACTTGGCCCCAGCTGGTACCAAGGCCCCACTATATATCCAAACTGGGAGTTACACTTACTTTCCTGAATATTTAAAGCATAATCACTAGATTTTCTATTTCCATTTTCAATATTGTTTTATTGCATTTATACACCATTCTTTATTTTACATGGAATATCTGGATAATCCTATCTTTGACAATATCGTGAAAGCTTTTTAATGATTTTCACTGTTCTAAATTAATATTTGAGTAATTTTTAATGATTTAAGAGATGTATGTGTGTATACAGATCTAATTTTAGCTCTGTTCTTGTAATGTATTGTCAGCTGCCTTGGGTGCCATAAGGGGGAAAGTGAGATATAAATGTAATAAATAAAATAACAGGAACACAGTAAAGGAGTTAAGTATTAACCATTTCTTGCATAAATGGAGCCAAGGCTGGAAAGATTCTTGACACTGGTCTTGATCAGCTTGGCTGGCAAGTTGTCTGAGAAGTTGATTTTCCAAACTCTGGATTGTAGTTAATGAATTCATGTAGTAAGGTTTCAAAATGAGGACTTCCTCATTCAGTCTCAAACATTGCAACCTTCCTCCTAGTTCAATGGGGCATGCTTTTCAGTAAATACACAGAACTGCATTTTTAATCACTGGCAAAGTCAATTCAGCTACTTTCTTTTAATTTTATGTTGTTCCAAAACCCGACATTTTCCCAAATAACAGTTCCAACGAATTCAACTGTGCCAACATGTCGATAAATGTATTTTTGTGGCTAGGAGCTTCTGCAGCTCAGGTATGTAATATTTGTAGGCCTAAAAATTGCCACAGCAACCATGAAGTGTTCCTGCCAGATCAGTGGAAACTATCACAATAAGGTAGCTGTTCCACAAGAACATAGTCTCTTATAAGTAGAAGGCATGGAAACACCTGTCAATTTATTATTGTACTGTAAAACATTAAAATCCTGTAGATGTTTTAATTAATCTAAAATGATACCTTATAAGAGCTGAAAAGATATTGTTTTATTATGCAATTGTAGAAGCCCTGGTGGTGCAATAGGTTAAACCCTTGTGCCGGCAGGACTGGTCGACCAACAGGTTGGCCATTCGAATCCTGGGAGTGGGGTAAACTCCCATTTGTCAACTCTAGCATCTCATGCGGGGGACATGGGAGAAGCCTCCCACAAGATGGTAAAACATCAATCATCTGGGTGTCCCCTGGGCAATGTCCTTGCAGATGGCCAGTTCTCTCACACCAGAAGCAACTTAGTCTCTCATGTCGCTTCTGACATGAAAAAATTACACATTTGTGAAGCTCCACATTTGGAAATGGTTTAAGACTATGCAAGATTGACTGTTGAAATTACTTACCATGAGGATCAGATGTAGAAGTTTGTTTGAACTGGAAATGGCCAATTATTTCTTGCTGTAATCTAATTTAAAGTTGGTCTGACTTGATCATGGTGGGATATTATGTAATTATGGCTTTGTCCTCCAGAACTGTATCCTGCAGAAGTTATAAAATCACTCCTGTCATCCATTGCCATTAACCAGCTTGGCTGGTGCTAGCAGAAACTACAAATCCAACATTTGAAAAGCAACAATTTTCTACAGACCTGGTTCAGTCACCTGGTGGTACTGAAAGAGCTGACAAAAGTACCTTGATATTCCTAGATGTTCTGTCCTTGCAGGTCCTTCCCACTGTCATGATTATCCATTTGCTTCATTCAGATGTTCGTTTTTGTAAACTTAAAGGAGCTGTGGGCAAATTATCCAATCTGGGATCCTAAATTGCTGGCCTTTTGGAGTTGATGAGTAAGTCTCCAAAGATGCTTTAACTAAATTTGGTGGTTTAGAGAGCTTCACAAACTATCGGAATAACTGAAAAGGGACATTGAGATAATGAACAACACAGAGACTTTGAATGGGGAGGTTTGGAAGAAGTCACTGAGAATTCTGTTTTGCCAGGAGCCTGATAATGTAAGAAATATACAGTGATAACAGAATCAGGTTGGTAATCTAAGTAGTCCTTAGATCACCAACCTGGACTTTAGGGCCAGGCAGACTGAGCCAGAAAATATGAGTACAGCAGACGGTAAAGGAGAGATTCCCCCACCAAACTGAAAGCAGAAGTGGCATGCAAAATATTGGAAAATTAAAGTGTAGAGCCCTGGAAAAGAGCCACTTCACTGAAAGCCATTGGAGCTAGTTCTGTTGAGTTTCATGTGCTCATACCAGAATTTTTCCAGATACCCAGTATTGATGCTGGGTGAACACAAACTTTGAATGGAGTATATATTGCATTCTAATTCAGTATTTCCTATCAAACACCTTTTAAAAATCTCTGTGTACAATAGCATCTACAACCAGGAAAGCTACATAAATCATAATCACAGGCTATCACTTGTGGCTGAAAATGATTTGTCTTCCATGGGTAGGGTCCTGGCAGTGTGTCCATAAGTGACTGTGGAGACCTGTTCTGGATCCACATGGTCTTTTGCAGTGAGAGCAGATTTCCAGATGGAAGGCAGTCATTACAAGGGTTTGCTTGATGCACCTTCCTCTCTGCAGGTTTTTCCCTTTCACCCTGTTTGTACCTCCTCAAAATCCACCGCACTGTTGGTAACAGCTGACCTTCAGTTGCAATGCTCGAGGGCCAGAGCTTTCTAGATTTCAGTATTTTTCCCACATTTTTAAAAGCTAACTTTAAGCTCATCTTTTAGTTTCTTTTGTTGTCCACCGACATTGTTTTTGAGTAACTGCTTTGGGAGCAGTTATACATATAAGACAGCAATATAGATGACATCAACTCAAGTCTGCCTAGTTTTTTCCCCCAGAATGACAGCACCCTTTTCTCTCTTCTAGCAACCAACCAACATCTAGTGCACTTTTTTTTCTCCTCTAGCAATCAAATTCTGGTCGCCTATAGAAATAACTCTCATATTTGAGGAGAAAGGGAGGGTAAGGATAGATAGCAATTTATTTCCATAATCCTAGTGGCTGCTATAATACTGTGGTTTTGATCTGATAAAAGTATGGCATCTTTTTAGGAATATGCAAAAATCAGGCTCTACAAACCTCAGGTGTGAAGAACTTTCCACCATGTAGCGCTGAATCCACATTTTCAAAATGATTTGACCGTACTTAGCCTTTAGACTTGGGTAAAATTGTTTATTTTAGATGCCTGAAAGTTAAATGCTTAAAAAAACCCTTTTATGCCAGTTTCTTGGAAAACTGGTGTCTGTTTATTTTTGCAACATGTGTCCTGTACTCCAAATTGTGATTGGGGTAGAATTACCTAGGAATCCTTATCTTGGAAGTGTGTTGATGCCATTTTTTAAAAGAAGTTCAGTATCTACATACAGCTATCTGCACATTCATAAATCTGAAGGTCACTAGAGAGGCTAGAACAAGAGGGAGAGAAATAAGCTAACTTATTAAGCTGAATTAAGCTGAATCGCTACATGAACCAATGGATCCAATCCACTCTAAATCCTCACGTTTATACATTTGTTGCAAATGATATCACCTTACACAAAAGCATAAAGGTGATTAGTACCCTCATGCTGATATTTTGTGAAATTTTGTTAAAAAGCAAACATTTCTCAAAATTTATAGAGGATAGTCTAATAGAAAAAAATAATATTCAGTGAAGTAAAAGCCACCCCATGAAGAAATCTGAAGAACACAAGCAAGAGGGGAAAGGTACTCTTCACAATGAAGATTTATTTCTGTGGTTGGGGACTTTCCCCAGTCCTGGCAATAGAAAAAAAAGTACAAGCTTGTTGAATAAATATTTTTGCAAACTCATTGGAAAACTACTAGACTGCCAGGGTTTTTAAATAGGGTTCCATCCTCCTTCATGCTGGCATTGCTTGAGCTGTGGGATTTCCATAAGCCCCATTGGATTGTGTGGGGTTTTCACTCTAGTATATTCAGGACTGCAGCATATATAATAAAACATTTATTAACCTTCAAAATGTTAATTCCAAGAATGAATGTACTTACTATACAAAGAAGACATGCATTTCCCCATAAGTTTAAAGCAAACACTTGTGAAAAATCTGTCTAGTGAGCCTTCATTAATAATGCCAGGTTATGTACTTTTATTTTCCAGCGCGCTGAAATTTCAACCATTGCAAATATACATTCACTTGACAGTTTTTTTAAAAAATAAACCTGAGCATACATTTTAAATGGTCTTGTAAACTCAAATTCATCATCAGGAAAAGATGTCAAAGAGCAGCAAAACCCATTATGCCACTTAAACAGATTAACTCTTATATCATTGTATATTGTTCTGTAGGTTTGTACATTTTTCGCTTTATCCTGGAACATATATGCTTATTCACTTTCATTTATCTATCACCAAGCTGTTAACTGCAGAGAATCCAATCAGAATACTGGACTGACAACGGCAAATATATACAGCTTACAAATAAGGTGCCAGTATTTTTACTGGCATTACAACTGGTAGAGTAGTAGTTGTTGTGTGCCTTTAAACTGTTTCTGGGTTATGCAGAATCTAAGGTAACCCTAGCACAGGTTTTCTTTGCAAGATTTGTCCAGAAGGGGCAAAAGGCTTTGAAGAATGAGGAAGAATGAGGAAGAACAAATCTGAACAATTTGAAAACCTGCATTTGCTTATTGTTGTGTCATCTTGTTTAAACTACTCTGTCAACTAGAAGGCAGTTTAGACTATTCTAGTGACTAGAACACAGTTATAAGAGAGAGAAAGCGTGCAAGAGAGCAAAAGCACGCAAGTAGCCTCAAAATGTTGATTGTACACAAATTCAGTATATTGAATACAACAATAGTATAGTGGCCTTGAAAGGTACATACTGTGAAACTACTGCTGCTCTTTTGACAACACAGGAAAGGAATCTGGATGCTTTTTATACTACTGGTAACATAGAGGATATGAACTTCTCCAGTCCTCTTCCTGCTTCTTGGCCACTATTTCACTTCAGTTCCAGATAAGCTGTTTATTTATTTATTAGCTAGTGTATTTTAAAAGTATTTTCACTTTTTATTTTTTTTAGAGAAAATGAGAAATTATCAGTGCTGTACTAAACAGCAACACTTCAATTATGCATCCGTTCTAATTTTGGTGTGTGATCTTTTGATTATTTTAGTCTCAGTCAGTTTCGTTTCCACAGCTTTCTTTGATGCTGGGAGCAGACCTTGCCCTTTGGCGTGTGAATCTAGAATCAAGCAAATGTATGGAAAAGAGATAAAAACAGTGATGATCTGCAATGTTCTTCTCAGGTCTGAAGCAAACAAGTTGGATTCTATCCAATTTTTAGGCAACTCAAACAAGGAGTCAACCGCTGGCCACATTATATGAACTGAGAGATGAAAGATTGACATTGGCACTTTCTGGTCCCTCCAGATATTTAGAAACATTGGCTAAACGAAAGAAAGTTTGTGCACTTCCATTAGAGGAACACAATATATATATATTTAAAAACTCTAGACCTGGTGCACCAGATTTAGCAGCAATAATTTCTCAACATCTAAAAAAACATGCAGGTTTTGAATGTAAATCCATACGTAACCACTACACAAACACACTTCATCATGACAAAATTCCTGATTTCTTAGGAATTCTGTATCATCTAATTTATTTCAAATACAAAATAATCACACAAATTCATACTTTCTTGAGGTTTATACAAAAGGATCTCTATTACTTACATTTAAAATTGAAACGAGGATTTTAATTGGCTTTTAAAAAATCATCACTCACAGTAAAACGGGAAGATCTGTTGTTGTAAGCTAAAGTAATACTGCATCACCACTGAAATAGCTATCATTTGCCAGTATTGTAGTGGATGCTTGACAACTAAAAGACAAACAAGGCATATGGACTTCAGGAAAAAGAAGAGCATATCAGAAAATGCAGTACAAAAGCATTCTTCTAACCTGCCCCTGCATTCTATTCGTTCAGTTAATCCTTTACCTTCCTTTTGAAATTACCAGATTTTTGGACTCAACTGCAGATCACACAGTGCAGTATAATAAGTATACACTTTTTAAAAATTAGGGAGTTGGATTCCTTTGCTTGACACCATTAGAAATAAAGACAAAACTACAGAGACAGAATCCAATATAATTAGCTTCCATCAATAAAATGTACCCAAACATGGTTGCAAAAGTCCTTCTACTGAAATGCTTGGCTACAATAATAAAAAGCATACATTACATATAAAAGATACCAGTGTAGTAAAAGTGACAGAGGTGAACTTGCAAATCCTTCAAAGCACACATTATATAAATGACTAGAATTTAAAAACATTTCGTCCTAAAAAATGGAAGTCATACATTTATAAATCGCTGCTCTTTCCCCACTGAATGCAGTGATGAGACTCTCAAATAATTCTGGTGCTCTTTACAGCCTGAAAGAAGACTTCAAAATTAGCTACTTTGGAGTGCGAGTGGGGGGTGTTTTGCCAAAACTGAGTAAAGCTCATCTTAACAGCTGTTAATTCCTATGGCCAAAAGGTACTTCTGTCAAAATACACAATGACGATGCTCAACTGCAATGTGAGTTATGAACCTAACCATTTCTTGTATCAATGAACTTGATTTATACTAAAATTTTATGATTTCAAATTAAATTGCAAGGATAATCAATTGGTGCAATAGCATGAAAGAACCACCCTATCCTTTCTTCTAGGACATGAATGTTAATTTTGCAGTCTTCCTCATCTTGACCCATTCATTTCATGATTAATGCATAAGTAGGTGCAGTACAGATCTACAGTCTGCTCTCCCTGCAACTCAGATTGTGCTCTGTAAACAAAGTTAAACTACAAACGAAAAAGTGGAATTTATTGATTAAAAGTATTAATTTAAACAAAGCTATTCACTTCTCCAAACAGTTTTTGGAACTATCCTTATGCTACTTGCAAAGTTAGCACAGTTAGGCATTATTGCTTACATACAGTACATCATATGCCTTCTGATATAAAGCAGTCACGTGATCTGTTCATATACAAGATTCTTTTTTCCTTTTTTGTTTAAAAACAAGCTGTAAAAACATTACATACTTTACAGACAATACAAATTCCCACATTGGTACTCAAATCTAACAAATGGAATGCATAACATTAATAAAACATCATAAAGGAAGACTGACAGTAAGTCCTTGATTGTCAAGACACATTTATATTTTATATATAAACTCTAACTGTGCAGAATCAAAGATTCAATCATAGGTACATCCTTATTTGATAACTCATATTTACAGCATAAAAAAATAAAATAAACATTTACACTTTTTTTTTTACTTTCCATCTACTGGGATAAAGAAAGCAAGAAACAACTCTGAGAAAGGTTGGCTTGCTTCCGTCTGTGTTCACTACCAGAAGATCAATCGCGCGCTCTCTCTTGTTCAATTATTATTGAAAAGAGGAAACAATGATTTATATATGTATCGCAAAAGCAACTAGAAAATTTCCCTGAAACAAAGTTGTTTTAAAATAACGGGTTTTCTTAAAACATAACAATACTTTCCCATCAATGTAATACTTTCTCAGGACATATTCTTTGCAAAAGAAGTAAGTTAGATGTGCTACATACCTAGCAAACATGCACTAACATAAAAAGAAAACATTTCCAAAAGTTGCAAGGCTTCTGTTTAAGAAAACATAAACATAATTTGTTTTATTAATAATCATATCAATTGCAAAAATTACATGAGTTTTGACCAACCAAAATACCCAGATCACAAGCACATTTCAGCCTTCTAAAGTTCTGAACTAGATGCTAATAGCTATTCTCCCGAAACTTGCAAAAGAGACCAGTCTCTTAACCAACAAAATTGTAGATTGCAAGTTTACAAGTACAAAGCAAGTTAATACTGAAATATTAAAGCAGGCTGATCCTGGATCCACCTTGGATCCTCTTCAGATATTTAAGGAACATGATACATCATAAAAACGAACATGGAATACGTTGTACATGTCCAGATGGATTTTTTTTTCAAATGATAAATCAGAAAGTGTGGATGGAAATGGAAGCCAACAGCTGTACTAAAACGTTATTAATTCACATTAGTGATCTGAAAACCCATTTTAAAAATCACAAAATAAATAAGCAAACAAAAGCAGGCATATGACAATACAATGTTATTTCATTCATTTTAACAATTGTGGCTTAGTATTCAAAGTTTGTACAAATGTTCTGCAATAGGCTTAGTTAAAGTTACAGTTATAGCATCTGTAAGACCTCAACTACAAGACTTTATACCACTGAAAAGAAATAAGAGAAACCATCTTGTGTGAGGATTATCTGTTATTCCAATTAGAAATCACCAGACTTTCGCTGAACTATCTCAATTCTGAAAATTCTTCTGTTTTGTACTAATGTCAGGAAAGGCAGGGGGTGATCCAACAGAAATGAAGTGTAGTGCACTGCAGTACATAGCACTGTATTTCTCTTCAAATTACTCCTGATCAATTGTATACCCTGAATAATTACGATAAATAGAAGGTAAAGTGGCAATTTCAGCTATAAACTCAAAAGCCAACTTCTTCATTATCATATTTATGTAAATAATATCATTATTTTATATTATGTGAATAATAAATGGAACAACAAATTGTTTTGATGTTTAAAGGGGGAAGCTGAACATACTTCCGAAACATTAATCAAGTGAGGCATTAAAACCTGATTTCAAAGTGATCGTTATTCAAACTGAAACTGTATATTTGGATTTCGTAGGGCTGTAGAACCCTAACTAAATATGTCCTAAATATGCTTTAATGAAGCATTATCCCACAAAACTGAATATTATTTCTATTAATATTATCATCAGATGTATATATAATAACATACTTTCTATTTAGGAGCAGTTTAGGAGCAGATTCTAATATGATTTTAGTTGGCAGAATCAAAACCACAAATTGAGTTTTTGTTCATGACTGAAATACTATATAAACATTTCTGTGCACTGGTGCCCACTCCCAACATGTCCCTACAAATTAGCTTCTCACTGCAAGTGCAGGAGAAACTCTGAGAAGAATATGTCCTAAAAGCTATGGTATACGTTAAGGGAATGCATGGCCAAAGGAATATAAAGCTCACTGCATGCTCACCAGAATTCCCTCATCATCTCTCTCTTCAGTTTCTTACACTGAATACTTTTGAAGGAGAATCCATGTGTTTCCTCTACACAGCTTTTAATCCTTTGCTCTTTACATTCTGACTTTGTCTTGCCCTCTGTACTTGTTCACTGAAACTTTCTTAGTGACTTCCTCCAGCAAACTTCTTAAGCTCATGATCTACTGTTAACTACAAAAACAGGAGTACTGTATTTCATCAATTCTAATATGCACACCCCACCCCACCCCCCACATCTAGGATTAAAAGGGGATGCATCTTAGAATTGCGGGCGTCCTAAATATGCCGGATATTTTTTTTAAAGAGAATTAGGAACAAACAAACAGTCAAGAGAGCAGCTTCCCCCCAGCAATCTCTTAGCTGACTTTCCCCCCAACCTCTCATGCAGATAAGATTTAGAAGTCTATGGTTTCTCTAAAGAATTTTTTTTTCTAAAATTGAAGCTCCAAAAAGGGGGTGCTTCTTGGAATCTATGACATCCTAGATTCGGTGAAATATGTTACTTTAACAGTGATAGAGATGGTTGGTTAAAATTAACACACAGTATGTGCTAACTGCCTTAGTGTAGTAGCAAACTAAAAATAAAACTTGAAACATAAGAGATTATTTTAAAAAATATTTTCACATGTGTGAATGTATCACCAATAAAGCTATTTTGACTTGATATATTTAGTTATTTTTTGCTTTTCTATGAATCTATATAGTTTAGGCAATTTATGGCAAGGGACAGGATGTAACAACATCTTATTGCAACCGTTTCTGATTCACAGGAATGACTATGGATCTATGAAGATTCATAGGCTTATTTAAGAGAGGTATCACACTGTCCATGAGTTTCATGTATATTCAAAGGTGGGCTTGAAATTGCACAGATGGAACGGGGGATAATGACTACCAGAATTAGAAGCTAAATTTAATATTGAGAATTTCTCTGGAAATTGCGATGGTTTTTCCCAACCAAATTTTTGGTGAGCAACACATCATTTGGGCTACATACTTTCTATAAGAGATGGTAAGCAGTGATGTTCTAAAACAAGTCTTCACTAGCCAGAAAATTTATATTAGTGGCAGGAGGGAGTTACCTAGGTACTTGTCACTCAGACATTAGATAAAATAATGGCTAAAGATTTCTATAAAACATCCCACTCATACAATGAAAATAAAACTTCTGTTTTAAAAACAGTTAAATTATCTCAATATTTATGTTAAGTCAAACCACACCATTTTAAAATCGTATATAGAACTAATCATTGCACCACACTATATAACTCAAGACAAGCTACTATTAAAATATCTACATAGGAGAAGAATAACAGTTAAAATTTATTAATAAATGAAATAGAGTAAAACTTCGACCAGTTATCTTTTAATTGCTTGTCCTTAAGTCACCATCTCTAGTTGACAAAACCACAGTGGCATGTAACTGGGTCAATTTCTCTGGGTCAATTTATTCTACCTAATTTAAATTTGTTAGCAAGATAACAGTTTATGTGGATGTCAAGGATTCCCATTAATTTTCATGTTTTAAATAAAAATCTGTTTGAAAACAATGCAGGCATATTGACCCTAAGGGTAGAAAATTGTTTTATTCTGGGGAATGAAAACATTTTGAAAATAATCTAAGTGCTCTAATGTTAATTATTGCAGATTTGGAGGATGAAATACAATTAATTTGTATAAATATTATGAAACTGGGAATGCAGTCTACAAAGCAATTAACTAGAGCCCAAACATCTCGACAGCTGTCATTTGGAGAGGGAAACATCAAAAATATTGTGTATTTTGTTTTTAAAGTTCTTCCCATTATTTGGGCATTTAAATAGTATGGTGTGTCTTGGACTTCCCCAAAGTATAGTAAAATGCAAAGAAATCAATAATCACAATATAATGTGTATTACTTTCTTCTTATTTCTTTTTACTTCTTGGCCCACAGTTTAGTGGATTGCTCCTCTGCACCAGCCAGAGAATATTTTCTCCAGAAATACTATACTGTCTATCCATAATTTCCTGACTATCATTGTAACTTTTGAGTTTACTTTGTTTGAATACTCTATTCATACTCCCTGCTGAAGTGCAATGGCCAGATTAACTTATTACGAAATTCCAATAGAAATAACCTAATAATAATTCTTATCCTGAAAATAATCAACATTGCCAAACTACAAAATTATTATAGGAGAGACAGCCTATCTGGGTTTTTTGGTTTGTTTCATCTTGTATTAAATCTCAACATAGCAAGTTCCTGATCTCAAATAAGCAAATAACCATCTGCCTTGTCAGTGGACACCCACATGTAAGGCAATTCACAAAAAATGGCAATTAATAAAAAAAAGTAGTTACCAGTATGCTGTACCAGCTTACTTTTTGTTATAACACAAGGTCTGAAATCTGCATAGGACTCGACTCCATCCTATAGAGAACACACTCAGCTGAGCAGACCTGTGCTAAAGTGCCAATGATAATTTTAAAAATTTCTTAGCCAAATGTCTGGCCTGTTGTGGCATCAGGTGAAGAGTTCATCCCAGCTCGTCCATCATTTACATTCACCAAGGGGAATTCAGGGAATTCAGCATTTGCCCCTGGCCCCCGCAGGTTCACCTGCCCATTAGCAGTGTTAAACTGAGATGACATTCCAGCTCTTGATCCATGGTACTGAGCCCTGAATGGCTGCTCAAAAGAACTCATTTGATACGTTTGATGGACAGGCTGGGGCTCTGCTTTCTTCTGAGAAGTCACTTGATCCAAGAAGTCCTGTGTGGAAGATGAGGAAGAATGATTTGGCTCATCACCTGAAAAGGGAAAAGAATGCTGGGAATCACCAACGATAAGTCCAAAATGAGATTTGTCTGCGGTTGTTCTTAATGGAGAGTTCATTCCTGATCGAAAATTGTTGACAGGGATAGATGCATAGACTTGTTTGTCTATACCAGAAAATGCTGGTTGCCCTGTAAGAGTCTGGTTGTCGCTCACAAAATTAAGGCTTGGGTTGTTCAAATAGGCATCATTTTGGCTAGTTCTGTCCAAAGCTTGCTGAAGAAACTTGGAATATTCCTGTAACATACTGGCTTTATCGGATGAGGAACCTTGAGAGCCTGCTGCAATATTCTCATTTTGTGCGACCTCTGATACTTCAGAAGAATTGATTGCGATACTGGAAGTCACTTCTGCATCAGCCACATTAAAAGCTATTTCATGCTGGCCATTGGCTTTATGAGAATAATGGTCTAAAAGAGTTTGAAGTACCTCATCTGGAATGACATTTTTGTCATGGTTACCTTTAATCTCTACACTCAGTCCTGTTGCATCCAATATTGATGCTGTGCTACCTTCATCTATCACACTTGCAACAGCAGCCTGAGTAACTGAAGGCTGAGAGGCAATGGTGCCTACATTCAAGGCATATTCCCTGCTGTTACTATTAGCAGCTTGAAGATACCGTCTTTTCTTTAAAAACTGCATTGCATCATCATAGTTTGTGCTGCTGTGTACAGGTTTACTGGGACCTTCCTGTAAAGCATCAACTTGGTCAATGTCTGCATTGCCTTCAGAACCCAGAAGGACTTTGTTGTCCACCAGATCAAAGGCAAACTTTGAAACCTTGCTGTCTTCATAAGAAGCTAAGGATGAAATGGTTTGACTTTGTTCCAGAGAGTGTTTCAGGCTTCTCTTACTATTAACTTTTTTGAGCACCAGTTTAGGTGGATGTATTTCTCCAGAATGTGCTTCATGTAAGTGCCCTCCACTGACAGATGAATGTGGCAACTCAACTGCGTATTCAGCCACCATGTATTCATCCTTTATTTTAGTACTACCAGCATACAAAGGCAAGAAATCATTCTTATCTTTTTTATGTTCAGATTTATCACTCCCGCATTCTTTGTCTAGCCCAGAAGACTTCAGTTTCTCAGTTTTTTGCCTTTTCTTCTTTGGCAAAGAGCTGTCTTTCAAAGGCATGGGGAAGCCTTGATCTTCATCAGGACCCAAAAGGCCAATTTTGGTAGCACTTCTGCTCGGCTTCTTGTCACGGTTCTCATGGCACATGCGTTTGTGTTTCAATACACGGTCAGTCCTTGAGAAGAACTACAGGGGATAGTAATGAATTAGAGAAAAACTAGAAGCCAACATAATAAGCCATATAGTTTGACAGTATAAACCCATCATGTAAGTGAATCTGCTGATATGGTAAACATTTCTGCATGTAACTAATGGTCTGTGTGAAAACTGCCACGTCAAAACACATAAATTAAGCACATTGAAACAATTTCAGTTATTATGAAATTTGGCCCTAACTCTTAATTAACTCTCCTGCTGTGCATAAGGACCACTTCAATACCTGTGGGGAAAGTTAGCAAATAAAAGCCCCATCATACTAGCATTCATCTCCCTCAGCCTCCCTCATCATCTAACACAGTAGTTCTCAGGTGTTTTGGCCGACAACTCCCAGAAATCCTAGCCAGTTTACCAGCTATTAGGATTTCTGGGAGTTGAAGGCCAAATCATTTGGGGACCCATAGGTTGAGAATCACTGATCTAATATTTGGTTGATAATTAAAATCCTGCTCCTGACTATACAGACAAACTGCTTATTTTAACTGCAGTTCTGAGTGGTCATCTATGAACTCACATAAATGGTCACCTGTGCAATGAATAATTTGAAAACTCCTAGAGCTTTTAAATAAATGTTTTGGTAGCAGACCCACCCACACCTCATATCAATTTGCTTCCTGCCTAACCCTCAGTTCAAAACACAAGTTGCAAACTGTTATCCAAACAGAGCTATGTTAACATTAACTGTGCAAATCGGTTTAAACTGCATATTTAACTTGTGTTTTGTTATTGGTTATAGATATCTGTGTTTCTTTGATAAACCCTCAGTTTCCCAGAAGCTGATGAAGCAGCACAAGTATCTAAGTGAGGCCAACTCCCTCTCACAAATGAAGAAAAATGTTTCAAAATTAAATTTACAAAGTACATGGTAATCACAATGCAAGCTAAAGTGCTTTACTGCAAGATGTAAAGTTATCCAATATCATAATAGTGGATATGACTCATGTTTTCATTTGTGTAAGGTATTACTTTGTATTACATTTGTTTAGTATTTTACCTATTTTTCCTAATCTATCTTGTTTTGTCTTCTCTTTCGAATTACCTGTAAGCAGTATTCACACTGGTAAGGCTTCTCTCCACTATGGGTTCTCTTGTGCCTTTCCATATGATATTTCTGTATGAATCTCATGCCACATTCATCACATCGAAATGGTTTTTCACCTAAGAATAAAAATGACAAGAAAATACATAGCTTAAACAAACAGAAAGAAGAGCATAGATTTCCACAATATTGGTATTTAGTAACTTTACCATTGATCAAAAATACATCCACAACATTCTAAATGAAGAGGGCTAGGAAAACCCAAGGTTGCATAAATTTATATTTTCAGTCCTGTTGCCAATACATACTTCAGAGATAGCAAACTTAGAAAAGTAGCAAGAAAAATGTTCCAGCTCTATAGAACTTTGTCTTACTTTAACGTTCAAATTAAAAATTTGGTTTAGAAACACAATGAATTTTGTATCCAGTGGTGACAACTTCTCTCTAGTTTCCAGAAAAACCACAAACTCTGTCACAAGTTTCAGGTACAAAGGAACTGGTTTTATGATTTCATCTCACATTTTGATTATTTGTGAAAATCAAAATACATTACATAAAAGTCAACATTTCTAAAGTTGGTGGTTGATGTAAAATATATATTCATTCATTTATTTAAGTAATATGAATCTGAATTATAGACCAACTTTGGGTAAGGGAGGGAATTTATATGAGTAGTCAAGTGCCTAGTTTATCTGTACCAGATATCTTATTGAATTTGCAGAATTTAAGATTTCTGTTCTTTTCCTGTATTTAATTTCGCTATGTCAATCACTAAAGAATTGAAAGTATGAATAATCTTTTTCAATGATTTTCATTGTCACTTATTTTGTATTTAAGTTTAATAATACTGATCCATTTTGTACCTGTCCACTAAGTCTAAAATAACTGCAGTAACTAAACTTTAAATTGTGAAGATTATATTTTGGACAAACTATTTCAACAACACATTCTATATAAAGGTTTAAACAATTATTTTCAGTGTGTTGTCTTGTGTATCAAATTGATTCCGACTTATGGTGACCCTTATTCTTTTCAGCACCACATCTTTTTCCTTTGCTTTGATTTTAAGGTGAGTATCAATTACCTTAACTTTCAACTGTAACACTTAACAACCTTGATTTTTAAAATAAATTTCCTTTCCTTTCTTGTTTATTTTATATAATATTGAATTGCTTTTCTTTATTACACAGTTATGATACCATTCCTTAGAATAAAAGCAATTTGGTCTCATTGATTTAAAAGTAACTAGGCCTGAGGTTGCAGTTTTCTCTCAGAAAAGTATTCTCTATCATTGTTGAATATACACAAGGTTGTTTTCTACAGCAGAGAAATCACGAATGTGAATCACGATACAGATTACAGTCAAGTAAAATGCTAATAACACATGTATAGACATATCAAATGAATTCAAGAAATGTATCCAATTTTTAATGAAGAAGTGCTAGTGAGCAGAAAGTGGTTGTTAGAAAACAGGGCATGGCATAAAGGCAGGCATAAGCAACACCTCAATCTCTTCTTCACATGGACCGAAAATTTTCCCTCTTTCATTTGAAGTGGAGACTACAAGTGGGAGGATGCTTGCTTTGGGGCTTTTCATGGACAACTGATTGGATTCAGTGTGAACAAAATGCTGGACTAGCTAGGTTAGTCATCTGATTCAGCATTGCTATTCTTATGACTGCACATGCTGTAGCGCCTCATTCCACAAAGGGGAATTTAAAATTCAATTATATCACTATACAATATTTCGCTGACTTAAAAAAGAAAAGAATGAACCATGTCTTCAATGTTTCTCTCTCACGAAAGTCACTAAACACAGAAAGTTAAGTAAACATAACTACACACATTTAAGTATTTCAAAACACTTGAAAATTATCTGAATGTTTGATCCAAAAACCATGGAGAGAAAAAAGGCACCGCTTACCATTCTAACAATGGAATGCTATACTTCTTGTAATACTAACAAGAAACCAGCATTGAATACAGGAAGTTTTACCAATTGATAGTTCCTTGATCTTTATCATAGACTAGAATATGTGACAGAAAATAAACTTCACATTTGCACTCTTACAGAAGAAGCAAGCATGAAAATGACACAAAATCTTTAGATGTGGCAAAAGGTGCTTGCCTATATTCACCCATAATTCACTTGCAAGCCAGGATTATAAACTACAGTCACATTTTGGTTTAGGAACAAACTAGGCTTTATGCAAATCCTACTTTCCCAAAGTCAATGTCATGGTTTTATATAAACCTGGAACACAAACCTCTTCCCTGAGTGTGCAGCAGAAGTGCTTCTGTTATAAACAAATGCAGTTAAAGCATAACTGACTAAAAATTATTATATTTATAGAGACTACTGCAAAAGCAGCAGGGTTTCAAGGAGATGTCAAGTTGTAATACATATCTGCTGGGTCACACTGTTTTCACACTTAGATTTGGTCTATCATCAGCCTGTACTTTAGTTGCTGTACCAGCTGAGTTCCCTAGAACCATTTCCTCTTCTTTCTACTCATGCCTATGAAAATCCCAACAAAATTGAATATATATTGAATCAGGAGACATCTCTACTGGAAGTCTAATAAATTATTTTCTTAAACTTCTGCTATTTATTTATTTAATTTATATCTTAGTTTTCTCCTGGCATGTGATGAAAGGTGGCTTCCAATAAAGTATAGCTAAACAACTAATAACAATTTTAAAACAATTAAATAATCAATTTTATTAAAATATTATTTTCAAACAATTTAGAATACATCTAAAATATACTACATTTTAATGTTAATCAGCATGTTAAAAACACTTCTGCCACAACCAGTCAACAGCCAAAGGTTTATTTTTAAATCAAGGCTACAATCCTTATTCTTGTCAATACAAAGAAGGCACTCAAGAGTATTTATCTAAGAAGGCAATTGAAGAAAGTCCCAGAGGTCACACAAACACGCTCAATAAACAGGCTTTATTTACTCTTAATAATTCAGTTAAATCTACGAACAAAGACTAAACAAAGTTAAATCCAAAAAGAATAATGAAATGCAACACAAAGACTGAAGAGGAAAGATGACAACTAAAGAGAAAGCAATATTTTTAAAAAAAAGTGAATTAGTGCACTGGTGTACACACTACAGCCCAAAGAGAACATTGTCCCCAATGTTTTTGACCTGGCATATAAAAAGACTCCAGAGAAGACACTTAAGGAGGAAACACTGGAAATGTCTGGCTGCAAGGCTTCTTTCAAAACTCTATTCAGTATTCATCCCAACAGGCCAAGGTCTTAGGGTTTGAGGGAATGCTTCCTGTACGCATTTGTATTTTTAAAAAATATCCAAATGATGTACCTCCAATTTTAGCCCATTATACCTAATTCCTGGGAACAGCTGTGATTTTTAAATCCAGGACAAGAAGTGTTGGGCGATTCTAAAATAAGCAGGGATTAGTATTCCCTGTCTGAATAATTTGTTTCTTCTCATATCTTTGAGTGGTCCCTATGATGATACAATGGATGAGGATGTGCTCTTCCCCACAAAGATTCTTCTATGGCCTTTATTCCCTCAGTAAATATCCAGAAAAGGGAAGTAACCACACCCATGCCACACTTCACATCAGACAAAAACAAAAAAACCAAAACAACTCAAAAATCTTTGGGCGATCTAGATGACCCCTGAATTATAGAATATTCCAATCAAGGGCTCACCAGACCCAAAACTATAGTTTGTGGATTACAAAGAACACAACAGAGAACTGAACTGACTGGAAATATTCTCTTGGCACATAGTGGATAAATAGTGGCTTAAGCCATATCCCACAGGAACATTTAAGGAAAAAAAGTCAGAGCTAGCAAGACTTTCTAACCTAGCAAGATGCATGAGGTAAGAGATGGTAAAAGTAACTATGAGAAACAGCCTTGAATTTTTTCAAGGGTTTATAGAGGCTATATACAGAGGCTAGATGGCCATCTGTCAGGGGTGCTTTGAATGCAATATTCCTGGTTCTTGGCAGGAGGTTGGACTGGATGCCCCATGAGGTCTCTTCCAACTCTATGATTCTATGATTGTTAAACTCAGAGCTATCCAAGATAGTTGTTGCTATTGTGCACCTTCAAGTCATTTCTGATCCTAAGGTGAAACCCATCATGGGTTTTCTTCACAAGCTTTGTTAGATGGTGCATGCATTTGCCTTCCTCTAAGACTGAGAGACTTGCCCAAGGTCACTCCATAGGATTCCAGGATCAAGCAGGGATTTAAACCTGACCTTCAAAGTCATAGTCAAATGCTTAGACCATTACACTAGGTTGGCTCTCTTAATTGTAGAATGTGGCCTAACAATAGTCATAATCCCACTGCAGTTTATGTACATTGGGAGAAAAACTGAAAGAAGTAGATAGCTATATCCTATATACAGAGGATGTATTATAAATGCGACCAGTACTGAATAGTTTGACTAAACATCCCCACTTTAGACTACAAAATATTTATAAAACACTCACTTTCATATAGTTTCGACAACTGAAGTCATATCTGAATTAGTAAGCACTATTTTACACAACTTTGGGATTTTTCATTTATGTACTTAATTTTTATCTTGCCTTTCTCCTGATATAGGGACTCAAGGCTTTCACAAACAGCCATACACACAAACATTTCAATGGTTTAAAAACTCCAACAAAATTCAGAGGAAACTAGGAAGAAAAGAAACAAAATTAAATAATTTAATTTCCAAGCTGGTTTATAATGCCATTCCTTTCTACTTTTAGTATCATGTGAAGTGAAAGCTGAAATTTAGGGTGCATAAATAAAACAACATGGCCTTTTTCTCTTCTCCGTGATCCACGCCCCCCCCCCCTGCCCCGCCAGCAATTAAAACCACTGAAATAGAAGAGTAATTTTATTTTGCCAAAAGAATGATGATTAACTCTTCAAATGGCCATCACATTAGAGGTGAAATATATCAAGAACCCAATGACATTTTGATAGAATTCTTGATGATAAGGGTGTTTTTTTGAGCCTCAGAAAAGTTTGGTGAAAGTCAGTAGTGGTCAATGTTTCTTATGACTTCTTGCACAACTCACAATGGAGACAAATTTCCAATTTAGTTCAAAGATACACCAGTATTTAACGGAAGGTGTTCCTTGTTTTTTTTGGTTAACCTTATAATTGGGCAGCCAAGCCTAGAGCGTAGAATGGATACAGATCCCGTGTAATGATCCTCTATCTGTGATAGCCAACTTTATTTTTTTTGTGAGGTTAGATGCTAAAAATCAATATCTCTTTTCCTAACCTCACAAAAAAAAATAAAGCTGGCTATCATAGATCGAGGATCATTACATAGGATCTGTATCCATTCTACGCTCTAGGCTTGGCTGCCCAATGCATATTGGATATGAGTTTCAGGTCCCCACTTCCACAGGTCACCTTGAATCAATCACAGATTATCTACCTTACAGGATGTTGTGAGGATAAAAACATGTGCCCTCACCATTTAACATCTGAAGAAAGTGAGTTATGCCCTCTTTTTTAAAAGGGGAGAAAATTAACCTTTCTTTTAAAAAAAACTTTCAACATTCCAATAGCTGGGAGAAGGGGTACAGTTTACTAGATTAGCAGGTTTAGTGACAAAAATGGTACAATATTTCTTCACATGAAGTAAGGCCTACAGGCACATTCCTTCCCTACGCAACAAAAGTGCTCATTGCATGTTTTTCTTACTGACAACTCCCTCATCCAAAGGGGTTTAGTCAGTGGTTCTCAACCTGGGGTCCCCATATGTTTTTGGCCTTCAACTCCCAGAAATCCTAACAGCTGGTAAACTGTCTGGGATTTCTGGGAGTTGTAGGCCAAAAAACCTGGGGACCCACAGGTTGAGAACCACTGGGTTTAGTGGTTCATCCTACATCTCCTGAAGCAAGAGCATTGCCTTCTTTAACTGAAAAGTGTGGAGCAATATGCACCAAACTGTGTTCTCATCTTCTCCTTTTTTTATCCATTTTTTTCATCCATTTTTTTAAATCAGCTCTTTGATAATTTCTTCTCACTTTTACTTGCTTCTTATTCGCAAGTGTTTTTTTTACCTGATTTCGCAGGACACAGCAAATGACGGAACATCACACCAATTATAGGAGAAAACATACATCGCTAGTGGCAAGGGACAAAAAAGCTAAGGGAGCAAACTTCCAATCCAAAAAGTTTGTCTTTTTCTACAAATCTTGCACACCTGCTTCACATTGACGGCTTGATCCCATGCCTGAGGAGTGCACTCAAGTGGAGAGAATTAGGTGGCTACCCACACAGGGCACCAAAAGAAATACTTTTTGAGTTTTCTGCACATTAAAAAATATACACTACATAACCCTTTTCCTTTACCTTATAAACAAAATCCTTCAGTCACTTTACCTTATAAACAAAATCCTTCAGTTGAGCAGCAACTTTTAGACCACCCCCTCCTAGGAGTGGCTCCGCCCACTCCTCTCTCCCCCTCCCCTCTCTCTTTCACTCACTCAATCCCTTCGCCTTCTCTTTCCTCTCCTCTTTCCCCCTCCATACTGGGAAACATGGGGTCAGAAGGGATGATTTTAACCAACCACGATCACCAAATCCGCATGGGGATCCTCACAGGTAACAGGCAAGGCTCAGGGCTGAGAGGGTATGTGGAAGTGGTGGGGGAGAGTATTTAAAATATTATCAATAAATATTTTAAATTCATATTTATTGAAAAACTGCAAAACAGCAAGTCTCTGAAAAGTGAACAGTGAACTAGTGAGGGAACACTGTAACTGCAAAATATATAAGCATCAGCTAGACTGTTTTTTTAAAAAACAATAAAATCAATTTCTTGCTCTAATGTGAACACTGCAGGAGGAGTTGCAGAAAGTGGGGTAGTGAGAGACAAAAGAATGGCCTAGAAGAAATGTAAACCAATGTGCAAACCCAAATATGATTAATATTTAGTGCAAATGTTCCAAGAGATACAGAACATTTCTGCATATACATCCATTGCAAAAACAATAAGCTGTTGTGTTTTTTTAAGGTTGAAACACATATGAAGCACTACACAGAAGTAATTTAATCAAAATGAAACCTCTCACCAAGCAACACTCAGCTGGTCTGCCAGCTCAATTTTTCTGAAAAAGAAGCTGAAAATTGGCATCCAGAAGTCAAAAAGAACTGTATCCTTAAATATTTATGGAGGTAATGAAAGGCCATGCACCAAAATGCCAAAAACCCATTAGAGCCAAGCCTGTTTACAGAATGTGGTTTTCCAGAAAAAGAGTTTTTAAACAAACACATAGAAAATAACTATTTCTCTTTAACTGTGTACCTGTTTTTTTTTTAATTGCGTTTTGGCCTAAGTTCTTTCTCTCTCTCATATAATTTTCTATATTTTTTAGAACAAGGTGCAAATTTCTAGGGGTTAGGCATTTTGGCCGCAATAGTTCTAGGAGAAGTCTTGTTTATTATATTATCCAAAAGTAAACACATCTACTCCAAAGCTTTGCTCACATCCACTATTAGTAATGTGGCATTGGGGGAGAGTGCTAAAGAAAAGCAGCAAAGCTTGATCACACACCTATATTACTAAAACAGAGACTGCATAATCACCCAGGTTTTGGCCATCTTTGAGGAACATTTGTTTAAGCACACCAGTAAACATACTCAAGGCACTATACTCACCAGTATGAATCTTCTCATGTCTCTGTAGCAGGTACTTCTGTATGAAACGCATCTCGCACTGACTGCACTGAAATGGTTTTTCACCTTAAACAATATAATTCCACATCTGTAAGTTAAAAGCTACAAACAAATAATTTGTGTCTAACAAATTATGTTGAGAACTAAAATATTCGACTGTTGGAATCCAGAATCTGAGTGAATTCCAAAATAAAATATGCCTGAATTATCTGGGTGAAAAACATTGTGTATTAATTCTGTGACTCTATAATGCTAACAGAGTGGTGCAGCTTATGAACAAAAGTAGGATAATGAACTGGACTTAAAAACCTCTTCAAGTTATCCAAACAGAGATCCTTCATTACCCAAATAAGAACCAAGAACCTATTTTCTAAACAAGACAAAACTAAAATTTGGACTATTTATGAACACAGTATATCTTTGTATAGAACATACATCTGAGTACATTTCAAAGAAGAACGTAGATTTTATGGTATTTTTTGACACCTTGGTGCATGGAATACCCAAGTTTAGATGCCACATTTCCTTCACTTTAAAATATAAAGTACGGATCAATTACTTAGGGTTCAGAGGTTCTTTAGATAACAAAAAAGACAATTTAAATTCCATCAGTACCTGTATGAATGAAGACATGCCTTTGTAAATGGTAGTTGGTTCTAAAGGCAGCATTGCAGTGCTCACAAATGTGAGATTTGGTGGTTTTCAGACCAAGTGATCCATCCTCATTTATTGTCAAGATCTATTTTACAGGGGCAAAATTCAGTCTCACATTAATTTCTGTAGAATGGTATTAGATCCAACCAAATAACAACAGAGAACAATTATATAAAGTCACGCTGGAAAACAGCAAGAGATTGTACAGATTATACACCTGAAGTATTCCTTAGATGACAAAACTGTAAGTTATATTTTAAAAGTTTAGGACATATATAAAAAAGTAATATACCAGATCAGATAAAGCAGTACAATGTTTATCAATGAAAAGGCAAATACAAATCAGAATACTATTGCTGCTGTAATATATTTCCACAAATGATGGTATTATTAGAAGCTATAAATCATCATCTCAAAATATAATTATCCCGAGCAAAAGTATTTTATTTACTTTACGCCCAGGAACCAGCACATACGGAAATATGCAAATCAGATGTTACAAAAAATATAAAGCCACTCATATTCTATTGCTCAAAACTTACAAGACACCTAGCAACTCTGTTTTTAACTTTAGGGGATTTTCATTAGTATAAGTAGATTGCTGATAAGAGATGTACTTTGGTAATTTTACTCATGTTGGTGAAATGAAAAATGTGTACTTTACCTCTTCAGTATCATAAGCACTGAGCTGATGATCTTAAGCTGTTTCGGTTTTAATGACATGTGACATACAATAAAACATGACACTGTTAATAAATATTCAATGTTCAAATTGTTCTTGTATTATGGTGTGAATTGTTTTACATGACTGTGCATCTAGAACTGAGACCAGCAATCAAATAGCTATTTTAAATGCACATATGCTTTATATTTAGGAACTAAAAAATTCCTGACTACTTGCTTTTGTCTCCTCAGTTTTAAAAACAGTTTGTCATGTCACAAAGCTGCTCTTCAAAAATGCAAGCCCAAACCTGGATTCATGAACCATGAATCCAGTTCTTATGAGAATCTAAGTGCTGGTACATCCTTTTGAGTTCGTCCCTAAAAAACATGTCTGAATCCCATATTGCTAATTAAAGATAATCAGACATAGCAACACAGAGAACATGTTCTGACAGATACTAAAAGTTCTGGACCATTTGTGCAATTGCCACAAGTGGCTTGTACCATCATAAGCTTTGTACAGTAGAAACACAAATATATAATTACTTATGTTTGCTACTCAAAGAAATCTGTTCTCACTTGAAATTCAGCTAGTGAGTTTTTTCTTACTCCAACATAGCTAATATTTGAATATCAAAAAGCTTCACAAACTAGATTGTATAAAATTTCAAAAGTACAACTAGGTGGAATTAGTTTTCAAAACCGATACTCAAAACGCCTCTTGTCCAAATCTCTCTTGTCCAGTTCAGACATTTTCCTATATAACACTAATAAAAAACAAATCCATGATTGTCGAAGACTTTCATGGCTGGAATCACTAGGTTCTTGTGGGTTTTTTCGGGCTATAGAGCCATGTTCTAGAGGCATTTCTCCTGACGTTTCGCCTGCATCTATGGCAAGCATCCTCAGAGGTAGTGAGGTCCTCACTACCTCTGAGGATGCTTGCCATAGATGCAGGCGAAACGTTAGGAGAAATGCCTCTAGAACATGGCTCTATAGCCCGAAAAAACCCACAAGAACCTAGTAAATCCATGATTCATTCCAAATTAGACGTCTGTTAATATGATCCTTTTGTCCCTATAAGACAAGCTGGGGTGAGGCAAGGAGCTGTAACCATATACAACAATATTTTTAATTAAACTGGTCACAGCTTTTATTGATATAATTTTCTACAACCTTTATGGTATAAGAAGTGATTGAGTTATGTATCAGGAAGCAATGTTGAGAATGATCTAGATGTCCGCCTGAATGTGTAAGCCACATCAAGTCTTTAAAAATATAAAACCTAACTTGATGGGTTTGGAGTTTATGCTACATTGATAATCTCACTGGCAAACGTCAACAACATATTCAGGCTTTACATTTAATTTCCAGGAGTGGATCAAACAGGAACTTGTCTTTTTATGCTCATACCTCAGAACCTATCCTTCTAAGAATCCAACTGGGCCAGACTCATTCAAACCCTGTAACGTAAGAACCTCCTGATGCACTCTAGGTAAAGAGATGGTGCATACTCTTTTCCCTATCCTTCACAGCACACCACCAAGCCATCCAGCAAGTAAAGCCCTGGATATACTGTAACATAATTACATAATTTCAGGTGGACTCAATACCTCGCTGCAACACCAATTTCTATCTGCTAAAAATAAAGTTGTTTAAATGAGTATGCTATTTAAATAATTCCACCATTGTCACTCTACAAAATCTGAGTTTTTATTCCGCTAAACAGTCTTAACCATTGATAAGTGATCCCTATGCTGGAGGAGGGGAAATGAAGAATGAGCTGACTGAGGATCAGATATAAAAGTATGCTAAATATTCATGCTGTGAAAAGAAGTAAAAAAAACATGTTATGAATATCTTTTGACTCTGCTTTGAGATCATAGATCACAAGAACTATCATTTCCAAATGCTATTATTTCCATTTTGTAAATCACCAGGCTGCCTTGAAGGTTCAAATTAGCAGTCTTACCTTTGCTGGTGAACGCTGTTTCCTTTTTTTCTTCTTTTGCATATCTAAACCCTCTCGTATTAGCTTTTTGTCCCTTTTCTGCTGTTCTGATACATCAGTAAAGGTAATTTCTTGTTTCACACTGATCTGCTAAGATATCAAATACAATATATTATTTAAATGTACAAGGCTTTTTGCAAACTTTTAAAACAGTGGTTCTCAACCTGTGGGTTCCCAGGCGTTTTGGCCTACAACTCCAAGAAATCCAAGCCAGTTTACCAGCTGTTAGGATTTCTGGGAGTTGAAGGCCAAAACATCTGGGAATCCACAGGTTGAGAACCACTGTCTTAAAATATCTCAATATCCTTGAGAGCTATTTTATACCTTTCTTTTAAAAAAGATAAAGAAAAAGGGAGCAGCTACTTTCAAATGTTCATGCCCTTACTGCTTGGATATAAGTAAATATTTGGCACGAATACTGTATTTTATTAAACAAAACATTTTTAATTTCAAATTCATATCTATGGTGATAAGCAGGGCTTATTATAGCCATATTGCAAAGATAACTGAGCTTAAGAATAAATTAGTCCTCCACATAACTGAGATAGAGGTGGGAATTGTGTGATTCTCCAAATGTTGTTAAAGTACAACTCCCAGCATTTAGAACAGTGGTTGAGAAACACTGATTTTGAATAATGAACGATGATGGCTAGTGCTTCTGTGATAGTTAAAATCGAATAAAATAGTTAAAATCGAATAAAATCTGAAGAGCCACACAACTGTCAACCTGCTTATAATAAAATCTGCAGAGCCACACAACTGTCAACCTGCTTATAGCTATTTTGGCACAAAAGTTATCAGACAGAGCAAGTTCCAGAAAGTGAATCTGAGGTGTTTTCATTCTCCTCTCACCTTTCTATTGTGCACAAATGCAACAGTTACATGTTTAAACATATACAGTTGCTGTCGCGTTTGCTTTCTCTCTGATGTTTTTCAAATTAGAGTTTCAGTAACAAAATGCTAATACAGCATTGCACCAACCCCCTTCATTGATGTAAACAATTCTAAAATTCTCAAATTATTCAATTATAGTAAGACTGTAGTCCTACACTATTGTCACTATTTTAAAAGTAGAGACAGTCCCCAGGTTACAGACAAGAAAGGTTCTTGTGTGTAAGTCAGAACATATAGATTTTAAGTGTAACTCCAGCCAATATATATAGTTTTGATAGCATAATAAAGGTTTAACATCCATGTGATGTTTGTACAATTTGATCTAAAACTAAGTGATATGCTTTAGCCATAAAATCAACAATAGCATGATGCTTCTGTAAAATAAGAATAGCATCTTATTTTTGCCAATTACTTCCATAGAAATAATTAAGATATTGATACCAATAACTACTTCAAGAATGAAATGCTGCAGAAACCTGTAGAGATACAGGGGTGAAATGGGCCTCTGGCCACTGCACAGTTGCCTACCCCATTCTGAAAAGTCAACTGCAATCTTTGGTTGCAAGCCTTTCAGTATTGTTTTGATTACAGAACAGGGCATGTTTTGTGAACTAAATCCAATAATTAGCAGTTGCAACAGAAGTTTCCTATTCTCCTTTTCTTTAGATTGCTCTCTGAACTCTGTTCCAGAGTGATTTCTAGCCCCCCAGATATTATTTTGAGAGTGCACAATGGGGTCACCTCCTTTTGCTTTTGTTGGATTTGGGGGTTTCGCTTGCAGAAGGGCAATGTTTGAATCTTCCCCTTTATTTCTCATTACAAAATGAGAATTTAGAAGCTATTTGGGTATTTATGCTTCCATTTTTTTCAGTATCACAGAATATTGGTTTATTGTCAAGCCTCTTGTAATTTTATGCTCTATAACTAAAGTATTTGGTTTCTTAACATATTTTATGCAAGTTTTCAATTAGCTGCCATTTTGTACTTTTTTAAAAAAAACTGTGGGTTTTAAAAATCTTTAAAATAAATTATTGGTAAAAATTAACTAAAATTGGCCAGCTTGTCTCCATGAATTGAATAAATCCCAAAAGAATGAAATATTCTCACATCTCTATGGATGAAAACAGATTTTAATTCAACTGCAATGTGAGAAGTCATATCTCACTCAGAATTATTGTAACAATTAACATTGCTACTTTCAAATTCACATGCTAAATCAGAAAAAACCGCCTGAGCAATGAATGCTACTGATTTCTACTGACACAGGTACAATATTTCAAATATTTAAAATATTTGCATAATTTATGTAGAGGCATCTAAAATCAAAAGAACAGTATCTATATACACTTGAAGAAGTACATATTTTGTATTGATTAATTTCTAGCATCAAGGATGACAGCGACTGTAAAGAAAAATGATGATAGTTATCGCAAATAAAGGCCTTGACTTCAAGTAATCCCTACTTCAATCTTGCCATAAATTATACTTTTAATTGATCTTTTCTTCTCTTTTTATTCATCCCACTTTTTAACAAATGAAATAAGGTAGTTATGAACTGCTAATTTTTCACATATGCTGCTCATAACTTACAATTTGAATTGATCCCTGATTAACTCCATAATCTTGCAAGAAATATCATAGATAAAACTAGATAAAGAATGTATAGTTTCCTTCTTGCTTTTGTCAGTAAAAGTTCCAATTGTATTTCCCACATAAGTAATCTTTTTACTCTGGTTTTCATTTGGTTACTCTTGTCATATTTTTAAAATTAGATGAGATTTCCTCAATTGTAACTGGACAGTGTGCTAAAGAAATGCTTACAGGAACACTAACTGCATACTGAAGTCCTTGAGGAAGCCTGTCATGTCCCTCCATCTCATCATCATTTTTTACCGTCTCTTCATGTACCATGAGTTCATCATGTGGAATCATGTCTTGTTGTCGAAGTTCACTTCCTTGTAGTACTCCATCTGGGGAAAGCATTTCTTGATGTGCCATAGCCCGGCCTTGAAGGGCTGCTTCCTGTCGTTCCATAGAAACTGATGATTGGTCAGATGCAGCACCCATTCCAACCATAGCCCTAGATGATTGCATTTGCTCTATGCTACCACATTTAAGAAATAATCCGCCCAGTTTATCTTCAATGTTCATTCTTAAGTGCAACAACCTATGGAAAAAATAAATCCAGAATTAGCAAGCTATGCAGAGTATTGAAAAACTACTTGTGGGGAAGAGGACACACAGTTCTCTAAGGCAGTGTTTCTCAAACACTGCTCCTCCAGTTCCCAAAAATCCCAGCCAGCTTACTAGTTGTTAGGAGGAGTTTCAGAAATACTGTTCTAAGGGAAATCTCAATTCAAGACACTTTAGGGGGATCCTAATAAGATAAAGCTACAAGGCTAAAGTCTGTACTCATACTGCTCAAGACATTCTGATTACTAGGAATATTTCAAAATGGGATATTACTGAACATGAAAATTCAAACTGTGGCCATGAAGGTGACCTCTCAGAGGCCAACATGCCAACACAAAATAAATTAAGTGAAACAAGAAGGAAATGCTCAGATATCAGAATTCCACTGCCTCCTTGCCTGGGATTTGGGATACTTCTAGCCAAAGAACCACGGATGTGAATGTACCCAATGTAACTTAAATTTGCAAGTAGGAAATATCCTTCTGAATGAGATGTAAGTTCTAATTGCACCCTTTTAAAATACATTTCTATTGAAAAGAGTTAAAAACAACCCTCTTGATGTCACAAACGCACCGATGAAAGCCTCCATTATCCATGTTTGGTTCCTGTTAAAATCAATGTTAAGCCATGACAAACTTTTCACATTGCTTGCAACACATTATGGTTGCAGCTGACTTAAACTGAGCATAACCCTAAATGTTTTGCTGTCTTAAAAGAAGCTGAAAAAATGGAACGTTACTTTGAAAAGCAGAAATCACTCATAAGTACACTTAACTATTCGTGCAAAATTTCATTTCTCTGCTGCTTTTCTTAATATTAATACCCATACATGAATATTTGGGCTAAATGGCTCACGTTCACTAAAGGGCAATAGTTGAAAATCACAAAACTAACCAAAGATATAGAAATGATGTGCTTTGTACAGGAAGATAAACCAAAAGTTTTGCAGGTAGCAGCTGAGGAAGTCAAACAGAACGGGATGCTATTTGAGAACTATCTATGTCACTTCTTATTTTGTTGTGTACCTTCAAAGTCATTTTCAACTTATGCCAATTCTAAAGAAAACCTATCACAGAATTTTCCTAGCAAGATTTTTTTTTCGGAGGGAGGTTGTATTTGTCTCCTAGGCTGATAAGAGTATGACTTGCCTAAGGTCACCCAGCGAGTTTCCATGGCCAAGTGGGGATTCAAAATCTAGGCTCCAGGGTTGTAGTTCAATGCGTAAACCACTGCACTATACTGGGTCTCCAGAACAAAGGAAAACATGAACTGCAGGATGCATTTCATATACAGTAGGCCCTTTATAGCCATAGATACTCTATCCATCAATTCAATTGTCCACAGCTCGAAAATACAAAAAAAAAAAAAACCTTCTAAAAAGCAAACTTTGATTTTGCCATTTCATATAAAATAATTTTATATTACATACACACACACACACACACATATATAAATTTATTATGCCACTGTATATAGTAGGCCTTGATTATCTTTGAGAGTCCTGGACCCAAACTCCAGCAAGCACTTGCTGAAAGGCTTAAATGAAAAATGTACAGTAATTCTTTCTTGATCGTTTGTTCTTTTCTCCATTACTCTTCAACTTCAATTCTCCATTTCTGCTCTGTTTTGAATTTCAGGTCCATTTCCATTCAAATATTCTATTTTTATTATCACAATCAGGCTACTGTTAATAGAACTACGTCATTATATCAGGGCAAGGAAAGGGGTTTCCTTAAAATTTCACTTTTCCTTTCCCAATACAAAAAGGAGGCACTTGAACTATGAAAAGATTTCCTACATGAAAGTCTAGAAAATATATCTCTGCATCAGCATGAACAAACTCAGTAGTTTAAATTTTAAAAAGAAGAGAATTATGCTCATCCACAGATGAAGACACTGTATATTAGAAAACTCTTTAGGTTTTAGCTTCACTGTTTTTAAAAAGTGAGGGGATTTGACACAGTCAGAAAGGTACCAGATCCAGTCTGATCTTGGAAGCTAAGCAGGGTCACAGGTGCTAGTGGCTACATTTTAGAGGAAGGAACTTGCAAAAATGCATCTAATATGTGTCTAAGAAAACCAAAAGAACAGGTTAACGTAAATTGACAGACAACTTGAAAGCACACACGTACGCATACACACACAGTCCTATCAACAAAATGCACTGCAGATTTAAACTCTCAACAACTCCGTTCTCATTAGCCTAGTGAGAAATTTACTCAAGTTTAGAAAGTGATTATTTAAATGGTATTTGTACAGCTACTGTCTATGCCTAACCAGGCTGTCCAAGATGACGATAAGTACAGACCAACACCTTTCAATGACTCCTCACATGGCAGATGGCAAGAAAACTAACTATGTTAGTGATCCTCTTGCAATGTCAGGCATACTTCAAGTTTAGAAATATGTATTTTGGCAATATAACAAAACCTTTTTGAAATAAAAAACCCCCTGAATTTCTTTATAGCAAGAATAGGCAATCTGATGCACTTCATATATTTTGGACTACTATTTCCATAATACTCAACTCATGGCGATACTGTAGTCCACAACATCTCATAGGTGGTAGCTATTCAAAGAGTCAGCAATTTTATATATAAATCTGAAGTTAAAGAATATCAATGTAATTTGTAACAAAGCCATATGCAAATTACGAATGAAGTTTTATTTATAGAAATCGTTTGCTGAAACAGCAACTATTACAGAACTCTCTTACGATCAGCTAGAAAGTGCACTGCATCTGCAAAGAAAAAATATTTCCAAAACAAGCTGACCCTTGACAGAATACTTGATATTATACACCATGTACTAGCTCTGGTAAGCTAATATACTCCCTGGAACAAAACAAAAAAAAACAACTCTCAAAAGCAATCTTTTTTCTTACATTTTCAAAAACTATATTCCACTTTCTTGAGTAATTCTACCATATGACAATTTGTTTAATTTTGTACACAAATACTGATTCAGTTTTTTTCCCCCAAATTTCTTACATTCTATCTGCCTGTCTCACAAATACAGTAAGATGGTTTTTGAACCATTAAAAAAGCACTTCAGACAAGAACTTTCAGGGCACAAAAGTTAATTGCATCTGTTTATTACATACATTGGCTTTGAATATATATCTTATAGACATACCATATCACCTTTCTCTTTTAATATCTGTTTTATCAGTTACTCTATTATACATACTGAATAGCAAAATACATTTACAAATACTGTAAGTTAGATCCAGAGAAAAACATACTTTTCTACAACCTATATTCTCCCATTCCCTCAAACCCTGACAGTCCTCTCCTGTGGGTTGAGCAACCCTGTAGATTGCATAGGATGTAGAAAAGAAGGCTGAAGTGGAAAAGGTGGATCCCTGAAAATTGGGCAGAGACAACCATGAATAAGAGCAGAGTACTTTCCTCCTCTCTTTGCAAAAGTACTAAAGCTGCTGCCTGCAAGCTGACCCATGTCTTTGCATAATTTCAAGCTGTGCTACTCTAATGTACTTTACCAAAACACATTAGAAAAGATTGCAATGTGCCTCACACTGTTTTATAGCCATATGTGTAATAAAAATATTAAATCAACAAGATACAAATCAACATTATAGAACTCTGAGTGTTGGTAGAATGAAGAATCATTAAATTTCCTAATATTCACTGAAAAAAATACTCCAGGATATTGTAAAACTATTTGTTTCCCTTTTCATGGTTTCCTACTGATACAGAATGCAAGCAAGTTGCAGTTTGGTTGGGGAGAGAGTCAGGGTATCAAGAATGTGGAGGAGAAGGAAGAAAGAATAGAAGGATGGGCTTGCTCATGAAGAAATGTGGCATTAGAATATTTGCGCCTGCTTTTGCTATCCAATGATACTACATCACAATAGAAAGGGATGCTTACTAGTCACACAAGGTCTGTTTTGTTTGTATGTTTCAAGGTATACTGTATTTGATCATGATCAAATTAGCTGTTAGTTGATCAGAATTGTAAGCAGGGGCTTAAGTTCATCCAACAGTCCTTATAACATAGCTATCCCCCCCTTCCTCACATAACAATCATAATACAGTGGCTTTCCACATTTGCTGAGGTTAGAGGCAAAGGGCTTCCGTAAAAGTGTGAAAACTGCAAATAAAAAAGTGGGGGTTTGACCTGAAAGAACACCTTTCTATGAATCCTTTAGTTCCCTTGAGTGACCAAATCGTCAACTTCTGCCAGAAACTGGCCACAGAGTCATGCTGGAGGACCTAGAGATTCATAGAAATAACAAATTAATCACATCCATGCACAATCAGATCCACAAAGGTCAAATCCACAAATCAGAAGGGTCATCACTATAATAATCTGGTGCAGGAAGAGAAGCAAAAGGTGAAATGATACCAGAAGTAGGGCAGAATCACCTGAATCATTATCCAAACTATTGTGAATGCACAGCAACTCACTAGATCAGTCAGAAAAATCCGAGTAAAATCTCCATCTCGTATCCTACTTTTTAAATTTATGTAAAAATGCTTCATTCTTCATTATTCTTCTGCAGGACTGCAAAATGGCACTGTCATAGGATGAGGGTGTTGTTTCTCTATTTGAAAAAACAATCAAGGCTATTAGTGCTAAAAGTGCTGCTAGCTATAGGGAAGACTTCAGCAAAGTTATACATTTTATTAGACTTTCTCAGTTGGATAAGAGCCAAAAGACTACAGATGGAGTAGATGATTTGAAAAATGTGTTCATCTATGCCTTCTCTGGAGTATACTATTTTTCCCTGTGGGCTCAAATTCTATTTTCAGGACAACTGGGTTTCTCCCACACAGTTACTATTTGCATTTTTGGTCTTTTATAAAATGGCTTTGCAAAACACCTATAAAGCAGGTAAGCAATCTATAGGCCTGGTTGCCTTGTTGAGATGGGGGGGGGGGGAGAGAGAATGTTAAGAATATTACTTGGAATCCTAAGGGTCACATTTTAAGCTCTCTTGGGCTTCCTGCCTGAGTCATCTGGAACTAGCAGTTCTACAAATACAGTACTTTGCTATTAAAACACACTGTAGGCTAAACTATTTGATATTTAGGCTGGTTGATCAATGGATATGTTTGACCATATAATTTATCTTCCATCTTTCTCAATACTTTTACACTAATGTTAAATATTGTTCTTGAGCTCTACAACATACAATTTGAAAAAAAAAGCTTTCAAAATGCAGCAGTATTTCATAATACAAAATAATTTCTGTGATGACACAGAAAGATTTTGATTTGGGAGAAGCAATACTAAGTGTTTTGCTTCATCAATTGTCACTGACCAGGCCTCAGAGAGACAGAAGAGGCAGTTTCTGCTGGTCTAAATCCCCTGCCCTGTTGCCACCCCCTTCCTTGTGGATGTGTGTAAGCAGGAGAGGAGGGAACTATTTTTCTCATTCTTTTTCTTGTACAGTAATGGTACTATAATAACAACAACCAGTAAGATTTATATCCTTTGAAAGAGAATAGTCTTCAAAATGGTTTACAATCTTTTTTCTACATTTTTTTTATTTTGGTTTGGAATCCAATAATAATAATAATAATAATAATAATAATAATAACAACTTTATTTGTACCCCGCTACCATCTCCCCAAGGGACTCAGTGAGGCTTACATGAGGCCGAGCCCACAATACATCAGCAAAAAACAACAGCAACAGTAATACAAACAATAAAATAAAACTCATAAACAAAAATAGGCAGTAAATATCAACAATAACACAATAACATTTTAAAACTATGGCTGGGCCAAATGTAATAATTAAAAATTTAAAAATAATGCTGAGCTAGACCAGGTGAAATATAACTAGGATAGAATTTTCGAAAAGAATGGGGTGTACAGACAGTCCTAGATCACTAATAAGGTGCAATTAGGGACATATTGCTGGGAGTTTCTTATTCTGGGAAGGCACACTGGAACAAAAGAAACCCTGTAAGCTTCTAAACATGGAAAGGATATGACAGGTAAGAGTAACAGTTATAATTTGGGAACAATAGTCAGTAGACTGGATGTTCAGCTACTTAGATGATGGCATCTAGTAACTGTAAAGTATTTGGTATTTCAGCAACTTAACAAATTTTAAGCAAACCAAGAGGTGTACAAGGGACTCCTGAGGCCCCAAAATTACAACTTCTTGTGTCTACCATTGTGGGTACTTTGGAACAAAAGTTCCACAATATCTACAACAACAGATAGAAGGCAGTACAAAATTAAGTTCTCGGGTGGTTTAGAACAAGCTGAAGAGAAGTGTTGGCTAGGAAATGATGGATGAAGACAGTCCTGCCTACAAAACAAGGGTAACTATGGGAGAAAAAGCAGCAGGGTCAATCACTACAGCAGTTGCCAAAGTCAAACCCTGAACACCAAAACGGAAATGCAGCTGCTTTGTGTAAACATTAAATGAAAAAGGGGTAAAAAGTTCAAAATTGTGACGATGATATCATTTGAAATAAAATTTACATGTACTCTGTAACTGATCTTTGGTTAGGATCTTTAAACAAATAGTATTATTGGCCATTTGCTCAACTGGCTCCAAATTCATCTTATACATCTTAATAAATCTTATCCTGAGGCATCCCATTCATTCGCTGCAATAAGTGGGTCCATCTCTATTTAGATGCATAGATATTGATAGAAATAAGCAAACTGAAATCCAGATTAAACTACAGGAATACTTCAGATAACAATGTGTGATGAGCTCCCCACCTTTACACATCATCTTCTGTCAAACAGAAAGGGTTGTTTTGTTTTGTTTTTTTTAGAAACTTTGGGATAAGGAGAAGAAGGATGGAGAAGAATATAGACTTCAAACTGCAGAAGTGCAATACAGCAATAAAGCTGAAGCTGTAGAAGAATGTCTACCAATCATTCTGGAGCTGTGTATTCTTGCCTACAACTGCATCATAAACAGCGGAGGTCATGTTAAAAACCACAGATCTAAATCATAAGTGGCGACTGGTGAGAGGAAAAATCAACCTAGATGCACTTTGGAGGTCTTTAAATGATCTTTAGAAGGGTCAATATACTTTTTTTATTTACACAAAATTGACTTGACCTGGTTGTTTCATTTCAGTAAAAAGTTTGCTGAAACATATTAAGTGTTCTTCTTTTTTGTGATATAAAAAGCTATTCCCATTCTTTCAGGGTTATTTCTGCCTCCCCTATCTATTTAAAAGATGTAATGTCCAGAAATACCTTGTTAATGTAGGTATACTTTTATACACTGCTTAATGACAGAAAGAAAGAAAGAAAGGTTCTTAACATGTTGTTCAAACTGGGCAGTTAAATACAATTCTTCAAAATTCAGACAATCATTACAACTGGGTAGCAATTGGCAACACTGACACTTGCCCCCAAAAAACAAGACTTCTTTCTCCCACCCTGGACATGCCAGATATATAAACTTCACTTGCCTAGTTTCCAAGAGACCTCACAACCTCTGAGGATCCCTGCCATAGATGTGGGCGAAACGTCTGGAACATGGCCATACAGCGGTAGTTTCCAACCTGTGGTCCACGGACTCACAGCAACCCAGTGATTCCAGCCATGAAAGTCTTTGACAGCAAATCAGTACAATTGAAACCCCAATCAAAAACTGCACTTAAATTATATAATGATCTGATAACAAAACCAAGTGAGAGCAATATATTAATGTAATATTATTGGGTGAACAAAAAATATCACATTAATTATGTTACTATTAAAATACTCACTGCCAAAGCTCCACTGGAAGCACATTCACTTTTAGCAGTTTCATTAATTGCAACCACAATCTTTACAGATTAACTGTGGAAATTATCCATGTAATTTATAAGGGAATAGGGTGATTACTTAAGAAATGAAGTTAAGAGACTCCCGTTTGAACTAGAAGAAAGTAATAGGGTAATGATTTTCATTGACTCTATCGCCCTTACATCTTTTTCTCTCACCTCAAAAAAACAAAGCACTGAAGACACAGGAATCCCAGCTGAAAAATGTGGAACTTGTGTTGGAAGGAGCAACTGTCAAAGTTACTATACAACCCATTATATCTGTGGGCAATCTGCAGTACATCCTGTTTTCCTCTACTTTATGAGAGGTAAGTGTAAAGCCAACCCAATGGTTTTTAAAAACATATCATGAGAAAATGAGCATTTCAAATAAAGTTAATCAAAGATTAATATATAATACCACCTCAATCCCCAAAGGAACACACAACACCTGCCATGTAAATCCATCTTACTCTTGAATACAGGCAGTCTCTGAGATACAAACGTCTGACTTACAAATGATTCCTGGTTAAGAATGGGGGTGAGACAACAAAAACCAAGAGAAATCTATCCCTAGGAAGGGAAATTCACTCCGAGAAGACTTATTATGAGGGAAAAAGTGTCTCAACTGACACTTTATCACCAATCCTTGTTTCCACAACAAGCCATTTTTTTCAAAATCCAATTATCACAGGGACGGAAAGTAAGGAGCACAGACAGCAAGCCCCTGTATAGAGGTTCATAGGGACTGAACAGTGGAACAGACAGCAAAACAAACACCACAGGGGTGTTAACCCTTTTGTATGCTATCCAAAGCTTCTATATATACACACACAATACACACACCTGTTCTGACTTACAAACAAATTCAACTTAAAAACAAACCTACCAAAACTATCTTATTTGTAACTTGGGGACTGCCAGTACTCATGAACAGAACTGACCTGTGGTATATTCCCAATGGCTGAACAAAGAGAAGTTTATTCTGCCTGCGTTGCTATATGTCCACTCTCAAATCTGCTTTAGAGGAATTGGAATAACCCAAGAGATAACCTTGGAATTGGAGGCCCAAATATTATTAGCCAAAATCACTTTATTCTTCAGCAGGGGGGAAACTGTGTTGGATCCAAGCATTCCCTGCATATACAGAACAAACCCTTCCATTTGTGAAAGGACATCCTATTATCTAATCTATTTCTTTTATGCCTACTCACTCACTTCTCCCCCATTCATAATAAGATACATGAAATAACTAGAATGTGTTTTGTTAAATTACAAGCAAACTAAGTTAAAAATAACCCACACAAAGCTAAGTCCCACTGAGGTTGAAGAGGTCTATTTGTGGATTACTGATGGAGAATCACAGCCAGAGTTCATTTACAAGAAAATTAATGTTCTTGACACACTGTCCTGAAAAAAAAGCAAGTTTACCAAATCAATACTGTTACCAAAAGCAACAAATAATTAAAACTATAATCAAAAATAGAAGGAAAGCCTCCTTAAACTATAATGCTCCTTTAAAAAGTATGTATAACATATATCACCAATAGAAATAGCAATCTGAAAGGCCTTTAATTTGTTTTCTTTCTTGAAGATTTCTGCGAAGTATGGTAGAATGCCAACCAACACAAATCTCAACTTGTATCCCACTTTAGAATAGATGCCAATAATCTAAATAGAGCAGAGCACAAGAACATTACCTTCTGCATTCACGTATTTCAGATACAAGTGTTACTAAACCTTGAAAGAAAACACATTTCAGGAAATTCCAATTCTAAAACTGGAACTTCTTACAAACATCACAGCTAGTTTGCTTAAAGCTTTTTAAGATCACTCTTGTGTCTTACAAACTTTTAAACAGAGGCTGGATGGCTATCTATCAGGGATGCTTTGAGTGTGCTTTTCCTGCATGGTAGGGGGTTGGACTAGACAGCCCATGTGGTCTCTTCCAATTCTATTATTCTATCATTTATTGCCATAGCAGAGCACCTGATGAACCAACCTGGACATAGCCTATTATTTGAGAACACAAAAATGCTGGACCACTCTAACAACTACCATGTCAGACTACACAGAGAAGCCATTGAAATCCACAAGCATGTGGACAATTTCAACAGAAATGAAGAAACCATGAAAATGAACAAAATCTGGCTACCAGTATTGAAAAGTTCTAAAATTATAACAGTAAATAATAAGAACAACAGTCAAACACAGGGGAACTCCAGACAAGAAACAATCATGGATAGCTAATCACCTCTCAACAAAGGATTCCCCCAGGCAGTAACAAGCCGCACCTAAAAACTGTCAGGCTATCTAATGCTAATCAAGGTGGCCCGTTGAAACATTCACATCTACCTCCAACAGAAAATAGTTATTTCTCCCACCCTGGACATTCCACAGATATATAAACCCAATTTTCCTAATTTTCAATAGATCTCACAACCTCTGAGGATGCCTGCCATAGATGTAAGCGAAACGTCAGGAGAGAATACTTCTAGAACATGACCATACAGCCCAAAAAACCTACAACCCTATTCTATAATTCTATGATTCTATAATCCACACACATTTAGGATGCTTCCAGATCAGTATTTATTCTACAATTCCCTCGTTCATAAAATTTTATGAAGGATCCAGACATCATTACTACCAATTTATATTTCTCCTATATTCTCCTACTACTTCTTTGGCACTTTTTTTTCTTACAGGAAAACATATATTAAGGAACAAAATGAATAAACATGAATAAAGACAAGGTTTTGGTTGTTTTTTTTTTTTTACTTGTGAGAACACCTCTCTAGGAATTTCTAGATCTTCCAGCACAACACTATAATCAAATGTAGATGGAAGCTGACCAAAGAATCACATTGGAGGACCTAGAGATTCCAAGAGAAGTGTCTTCTCTAGAAATCTCTAGGTCCTCCAGCATGACTGGAGGAAGTCGAACACAGGAATCACACTGGAGGACCTATAGATTCTTAAAGAGAATTCTTTTCATCAAATCTATGTATAACAAATCCGCATGTAAAACTTTTGACTAATTCCAAATATGCTACAAGAGGCCCTAATTGTTAGATGACTGTAAGTACACAGTATGTCAACCATTTCTAAACCTAGAAATAGGTAACCATCCTAAGGGTTCACTTGGTCAATTCATCTCAAGTTATCAGATGGGAGCTAGCAGCAATTTTCTTCCTGGTATTTACCATATCTCTGCCCATTGGCGACAACTTTCTTTTCCCCTGGAAATTTGCATGAAACTGGCTACCAATGTCTCTGAGATAGGCACTTGTCAATTGACCATAACTCTGAATAACAGTGTACTGAGGCACTTCTATCTAGGACAGCCCAGCTTCTCTCCTTCAATTCATATTGAGCTTGAACAATACACACTCCACTGTGATCTACATAGGCATGCTCTTTTTCTGGCAAGGCACTCATTTTAATCGAGTATTATTTATAAATTTAAAAATACAATCTAAACATGAAGTAAAAAGGAGATATTTCATTGGTCTGTATTTCTATCCTGAGAAGGAATGTATTTGGCCTATTTTAGAGGTACAGAAGAATGACTCTTAAACTGTGGAGGATCTGGAAGATAATGTTTTTCTGATTTTTTGCAACGTGAAGGGTTTTTTTTCATGTACCTAGATCTGTAGTTCTAAATCCAGTTTCTGACTGGAGTTCCTTGATAAACAGGAAAAAGAAGCCAAATCTCTCTGTTTTTTCCTTTAAGTCTTCACATTCAAGTGGTTTTAAAAAAAAAAACAGCAATAATTTTGAAAAGAGGAGGAAGTCCTGCAGGCTATCTACCCTTTTCTCAAAACCTAAGGCCCAGAACAATAAAGGTGATCTATGGATAGATCCAACATGGTTTGCAGATCTCTCTGCAGATACCTTTGTCCCTGATGTCTGCCCACAGAAATTGCGGGGAACATTTCTGCTCCAACGATTTGTTTAATATTTATACTTTTAGGTATTGAATTGCAGCATTTGTGTGGTTGTGGAGCTGCTTTGAGTCTTGTTTCAGAAAGGAGAGCAGGATACTAATATTAATAATAGTAATAATAGCACTGCCTTTAAAGGGCTGTGAGCTGCTTATAGTCTCATTTTAGAAAGGAAAGTAGGGTAACAACAACAACAACAACAACAACAATGCTTTTAAAGGTTGTGAGTTGCTTGGGGTCTCATTTCAGAAAGGAAAGCAGGGTACAATATTAATAATACGTAACAATAGATTGCTTTAAAGGTTGTGAGCTGCTTAAGTCTCATTTCAGAGAGGAAAGCAGGATACAAATAATAATATTAATAATAATAAGGCTTTTAAAGCTTGTGAGCTGCTTAGAGTCTCATTTTAGAAAGGAATGCAGGTTACGAATATTATTATTAATAGTATTGCTTTTGAAGGCTGTGAGCTGCTTAGTCTCATTTCAGAGAGGAAAGCAGGGAACAAATATTAATATTAATGATGATAATAATAATAATGATAGTTTTGCTTTTAAGGTTGTGAGCTGCTTAGAGTCTCATTTCAGAAAGAAAAGCGGGCTACGAATATTAATATTATTAATAATATTATTGCTTTTAAAGGCTGTGAGCTGCTTAGTGTCTCATTTTAGAAAGGAAAGCAGAGTATGAATATTATTGATTATAGTAACAGTATTGCTTTTAAAGGTTGTGAATCACTTAGTCTCATTTCAGAAAGGAAAGCAGAGTATGAATATTATTGATTATAATAACAGTATTGCTTTTAAAGGTTGTGAACTGCTTAGTTTCATTTCAGAAAGGAAAGCAGAGTATGAATATTATTGATTATAATAAAAGTATTGCTTTTAAAGGTTGCAAATTGGTTAGTCTCATTTCGGAGAAGAAAGCAGGGTGCGAATATTAATACGAGTAATAATAATAATAATAATAATAATAATAGTATTGCTTTTAAAGGTTGTGAATTGCTTAATCTCATTTCAGAGAGGAAAGCAGGGTACGAATATTGATTATTATTATTATTATTATTATTATTATTATTATATTTCTGTTAAGGATTGTGAGCTGATTAGAGTCTCATTTCAGAGAGGAAAATGGGATACACATAAATATGCCGGATGAATAATACTATCGGTAAGGACAACTGGGGGCCAAGCACTTCTGGGTCAGAGTGCCACCTCGAGGGTCATGGAGTTCAAGAGGCCGATCCTGGGAGGCCAGTCTCTGCAGGAAGGATGTCCTCCCCTGTCAAAAAGAGAGGAAGAAGGGGGGGGGGGGGAGTGTTCCTGCACACTGGCTAATATCGACCCTTTCCCCCAAATCAAGCAGAGCAGGCCAATGCGCATTTTCTCGAGGTACAAGTCCCTTTGTTTGCCAGTCAGCCAGCCTCGCGTATTTGTTTTGAATTTATTATTTCTTTTCCGCCCTCAAAGGGGGCGACATTAGCTGAAGGGAGGAGAGGAGGCGCCTCGGGGCCCTCATATTCTCTTTGTGTGGCTCTTTTCCACAAAGGGGGGCAGTGAGGCCTAGGCGGTGCTGCTAGCAGTTCAAGGCCCAGGGAGGGAAGAAAGGGAGAGCCAGGAAGGAATGAGGAGAGGGCAGAAGGGAGGAAGAAACCCATCCTTCCAGTCCCAACTCCCCACCCCCCGAGACACTCAACCCAGGAGCCCCTTTTACCTCAGGTCCAGGCCCGACGGGGGCGCAGGAGCCCGCCTTCTCCCTCCTCCTCCTCCTCCTCCTTCTGAGGGAGGCAGTGAGGGGCTCAGAGCCCCCAGGCCGCGGCTCCAGCTCCGGCCTCGGGCGCCATGATGGCGGCGGCGCTCCTTCCTGCAGCGGTAGGCAAGCAAAGCAAAGCCAAGCCGAGCAGGCCGGTGAGGAAAGCGCAGCCGCCGCCGCCTCCTCCTCCTCCTCTTTCCTCAGCCTCAGCCTCCTCCTGCTGGCGGTGACAGCGACGGCCCGGCGCGGTGCATCTTGGGAAGACGCCCCTCAGGCTCCGAACCCGAAGGACGCGCCGCCTGGGCCCGGACTGACGCAGGGTGCGCGCGCCCCCGCCCGCTGCACGAGGCGGCGTCGAGGAGGAAGGACGGGGCGCGAGGCAGGCCTTGGGTGGCGCGAGCGAGGCCCCTCTCTGCACAGGTCAAAGAGCCTGACCTCTCGCCCAGGCCCATGATTAACACAAAGCCAACACAATCAAACTAGTTCCTAGTTCCAACAGACCTCACTACCTCTGAGGATGCTTGCCATAGATGCAGGCGAAACGTCAGGAGAAAATGCCTCTAGAACAGGGGTCCTCAAACATTTTAAACAGAGGGCCAGGGCACAGTCCCTCAAACTGTTGGAGGGCCGGATAATAATTTGGAGAAAAAAATGAATGAATTCCTATGCACACTGCAATTATTTGTAGTGCAAAAAAACCACTTAAAAGCAATGCAATTATTAAAATGGAGAACAATTTTAACAAATATAAACTTATTAGTGTGTGGGAAGTGCGGGCCTGCTTTAGGCTGATGAGATAGGATTGTTGTGTGCTTTCAAGTCATTTCAGACTTAGGTTGACCCTGAGCAAGGGCCGGGTAAATGACCTTGGAGGGCCGTATCCGGCCCCGGGCCTTAGTTTGAGGACCCCTGCTCTACAACATGGCCGTATAGCCCGGAAAAACCTACAACAACACACAATCAAACTTTTTTTTTTTGTAATCAGAAATGAGAGTAGCACAGTTTGATTTTAAAATCAAAAAAAGGAAACGCTAAAGAATGCTAAAATAATATTATAATATAATGCAATATAAAACTAATAATAATACAATATTATAATTATATGAGGTAACAGTGCTCCATGCAGTCATGCCAGCCACATGACCTTGGAGGTGTCTACGGACAACGCCGGCTCTTCAGCTTAGAAATGGAGATGAGCACCAACCCCCAGAGTCGGACATGACTAGACTTAATGTCAGGGGACAACCTTTACCTTTGCTATAATTATATATTTTATATTACATGCAATATTACTAAAAATATTACAACATAATGGTTTAGTATAGATCCTTTGCAGCCAAAGGTGGCGGACATCCATCCAGTCGGTGAAAACAAGACCTGGGGCTGACTGTAGCTCAGATCACGAACTTCTTATTGCTCAATTTAAAATAAAACTAAAGAGATCGGGGAAAATACACAGACCAGTTAGATATGATCTCACTAACATTCCTAGCGAATATACAGTGGAAGTGAAGAACAGATTTGAAGGACTAGATTTAGTAAACAGAGTCCCAGAAGAACTATGGACAGAAGTCCGCGACATTGTTCAGGAGGCGGCAACAAAGTACGTCCCAAAGAAAAAGAAAACCAAGAAGGCAAAATGGTTGTCTGCTGAGACACTGGAAGTAGCCCAAGAAAGGAGGAAAGCAAAAGGAAACAGTGATAAGGGGAGATATGCCCAGTTAAATGCGCAATTCCAGAGGTTAGCCAGAAGAGATAAGGAACTATTTTTAAATAAACAATGCATGGAAGTGGAAGAAGACAACAGAATAGGAAAGACACGAGACCTCTTCCAGAAAATTAGAAACATTGGAGGTAAATTTCAGGCAAAAATTGGTATGATAAGAAACAAAGATGGCAGGGACCTAACAGAAGCTGAAGAGATCAAGAGAAGGTGGCGAGACTATACAGAAGATCTGTATAGGAAGGATAATAATATCGAGGATAGTTTTGACGGTGTGGTGAATGAATTAGAACCAGACATCCTGAGGAGTGAGGTTGAATGGGCCTTAAGAAGCATTGCTAACAACAAGGCAGCAGGAGACAACGAGATCCCAACTGAACTGTTTAAAATCTTAAAAGATGATGCTGTCAAGGTGATGCATGCCATATGCCAGCAAATATGGAAAACACAAGAATGGCCATCAGACTGGAAAAAATCAACTTATATCCCCATACCAAAAAAGGGAAATGCGAAAGACTGCTCCAACTTCCGTACAGTGGCCCTTATTTCTCATGCCAGTAAGGTAATGCTCAAGATCCTGCAAGGAAGACTCCAGCAATACATGGAGCGAGAGTTGCCAGATGTTCAAGCTGGGTTTAGAAAAGGCAGAGGAACGAGAGACCAGATTGCCAATATCCGCTGGATAATGGAGAAAGGCAGGGAGTTTCAGAAAAACATCTATTTCTGCTTCATTGACTATTCTAAAGCCTTTGACTGTGTGGATCATAATAAATTGTGGCAAGTCCTTGGTGGGATGGGCATCCCAAGCCACCTTGTCTCTCTCCTGAGGAATCTGTACAAGGACCAAGTAGCAACAGTCAGAACTGACCACGGAACAACAGACTGGTTCAAGATTGGGAAAGGCGTACGGCAAGGCTGCATACTCTCACCCAACCTTTTAAACTTGTATGCAGAACACATCATGCGATGTGCGGGGCTGGATGAATGCAAGGCTGGGGTGAAAATTGCTGGAAGAAACATTAACAACCTCAGATATGCAGATGACACCACTCTGATGGCCGAAAGCGAGGAGGAGCTGAGGAGCCTTCTAATCAAGGTGAAAGAAGAAAGCGCAAAAGCTGGGTTGCAGCTAAACATCAAAAAAACCAAGATTATGGCAACAAGAATGATTGACATCTGGAAAATAGAGGGAGAAAATGTGGAGGCCGTGACAGACTTTGTATTTCTAGGCGCAAAGATCACTGCAGATGCAGACTGTGGCCAGGAAATCAGAAGACGCTTACTTCTTGGGAGGAGAGCAATGTCCAGTCTCGATAAAAGAGTAAAGAGTAAAGACATCACACTGGCAACAAAGATCCTCCTAGTCAAAGCCATGGTATTCCCTGTAGTAACCTACGGATGTGAGAGCTGGACCTTAGGGAAGGCTGAGCGAAGGAAGATCGATGCTTTTGAGCTGTGGTGTTGGAGGAAAGTGCTGAGAGTGCCTTGGACTGCGAGAAGATCCAACCAGTCCATCCTCCAGGAAATAAAGCCCAAATGCTCATTGGAGGGAAGGATACTAGAGACAAAGTTGAAGTACTTTGGCCACATCATGAGGAGACAGGAAAGCCTGGAGAAGACAATTATGCTGGGGAAAGTGGAAGGGAAAAGGAAGAGGGGCCGACCAAGGGCAAGATGGATGGATGGCATCCTTGAAGTGACTGGACTGACCTTGAAGGAGCTGGGGGTGGTGACGGCCGACAGGGAGCTCTGGCGTGGGTTGGTCCATGAGGTCACGAAGAGTCGGAGGCGACTGAACGAATGAACAACAAAGTAATATATAATACTGATACTGTGCTATGCTAATATAATATATTGTATGTATGATTGACAACTGGCAAATAGAGGGATAAAACGTGGAGGCAGTAACAGACTTTGTATTTCTAGGTGCAAAGATTACTGCAGACGCAGACTGCAGCCAGGAAATCAGGAGACATTTACTTCTTGGGAGGAGAGCAATGACCAATCTCAATAAAATAGTGAAGAGTACAGACATCACACTGGCAACAAAGATCCGCATAGTCAAAGCAATGGATGTGAGAGCTGGATGTGAGAGCTGATGTGAGAACTGGACCATAGGGAAGGCTGAGCGAAGAAAGATATATGCTTTTGAACTGCAAGAAAATCCAACCAGTCCATACTTCAGGAAATAAAGCCCGACTGCTCATTGGAGGGAAGGACACTAGAGGCTAAGATGAAGTACTTTGGCCACATCATGAGAAGAAAGGAAAGCTTAGAGAAGACAATTATGCTGAGGAAAATGGAAGGAAAAAGGAAGAGGAGCTGACCAAGGACATCCTTGAAGTGACTGGCTTGACCTTGAAGGAGCTGGGGGTGGTGATGACCGACAGGGAGCTCTGGCGTGGGCTGGTCCATGAGGTCACGAAGAGTGGGAAACGACTTAATGAATGAACAACAATTGCATATTGTTGATCTTCCATAAAAAGGAATAATAAAATTATTAAAACCCACATTAAATATAGTTAATATCCAAACAACAACAACAAAAACCACAGCTAAACCCTTCAATAGGATTAAAACCCCATCTAGTAGTCAGGTCCATTGCCAGAGGTCCAATTCAGTTCAAATACTGTCCAAGACAGGTCTAGCATTCATTCTCCTTCAGGGAAGGCCTGTTTCCACAGGGAAGTTTTTACTTTGCTCCTGAACAATAACAGAGAGGGAGCCATTCCAACTTCTTTAGGAAGGGAGTTCCAGAGCCACGGGGCCACCACTAAAAAGGCCCTCTTGTTCCCACCAAATGCCCTTGGGACAATGGTGGGACCCAAAGTAGGACCTCCTGATGACATCATAGCTCATGTAGGGTCATAGGAGGAGATGTGGTCAGTTAAGTAGGGTGGGCCCGAACCGTTTAGGGCTTTGTAGGTTAAAGTCAGCACCTTGAATTGCACCCATAATTAGACTAGTAACCAGTGCAGTGGTACCAGGCTGCATGAATTCTCCTGGGGGTGCCCCTCTGAGCATGCCAAGAGTGTGCCATGCCACCCACGTTTCTAGGCTGCCATGGGGTTCCTCTGAATGAATGTAGCCTCACCCAGGCCTGGGCAAACTTTGGAATTCCAAAACACCTGGAGGGAGGGTCCAAGTTTGCCCAGGCCTGATTTAGTGTCATGTCACCCAGACTGATGGGTGAATGGGGTTTCTAGGTGATCTCTGGGTGCATTCTACACCACTTTAACTGCCATGGCTCAATGTTATGGTTTCATAAGGCACCAGCACTCTCTGGCCTTCTCAGACTACAGCACCCATGACTTTATAATAGGATTGAGCCATTGCAGCTAAAGTAGTGTCAGAACCAGGCATGTAGCCGGGGGGGGGGGGGGCTTGAGGGGCTTGAGCCCCCCCCCCCCCGAAGTTCTCATGGTGGTTCGCGAAAAGGCCTTACTGATGCATTATTTAAACTGTTATGTTTATTCATATCATGATCTGATCACCTACTTTGGGTCCCACCATTGTCCCATACTCAATATATCCCATATGCATGGGGGTATTGGGGTAATGATACAAAAGGTTTGCTAGGGTAGACCCTCTTTCACTCAGACTCAGCCCCCCCAACCCCCCCCCCTGAAAAAAAATTCAGCCCCACCCCCGAAACGAAATCCTGGCTACGGGCCTGGTCAGAACTGCATTGATTCTACAGTGTAGATGGCACCCAAGGTCTGAACAAGTCTAGAGTGTGGCATGTCACTCACATTGATGGATGGGACTTCTCAGTCATTTGGGAGGTGAAGGAAATGACACAGCAGGACGATTATATTGGCAAAGGGAGCTGGTTAATTAAAATGCATCAAACACACTGTAGAATTCATGCAGTTTGACACTGTCTTCATTGCCATGAATCAATGCTATAGAGATCATGGTGTTGCAGTTTGGTGAGGCCCCAATCCTCTTTGGCAGAGAAGGCTCAATGCCTTGTTAAACTACAGCTCCCAGGATCCCATAGCATTAAGCCATAAAAAGTGTAAAGGCTTCCTCAGGGTCCTTCCACACAGCCATATAACTTGGAATATCAAGGCAGATAATCCACAATATCTGCTTTGAACTGGATTATCTGAGTCCACACTGCCATATATTCCAGTTCAAAGCAGATAATGTGGGATTTTATTCAGCTGTGTGGAAAGGGCCTCAGAGATTACATAGTATCTATCAACAAATTTAAACTGGGTGAAGTATCACAGTATCTTGTTTAGTTTTTATATAATTTTTATTCGGAGTTTTAAAATACATTAAAAATCTCAAAGATTGCTGTAAAATTGCAAAGTAAAATGCTGTAAAATAAAAGTTCAAGAACACAAAATGAAAGAGGAGGAAAGTGACTTACAACTTTCTTTCAGAAATGCATGCCTCTCTCACCAAATAAAAGCCTCCCTTTCAATAACCTCTTCTTTCCCACCATCGAAAACAAATGTTACCAAGTCATTAGGTCTTAAGATATTCGGTCTCCAGTGTTTGAGAAATGTCTCTGCTGACATTTGGGTTACTGAAGGTGCGGCTTTTCTACAGCAAACATACTTTAAGGAACAAGAGTCAGGTTGACATCTATACTGCCAAATAATTTTATTTTATTTATTTATTTATTTATTTCTTTAGCAGTTTTGTATACCGGTCCTCTCACCTCCGTTCGAGGGACTCAGGCCGGTTTCCAACATCAATATTACAGACAGTCATTAAAACATTCTAAATCACACTAAAACATTAAAATAGCAAAATACAATCATATAATTACAGTGGTCAGTCGTCATCAAAAATCATTATTCGTCGTCATCCATCCATGTCACAGGATCATGGCTGATTCGTCGAATGCCAATCCCCAAAGCCAAGTGTTCACCTGTTTCCTGAATGTTAAGATAGAAGGGGCAGTTCTGATCTCCAGTGGAAGGGAGTTCCAGAGTCAAGGGGCCACCACCGAGAAGGCCCTGTCTCTCGTCCCCACCAGCCACACCTGTGAGGCCCGTGGGATCGAGAGCAGGGCCCCTCCAGACAATCTTAGCAATCTTGATGGTTCATAGAGGAGGATATGTTCGGACAGGTAAATTCTTAGACACAGCTATGGCAATTCAGAATTTTGCTTGCTATCATGAAATTATAGTTGGGAGGGAGTTAAATTTCTATATTTGATACCTGTGAATCTGAAAAGCAGATTCACGTGGATGTCTGGAATCCTTTCCCAAATCGTTTGGCAACCTATACTTGGTGAAATTGCAGGGAAATTGTGATTAAAGTCCTGCCACAAACGTCAGTAGAGCTGTTACATTTCTGTTCTGATTCCTCCACAGCTTTCTCTCCCTATTCTTCAACTGTGCAATTCTGCAAGGGCCCCTGTGCTGAGATTATTATCTCTTCCGGATTTTCTATAAAAACCAAACAAGCTTCCTCCGTGTGCCGTAAGGGCCAGTTGAAGTGCCTGGAGCCAGGTCTACAGGTCACACTTAGCTTCCAAGGTGGGGTCTCAGATCACACACTTCCTAATCTACATGCAAAAAACCAAAATGTGAGGAATACTTTATTTCATTAGCTGCTGAGAGCCACTTCTGTTTCCTCACACAAAAATGTGAAAAATTAATAGGAAATTAATTTTATGGAGCACAATACATAAATATACACAAACATTCTAAGGTAAGGATCAAAGAAAAAAGTGTTGTAATGATTATCTGTTTAGTTTATCAATATGCTGTTGTTCGGGCTGAACCAGACTCCCAAGGTAGCTTGCTACCAAATCTATGATAGAAGCAACGAACATTTAGAGCAGCCACACATGGGCCACAAAACAACAAACTAGTTGATATACCTGGATATATTTAATCGAATGCCTCTAAGGCTGTCTGCCAGTAGTTGTGTTTTTATCTAGTAATAAAGGTCACAATACTCGCCCCATCTAGGTAAAGGTTAAGGATTTCGCCTGACATTAAGCCTAGTCATGTCCAACTTCGGGGGGTGGTGCTCATCTCAATTTTTATGCCGAAGAGCCAGCGTTGTCTGTAGACACCTCCAAGGTCATGTGGCCAGCATGACTGCATGGAGCGCTGTTAACTTCCTGCAGAAGCGGTACCTACGGTATACATTTCTTGTATTGATCTACTCACATTTGCATGTTTTTGAACTGCTAGGTTGGCAGAAGCTGGGGCTAACAGTGGGAGCTCACGCCACTCCCTGGATTTGAACCTGTGACCTTTCGGTAAGCAAGTTCAGCAGCTCAGCAGTTTAACCCGCTGCACCCCTGGGGGCTCCATCTACAGCATTCTAAAACCATTTCTTGTAAACACGGGGATAAAAAAAATCTTCATAACAATAACTCATGAAATAAGAGATTCCTTCTAAAGTTAATTGTAGGATTTTATAGTAGTTTCATGTCAGAATAGATTCTTACAAAATTAGAGGTAAGACCAATTCTGGAAGAAGATTGAACTGATACTATACTTTTTAAAGGAACAAAGAGTCCCACAAAGTTTGGGGAAAATAATGTTGGATACATTTTAAGAGAAAAAAGTCCAATGACAACAGATTGTCAGCACTTGATTACAGACTATTTCAATAGATGCCTACTTAGAAATCAGTTCTAATAATTCAATGTGATTTAGTCACAAAAAATGTCTAGGACAGGGTTCAAAGGGTCCCATATTTTGCTACAGTAATCAAACCAGGTTAGATTTTTTTTTTTGTCAGAAGCGACTTGAGAAACTGCAAGTCGCTTCTGGTGTGAGAAAATTTACCGTCCAAAAGGACGTTGCCCAGGGGATGCCTGGATTTTTTTGATGTTTTACTATCCTGACTGATTTTACCCTTGTTGTAAACTGCGTTGAGTCGCCGGTTAGGCTGAGAAACTGCGGTATACAAGTAAAGTAAAGTAAATAAATAAATAATCCTTGTGGGAGTCTTCTCTTATGTCCCCGCAAGGGGAGCCAGAACTGACAGAGGGAGCTCATCCACGTTCTCCCCGAATTCGAACCTCAGACCTGTTGGTCTTCAGTCCTGCCATTACATGGGTTTAACCCATTGCGCCACCAGGGGCTCCACCTGGTTAGAATAATTTAGTTTGAAAAATTAAGATCAAAACAAAAACCCGATCACATATTTATCTTTATGTATTTGTTAAAATTGTTTTTCTGTTACAAACGGCCAGTGTCACTAAAAGTAGTAAAATATAGATAACAAAGTTTAATAACAGATGAGTGAAACTCGGTCAACTAATTTACCAAATTGCAACATTTACAATAGCTGCAATGTTTTAGGAGGGCAAAGGCTTCTCTGAATAAAACATGCTCTGCTTGCTGAAGGAAGTCATAACAAGGAGCGAGCAGCCACAATGAAAACTCTACTTTCACAATTATTACATTTTCAATTGCATCAGAAGAGTTCTCTGAGGCCCCTTCTACACTGCCATATAAAATCCAGATTATCTGCTTTGAACTGGCAGTGTAGACTCAGATACTCCAGTTTAAAGTAGATAATCTGGATAACCTGCTTTGATAATCTGGATTATATGGCAGCGTAGAAGGGGCCTCAGAGATCTGAAAACTCCCAATAGGCTTGCTTAGGTCTATGGGCATTTAGGGCAAATGGATCCTATGTGATGTCAGTGTTTATAGATCATAACTACCACAGTGAATTGTACCTACAAACCAGTAGTCTTGTGAATTATTGTAACATAGGAACCATATATTCCCTATAGCCAACTTTTAGCATTTTTAGCAGTTAGCATCCAAACTCTCATCAAGAACAGCTAGTAACACTGCATTCTATCTGTCCAAAGAAGATGTAACTAAGGCTTTTCTCACTATGGTCATCTCTATGATTGGGTGCCCTAGGTGTATAAAAATCCCCTTGGACACCATTTCAAATTTTGGATACCTGGTTCAGGTCTGAATGCAGTAACCAACCCTGTGTTTTGAACAGAAGATCTTTCGGGATTGCTGTAATTTGAAGTCACATGCTCCATCCGGCTTTTAGGAACTGCATCAGAATAAATCCAGTTAAATTTAGTGAAACGTTTTCAAGTAAACATATATAGGATCAGACTGTACAAATATGTGATGCTTTGTCCAATAGTTTAGTTTAGACCCCAAAGAGTAAGATCAAACACACCAGGAAGGAAGGAAGCAGGGAAAAGACACCTGCCTTGGGAAATATGAAATCAGAGTCCAAGCATCAGAGGATAACCTCCCCCCCCCCCCCCTTAAAGGCTCATGTATGCTTACAGCTCCCTTCCTGCAAATATCTCTAGCACATGTAAGACTTGATGTCTGAGATACACCTTGATGGAAACATGGCAAGTATGCAAGACGATTGTTTACATTTCAGGCTCCTACTTTATACAAAGTTTTGTTTAATTTCCTGTCACGGATGTCTGAAGGGATTCGGCATTTAATTTGATAGTGCATCATACCGTCTAAGAGTGTTTATACCTGGAATGGTTTCCTCAATACCCAGCTTTTGGTGGCTATTGAAACAATTGGTCTTATAACAAGGAAGGACACATGCCTTGACTCTTAGATACCTGAAGGCTATTCCATCCACTCTTAATTTCTTCATCTAGCCTTTCAACACAAAAACACAGAACTACAGTTTAAAGCTCTGCTCATCTAACCCCTTGTACCAAAATTAAGAGCGGTGTTTTGTGAATTGTGAACTGTTCTGCTATCTTAAAAGGGTCCATCTACATTTTAATGCCCCACTGTTGAGATAAAGCATGCCAGAGATTTTGTAAAACATAGTGATAGAGTTCAACAAAGTCACACATCACCAGCCAACGCAACATGAAGGGTTTTTTTTTAATCCCTGGGGTGCCCCAGCCTCAAGGCCCTTTGAGCAAGTCTTCTTGCTTCACACCGAGTCTAGTAATTTGGAGGATGAACCACTAAAGGCAAAGACTGATGTGGCAACGGAAGAGCCTGCTGACATGATGGTAAGGGAGTATGCATATGTGTGCCAGTGCCTTCAAGTTGCTGTTGACTTATGGTGACTTCATGACGTTCATAGCATTTGCGTTGTTGTAGGTTTTTCGGGCTGTATGGCCATATTCTAGAAGCATTCTCTCCTGATGTTTTGCCTGCATCTGTGGCAGGCATCCTCAGAGGTTGTGAGGTCTATTGAAACTCGGAAAATTGGGTTTATATACCTGGAAAGTCCAGGGTGGGAGAAATAACGCTTGTCTGTTGGAGCTAGGTGTGAATATTTCCACTGGCCACCTTGATTAGCATTTGATGGCTTGACAGTTTTTAGGTGTGGCATGTCACTTATTAATTCTCAGATAATATGCTATGTCCATATTATTATTTGAGAACACAGAAATGCTGGACCACTCTAACAACTACTGAAATCCACAAGCATGTGGACAATTTCAACAGAAAGGAAGAAAACATGAAAATGAACAAAATCTGGCTACCAGTATTAAAAAACTCTAAAATCATAACAGTAAATAAAGAACAAAACTCAAACACAGGGTAACTCCAGACAAGGAACAATCAGGAACACCTAATCACCTCTCAACAAAGGATTCCCCCAGGCAGTAACAAGCCACGCCTAAAAACTATCAGACCATCAAATGCTAATCAAGGTGACCAATTGAAACATTCACATGGTCATACAGCTCGAAAAACCTACAACAACCCAGTGATTTCAGCCATGAAAGCCTTCGACAATACATTCAGCGTTTTCTTAGGCAAGGAATACTGATAGGTGGTTTCACCAGTTCCTTCCTTTGAAATATAGTTTACAGTAGCTGATATGAGGACGGTTTACTATTGGAGTACTAACCAGGGGTGACCCCTGCTTAGCTTCCAAGATCGAGCAGAAACTAGGTTCTTTAGGGTTAAGAAGGCTAGGGTTTAGATCCCCACTAACACATGAAACTCTTGTAGCCTAATTCACAGAGTTAGGAGAACGTGAAGAGGGAAAGAAATGCTATGTGTATTATTCTGGGTTTTCTAGGGAAAATTAAAATAGAAAAATTGATGAAAAACCTTTATTGGCCCCTTCCACATAACTGTATAAAATCCACATCGAACTGGATTATATGTCAGTGTGGACTCAGATATTCCAGTTCAAGGCAGATATTGTGGATTATCTGCCTTGATATTCTGGGTTATATGGCTGTGTGGAAGGGTCCTTTGTCTGTCACATTCTTGATACCCTTACTGCATATGGCAGTATTTAATTCTATATCAATCTCCCCAACCTGCCCCCCTCCCAGATAATTGGACTATAATTCTTATCAGTCCCAGACAGGCAGGCAAATCCGGCCATTATAGGAGCCCAAAACACCTAGAGGGTTCCAGGTTAGGAAAGACTACTTTAGACTGAAATCTGATGTGATTATGTAATGAAGCAATTACAGTGCATAACGATATAATCATAGACTAGACAAATAAGCCTTGATAGGTTTTGGGCAAAGGGAATAGTTATATTATCATCTTAGACTTGCAGAAACACAATAAAACATCATTTTAGAATTTTGGCAAATAATGTATAATTTACTTGAATAAGACTTGACAGTACATATATATCCAAAAAATTAAAAATACTCAAATACATTTTTTAAAAACAGATGGCAAATTGTGCTCTTTTTTTTTTTGCTTTTCGTGATTCAACTCATGCATATGAAATTGTAATCATCTCTTATAGCATCAAGCAGCAAATTGCACCCAAGACGGTTTCCCTTCCCACCCAAAGTGTTTTTTTTTAAAAAAAAAGAATTAAAAACATAATTAGAAAATGCATAAATAATTAAAGAAAATGACAGGTAATACACAAATATACAGGAAATAGTATGTTATTGCTATTATAGAAACATCAAATGTGCTGTAATGTAGTCAGTTTTTTTATATAAAACATTCAAATGCAAATCTTAATCTTATCTCTATTGCAGGTAATATATGTGTTTACATAAATGGGAGACATAAATCTTCTAGTTATGTGACCCGAGCATAACTCTTCTCTGACACTACGACAAGTCTTCATGTAACAAATGGTCCACTAAGAAATTTTTGAACTATTCAACACATTCTGTCAATATAATGGACTTCTAAGTTGCCTTTACTAAGAGGAGATTTATGTCTCCAAATTATGTAAATACATATATTTACCTGCAATAGAAATAAGATTAAGATTTGTATTTGAATGTGATATTTTTTTAAAAAACGGACTACATTACAGCACATTTGATGTTTCTATAGTAACAATAACATACTACTCCCTGTATATTCTGTTATATAGATATCTGTGTTCTAGGTAATACACGAACACAGAATGCATTTGAGTTCTCAGTGCCTTGAAACAAGACCTCAAGTGCCTTTTCAGAGACACTGTTTCTTTGATTCAAGGTGTCAGATGTTAGTCTTGTTCATATGACATACACACACATATTCACTTGTCCCTTTTTAAAAAGAATATAAATCAAACAGCATTAATGTTTCAGCAACTGAAATCATAAGTTTTAATCCCCCCAAAATAACATTTCCAACATCTGTTTGGCTACATAAGATGTGAGTTTACGGACTATGAAATATTAGTATCTGAAAGTATGTCTAGAATAAGCTATGCTATCCAAAACTTTTCACATGCATTTCAACATACCATACAATAAAGATATATTCAGCTATTATCTCCTCTCACTGATGTCCAGCTATTTACTGCGATATATTGAATATATTCTGGCTACCAAGTGTTTTTGAGTGAAGTCATGATGTTGGGAAACTGCCTGTATAAGTTCCATGAGAACTATATTCAATAGGAATGACACTCTCTTGTGTGTCTGAAATGTATGTGATCTTTGTTGCATTTAGTCTTTCCAAGGAACATAACCAAAACAATACCCAACATTGTTTTTTTATGTTTTTAAATATATAGACAATTTGAGAAGGGAAAGTTTTTAATCCATTTTAGATTAGTATTGCTATTTTGAAAATCAGGAGACAAGGCAAATCTATAACTTCCCTTTCCTAATTCTATGGAACCTCATAAAATGTGAAGGAGAAAACAGCCCTTTTGATAAATAATTCTGTGCAAAAGGCTCTTTTGTTAATCCTTGGGCTACTCTATACTCTTAAATGGAAAGGTTGGTGTTTTTATAACTTCCAGTGATGTCCCATTTGTGCAAAAAGGATTGTTGAAGTAAACCAGTTCAGAATAGAGTGAGGTTGGAGTAGGGAACATGGAGTTGTTCAGATGTTCTAGACTACAATTCCTATATGACCAAAAATCAGTGATTATGGAAGCTGTGATTTAAATTAACGATTCTTACACTTTGGTCTTCTGGATGTTTTTTATTTCATCTACTATGAAATCTCCCAGCCAGCTTGGTAAACGCTTAGGTACCCTGCGATGCCCGGGTTAGATATTTGGTAATTTGTAATATTATTTAATAGAAAATGTCATTGTTTTGGGATGTTATGAATGGCCCCATTAAGAAAATGTGTAAGGATGTGGGTGGACTACAACGCACATCATGCCTGGTTAATCCCTCTCAGTATGTTCTGTTGGTCATGGGGTTCTGTGTGCCAAGTGTGGTCCGGATCCATAATTGGTGGGGGTCACAGTGGTCTCTGGACGTGCGAGCCAATAGGAAAGCAGCCACAAACCTACCATCTATACTCAAGTATAAGTCTAGCTTTTCAGCCCTTTTTAAGGCAGAAAAAGCTCCCTATGGTTTATACTCAAGTCAAGGTTATTTATTATTTTACCCTTGTTATAATTTTTATTTTATTACATTTACTATACGCTATTGTTTTTATTATTATTACATTTACATTATTTTACTGTATTATTATATTACATTTATTATTTTACTCTATGACATTATTTTCTCTATTATTGTTATTTATTATTTTACTTTATTTATTATTACTACATTTATTATTTTGCTCTATTTATTATTGTTTGTATTAGATATCCATTATTATTCTATATTATTATTATTATTATTATTATTACATCTATTATTTTACTGTCTTTATCATTGGAAGGCTACGTAAGCACATTTACATTGAAGGTTTGAATAATGATGTAATCAAAGTTAGACAGTCTTATCTTAAATTACAGTTTTATGTAAATATTCAAATACATTTAATCCACGGATGCCTCAATTAATGTAATTTTATTGGTATCTATATTTATTTTGAAATTTACCAATAGCTGCTGGATTTCCCACTCTCGGCTTATATTCAAGTCAATACGTTTCCCCAGTTTTTTGTGATAAAATTTGGTGCCTCAGCTTATGTTTGGGTTGGCTTATACTCGAGTATATACGGGTACATGTATTAGATGGGTAGAGAGATAGATGATAAGATAGATAAACTTTAGCTCATCTGGAAATATTTAGACACTAGGGGGCAATATGGATCAACTTTTTTTCCAAAACAAATTCATTCCTGAGGAGCAAGTATTAGTACGGACTTGGGAATGTTTAATTATTCACATAGGTTTTAGATTTATAAAACAATGTATGTGTTCAAATCATTTCAAAAGTACATTCAAATGCTCAACAGCAAATGTGTTCAAATATGTCTGCACCTCACTTGTTCAGTGAATTGATTCACTGAACAAGTGTGGGTAAATGTATTCAAACCATATCTTAAGCAATAAAGTTTGTCTAATCTTTACAGATTTCCATGGCAGACCCTCTGCAAATCCAAGTGAGCACAGCCACTGCCTTATCATTCTCCTTTTACAGCAAGCCCACTGACAATGTCATTTGAGCACTTATATATGTTTTACAACCCTACCACGATTGTGATAGTTGGCATGTTCCTGGCAGCATTCTCCGGGTATTGCAGATCAAAATGTGCTACACTGAGAACATTTATTTTTGGCACCATTGTAACACAAACTCTTAGAAGCTGAGTTCAATATGCAGCAACTATCAAATATGTTGGGACGATAGCGATTCCACAAAATGTGTTGTCGAAGGCTTTCATAGCCAGAATCACTGGGTTGCTGTGAAGTTTTCGGGCTGTATGGCCATGTTCCAGAAGCATTCTGTCCTGTTGTTTCACCCACATCTATAGCAGGCATTCTCAGAGGTTGTGAAGTCTGTTGGAAACTAGGCAAGTGGGGCTTATATATCTGTGGAATGTCCAGGATGGGAGAAAGAACTCTTGTCTGTTGGAGGCAAGTGAGAATGTTGTAATTGACCATTCAGTGCTAAACAGTGAATTGATTCACAATTGCAGCAATTACCCTTACCTCAAGCAGAAAAAGGTTCTTTCTTTCACCCTGGACATTCCACAGATATATACACATCACTTGCCTAGTTTCCAAAAGACCTCTCAGAGATTTCACCAACTACTTTGGACACAACAGAAAAAATGGTGAAAAGCTATGCATGAGATTTTCTACTACTGAGTGCTCAATATTTCAACCAAGGTATTGCAGTGCTCTCTCAGTGACCTTTAATGACAAACTGTTTTTCTTATTTATTTTTTTAATCTTCAACTTGAAAGTGTGTTAATCTCAGGTAATAAAATCTACTTTAGCAAATCTCTTATGCCTGGTGTGCTTCCAAGTATAACTTGTCGAAAGTAATTGTTATTTTCTTTTTGGAGGACATTTCTAATTGTGACTGCTGACTTCTACCATTCTGACCAGTTCCAGCCAACTCCAATACAGATAATTTTAGTGTCCTTTGCCTTTCTTCAGTAGTTTTTGTGTTTGTGTGTGTGAACAAGTACATCTTTGCAGGAATATTCATTTAGTAGGTTACCTTGAACAAAAAGTGAATTTTTAGGAATTTATATCTTTTAAAAGAAATGGAGCTACAAAGTGGAGTTCACGACATGCGAGTGTGGAGAAGAACAAACCACAGGCTACCTATTACAATGCAGTCTGAGTCCTGCCACATGCACAATGGAGGACTCCTTATAGCAACATCAAAGGCACTCCAAGTGGCCAGCTACTGGTCAAAGGACATTTAGTATAATGCCAAGTTTTTAACTTTGTGTTTTTAAATACATTACAATGGTACCCTCAATTCGCTTCTGGCACGATAAAAAAGGAAGCATATTTGAATATCTACAAAACAGGGCAGGTTTTGATGCCCAGATCCTTTAAACATTTACCTCCTTTATAAAAAATGGCAATGCAACATACAATTAGTAACAAGACAATGCAAATTAAAAGCTAATAGTAGTAGCTCTAGTAGTAGCAATAATAGCAATAATAGTAATAATAATATAAAGTGTAGTTTTATTTGGCATATTTGGCACAAAGCTTACAAGAACCTTTTGATCCCTTCTCAATTAAATACAGTTAGCAAGAAAAAAGGCATACTAATACACTTAAGTTATTAAGCTTATTAAAGAGGGGGAAAGGCACTAGGAAGATCAAGTGCATGGAAAATATTGACTCCAAGTGCCTAGTGGTATTAAATTAAGGCACAACTACTCTAGGAAGTTTACTATAAAAATCTAACTTTGTAGCTGCTTATTGTTTTTGGAATGTACAAGTTTCAATTCTATCATTTAAAGGACTCAGATGCCATGGTTCTCTGAAATGGAATGATCTGACAGCAAAAGGTGGCTTTAGCTAAGTAGACTTCCTCATGGAAACAAAGATGTAACTATTTTAAAAATTTAGTCAGTAATCTGTACAAAAATAATAATGACATAAGTTTAGCTGAAAATGTTTCACATAGAAAAACTGGCTACATGATTTCAGCAAGAAATAAGATCTGATTCTGGAAAACGAACAGATTAAAATACTAATAAAGTATTACCATGTGAAAAAAAAGTAAACATATACAAGATAAAGGAGTTCTATTAACTCAAGAGGCTTTGCTACAATTATGTTTAACTTGATCCATCCTTACCTCAGGTAACATCTTTAAATGGCACTATGCAGGAGAGATGAATGAATGCTAAGTTTCTCTTACAGCTAGGAATCAGTGCCTTGCATTTTAAGATTCAACTGTATTAACAAGGAAGCTTTCCTTTTTAAAATGTTGTACCAAAGAACAACAAACAGTTCATTCTATTAGTTTCCCTTAAAGTAGACAAAAGTACAGTAAACAAAATTAATGTAAAAATGTAAGTACAATTCACATTTGTGTGGCTACATGTGCAAAGCAAAACTGATTAAACATAATGGAATTCTTCTGGAAGTCACCACTGTTAGTATTCAAAAGAGGGTACCTTTTTATGCCCAGTATAATCATCTTGAAAGAACAATTAATGTAGAACCAATACTTATAACCCTAATGAATGATTTGTAGTAAATTTAATTTTTTTAACTAAAGCCAGTAACTGTTTTATTTACTTGCTAATTATACAGTCCTCTACTGGTAAGTAAAAAACTTTTAGAACGGATTCCTATCAGTTTAAATTTTTGATCACAGAATAATTATATTGTATATTACATAACATTCAATAATGCATGTTATAAAGATAAAGTTCATTCAGGGGAAAACAATTTTTTTCTCAGAGATAAACAAAACAAGTGATTATGGATTTGGCTGAAATGCAAAACATAATTTTGTGGCAAAATATATAGAAAATTAAAAGAGCCCCTCCTCCAATAGTCCGCGTGACAAAGTTATAAATGTGAAAGAGCAATGTATGAAGGGGCACCTGGAAATGATGTCCATAGTGCAAAGACCAGTGGTTCGAGAGCCTAGTACGGTGAACAGTTTCGAGAGTATGTCCGAGCCAACTTGGGATCCTCCTTATAGCCTTCCTCCAAGAGAGAACTACAATGTTCAATTTGCTACTGCATGCAAAACAAGCCACAAAGTGGCCATTGAAGAACAGAGACCAATTCTTTGTGCCCTACTTTCACAACTACACTGATTCCATGATTTAGTCATGTAGCAACGCATAAGCCGCGTTCATGCATTTGTGCTTCTGTGCTCCGGCATTTTGCCAAGAAGGGCCGAGGAGTTCCATGTATCACATCTTGCTAAAACATTCCTTTGCATTCGTCCAAACTTGAATTCCCTTAATTAACAAAAGAAACAGGGGAAAAAGAGAAAAAGTGGTTGTTGAATTGAGCCTTTACAACAGGCAGTTGAGAAAAAGCAAATGTCAACATCAACACATAAACAAATGAGAGTGACGCTGGGGTTATATACCACCGTAGAGAATGTAATCTTGCATATGTACCATAGAATGCATGACGTAATCTTAAATATAAACATACTTACTTACATAGCCTAACTTTATAGATCACAACTTTCCAAACCACGTGTCACATGAACATAACAAGAAATGACAAAAATCTTAGAAATGTATTTTATTATCTTACAAATCCTAGATTTTAGAAAATATGAGTAAACGTTTATGAGATATGTTGTGACCCCATGCATTTTGTCCGTATCTCTTATAAGGGGTTTGTTTTAACTTCCAGTTTGCTAGTAAAACAGAATTACTGTGTTGCAAAATGGTGCATGCCTAAAAACGTGCGGCAGCCATGATACTAACAGGAGTGGAGCGCAGGGAGCATACAACTCCTTTGCTGCACCAGCTCCACTGGCTGCCGATTTGCTACCGGGCTCAATTCAAAGTGCTGGTGTTGGCCTTTAAAGCCCTAAACGGTTCTAGCCCAAGCTACCTATCCGAACGTATCTCTGCTTATGAACCCACCAGGACTCTAAGATCTTCTGGGGAGGCCCTGCTCTCGATCCCGCCTGCATCACAGGCACGCCTGGCGGGGACGAGGGACAGGGCCTTTTCTGTGGTGGCCCCTCGGCTGTGGAACGCCCTTCCCATGGACATTAGATCAGCCCCTTCGTTAATGGTGTTTCGAAGAAAACTAAAAACCTGGCTGTTCGAACAGGCGTTCAGTTAAACAATGCAATGTACACGATGAATATAGGAAACGGAATTATGGAAGACGAATTGGATCACGATTCTAGTTACGAGATGTTAATGTGTTGTTATTGATGTGTCATTTTGTATATTTGCTGTTAATGGTTTTTAAATTTTGTATGCTGTTGGATTGACTTTTGCTCTTGTTGTAAACCGCGTTGAGTCGCCTATAAGGCTGAGAAATTGCGGTATACAAGCAAAGTAAATAAATACATAAATAAAAAGTGCATCACCAATGTAAAATGTTTGAAAAGCTTTGTTATAGATGGTAGCAAACAGCAAGGAAAACAAGAAACCTCAATGCTTTGTTTTCTGGGAATCAAAGCACTCACATATTATTATATCTGAATGCTTTGGCCTCCCCTTAAAAGAGTTTGTCTAACAAACCGACCTTTTTGCACATACTGATCTGCATCACAGCATAACTGATCAGGGCCTCTTTCAAGTCATGGTTCTTCTGCTCTTTGAAGCGTTCAATATCAGCCCAGGCACTTTTCATAAAGTCTCTGAAAAAAGTGTAACCAAATTAATGCAAAAATTAATGTATCATCAAGTTCAAGCCATGAACTCAAATGTATTGGATAAAGAACTGGCCACAAAACAAGGACATTTTATTACTCATAAAAAGGAGCTGTATTCCAGCACAACGATAGTCTCTTTGCACACTTACTGCAATTATTTACAGTGAACCTAGCGGTTTAACATAGCCAAACATCCCACTCAAGTTCTCCATTTTGTTGAATTGGTATCAATTTTACTGACATTTTCCAACATGTCGAATATGAAACCGGGGGGGGGGGGTGTCATTAAAGTTAAACACAAACATAAAATAATTTGTTTTTCTTATGTGGTTTGATTAACTATGCTGCCTAAAGTTCATTTGGTAATTTTGGCAATTTGCTCCTTGGAATCTTAATTTGTTCTTGGAATTACATATTTTATCCCTGTGGCTCTTGAAGTGTGGAAGTACAGATATTTTTCTTCCAAAGCAGTTAGATGGATTAAAACAGAATAAATTATTAAAACAAAAAAAATCACTTCCTGTTGGGGGAAAAAGCTTCTTATGGGTTAAAAACAGCCCAGGAGGACAAGGTCTCTTTCACCCAGGGTGCCTGGGATTATTTGGGAACAAAAAATATGGGTTCTGGGGGGTCCACATGCACTCCATGGACCACACTTTCCATGCCTCTTTTTTTAGTCATCGTAAGAGTCAACCCATTACTTTGCTCAACTGATAATTCAAGATGGCGGAGAGTGAAACACCCTGATAACCTCGCTCCGTGGGTTTCTTACTAAGAACTTCTACTTTGCTCATCAGGAGGCACTCTGCTACTGATTCTTATGGCCAAAGGAAACCATTAAATAATTTACTCTTCAGGATTATCAACAGTATTTATCTTCTTCTTAGCACCAGCTAATGGTAAAGAATTCTGAGAGGTTTTTTTTCCATAACATTTATAGTCTAAAGCAGAAGAGATTACTGAAATAATGTAGAACCCACAGCCCCCAGTAAATTTAAACTGAATTGGGAGTTTATTTATTTAGAAGATACACACACACACACAGAGTAGAGTCTCGATTATCTAACCTTTGCTCATCCAAGGTTCTGTATTATCCAAAGCAGTCTGCCTCCCACCCAGATCCACAGCTGTTTCAATACATTGCGGTGTTTCGGTGCTAAATTCCTAAATAGAGTATGTTACCATGTACTGAGCAGCTTTTTCTGTTGATTTGTTGTAAAACATGATGTTTTGGTGCTTAATTTGTAAAATTATAATGTAATATGACATTTAATAAGCTTTTCCTTAATCCCTCCTTATTATCCAACATTTTTGCCTCTCCAACATTCTGCTGGCCCATTTATGTTGGATAAGGGAGACTCTACTGTATGTATATTCCATTTTAATTATCTGAGTTTTGCTCTGTCTAATGTACTTCTATTCAGTTGTGCTACTATAACTTTTTCAACTTATTCCCTTAACACAGAACACACAAAAAGCCTTTAATTGTGCACCTGTTACTATGACCACCTGAGGAGTAGTTAAGAATGTGCTGTTTTTGCCCATGACATGAAGTTTTTGATGGCATTCATGAACACCAGAAGTACAAGATATGTTCAAGAAGTATCCAACCACAATTTGTTGTGCATAAATAAAGCTAAGGAGGCGTAGTTTGGTGCACGTATGTAGGTGACCCTAATGCTCATATAATTATTTAAAAAATTGCAACAAACAAATTCCTAGGCATTGTTTTCCTGCCTTTAATCACCTACAGTTTCATCAAATAAAACCAGCAACTACCGGCTCTCCAGGTTCTTTGCTTTAAGCTGCTCCTCTCCTTCATGTATTTGCTCTTCTAGCACCTTTATCTTTGCTTCTCTCTGTTCAGGAGTTTCCTGGCCAAACAACTTACTGGTCATTCCCTTCAAGGAAAATGTCTTCACAGTCTGAAAAATAAAATAAATGTACACCCTAAAGAATATTTTTTTTCTCCAACCAAACACACTGGATGTCTAGATGCAAGAAAAGGTAGAGAAGGTCAGATGGCACCTCTGTTTTAAAAAAATTATCTGAACAAATTATACATTTTCCCCTGTCAGTACTCTAAGTAGCTCTGGGTGGCATTCATAAACCTTCTGTTTCCTTACAACCAGCATACAAAGTCATTTACTGAGACTGTGTGTGACCGACCCAGAAATACCCAATGAGCTTTGCAGCTGGCAGTGTCTCCCTAAATCAGAGCTTTCCAAACTGTGTGTTTGCTGAAGTGTAGGTGTGTCATGTGAACGTAACAAGAAACCTCTATGCAAAATAAGCAATGAATAAAATATTTTTAAAATAAATAAATGCAAGGTTTTTATATGATATGTTGTGTCTCCAAATATTTCACTATTACAGTTAATGTATGTGTCATGTTTCTTATAAAGGGTTAGTTTAACCTCCAGTTTGCTGGTAAAACTGAATTATTATGTCGCAAAATAATGCATGTCTAAAATGTGTGTCACCAACATGAAATGTTTGGGAAGCTCTGTCCTACAGTAATGTGATGGTTTAAGCCATAGTATTGCTCTGCAAAGCTGGGGTGAAAATTGCTGGAAGAAACATTAACAACCTCAGATATGCAGATGACACCACTCTGATGGCTGAAAGCGAGGAGGAGCCTTCTAATCAAGGTGGAAGAAGAAAGCGCAAAAGCTGGGTTGCAGCTAAACATAAAAAAAACCAAGATTATGGCAACAAGAATGATTGACAACTGGGAAATAGAGGGAGAAAATGTGGAGGCCGTGACAGACTTTGTATTTCTAGGTGCAAAGATTACTGCAGATGCAGACTGTGGCCAGGAAATCAGAAGACGCTTCCTTCTTGGGAGGAGAGCAATGTCCAATCTCGATAAAATAGTAAAGAGTAGAGACATCACACTGACAATGAAGATCCACATAGTCAAAGCCATGGTATTCCCTGTAGTCACCTACGGATGTGAGAGCTGGACCTTAGGGAAAGCTGAGCGAAGGAAGATAGATGCTTTTGAACTGTGGTGTTGGAGGAAAGTTCTGAGAGTGCCTTGGACTGAGAGAAGATCCAACCAGTCCATCCTCCAGGAAATAAAGCCCGACTGCTCATTGGAGGGAAGGATACTAGAGACAAAGTTGAAGTACTTTGGCCACATCATGAGGAGACAGCAAAGGCTGGAGAAGACAAATATGCTGAGGAATGTGGAAGGTAAAAGGAAGAGGGGCCAACCAAGGGCAAGATGGATGGATGGCATCCTTGAAGTGACTGGACTGACCTTGAAGGAGGTGGGGGTGGTGACGGCCGACAGGGAGCTCTGGCGTGGGCTGGTCCGTGAGGTCACGAAGAGTCGGAGACGACTGAACAAATGAACAACAACAATTGCTCTGACATTAACACCATCTAATTGTGGGCTGGTCCATGAGGTCACGAAGAGTCGGAGACGACTGAACGAATGAAGAACAACAACAATTGTCAACAGAAGAATATAGATTTTTCACATTGTTTATTAATTCAGATGGTCCTCCATACACTCATACACTCCATCTCTTGTGCTGGTATCCTAATCAGTGTCAAAAATAAGTACCCACTATGCCCTCTAGGGGACATTTTTGCCATGTTTAGGTGATACTTAAAAAAAAAAAAAAACAGGAAGTAAACCAGAAGTGACTTCCAGTTCTAACAAAGGCTTCTCTTGGATCTAAAATGGCAAAAACCATGGCAAATTTCCCTCCAAACCAGAGGACCTTTTGGGGGCAAAGTTGTTTTGACTTTTGGAGTGAGACTCTCCAAGGTCTCCTAAACAGTTAACATGTATCCTCAGCCTTCCATAATTGCCCACATCTAACACAAAGTATACATAATCCTCCTTTATTCAAATTTGCTGCGTTTCTCCCAAGCCAGTGAGCATGTGAGGCTGTGTGCTCATCTTTTCAAAGAAAGCTCTCCCTTTCTCCTATCTCTCTCCAAGTGCAAAACCAGCACTTTCTACAGTAGCATACTACATGCTTTTTTGGACATGCTATAGATTTCTACTGCATGGACAGCATTAATCTCAGTCAAATAAATCAAGAAGATGCATAACTTTCATAAGACTCTTCACGTGCCTCCTGTCGGTGAGCCATACACGATGTCATTTAGGTTAAGAAACTGGCTGTCTTTTAAGATTTTGGAGAAGAAAGTGGAAAAAAATTAAGCTAGGCTTACTCCTGTTGCCAATTCCTCACACTGCTGTTTCTTCGATGTCAAATCTTGAGCAGCTGTTTCCAACTCATACTGCAGAAGTTCATGCTTCTTGCAAACTGTCCTGAAAATAATCAATGCGAATATATTGTATCAAAAAGTTTCCTCATTGTGCCTGCTATTTTTGTTTAAATAGGTTGACTTTAAACTTATTCATCAGGATCGAGGAACTGATATGCCAAACCTTTGACTATGGCTCCAAATGTTCTATTCCTTCATATTTGACAAATGTATTTTGTACACACACACACACACACATATTTCCACACACACACACAAACTCATGTATGCATTGCATAGGTTTTGTGGCCAAAATTATGGATTTTGATATGATCATTAGATCCTTAAAAAGTGAAAGTCTTTTCGGTCTTTTTTACTAACATTTCTAGACTTATCCATGAATTTATTTAATGTAATAATAAGTAATAAAATTTACTGAAGTAAAATGGCACCCCAAGGGATTTCATCACCATTAGGTGAATTATCAGTTTACTTAAAGTGATAGAATGCTCTGAGGTTCCTCCTCCTGTGCTAAGAATGAAAAAGTCAACACTGCTCACTTAACACAACAGTCTGTGATAAGTAGACCACCACAAGATCCCAGACATTATTTATACACATTAAGAGGTAATCTTTCCAACACATTTATTCACAGATTTTTGGATAGTATATAACGTCTAATACAGTGGTTCTCAACCTGGGGTCCCCAGATGTTTTTGGCCTTCAACTCCCAGAAATCCTAACAGCTGGTAAACTGGCTGGGATTTCTGGGAGTTGTAGGCCAAAAACATCTGGGGACCTCAGGTTGAGAACCACTGGTCTAATACAATACTTAGTTACAATCACAATAATTTCAGATTGTTCAAATTGCTTACCGAAGTGCTTCTGCATAGAAGAGATATTCTTTCAGCTGGTCAGCATAATGCTCTTCCTCTTCTAGTATGTCATCAATAGACGCTGCATATCTGTCAACAGAGAAGGTGGGATAGTAAGTTCCCAGAACTGATTGGGCCAATACATAGTCATAAATATATATGTTTCCTTTACACTCATAGCTAAATATAACATCAACAGAAATGCCACCTTAATGCTTCCAGTGTTGCTACAATAATAAATTGTGAAGTTTTCTTCCAAAAAGGGACACTCTCCCCAAGTAAATGTCAAGAATATTTTATGGATGTCATTCAGTCAATGTCAAACTGTACTACACTCCACCTGCTAATGAATGCGAGGTGGTGTAGGCTATTTCATATAATGAAATTGCCAATATCACCTCTAAATATTCCTTGCTCATGAAAACCCTATGAAATTCATGAGGTCTCCTATGTCAATAGATGACTTGAATACACATTTACATAACAACTAAATAATGGAGGGGGTAACACAACCTTTAACAAGACAGATACATGGTTATTTTGTGCCAGCCAAGAAAGTAGTGAATTATTTTGGTGGTTTGCCTACTGATCAAAGATTATGCCATTAAATACGTTCTTTAAACAATTTAGAATGGCCTGGAGTAATATGGTGCTTTGCAAATTAGAAAAGCTTCCCAGCTACTATCTGGAATTAAAAGTGTTGACATTAAAAAAACTTGATATAACATACAGCATCCCCAGGAAGGCAGCCTATTCTGTCCTGGCAGATACCTATCCTGCTCCCATTATGCTGACTGTCCTGAGGTGGTGAATGGGCACTACTCCTCTGTCGTTCCTGTTTGTCTCTTTACTTATGACCAGTCCATGTGTTGGCAATCTCGTCTTTGTCAATCAATCAAATTTGTCTTTGCAGAAGTCAGACGCCAAGCCCATCCTACAGAGAGTCGTGGGCATATGGCAATTTCCCCTTAAATGTACAGGAGATTCTTCATCCATAGAGGTTTCTATCCCTCAATAATCATGGCATGAGGGAAGAATTGCTAGGACCAATCAATTTATTATTATGAAATCTGCTGACCTAGCAAGGATTTAAAAGCACATCTAGGATATCTGTCAAGCCCAGTTAACTGGATCCTGACCTGGATGGATAATCACAGTTTGACTTAGATGATCATAGGTACTGATGGTTTTTAATTATTTAAAGTAGTCATGAATTATTGGAAAACTCTATTGTAGTAGGAGAGAATATGTTTCTGCTTTGATTTCATTGTTGGGTCCAAATGTGAAGATGAAAGGCTGCCTTAAGCAACACTGTTTACTTCACATACTTAACACTATTTACTTTAGACTATTTCAAGCTGCCTTAGTTTATCCTGCTTTACTTTACACTACTTCATCTTATTGGGCAGAGGACAGGAAGATGCTTTAGATCCTTGATGGATCAGCTTGACTTTTAGTGAAAGAGTAATATTCCTAACCATGTTCTCAACCTGTATAACTGGGATGAGTATAGCTATCATCATCTTTATTATCATGAGAAGAAAAGTAGAACTACATATTAAAAGATCTTTTAAAATGCTCCTACAAATATATTTCCTTGTATTTATGAAGTGTCCAGATCTCAAGAGATTTACTGAGGTCAGCAGAAACCTTTAGAGCACACTGATAAAGCAGCATTGTAACACAGCTGGACTCAATCTTTCATCTAGAAAACACCCCGGGGAGCTGGAGTTTTGGCTTGGAAATGTGCTATAGTGCCCTGCTACTATTTCCATTAAGCAAAAACAGCCTTTCCCCTCACATCTCTCATGGAACAAAAAGCTTGCTGGTAAAGCATTCCCCTAATCTTACTGTATGTTTTTTTTTTCTTTTTAGAAATAAAACATTGTCTCCCATCACCTTTGCAAGTTTACTGTGGCATATTCAAGGAGTAGGTTATGGAATACAACATGTAAGTCTGTGTTGGAAACTTGAGTGGAAAAAATAATAATTTGCAACTTACAAATCTTATACATTCAAAAATATAGCACCCTTCACAATGAAGGGGAATTGGGATCCTTGAACATGGGATAACTTCGCCCTTTAAGCATTGAGGTAATCAAAATGTTTTACATATGCTCCTATATTACAAATTGGGGTGATAACGCAATACGCTCTACGTGGGGTTGCCTTTGAAGACGGCCCGGAAGCTTCAAATGGTCCAGCGTGCAGCAGCCAGGTTGCTAACAGGAGCGGCGCTCAGGGAGCACACAACTCCTCTGCTGCGCCAGCTCCACTGGCTGCCAGTTTGCTACCGGGCCCAATTCAAAGTGCTGGCTTTAGCCTATAAAGCCCTAAACGGTTCTGGCCCAGCCTACCTATCCGAACGACTCTCTTCCTACGAACCCTCCAGGAAGTTAAGATCATCTGAGGAGGCCCTGCTCTCGATCCCGTCTGATTCGCAAGCACGCTTGGCGGGGACGAGAGACAGGGCCTTCTCTGTGGTGGCCCCTCGGCTGTGGAACTCCCTGCCTAGGGATATTAGATCAGCCCCCTCCCTCCTGACCTTTCGTAAGAGAGTGAAAACCTGGCTCTTCGAGCAGGCATTCGGAATCCCGGAATAGATAGTCAAGCTTGAGATGGAGAATGACCCAGGAACGGCCAAGACGATGAAATGGACGAGGATTGGAATGAGAGGATATAGCTCTTTTAAAATTGTTATTGCACTGTATTGCACTGTCTTTTTTTGTCTAATTGCACTTAACTGTTTTTGCTTTTGTATTGTATTGATGGCATCGAATTGTGCAGATATGTAGACCGCCCTGAGTCGCCTGCGGGCTGATATGGGCGGGATATAAGTGACGTAAATAAATAAATAAATAAATAAATATCTAGGAATCCTGCAAACAGATGGCCAAGGAAGCACTTCAATCTGCCTACCATTAACATCCATCACTGTGGCAGAAAACATTTTCTCCAATTTTAACAAGTTTATATAAGGGGGCATTTTAATTTTGAGTGAAATTTCGATTTAGATGAATGCAAATGCTTTCATTATTAGATATGCACAGGACACACTCTCCCTTGCAACTGGAGAACTGAATAAATGAAGTCTTTCAAAGTAAACCCTATAAGTTTATAGCACATCTCTGGAATAACGCAAAGCTACTGCTATCAAACAAATCTGGAGTGCATTAAGTTTTGATTCTACCAGTTTCTGGCACAGTACCACAAAGGAAACACTGGATAGGTGCCAACTTCTTCTACAGTTTCAAAATAATAATAAAAAAGAAATCTCTTTTAAGTCACTAGGGGCTCTTTCAGCTACTTAATGGAATAGATTCTAAACCACCCCAAACTAGAAGCCAAAGAAATATTTCACAGCCTACAGTGATATCCTTCAATACAAGACATTTTTCCAAAAATTAGATTTTCCTATCCCCTCCCCTTCTTAAAGTCTGGTTTCCATCAACTCTCAGATAGTCAGCACTTACACATCCATGTGATGACCAGCACTCTGTAGTCCATCCCCCATTTCCTTCTCTATTGCACTCCATTCACTAAAGAAGAAAAAAGTTAAATAGGAAACATCACACATGAAGGGTGAGGAAGTTAATAAGCTGCATCCTGTTAAGCGGGTCCTCCCCAGGTGAAGCTATATGCAGAAGCCACCAAGTTATACTGTTCTTTGCTAAGCTGCCTGAAAGTAGTAGTGCTCTATTCAAAACATGAATGTAAAACATACCATCCTATCTCTAACATCTGTATGCATTAGAGAGCCTTCAGAATAAGGTTTGTTTGTATATCTAAAATTGAGAGGTAACATCACCTTGAATTATAGACCTAAAAATAAAATGCCTTCCCCAGAATTTTATGTCTTGCTTATTTCAAGATTCTGCTTCACCAAACTTTCAGATACAAAGACAGTATTATGGAATGTAGGGTATGGGGGGCTTTTGTCCTTCCTAAAGTTACAATATCTGTGCTTTTCCCCACTATTTACTGAATATGCAACCATAATGATGCCAACTAATTTATCTAAGAGGGTGCCTATACTCAAGTTGAAAGCATTATCAATATATGACATAGATCAAACAAATAGCTTTGTAGTTAAGAATTGTGCTGTGGTGCATGTTATTAATTTCCAGGTGACTATTACAAAAATGCCTAACACAGATACATGGCATATGTGGGGAGTGGTACTTTTATTGCTGTTTAGGTCAAGAAGAATGACAGAATTTTAGTCATGACCAAAATACCTCCAGATTCAATTTTAACTAGGAACCAACATGGTATAGTGTTAGGGTTGATGTGGAACTGGTGGAACAGGCTTAAATTCCTACTTAACCATACATTTCATCACACTATTCCCTCCCAGACTAATTTCCTCCTAGGATTGTTGTGAGAATTAAATGATGAAAACCTGATTTTTTAAAATGAAAACCAGATTCTTTAAAATTAAAATAAATCAATAACGAGACAAAGCAGAGAAAGTCAATGAAAACATTTTTGCATGAGGTCTAACAAAACTTGTAGTAGTGCTTAGCCACTTGTGTTTGCCATGCACAGGAAGGAAGGAAGGAAGGAAGGAAGGAAGGAAGGAAGGAAGGAAGGAAGGAAGGAAGGAGCAGGACAGTGAATATGGCTCACCCCTGAGAAATACAGGGAAGAGGGCAATTCTGACTACAATATGAGCGAATGCAACAGAATCAGAGAGAGTAGTTCTCCATCTTGGATTCAAATCTGGGCCAAAGAAAAATCTGTGGGCCATGTCTTTACCCTATTTCAGTTTCTGAGTGATGATTTATGAACCCAAAAGGCACCAATACATATCTGGTTTCATACTGAGAAATGTACATTAAGAAATGGAGAGTCCTCCAATGCAAAGCCACTGAAAGTGGTGATTCCTGAACACCTATCAGTCCTTGATGATTTTCCAGGGAAAAAAAAGAAACACATAGTTGTAATGTGGCACAAATATGATTCCAGTCCCTGGCATCTTGAGCAAAAAAAATCTGTGAGTCCCCCATACACACAACACTCCCCAAAACCATATTGTGAAGTATATAATCACAGAAGATTATTTTCCTTTGTATATTATCACCTGATCTGGAACAGGATTTTGAGGTGGCAACTGCCTTTCAACTTTGCATTAATAATCCTCCCAAATCAACAACTTTAAAATGTAGAGATTCTTATTTATTGATTTTAAATCACATATATATTTGTTTTATGTGCGGTAATATCTTTGTGAATATTTATATTGTTTTGCTTTGAATTTTACACTGAAATTTCAGTAATGTTTTTTAAGCGAAACTGCTGAAACTAATACAAAAATCTTGCAAAAACCCCTAACCCAGTCTGAAGGAAATGAACCGTTAATATTGCCATATTCAACAAGAAGTAAATACAAGTGACACTGATACAGTTAATTCTAAAAATTCAAAATGCAGAGAGATGCAGCTGAAACTGATTAGCCTGGTGGTTTAGATTAACTATTTATAGAACACAGAAGATTTCATAGTATCAGAGTCAGATTCTTTAATTTTCCAGTGAGATGGGAAAGTTAAGCCCCAAACCAGGCAAACAAATCATACACCAAAAAAACATTGCATTTGGGTCGTCTTAAAACAAAGGAACTTTGAAAACTATCATTACATAGATGCGTTTTTTTATGATGGTGACTTTTTGTTCTTAAAACACCATCCTTTGTCTCCTTGAAAAGATGTAAGGAATCAGTCACAATCAATGCAAAATTGCCATAATCAAACCAACCTTGGACACATAATATGCAATGGTGACTAACCATTGTGGTCAGAAACTGGCTGTGTTTTATTCTGCCAAAGTGTAAGACATAGTCAGAACATTTAACATCAGGTGTGTTGGCAGTTCTAGAACAGGTTGAGGAATTATAAGTTGCTTACCTGTAACTGTAGTTTCCTGAGTAGTCACCTGTGAATCATACATGTGGTATTTGCGCCTGCGCAATACAGCTTTTCGGAACCTTCTAGAATCAAAAGTAACAATCAAACCCCGGCTAGACCCGCCCACCCTTCCCCCGAGTATAAGTAGCCCGTGGGCGGGGCTAGCCAGCAGTTCTCTTCTGCCGCAAAGCAGTCAGAAGGCGCGGCATGAACTCGAGGGGAGGATGGGCGGGTATGTATGATTCACAGGTGACTACTCAGGAAACTACAGTTACAGGTAAGCAACTTATAATTTCCTGTCGTAGTCACTGTGAATCATACATGTGGTAGACTAGCGAGCTAACAAAAATGGATGGCGGGCTTCATGCCAGCGCCGAAAACAGAACCGCTCTTCCGAGCTGAGAATCCCGTGCAGAAGCGATGTCTAGCTTATAATGTCCCACAAAAGAAAGGGGGGATGTCCAAATTGCCGCCCTGCACACTTCTTCCAGGGGGATGCCCTTCCAGTGAGCAGTGGATGTGGAGACCGCTCTCGTAGAATGTCCCCGCACTGGGGGAGGCAATTCCTTGCCCACCATTTTGTAACAGAGTTGTATAGTAGAAACAATCCAGGAAGATAGTCTTTGCGACGAGACCGGTAACCCCAACATGTCCGAGCGGTACTTGATAAATAGTCTAGGGGACCTCCTAAGAGGTGCTGTCCTATCCACATAAAAGGCTAAAGCCCTGCGGACATCGAGGAGATGTAAGTTCTTCTCCAGGGAGGAAGTCGGGTTCTGGAAGAAAGCCGGTAGGATCAATTCTTGGGATGTGTGGAATCTAGTGGCTACTTTAGGAAGAAAGGCTATATCGGTGCGTAAGACCACCTTATCTTTATGAAACCTTATATATGGGGGGTCAGCTCTCAGGGCGCATAGTTCACTAGCCCTCCTTGCTGACGTGACGGCCACTAAAAAGGCCGTTTTCCATGAAAGATAAGGAAGGCTGACCCCTGCCAAAGGCTCAAAGGGGGGTTTCATCAGTGCATTCAGAACCAAGTCTAGACTCCAACCCGGAATTACTGGGGCCACCGTAGGCCTGGTGTTCAATACACCCCTCATAAATGTCTTAACCCACGGGTCTGAGAAGCAGGAAGGAAGGCCATGCTTCCTACGGAACCAAGAAATCGCTGCCAAGTAGCATTTCAAGGAGGAATGCGACAAACCCATCCCCAGGAGATGAACCAAAAAGTCTAAAATCAGAGGAATTGATGCGGTAACAGGGTCAGTGTCTCTGGATTTGGCGTAGGAGACAAACCGGGACCATTTGTAGAGGTAAGAGCGTTTCGTGGACGATCTATGAGCCGCCTCAATGATGGTAAGAACCGATTGCGGCAATTTCGAGGGGAAAACTACACCGCCGGAAGAATCCTCCAGGCGGTGAGTTTCAACTTGTGCACCTCCGGGTAAAACACCCGCTCTTGCTGGGAGGTGAGCAGGTCTGTCCTTGGTGGCAGTCGCACAAACCTCCCCTGAGCTAGTTGTTGAAGGGGGGCGAACCATGGCTGCCTGGGCCACCAGGGCGTTACCAGGATGCAGTGGGCTCTGTCTTCTAGGATCTTGGCCACCACCCTCAACAGGAGTGGGAAGGGGGGAAACGCATACAACCTTTGGGTTGTCCATGTGTGAAGGAATGCGTCCCCCAGACATCCGTCTTTCGGGGATGCGTGAGCCCTCGCACAATACCTGGGGCATTTCGAATTGAACCGGGTCGCAAACAGGTCTATGTCCGGGGTCCCCCAAGCCCTGAAAAGTTTGTGGGCCTCTTCCCTGTTCAACGACCACTCGTGGTGCGTTAATGGGCTCCGGCTGAGGGAGTCCGCCAATTGGTTGAGTTCCCCGGGCACATGGGTCGCTATTAGATGGATGTTCCTGTCTATGCACCATTCCCAAATTCTGATGGACAAGGTTAAGAGTGCTCGGGAATGTGTCCCCCCCTGTTTGTTGATATAAAACACCACCGTGGTGTTGTCGGTGAGGAGATGTATTACTTGGCCTGCGACCACCCTCTCGAAGGACAGTAGCGCTCTTTCCACGGCCATCAGTTCTAGAATGTTTATGTGTAGAGCGCTTTCTTGTGCTGACCACGTGCCGTGAGCCACGAGCCCTTCTGAATGCGCGCCCCACCCTGTGAGGGATGCGTCTGTCGTGACCGTCCTTGTGGCGCGTGGAGCGTGGAAGGACATTCCCGAGCAGGCCCACGAAGCGTCCATCCAGTATCGTAGGGAGGACAGGACCCACTGTGGGGGGCATAGGCGCATCGTGGGACTGTCCAGCAGCGGATTGAATCTGGACAGGAACCAGGATTGGAGTGGCCGCATACGCAACCTGGAATATCGGATTACAGACGTAGTCGAGGCCATGTGTCCCAGCAGAACTTGGAGGTGCTTGGCGGAAACATGCCGTGCTGTGATGGTCTGCAGCGCCAGGTCGCGGAGGTTGGTGAAACGGTCTGCTGGAAGGGATGCCGTCTCGGAAACCGAATCTAACAGTGCCCCGATGAAGTGGCTGCGTTGGGATGGCACCAGAACAGACTTTTCTCGGTTGACGACCAGGCCCAGGGACTGCAAGAGAGACAAAACCATGGAAATATTTGTTTGGAGCTGTTGGCGGGACCTCGCCACAATCAGCCAGTCGTCAATATAAGGGTAGACCGTGACGCCCTTGGTCCTAAGGTGAGCTGCGACTACGGCCATACACTTGGTGAAAACCCGGGGTGCGGACGAAAGTCCAAAAGGTAAGACATTAAAACAATAAGTTTGCCCCGATACCCTAAATGCAAGAAACCTGCGGTGGTGAGGGGCAATGGAAATATGAAAGTAAGCGTCTTTGAGGTCCACAGTGGCGAACCAAACTCCTCTAGACAAAAGAGGGGTAATTGAGGCAAGAGTTACCATCCGAAATCTTTTGGGCTTAATATGTTTATTAAGTAAGCGTAAATCTAGAATGGGACGCAGCCCACCACCGCGTTTGTCAATCAGAAAGTAACGCGAATAAAAGCAAAACGAGCACGTGCTGGAGTCAACTAACGAGATCGCCCCTTTTTGTAACAACATATTAACTTCATCTAGCAACTGAGGGGAGGTACGCGTGTCCCTCACATGGCCCACTCTAGGCAGGTCCTCAAACTCTATAGAGTACCCCCCAAATACAATCGACAGGACCCAGGTGTCAGAAGTTATCACAGCCCACTGCGCACCAAAGGGTGCGAGCCTGTCCAGAAAAAAGGGCAATGGACCTGAATGAGGTGACGGTAGCGGAACCATCTCAGGACTAGAGAAACAGTGCGGAAACGGGTTTGCAACTTGGGAGTTAACCTCAGGGATGGGTGGTGGGAGCTGAGAAGAATTGGCATTCGTCCTTGTACTGTCATCAAAGGCGCTTCCTGGAGGCGCCTGAAGCTTTGGCCTTTCCTTGGAAAGGTTGAGTCTTTGGCTTTTGGAAGTAAGGGGTTCGCCTTCCCCCCTGGAATCTAGAGTTTCCCCCAGACCTATTTCTAAAAGGACCTGGGGAGCTCCCGTAGGGCCTTCGGTAGGAGGAAGGGGGCTGCCACCTATTCCTGGGCTGGGGATACGGATGCCAAGTATAACCGAATTTTGACGCCGATTGCCTGACGTCTTGTTTTTGTTTCATGCGGTCATCCGTGTTAGGGTTGAAGAGGCCCTCCTCGTGGAAGGGGAGATCTTCCGCCAAGGCTTTTCCCTCCTCAGAGAGGTTAGCCGCCCGCAGCCACGCGTGGCGTCGTATTGATGTAGCTGTGGCGAAGAGGTTGCCCGCCGTCTCCGCCATGTGCTTCGCGAAGTCCTTTTGGATTTTGGACAACGCTAAAGCCTCACCATGTAAAGCTTTTGGGAGGCGTTGGGCATCCTGCGGGAGAGATTCGATATGGGGCAACATCCTATTCCATAGGAACGTTTGATATCCACTCATATACGTCGCATAATGCGACATACGAGTGAACAAACTAGCTGAAAAATAGGCCTTTTTTCCTAGCGTGTCCAATTTCCTGCCCTCCCTATCTGGTGGGGTAGTCACAGAGTTCTTGGGACGTTTGGTTTTGATGACTTCAGCCACCACGGTGTTCGGCTTGGGAGGGGCCACCACCCACCTAGCGTTGGACAATTCAATTTTATACATGGTGTCCAAGCGTCTAGGAACTGCCGGCACAGAAGATGGCGGCATATCTACAATCTTCGCTAATTTCAGAAGATAGGGCAGCATTGGGAGGGTCGAGGAGGGGGTGGCGTTCTGTTCCTCGGATGGGAACATCGGATCTTCTATGTGCTCGGGTGGCTTCGGGGCCGGGATGTCCAATGCCTTTATCATGCGTTCTATAAGTGCTGCGAACTTATGGAAGTCGGGGGGCAAGGCGGAGGGATCATCTGCTCCCATCTGTTGTTGGGGGTCCAAGGCCTCAGCATCTGAGCCACTATCTCCCAACTCTATACCCTCTTGGGCTGGGTCCCTGGGGGTCCCTATTGGGGTGACAGGCAGAGCCAATTCTAGTTGGGCAGGATCTGCCCCCTCATTAGACCCTAGTAACTCATTCGTAGCATGGTGCCCCACAGAAGGTCTACACAAAGAGAGGTCAACACAATCAGCAGGTCTACACAATGAATCAGCATAAGCATCAACACAATTATTGTCTCCATTAGGTCCAGCAGACGGTCTCTCTGTAGGTCTGCATAGGGTGTAGTCAACACAGTCAGTGTTTATGAGCCTGTTAGAGGGGGCCCGAACTGGACCACTGGCAGTACCTGTTGGCAAGGCAATGTTCGCTGCCGGGGCTGCCCCAGTCTCTGCGGGGACCGATGTAGTGGCTCGGATAGGGGCAGCTGTCTCGACACTGTGGCGCAGGGCTCCAGTTTGTAGGTTGCCCAGGACAGTCGCTGCACACGTCGGTTGCATCTGGAGCGGTACCGGGGCTGGGATAAAGACCAGCTGTCCAGATGGTCCCATCTGCCAGTAGCCTGGCGGTTGTACAGGCCTGGGTCTATAGCGCCTCTCCGACCGAGAGCGCGAGACCCGGGAGCGCCGCCGGCGTCTGGAGCAAGCCGAGGAGGAGGAGGAAGAGGACGAGGAGGAAGAGGTTGAAGAAGGGGAGCGACGGGTGGAGCGCCTTGACCTCGGCCCGCCTCTTGAAGAGGAGTGGTATCGTCGGCGCTGCGTCCCCTTACTCCTTCGGGATGGGGAGCGGGAGCGTCTCGGGAGCCTCGTTGAGCGGCTAGATCCCTGGGGAGGGGAAACCCCTCCCTGGTCCCTCTGGGAAGGGGGCGTCTGCGCAGCCGCAGGGTATGGAGGAGGCGCCTCCCCTGGGACCCCTCCCGCCGTTGTGGGAGGAGTCAAGATCATCGAAGCCGGCTCCATGGATGGAAGAGCTTCTAGAGCGCTTGGTATCGGGGAGGACTCTTCTCTAGCCAAGGGCGTCTCGGTAAGCAGGGGAGCGTTAAATATGCCCCCAAAGGCTTGGCTGCCGGACGGGATGGGCTCTGCCGAGACCGCGGCTTCCCCATGTAGCGATGGCTCCTCCAGGTGAAGATCGCCTAGCCCTTCACGGGAAGGCTCAGTGGGCCTCAGTCTCTCAGGAGGTGAGAGAACCGGCATCGCTGGCGTGAGTGAGGAGGCGGAGCTCAGCTCTCCCTGGGCCGGGTACGGGGAGCGTATCGGGGCTTCCCCTGTAGCCATAGAACTCGTCGCCAGAGGGCGCCCTTGGCTTTCCTGAGGCGTCAGGAGAGAAGGGAGGGTGAGAGCGGCTGAGGAAGAAGAAGGAGGGTTTCCCGCCCTTTTAGATGCCGCCTTCTTGACAGGAGCTTTCTGGCGGCCATCTTTTGGGGCGCTATCTTTGGGCGCCTTCTGCTTCTTCTTCGCCGGCCCCGGTGGCAAGGTCAAAAAGGAAGCCGCGGAGGTCGCTGACTGGGACCTCTGAGGTGCGGGGACTGGCGGCAAGAGAGCCCTCTCATAGAGCGCAGCCTTAAGTCGCACCTCCCGGTTTTTCCTCGTCTGAGGAGTAAAGGCCATGCATATGGCACACGATTGAGTCAGGTGTCCCTCGCCTAGGCAAGCCAGGCAGAGGGAGTGCCCATCCATGTCCGGGTAAGTATTTGGGCACTTTAGGCACTTTTTAAAAGAAGTAGTGGCCATCGTTCCGCCCAAAGGGATAGTCGACAGTCCGGGTCAAAACCGTAAGTGAAGCAATCAGTCCAAGGGATCAGGCAATATCGTAGTCAAACGGTCCGGTTCACTAGCAATCAGTCCAGAGGATTAGGCAATAACGTAGTCAAACAGTCCGATTCAAAGCCAGGGAAAATAGTAAGAATGCTCGCAAGGAGAGAGGTTCTCAAGCTGTCTTGCTGAAAAGCGCGGAGAAGAGAACTGCTGGCTAGCCCCGCCCACGGGCTACTTATACTCGGGGGAAGGGTGGGCGGGTCCAGCCGGGGTTTGATTGTTACTTTTGATTCTAGAAGGTTCCGAAAAGCTGTATTGCGCAGGCGCAAATACCACATGTATGATTCACAGTGACTACGACAGGAAACCTAACCTTTCACAGCTACAGTTATTTTCTTTTTCAGATTGTAGCTGTATCTCATGTCCAAAGTGCATTTCCTGCTTGGAAATAGCAAGTTATTTTGTGAAACCCAAGGAAAGGAGTTCCAGATGCTTCCGGCAGCATTTACTGACAGGAGAGTAAAACACATTATTTAAGGGCCTAACTGAAAATGACAAAAATGCAATTCCAAGTGACACAAATGAAAATGGCAGGTGTAAGGAAGGCCATAAGATCTCAGCACCCAGAAAGGATATTTGAAATCTTTGTCTTCCTCAACATAGTCTTAACAATTACTCAAAGTCACAAAAGAAGGAAATAGATGTGAAAGGTTTTTTCCCCCCTCTGGAACAACAATACCCTGGATGTGGTAATCCCTAGTCTGGAAGATCTACCTTAGGGATTCCCAAACTCTGATCTTCCAGGCATTTTGAACTGCAGCTCCTAGAGTCTCTGACCACTGGCCAAAGTAATGGAGGCTTCTAGGAAATGAAGTCCAAAACATCTGGAGGAACAAAGCTTGGAGATCACTGGTTTACCCTGATGAACACTCTCATATCTTTTCCTGCTTTCCAGGAACACCTCCAAAACAAGGGGAAAATTTAGGTTGCTTACCTGTAACCGTATTTCTTCGAGTGTCCATCTGCGAAATTCACACCTATGGGTTTCCCTTCGCGCATGCGCAGAAATCCGGAACATTCTAAGTTTGATGAAATAAAAAATGATTATTTTGATTCTTCGCCCACCTCCCCGCCCCCTCGTATATATATCCCGCCGCGTGCGGGTGAGCTCTAGTTCCCCAGCGCTAATCGCAGCTAGGTCTAGAGGCATGACAGAGGGGAGGACGGGCGGGTTGTGTGAATTTCGCAGATGGACACTCGAAGAAATACGGTTACAGGTAAGCAACCTAAATTTATTCTTCGTGTCCTCTGCGAAATCCACACCTATGGGTGAATAGCAAGCTACTGACCTGGAGGTGGGTCATGCCACGCAGGAGAAGAGGACGGCTCTGCCAAAAGCAGCATCTTTCTTTGCCTGTATGTCCAACTTGTAGTGAGAGACAAACGTGGAGGGAGTAGACCACGTGGCTGCTCTACAGATTTGGTCCAAAGGGACTCCTCGAAGAAAAGCTTGGGACGTGGACACCGAGCGTGTCGAGTGGGCCACGATGTGAGAAGGAGGTTCTTTCTTTGCCAATTGGTAAGCTAGTTGAATTGTCGAAACAATCCAGGAGGCCAACCCTTGAGATGATATAGGGTGGCCCAGCATGTCTTTTCTGTATTTCAAAAACAACTTAGGGGACTTCCTGTAGGTGGAGGTCCTATGCAGATAAAAGGAAAGTGCCCTCTTAACATCGAGGGAGTGTAACGCCACCTCCAACGGGGAGGATGGATTAGGGAAAAAAGCTGGTAGGATAATATCTTGTGACATATGGAAATAAGAAACAACTTTGGGCAAAAACGTAACATCGGTCCGGAGGACCACTTTGTCGTCGTGGAACCTAATGTATGGAGGGTCTGAGCGTAGAGCCGTTAGCTCGCTCGATCGCCTAGCAGACGTAATGGCCACTAGAAATGCCGTTTTCCAAGACAAGTGGGAAATGTCGGCAGAGGCCATCGGTTCAAAGGGCGGTTTTGACAACTGGGATAACACTAACTCTAGGCTCCACTGAGGTGAAGGAAGGGTTGTAGGAGGATGAACGTTTTTATAGCCCTTGAGGAACAATTGGATAAGGTGGTCTTGAAAAAGGGACGGCAAGCCGAACTTCCTGCGACCAGAGGAGATTGCTGCTATGTAGCATTTAACCGAGGAAAGGGAAACATTTTTGTTAGAAAGGTGAACAAGGAAGTCTAGCACCACGGGAATAGGTGCTGAGATGGGCGTGTAACCCACTGTTTGTGTAAACGTTTAAAAGGATGACCACTTATAATGATATGACTTTTTAGTGGTAGGTTTATGGGCGGCCAACAGAATTCGTGAAACGTCCTCAGATAGGTTCATTGTGGTCTGATCCTCCACGCCGTCAGGGAAAGGGAGTGGAGGTCTGGGTGGAGGACTAGGCCGTTCTCTATTGAGAGAAGGTCTGGGGTTGGGGTGAGGCGGAGGAACTCCTTGTTGGAGATGTGGAGAAGAGGAGCAAACCAGTGCTGGCATGGCCACCAGGGAGTGATCAGGATGCAATCTGTGTTGTCCTGAATTATTTTGGCTATGACTGGAGATAGGAGAGGGAGGGGTGTGAATAGGTAAAGAAGGCTCGAGGACCATAGGAACAGGAAAGCGTCTCCTAGACAACCTGGGGATGCGCGAGGGCGGAGTCTTGCGCAGTAGAGAGGGCAATGTGTGTTTAGAGGGGATGCGAACAGGTCTATCCTGGGGGTGCCCCATTTGTGGGTGAGAATTTTGAATTGTGTGTGATGTAGTTGCCACTCGAGGTTGTTCTTTGAGGACCTGCTTAGAGAGTCCGCAAGTATGTTGTCCTGGCCTGGTAGGTGGATAGCTGTGAGGAGGATGTTCTTCTGGATGCACCATTCCCAAATTCCTGTCGATATGGACAGTAAGGTCTGAGAGCGTGTTCCCCCTTGTTTGTTGATGTAATATTTGACTGCAGTGTTGTCTGTCACAATTTGGACTTTGCGGTTCGAGACGATGCGGACAAAAGCTCTGAGGGCCTTTTCTACCGGTGGAATGAAGGGTAGTATGTTAGGAAGTGTAACCATGCGGAATTTGCATGGTGTGATGAAGGTGTTAAGCCTACGAAGATCCAGGATGGGACGTAGTCCCCCGTCCCTCTTGTCTACTAGGAAGTATCGAGAAAAAAAGCAGGTGTTGGTATTGTGTGTGTGGTTGGGAGATATGGCACCCTTTTGAAGGAGCGAGTGTATTTCTTCCCAAACCTCCTGGGAGGGTTGTGTAAGGAGGACCTTCCCAACAGGCGGGTATGTGTCAAACTCTATCGCATATCCCCTTTCAATTATGTCCAAAACCCAGGCATCTGTAGTGATAGATTGCCATGCTGGGAGAAAAAGCTGTAGTCTATTGAAGTATGTGAGTGGTAGTGTATGTATGGAAAGATGAGTGGTAATGGGTAGTGATGTGCTAAAAGCGACGTTTATTGTTATTGGAAGGCCTGGTACCACGGTACTGACCTCTGAAGGGAAGCTGAGGCCGTCTCGGGGCCGTAGACTGGGTGTAAGATCTCTGTCGTCCTCTGTAGAAGGAGGTATTGTAAGGTCTGTTGTAGTAATGAGGGCGGTAATAGTATGAGCCCCATCGTTGGCGCTGGTAAGAGTGAGGTTGTTGGTCATATTTGAAGACCGTTTGTTTCATTTTATGGGAATGCTCGAGTTGTGAATCAGTCTCAGGATTGAAAAGTCCTGCCTCATCCATAGGTAGGTTTTCGATGAGGGTGCGTTGTGATTGAGAAAGGATAGCAGCCCTTAGCCAGGCATGGCGACGAAGGGCCACCGAGCCTGCAATGAGTTTGCCAGCAGTATCAGCTGTGTTTCTTGCAAGATCTTTTTGTAAAGATGACAAAAGTAGAGCTTCTTGTTTAAAAGCCAGAGCTAGTGGCTGATCGGCTGGAGGTAACAGTTCGAGATAGGATGATATTTTGTTCCAAAGGAAGGTCTGATAGACACTCATGTAAACTCCATAATGAGCCATGCGTGCAAACAGGCATGCTGAGGAATAGAATTTCTTGGCCATAGAGTCAAGTTTCCTTCCCTCTTTATCAGAGGGAGAAGTCTGGTTTGTTTGGACAGGCTTTGGTTGAGCATCAGTTACAATGGAGTTTGCTTTAGGCATTTTAGAAAGCCATGAAGCTGCAGATAGATCAATATGGTATAAATTTTCTGCCCTTTTGGGAGTTGCCGGGATCATAGCCGGAGCAACCCCAGTATTTTTCAAATTTTTTAGAAGGAAGGGTAAGGTGGGCAACACAGTAGACGTGGGCTGTTGTTGTTCAGTAGAGGTAAAGCAGGGGTCTACCACAGTGTCTGTGGGTTCAGGTGTAGACAGATTTAGAGCCCTGGAGAGTCTTATTAGCAGGGCGGAGAACTTTTTGAATTCTTCCAAGTTTTTGGGAGAAGGGTCAGGGTCTGGGAGGGGTTCATGTATAAGTGGAGTCTCATCTGTGGATTCCAAGTCAACTGTCTCTACTTCTTGGTGAGCCTGAATGAGGGGGTCTTGGAGTGGTTGGGGGGGGGTCTGGATCAATGTGTTCTTCTGGGGGATGAGAAAGTGTGGCTGTAGGAGCTGCATGTGGAGGTTGTGGATATCCAAATTGGGGGGGATAATGGGCACTGTAGTCCTTGGTGTGGGAGGGGGGAGGAGGATAGTAGAAGGGGTACATAGGATAAGGAGGGGGGAGGGTAGAGGTGATAAGGGTAATCCTGTGGGCCATAGGGGTGATATTGGTCATGAAGTCTAGCCTTTTTGGAAGGGTGGGGGCTAGGAGAGGGTTGAGGGGAAGGGGAGAGAGAGCGCTGGCGGCGGCGCAGAACGCGCGCTGCAGAAGTTTGCTGCTCCGAGGGAGGAGTCTCCCTCGGTACCGGCAAATCCGGTGGGCTGGGGGAGGGGGGAGGAGATGGTTGGGAGGAAGGGAGGGGCGGAGGAGAAAGCTCCGTAGTGGGTTGAGTTTGCAACGGATCCAGGAGCTCCAGCGGGGGAAGGTAAGAAGGATCTTCCAAATGGAGCAAGGAGGGAAGGGGATCCTGGAGTTGAGTGACGGAACCGGAGAGGTGGGGCATCGGTTCCAGAATAGGGGGGCTCAAGGGCTGCTCGCCAGTGAGTTGCCGTCCCTTTTTTTGCTTTGAGGCTTTTTCTTTCGCTTTTGTCGCCCTCGCAGCTTGCTTTGAGGGCTTGGATTTTTTTCTCGGCAGCTCTGCTGGGGAAGCGCTCGCCTGGCCCGGGTCTCGCCTATCTCCAGCACGTGGAAAGGAAGGCTGAGGGGGCTCTTGAGTTGAGAAGGAATGGGAGGGGGCAGAAGGAGCCTGAGGAGCCAAAGCGCGCTCGTACAGCAGCGCTTTCAAACGGGCATCTCTGCCTTTGCGGGCTCTAGTTGTGAAGCTCAGGCAAATCTCGCATGACTGGAGATTGTGAGCCTCTCCTAAGCATAACAAACATTTAGAATGTTTATCGGCCTCGGGGAGGGTAGCCCCGCAGGCCGAGCAGTTTTTGAAATAAGGAGAAGACATGCTTAGCCTATGATCAAAAGAGTAGCCAGTCCGAGTCGGGGATGGAGAAGATGGAGGTAGAGTGAAAACAGTCCTTAAATCAAGCCGGTAGAATGTAGAGAGAGAACGTTCCGAGATGCTGCCTGATTAGCGCGGAAAAAGGAACTAGAGCTCACCCGCACGCGGCGGGATATATATACGAGGGGGCGGGGAGGTGGGCGGAGCCTCAAAATAATCATTTTTTATTTCATCAAACTTAGAATGTTCCGGATTTCTGCGCATGCGCGAAGGGAAACCCATAGGTGTGGATTTCGCAGAGGACACGAAGAATAAACCAGTGTAGCTTCACCCTGAAGCTGCAACAGAGTTTGCTCCCTTATTCCTTTCCCATTCCCTTTTCACTGTATATTATGCCTGTTACAGATCTTATCTGTATGGTGCCAAAAAATTACACACTGCAGAAGTGAACAATAAAAATTATGGCCTGCTGTACACTTATTTGGATTTATTTTTTCCTTGATTGTTTCTGATCTGCTATTTTCTTTATTTTATATTTGTTTCATACTCTGACTGTGGAGTTCTTAAATTACTGATTGCAATCACTTGGGACATTCACATGATTTAAAAAGGTGGAATAAACTCTCAAAAGGAAAACAACACTTGAAGACAATATATTTAAAACCTGTTTTTATCTCTCACCTGAAAACTCTCCCATAATTCCCATGGACTTTGTAAACCCCATAAAGTCGATCTGCCACCCTCTAGAAGAATAAACAACTGTTAATTTTCTAGCAAGTTTTCAAGTTCAGCTTTTAAAGAAAATCCAAATATTTCATTCAATTAGGGTTAGTGTACCATCCAGAAAGCAAAGTAAATATGTGTGTTATAAAACAATGGAAGACAAAGTCAGATGTTATCTTCCTGCGACAGTTTTCACACAAACAAGAAAATACTTGTTTGCACCTAACATTTTCTCTTAATTGCTCCAAGTTACATCTTGATCTACCAGTACATACAAGTAGTCCCCAAGTTATGAACAAGACAAGTTATGCAGGTTCGTTCTGAAGTTGAATTTGTATGTAAGTTTGAACAGGTATATTTTTAAGTGTAACACCAGCCCTATCTATCTATCTATCTATCTATCTATCTATCTATCTATCTATCTACCTACCTACCTACCTACCTATCTACCTATCTATCTATCCATCTGTGGAAACAAAGATTGGTGATAAAGCTTCAGTGGAGACACCTTTTCGCCATAACTCTTTCAGGAGTGAACTTCCCTTCCAAATGGTAGATTTCTTTCACTTCCTGTTGTCTCACCCGTCTCACTCAGCTATGAGTCATTTGTAAGTCAGATGTTTGTAACTCAGGGACTGCCTGTATACTTTTATAAAACACATACATTAAAAAAATTCTTATTCGGTCTCATGGAAAAGGTTTTGGCTTTTTAGTATTCAAATGTTCTTTTATTTCTATGTTAAAATGTTCAATGGTCTAAAAATCTAAGAAATAGATTGGCTTGACAAAGAAATGCCAACACGTCTCTAAGCAATCTGATAGTTTCATTTCTCTGACCAGTCTGATAATTCAAATTTTTGAAAATACACCTAAAATCAAGAATCTAGCTCAATTTCAAAACAAGTAAACCATCTTAGGAAGACTAAGATGCCTGCACAGAATCTTCCCCCTTCCCTTTCAGAATCTTCCCCAGCGGAGGAGCCTCTCCAGTGGCGAAGTGGGTTAAACTGAAGACCGACAGGTCGTAGGTTCAAATCCGGGGAGAACGTGGATGAGCTCCCTCTGTCAGCTCCAGCTCCCCATGCAGGGACGTGAGAGAAGCCTCCCACAAGGATGGTAAAACATCAAAAATATCCAGGCAACCCCTGGACAACGTCCTTGCAGACGGCCACTTATCTCACACCAGAAATGACTTGCAGTTTCTCAAGTTGCTCCTGACAAGAAAAAAAAAACCTGCATCTCTGGAAGTCAGCCATTACACCAGGAGGTGTCAGAAAAGTGAAGATGCGAAAAATATTCCATGCCAAGGTTGATAGGCAATGGTTGATCAATAGAAGTTAAACTGTTAAATACTTAAACAGTTGGTTTTGTAAGCAAAGTGGCATTGCTGAAGATCCAGAGAACAAAGAAGAAAGGACAACAGATAAGTAGGCAAGGTCACTATTAGAGCAAATCCCTAACCTTTTAAGAGAGTTTTTGCCAGTTAGATCAGGAGGAGTTGCGATTTGAACCTTGCTATTGTTTTATTAAAGTCTTTATCAACTGATCCTCTGAGCATATCAACTCTATTCCCAGTAAGATCAGGACACCTCCATGCAAACAGCTTGCGGGGCAGAACAACTAGGGTTATATTAACTACTTTTTAGCTCTGAAACATACAATCCGAAGACAGATACAGACAACATGTAGAGTACGTAAGTCAGAAATTTCATAACTGAATTTTTCAATCTATGTTATCAGCTTCCACTATTAAACCCAAGAGTATCTTTAAAAGACAGTAACAATTCTTTACACCTTGCAGAACATAAAACAGAAGTGTATCGTGACAGCACACACTTCTGTCCTCAGCCCCATTACAGGCAAACTACAATAAGAGGTGGTGGGGGTATGGATACATGAGCTCATAGCTCAGCCTGACATTCTTCTGGTTGAGATCCAAGAAAAACAAAGAGCATATGTTTTGACCATTGATACTCCAGTGTATATGAAGGCAATGGATGAGACAAAGTTCCCGTAATGCTGCTAATCGGAGGAGAATAGGGGTGGATCAGGAGAGGTTGAAGGCACCCTCCCCAATCATCCAGACAAATGAATCTCCCATTTTCAGCGCCACAAAGAAGTATTATGTTTCCTCCCTGTTTTTTACCACTGCTTTCAAAGTATCACACACAAACATGTGGCTGTCGCTCATATCTGTCGCTATCACTTCATGTAGCTCATTTCACAGTAAGATCATATTTTAAAGAAAGCAAATCACCACTTCCAAAACACAACACTAAAATTAAATCATTTTCAAGTCAACAATGTCAATTTAAGATTGCACTCATCAAAATTCAAAGAGAACACACTTACAGCTCTGACTCTTAGAAGGTGTGATATGACAGCCTGCAACTCATCACTGTAGTGTTTAAGCTCTGTAAATCTCCTGAGAATGTAAGAACAGAGAGAAACATCATTAGCAGTCAGGGATATGATTTCCTGAAGTTCCATGACAGAGAAGATTTTTTTTAAATGACACGACTAAGTCTGACATGTTTATATAGACTTATCTCTGCTTCCTAAAGTAGCAACTACATTATAAAATAACTATTTAACAGAGCAACCGCATAGAGAATTGGAATCGGCTAAGCATAACCTGAAATTGAATTAGTCAGTTCATACCATGGCAACTCAGTTCTGCAATAAGATTCTGAAATGAAATTTGGTACATTAATTCAGTCAACAAGTTTAATTTCAAATGCAACCCCACAAAAACTCTGGTGTCCATTTTGAAGAGAAACAAAACATACTGCAGTATCCAACTTTATTATCATGGAACTGATCCTGTACATTTGTGATATACCTGTGTTTCTTTATACATGTAGCACTGCTGAGTCATGGAACCCCTCTATACCTGTGTATTTGAATGTTGTGGCCTAAATGTGGAATTCTGGATTTGTCTCTGGATTTATTAATTTTTGATCAATTCTCTTGTTTAAAAAGCTTTCAAATTCTGTTTTGATTTTCTAATGTGTTAGCCTTTTTTCCTAAAGAAAGGGACAATGTTTGCCCTTCTCCACTCCTTTGGCACTTTACTTGCAAGCTTGGGCTACACATCTGGACTCTTTCTTTTTGATTTGGGAAACATTAAATCTGTCAATGACTTCATTCAGCACTCCACACAGATGCCCAAAAGGAAACTCACAGCTGAAATGCAAAGGGGTCAATCAGAAATCTCCCAATACCGTGTTCTAGAGATGAGCCTTTAAGTAGACATGGAGCCACTAAAGCCCATTGTCTTCAATGTCCAAAAAGGTTAATAGGTCAAAAAGGATAAATGACATCCCACTCTGTCTTTCTACTAGCATATGTCACCTACTAAGGAAATTACTAGCAGCTTCAATTGTTTTTAATGTATTTTCTGATTGAACAACAGTGATCACAAACATTATCCAGTCTCAAACCAGCCTGAAATTAATCTATATCAAACTAACTTCTCCAATGTTGAACAACCACTACCTTCTAAGGGATCTTGATTAGTAAAATGATTACTTCCCAAGATCCAAATGCAGTTCTTTTAAAAAATGAACTGCAAATAAATCCCGCTTTCAAAGGAGCTGTTTTTTTCCCCTCTCAAGAGAAACATTCATAGTTGTCTGGACACATTTGGTCACCTTCCAAATCCCTCATACGATGAAGGGTTAAGTAAATAAGTAGTAGATCGAAACTCCAATTTGCAAGTACCCAAACTATACACACACAAAGAGAGGCTCAGTTATCATATCGAGACAAGGAAACAGAAAGCCTAGACTTAGCTAAACAAGAATCTTCATGATCTCACAGAACCTGAAATTCTGTTTAAAGATGCAAAACACAAGAGCAGCATCAATACTAAAAGTTCAGGATAGATTTCAGTTCTTAAGTAGTTTTCTGGAGGTCTTTTTTAGTTATATTCTGAAGGTAATTCCCAAAAAAGAAAGAAGATCCCTCTCCAAAAAACATGAACTGTAAATTTCTGGTGTAATCACTAATAATACGTTAGCCATCTAAAATATAATTAGCATGGACTCATAAATGTTTTCCATAAATACTTTCAAGAAAAGAAGTTAAAAGCTAACATAAGTTAGTAAGCTAGACAAGCACGTGGGGAGGGGGTTAATATAAGATGTATATTAATTCCCACCTATACACAGATATTCATGAGCCTTTGTCCAATTGTCCATCAATTCAAGCTCGATACATGGTATTCTTTGGACCCAGGACAACATTGCCTCTGTCACCTTCTTCACTATTATCCAGCCACAGAAGAGTGCTCTGTTCCATTTTTATTATTTTGCTCTCCTTCTCATGAATTAGCAACCTATCTTTTTTATTTCTCTCTCTCTCAAGCTACAGGAGGGTAGAACAGAGCCATTTGAATAACTTGACAAGTGTTATCCAATGTATATCTCCCTCCCCCCTCTGTTCAAAATGACCACACTGGAAGCTTACTGAACTAGATTTCAGGCACATGGGGGGGGGGGGGGGGGGAATCTGTAAGTTTGTGCTGAACTTAGTGAAAAGGTTTTCTGACCAGCAGCCCCTCTCTTCTCACTACTAAACAAATAATTCTCATTGGAAATAACCCTATACAAGTTTATATATGAGAAAAATAACACAAATTCTGCCTTCAGATGGTGTTTGCTGACTTTGGTATTCTGCCAGGATTTGCAATAAGGGGAAAGACAAACTACGATTCAATTTCCCTTTCTTATAACAGTGGGAACAAAGAGGCCTTAAAGGATATTAAAAAACATGGGTAAAAGTGGCCCAGCAAATGAAATGGTATTAGAGAGCTTCCTTTATCAAGCATATGATTCAGCCAACACAAGCAGAAGCAGTATATCAAGTACACCATTGTCGTGTTTTTAATATTCCCTTAAAAATTTCAAGAGATGAAGAAAAGCTTTCTGTTTTGACGATTTTGTTTTAAAGTTTAGTCAAGGTATCACCTAGATGTTTACTTTTCACCTATGAACTACACCACTTTTTATTATCTCTCTAAAATAAAGCTATTATTTAGGATGGGAAAAGCTCAGCACTAACTATAAAATCAATTTCAAGGTTGAATTTTTTAAATACTGAGATTAGCAATAAAATGACAGCTGCTAGTTTTTTTCAAGGTTGTGTGCGTTTTAAAGAAGAAACACACTCATTTTTTCATTATTCACTCTTCCAATTGTTGAAAAATGTGCCAATGCTCTCAGTTACTAAATACTTCTCAAAATCAACTTCCTCAGTCACAACCAACCATCAGATTTTGCAGCAGAGATAAAACTTTGGTACATTCAGAGACAGAAAGTTTTAACTATGAAGTCAGATGAATATGTTGTCTCAACAGAAATAAATCTCCAAAGGCAGAATGTGGGATTGACAAGTCTACTAACATGCATAAATGTTTAACAGTTAGTAAATTACTGATATATGCTATTTAAGTATTCTTTGTCTTAGAATTTTTCTATATCTTTTTATGTTTTAGTGGACTTGTTAGCTCCACCATCTTTTCCATTCACTTTGGTTCTCAGAAGTTGGTGGAAGGGTTTTATACCCATCCTTGCAAATTTCCAATGAGAACCATTAAATATCTAAAGTATTGTCGAAAGCTTTCATGGCTGGAATCACTGGGTTGCAGTAAGTTTTTCGGGCTGTATGGCCATGTTCCAGAAGCATTCTCTCCTGACGTTTCACCTGCATCTATGGCAGGCATCTGCAGAGGTTATAAGGACCTCACAACCTCTGGGGATGCCTGCCATAGATGCAGGCAAAACATCAGGAGAAAATGCTTCTGGAATATGGCCAAACAGCCTGAAAAACTTACAGCAACCCAAAAATCTAAAGGTTGTGGAAAATGTACATAGTATATATGTCTACTCAAAAGTAGGTTCTGTCTCTAATACAGCTGAATATGCCAAAGTAGTCTTAGGTCACACTTGCCTTGCTAAACCCTATTAAAGGAGTTTAAACCTACTTAAATAATTATGTATACCATTGTACTGTTAACGTTCCAAGCAAATTAACATTTTATATTCGTTTTCACAGTCCTTGTGGGTTACAGGTGACAATGAGCCTATATTACAAACTGGGCACTGAGAATGAGATACATAAGTTACTAAATGTAGCAATACAGCTGTATCTGCTATTAAGAACAAAATCTAATATATTTAAGTAGGCCACAGCTTATAGTAAAAGGGAAAGGAGTTTAACATGTGTATATCTCCACCAAAGGAAGGGTTTTTACTCCCATATTTTTATAATCATTTTGCATTTGGGATTAGTAAGAATTCAAAACATGCACCAAGAAATAAAACTTCCATTTCATTCAAATATTTGGTAAAGAAAAAAGACACACTTACTTGTCTGGGTTTTTCACTCTGAAGGTTGCATTAAGAGCTTTTAATCTAGAATCTGCCTGGCAGAGGAACAACATATATACATAGAATTAAATTACAAGTAGCTAATGACTGACAACTATCATAATTTGAAAATGATCTTAGATATAAAATAAAACCCATATTTATTTATTTATTTTGTTTCAAAAGCATTGCATAAAAAAGTATAAAACTGGTAAAAATAGAAGGAGCACTAGCGGCTAAATAATTTTTCACCAAAAATGAGCAACAGCGACTGCACTGTCTTTAGCTTTAAACAATTCTTCTTCTGTACATGAGGCAGGGCATTGTGGGCAAGCATACAGGTGCTGAGTTGTCTGTTCTGCTCCACAGGCGCACAAGGTGGAGGATTCTTTTAGGAAGTGTCATTTTGTCAGGTTGTCTTTTGTTCTGCCCACTCCACTTCTGAGTCTGTTTAGGGACTTCCAAGGTGCTCATTCTTGGTTTGCCCCTGGAGGCAGACCCTCATGTGGGGGGAGGGGGCAATCCAACTGGGATTTCCTGGTTTATCTGCCCAGAGGGAAACACCTGCTGTTGCTAGGGGAACGTTAAGAGGAGTGGTGGTTTTCATGAAGCTTTTCCTTGATTTGAGTCTAGTGGGAGGAGGCTGATAGCCGTGCAGTGGGTAGCTTTCAGTGTACAACCTTATTTATTTCAAAGTTAGCAGAAACTTCCTGTCGCATATCCGGGGGGGGGGGGGGGGGGAATGCCAGCTAGCTTGTAGAATTTATCAACAGGTGTAGGTTTGAGACAACCTGTGATTATTCTGCATGTTTTGTTCACCTGCTTTGCATGGACAGACTTGTGCCAAACAGGGCAGGCATATTTGGCAGTATGCCAAACTGAAGCACACACATTCCTGGAAGTTATTTTATTAAGAGTCCAATAAAAATATTTTTCTCAGAGACACTTCATATGGCACAGAATCCTAAAACTGAATGTGATTTCATGTAGGAATACAATTGTTTCATGAAAAAGGGATTTAAAAATGATAATACTTTCATACTGCCCAACGGAAGCATTTACACGCAAAAAGTGAATAATCTTTTTTTGATCTACAATATGGAATCTCTCAAAGAGGTTCACTTTTAAAGAATTTCAATCTATACAAAGAAGCCATGAGACTCCACAAATCCCCACTTCTTCTGAAAATGATATTTATATTTTCAAGAAAAATATATGTGTAATTGTGATGACAACAAGGTACCCTTACTGCAATGTTGTTCATGTTAAGTAAAATAATCTCTGGCTCTATGGAAATGCACAATGTATTTCCCCCCTAATAGGTGGATGACATTGCAAGGGTAAAAAAAGAGCTTTACAACATTATGATATTTGGTTGCCAAAAGAATTCTGGATATATTTCATCCTTCATAAAGTTATACTTATGACTTTGACTGAGAGTTACTGCATTTTAAAAGTATATAATTACCTTCATCTGAAATCCTGTTTCATTCACCATCTCCTTCCATCCACCTTCCTAGAAAGTGAAACTGCACTTTAATTGTTATATTATCTTACAAATATGAACATTACCTATGGAACATTAAAGATTTAACCCTGACAAGGTTCACGCCAAGAAAAGTTCATTTATGAACTCAAAGTTGTAAGTATCTGCGTAAACCCTTGCTAATGCATCAGTGGAAGTGATTGGCACCAACACTTTTCACATTTACCAGTCTGGTAACATGTACTGTATGTTTTATGTAACTATGATGTTATTGTTTATTGTTCGTGGTTTCGGTTTGTGTTTTCAGTTTTTCTTTATTGTAATTGTCATTTGGGCTTGGCCTCACGTAAACCGCTCCGAGTCCCCATTGGGGAGATGGTGGCGGGGTAATAAAGATTATTATTATTATTATTATTATTATTATTATTATTATCTGAAAGGGAAAGGAAAGAACGGAACCAACTGCTTCCGTTTACAAGAATGTTTCAGCCTAGTCACCAAGACGCTACTTTTACTCACTACAAATTAACAGGCTATTGGATTTTTAGCTCCCCAATATAAGAGGTAAGACACATATCATTAATTTCATTAATAGTATGAAAAGCAATAACGACAGCCCCTCACATTAGACAATTGAATACTGATTCCATTTTACTTGCTTTTGGCTTCATCCTATGGATTTCTGGACACACTGGGAATTCAAGTGCTCCTCTCTGAACCACAAACCCCAGGATTCCATAGGATGGAAATACCATAGCTGAAGTGGAATCAATGACTATAATTGTATAGTGTGGAAGTGACACTACTCTACTTGTTCAGAAGCCTAATGGCTATCTTCTTACAGACAAAGAATCCTTGAGGTGACTAGTCATGGGCAAAAGCAGAGGAGCCATTTCCTAGCTCTTTGGTTAAATCCAATACTCTGGATTTAACCACATCTAATCTTTCGTGTTCCACCTTTTACCCAAGTGGTAGGAAAGATCAACAATCAAAAAGATAGCCAAACTGGCTAAGAGATGCTCTTTCCCCAGGTAATATCTAAACAGGCTTCTGATTATTTCTACCCTATAAAGAGAAGGAAACCTTCAGTTCTGTTTACTTGTTTAAAGATTTACAGTGAGTTTTCCTTCATTACATCTTCCTGCAATGCTTTTATTTTCATGCTATCATTTTTACATATTAATTAATTAATTAACTATATTTAGATCCCGCCTTTCTCGACCCCGAAGGAGACTCAAGGCAGCTTACAGATAGGCAAAAATTCAATGCCTTAACAACAATATGCAATTAAAATAAACACTGAAATTAAAATTGACCTCAAAACATTATAATCACTACAAAACCATGCTATCTGCAATCATAGTCCACATCACTCCAGTAGTCACTGCACATAATTCCAGTCCATCTATTGCACTATAGTTCTTCTTTGAAAGCTTGATCCCAAAGCTATGTTCTCACTCTTTCTGAAGGTCAGAAGGGAGGGGGCTGATCTAACATCACTGGGGAGGGAGTTCCACAGCCAAGGGGCCACCACTGAGAAGGCCCTGTTTCTCGTTCCCACCAATCATGCCTATGAAGAAGACGGGACCAATTTTAAATGTGTGTCCTTTGTTTAATCTCTGTTTTGTGTTATTTTAATATGTATTTTATATAAATATGTTTTAATATGTATTTTAATAGAAATACTTTTTAATATTTATATTCGTGTATTTTTACAATGTGTATATGTTTTAATTATTCTGTAACCTGCCTCGAGCCACAAGGAGAGACAGGAAAGAAATAAAATTATTATCATCATCATTATTATCATCCATCCATCCAGCTCATGTCAGCATAGACTAGCAATAATTTCTGAAAGTTTTTAGGAAGGATAGTCTCCCTTACCTTAAGAAGTCAGGAGATAACTTGTGACCTTCTGCAAGCAAAGCAAATGTTCTGCCACTGAGTTATAACTCCATAAGTATTTATATACTCATATTTCTATATACATAGAATTTGGGTTAAAATAGAATGTTTTCAATTTTGATTTATTTTACTCTAGAGTGTATGATAATACCTGGGTTAGAAATGCATTAAAAATCTTCTCCCGGCAAAGAACAGGATGTGATGCTACACGTAGGAGAAAATTTTCCAAGCCAATTCTTCTCCTTTCCACAAAATCTGGATCCATGTTATCAGCTGATAACTTATGCCAAACAAATTCTGCCTGCAAAACAAAGGAAAATGTTAACAGTAGGACTATGTCTATTTCATATTTTTTTTTTAAATGGTTTTTATTGTGAAAATTTTTATGTTACATAATAGAACGGAAAGGAGGGCAAAATAAAAGACAGTGAGATAGAGTAAGAGTATGTGGGGGAGCGAAAGAGAGAAAAAAAAAAAGAAAGAAAGGAAAAGAGAGAAAGTCCTTTATCCCCTTCCCACCCTCTCCCTCCCCCTTCCTCCCTCCCCCCCCCCCCCCCCCCCCCCCCGATGTGATGAACTTCCCAAAGTCTTCAAAGCGAAACTGTTCCCTTCTGGTGTTGGTTTTGTCCGTGTTTCTATGACTTTTCCGGCGCTGTCTCCGTCTATTGATTTTCTTCAGATGCTGGATATGTCTATTATCATAGTCATCTTTTTTTCTTTAATAAAGTCTTTGAAACCCTCCCAGTCTGTCCTTTTTGTTGAATTGTTCAGATGTTGGGATAGACAATCCATTTGTATTATGTCTAGTGTCTTTATAATCCACTCTTCTATTGTCGGGGTATCTTTTTGCTTCCACATTTTAGCTAACAGTATCCTAGCCGCTGTGCTAATCAGAAAGAGAACTTTTTCCTGGTTTTTGTTAAATTTGGAATAGGATATGCCTAATAGATACATTTCTGGGAGCTGTGGAAAATTTGTTTTTAAGATTTTTTGTGCTGCTAAGTGAATTTCTCTCCAGTATTTCTTAATTTTTTTACATCCCCACCATTGGTGGTAGAATGTCCCTATTTCTTTTTGACACTTCCAACACTTGTTGGAGGCGGTTTTGCTAAATTTGGCAATTTTCTCTGGAGAGTAATACCATCTAAAAAACATTTTGTGCCAATTTTCTTTTAGATCTGTGGCTACTGTATATTTTAATTTGGTGTTCCAAATTTCCTCCCATTGTTTTGTAAGAATGTTATGGCCCAAGTCTTTGGCCCATTTTACTTGGCAATCTTTAGTTTGCTCTTCTTCTGTTGCCCATCCCAATAACTGCCTGTATATTATTCTAATTAGTTTCTTTTCTTTTTGCATTACTATGTCCCAAATATTTTGTTCTTGGCAGAAGCCTTGCTTCTCGTCATCTTTAAAGTTTCGGTATAGCTGATGGTATTGCATCCAGGTGAACTTACTGTTTAACTGTCTAATCTCCTCTATCGATTTTATAGTTAATTGTTTATCATTCGTGGTTTTTAGAATTTGTCTGTATGTCAGCCAATTATCTTTCCCTAGTTCTCTCTTGTGTTTCGCTTCCATTGGCGCGATCCACAGCGGTACTTTAGCGAATAATCTTGGTTTATACTTCTCCCAGGTTTTGATTAGGGCTGCCCTTACATAGTGATTATTAAAGTTTTTCTCTACCTTTCTCTTATCGTACCATAAGTACCCGTGCCAGCCAAATCTCAGATCAAAACTTTCCAGAGTTAGGAGCTTTTGATTTTTTAGGGTTGACCATTCTTTTATTGCTAGCAAATTGCAGGCCTCATAGTATATTTTAAGATCTGGAAGTCCTAGTCCTCCCCTTTTTCTTTCATCTGTAAGTATTTTGAAACTGATTCTTGCTTTTTTATTTTTCCATATAAATTTGATCAAATCTGAATTCCATTTTTTGAACAGGTAGTCATTCCTTATAATTGGCAGGGCTTGGAAAAGAAAAAGAAGTTTAGGTAGGATGTCCATTTTGATTGTGGCAATTCTGCCTAGAAGCGAGAGGTTTTGATGTTTCCACCTCTCTATGTCTTTTTGTATGTTTTTCCAGAGTATTTCATAATTGTTTTTTAGCAGATTTATGTTGTTTGGGGTTATAGTCACCCCTAAGTATTTTACCTTATTTTCTATTTTTAGGCCGCATTTCTCCTGGAGTAGTTCTTTGTTTTCTTTGTTTATATTTTTAACTAGCATCTTGGTCTTTTGCTTATTGAGTTTAAAGCCAGCTAACTTCCCAAAGGCTTCAATTTTTTCTGTCTATTTCATATTAAGGTGATGTAAATAAGTCAAATTCTCCACCAAGTGAAAGAAAATCTCCACCACTATAAATTATGCTAATTGTGTCAGTTAATACATTTTTAATAGAATTTTACTTGGGGCAAAGACGTTTGCAAGTTTTGCATTCCTATCTCTGAAACTGCTGCTCAAGCTCAGTTTCAAGTGTCCCCACTCTTATATGTCACCAGGCACTGCCTACATATGGGTAAACCTGAAAATGGCTTCGAAAAATTATTATAAAATGCAAAAAAAACCCCCCAAAAAACCTGAACTCTATGCTTAGGTGGTATTGACTGATATGATATTGACTGATATGATGATGATAATAATAATAATAACAATAACAATAATAAGATATGATATGGTAAGAGTGAATCATTAGATAAATACTCAGATTATATATTTGGTTTTAACCTGTGCCCTAAGCCACTATGTGTTAGGTGGAAGGATGGATATAGATAGATACTTAACACTTTATTGAGGAGATGAAATAAACAGAATGAATTTTGGTCAAAACTTTCCTTACCCTTTTTTCTGGCAAAGGTGGCACAATAAGATGTGGGTAGTTTACAAGCAAATAATTTCTCAGCAACTCAAATTCACTATATCGCCTCCAAAGAGAGTCTGGGGGGGAACACTGTCCTTCGCCCTGTGAATCCACGGCCCTGAAAGATATGAGAAACAATGATAAGTACAACAATGCCAAATTTAGCCTTGGTGTTAAACAAAGCTTCTTAAAATCTTCTATAACCTGCTTCATTTCTTTTACCTGAACGCCACCAAAGAAAACAAGATAAGAAACTGTCAAACCAGATGCCTTAATTGACAACAGAAGTTCTCCTTGGTTTCAGATAAAAGTCTTAACTTGACCTTCATTAAGACTAGCCTGTTTTTAAATCAACTGATATTTTTTTAAATCATAAGTTTAGGCTAGTGGTTCCCAACCTGTGGTCCGTGGACGACCAGTGGTCCACAAGAGCGAAAATATGGTCCATGACCTCACCATTACTACACCGTTGCCTCAAAACCATGCAGCAACGAGAGCGACTGGTCTTGCAAAACCCTCTTATAGTATCATGGCAATGGAGATGTCAGGAGGGGAGAGGCTGGTTGCCACAAAAGACTACTACTACCACATCCGCTCTACATTATTAAATATGGTTTTCTGCACCCCAAATACCCAAACCAAATCTAAAGTTGACCAAAAACTGATTTGTAACCCTTTTGGTACTAATGTTATCATGGATTTCAACTTTACGTTTTTAATCTGTTTATTGTTCTATGTGTTTTATTTGTTCAACTATTTCAATTGCTTATAGTTTATGGGATATATTTTATAGTTGTTTTAATAAGCACTCAATCTTGCCAGAGTTGTAAGCCACATTGAGTTCCCTACGGGGTGAGAAAGGTGGGGTATAAATGAAGCGAATAATAAAAATAATAAATAATTTTGGGAGTGGTCCCTGGTCAAGTGGTCCCTGGTCAAAAAGAGGTTGGGAACCACTGGTTTAGGCAGAAGAGAGCATAGTTTGCTTTTATTCCTGCAGTCAGCACTACTGAAGTTTTCATCAGTAAATAATGGAATACAGTCAAACTATGGCATATGTAGTAAAAAGCCTGAACTGCACGGAAGCCAAGACGCTTGAGACAGTTATACTTTGGTCATATCATGAGAAGATGTGACTCACTACAAAAGGAAAGAAAACTTGGGAACAGAGAAGAAAGTAGAAAAAGAGGAAGACCACATCCCAGGTGGATAGACTCAATCAAGGAAGTCACAGTCCTGAGTCTGCAAGACCTTAGTAGGGTTGTTGTTAAGAGAGAGACTTGGAGATCTCTCATTCACAGGGCCACTATCAGTTAAATTCAACTTGACAGCAATGAAAAGCAAATAGAATGTGCTTCTCCGGGAAAGTCCACAATTCTCCATCAGGTTATTTGTGTCTTCTTGGTTATTCATAAATAGTACTTTCCCTAAATAGATATAAGATGAGACTGTTGTTTTGCTAAACATCATTACCTGATGAAGGAACTTTGGTTAGAAAGTGAGGGGTTTTCTGCCTTTTTGGTTGACCTAATATGGATTTTGATTTGATTGATTTGTCAACATAGCTACCCTGCATCTTAGTCATCACAATAGTCTTCCAACAGTGCACAAACTTGCCTTTAATTTGGCACCACAGTGCAAAAAGACTGCCATGTCTAGCAGGTCCACATTAGAACTGAGCAAACAAAGTTCTTTAGTTAACTCTGTTCCACAAATGTACATAAAAAGTCACCAGCTTGCTTTATATGGGCAGTTTCTTCTATATAGATTTACGCTTATTATGGCAAGTGCAGATCTATCCATCCTTCCAAACCTAGAAGCTGCAGAGAAGACATAACAACTGTATGGCACCCCCACCCAGGTCAAGAGTTGCACAGAAGCATGAGGATTCACACCAGAAAACTGTTAGTAGTTGCACCGCATAATCTGATAACTGCTACTCTTCTGACCCTTTTTCTTGAACAATAAAGAGGAAGGGTGGGAGATTTTTTTTCAACTACTACTTAGCAACAGAACTTGAAAACCCTCCTTAACCAAACGAAGAGCTGAAGCTGGTATTCTCTCTGCTTGTATTTTTATAAAGAAAGAGGTGGTGAGTTTTCTTGTATGTTATTTGGCAGCCTCTCATCTCTCTCTCTCTCTCTCTCTCTCTCTCTCTCTATATATATATATATATATATACATATATATATATATGAATGCGTTGTTCTTTTTGAGTGATATCATAACTCAAAATGCACTGGACAAATTGCCCCCAAATTTGGCCACATGACACCTACTAACCCAAGGGGTGACCATCGCTCAAAAAAATTAATTTTGTCATTTGGGAGTTGTAGTTGCTGGGATTTATAGTTCAACTACAATCAAATATCATTCTGAACTCCACCAACAATCGAAGTGAACCAAACTTGGCACACAGGATTCCCATGACCAACAGAAAACACTAGAAGGATTTGATGGGCATGACTTTGAGTTTTGGAGTCGTAGTTCACCTACATCCAGAGAGCACTGTGGACAAATACTCCATATGTCCAAATATGAACACAGATGAAGTTTGAGGGGAAATAGACCTTGATATTTAGGTGTTGTAGTTAGTGGGAATTATTGTTCACCTACAATCAAAGAGCATTCTGAACCCCATCAACGATAGAATTGGGCCAAACTTCCCACACAGAACCCCCATGACCAACAAAAAATACTATGTTTTCTGGAGGTCTTTGGCAACCCTTCTAACACCCCCTCATGACACCCCCCTCAGGGGTCTCGACCCTCAGGTTGAGAAATGCTGCCTTAAGGCCATCCGGTCAAACTCCCTTCACCAGAGCAAGAAAACATAATCAGAGCCATCCAGCCATAGATATAGACAGATATATATGATTCAGACACAAACACACACAAACACACACACACACACATATATATATATATATGAATGACAGATATAGTATCATAGATTTGAAAGGAACCCCTAAAGAAGGACAATTATATGTTGGATGTTCCAGAGTAGGCAAACCAGACAATCTCTACATCAACACTGACAAAGAGACAACAAGAAATACTGTTTATCCACAAGCATAAAGAAATTACATATATTAGAAACCAACACTTTTTAATTACTTTATTTTCCAGATCACCAGACTGGCCTCAGCAAGATGTGGCAGGGTGTGGCTAGTCAGTTTATAACGGGGTAAGGAAGAACATAGTACTCCACATTTGTAGAAGTCTACACATATACACACCATAAAATAATTATACCCAATGCTGTGCAAGCATCTAGTGCACAATAAGCACCTTTAAAGATTCTCTGTATCTTCCAGAAAGCCTCTTGAGAGTGTTGGGGGAAGCTTAGGAGCAGTCAGAGAAAGATTTGTAGAGATCTAATGTGTAAATATAAATCATGATAGTGATGATATTTTGAGTACTCTAAATCTTCAGCAACCTGCACATACTTGATTCAAGCTGTTTAAAGTCCTAAAAGATCCATGTCTTGATTAGTTCAATGAACATCTAGGATTGTATCTCAACTTGCAGAATAGCTGTTATCTATTTTAGATGCACAAGAGAAAACACTTTTTCTAAGTGCAATCCGATATTTGTAGAATGCTTTTATTTCTTCGCACAATTCCAGAAAAAGGTCAAAATGTTTTAGGAGCTAAGCTCTACAGAAGTGCATAGTATGGCACCTTTAATGTTACTCTAATTTCTAAAGAGGTTTAAATTGATATTAGGATGGTATTACGCATTAGAAAACCCAGAGAACATCTGGGAAGAAGGAGTCTACAAATGCTGCAATTGAATACATTTTGACTGTACTGCTCGGCTAGACTGTCATTTCAGTAAATATACTACAGAAACACAGTTCAAATTCTTTTGGGTGACTTTCAGTCATTCTTAAGTGTTTAGGTTAAGAGATAGATTAAAATGGAAAGCTGGAATTCTTCAATGCAAGGAAATAAGACAAGGTAAGCAAAATATGAGGTATTTACAATCCTGTTAAACATTTTTCCATCTGGCTATATTTTGTGGCTATAAAATATCTCTGATGGGAGAATGCTTCTCCCCAGGAACTCTGCTCCACAAAAAGTTCTCATTATGCTGAATAACCTCATCGTCATTTGATTTTGTTTCAGCCACACGAATAACTTCATCTCCAAACACAAGCATGGCTACCTCGATCTCAATTACTACGATAATCACTTGTTGACATTTAGTCTCACTTCTCAATTTGTAATTGCTTTGAGAAACACTATGATTCCTGTTAAGCATTCTGACAAGAAAACCACATGCTTCCCCTCTTAATATTGCTATAACAATGTCCCTTATTCATTGACTAAACCAAAATGATGGAGGAAAAGCGGAAGAAAGGGGTTAAAATCTTGAACTCTCACCTTTTGATTAATATTATGGTAAGTAATTTAGATACTGCACTGCTCTAAAAGCCACATTTATTTATCTTAATGAAGAATGCCAAACTAAAACAGTGGGTGGGAAAGAGTCACCAATTTCTACAGTTATTTAAACTAATGATCTGAAATGAACCATTAAACTGAAAGAATCTAAACATTCGAAAATAAAGGAAGTACCTCAAGTGTATTTTCCAGTAATAATAATAAAAAAAAAACATTGAGTGCATGAATAAAATATTTCTACTACTTTAGTTTTTTTTAGATAATGGAGAAGTGTTGCTGCTGCCCCACTTGAACATAATTCTGGTTGTTGTACTAAAAATACTGAAGCTGCAAATATTTGCTCAAACCCACTTCTTCACTTATTATTATTATTATTATTATTATTATTATTATAAAAATTCCAATACATTAAATGAGGAAAAATAGACAGAGAAGGAAGAAAATAAAGAATATATATATATATATATATAGACAAGATACAGAAGAAAAAAGGAATTTACACTGAATTCCATCTTTCCTAATGATACTAATACATCCTACTATATGTAAGAATTTCTCTAGTATAAACATTATTCAGTTTAATCACGCCTCTGAATTATTGAAAACTACATTTTTCTCTTTTTTCTAAAATACCCCCCCCCCTCCAAATCTACAAGGGCTTCCAATCTAAAAAAAAACAGAATTTTTCAATGAATAAATTCTTTTTTTCGTTATAATAATGCATCTTGTCCCCAACGCTTAAATTAACTTCTGAATAAATAGGAATAGGATCGGAACCAGTTTCTCAAATCTTTCTTTTTTCTTCAACTTTGCAAATATCAGTTATTCTTTCACACTCTCAACCATTCATCTGGCCAAAAAGTTTCCAAAGTTCTTCCGAGTCTAGAAAAGGTTTTTATGGCTCAGTATACCAACAGACATTTATTTTCTTTCTTGTTTGCCTAGACTTTAGTGGTATACATATATATTCGTGGGTAGAGTTTTCTGTTATTTCAAAATTATGCTTTTGAGGTCATGCAAGTATTCAAATTTGAATTTTAAAAACTTTATATTGACAAACAAGCAAGCTATATCTATAAACTAAAGCAAATGGGAAGAAAAGCAATGAGATCTTTTCTTATAGGTTTGAAGCACATCATTCTGTAATCCTCATACCATTCTACACTCCCCAGTCTTTAAACAATTCAAGATAGTCTTGACCACATTTTCTAGTATGCTGCTTGCATCTAACTCCTGGTTCTCTACAATGGCATGCACCCCCAAGGTGATTTGCAAATAATTAACAGCAGCAGTACCGAAAAACAAGATGTATACTACACCCTGTAGAACAATTACAACTTGTTTCATTTCCTTACTGTTCAACAAGTGAAAAAATATACTAGTTCTCTTTGGCAAAAGGAAGGTCTATGGGGAGAACAGTTTGGAGGCCATCAGAATCAAATTCACCATTTTTACCGACAACAGTGTCTCTTGCAATCATCATTACTAATGAAGGCATATAGCTTCGTATAACAGAAGCAGTATTTTTTTTCATTTAATTCTAAAAGAATAATAAATGAGGTTATTCTCACACCAGGTAAAACACAGATTTCTTACAACCAGCAAACAGTTCTGAAGGGAAGTGAAAGCAAACTGTTTCCATTAACTATACTGTGCACACAAACTGGACATAATATGGTTCACTTCTGTATAGCCTGCATAGAATTGGGACTGTTCCAATGGTTCCCCCTTTGGTCTTCCAAGTGTTTTGGTCTTCAGCTTCCAGAGGCCCCAGCCAGCTTTGCACAGTGTCAGGACTTCTGGGAGTTAAAAGTCCAAAACATCTGAAAGATCAAAGATGGGGAACCATTGCACCGATTGATACTTCTGATTTTACTGACCATAGAGAACATGTGAGTCTTTTTTAAAATTTACACTGTTTGTCCCAGCAAATGTTTTGTGGCACCTTGAAAAACTATCAAGTTCTTATGAGTTTCCGTTGTCTTGTGGGGTTCCTCAGGGCTCAATATTGTCTCCCATGTTGTTTAACATCTACATGAAGCCGCTGGGGGAGATCATCCGGAGTTTCGGGGTACGGTGTCATCTGTACGCGGATGATGTCCAACTCTGTCACTCCTTTCCACCTGCTACTAAGGAGGCTGTCCAGGTCCTGAACCGGTGCTTGGCCGCTGTGACAGTCTGGATGAGATGAGAGATAGGGCCTTCTCAGTGGTGGCCCCTCGGCTGTGGAACGCGCTTCCCACGGACATCAGGCTACCACCATCTCTAATGGTATTCCGTAAAAAAGTTAAGACCTGGTTGTTTGAGCAGGCGTTCGAATAACTAGTGCAATAATTGGTAATGAACATAGGAATGGAAAATGGTTGATGAGTTTGGATTATGTTTTTGTGGATGAGATGATGGTGATTAGTTATTGTAATAAGTGTTTATTAATTGTGTGCTGCACGGGATTGTTAACTGTTTTATATCTGACATTGAATTTCTGCTTTTTTTGTTGGTTGTGAACTGCTGTGAGTTGCCTTCGGGCTGAGAACAGCAGTATACAAGTAAAGTAAAGTAAGTAAATAAATAAATATGAATTGGAATTTTTTAGATTCGATTTGGTTATTTGGGGTGCTGATTTAGAAAATTCCATTAGATAGACCACATTAGCTCTAGATTCTGATACAGAACATATGTCATCCAGTAGTTGCCATCTGCTCACCCACAGAAAACCATATTTAATAATCTAGAGCAGATATGGTAGTAGTAATCTTTCGTGAGTAGTCAGCCCCTCCACTCCCAACATCCCCATTGCCTCAGAACTATATGAGGGTTTCGCAAGACCAGTCACTCTCGTTGCCACATGGTTTTGAGGCAATGTTGTAGTAATGGTGAGGACGCGGACCATATTTTTGTTCTTGCGAACCACTGGTGGTCAATGGACCACAGGTTGGGAATAAATGCCCTAGAATCTCCTGAAATTTCTTATAAAAGTGGTTAACAATTAGAATAAAACCTTCAAAAACATCTACAGAGCACAATTCTTAAGTTAAATCAACATTTGAGGGTTCTCCTGAAATTACTTAATCTGTTTTCTCCTGAAACTGAAACCATGTGGACATTCTATATTGCCCACGTCTCCTTTAAAAATACATTTAGAAGACTATATACATAATTTTTCTAGCATACAAACAATTCCATAAAGCAAGGGATTACTTCAGGAGCTAACTTGTTCTGTTCTGGCAGGACACAAGGGAAGGTTTGGTTTTAAAAAAACTGCTAATGCTACACTTGTCTCAGAGGGCTATTCACATTTTAGTGCAAAACCAGTCATTCAGTTTTAGTATCAGTGTGTTAACTCATTTTAGTTATCAACACATGTGTCCTTCTCCTAATTACCGCATTTTCTATGTACTAACAAAACAATGAATGGCATTTGTTCTAGAATCTGCATTACCAGCAAGTTTTCTTTCAAAATGTTTCACACCAAAAAAGAAAGGGATACAGAAAGAGAGTCTTTGGTTTTGGGGTCGGCATACTAATTTTCACTATCCTTTCTGGATATAGGGAAATGATGTTTCTGAATGAACTACAAAGTTGTCTATCCAAATAAAGTCATCGTTCCACTTTATTCTTTTCTACATCTATTTGTCTTTGTTTCCAGATATTATTTTGGTCCACACTGTGCATTCAGTCCTCATTTAGGGTGTTTTAGAGAGAGGTATTCTCTTAACAAGATTTTTCTAAAGATATTCTGTATTTCTGTAAATCTTCAGGGCTCCCCCATTGCTGATAACGGGTTTTCATGAAGGGGATCCCATGTTGGTTGCATAAGGGTTGCGACTCCCAGGTGAGACCCACTGACTTCTATCTCAGTATCAAAACCATTTTACAAAAGAAAAATACTTACTCCTTCACAAAAAAGAATTCAGAAGTTCAAATACTGTGTTTACTTGAATTAATGCTCACCTATTTCGGCTAAATGACCTTGCCAAAATTGGGGTGTGCATTAGATTAGCGTAATATTATAATCTTAGTGCCAAATCAAAACAGAAAAGTGCTTCAGGAAGTGCAACTTTGTGGAAGTCATGTATGATTAAATGGCCAGAGCTCAATTAAATGGCCAGGGCTCAATATTATGCAGTCCTGGGATTTGTAGTTTGGTGGAGCATCAACTGTCTTTGGCAAGGAAGGCTGAAGACCTTGTCAAACTACAGCCCCCAGGATTCCATAGCATTGAATCAAGGCAATTGAAGTTGGTTATTCTACAGCATAGATGCATCCCAAGATTTTCTTTTTTATCATTGGAAGCTTTAGTGTTCTAACACAATTGTTTATAATGAAGGAATTCTAAGCAGGCAGCAATAGTAATGCACATCTTTTTTGACCAAATTACAAAGAGCACCATTTTTACTGCTCTGTATTACATTTGGCAGCAAATACTATTTTATTTTTTTTTGGTTTTAGGGTTTTGAAAATTGATGTGCATATTAGATTCAGTGGCACATTAGACTCAAATAAATGAGGGTATTAATAAAACACAAAATATGAAGAATAATGTTTAAAATGAAAAATTAAGAATTTTCCATATCATAAGTGGTATAGCTGAAAACATCATTTCTTAGAAAACAGGGGAAAATAGTAATTGTGCATTAGTTCCAAATAACAATAGGTGCAATGTTGATTTGTTTGGAGTAAACCAAAACTATTAGGTAAACATGTACAAGGAACAATAGTTAGTCAATATTTATTATAGCACTATGTTTGTCTGTTGCCACAATGTAAGTGTCAGCAGACTGCTTGCATCCTATGACGCATCCAATGTGACTACTGATTATTTCATTTCAAAGTCATGATGGTGGAGCAACATCATTTCCAAAAGAGATTGAAATGATTCAAATAATATCAAAACTCAAAGCAAATACTTTCTGAGAACCACAGTGAATCTATAATTAAACGACAATAATATCTACTATCCTAGGTACATGCTTCTATAATATACACATATTAACAAGAACATTTCAGGAGCTGTTGTATAGACAGTGGATCAGTTTAGATGACTAATGTATTTAAAGTTATTCAACAGAGAACCATGCACATCTTTTCCCTAGGAATACAGCCTATTTACCTGGCACTAAGTCTGATTACATCAGAAAACATCTAAATAAACCAGTTTTTCATTTTGTCTAAGTTATTGAACCAAATTAAAATTGTGATTTGAAATCCTGTTTTGTTTCAAATCACAGTTTTCCAGTGGGATGAAATAGGAAATTATAGTGAATTAAAGATATCCTGTTTTGTTCACAGACTGCTACAAAAGCCTGTGGCCATCTCAGCTTAAATAACAGAATTACAATGCCCATATTGACCCATAAAGTATTACAATGCAATTGGCCATTTACTATAGTGCTAATCCAATACTTAATCTTTGCTCATGTTCGTTACCCACCTTGTTTCCACCAAATAAGCAGTGTAAGTTTCCTGCATGTTCATGGCATTCCGTCCTGTCCGTTTTTCAGCTTCTGCAACGCTGATTTCTATTTTCTTCAATAAACAATCTTCCATCATCTTTTTCACCGAGAGATGAAAAAATACATTTGTAAGTACTCTTATCATTTGCTTTGCACAATAAAGTATTATGTGCTTTGTTTTCTGCCAGGAGCAAAGCCTGGCTCTTAACAAGAGAAAACCATATTTAATTTCTTGTTGTAAGAGTGCCTCATATTTCACAGTACATGAATGAATGAATGAAACTTTATTTATACCCTGCCACCATCTTCCCAAAGGGACTTGGGGAGGCTCACAATGCACTCAATAGTGCAGCCATATAATACAACAAGAACATAAAAATAATACAACAACAATAAAATGCATAAACAAAATTACTTAAAACATATAACCACCACCACCACCCCACCACCCCCCGTTAAAAACTCAATAAAACGCAGCAGTACATTGTGATATTCAGCCTTTTCAAAATAGAAAAAGGATGGTCCTATTCACCTCTTTTAACCATCTCAGGAAAAAATTCCTACCACGCTATCATATTGACCTTTAAATTAGACCAATTGAGTAACAAAGGTAGACAAGAAAATTTACATTTGTGGAACTAAAACAGCTAGACCATATTGCACCAGCTGGTAGTCCTTATCTGAATCAAAAGAGGACCTATTGAAAGAGAGGAAGAGAGGAAGCCACAGGGAGGAGGGAGCAAGCTTGTTTTCTGCTTCCTTGGAGACTAGGACGCGGAACAATGGCTTCAAACTACAAGAGAGGAGATTCCATCTGAACATTAGGAAGAACTTCCTGACTGTGAGAGCCGTTCAGCAGTGGAACTCTCTGCCCCGGAGTGTGGTGGAGGCTCCTTCTTTGGAAGCTTTTAAACAGAGGCTGGATGGCCATTTGGCAGGGGTGATTTGAATGCAATATTCCTGCTTCTTGGCAGGGGGTTGGACTGGATAGCGGCTAGCCCATAAGGTCTCTTCCAACTCTTTGATTCTATGATTCTATGAAAGGAGAATGAAATATCAAGCATTCTGCTTTCCTTTCTGCTTCACTGGGCTTTTGTGTCCCCAGTTAGCCACTTACAACACATTTTGCCAAATTAAGAACTCCTTTAGGTTTCAACATATACTCTGCATGTTTTTTTGACAGCGGTGATTTCCTGAAGCAATTCTGACAAGATAACCTCAGCAAAAGGTTGATGTAACTGTTTCAAACACCCTGAGTCTTCGGACTCAGTTCTGAGATGGCATTTGGCAACTCAGGCAAACCGTAAAACGTCCTAGCCCCAACACCAGATGACACATTCACAACACATTTTATTCCCAATTATCCATTCCATGCCCATGCAGAACAGAGGTGAGCAACTGAGGCCATATTGAACTCTGGTTCTTTAAAATTTCCATCAGCCCTAGTTAATAGTAAGGGATGCCTGGAATAGCCGTCCAACAACATCAGAGCCACAACTGCCTGTTACAATGCCCATCCTTATGCAGAATGAGGAACATGGGAACACAGCCTGTTTTTCGCATCCAACTATGTCATAGGTTGTATCTACCCTGCCAAATAATGCAGTTTGAACTATATGTCCAGTGTAGACCCATATAATTGATATCAAATTGCATTATTTGACAGTGTATATCCAGTCTTAGATAGAAATCTTAGGGCCCTTCCATACAGCCATATAACCCAGAATATCAAGGCAGAAAATCCCACAATATCTGCTTTGATCTGGAACATATGGTAGTGCGGACTCAGATTACCCAGTTCAAAGCAGATACTGTGGGATTTCCTACCTTGATATTCTGGATTATACGGCTTTGTGGAAGGGCCCTTAGATACAGCTGCTTTCAATTCCATGAACCAGCATCTAGGTAACTCAATATAAAAGATCCAAATAGCCTAGAAAAAAGGCGTATCTCAGATGACTGACCATCCACCACATAACCTGTAAACCTTCTTAACTAGTTTCCTGATAAATGAAACTACGATTCCCCGAAGAATCTACCACAGGCGGCCTTTCCACATAGCCCTATATTCCAGAATATCAAGGCAGAAACATTATCTGAGTGTTGATTCAGATAACCCAGTTCAAAGCAGATATTCTGAGATATAGGGCTGTGTGGAAGGGCTCCGAGTCCCATGATGTAAAGTGAGATCAGGTGTTGCTGAACTACAATTCCTGTGGTGCTAAGTGTTGCCTAAACTACAGAGTGATAGTATTTGTTGTTCCAGATGTCACAAGAGCCACGGGTTCTCCACTCTAATCCAACAATTATATAAACATGAAATAACCAGAAACCTGCTAAAGAATGAAGTCACCACTAACTGTCTTATGCTCGTTTTAATAGCTTAAAAAGATTTAGTCTAACAGTAAGATGATTACTCAACACTGTCTGTACTTGCTGAATTTTAATCTCCCTACAACGATAACACTTAATGCTTGTGATGAAGTCAACAGCATCTACAAAGCTTATGGTGTAATAAGATGGACACAAGAGTCTTCACTGATTTTGCTGAAGCTTAACAGAACAAGAACTTGACCTGGGAGGAAATTAGTCTACTAGTACTCACAAACATTTTAAAATTGTATGAAGGGATCGTTGAAAAATCCACTAACCTGGATTATTTCCACATCCTTCCTCTGTAACCTTGTGTTTCAATTTTACATGAATCCCCAGCACATTTCATTAACGGAAGGGAAATGATAAAAAAGGGAAGTGTACTTATCCCTTTTGTGATGAATGACTACTGGTGGTGGCAACTTCAGAACTATGTTGCTGAGTTTGTGGCCTACTACCATCAGAAGAAAGTGTCCCATCTCCCCAACTGAGCCAAAAGGAGCAGCAAAAAGAAGCAACAGGAGACAAGAATGCTAAAGACCATTCATAATTCCTCATTTGTCGTACAAATCAAAACAAAGATCTGAGAAAACAAGCTTCAGCTTCTCACACAGTAATACAGAAATAAAATAGGGTGATCTCATTCACTACATCTCCAACAATAGCATTTGTTTTTATGTTCGATATTTCAATGAACTTTGTTCCATATGTAAAATCTCTAACAATATCTTTAAAAAAAACAAAAAAACAATCTTTATTCAAGCCCTTTTCCTAATTCTAATGCTATATTTTGCACAAATGCTCCGTGGGATAACAAAACCCAAGATGCATTGAGACCACCAGTTGCTATGTAGGTATTGCAAATCCAGCTTTGGCTTGGGAAGGGTTTCTGCCAGTTGCATTTGCACCCTGATAAGTGTAATGTTTTGACCACCATCATCTTTTCTTTGGTCGCCTAGAGAGGGACAGATAATGATTTTTAAGATAAATAAACTGTGATTCCATATTAACAGTGAAGGACAAGCAAAGACGTCAAGCACCAGCTCTGTTCCAGCTTCTCTTACACTCAGTCCCGATGAGGCAGCAGAGATAAAACAACACCTCTGACTACTAATCACCAGGGCAAAGAATGTCCCCTTAAGCAGTGGTTCTCAACCTGTGGGGCCTCAGATGTTTTGGCCTTCAACACCCGAAATCCTAACAACAGGTAAACTGGCTGAAATTTCTGGAAGTTGTAGGCCAAAACACCAGGGGACCCACAGGTTGAGAGCCACTCCTTTTATCAATCATGTCACTTCCAACCCATGTCAGTCTATTGCAGCAAATATGAATGTATTTATTTTGGAGCTTTTTAAAAAACATTATAACAAAATACTGAGTGACTGTGAGAAATAATATATGTTTCACCAAGCTTCAGATTCCAAATCCAAAAACAGATTTATATCCCCGCTGGTTGTTGATGTTATTTTATGTTCTCTTACATTGTTGCTTTTATAATTTTTACTATGCTGTATTTTAACCTATATTTGACCGGGCTTGTCCCCATGTAAGTTGCCCTGAGTCCCTTCAGGAAGATGGTGGTGGGATGCAAAAATATAGTTGTTGTTGTTATTATTATTATTTCTTCTGAAGAGTTTAGGGTACTACATTTGGCTCTCCCTTCCCCAATGAAGTGCCAAAACATTCCTAGGAAGTACATCAGGCAGTGTGTGATTGGCACAAGCTTGTCCAATGAAATTCACAGCCCAGTGGGGACTAGAAGCTTAGAAGTAGAGTAAGCCAAGTTTCATGAAAGCTGATGTTAAATATTAAAGACTACTGTCATTGCAGGTGCCTCATGATTGCAGCACAAAGGCGGCTAAATAGCCCATTGTTGTTAAGTGGTTTTCGTACCAAGGGAAAGAGCAATGGACAAAGAAAAGAAGAGCTCCCAGCTGATGCAGCTTTCTTCTTTATCATATGCCACACTGTGCCTGCCAGAATTCCCAGTTATGGCCAACTCTCAAATAGGCTGGTTCTACACTGTAGAAATAATGCATTCTGATTCCACTTTAATGCTGTATAATCGTGAGAGATGTCGTTTGGTGAGACAACAGCACTCATTGTCTTGTAAAACAACAACTCCTAGGATTGCATAACATTGAGTCAAGGCAGTTACAAGTTGTTAAACTGCAATAATTCCTCAGTGTAGATTTACCCAAAGAAACAGGTAGCAATGCAGAGCCCTCCCAGGTGTTGCGCCTATCTTTCCCTCCAACTCGCCCCCTCCTCTATCCCCACCACTCCCAATGCCTCTCAATATGTGTACGTACCTTCAAGGTGCCTGTTGACTTATAATAATAATAACTTTATTCTTATACCCTACCACCATCTCCCCGAAGGGACTCGGGACTGCTTACATAGAGGACAAAATGCCCATAAAAACACAAATACAAAACAATCAATTCAAACAAAAACGCAGTTAAAATAAAACATAGTAAAATATAACAATCCAGATTAAACCACATTTAAATAACACATAAACTATAAAACATCAGCATTGAAACTCAGTCAAAACAAGTGCAACTGGTGGGGATGACAGATAGGGCCTTTTCAGTGATGGCCCATTGGCTGTGGAACACCATTCCTAGCGACATCAGGTCAGCCCCCTCCCTCCTCACTTTCGGAAGGAAAGTAAAATCTTGGCTCTGGGACCAGGCTTTCAAAGACTAGTGTGGTGCAATATAAATTGAATTATATGCAACTGACTATGTAATCGACCTTGGACCATGATTTTTGGATGGTGTGATTTTAATACTGAATGTAATTTTTAAATGTTTAACTTGTATCAATGTTAACTCAACTGTTTTTAAGTTTTTAAATATCTGTATATGTTGCAAGGCATTAAATAATTGCCATATGTAAGCTGCCTTGAGTTCCCTTCGGGGTAGAGAAAGGTGGGGTATGAAAAGAATAAATAAACAGCACGTTTCTGTTTTTATGATGTTATATTTTATTGTGATATGCTCTTACATTGTTTTCTTTTGATTTGATTTTATTGTGTTATGTTTTAATTCTGTGCTCTTTGGGTTTGTCCCCTTGTAAGCTGCCCCGAGTCCCTTTTGGGGAGATGGAGGCAGGGTATAAAAATTAAGCTATTAGATTATTATAAGGGTAAATAATAAATTAATAAATAAATAACAATACTCAGCAAAACCAATTGCCAGTAGTACAGCAGGTGTGATCAGTCTATAAAGGGCTGGGCATTTTATTTATTTATTTCCAACATTTCTACCCCACTCTTCTCAACCCCTGAGGGGGGACTCAGAGCCGCTTACATTGGCAACAATTTGATCCCACAACGTACAAAACAATTATAACAGATATAACAATTAAAAACAGTAAATTAAAAACAATTTAAAACATTAACATAACATACACTGTACAATAGGGCCGGTTACTGGATGAATGACAAAATATCAGGCAACCTAGGTACTGGACACTTATAAGGAGGGGCTAGGCGTCCCCAAATGCAAGCTGAAAAATCCTGGTTTTCAAATCCCTGTGAAAGGAGGACAATGTGGGAGCTTGCCTAATCTCCCTTGGGAGGGACTTCCTAAATTGGGGGGGCCACCACCCTTATGGAGCACTCCATGTATTTATAGCAGGCCTGGGCAAACTTGGGCCTTCCAGGTGTTTTGGACTCCAACTCCCACCATTCCTAACAGCCTACCGGCCTACCAAGTTTGCCGGCTATTAGGAATTGTGGGAGTTGGAGTCCAAAACACCCGGAAGGCCCAAGTTTGCCCATGCCTGATTTATAGGGTTTCCTTAGGCAAGAGACAGTCAGACACCGCCTCTGAAATACATCCAGCAGCAGAACTTGGTATTTGTGAACAGTCTCCAATCCAAATACTCAACAAAACTGACCCTGGTTATCTCCCAAGTGGTGAGATCTGGAACCACTGGGGATATTTTGGCCCTCTCTCCTCTTCCCCAATTATATTAAATGCTTGGGATTTTCAATGGTTCTCAACCTGTGGGTTCAACTCCCAGAAACCCTAATAACTAGAAAACTGGCTGGGATTTCTGGGAATTGTAGGCCAAAACACCTGGAGACCCACAGGTTGAGAACCACTGACACGAGGGATGGGCAAACTTGGGCCCTCCAGGTGTTTTGGACTACAACTCCCACAATTCCTAGCGGCAGCATCAACACCACTCCTCGCCCTTCTCCGTGGGGCTAGGCCTCCTTTCCCTCCTCCTCCTCCTCCTGGCCCCTCACCGCGTAGGCTGGTGCTGCCAGTCCCCCGGCGCTCCCGGCCGCCTTGGCGGGCCTCCCTTCGTGCCCGTCAGCGGCCTGCCTCTCTCCGGGGCCCGGGCTGGAAGGCGCCTCAGGCTCGGCGCCTCCGCCCTGGCTGCCGCTACTGCTGCTCCCGCTCTCCCCGCTGCTGCTCCCCTCGGCGCCGCTGCTGTTGCTGCCACTGCCGGGGCTCTGGGCCCCCGGATGGGGCGCCTCCATTGAGGAAGGCGGCGGGCAGGAGGAGGAGGAGGCGCCGCCAGCAAAGACCGCTCGGCCGCCGACGGCGCATGCGCAGAGCGAGCCGCGAGGAAGGGAGGGGGCGTGGCCTCGGGGAGGAGGAGAAAGAGAGGGAGGAAGGGAAGGGTGAAAGGGAGGGGTTAGGCCAATTACAGTAGTTTATCTGACTGCTTACAAAGTCACAGGAGAACACCTCAGCCTAGAGCAGTAGTTCTCATCCTGTGGGTGCCCAGATGGTTTGGCCTTCAACTCACAGAAATCCTAACAGCTGGTAAACTGGCTGGGAATCCTGGGAGTTGTAGGCCAAAACACCTGGGGACTCACAGGATGAGAACCACTGGTAGAAGGGAAAGGATGGGGAGAAGGCAGGGAAGGGAAGAAAGGTAGGATAGAGAAAAAGGGAGAATGAAAAGGGAATGAAGAGAAAGGGAAAGGAAGAGGGGAAGGATGGAAGGAAGAGAGAGGGGGAGGAAAGAAAGAAGAGAAAGGGGAAGGAAGAGAAAGAGGAGAAGGAAGGAAAAGAAAGGGGAAGGAAGAGGGGAAGGAGAGAAAAGAAAGGGGAAGAGAGGAAGGAAGAGGAGAAGAAGGGAAGGGAAGGAAGGGGAAGGATAGAAGAGATGAAGGAAGAGAAAGAGGGGAAGGAGAGAATAGAAAGGAAAGAAAAAGGGTATAAGAATGAAATTGGAAAGATCAAATGGTACAGGCAGCCTTTTGATAGACATCTGATTGTCTTGCTGTTTCTGTCCAGTGCGGCCGCACTTGAAAAATAAAGAGATTTTTGCTTCAAACCTCATGGAGACTGGCTGTCTTTTTAAGATTCACATTTAAACTATTGAAAGAGTTCCCTTCAGAAGGAAGAGGGAAGGAAGGAAGAGAAAGGAGAAGGGTGGAAAAGAAAGGAGAAGGATGGAAAAGGGGAAGGAAGAGAGGAAGGAAGAGAAGAAGAAAGGAAGAGGAAGAGGGGAAGGAGAGAAGAGAAAGGGGAAAGAAGAAGAAAAGGAAGGAAGAGAAAGGGGAAAGATGGAAGAGGGGGAGGAAGGGAGGAAGAGAAAGAGGAGAGGGGAAGGATGGAAGAGGGGAAGGAAGAAGAGAAAGGGGAAGAAGGGAAGACAAAGGGGAAGGAAGAGAAAGAAGGGAAGGATGGAAGAGAGAAGGATGGAAGAGAAAGAGAAAGAATGACAAGTCATTTATGACTTATGATTATTCTACAGTGAACCTATCACAGGGTTTTTGTTGGTAGAATTGCTTTGCCTTTGCAGTTCTTTGAGGCTGAGAGAGTATGACTTTTTTAAAAGGTGACTATGGGTTTCCATGTCCAAGCAAGGATTCAAACACTCATCTCCCTGTATCCTAGGGTGCATCTACACTAGAATCAATGTTGATTGACTCTACTTAATGCAATAGAATCCTTACAGTTTTACAAGGTCTTTGGCCTCCTCTGCCAAAGGGTGCTGCTGCCTCCCCAGACTACAACTCCCGGTATTCCATAGCATCCAGCCATGGTGGTTAATGTGGTCTCAAACTGCATTCATTTTATTGTGTAGATACACTCCTAGCCCAACCCTCAAACCACAGACATCACAAGTTTTTCTGGGGTGGACATTAAGACAAGACAAAACCAGGCAACCTGCCCGCCTTGTTCTGTATTATTCAACTCTGAGATTACCAGCTCGAAAAAGAAAAAAATCAACAACATGGGGCTCAACATACTTGCATGTGCCAGTTCAATCCCCCTTTGTACTCCCATAAATAAAGATGGGGATACCAGATTCTCTTTCACTTGGGACCCAACCATAACAATTAGTGCTTGATGGGGTATATATGATATTCACATCAGCATTTCATGTAAATCGATGATGCAGATTCAAAAAATGCACATCCTTTAAAATTCACATGTAATTGATGCAAAAGACATATCTTAATGTTCATCTAGCATAAACATCCCAAAGACCACAGTATAATGGGAAGCAGATTTTGGGCGACAGTGTGCAACCATGCATAAAATGGACTTAGGTTAATGAAACAAATCTTAAATCAATCCTACTCTAAGGGCACTTTTGCAGTTCGCATAATCAAAGGGAGATTTTGTGCCAAGAATTGTTCAGTTATAAATGCCTGGGAAACTCTTTTAATTGCAGTGAAAAGGCAAAGGTAACAATAAAATAATCTCGGAAGAAATTTGTACAAACATTGAAGACAACAGAATAGAAACCAGATACACTGAAAGCACTCTATGGGTCTGTAAAATGATCTTGGAGTTTATTTTAACTGGAGTTGTGAAAGGAAGATGGGTTCGAGAGGGCAAATGCATGCAAGCTTAGCTCAGTATGGCTGTTTTGCCTTCTTAAAACTGAGTAAACCAGCTAATTTGGAAAATCATTCAGAGCCAATGGCTGATGGTAAGGTTTAAAGGGACAATGCAAAGAAACAAAGATGTCTTAATTGCAGGGAGAACAGGTAAGAGTTTGGTCCTTCATATTTGCAGCATGAACAAAATAAAGTTTCCAAGAGAACAAAATGAAAGCACGATAACACTAACTCATCAACATGCACTTCAATGGAAGACTGATGAATGTAAAGTTACTAGATGAAACAAAAACAGGGCTCCTGTCACTTTAACTGTTGAGTAGAATGCTTTCATGAACTGCTGATTTTTTCTCTTCTATATAATGATAAAAGATACATAACTCTTATTATTTCACTTGGCAACCCAATGTGACTTTTAAGCAGTGGTAAATAAGGCTATACCTTCTGAAGATGGAACATAGCTTCATGTAACTGAACTCATTTCTTTTGATACATTGACATTGTAATGGAGTACTTTGACTGATTTCTGACTTAGAACAATGCTAAAGTGGGTCGACTGAGACTGATGTGAATATGTTCCTTTGGGATGACATTCATATTTCAAATGGTGCCTGCCGTAACTCTGTGTCTGTCTCCCTTTTTTATGCGCACCTCCAATCCCTTCACAATGCATTTCAGAGGGAACCATGCCTGTCCTGATCTTCTCTTTTGAATTTCTCTTTGCTTGTGGAACACAGTGGCAAAATGCTTGCCTTGTGAAAATCAAAGCAAACAAACCAATCCCACATGAAAAGATACATTCAAAGTATATGTATTAGCATATAATGTCTGACATTCATTGTAACCTCGTTGGTATACTTCATTCAGTAGGGCAAACCTGGAATTCACAACACAACTTGTTATCAACTAAACTGAAAGCAATTATCAAAGGTGGCCTGCCCAGCATTCATGTTTTTTCAATCATACTGAAGCTACAAAATTGTCAGAGATTGAGAGCACACAACTAGCTGCACTACAAGCAGCTTCATAGGTTGTGCTCATATCAGTTTTCACCATCACTGCATTTCTAGAAATAGCAAGTTTTAAAATGAAGCAACAAAATGTAAAGAAGAATAGGTATTTGCAAAAAGGGCAAAGATGAGTACAGCCATATTTTTAAAAAGAATCTAACTTTTTTTCTAACTGTGTTAGAAAAGGGAACATACTGAGACATTCATGGCATTTATTAAGTTCATAAGATCTTGTTTAAAAAGTCTTTTCCAAAACTCTGGCTGTTGGACACAGCTTGAGAAAAGAGCATTCAGAGTGAAGAAAATACACTGTTGTTACTGATAAATAAAATATTAACTGCTTTTAAAGGCTAATGTATGAAATTGAAATGACTACTTAAGTTGTGTTGCAGATAGATGGTGGATGGATAGATGGATATCTTTAAAAGAGCAGATGTGGAGATGTTGGGCTCTGCACATCTACTCAGAAGTAAGCTCTACTGAGTATGGAACTTACTCTTCAGTATAGGACTATACCCTAAATAACTTTTTTACAGTTTTCGTCAAGTTGAAACCATCTCATTTCTTTATATTGCAGCCATCATTTGAGAACAGCTTCCAATTAGTTACTGAATTATTTTATTGCTCTGATACAGCTGCATTGCACATACATGGAAGGTGGAGTGTTACTTTAACCGATCCCTTGTTGTCCGAGTACGATGGCCTTACAAGTGTAGGGTCTTGGCGGTGGATTCATAGGTGACTGTAGAGCCCTATTCTTGACCCACACGTTCTTCCACAGTGAGGACATCAGTTTCCAGGTAGAAGGCAGTTCCGGTAAGGGTTGGCTTGGCATGCCTTCCTCTTGGCATGCTTCTCCCTTTCGTCCTCCATTTGTGCCTCTTCAAATTCCACAGCACTGCTGGTCACAGCTGACCTCCAGCTAGCACTCAAGGGCCAGGATTTCCCAGTTCTCAGTGTCTATGCCACAGTTTTAACGGTTAGCTTTAAGCCCATCTTTAAATCTCTTCCTGTCCACCAACATTACATTTCCCATTCTTGAGTTGGGTGTATAGTAACTGCTTTGGGAGATGGTGATCTGCCATCCGGACAACATGGCCAGTCCAGCAGAGTTGATGGCAGAGGAGCATCGCTTCAGTGATAATGGTCTTTGATGCAGCTGCATTGAACATACATGAAAGATGGAGTGTTACAGCATTACTGTAAGCACTGCTGAATTTCACACACATCACTGAGGGCCCTTCTGCACAGACATGTAACCCAGAATATCTGCTTTGAACTGGGTTTTTTCTCAGTCCACCCTGCCATATATCGCAGTTCAAAGCCAATGATATGGGATTTTATTCAACTGTGTGGAAGGGGCCTGAGTCTGAAGGATGTTGAGGATGTAGCTTCCTGAACTTAATTTGTTATCTTACAGACTTTTCCTTCAGACTGTCTGAAACCAATATGCAAATCAACCTGACCATAACATGGTCATTTTGCCTGCCTTTCCTTCAAACTCTTTTTGCTATCTTTCTCTGATGAAGAAAGGTGACATTTCAAAAGGCGAAACAGCAAATTTTGCCTTTATTTCAAGAGATAATACCACTGAGCCCTGTGAGTCATAACATATAATATATTCCCTTTCCTTCACTATATTAAGTATAACTTATCAAGACTGATTGTTTTTATTGTTTTGCTCTCTTCAGTCAGTTATATTGTATGGTTTTTGTTCAGCCCTTCATTGCTTTCTATGTACAGTAGCAAATCTTGTCTCCCTCTACTGGCTTGTCTTCTCACTGTTGTGTTTTCTCTGGTTTCAACGAAGAGTCCATCACATATGTGTTCAGCCTTCCACTTTTGCAAGTTTCACACTCACTGTTTTGATTATACCTGCTGTCTCTCAAAGTTGGGACTACCATGTCAACATCCCACATGGCAGACCCATTCTCAGGAGGCGAGTGAGAGGTGTGTGCCCCAAAACCCCTGTGAAAGTAGAAGAATAGCACTCATTTACCAGAATACTTCAAAAAACGATCTTATACTGAGTCAAAACATGATCTATCTAGCATAATACTATCTTTGCTGGCCACCAGAGGTATTTGCTACAAGAACTATCTAGCCATTGTTGAATCTAGAGTAGGCCTTAAACTACAGCCTTTCTATGGAAATTTTGTGCTTAGCCACTAACCTGCAGCGTTTTCCCAAGTACCTCCACTATGGAAAACCACTCAGTGCATTTTGACCATTCAGTCTTTCATTTTGATCATTTGTGTGTTTAAATTTTGTGGGTTTTATTATTCACAGAATCCTATGGTCCTCCAGTGCAACTTTTGTGAGATACATATTTGCCCTTTTCTATCAGAGAGGGGGCCCTTGTGGCACAGCAGGTTAAACCACTGAGCTGCTGAACTTGCTGACTGAAAGGTTGGTGGTTTGAATCCGGGAAGCAGTGTGACCTCCCACTGTTAGATCCAGCTTCTGCCAACCTAGCAGTTTGAAAACATGCAAATGTGTGTAGATCAATAGGTATCACTTTTGCAGGAAAGTAACGGCACTCCATGCAGTCATGCTGGCCACATGACCTTTAAGGTGTCTACGGACAAAGCCGGCTCTTCAGCTTAAACATTGAGACGAGCACCACCCCCCAGAGTTGGACATAACAAGTTTGGGAGTCAAGGGGAAATATAAATAAACGTTATCATTGTATCATGGAATCAAAAGTATTTGAAATTATTCATACTTAACAGAGAACTGAAGCTGAACGACACCAACAATGAATCCTCTCCAAGTTTCCCGCATGCCTCGTCCAGTCATTTTGGACCACCAGTCCTATGTTCTCTTACCAGTCCGTTGAATTGACTGAGGAAGACTTTAGCCCTTGGAGTACAATGTTTTGGATTCAGCTCCCAATTCCATGCTGTTTCCAGTGTCTCCTGTGATGTCCTTTGGCATTGTAAAAATGCCAGTTGTATCATGTTAATAAAATATTGTGTCTTTTTGTGTTCTTTTTTTCAACCTTTTTTTCCAACCTAAATAAGCTGATGGCCGTTCATTTCGAGCCGTGTTTTTCAACCTGGGGGTCGGGGCCCCTGGGGGGTTGTGAGGGGACGTCAAAGGGTTGCCAAAGACCATCAGAAAACACAGTATTTTCTGTTGGTCATGGAGGTTCTGTGTGGGAAGTTTGGCCCAATTCAATCATTGGTGGGGTTCAGAATACTCTTTGATTGTAGATGAACTATCAATCCCAGCAGCAACAACTCCCAAATGTCAAGGTCTATTTCCCCAAAACTCTACCAGTGTTCACATGTGGGCATAATGACTATTCGTGCCAAGTTTGGTCCAGATCTATAATTGTTTGAGTCCACAGTGCTCTCTGGATGTAGGTTAACTACAATTTCAGATCTCAAAGTCAATGCTCACCAAACCCTTCTAGTATTTTCTGTTGGTCATGGGAGTTCTGTGTGCTAAGTTTGGTTCAATTCCATCATTGGTGGAGTTCAGAATGTTCTTTGATTGTAAGTGAACAATAAACCCCAACAACTACAACACCCAAACGACAAAATCAATCCCCCCGCAACTCCACCAATATTCAAATTTGTACCAAATTTCATCCAGTGAATGAAATATATCCTGCATATCAGATATTTACATTATGATTCATGACAGTAGCAAAATTATAGATGTGAAGTAGCAGCAAAAAGAATTGTATGGTTGGGGGTCACCACCACATGAGGAACTGTATTAAGGGGTTATGGCATTAGAAAGGTTAAGAACCCCTGTTTTAGAGCAATTAACACACCATTGCTTTCCTGAATTTAGTGTACTGCTATTTTTTAAAAGTCAAAGTCTTTTTACTCTCTACACAAAAGTGATAAGATGGAGGAATACTTGATATAGTGCTACTGGACTCCTTCACCCAGTGTTTTGTTTCTCTCTTCCCAAGAAAATAATCCACATATCTAATCTCACGGCTCCCTTAAAATCAGAGTCTGAAATTAGGTGTTTTTCAAAGAGCTTTGGGCAGTGCGTATGAGTATGGAGGAGGAGTTGGAGCAGCTTAGCATTGTCATCATGATATCAAGTCTTGCTCCAATGCCAACATTTCCTTCCCCCTCCTTCCCCCCACCCATATTTGTGTGTGTTCAGAAAGTCAAGCTGAGCCTGCTCATAAACTTCAGTTCCTGGGCGGACCCCACACACATACAGCTGGATTTGAAACAGCTGGATCTGCCTCCCCTTCAGTTTTAGCCCGGAGCCCCTCAAGCCCTGGGCTGCCTGGCGGAAGATGAACCCACCTACCCTGTGAAGGTGGGATCCAGTCGCTTGAGAAAATCCTGAAAATGAGTTATTGGAGGAGCCTTCCTCTTCTGCTGCTGCTACTGATGCGGTTGCTCTGTGAGTACAGAAAAGGCTGAACAGCTGGGGGAAGCAAGGGGCTATTTATTTTCCTTCTTCCAGCTCAGTTCTCTTCTGCCGGGAACAGATGGAGAGGGAATGCTGGAAAATTGGGTTCCCTTGCAAATGCTTGTTTTAAAATCTTCTCTGGCTTCTTCCTATGAGAGGGAAAAGTGTTTAGCATCTGTAACCAGCTGCTCTGATAGGCATTGTTATGGTATTGTGTGTGTGTGCCTTTAAGTTCCCTATCAACTTATGGCAACCCCATGAATTCTGTAGAGTTTCTTTAAGCAAGGGAGTGTCAAAGGTGCCAGTTCCTTCCTCTTAAAGAGAGCCAGCAGCACCTGATATTTGTTGTCAGTCTCACATCCAAAGTCTAACCTGGGCTGGCCCTGCTTAGCTTTCCAGATCAGATTATCTTTGGTGCCTTTATGTTATTTGGGTCTTAAATGTGCACAGAAATCTGTTTTAGAAAAGAAACCTTTGGAAGTTTTCATTTTAGCCACATTAAAATGAGTTGAAATGTACACATGGTATACATTGTGTAGTTTGGATGCAGTATAATTCCTGTCATTATCTTTTGCACAAATCCACACCTGCACACAGACTCCACTCAAGAACAAATTATCTTTATGGTAATGAAGAATGATAAAGAAAAAAAATATTGTGTCCCGTCCTCCCTGTTTTGCAACAGCATCTTACTATTTAGCAAGGCAGCCCAGCTTGCGTGCAAGAGAAGCATTCTTTGTTACACACCCTCTCTTTATATTTCTATAATGATCTGTTATTACTGAAGATACAGCTTCCTTGCCAGAGCTTGAGAAGTATGTCTCGCTGTACTATAAATGCCCTTAACTTCATTTTTTCTCTTGCTTCATATGAGTAAAAGGAATCAAGCAAAACAAAGCAAATACACATGTAATAACCTCCATGAATATGACTTTTTATGGAATTTATTTACAGTATTTTACTGATGCATATAATTTCTGCTAAAATTGGATGCTATAGAGCTCTTTACATAATATGGGCACTCCTAGATTGAAAATTTTTGTGTTCTTTTCCGTAACATATAAACCACTTGGGTTTAGGTCTTCCAGCCCATGTACTAATGATTATTACTAGTTTTTACACTAGACCAAGGATCAATTTGAGTGGCAATGTTCAAACAGCATACTGGTAATTAGAAGGATGAAAGCCAGTCTCTCCCTGAGAGCTACACTTAGGCAGAAAAAAATGAAACAAAACGATATAGAATGGGTGATGCCTGGCTCGACAACAGTCCATGTGAAAAAGGTCTTGGAGTCTTCATGGACAACAAGTTGAACATGAGCCAACACTGTGATGCGGCAGCTAAAAAAGCCAATGGGATTTTGGGCTGCATCTAAAAGAGTATAGTGTTTAGATTGAGGGAAGTCATGGTGCCTCTCTAGACCTCACCTGGAATACTGTGTCCAATTCTGGGTACCAGAGTTCAAAAGAGACATTGACAAGCTGGAAGGTGTCCAGAGGAAGGTGAAAGGGTGTTATAAGAAAGAGGGAGCAGGCTTGTTTTCTGCTGGCCTGGAAACTAGGGCCATATAAAATCCACATTGCACTGAATTATCTGGCAGTGTGGACTCAGATAATCCAGTTCAAAGCAGATGTTGTGGATTATCTGCCTTTATATCTGGGTTGTATGGCTGCGTAGAAGGGCCCTAGGACTTTGAACAATGGGTTGAAATTACAGGAAAGGAGATTGTAAGGGCTGTTCCGCAGGGGAACTCACCATTCAGTGGTGGAAGCTCCTTCTTTGGAGGATTTTAAACAGAGGCTGGATGGCCATCTATTGGGGGAACTTTGTTTGTGCTTTTCCTGCATGACAGGGGATTGGATTAGATGGCTCATGTGGTCTCTTCCAACTCTGTGATTCCATGATTCTACTTATTACACTAATGGTTTTATTTATTTATTTATTGTATCAGTAGTGAACTGCGGGTACAGTTGTAATGTATTTAAAATGCACAAAGTTTAAAAACTTGCCATTATACTAAATGTCTTTTGACCAGTAGCTGGCAACCTGGAGAACCTCTGGTGTTGCTTTAAGAAGGTTCTCCATTGTGTATGTGGCAGGGCTCAGGCTGCATTGTAATAGATGGTCTGTAGTTTGCTCTTCTCCACACTTGCCTGCTGTGGACTCCACTTTGTGGCCCCATTTCTTAAGGCTGGCTCTGCATTTCAGATTCAATTCAGCGTTTTCCAAGTCACCCGTATTCAGTGTGCCCAGGAGGGAGTCCCTCATTCGGTATCAACCATGGATCAAGGTTCCGGGTTTTAGCCTGCCACTTGTGGACTCTTGCTTGCTGAGATGTTCCTGCAAGTACCTCTGTAGATCTTAGAAAACTATTTCTTGATTTAAGGCAATGGCATGTTGGCTAATATCCTAACAGGGGATGGGCTGGAGATGTCACTGCTTTGATCCTTTCATTATTGGATGCTACTTCTCAGTCGATGTCAGGTGGTACAATATCGGCTAAACAGTGTAATTTATCCCATGGTGCAGGGCGTAGACATCCTGTGCTGCATGTCTCATTAAGAGCCACATCCGCTGTCTTAGTGTGGTGAGATGTATTCCACACTGGGCATGCGTACTCAGCAGCAGAGTAGCAAAGCACAAGGGTAGATGTCTTCACTGTATCTGGTTGTGATCCCCAGGTTATGTCAGTCAGCTTTCTGTGTTATTCTGTTGTAGTGCAAAAAATGAAATTTTCCAAGTTTTGTTCATACATGTACTCACACAGTGAATTGTATTGGGACGGGAGAGCTGTCCAAATTCAGTCACACCCACATGTAACCCTTCCATGCTTTCTTCCTCATGCTTCTCATTGAGGCCTCATCCCAATCTGTGAGCTATAAACTCAAAATACAATCACACATCACACAACAATACAAAATACCAAACAAACAATGCTTTCCCCATGCCTGAATTTCAGATGTTTTTAATTTAGGTAATCTTTTTCATGGTAGGAGGTAAAGAGATAGACCCTGCCGATGGCTAATCAATGGGCACAAGGGACAAGCGGACACACAAGCTAGAACAGTGACGCCTTCAAACCCTTAATTCCTGTCTTTAATTTGAAAATGGGCATCTTTCCAGTGTCACTGGAAAATACCAAAAGATATTATCACCAGATGTTTAAAATGATAGTTTTAGGTTGTTTTCAGTCCAGCACATATTCTTCTTTTCCTCCTATTATTACTAATTCTATTACTGCAACTACAATCATAATTGCCTCCTCTTTTCCAGGATATGGTTCTCCAAGCAAGTGAACTAATCTTTTTTTTATGAACACATGGAATACTTAGGGTAAGATTGAGTCTTCTGACAAGTCCCAGAAAAAAGGGGACAAAAGTAAGACCATGTGCAGCCTTCATGGGGTGTGACATATTCAACAGTGGGAAGGGGCCAAACTGGTCCCTGTAGAGAGCATTACTAGTGTAAATTGACTTATAGTTTCAGGGCAGATGTCTCCACTATTCTGGAGCAGAGAGTCCTACGTTACTGTCGGTTCATCAAGTCCTCCTCTGGATGTTAGTTGAAGCACATCTGGCATGAGCTATTTTTCCCTCTCTTCTCCAGTCTGTCTAAGGGAAATAGTCCTCAGGAAGAACCTGGTGATTTCCATATTAACAAATAAACAATATGAGTTTACTTTCTGTATGGAAGCCATCATTAGCCCTAGTTCAAGCAATGATGATTGCTATACCCCATTGTTGTGTACGGCCAAGTCCTTTCTGATTTGTGGCCACTGTAAAGCAAACTGATGGTGGGGCTTTCTTGGCTTCTTGACTTCCTCTGAGACTGAGAAAGTTTCCCAATGTCACCCAGTGAGTTGAACCCTGGTATGTAGAGCCATTGTCCAATACTCAAACTACTACATCACTCTGGCTCTCTATACTTCATTGAAAGTTTGTTATTCTGCTTTCCTTGATGGTGAACCTATGTAGCTCCATAGCCTTGACATGGTATTCTTCCACTTGAGTTCTGATTTCCTCCTTTTTTTCCCCTCACCTACCATCATGTACTTCAGTCTCTGTAAATTGTTGCTCTTCTCCATTCCCATTCTTAAAAGAGGGAACCATTGGTGTTCTTTTTTAAAAACTTAGCAACAGCTACTTCTATTTTTGCTGCCAGCATTGAAGAGTCGCTTTGAAGGATCGAAAGAGCCCCCACTGGTGCAATGGGTTAAACCCTTGTGCCAGCAGGACTGCTGACCAAAAGTTTGCCAGCTTGAATCTGGGGAGTGGGGTGAGCTCCCATCTGTCAGCTCCAGCTTCTCATGCAGGGTCATGAGAGAAGCCTTCCACAGGATGGTAAAACATCTGGGTTGTCCCCTGGGCAATGTCCTTGCCGACAGCCAATTCTCTCACACCAGAAACGACTTGCAGTTTCTCAAGTCACTCATGACGGGAGGATAGGAAAGATAAATAATCTTTAATTCATAGTTCCTGGGATGGGGAAAAAGGCAATATTTTCTTAAGAATATGTAAGAAAAACAACAACACAAGCATATATATGCTGTAGTTATAGCTACTTTCAAATCGCTCAGTTGCATGTTACTGTTTTTTACATACATTTTGCTTCTGTTGGCTAGGTATGTGTGTCTGAGTGTGTGTATGAACTAAACATTTCAAAACACTACATAATGTAAAATGTGTGCTTAATATAATTTCATTTTAATGCCACATATCAAACTTATATAGAGTTTTAAAAAATAATACTATACACCTCTCTCAAGGGTCTTGCAATGTGAAACTCAAGATATATCAGATGTACAAATAAACTTGGAGACTTTCACATCTGCAAGTACTGTTTCCTGTTTTGCTGATGCCCAACTGAATGAGTCAAATACACATTTTCCTTTTAATAGTTAGAGACTTTACTGCTTATTAAATTCTTATACTCAAGACTAACTTCTCCTGACACCCTCATGCAAAAAAACAGTAATCTGAGGTTTTATAATATGCAAATGATATAGAATATAATTTGATCATTTGAAAGTCAAATGCGTTGAGTTAAACTGTGAACTACTGCCAACTCTAATCTTTGCTGAACTGGAAAATCAAATGAAACCTGCTTAACACATGGACAAAATATTTGGGGATTTTTTTCCTATGAAAAAATCAATGACAAATAAGAGAAAATGAATGTTTCTGAGATAAATAACAGTATTTTTTTATTTTGAATTGTCCATTTTGATATTTTTATTTTGAATTGTCCATTTTGAATTAATTTTGACATTGGAGGATATCCATCTGATTTAAGCCTATCATGCTTACATTTCCTATTTCTATCCAAATTTCTTGGCATAATTAATATGGAGGCATATCATAGAATCACAGAATCATAAGAGTTGGAGACCTCATGGGCCATCCAGTCCAACCCCCTGTCAAGAAGCAGGAAAATCGCATTCAATATGAATATTGAATATATGAAAAATCATACAGCTGTTTGCATATGATTCTGTGAGTCTGGCTGCAAATAATAATAATAATAATAATAATAATAATAATAATAATAATATATTTGTATTCTGCCCTATCTCCCTGAGAGGACTCAGGGTGGATTCCAGCCAACACAAACACAAAGGCAAATATTCAATGCCTAGAAACAACAAACACAGATAAAGGTAAAGGTTTCCCCTTCCAGCTCTGAGGATTGGTACTCATCCCCATTTCTAAGCTGAAGAGCTTGCGTTGGCCGTAGACACCTCCTAGGTCATGTGGCCAGCATGACTGCATGGAGCATCATTTGCCTTCTTGCCAAGGCGGTATCTATAGATCTACTCACATTTGCATGGTTTTGAACTGCTAGGTTGGCAGAAGCTGGGGCTAACAGTGGGAGCTCACCCCATCCTGCGGATTCGACCCGTCAACCTTCTGGTCCAAAGTTCAGCAGCTCAGCAGTTTATATTGGGGTGTTGTTTTTTTGGCCAATATAATATTTTTATGCATCTAAATTGGCCTGCCATGTGGCCACATGGACAAAGTGCTGCTGTCAAATGTTTATTTTAGTCTTTAAATATATATCTCTATTTGATTTTGGTGCCTACTTTTGACATTACTTAATCTGAAGAGATTTGCAAATCCATCTGTAACTGATAAAGAAGCCTTTTGCAGGCCTTTTAAAATAAACAGAAATGCAAGAAATATAGGTCAACTGATTACAAAGCAATTTTAAAAAATATATACATAGAAGTCTTTGGAGAGATTAAAATGGGTTCAGTCAGCAATCTTATTAAAGACAAGGAAATGGTTGCTCCTGGAACTGTCTAATTTGGAAAAAAGGTCATTAAGCAAGAAACCACTCTCTTTTTTCCATTTGTAACAATCAATTAATCATTGCAATAAAATAATCCCAAAAAGAGCTGAAAAAATGCTTAGCTTAGTCGACCTCAGAACTTTGTCAGTAAGTTATAGCAGTTTCTTTGCTTTGACAAGTCTTTGTAGGCTCATCAAAGTCCTTCTGCCAGATGGGAAATAGAACGCCTGCCAGAAATTTCCAAACGCACCCCAAGAAGTTCATCTAAATCACCAGTAAAGGCTTTCCACTTAAAACAGGGCACCAACCCCTGTTGCTCAAATGTAACACAGATAACATTTCTGTCATGTTTCACTGTTCCAAGGATAACACTGAATTTCTTTACACTGAATATTCTTTTTTATTCTTTCCCATATACTTGGATGCTGATACAACTTCTACAAGGAAGAAAGTACATTTAGAGTATCCCTTCTCTGAAATGCGCTGGACCAGAAGTGTTTTGGATTTTTCTGGGTTTTGGAAAACCTGTATTTTCCATATGTTGACTTAACTGGGTACCTTGGAGGTGGGAACCAGGTCTAAGCGTAACATTATTTTGTGTTTCATATACAGCATATATCTTATACACATAGCCTGATGATAATTTTATGTAATATTTCCAAATGATTTTGTGCATGAAACAAAGTTAAGAAGCAAAGCTGTTGTTATCTCAGCCATCCATGTGGACAGTTTTGGATTTTAGAGTATTTTGGAAGAACCAGGATGGTGACTTTTGAACAAGTGTATCATTCCTCAGATACTTTTTCCATTCAAAATGCATTCATTCACGTATATGCAGATACAAAGTTATACTAAAGTAGTGTATATCATTATTCAAGAAATAGCCAGGCTTTGACGCTGTGAGGCCATTCAGTGCTAATCAAGGTGGCCAATTGCAACATTCACACTTGCCTCCAACAGTCGAGAGTTCTTTCTCTCACCCTTGATATTATTCCACAGATATATAAACCTCACTTGCCTAGTTTCCAACAGACCTCTCAACCTCTGAGGATGCCTGTCACTGATGTGGGTGAAATGTCAGTAGAGGATGCTTCTGGAACATGGCCAGACAGCCAGGAAAACTCACAGCAACCCAGTGATTCTAGCCATAAAAACCTTTGACAACACATCAAAATAAGTTGTTAGTCAAAATAGGTTGAAACTCTCTCTCATTCTCTCTCTATATATATTTATTTTAATTACTATTTTTGATTTTTCATATCTGATTACATGACTGCAAAGGTTAAGTGTGCATAACTTTAATTAAATGAAAGCCAGATTCCTCTCCTGCAATTAACTCATCTATTTTTAGTTCCCAATAATCATGCAGATTGGAATTCCTCTTTCTTTCTATCCTAAACCTTTAACAAGGGAACTTTAAAATCTAGTGACCATAATATTTAGAATACAGATAGATTGGGAAATAGGAAGGAAAAGCTGGACTTCTTTTTGAGTAGTTAAAAATATCTGTTAAACTAAGACAAAAATGAATGCACACCTCCAAATTATGGCTACAGTTTTATCGACTGGCATAACTACAGCAGTATAAGAGAAGATGGCAGCATAAGGGGCAGCAGGGGTAAAGAGGTTTGGGGGGCACAGAGAGGTAAATGTGTGCCAGTCAGGGAAGAAAACTGAATCATTGATGCCTAAGCTGCTTGGGAGACATAAGGGCAACTTTCTTTCTGTCTTGAAAGAGATGGCAACACATCATTTGCAAAAGTATCTCATGAGAGCCCCATTTTCTTCTGTCAGACTCTGCATAAACTCTTCTTCCTAACTTAGATTACAGTTCAACATGCTCTGGAAAGGTTCATGTCATCTGAATTTTGGCTGTTCCGTGACAGCCACAATCTGGGATGACAGGTAGTGATGCCATGCTACTTTGTGGTGTTATTTATTTTTGCTTTTGGATTATTACACCCAATGTTTTTAAACATTGCAAGGCTTCCAGTATGCATTGTTGCTGTTCTGAGCTCTAATGGAATACATTTCAGGAATGCAAGGGATTGGTCTGTTGCCATGCCAAGAGCTGTACTGATCCTCTCCCCTGGACACAGTTCTCAGCCATCACTTAGGACCCACTGACACACAATAACAGCAATACTGATCCAGAATGGAGTACTCAGGATCAGTGTTGTCATGGTCTGCATGGCCAGCCACTGAGCTGACTATACTACTATACAATATCCCAGAATACTTGTAGGGTATCAGAACAAACACAAACACAAAACAATCTATGTAAGGAGAAATTATAATATCCAAAGAGCATATTTTGAGAAGCAGAGCTCCATTATCATTGGACTTGACTTGGATTTTACCCATGAAGAATTTTTTTTGAGAGTGGTGCTCCATCTTCATTATTTTCTTCAGTCTACATATAGCCTCATGACTCAATGCTGACTTCATTTAAATATTTTTTCTCATTGCATGTATCCCTGAAGCCAATATACAGTGGAATCCTTATTCAGACCTAGATCTGTTATGTTTGAGAGTGGCTGCTCCTTTTCATTTTGCTTTATGCTACTTTTTTTTTTGTCGTGTCAGGAGTGACTTGAGAAACTGCAAGTCGCTTCTGGTGTGGGAGAATTGGCCGTCTGCAAGGACGTTGCCCAGGGGACGCCCGGATGATTTGATGTTTTTATCATCCTTGTGGGGGGCTTCTCTCATGTCCCCATATGAGGAGCTGGAGCTGATAGAGGGAGCTCATCTGCCTCTCCCCGGATTCAAACCTACGACCTGTCAGTCTTCAGTCCTGCCGGCACAGGGGTTTAACCCACTGCGCCACCGGGGGCTCCACTGAATTGAGCTGTGTACTGGGGATTTTGGTAAATTGTATACTATATGCTCTTTGGATACTATACTTTCTCCTTACATAGATTGTTTTGTGTTTGTGTTTGTTCTGACAGTCACTGAGATGAGTCAGGTGCTGTATGGAATCCACACTGCGTGGCCCTGAGTTGGCCCAGCAGCTCGGCAGCTCGGAAGTGGTTTGGCACCTCACTTTGGTTGCATGGTGTGGGTTTTGCAGTGCCCACCAGAAACAAAAATGGCAGTGTATGTTGCTTGACGCCAGTAATGGCAACAGTCAGAACGATGAAGCAATGTGAGAGAGGGAAGGGAGGAAAGGAGTCGTCACTCCCACTAGTATCACTCCGAGCACTGAGTAACAAACACCACCATTTCCACCATTTCTCTCTTTCACCTTATGTGAAGGACTTCCTTTCTTTCCTAATCTGAAAACACACAGTGCTCCAGGAACATTGTGATCATAAATCAGGGTGTGAGAGAAAGACCATAAGAGGAGAAATTGGCTTGATTACTGTAAATGTTTATCACTTAGACTGCTATTCTATACACAAATCTTGGAATCAGTCCCACTGAGCTCACTGAGGCTTACGTCTGCACCAGCAAGGAAACGATTGCCTTGTTAACCATCTGATAGCAAAGTCAGAGGAGGTGTTGATTCCTTCTGTCATTCCTCTTTAAGGACCTGTTTGTGGAAGTGGAAAAAACATTCTAAAGGTTCAAAAGTGCAAACAGAATATTTTAAACCATAAGCAAGCATACAGATATGTGCACCAAAAATTGTACTGGTCACAGCTCCCTGTTCATAGGAATACAGAAAGAAAAATCTACTTATTTCGGTTTATATTAGGAACACAAGAAGCTACCTTATAGCAAAGCAGACTATTGTTACATCAATACCAACGTTGACCCTGACTTTGACCCCCAACACTGACTGGCAGCAGTGGCTCTCTGGGGCTTCCTAATGGTTCTTTGTCTTAACTAATCCAGAAGTCCTTTGGTGGTTTCCCAACCAAATGCTGACTAGGTTGGATCTTACTTCATTTAAGATGAGATTAGAGGTGTTATGGCCATTCATATTGTACAAATCAGGGCTGCTGTTATCCAAATTTAAAAAAACAAAAACAAGAGATGTGTCTGTGTTTTTGAGAAAGAGAGAACGTGGGTATTGCTTGTGTATCTCCATGTGTGACAGAAGGTGCATTTTTACATCTTAAAAAGGCATTGGCATGCATCAATTTGTAATAATACTAATGAATGTAATTCATTAGTATTATTAAAAATTGAAACATGTTTTTGCAAATGACTTTCATATGCAGAAATTAGAATGTATCCATTTCTTAATGTCCATCCAATAGAGGTATTGTGTTACTCAGCAGCAAAGCTGCCAAAAGATTGTTGTAAGTTTTTCGGGCTATATGGCCATGTTCTAGAAGCATTCTCTCCTGACGTTTCATCTGCATCTAAGTGATAGGTCACAACCTCTGAGAATGCCTGCCACAGATGCAATTCCACAATTGTAGCATTTAAAAAAATCAAAAATGAAATAGTATGCATACAGTCGTCATCATCAATCATCATCATCAACATCATCCCACTTTCTCTCTCTCAAGAGACTCAAGGTAGGAAGGTGAGGTCAAAGGAAAAAATGTGGAAGACTGATTGTGGAAATGTGCGTCACCAAAGCAGCACCATAACACTCTGAGAATGCCTGCCTGTCACAGACCTCACAACCTCTGAGTATGCCTGTCATAGATGCAGATGAAACGTCAGGAGCGAATGCTTCTAGAATATGGCCATATAGCCCAAAAAACCCACAACAACCCAGTGATTCTGGCCATGAAAGCCTTCGACAATACAGAGCTGCCAAAGTGCTTGGTGCGCATTGCACACTGATGAGCATTGTGCAGCACTGCACATTACACAGAACTGCACATTGTGCACCATGTGCATCATGCACGGATATGCATCAATCTTGTAGTCCCTCACCAAAGTACAAACCCCAAGAATGCTTAGGCTGGACCCAGGACAGCTAAAATGGGCTATGATTATGTGCAATGGTCTTGAATGCGCTATTAAGCTGTATGTAATTGATCTCACCTATATGTCCCAATTACAGTGTATTCTATACAATGTTTAAGTGTTCATATTATTTACATAACTATATTAGTATAAATATACTGGAGAAATACAAGGCAGCCGTCTTGATATCCATTATCTTCCTATCTTGGAAACCAGTCCAGTTATCTCTACAAAATACAGACTGCATTGTGTTTGTTGGCAAAAGAAACCATTGGTGTCTAATCCAATAAATTTCAATACTATATTTGGTGTAAGCCACAAGGAAGAAGCAGAGAGGTGAATGTAAGTTTAGTTGGAACAGAATAGAACGGTTGGAGCCACTGCATCTAAAAATCTGGTGAAGTCTGTGGAAAAAGAAGACAATACGCATGTAATACTGTATCTGATCTTGGCAAAAGTTGTCTTTACTGCTGATATCATGCAGGCCCCCTTACCAGATGATTAGAGAATGAGCCACAGTGTAAAATCCTACATGCCAAAAATCCCTGTCAACACAAAAGTAGTATTTGTCAATACAAAACTCTCAATCTGAAATAGACTCCTGGGCTCTCTTACACCCAGTATCTCTCATATCACTTATTCTAGATGCATCTACACTCCAGATTTAATGAAACTTTAACTTCCATGAGTTTTTTTTTCATGTCAGGAGCAACTTGAGAAACTGCAAGTCGCTTCTGGAGGGAGAAAATTGGCTGTCTGCAAGGACATTGCCCAGGGGACGCCCAGATGTTTTTGATGTTTTCCCATCCTAGTGGGAGACTTCTCTCATGTCCCCACATGGGGAACTGGAGCTGACAGAGGAAGCTCATCCATGCTCTCCTCAGATTCAAACCTCTGACCTGTCGGTCAGCAGTACTGCCACCACAAGGGTTTAACTTATTGCGCCACCTTGGGTTCCTAACTGCCATAGTTCACTGCTATATGAGTTGTAGTTTGATGAAGCACCAACACTCTCAGGCAGAGGAGACTAAAGACCTTGCATAACTACAACTTCCATGATTCCACAGCATTGCATCATCGCACTTACAGTGGAGCCAGACTGTATTAATTCTACAGTGCAAATCAGCCTATGTTTTTCCAGGTATTTGTGCCTTCAGAAGCCCTCGCCAGTTTGTTCAATGGTCAGGAAATCTGGGAGCCAAAGTCCAAAACACTTAGAGGGTCGCAGGTTGTTCAGGCCTGGTGTAGATACACCTCCTGCAAAATTCCATCTGCTTGTCCTTCTCAAGATGGATCCACATAGGCAGAACAAATAAATAGCCAAAAGTTGACTTTATATTGTAAACTGAAACCTTTCAGACTATAGGTGGAGAATATTTTGGAGGAAAAACATAGATATTATCCTTCCATTACATTATACATAAATGCTGAAGCCCTTTCAGAGTGACACATTCTCAGCTTCCTAAATGAAGATATTAGGTTGACAGGAATGCATTCATTGAGCAGTAGATTCTAATAGACCTACCCACACCTTCAGCTTTCAGGCATAGACCACCATCTCAGCATACTTTGACTTAAATTAGGATGGTTTTGCATGGCAGCTTTTAATTTCACAGACTGGACCTCTGAAAAGAAATCTGCTAAATAGAAATTATTGGAAGAATTAAAAAGTCAGCACTTGAGTCATCCTAGGGGGCCTAATACGTTGTCATACAAAATCCAGATTATCTGCTTTCAACTGGATTATATGGCAGCGTAGACTCATATAATCCGGTTCAAAGCAGATAATATGGATTATCTGATTTGATAATCTGGATTATATGGCAGTGTAGGAGTCCTAGAAACGTATTTTTTAAAAAGAGATTTATTTATTTATTTATCGTGTCAGAAGCAAATTGAGGATATGGTTGTATAGTGTTCCCTCGCTACTTTGCGGTTCGCTTTTCACGGGCTCGTTGTTTCGCAGGTTTTTGCCTCCTGGTAACAATGGAGTGTGGAAGGAGGTTTCACCCTCCCCCTCGAGAGAGAGGCAGACAATCATAAAAAAGAGAGAGAGAGGACATACAAAGCAGTATGTAAATCACGGTCTTATAGCTCCTTCCTTATAGCTAGCAAAAGAAAAAGGTGCATGGTGCCTTTAAATCTCTCCTCGCTTCTGCCTCACCCTCGGAATGCTATATATATATATATATATATATATATATATATATATATATCCATCTCTACTTCACGGATTTTCACTTTTCACGGGTGGTCCTGGAACATAATATGCGCAATAAATGAGGGAACACTGTAATGTATTTAAAAACACAAACAAAGTTTAGAAACTTGGCATTATAGTACTAAATGCCCATTGACCAGTGAGTGGCCACTTGGAGTGCCTTTGGTGTTGCTATACAAAGACCCTTCATTATAATAGGTGGTCTGTGGTCTTGTAGACAGCTGATTCTCTTGCACCAGAAGCAACTTGCAATATGCAACCAACCAAACAAACAAACGGTCATATTTCAGGACCAAGTAAAAGACAGATGTCTTGTCATTATATAAAAATGGTCACATAAACTGAAAGAAGACTTGAAGGCAAGGACAATACAGGGATTAAGAATACTCTATAGATAAGCGCCGGATGGTGAAGTAGGTTAAACCACTGAGCTGCTGAACTTGATAACCAAAGGGTTGATGGTTTGAATAAGCAGGGTGAGCCCCAACTTCTGCCAACTTAGCAGAAGTTAGTAGATCAATGAGTACCGCTCCAGTGGGAAGGTAGCAGCACTCTGTGCAGTCATGCTAGCCACATGACCCAGGAGGTGTGTATGGACAATGCTGTTTCTTTGGTTTAGAAATGGAGAAGAGCACCAACCCCCAGAGTCAGACATGACTGGACTTAAGGTCAGGGGGAAACCTTTACATTTACCTATAGATGATTTGAAGTTCCTAAAATAAACAGTTGGATCACCTTCAACCTAAAATGATACTCTGTCATATCTTCTTTATTTTTTTCCATAACTGAGGATTCAACCCTTGATTTCCCAGAGCTATATATACTATATATAATTCAACACTGAAATTACTATGCTGATAATTTCCTTTGAATGTGTTTAAGGTTGGAACCTTAATTTAAAGTCACAGAGAAGAAAAATATATCCAGATGCAGCATTCAGTGGCATATTATTGTGAAAAACCTAGTTCCTCAGCATGGTTTCACTATCTTTTTTTTTTTTTTTGGAAGGCAAGTTTTTGAATAAGAGAGCTGCTCCTTAATGAGTGAAAATCAGGGCAAGAAACTTGCTAAAACCACGATTAGAACGCTGTGTCCCTGAACCATTAACTCACAGTTTTGCTGCCACATCACTCATCTTACTTCTAATTAAACCCAGATGGATGCTTTCAATGTTAATACTTGGATAATTTAATAAAGCTGCACAAGCAGTTAAAAGTAACAACAAGCTTCTACAAAAAGCTTTCCAGATGTTGCCAAGGCAAATGCAAAACATCAAAATAAAAACTTCAAAAAATGGTTGGAAAAGCAAAACTTGGAACAAACCATAAACTAATTAAATACGAGGATGGGTTTTCCAAGAATAAATTGAAGACAGAAGGGTTCGATGATACCACAATGTCAGAGTTTCACACACACATCTGAATTCATCAATCGTAGAATCATTTCAAACACTGTCTCTTTGGTAATGCAAAAAATATCATTCTGATGCATCATGAAATGGGACGGAAAGATTTACTGTTCATTGCCAGAAGCAGAAGGGTTCACAGAACAAGAAAGGGTCAAATCTGAATGCTGGAATAAAATATTGTTTGGATGAACAGCATAAGTTTGATAATCAGGACCAGAGATTTGGGGTTGGTTTTCAGCTTCTGAAAGGGGACACATCAACTTTTTTGTTATTTATTTCAGTGGGTGGAATGAAAGGAGTAAAAAGCATTATTATTATTATTATTATTGCTTTCTTTCTCTTTTTTGCTCTTGTAGTGCAATAGTTTAATTTCTTCTCATTTAGTATGACATATTGCTTGTAAAGGCATATGGCTGATGCAAATAAAGAAACTTGGAACAGCCCTGCTTCTAACTGTTTCGCTAATGTGCTATGTATGCCGTATTCCAATGACACTCAAATTGTGGATCCTTGCCCTTGGAACTGTAAAGCTTCAGTAGCAAATATCGGGACCATGGGAAAGCTATTAGGAAGCTATTATTTTTCTTCTGAATATGATGTATTGTTAAATCCAAAGCATATCAGGAGGTCAGTTTACTTCGGCTGGATCTAAACAGCCATATACTCTGCCATATCTACTGCCACATTATGTGCTTTGAACTGGATTATTTGAGTCTGTACTGCCATATAATCCAGTTGAAAACAGATAATGTGGATTTTATATGGCAAAGTAGACCCAAAGCAAGTTCTTTGACTATTAGGGTAAACCATCTTCTGTCTTCCATATGTTTTAGGGTACAAATCCCATCATCCTTAACAACAGTCATACTGGCTGGGACTGATAGGATTTGTAGGACAAAAAAATTGGGAGGCTATATAATACTGTATAATGAAATATCTCCACCTTTATATAAAAGCTAACCCTTAGAAGCCTGTTCCCACTACAAGGATGCAACCAGAGCACTTAGCCAACTCACTTGTCCTCCTATCATTTCATCCCCAGCTGTAACTTTATAGGAACTAGAAACTCATGGCTTAATTCATAAAGCCCTAATTTGGGTAGCCTTAGGTGGTGGCTCTTTGTAAGCAGTGTAACATGCTTCTCAACAAGACGTTAAGAATCTCTTGATGGATCCATCAACTCAGGCCTCTTCTACAATGCGCTATAGCCTAGGATTGGATCCCAGATTATCTACTTTGTACTGGTTTATATGAGACGTATATAAGACTGGATCTACATTGCCTTATCTAGATTATCTGTTTATCCAGATTATCTGGTTGTGTAGGTTCATATAATCCAGTTCAAGACAGATACACCAGGATCAGATCCTCTGACATAGGGCAGTGTAGATCCAGCCATAATCTCACTTGGGTACATACAAGAACCTAAATTTGACAACGATAGAGATGTCTGCATGAACCACTACGAACAGCTTGGACACATTCTCTTTCTGAAAGAACTTAAGGTGTGATCTCATAATATGAAATGAATTTCTGTACACCTCTTCTGGAACTTAATTATTGGGCCTAGGGGTCCATCTAGACCAGGGGTCCTCAAACTAAGGCCCGGGGGCCAGATGCGGCCCTCCAAGGTCATTTACCTGGCCCTCGCTCAGGGTCAACTTAAGTCTGAATCGACTTGAAAGCATACAACAACAACAATCCTATCTCAGAAGCAGGCCCATACCTCATTGAAATACTAATAAGTTTATATTTGTTTAAATTGTTCTTCATTTTAATTATTGTATCATTTTTAAGTGTCTTTTGCACTACAAATAAGATATTTGCAGTGTGCATGGGAATTCATGTTTTTTTTTCAAATTATAGTCCGGCCCTCCAACAGTTTGAGGGACTGTGACCTGGCCCTCTGTTTAAAAAGTTTGAGGACCCCTGATCTAGACAGTTAATACAATTAATGCAGTTTGACATAACTTTAATGACTATGGAATCCTGGGAGTTGTAGTAGTCCAAAGTTTTTAATCCTCTCTGCCCAAGAATGATGGTGCTTCATCAAATTGTAACTCCCAGGATTCCATTGACTTGAGCCACAGGAGTTAAAGAGGAGCAAAATCACATTAATTTTACAATGTAGATGGACTCTAAGTCAGAGCAAATGACTAGAATTCTATTGGGGAGTTACAAACACATAAGTATAACTAACTAACTAACTAACTATACTAAATAAATAAATAAATAAATGGCATGTAAATAACCCCCTAGTCTGGCCAACTCCTATCTCCAGTTAGTGGGAAGCAGCTGCTGCAATCACTGGAGGAAGAGCTGATGCACAGACCCAGTTCCTTGTCACTCAGTACAGTTTTTCACCCTTTCCCATGGACAATGGCTATTTCACCCTTTCCCATGGACAATGGCTATGGACAGACAGAACAGAATCTTTGTAGCAATTGCCCCTTGCATCAGAGATTGCTTACACAAGAGAACAAAGCCCCTTCTACACTGCCATATAAAATCCAGATTATTTGCTTTCAACTAGATTATATAGCAGTATAGACTTATATAATCCAGTTCATAGCAGAAGATATGAATCTGCTTTGGTAATCTAGATTATATGGCAGTGTAGAAGGGGCCTAAATAGGAATATCAGTCAGCTAGTTGCTCCCTAAGAACCAACCCTTTACGTAGCATTTATAGGGAATTAGAGTCGCCCCCATAAAGTGGTAGAGAAGCCAGTTCTGGATGCAACCCTTGGAAAGCTGCTCTTAAGAAGAGCATCATGCTTGCCATGTTCAGGGTTATTCTTGGTGGTAACTTTCTCAGCTTCAATCTCTGGGCTCAGACTTTTTTTTTTTTGACCTGCTATACAATAGGAGCCAGCCCCAGAGACTATAAGACAAAGCTTATGTAAATATACATACTGAATAGAAAAAATAGAGAAACAAATTAAACACCTATATGTTCAAGTTCAACCAAGATATCATATTGCTTGAGCATGTTTTCTGGAATCGAATTTGCTCTCTATACTCTAGGCTTTATTTGAAAATTACTAGCTTTAAAAAAGGGAATTAAATATACAAATAGGAGGTACTTAAACAGCCACTGTCACTCTTTTATCTGAAAATCCTATCAAATGTTCTTTTCCCCAATACCAGGGAAATCTGTGAGTTTACATCCAAAATTGGGAATCTTAGCCCATCAATGTTCCTCTTCTGTCTTGATCCTGGAATTGGCCATCTTGCCTTAATTTGTTACTCGGCTGCTTTGATCTCCACTAGTTCTGGGAGATGTGCCAAATAGGAGATGGGTCAGCACAAATATACGTGTGAGAGAAGAGAAGGTCTTTCTGCATGATCAGCCAACATTGTGGCTCAGCTACATTTCAGCCTTTGCTCAGCATCCTCCTATTCATGCTCGTGTGTGTGTGTGTGTGGGGGGGAGTCATATGAGAATAATTCTGGAAGCAACAGGCATGTTAAATCATTCAGAGCAATACCACAATTGTAGCATTAAAAAAATCAAAAATCAAATAGCATGCACACAGTCGTCGTCATCATCATCATCCCACTTTCTCTCTCTCAAGAGAGACTCAAGGTAGGAAGGTGAGGTCAAGGGAAAAAGTGTGGAAGACTGATTGTGGGAATGTGTGTCACCAAAGCAGCACCATAACACTATTGTAGATTAGTTGTGAAAATGATTGTTTCCATACTGGCATGTTTCTGTTTGCTTAAACAACATCGTTACTAAAAATCAAGGGGGTAGTAGTGTAGATTCATTACCCACTACACCATGGCACTTTGAAAGCCAGATGAACATGGCTGAGACAGAAGCAGAAGTTTTATTCATCTGGCCAGGTGGATGTCAGAACAGTGTCATAGCCCAAAGAACTGACATAACATATAATACAGTGCAAAGCATTTTATCCCCTTTTGCAGCCATTCAGAAGATCTGCTGTCTACCCTGTTGGCTCAGAAATGGTTGAGCTAGGATCTGAGCTAGCATTGGCTAGGGACTCCCTGTGATATCAGAGGTTGATGGAGTGTCTCCTGTGGCAGGAAAAATTGGAGCTGCTATTTGAAGCAGAAATCATTTGGAAAATCTTCCCAGGAGAAAAAGGGCAAGACATGGGAAATGATCTGAAAAAGTCTATGATGAGATTATGGGGTTTACAATAGGAGCCAGCCCCAAAGACAAAAGGCAAAGCTTATGTAAATATACACACTGAATAGAAAACATAGAACACAATGCAGATTTCATTGACAAACATCTCCTATCTTATATTTCTGAAATACTTGGTTGGTTTTCTTGGAGCCCGACCTTTATTACATCTCTAAAGAGGCCTTGTTTCCCTAAGTGGATTCTCTTCCAGCTAGATATCAGGCTGGCTTTCTGGATGTTCAACCCACCCTGCCCACAACAGTTTCACAAGCTTATATTTTATATCAAGTTTCACTGAATGTCTGGGAATATGCCTATGGTTGCACCCCAGTTTTTGTGTATATATATGTGAGTTTTCTCCTCCTCTGTTTATTAATAAAGAATAAACCTGAATCTAGACATAGGAGTTCCAAAGTATTTTGTCAAGGCAAACCTGTATATGGGGTTATTGTCTTCTTTAGATGGGCACTGTCTCTGGTCTGAGAGGTTTCCTGCCAAACAAGTTTTAAGCTTGATAAATGATTAGATTAATCCTCCCAGGACTGTTTGGGGCTAGGCTGGGGTTAGAAATCTAACTAAGATCTGTAAAATATGTTATTAATTTATTATTATTATTATTATTATTATTATTATTATTATTGGAGAAGAGGGGTTCACAAATTCCCCATCCCTGACTTAAAACAAATCTGTGAACTCAATAAATGAATGCATAACCAAACAATGTCAAAGTGCCCTTCTTGTTTGATTTTATCTTCACAGCGTGCAACAGCCAATCGGGGCGTAATGTGAAGACCAATCTTTGCAAGTGGTGTGATAATACATATCCAGTATGTGAAGATCAGGTGTGTTACAGCAACTGTGGTTTAAGCTCCTATTGTGAAAAGCCTGAAGAAATATGTGTGTCTATATGGTGAGTAGAAAAACATTTCATTCCAGCAAATGAAAAAAACGAGCTTCTAACTATTAAAATTCTGTGTGTTTTTAAAAAGGAGCAGGACTTAAGGTGGCTTTCAATAATAAATTGTTAATATATTCCATAACGGTGCTCCATGCAGTCATGTCGGCCACATGACCTTTGAGGTGTCTACGGACAACGCCGGCTCTTTGGCTTAGAAATGGAGATGAGCACCAACCCCCGGAGTCCGACATGACTGGACTTAATGTCAGGGGAAACCTTTACCTTTTCCTATATTCCAAAACATGTAATCTGTCTAATGTTTATCTGTCTAGTTATTTTATTATTTATTTATTTATTTATTTATTTAATTTACATACTTCCTTCTTTCGGTATGGGATCAAAGGCATCCAGCAATGTCAAGGAGAAGGGAAGCAAATTTTTGTTGCTCACAGATGAATGGTACCATCAAATTGCTAAAACAGATAATAAGCTTAAGAAGATAAACTTTGTTGTTATTGTTAAAAACATTGGCAATTTGTGTAGGGCTACAATATTGGCCATCTCTACTTTATATCTTACTTCCACCTTCTTTTAAAATCTTGTGTATTTTAGGAAACAAGACAATGAAAGTGTTAGAGTAAGCACGCTTTGTCACAACCCACAGATGCCAGTTGAAAATGTCATGGTTCCCAAGTATAACACCTCCCAGTGTGTGATGGTCCGTCAGCACAACGAGAATGGGATATTTTACATATGTGGCTGTGTGGATGAGCAGGAGTGCAACGACAAACTTATATTTGAAAATCATACAAATGGTGAGTCTTCCTACCAACTGGGTCTCAGGGATAGGATGTAGGGTTGAAACATTTTCAGTGTTTAGTGTCTCAAAATACTGCATACAGAAAGACACCCTACCTTAGAAATGTATGCACATATTGAGGAAGGGAGATCAAATATGGATTCAGAGCAACAGTGGTACTGTTACCTGTTTATCTAGACATATTGATCTATTTTCCACCTTCCTCCCGATATGGGACCAAAGGTAGATCATCATTTCAGTTAAAGCAAAATACAGATAAAAACGTGACAACAGTTTTAAAAAAATCAATATTACACAGCTGTGCATCTGATGTGATCAATAGCATTCATGTGCAGTATGAGAGAATATTTTTTGCTCCTGGAGTAGACAATATTGGAAAAGCTGGACTTTGTAGACATCTATATCCAAGCAAACATAGTTGTTATTCACAGAACCTGGAACATTGTGTTTTTTGGAATTCCTCTGCCAACAACATCAAAGGTATTTTTAAAAAGAGGGTTCTGGGAAATGTCATCAGAGGCCTAATAAGGGCTTTACATCACTACCTCCATCAGGATTACTATTATTATCTTGATAGTAGCCCTGTTTATTATGTGTGCTTGTTGAATGTGGTTTCCTTTATATACTAAAAGCTTTGAATACCATAAAATAATTCAAAAAGACCTAAAAGGCTTGCAAAGTATTCTCTCTATGTATCCAAATGCAATTCTATGGCCAACTACTGCTGGAAGATCCACTGACCATGGTACTGCACCCTTCTTCTGGCATTTTCTAGGTCAGTGGTTCCCAACTTTTTTTTTAACCAGGGACCACTTTGACCAGGGACCACTTTCCAACCTAAAGGGTTACAAATCAGTTTTTGGTCAACTTTAGATTTGGTTTGGTTATTTGGGGTGCTAATTCAGAAAATGGCATTGGATAGACCACATCAGCTCTAGTTTCTGATACAGAACATATGACACCATCTGCTCACCCACAGAAAACTATATTTAATAATCTACAGCTCATGTGGTAGTAGTAATCTTTCGTGGATAGTCAGCCTCTCCCCTCCAGACATGCTCGTTGCCTTGGCACTATAAGAGGGTTTCACAAGACCAGTTGCTCTTGTTACTGCGTAGTTTCGAGGCAACGCTGTAGTAATAGTGAGGCTGCAGACCATATTTTCTTTCTTGTGGACCACTGGTGGTCCATAGACCACAAGTTGAGAACTACTGTTCTAGGTCCTCCAGAATGATTCTATGGAGTGACACACTGAACTCAATTTGCATCAACTGAAGTAAGCCAAAGCAAAAAGGGAAAGTGGAAAATGAAGAGAGAGAAAGGACATTTCAAAAACAGCTGAGAAAGTGGGCTGGCAGATAATTAATTGGAACTGTCTTGCCAAACTGGGAGAGTTGGGGATTCAATGGGTGTACTCCAGCACAAGTAATAAAATTCAGGCTCCCGAGTGTAACATTTCTAAGCTCTGATTATAGATAATTGTCACCCTTTTGAGATTTTCCATTGCTTTCTGTGTTGACCTTATCTGGTGTTAGTTTTGCAAGGAATGGTATTTGTTTCCTGTTATATTTTAAAGAGAGAGAGAGATGGCAGAACCCCCAGCTCCAAAAACATTCCACTGAAAGCTTGCTTGTCAGGTATATACATAAAAACAATAAAACACCAGGCTTCGTTATGTGGGGGAGCAACAATATTCAGGAACAAAATGTCTCTCCCCAGTTCTGCTGCCCTCATGGAGAGGAAAACATGTTTCAAGCCAATCTCTCTCTCTCATTTTGAACTACTCTGAGAGACATTTTATGTATTTATTGCCTGGAGAGTGTGGTAAAAATAATATTAATAAAGAGAATAACCAACAGCCTTTCAAACCAGGGTGTGTCAGAATACATGTATGTGTGTGGATCTGTGTTTGCATATGGAAGTTCACAAATGTTTGCAAGGCTCAAATTTTAGTTGTGCTCATGAACTGCACTCTCCCCTGCCTCAGCCTTTCAATCTGCAAGACTTGATGTTACTGTTTATTTGTTCGGTCGCTTCCGACTCTTCATGACCTCATGGACTAGCCCAGGCCAGAGCTCCCTGTCAACTGTTGCCACCCCCAGTTCCTTCAAGGTCACTTCAAGGATGCCATCCATCCATCTTGCCCTTGGTCGGCCCCTCTTCCTCTGCCCTTCCACTTTCCCCAGCATCATTCTCTTCTCTGTCTTCTCAAGATGTGGTCAAAGTACTTCATCTTTGCCTCTCATATCCTTCCCTCCAGTGAGCAGTTGGGCTTTATTTCCTGGAGTATGGACTGGTTTGATCTTCTTGCAGTTCATGGCACTCTCAGAATTTTCCTCTAACACCACAGTTCAAAAGCATCTTATCTTCCTTCACTCAGCCTTCCTTATGCTCCAGCTTTTGTATCCATAGGTTACTAAGGGGAATACCATTGTTTTAACAATGCAGATCTTTGTTGCCAGTGTGATGTTTCTACTCTTCACTATTTTATCGAGATTGGTCCTTGCTCTCCTCCCAAGAAGTAAACATCTTCTGATTTCCTGGCTGCACTCTGCAGTAATCTTCACACCTAGAAATACAAGTCTGTCACTGTCTCCACCTTTTCTCTCTCTATTTGCCAGTTATCAATCAGTCCGGTTGCCATAATCTTGTTTTTTTTTAATGATCAACTGCAACTCAGTAACTGCAGGACATAATACAAAAGAGGAGATGGAGGAGGAAAAAAATCTAAACCACTCACTTTTACATTCTTGCAATTACTGGTTTGGAAAATATTCAAGATAGGCTGATGGAATGGATGGGTGATGCTGGTTGTCTGTTGAGAAAAGTTGTCTATTAGGAAAGGGATTTCATTCTCCATCAGAGAGAATGAAATACCAGTATTCACCTTTCTACGAAAACATTGTATATTCTTATGGATCCTACATTTTAGAAGGCATACCTCAGTTCAGGGATGGAGCCTGCTGGATCCCATCATACAATGTTCATCTACTTCCGGTGGGGCTGTGTCCCTGAACTGAGGTGAAAGTGTCGTAAGAGGGAGCATTGAGTACACGGGAGGCTTCTCATATTCTCATTGAGAAGCATGGGGGAAAGCTGTTCTTTTCATTTCATACATTTATATCCCATCTCTCTACTGTGTCTCTATCTTTTTTAAATTTATAAAACGGCCTAGTTATAGGCTTAATGAGGTTACACAGTGAATTTCATAGTTCAATATGGACTTCAACATGGAGGCATATGCATATTATGTAATTACAACAATTTGATGCCCCCCTAATTTGTATGTAATTTCCTATGTAATTGTGGGCTCTATAGTCAGGGGCGGCTCAACCCATTACGTAAAGTAAGCATTTGCAGTATAGTTGATTTTGCCCAGGGGCACTCTTGAGGCACTTTTGGGTGAAAATAGACCTTGACATATGCGAGTTGTAGTTACTGGGATGTATAGTTCACCTACAATCAAAGAGCATTCTGACCTCCACCAATGATGGAATTGAACCAAATATGGCACACAGAACTCCCACGACAAACAGAAAATATATATCAATGACTGATTGGGGGGGGGGGGGGGGCAAATTCTGTTTGCTTACCATTGAAAATTACCTAGGGCCGCCTCTGTCTATAGTATACTGAGGCAGTCAGATTTTGTCTTGGAGCTCTAGTGTTTCAATACAGAAAATCTGAAGGACTGTACTAGATTACATGTCCCAGGTTTCTATAGACTGGAACTATGAAAATGAAAGTGGTATGAAATTGTCATAACTATGTAGTGCAGAAAACCCTCTGGTTTCTCAAGTACCACCTTACAGCCTTTAGCCACTGCACCACGTCTTTAAATCAAAGTTTAGATTTAGTATTGTGCAAAGTCATTTGCTCTGCAGTCCAGAAAGGACTTCATTATATTGCGAATGTGTTACTTCCCTTCCTATAGCCTTTTGAAAGTGGTCCAAGATCATGGGAAGGAGACTGGGAGGCAGCCTATATTGAGAGAATACCCAACGTGAAATATATTGCTAGAGCCAAAAAGCAGCTACCAAGAAATAGTTAGGTGCCCTCTCATTTTTGCAATCAGCAAACCTCAATTCATGCAGAACCAATTCATTTCTGGCTGTGGCAGCCCTTGGAAGCACTGAGAAACATGAGATGACGTTTTCCTCTTCTTGACGTCTCAGCAGTTGTTTTCAGAGAAAACGACTGCCTGCTTGATAGCCTTCAGGCCCAATTCAGGATCCCTGCTACAAATTGATGACTTTGCAATGCAAGGGAGGGGGCGACATACTTAAGCAGCTTGTGGGAGCTGTGTACACACTCATTACCTCCCCGTGCTCCTGGTAAATGCTCTGAAAACATTCTGCTTTCCACTGGATTTCACAACTTCAATGATGTTGTCATCCCCATCAGGTAAATCCATTAGAGCAAGAGGAGGAGGAGGCCTCACACTTTCCAAAACAAACTTAAATTATATCATTTGAGGCTGATCTTGTGGCTTGAACTGAATGCCTATTTTAGAAACATTTACAGTTTAGCAGAAGTTAGCTGCAGCGCTTTTGCTTTTTGCTTTGTTCGGAAACTGCCAAACAAAACAGCCAAGTGCTTTGGGTTTCTTTTTCCAGTATTTGAATTGTAGGCTGCATCCCACTGAGGTCATACAACCCAGCTTTTTGTTCGGAGGGGATAGTTCTCAAACCTTTCTCCCTCTGCTGTTATGTTTGGCCAAGAGTCCTCTCTAAAACATTTTTTACTTTATTTTTGCAACTAGTGGTGGGGAACAGCATATATCTTTTCACAGTGGGGCAAAGAGATTACTCTAGGGACTCACAGTGTGTTTCTTGGTTCGAAGCACACTGGCTTGGTTCGAAGCTTGGTTCGAAGCACACTGGCTTAAAATGTTAAAGCTCTGCATGGGTGAGGAATCAAATAGATGTCTGACCACCCACTCCTGCACCAAGATGCCCCCTGATAGGACTGCTGTCCAATGCTGAAAATGGCAGTACTTGGTACCAGGACAGATCCTTTTGTGAGGTAATGAAATTCATGCATAGTTCACATATTATCAGTCCACACACTGTCTTGCTAGAGAAAGAAAATATGACACATAGATGACCAATAAAGAACTCTTCGTAATGTAGGACATATATATACAATAATGTGATCAGTTGCATTGAGTCACACAATGTCCTTTTTAAGAGACCTGCACAGTTTAAGTCTGAAAATGCAACTATAATCAAAACTCCCAGGCTCAGCTAGCTACCCGGTATGGCCCAACCAATCAGCTTCGTGCTCTGCATTTCACAGTTAACACACACACCAAGTGATTTCTTACATGCCTCAAAACCTTTTAGTATGAGTCTTTGCAATGCCTCCACCTGGTACCATGAACACTTTCAGTGATATACCAGGAATAAAGTATGTATTCCCAGGTTTTTAAGGACTGATATGGTTAGCATTTCAAACTTAGAGCAATTTGCTTCTGAATGTTGGTGTTCATTGTGGTACTTTCTTTGTCACTTTTTAAAAAAGCCCCCCCCCCCCCCCCCAGCTGCTTTGCTAGCCTTGGGATGTATCAAAAGTGGACTTACTTTTTTTTGTACACTAGCCTCAGGAGGATCTATTCATTCATGGTCTTGCCAATTGTGTTTTCAAAAGGTCTGGAGAAAATGTGTTTGCAGCACTTTCCACGCCTGTTCCCTTGGGTTTCAGCATTCATAACCTTGAGCTGAGTTTTGTTTTTTGTAAAGATGATTACTTTCCATCAGGAGAAAGGTTTGGCTCAATTGAGCATTCAGTTAATTCAGCAGCAGGAGAAGAGAGGAGGGTGTGGTACTGTGCCCTTCCCAGTAAGGCTTAGGCAAAAGCAAACTGATTCAGCATTTCTTAAGTTTTGCGCTCTTCCTCTTTGTGTTCTTCCTCTTCACTATTTTGAACATTCTCCTGTGTTGCTGTGCCTGCATGCACCAGTTTCCATCTGTGAAATGTAGGATGATATGGTATAGACTTGTTATGAACTGCATGCTACTCTTAGAGGCCTAAGTACAGAAAAGGTCATCCCCAGAAATCTGGTTGCCAAGAGATGGAAAGATGAGCACGCAATGCAGAATCTTGGGTTGCTGTGAGAATCTTGTTGCACAGTCCCTATTTAGTATAGACCCATTGACTAAATTATTGAATAGTGAATTAATACATGTGGAATAATTACCATTTGCATTGGTGGTTTGACGGTTTGCACCCATGAAAAATATGGTATTCAAGGCAGAGCATGACTTTGTATACTTTGAATGTATAAACTCACACTGTATTTTATAAAAATGGGCAACAAACCAAAACATGGTAGAACAATTACCACAGTTTGAAAAGAGGGTCACCTTGGGCCTAGGAAATTGGAAAAAGAGCATTCTTATCATAATGGAGAGGATGGCCTTTGTGGTCTCTCTGAATTCTATGAGTCTATGGTTTCTCAGAGAAAAGCCCTTCACATTAACTTATGTGCTTATGCAGAAACAACCTTGCTATCTATGATGTCCCTACCTCTCCTTTCCCTGTAGGATATTCCATGTTGCAAAGCAAGGAGATCATTCCTGTAGCAGCCATCAGTCTGTTGCCCCCGCTGCTTGTTGCCATCATGATAATCGTGACGTTTTACCTCTGCCGAACCCATAGACAGAGAAGGAGAGCCAAGGAATGGACCCAGAAACAATCACAGCGTCATACCTTGCCTGAGTCAAGCAGAGCCACTGGCTATGAAGGGATATCATCTGTCTATGTAGACAACCACCCTGCTGTGCACTCAGCTTGTGCCAGCAATATTGACTACGGCACTGAACTTTTGCCCATTGAGCTCGATGCAAGAGTAGGGAAAGGGCAGTTTGCAGAAGTATGGAGAGCAAAACTCAAGCGTGCCTCTTCAAGTGACCAGTATGAAACGGTGGCAGTCAAGATTTTTCCTTGTGAGGAGTATGCTTCATGGAGAAATGAAAGCCAGATCTTTCGAGATGCCAACTTTAAACATGATGGCGTTCTTCAGTTCCTCGCAGCGGAGGAGAGACATTTGGGCCTCCAGAAGGAATACTGGCTCATCACGGCCTATCACAGTCAGGGAAACCTCAAGGATTATTTGTCAAGGAATATTCTGAGCTGGAGAGACTTGCAAAAGATAGCCGGGTCCATTGTGAATGGCGTGGCCCACTTACACAGCGACTATATTGCTTGCGGCCGTCCAAAGATCCCCATTGCCCATCGGGACATCAAAAGTACCAACATCCTGATGAAAAGTGGTCAGGAATGTGTACTCTGTGATTTTGGAATAGCTTTGAGGCTGGATCCGTCACTGTCAGTGGAAGAGTTTGCTAACAGCGGACAGGTAAGTGCTGTAGAGTGAAACTGGAAAAGCAGTTAATTCTGCTTGATGGAAAGTGGAAAGGCCTTCATAATCTCCTTCACACATGTAGAACGGGAGAAGTCACACTACTGGTTCTGCTCCCAAGATGGTGCAGCAACTCTGTCTCATCTCATCCCAGTTTCCCCACATTGAGCATGAACATCTGCAAAAGGGACTCCCAAATAGATAGTCTTTCACGAGGTCAGAAACACTACATTATGTGATTTCTAGATGCTTAAAGCTCAATGCAGAAATTTTGCTCTTCATTTGGGACTTTGCCTTTGGAAGCTTTAGCCAGCAGGACTAGTGATAAGGGATTGTGGGAATGGTAGTCCGAAGCATGGCAGGGGTAGGACTGTCTGACCCTTGTGGTCACTTCTAACTCTCTAATTCAATGATCTGTTGAATAAGACTCAATGTGGCTCACACATGAGTAAAAACATGATACATAAATTAAAAGTTAACAGTAAAAATTGAAATAGTATTGGATAACAAATCATGTTCTAACTGTAATAATTTTAAAGTGATATTTTCTGAAAATATGATTTCTGGAGTATGTGATTTTAACATTTGTATTAATATGTTTTTAACTCCATGTTTTAGTTCTCTAAATGTTGTTACTTTTTATGATCTCATTGATAGTTATATGTTATGGTTGCTCTATACATGTTTATATGTATGTGAGACATTAAATTCTGGCATAAATATGTTGGAAACAACTTTGAGTCCCCTTCTGGGGTGAGAAAAGCAGTATACAAGCGATGTAAATAAATAAATAAATAAATAAATAAATAAATAAATAAATAAATGTTAAACCATAATAAGAACATTAAAAATGCAATGCAAGTACACATGTCTACATAACTAGGTAGCCACCAAATACCTGTTCAGCTAAAATGGCCAAAAGAGAGCAAGGAGAGGATGAGACAGGCTTCCAATTGCAGAATGTTCTGTTCAAAAGGCTCTCTCTCCTGCATCCTCACCAAATGTTCTTGTGAAGGTAGTGGGACTTAGAAGGCCCACTCCTAAGGATCTTAAAAATTGCCCAGGCTCATACAGCAAAAATTAGTCTTTCGGAAAATCTGGTCCTAGCCCATCTAGGGCTTTATATCCTAACCAGCACTTTGAATTGTCCCAGAAATTGTCCCAGTGTAGTTTCAGCAAGGGAGCTATGTGTTTCCTGGAACCAGCCACAGTCATCACTCTAGCTGACCCATCCCATGTATTACAGTATCCCAGACAGAAGGCAATCAAGCTACATGCTATTACAATCTGCACATATCCCACAAATAGGTGGAAGGTCCTCAATTCACTCCAATCCAAAGGCTCTCCTGAAGTCTGTAGGAGTAGCTATCATTCCTCCACCTTCAAGCAAATGGACCACAAACAGCTGAAACTGTAGTCACTTTCAATTTCATTTTTTTGGCTGCTCATCAGCGAATTCTATGAAAAGGTGCAGCCCACCATGATTCTTTTGTGTGGTCTAAACAAATTATCAATACACTTTGAAAAGTGGCCCCAGGGCTTGTTTGTGCAACAGCAGCAAAGGATCCTTTTCGTGACTCATTATACAGAGAGTTTGAGGAGAGCAAGGAGTTGGTGGATACATAACTTTTACTCCTCTCTCCTGTTTTGTATTCAGATCGGCCTTTTCACAAAACAGGTCACCATAGAAAAGCTCACAGAGGAGTGTGTGGGAGTGCTTGGAGCAGAAAACAGACCACAGTTGGAGCTAAGCAGTCCCATCTCTAGGCCCAGTCCCTCTCAGTTCAGGCTCACAGCTGCCAAAGACTTTTTTGTGAAAACACAAAATTGTGGGATGTTCTCATTTTTGTCTTGTATCTAATTTGGCCCTTAATCTCCACTTAGATCCATGATACCATTCTTCAGAATGAAGGGTTACCAAGTGAAATAAGGGACAGGACTCCTATAGCTTTAGTAGTTAGGTGGAAGAGGAAATTTTCATACAAGCAACATCTTCTGCAAAACAATTAAAGATAGAGTCTTCAATTAAGTCTCCAATTTTCATTTTGACAACTCTGTATGAGAATAGTCCAGCTCTATACATAATAAATGTATTGTCAGAGGCTTTCATGGCCGGAATCACTGGGTTGTTGTAGGTTTTTCGGGCTGTGTGGCCATGTTCTAGAAGCATTCTGTCCTGACGTTTCGGCTGCATCTGTAGCAAACATCCTCAGAGGTTGCGAGGTTTGTTGGAAACTAGGAAGATTGGGTTTATATATCTGTGAAAGGTCCACACAACCTCTAAGGATTCTTGCCACAGATGCAGGCGAAACGTCAGGAGAGAATGCTTCTAGAACATGGCCATACAGCCTGAACAACCTAGAACCCACAAAATAAATGTTAAAAACATTCATAACTATCACAAATACTATCATAGATCAGCTGTGGAAATTTAAGACAAAATTAAAGACTCGTCTCCTCTGGCAGGTCTACCGGGTTAATTTCAAGTTGTGAATTTTAATCTGCATTTTATCAGTGGATTTTAGCTTGTATTTTAACTGTGTATCTTGTTGGATGTCATTTAATAGCGCTTTATCTCTTGTTCAATTATGTTGGAATTTTTTTAAAAAACGGATCTCTGAAGTTGTTAACAGAAATCGTCTGCAATATAAAGTCCTGCTTATAAGTCAGATGTTATAATGCAGCGTAGCTTCCTTTAGCCTCCAAGCAACATGGTTTCTCACTCATATATACATACTGATCTCTTAAAATCTATGACTAGGTGGGTACAGCTAGATATATGGCTCCTGAGGTCTTGGAATCCAGAGTGAATCTTGAAGATCTGGAATCCTTCAAACAAATGGATGTCTACTCCATGGCTTTGGTGTTATGGGAGATAGCCTCCAGGTGTGATGTTATAGGAGGTAAGAGGCTCTCTACAGTTGTTATCCTCCAAGTCCCGCTTCTTTGCATACATAATGGGGAAGCATTTGTCTACTCTCCAAAAATGATTAGATTACAACTTCCATCCTTGAAGACCACTACCCTTATTTTCTGTGATGGATGAGAAATTAAATTCAACTTCCCTCTGACAATACAAATCTAATTCTGCAAGATATTACAGTAGAATGAACATACCTGACTGCTGGTCAGTGAAGCTTCTAAAAATTATATTGGCTGCTTCTTCCAGATTCTCACTTTCCACTAATATCACTTTCTGCTCACTTTCCACATATTTTCATAGATTGTTCTTATCAGGATTGCTGAAAGTGAGGGATGATCTCTGGCAATTTTTCCATATTTTTTTTTACTTTCGTGGTGATCCTGTGCCCCTAATGCCAGTGAATGTAGAGGGTCTGTTGTAATACAGCTTCAGAAGGCTCCCAAAGACCAAGCACTGTATTTCCACTAAGAAATAATGGTTACAACATTATATTACAAGAGATATTGCTAAAAGATCACTCCTCACTTTAGATAATATTAAATTATTATCTTGGAGAAACCAGCTGGAATGTCAGAAATATTATATTCTATTGATGGTGTTAACAATGATGTCTTACTTTCTTCCAAGAATGTCTTACTTTCTTCCAAATAGCCTTGACTGTAAGAGCTATTCAGCAGTGGAACTCTCTGCCTCAGAGTATATGGAAGCTCATTCCTTGAAAGCTTTTAAACAGAGGTTGTTTGGCCATCTGTCAGGGGTACTTTGTGCTTTTCCTGCATGGCAGAGGGTTGGACTAGATGGTCCATGTGGCTTTTTCCAACTCTTATGATTCTAGGTAATGCCAAACTTGCAGCTAATGAATAAAAACAGTATGTTTACTTGGTGCTAATTTTAATTCTAGACCTTGGTTCAAATTCTTTAGTCCTGGTGATGGAGCAGACACTTTGCAGTAAATAAAGGACCCATATTCACCTCCCAACATATCTGGGTTGGGATGGTGAGGGGCTGGAAGAATGGGGTAAGCAGGGATTAAGTTAGAAAAGATTAACCCAGAAACAAACTCCACAATGCCCTTCTCATACTACTGGTTTTATCCATAATTGTTTCTATGCTGGGTCTTCCTCTGTTTTGTATTTCACAGGCAGAGGAAGACCCAACGTAATTACTCTGTGAAACAAGCATCCAATAACAAATATGCATTCTGTCTGTGATCTATACCAACACTTCTTTTTTTAATAGAGGTTAAGAGTTATGAGCTACCATTTCAAGCAAAGATCCGGGAACAGCTGTGTATGGAAGTAATGAGAGATATTGTACTGCATGGCCGAGGGCGTCCTGAGATACCAAGTAACTGGCTAGTACATCAGGTAAGCTATAAAGCGAGCAACATGCAACTCCCAGAGATGTAATTTTTGTTGCTCCCACTGCCTATGGAATTGCAGAACCAAAATATAGTGCCAGCAACAGAAGCGAAAGAGTTGGTGTAAACTGGAGCTTTGTGGTATGGAAAGACATCCTGGATACTTCCAATATTAGAGGCTCAACACCACGGTCACTGAAGTGGTGACAAGAACGGGAATGATGCTACTACTCATGAGTAGGTTGATGTACCCTTCCCCTCAAAAAAAAAAAACCAGTTGCCTACACCTGGCATAATGAAATCAGAAACAAAGGCCATTTTCACAATGTAGGATGCAAAACTATTTCCAACGGTATGAATGTAAGCATTGCCTTATGTCATTCTACAATGGCAATTCTGGGAAATGTGGAAAACTCCCTGCAGGTGTTTTCTTGACAAGATTTGTTTAGAAAGGGTTTGCCTTTGCCTTCCTATCTCCTTTAGTGCTAAATCTGGTGGGAAACTCTGCTGTGTAGAGCCATGCACCCCTCTGCATCAAGAAAGTAGTCTGTTTCCTTCCTTTGCAGAGGAGTGAAGTCTGGTTACGTTTCCTTCCCCAGAGGAATGAGTCCATTTCTTTATCTGTGGAGAGAAGAGACCAAAGGCCAAATCCATTTCTTTCCCCAAAAGATTGTGTCTCCTTGCTCAGTGAACAGAAATGCAGCCAGGTTTTGGTCACTTTGCTCTGGACTCCTTTCTCAGTGGACAGTAGTGCAGCCAGACTTCCATCACTTCTCTCCACACAGGGAGGAGACAAACTTTTCTCTTGATGAAGAGAGGCATAGGAGTGCATTAAGCCAGGTTTCTCAGGGAGGAGACTGCTTTTGTGAGCTCATTGTGGTCAACCAGGTCCTCTATTGCTCTCCCTGTCATACCTGGAGGGGGGCTTTGCATATAACAGAAACCATCTAACACAAACTCATGTAATATGTGAAACTGCTTTCCTTACAATCAGGCAGAATTAAAATCAGAGCTGGAAACAAGGTAATCTGATATAATGCTTATTCTGAAGTCAAACTACTTTCTTTTCCTCCAGCTTCAGGTTGCTAACCTCACATCTGTCTTGTTTATTGTAGGGAATGCATTTTTTCTGTGACACTATTACAGAATGCTGGGATCATGACCCTGAAGCTAGGCTCACGGCACACTGTGTAGCAGAGCGGCTTAACCTGATAGCACAGACAGATTGTGACGACATCCTCAACAACAACAGCATTGACAATGAGACCAACAAAATGGGATGTCCAAGAGAAGAAAATCAAAATAGCAATAAGGACATCCAGTGATTGAAGGACTACAAAGAATAGATGCACTTATGGGCACACCACTATACAAAACTATACCCAAGGCCCCACTATTTAGATTCCTGAAGGAATTAAAACATGGATTTGTAAGAGCCTGGCTGACATTCTGTTGGTAATGTACACATGCATAGTTTCTCCTACAGAAGCAGTTGTATGCAATCAATGTGCCTGTATGCTACACGTTTGTATTGCAGTTGTACATTTTACATTTCTTTGCCTGCTAAGTTGCACAGTCTTGTAATCCACTAATGCACAACTATCACAAACATTTTTTTCTCTTTCCCAGGTGGTTTTGAAAATGCTCAGAACAGATAAAAGGGAAGAGGGTGGCAGGCAGCTATAATGGGACGGTGATGTAAGACATTTACACTTGCATGAATTGAAAGCCCATTCCTGCAATATTAGTTGTAAGCCACTAGTATCAAAGAGCATTTTCCTTTTAAAAATTAGCTACTGACACGCATTATCTTAAATATTTATTCATTATGTGGGGAAAACCAGAATCTCAACGCTAGCTTAAGAAATCATCAGAAAAGAACAGGTATGTCAAATCGAGTGAAAGCCAAAAAAACCCCTTTTTTTAGTAAGTTTTTTTTACTATAATCTTAAACATTTTAAACAGCGTTGTTACATAATTCAGTGATAGAAAGCATTGCCACTATAATACTGGGTTTCAACAGGAAAGGAACACAACTCAGTCCTGAAGTGTCTTCTGTAATCTTCTTTCCTTCACTTTTAATAACTAGGATATATTCTCATTCCTAGTCAAAGCCCACATTTTATCTAACCAGGAGAGGGTGTCTTACTTGTCCATACAGCAAGGCTAGATTCCAAAGGGATGAACGTAAGTCTCAAGGACTTTTCAGCGCCTCTTTTTTCTCACAAGAGTGCCATAGGCTGCTCAAATTCCATTAATGCAGAAGTGAGTATCATGCCCCACCCCAGGTGTTTCTAAACTAGTGTCCAGAAACCCTAGCCACTGCTAGTACAACCAATGGCAAGGAATGCTGGGAACTGCAGTTTAACAGGACCTGGCCACCTGTCAGGTGTGCCTTGATTCTGTGATCCTGCATCGCAGGAGGACTGGACTGGATGGCCCTTGTGGTCTCTTTCAGCTCTGTGATTCTATGACCTTGAGTAATGCAAAATTCCCATCCCTAAACAATTAGATGGCAGGGTACAATATGTTTGATCACGTCAGACAAGGGAACAGGAACATATCCAGAAGACCTTTATGCATCCAGATGCTTTAGATACAAGCATGACATGGTCATGACCTAATATTGCAACTGGCAGTATACCTGAAATGCTGTTCTATGGAAATCTATGGGATTTATACATCATACAAAATAATACAAATATTTATTTTCACAGTGAACTACAAAGGCTCTTTTAGGACACTGCTTATTGTTCTACTATTGGCTGTTAGATGGTAGAACAGACAAATGCCCACTTCCCTTGCTTGCACTGGCAGTCAAGTCATATTTTGTATAGGTTAAAACAATTGTAACGACGGAGGTTGTGGGGTTGGGGTTTGGAGATAAGGCACTGTCCCAAAAAATAATTCTGCCTCCTCCCTGCATGACATTTTTGTCTCCTGGTTTCTAATGTTTCAGAAAGTGAGACACTCAAAATCAGTCACATCTAGAACTCATACATTTGTGTGTTCACATTACTTCGGCGACTCTGCTTGTCCCCTTCTCTCCCCCCCCCCCCCCGACAAACTTTTTTTGATGTTATAACTGCAGTTCAAAATGCTCAGTTGAAGTTTCCCGTTATTTCAATACTGAAGGAAAACTTTAGGGGGGAAAATTTATTTTTTCGAGAAGGGAGAATGCTCTTATTTGGCTGCTTTCCCCTGCAGCAACAGCTCTGATGGTAACATTCATGTAAATTGTGATCTTGTTAATTATTCCACAGGATGACCATATCCTACTAGCAAAGCGCCTGATGCAATCTGTGAAGAAAAAGTGGTTCAAAACCATTTTGTTAAAAAAATCTATTCAACCATAAAAAGGGAAGGGGATGAGGATATTATAAGCAAAGAAATGGAGGAGGACACTAACAGCCAATAAAGTGTGAGCTTGAAATCTAGATTTCACAATCTAAGGACCAATGTGTCACCAGCATGGACTTCATAATGAAATTCTTATGAAAGCAGACAAAGCAAGTTGTTAATTTTGGAAGCTTTATTTCTTCCCCTCCCCACTTCTCACACATGGAATTGTACACTACTCGCATTAAGATTTCAGTGCATTTCACAGCAAAAGAAAAAAAGGTACAAGGATATCTCAACACTTGTGCATAAAAACCCCAGCTTCTTTCTCTGCACACGTTTAGGTCTTTGTGTAAAATGAGTTAGGTTTATTTAACCACTCTAGAATCCAGTTGGGTACTTCTCTGAATATGGAAGGGGGGAAAATCAAAACACTTGACCAGCACACACAGAATTCATACGTTTTTCATGATGGTAGGAAGAGGCCCCCACTGTTGACAAGAACCAGAAATCGACAGATTATGATATTTACACTGATTGGAAGACTACATCAGAAGAGACGGAGTAAGGCACCACTCTTAGAAAAATTAAGGTAGCTTGTAGTAATAACAAGAATGAAAGCCAGAAATCAGTACTATTCTTAATTGCCAGCAATTCTTAGACTTCAATAAAACATTGGTATCGTAAAAAACGAAGAACATTTTTGCCTGAACATGGCTTCCTGATATCAGATTGCATCTGGCTCTGCATGCAGTCTCATAGCAAAAAACAAGCCTTTTCAGGTGCAATAGAAAAAGCAAAGTCACAGGTCTTTGTACTCAGTGGGCACACACAGGTGTTTGACTTTGAATATACAGCGAAGACAAATGGGATTACTTGCCTGGACGGCTTATAACACTGACTCTATCTCAGAGGGAATTCAAGGAGAAGGGGAGTGTGGGCAGGGCTTTAAAGGAAACCAACACAGTTTTTCTGAAAAAGCTGCATCATTCAGGCCTTGGTCTTTTAAGAAAGAGAGCCTCTTTGTATTATTTACAATATAAAGCAGTAATGAATAGTTCATTAAGGACATGAGGCTAAATCTGGGTCTGAAAATTACTCTAATTTTTTAGCCCTGTCCTCACCTTCCTCTCCACTGAACTCTTCCAGATACAGGGAAAAAAACCCAGTTACATCTTTCATTTTAGGTTTTTTAAAAAAAGATGTGGCTTACATGAATCCCGCATTGTTCCACAGCCATGCACATATTGCCTCTGAAGAATATATATTTTAGAAAGTATTAAGTCCTGATCCAGACAGTTCATAACACTGATTCCAAGGTCAAACTTATCAAAGCCTCCTCTTCAATGTTTCCAGTGAGAGTTATTCAGAGCAGCAAAAGACAGCCCCCCTCCCCCTTTTACATGGGCACTGAGTAGTAGTTCAGTAATGAGTGGAAACTGAAGCCTAGTTTCTGAAACACGGTTCAGGTCTTACTCCAGAGGTAAATCCACTTGGGTAAAACAGCACAGTAGCTCTGAATATCACTGCTTCTAGGAGCAGGATTTTTTTGTCATTTTTGTTGTTTTTAAAAAACACTTTAGGCAGCTTTTGCAGCAGGGTGTGCTTAGAAAGAACACAATATACAGTTCAGATAAAATCTTGAGCGTTATATAAAAATGTTTTTGGGGGATGGGGAAACGCATCTGGCAAGATTCTCTTTCTCGCTACCTTTAGTCTTGCTGCAACTTTAAAGTGCCCTAGCCGTTTTATGCCTTTATATGCTTACTTAGTTTTGTGCAATTATATAAAAATCCCCAAGGACTCTGAAGTGAGATACAGCATTTTGGAAGTTGCAGGGATTAGACATGTGTGAAGATTACTGTTGATCAAACTCCATCTAATTGTTGTCCACTTCTTGATTTTGTATGGCAGCCATTCTTTTCCAAAGGGGGTTATAATAAACCCAACCATCTCCCTGCAATTCAAATAGAAAAGGGGTGTCTGTTAAATAAAAATTATTTCTATAAGTTCCACAGTAAATGTTAAGTGTCTTTTACATCAAATGATATACAACCAAGGCAAACAGCAGCTGACTCTAGAGTCCCTTACTGTGGATGTAAGAAAAGCAGAACAGAGAGATATGGGGAAGTGCACAAGTGTACCTTCCCAGCTACCCTCAGCATGTTAGAAAGTATATCATTACACATTTGACAATCAAAATGGAAATTATAAGAAAAGTAAGGCATTTTGGAAGAAGTCTACAATGATCTCTAGAAGGTTCAAAATATTTTTCTTTACTTATGTAAGGCATACCTGACTTGGTTGCTTTTACAGATAGTCTTAGTGTGTATAATGTATAAAAAAAAGGGGACAGCTAGAAAGACACAGCTCCATCATGTCTCATGCACCATCAGATGGGAGCCCCTCTCAGCAACTCTATCTACCACTCTGCAGCCACAGAGTGAAGAAGGGCAGCCAGGAAGGTACAGCTCCATTGTGTCTTGTCCACCAGCAGTTGGGATCGAGTCCGGGAAATGATGGAAGGACAAGTGGCTATAGCAGGTATGAGCAAACTTCAGCTCTCTATGAGTTTTGGACTTCAACTCTCACAATTCCTATCAGCTGTCAGGAAGCCCCATTGGCAAAGTGGGTTAAACTGCTGAGCTGCTGAACTTCCTGACTGAAAGGTCAGCATTTCAAATCTGGGATGCGGAGTGAGCTCCCGCTGTTAGGCCCAGCTTCTGCCAACCTAATAGCTTGAAAACATGCAAAGTGAGTAGATCGTATTTGTTTTCCTCAATAAACTATTTGGCTAGTAATACTGGACTCATCCCACTCCGGCGGGAAGTTAACAGTGCTCCATGCAGTCATGCCAGCCCCATGACCTAGGAGGTGTCTACAGACAACACTGGCTCTTTGGCTTAGAAATGGAGATGCGCACCACCCTCCAGAGTCAGACATGGCTAGATTTAAAGTCAGGGGAAACCTTTATCTTTACCTTAGGACACAGCTAAGAAATCCATGAACTACAAAGATAGCCAAAGGATACCCAGAGTTTGAGAGAATTATTTTGTTCAACTTTTTTGGGTAAACTCTGACTGCAGTAGAGTTTGTTTTGCATACTGGTTAAGAGTATGAGTAACTCTAGGTAGGCCCTACTCTTTCAGTCTCGATCTCCTGCCCAAGCCCCACCATCACACTATGAAATGGGCAGAATGTCACTTATGGAAGACATCTCCAATTCCCATACCATGCTGCAGATCAGTTTTAGGTAATCAAGATGAATGCTTTGCAAGCTTTCCATAGAGTAAGCACACAGCAACAACCTCTTCAGAGGTTAGAAGGTCTGGATATTTATGAATGCAAAGTTCCATTTAGTTACTTACATCTTTAACAAAATACTTCGTCTGCCAGGGTGTGCCTGTCTCAGCTCGAAGCCGCTCCTCATTTCTCTGCTGTTCCTCAAGGGCTTTCTTATGCTCTGTTGCCTTGTCAATGTCCCCATCCCTCAAGGATTCTGTCACATGCTGCCACAGTTTCCTGCATTATAAGGGCTACAATCGGTTACAAGCTCTCTCAGCAAATCAGTGAAATGCCAGTATCCACTTTCTTTCTTACAAGTGAGGATAATTCAAACTACTATCTCCCTTTATTGTCAGGTAGACAGAAAGAGGTGGACTAGAAGGCAGGCAAATGGAAATGCTAGTTCCCAAAAGTGCCTCTGGATGGATACTTTTCGGTGCAATTTAAAATACATCTGTCATACAGCTCAACAGTTAAGACATACAGAACAGAAAGAACCTCAGCCCAGTTCTGAAATTCACTATGTTCTAGTGTGAATACATCCCAATATGAAACGAGTACCGGTAATTCCATAATCAGCAACAGAAGAACACTTAATGCTACCATTTGAAACAGTATTAGTTGAAGACAATGCAGTGTAATAGATAATCATGGAATTATGAAAGAACGAAACATGGAACGGTTTAGATGATGCTACTGGAAAATGTGATTAACAAGAAGACATTCGCAATTATATGTTTTTAATGGTTTTTTGTATTTAATGGTTTTTTGTATGTATTTTTATAATGTTTTCTAAGTGTTTTAATTGTATTTATGATCGTTGTGGCATTGAATTGTTGCCAGTTTGTAAGCCGCCTTGAGTCGCCTTCGGGCTGAGAAAGGCGGGATAAAAATAAAATAAATAAATAAATAGTACTGTTCAAAGTGGTGGCTCCTGGACTGGTTGTGATCTAGGAGGTATAACTGGCTCAGTTACAAGTGAAAATAATACACAACTAATGGAGCCAAATGCAGGAGAAATGCTACCAAGATGAATGAAAATTCTGCACTAAGGTGATACTGCAACCTCTATAAATATAAAGGTAATTCTGCAACCTCTATAATTATTTATAGATGGTGTACATTGGTTTATTTTCATTTTTTTCTGATTTTGTTAGCCATGGCAAAAAAAGGACTAAGGTGAAGAGGTGGAGTTCTGCTCTATCATTGCCTCAGGAAATAATGTTCAGTCCAGTTTTTAGCGTTTCTGATTTTTAACCAGGCATTGCTCACTTCATTTCTAAAAATGCCTATTTAGCCCTAAAATGTAGAAGCCTGCTTCTCTGAAATATGTCTGAATTACAAAATTATATAATTTATGTAGTCTAAGCCTCTGGCAATGCAGAAATCCACAACTAAACTGTACCTTGTGGCTCTTATTCCTGGTTCATTATAAAGCAACAGATTCCTGGCTACTCTAATGGAACCATCAGCTCAAGAAGTGCTGCTGCTTAATCCTACATTAGTGACTGGGAAGCATTGTACCATCCAAGATTTAAGCTGACCTTGCATGTGTCATTGAAACCTGGCTGAATGAATAGTTGGGTATCAACCTGTCAATATCATCAACTTTCCGAGAGCAGCGGTAAGCCAAATCTGACAAGCAGGGAGATAGAGTTGCATTGATCTATTGCCAGTCTATCCTTCTACTGAGGTAACCTGTCTATCAGTTTACAAGATTTGAGTGTAAAGGCCCAATGATTATGCAATGAGACGTGACTGGTACACCTCCAGATGCTCAGCTTCTATATGAGCCTGTCTGGAATCTGAAATCCTCAGTGGGGGGCCTACTGCATGTCCCACCACTACGGGAGGCTAGATTCGTCAATACACAGGACAGTACTTTCTCTGTAGAAGCACCTTAGCTGCAGAAGTCAAGGTTGGTTCCATTTGCCTTATTCTTCTCAGGGCAGCGAAGACTGGATTATATTACATTGATTTAGCTTTACTTTAGAAACATTTTAAACCTGTTTTTATATTTCTATTTATTATACATTGTTCTGGAAGCCCTGGCAGGCTGAACAGTGACAAACAAACAAAAAATGACACTTCTGAGATACTTGGAAGATTACGGTGGGATAGGAAATGGAAATCTTTCTAGCAATATACTGCATCAATCAATCCAACTGATTAAAAAAATTATTTTCTTTTAACACTACACTCCAGTAAGATGTAAAAGTCCAGTCTATGATCTGCATTGACTTTAGGCATTTATCAAGATTCTGGAAAAGATTGTTAAGGAAGTGGTCTGCAAACACTTAGAAACAAATGCAGTCATCGCTAATAGTCAACATGGATTTATCAAAAACAAGTCATGCCAGACTAATCTGATCTCTTTCTTCGATAGAGCTACAAGCTGGGTAGATGCGGGGAATGCCGTGGATGTAGCGTACCTGGATTTCAGTAAGGCCTTCGACAAGGTCCCCCATGACCTTCTGGCAAGGAAACTAGTCCAATGTGGGCTAGGCAAAACTACGGTGAGGTGGATCTGTAATTGGTTAAGTGGATGAACACAGAGAGTGCTCACTAATGCTTCCTCTTCATCTTGGAAAGAAGTGACAAGTGGAGTGCCGCAGGGTTCCGTCCTGGGCCCGGTCCTGTTCAACATCTTTATTAACGACTTATATGAAGGGCTAGAAGGCATGATCATCAAGTTTGCAGACAACACCAAATTGGGAGGGATAGCCAATAGTCCAGAGGACAGGAGCAGAATTCAAAACGATCTTGACAGATTAGAGAGATGGGCCAAAACTAACAAAATGAAGTTCAACAGTGACAAATGCAAGATACTCCACTTTGGCAGAAAAAATGAAATGCAAAGATACAGAATGGGTGACGCCTGGCTCGAGAGCAGTACTTGTGAAAAAGATCTTGGAGTCCTCGTGGACAACAAGTTAAACATGAGCCAACAATGTGATGTGGCGGCAAAAAAAGCCAATGGGATTTTGGCCTGCATCAATAGGAGCATAGTGTCTAGATCTAAGGAAGTAATGCTACCCCTCTATTCTGCTTTGGTTAAACCACATCTGGAATATTGTGTCCAATTCTGGGCACCACAATTCAAGAGAGATATTGACAAGGAGGGCGACTAAAATGATCAAGGGTCTGGAGAACAAGCCCTATGAGGAGCGGCTTAGGGAACTGGGCATGTTTAGCCTGAAGAAGAGAAGGCTCAGAGGAGATATGATAGCCATGTATAAATATGTGAGAGGAAGCCACAGGGAGGAGGGAGCAAGCTTGTTTTCTGCTTCCTTGGAGACTAGGACGTGGAACAATGGCTTCAAACTACAAGAGAGGAGATTCCATCTGAACATTAGGAAGAACTTCCTGACTGTGAGAGCCGTTCAGCAGTGGAACTCTCTGCCCCGGAGTGTGGTGGAGGCTCCTTCTTTGGAAGCTTTTAAGCAGAGGCTGGATGGCCATTTGGCAGGGGTGATTTGAATGCAATATTCCTGCTTCTTGGCAGGGGGTTGGACTGGATGGCCCATGAGGTCTCTTCCAACTCTTTGATTCTATGATTCTATGATTTATCAATTGGTTCCCTCTTAAGCAATGGTTCTCAACCTGTGGGTCCCTAGATGTTTTGGCCTTCAACTCCCAGAAATCCTAACAGCTGGTAAACTGGATGGGATTTCTGGGAGTTGTAGGCCAAAACACCCGGGGACCCACGGGTTGAGAACTGCTCTTAAGAAAGTTGTATAAACTAGTTTCATCTACAGGTACGATTAATCATAGCTAATATTAATGTAGGAATAAGTTATTAGCCAATTATAATCCATTTGGGGAGCAAGAGAAAATTTAAACATAAAAACATAAGTGATAGAAGAGGCAGGGAATAAAAATTCCACAGCTGAGTGCTACAGGTTAAAATAAGATACTAGTGCACATCAATCAAGCTCTAATCATAAAAGCATGACTTTTTTTTTACACTTACCTGGATTCAAATGGCCCTTGCTTCTCAATGGGTCGCACTCGCTTCCTTGTCACAGACAACTTTGTCAAATCCATGCATTTTGTTTCCCCGTTGTTGTAGGTGAATTCAAGGATACTGTTCCATTCGCCTTGTACTCTACAAACCACAGTGTTGGTAGAATTCTGCTTCACTTCACCAGTAACTCTACAATCCAGTAGTTAAAAAGAAGACACAAAAACAGGTTGGTTAGTCCATGTTGCCTTTACATGGGATCATATTCAAATATATAACAGTGTAGTCTTAGTACAACAGAATTTGGATTACCACTACTTAGGTCTGTGTAAAAAATATGTTCCTAAGGTTTTGCTGTGTGGTTTATTTAAAATAGCAATCAAAGTAATAAGCCAAAGTTTCATGATGACTGCATTCTCTTTTTGTGGTTTTTAAAGACTGCAGCAATTTTACATTCTAAAAATAATTATTTGCTATTACTGAAAGCAGATTCAAAATGAAACTATCTAAGCGTATGGCTCAGCAATTAATACTACAAGTAAAATGAGCAAGAAAATTCAAACAGCATGGGCAAAGCAGCATTTTTGTTAAAATGCAATAAGTGACATTAGGTCTCATTTTTATGCTTTTCAAGAGAATAATATTTTAAACTGGATAAAATTGATCCACATAGCAAAATATTACAGATTTTTCTGGCAGCTTGAATAGAAAATAAAACCATTTCTTCCTTTCTGCTTTATCTTTCTAATGGATCTGTATCTAAAGTCTAAGAAAATGCAAATCATAATGTTCCAAGTCAGCAGTTGACAATACAATTGACTCAGAAAACACCTGCATTTAAAAGTGACTCAAAAATATAGAATCACTATTTGTTGTGTGAAATATCAATTAACAACAGAGTCAATATGGCATTTATTGTTTTAAAGATCATACAAAAGCTCTTTCAAATATTAATCCATAATGCTCCCATAACAAAATTGTATTTTCAACCAATTTTGCAGTATATGCTACGCTTAGCTGACAATACTTACCGATGAAGCTTGCCACCATAGAAGGGTTTTGTGTGAAAAGTAATACTTGCAGAATATCCTGTTTTTGCACAATTAACACTGACTTTTCCTCCCAATTCTACCCAAGGGACAGTTAAAATTGATCGAGCGTACGCACAAGGCAAGGAAAATGTATATTCCTCCCCATGTTCCAGTAGACTTAAAATACCTGTAATACAGAAAGGTGGGTATAATGTTCAAACAAGTCACACATCTCATGCTTACATTATAGGATAAAGAAGGACAGGGAAAATGGGAAGGAGTCCCAGTATATTTCAGCATCATCAAAGGGATGATATTAAAAGACCTTTAAACGGCCACCATCCCCATTGTGCATTACTAAGAAACAATGTGGTGTCATCTAAAACATCACAAAGCAACAGTCCCTTCTATGAACTTGCAGAAAAACTCTATTTGGAAAAATAGCATTGCTGAAACTGTCATTATTACAATTAGTTCAACTATCATATGTTCCAAGCCCCTCCAACTGATATCTGAAACTGGATAAGAGGGAACCCTATATTTTGATCATACTTGGGCTGGAAACATACAACAGAATTGCACCAGAGGACTCAGAGAGAGAGGGGGGATATCTTTTAAAGCATGGTCAGTGAAACTATAGATATTGAGTAAGAATATAAGGGGATCATAACATCACTGCAATGAAAGAGGTTTTTGGTTCAGAAATTATTTGGTTCATCTCCACCCTCTTTTCCCATTCAAGATGCTAAATAAATTTAGAATGAGGACAACTGTGACACTTACTCCCATAGACCGCCAAGGCGTTTTCTACCTTTCTGAATCTCCCTTGTATCAATATGTCATGGTGTTTTGGCAGTGACATAGTAACTGTTTATTTCAGAAAAGTAGAACCGCACAATTTTGGATTACAAAAATGCATTTGCTGAACATGATGCTGAGGAAAACTAATCTCTGATTATGCTGATCCTGTGCCTCACCCCAGAGGCAATGATTTACATAATGTCCCATGTCCAATAATCGGAGGAGGCCTCATCTATGTGCCCGAAATGATGTGCTTAAGGTCTGAAATTAACTGAAATTGCATAAACCAGTGTTTCTCAAACTCTGCTCCTCCAGGCGTTTTGGACTTCAGCTCCCACAGTTCCTAACAGTTGGTAAGCTAGCTGGGATTTCTAGGAGCAAAAGCTCAAAACACCTGGAGGAATAGAGAAACAGTGATATAAACAAAAGGAGAAGTGGAAAAGCAACAATGGGATGAAATGAAGTCAGTGAATGAATATATAAGGATCAGGAAATTGGGATCATATAAGGCAGCGATCCTCAAACTAAGGCCCGGGGGCCAGATACGGCCCTCCAAGGTCATTTACCCGGCCCTTGTTCAGGGTCAACCTAAGTCTGAAATGACTTGAAAACACACAACAATAGCAACAACAACAATCCCATTTTATCAGCCAAAAGCAGGCCCACACTTCCCACTGAAATACTAATAAGTTCATATTTGTTAAAATTGTTCTTCATTTTAATTATTGTATTGTTTTTAAGTATCTTTTGCATTACAAATAAGATATGTGCAGTATGCATAGGAATTAATTCATGTTTTTTTTTCAAATTATAGTTCGGCCCCCCCAACAGTTTGAAGGGCTGTGACTTGGCCCTCTGTTTAAAAAGTTTGAGGACCCCTGATATAAGGCGATGAAGAGACACCTTCTGGAAACAGAAGCCTTTTTGAACTATTAACAAGGCCACCTATGTACTTCAATTATCTAATTCTCCTCGGAAACAAGAACACTGTTTTTCTTTAAAATGCAATCATATACGCCAAGGACTCTGAAGAAAAAAAATGAGGAATTTCAACTTATTCAAGACACAGACATCTTTATTACAACAAAACCAGAGCTCAGGGGTTTGTCTACACCAGTGGTTCTCACTCAACCTGTGGGTCCCCAGATGTTTTGGCCTTCAACTCCCAGAAATCCTAACAGCTGGTAAACTGGCTGGGATTTCTAGGAGTTGTAGGCCAAAACACCTGGGGACCCACAGGTTAAGAACCACTGGTCTACACTGATAATAGAATGTTTTCTTCAAGGTTTCTCAGTGATATATGGATTAGACAAGGATGATGGGGAAAGGTTTTTAAAAGACAAAAATAGACAGGAGGATTTAGCTGAAAAATAAAGCAAGATTTTTATGTTTTTAGAAGTGATGCAGAGCGGAATGTCGGTTTTGAAATCTCCAGAAAAATCTGTATTCCTTAAGTGGAGGTAAAAAACAAACTATGGAGAAAGCCAAACAAAAAGTACAGTACTTTCTTGTTTGAAGACAAGGCAGAACATTTAATGACTATGCTACTACATCTTTCCACAATTTGGGATTCTCCAGATGTTTTGCTCTACAACTTTCAGCAATCCCACTCAGTCCAGGAATAGACAGAAATTGTGTGAGCTATATTTCACAATACATGGAGAATGAGGCAGGGTGCTCTTGAAGGTTCTAAAATGGTGCTCTGACCAGTAGTGCACAGAGACCATGAAGAAAAAAGGAATCATTATCTTAACCCCAGCCAATCAGAAATTCCCATTCAGACAGATTAATTGTATTCTTCACCTCCCTCCCCCCCCACAACAAGCCATTACAGAAAAGACTTTCCACAGCTTTTAATCAGCTAAGAAACAGACAAGATATGATAGATTACAAGTGTCCACTCATGTACTTTTTATGTTACACAGTTACGAACACCTCCGTTTCTATTATTCAAACATCACTCTCAAAAGGGAAAATTAGGCTATGGGATTCATGACCATTTAACTAGCCCATAGCATAAAATGAACAGAAAAGTTTCAACCTCATTTAAAATGCAAATGACGGGTGCACCTACACAGTAGCATTAAATGCAGTTTGACACGATTTTAATTACCATGGCTCAACATGGGAGTGGTAGTTTGGTGAAGCACTAGCACTCTTTGCAGAGAAGGAGAAAGAGCTTGTAAAACTACAACTCCGAGGATGATGCATTTCTCGAAATGACTGTACAGAAGATTGAGTGTGTCCTCTGTTGTGCTCATTGTGAATTTCTAAGGAGTGTGCTCCTCCTAGAGAACATCTACTGCTCATTTTGTGACACAGTTCACCAACTGAATCTAATTGCGATTGGATGAACAGAAATATATAAGGTAAAAGTAAAGGTTTCCCCATGACATTAAGTTTAGTTATGTCAGACTCTGGGGGGTGGTGCTCATCTCCATTTCTAAGCCGAAGAGCTGGCATTGTCTGTAGACACCTCCAGGGTCATGTGGCTGGCATGACTGCATGGTGAGTCATTACCTTCCCATTGGAGCGGTACCTATTGATCTACTCACATTTGCATTTTTTTTCGAATAGCTAGGTTGGCAGAAGCTGGGGCTAATAATGGGATCTCATTCAGCTTCCTGGATTTGAATCGCTGACCTTTCGATCAGTAAGTTCAGCAGCTCAGCAGTTTAACCCGCTGCGCCACCAGGGCTCCAGTGTCTATTTCTAGTCTAGCAGTATTCTGAAAAAGGCAAAACTAACTGGAATGCAAATCTTGAATTACTTAACAAGGAAGCCTTAGGGGGCTTCAGAAATCTTAATGTGGGAAATACTGCAGTGTAGAGTCATTTTAAATAACTCCTTTTTACAGTGCCTATGTCGATGGATATTTTATCTTAACTGAATCATGCTGGGGCTTCTTCTTTGCAATGGTCTATGCTTAACAGAAATACAGATTTTGGATGGGCTCATGATCTCTAAACTAGTTGGGCATTCAACGGCCTTGTTTATCCCTGGGATTAAGAAAGAGATTTGGATTATTCCCAAGACATCAAACTTGATTATACCAGACTATCATACATGAGATCAGTCTTATTTCCCAATTAAGCGCGGTGTTTTCCACTTACCTTCCCCAACCATCGTCACTCCTATTGACATGCCTAAGAATTTACTTTTTGTCCAGACATGAGCGTTAACGCACATCTTCCTCTCCACACATTCAGCATAAAACCCTGAGACTGGAGGATGATGAGATACTTGTTCTGCTACAAATCTGACCGTGTAACAGTCCGACTCTGCTTGGTCCTGTGAATCTTCTGAGAGAGTCCCTTGTTCACAAAGGGAATGGGAGGAAGAGTTACTATTTGTGTCGGATGGTACATGGCTCTTTGCCATCTTCCATGAGCAGTGAAATGTTTCCCCAATGATTGGATTGTATGGCTTTTTTGCAATCGCCCCTTTGCGGCCTTCATGAAAGGAAGTGAGGTAATACTCGACAAAGCGGATCATCCTCTCCTCAGGGCTGCTGCCATTTGAAATTGCAATGAAGAGATCCGGGTGGGACATGAAATCGGCATACATTTCCAACAAAGAGCGTTTCTCTAAAATAAAAGTAGGAAGAACCACCTGAAATTTTAAAAAAGAGGATCTATATCAATTCAAACGAAGAGCTGGAGGTATACAAGGCATATTGTATTTCTAAATGCTAAACATAAAACATTCACTTTTAGAAATTCACAATGAGCAACTCCAAGACTAATCCCTGTGGCTTATTTTAGCTCAAGTAGCAGGCATGACTTCAAAACTGGCCATTGTTAGTTATTTTTGCTCCTCTATCACTATGATGGCTAACCTCCAAGTTAATTAAATTCTCAGGACATATCCAGATGTGGGTCAACTTCTAGTTTACAGAAGCACATCCGTCTCAATTTGAGAAAGATTAATGCTTTAGTCACTTACTCTTGTTAAGTCCATGCCAAGTTTGAGTTGAGACAGAAGATGTAAGATGACACTACGTTGCTCTTCCACAGCTCCAAGGTCATCTTCTTTATTGTCACATGTATCTTCCACTTCTTCATCTGGATTTATTTCCTCTGGTTCCTAATGTAAATTCCAAAAATAAATGGCACTTTAAATAATTTACCATCTCAAAGTATTTTGGCTTTTCAACTGAATTCCTCTTCCTCCTAAGTACGGCAGTTTAGTCATCCTCCCAAATCCCACAAATGATCAGTCATTGCTCATTAGATGTCAACAAATCATGAAGTTAATTTATATTCAGGTGTATAGCCTATAGTTTTAATTGTGATTTATGCCATGTTACTGTGAATTGCAAAATTGCTGGAGAATCTGTGATTCTTTAATCAAGTAAACCTTTTATTGGCAACCAAAACCAGCATCTGAATTAGTAGGGCTGAGACTGAAGGATCCATTATTGGATCCTTCAGTCTCAGTTCTTGCTTCCCTAGTTCTTGCTTCCCTGTGGAAGACTGGGTGAAAAATGTACTTTAATAGATCAGTTTTAATTTATAGATTCTGTTTAAAATTAGCATGTATTTACAATTTCACTTCTAATGTGTCTTGGAAAGTGCTGAACAGCCTGCTCTCTGGGACCATGAGATCCAGAACTAATCTTAAGAATTGGGGTTACAAAGTGGAGTCCACGACATGTGAGTGTGGAGAAGAGCAAACCACAGACTACCTACTACAATGTGGTCTGGGCCCTGCCACATGCACAATGGAGGACCTTCTTACAGTGACACCAGAGGCACTCCAAGTGGCCAGCTACTGATCAAAGGAAATCTAGTACAATACCAAGTTTTTAAGTTTATTTGTGTTTTAAATACATTATAACTGTACACTTAATTCGATTCTGACATGATAAAAAATATACATTTAATAATGAGAGCTACAACAAATAAAGCCAATAGTGGATAGTGACAAATGCCATTAGAGTAAGTTAATAGTTATAGGTCAACTCTAATAAGAAACATGCTTTATGATTAATGAAGCAACCAATAGTAAATTTTCATTATTAAAAATTAAGGTTCTTATACTCAATATTTATGACTTATTTATTTACAGTAAACATAACATAGATACTTTTTGAGCTTTGGGGAGACACAAATTTATTTGTTATATTGATTAAAAGATGAACAATTAATCAACTTTAACATTAGTGTACAAATTTGCTAAATAGAAAAAAATCTGACTGTGCTGGAAAAGGAATTATATATTTAAAACGCTTCTGAGGGGTGTGCATGTGTGAAATTTTCTGGAATATCGTGAGAAAAATTCATTATGAGAAATAAAGAAGATTAATTTCAATTAAAATAATTGAAGTGAAATATAAATTACAATAAAGATGTTTCTATATTGAATGATAAACTAGAGGAATGATAAACTAGAGGACAAGCAAGTTCCACAACCTGATATAAAATGAATACGTCAGAGGTAGCTCTCAAGAGTTCTGGGTTTTGAGAGGTTTTTGTATGTGCAGTTTTCTTATCTTTAGCACACATGCCTCCAGATGAGTCCACAGATGGCTCTTAGCTTCTGCAATAGTTTCATGCTTCTAGTTGTAACAATGCAAGAGAGCTTAAACTAGCCCAGCTTGGGTATTCATCACTTCTCCTATAATTATTTTTATGTTGCAAGATGTATGTCACGCTTCAGGACAACTCACAAGTAGATCTACCACACATGGAAGATTTAGCAATCCACTGGGGGAATCAATGGTTTGCCTTTATCTGTGCATCAGAGGCACTTGAATACTAGGGCTGGCAATATGATCTCCCAAAAGACAACTATTATCCAAACTGGGGAAATAACTCCACAATTGCTACAGACCAAAAACAACAGGAGAATTTAGAAAGATGACCTGGTATGGAAACTCAAAACTCTGTTAGCTCTTATAGCACAAAGGGAACAATATATTCAGTATCATATCTCACCTCAGTTAAACAAGCCTTGGAAGAGGCAGGCTGAAGAGAAAGACAAGCCCAAAAACCTCACTAAGGTTAAGTAACTAAGAAAAATCTTAGTTACTTAACCACTATGGTCTTTATTCAAAAGGACAATCTCCCAGTTCAGGAAAAATGTTGAATTTCCTTTAACTGGAAGAAGCAGCACAACTTTAGAGCCAAGCAAACTGAAACATGAAAAATCAGAGTTTCATGCCCAATATTCTGTTATTTTAGTCCTAAAAACCTATTAAAAGTAAATTCCTTATTGACCACTAATGTAGCAATGCTTATTTTTCACATGTTTTACTGAAGTATTTGCCAAAGCTTTAGGGTGATATAGACACATTATCTGTAGGTCCTGAGAACTGTGCTATCGTTCTGCATTTCTTTTCCCAACCAGAAATGCAGCACTATCCAGTAATTGCATGTTGTTATCCTATTAGCTTTTGAGGAAACTTTCCCACAAGACAGAACAGCCTGCCGTCCTGGTTTGCTCTGTTTTTGTACTATATTTGATAATATATGGCATGGCTTACTTGCTTGGACCAACTGGATCTATTGAGCCAAAGGTATATTTGCTCTCTTCAAGACACCTTGCAGTCTGAATTATCTACTTTGGAGCAGGTATACTTAACAATTTTGTTTTTGTTCATTTTTATACTAAAAGCAACAATCAAAACTTCACCAAATATATTAATCTATTTGATGGGGGAAATGCAAGATCATGGAAAAAATCTTCATAAACTTAACAGAGTTTGAAAGAATCAACTACACGAGAAAGTGAAAATGACTGATTTCACTAATCTAGGTCTAGGGCTTTCTATGCTGAACTCTGAATCTTTGTTTATTCTGTCAGTGTAAGTGGAGAAAGCCTCTTCACAGAGCTAATAACGGCAGAGTTTTCAGCAAGTCCATTACTGCGCTTTATCTCTATCTATCCACCAGGGAGTGCAACTGACCCAGATTCAGCTTCTTTGGAACAAACTGATTCAAGAGACAACTACAATGAAATTCTAGATTTTGCTTCCAGAGGTTAACAAAATGAAGTAGAGCACACACATGTTAATTGAGCAGGCCAATAGTCATTTACTTTCCTAGTTCAAAGTAAGACAGGAAGAAACAGTCATTTCTTTCACTAAAGAGAAAAGGGGGGAGGGGAGTGTCTCTCTTGTTTGCTACAGTTTTTATTCATGAAGATGCTCCACTGATTTGATGAAAATAGCAATGTCAAAAATGGTATTAGTATATCTAATTACAACTGATCTGGACTCCTATATATTTCTTTGCACTATCCTTTCAATTATTTTTTAGAGTATTAGATCATATAGCTATGAAAAATGTGAACCCTCAACTTAATACTCTTTTAACATGCTATTCAGTTTTTAAAATGATTTTTGTATTTGTATTAGGTGAAATAAATTCACATTTCCCTTACCAAATTATTCTGAGAGACTTTTGACAAATACCCAGGGACTTTGCTTCTAATCTTGGGACTGTTTATCTATTTTTGTTTAATTTGTACCCCACCCCTTTTCCACCCTATGAGTTGCAAACTCCTCTTGACAATCTGGTCCATAGCTTTATTTATTCATTATTTGAATAATAATGGCAGAAATTCAGGAGAAAAGTCTATCCACTGAGCTAAGCAAAAAAATACTTTACAAGACCATATGCAATCTGAATGTCTCGGAACCAAAAGAAAACTTGAGGTGTAGGATTTTGGGGGGGGGGGGGGGTAAAGTTTGTTCTTACCATTTAATCTGGGTTACACTCTACAACTCATTGAATTGTGCTACAAAGTTCACTTAATTGATTCCTGTTTCTTCTTATACTTGTTAATGGTAACAGAAAATCTGTTAAAAGGGAAGAAACTTCGATGTGGTGTTATTTCTTCTGCTTCAACAGCAGCTGAAACGCAGACATCTAATTCCAAAAACAATAACCTCTTTGCAAGACAAAACAGTTCCTTTTGTCAAATAAAGGGGTTAAAAAACAAACAAACTCAGTCCACCATCTTTTACATTACCTTACCCTAGTTAGTTGAACGGATCCTGATATAGTCTCTTCCTCTGTGACTGATGATGGCTTGTTTTGATCAGCTGAGAAATTCTGATCTGTTCCATTTCTGAAGTGGTTTGGCAGCGAAATCTTGGGTTCCAACCAACTGATAGTTGTTCCTGAAGTGAAAGATAGCTTACGCTGAAATTTACTCATGTTCTAGTAGTAGCAGATTTTTTCCCCCCAAACAACTATTGTCATTTACCCCCTTCCCCCTAAAAAAGACATAAAGCGACTAAACTTGCTCAGCAACAACCAAAAAAGGGTTGGCGCAGAAGAACACCACCTTCTCTGATCATTAGGAGGAGGCCTGTGATTGGGCAATGATGACACACACACAGCACACACTCCACTTGCTCTGGAGGAGAAAGAGATGGTGTTATGAAAGGTGTAATCAGACACCAGATAAAGAACCCAGTAAGACTGGGTTGTTACATAATCCTTTTGGACAGGTTGCTGCACCAGCACTGTAGAGATAGTTTCATGAAAAAACAATTCCAAACTGTAATTTACTTCTAGGGAAAAAGGCCAAACCCAGACATATTTTTCCAGGGTTTTTTTGTTGGGGGAGGGGATGGGGAAGCACTTCATTTTTTTTCACAGCTGAAGCAGCAGTGTGCTCTCTTAAACAAGCAATGGCTTGAAAGTTAATGCTGTAGCCTTTGGAAACCGCCACCCATTCATTTAATGATTCTGGTGTCTCCAATTACCTCCCAGCTAATCTATTGGAATGGATACAATTCCTCATAAATAATGAAAATATTCCATTCTGTCCTCAAAGACAACTGTATGTAGACTAACAAAGTCTTAGTCAAAGAAATACACACATAAACATGAATAAAGGAATAGGCAGTTTGGGACATAAACATTACTGATAACTTGGCATCTGCTGCAGTGTTGGATTCTAGGCTTAGCTACAAGACTATACAATCTGGAGGAATTCATTTAACAGCAGTTATTTTGGTTGACTGAACTTCCCATATTGCTAAACTGCTGGCCAACTGTAGCAAAGGAAAGTATCAGGAGCCTAAGGCACTGACAGCTCTGCTAAGTACTAGGACAAGAGACTACCAGCCAGCACCAGGCACTATAGGCAATATTTCAGAGGATGGAAATGGCAAAATCATCTCTGAGTTTCCTTTGCTTTAAAAAGCCCTATGACATTAACTGGATCACATATACACATGTGCACACACACTCTCTAGTTTTGGAACAGGAAGCTCATCGTTGAGCCTGTACTGCCTTTTAAAACCCCTTTAGATGTACATCAAAGATTAAGACTTCACCCAAAAGAGGCTGAACCCAAAATCAGAATCTGATTCACTGTTCAAATACTCACACACTTTGAGAGTTGAAACATCAAGTTACAGAACTGAATGATGCACCCTTTTCTTTCCAGTTCTGCTTTATGTCATACTTTCAACTCTTTCATGCAAGTCAGATAAACCATATAATTCTTCAGGCATTAGATTTAAGTGAAACACCACAGTCTATCTCATCAGTACCTTACAGTCTAATTTTGCCACATGTTGTGGTTCAACCAGAGGCTTAAGACGATGGGATTGTCCAATCAGCGGTTTTGAGGACTGATGGGCTTTCCATGTGGGAAATGAGGGGATTTTAGAGCACAGTTCTCTCTGGGAGAATGGGTCTGCTCCTGGTGAGAGAGCGACGGCTTCAGAGCAGAGCGGAGATGGAGATGCTGTGGCATTAGAAGATAAGGAGAACCTTTCCCCTAGCCGTTCCTTGGCAACAGAAGATAAGGAGCTAGAAGGGAGAGATCTTTCCCCTGGGAAAACATCTGAGGTCAGTAGGAGCGGGAGGCTCGATCTCTGGGAGGAGGAAGCCAGATTATGGATATCACAAAGACTCCATGACATATCTTTGAAACAACAGAGCAGATGTCGAAGACATGACCTCATGGCTTTGTGGTCCTTAAATTAAAGTGTTGTTTATTAAAAGGGTTAGAGTAGGCAATGCTGCGTTACTGTTCATACCTTGGTCTTGTTCCACGTTCAAGTCTATGTTTAAGTTCCTTGGGAAAGTTTAGTGCTCATGTTCATGGATTCATGTTTTGAAAGAAGTTCCTGTGTTCCTGGCTGAGGATTTATGTTTATGTTTTGATTCCTGATTTTTCATGTTCCTTGTTACTTTTGAACATAACTCTTATGAACTCTGATGTATGGACTATTGTCTTTTATTAGTCTTTTTTCTTATTGTTTTTTGGGACATTGCTTTTTGTCTTACTTTTTGCCTTTTTATATTTGTTTTCTTCAATAAACTATTTAGCTAGTAATACTGGACTCTTCCTGCTCTGGCGGCAAGGTAACAGCGCTCCATGCAGCCATGTCAACCACATGACCTTGGAGGCGTCAACGAACAACACTGGCTCTTCGCCTTAGAAATTGAGATGAGCATCAAGAGTTGCACACAACTAGACTTAATGTCAAATGGAAACCTTTCCCTTTCACTGGACTCTTGTGTGGTGCAAAGGTGAATCCAGGCCAGAGTGCAACACCACGAGTGACATTTTACATGAAGGTGCATATCAGATGACAAATCTGCCACCCTCGAAGTCTAACACAAGACATAGCTATTTTTACACGCTTCCTACAAAAAGTGTTTTGGTATGCAGCTGGAGTATACAAATAGTTAAAATTCCTTCATATTTCTTCCAAAGTACTGATGCAGCTCTAGTATAGTAATTCCTCAGCTCTTCAGTGGGTTCAAAATATGGCAGCCAAATTGGTTACAGGAACATCCAGGAGTGAACATATCACCTCTATCCTACAGTCACTCTACTGGCTGCAAATTAGTTTCCGGGCAAAATAAAATGTTGGTTTTGACCTTTAAAGCCCTACATGGTTTGGCTCCAGGTTTCCTACAGGATTGCCTTCCCCCATATACTGAAGCCTTCTGGGGGGCTTCTGCTCCAGGCTGCCAGAACCCAACAGGCAACCACCACCCAGAGGACCTTTTCATTGGCCGCCCCAAGACTGTGGAACAACAATCTGCCAGAAGAGCTCCCACAGCTAGATCAGTTATCATAATTTAAGACACAAGTGAAGACCTACTGCTTTTGGCAGGCCTACCTAGACAGTTTTAATGATGGATTTTAAACTTGCATCTTATGTTCAATCTCTATTTTGTGTATTTTAATATGTGTTTTGTGAAAATACATTTTAATACATTATGTGTACTTTAAAGAATGTTTTTAGGTGAATGTGTGTTTTAGCAATGTTGTAATCCGCCTTGAGAGGCAGGCAAGAAATAAAAATTATTATTAGTAGTATCATGAATGATAATTTGCCATTTGATTCAACTACCTTTGGAACAACTGTCTATGAACCACATACTGTACACTTTGGAAAAGCCAAATGTTAGATTAACAGTAAAAAAAGGATAGGCATGGCATTTCTATGGATGGCGTTATAGTGTTAAAAGACTAGAACATCTCACACTACCAGTGCCTAACAACTTCCTTGTGTAATTTTTTTTAAAAACCATTCAGGTAGGGATTAAAGTAATTTACTTCCAATTCTAAGCAATGGAAGAAAATGAATTCAGACCATCTCCAATTTAGATTTTCATTCCAGTGACAACAGGGATGAAGTTGTTGAATTTTATCAATTCTGTGCCTGCCCTGCTCAACCCACACACAACTCTTCTCCTCTAAAAGGTAAGGGATGCAGACTTTCCCATAGGGTTACAAAATGATATTGATAAGTTTTAAGATATGACTTTGAGAAGTGCATGATGTCAGTATTATACTCATCTCATGCAACTATCTCCTTAAAAAGGCTAAAAAGTGCTGACTGTCACTTACACAAGCATAATCTCAAATGCAGAGTCATGTCAGCATATAAAAAACAGTAGATAGTTAGCAACTGCTTGGATTTATCAACAAAAATAAAATACATTACTTTTAGTTTTACCTTAAAAAAAATATAACAGAGAAAACATAACTCACCGCTAGATAGGGATCCTTTCTGTTGTGATGCATGCTGTAGTTGGAGAATGTGGAAGCAATCATTTAAGCAATTCATTGTTGCCATGGAAGTTGCTTTAAGCATCAGCAGATCTTGGTCCAAGGAAGAAAAATGACCAGAAGTAGGAAGGCATTCTATGCTTCTTACAAGGTCTCTTTGCTGTCCCTCAGCCTGATACATCTTCTACACACAAATAAAATAATTTGTTGTAATTTAAGATATCTGAAACTTCATCAAAACTCTCACTTATTTAAAAAGCCCTTGCTATTTAAATTAATTCAAAATCTGAATATAACCATATGAAAAGACCATTTCCTTCCTGTTAATCCAAACTTGTGATCATCTAATTTGTTCAAGCATTCAAATTACACTGAAGAGAGACTGAAGAGCATTATCTGTTACCTCATGACTGAAATGTTAGCCATTCTGCTTTCAGTAACTTTTCAAAATCTTGGGATAGCACAACTCATCAATCACAGAACTCATTCGAAATAATGTATACCCTTGTTGAATGCAGGCCAAATTTTATCAAATCTTCAGTCATGATTGCTCTTCTCTCCCAACTAATAGGAATCTTGGTACGTAATAGGCTTCTAGGAAAACTCAACACATACCCCATCTAAAGACTTATCAATACAAGTGAAGCAGAGATGCTGCCTGTTATCTTACGCATAAATTCTTCTATGACAGCACAAAATTGGCTCTAATTCTTAATCAACGTGTCATCAATTATGACAATTAAAATCAACGTATGCTTTTTATCCAACTGCACACTCTTTTATTGCATTTAATCCTAATAATTTCTGCTCACTTTTTCAACTTTTTTACAGTTGCTCCTTATTACTATCCTTTCTTTCCAGTCAAAACCCACTCATTACATTACCACATCATTGGCTATTATATTTTCATTTAGCTCCCAAACACCTTAGAATCCATTTCACAAGATAAAAATGGTCATATTTGTCCATTTGTCTATTTAAAGCTGAAGTTTACTTCAATTTCCACTTCAAAAGACCCAAGTTTCACATGCTTACTGGTGCACACACATTTTAAAAAATACTAAGCAAATTAAAGACTCCTGATTAAAGATTCTTCATTATCTCTTGATTAAAGCAATTTTTCTAGGACTCAGTTGAAGATAATCAATACAGAGTTTCTTATTAAGCCTTAGTTCAGTCTCATCCCAAAGCTACGTATCATACACAGGCAGTCCCCAGTTTACAAACAAGATAGGTTCTCTAAGTTTGTTCTTAAGTCTAATTTGTTTGTAAGTCAGAATGAGTATTTGCATCTTGAGCCATTTTTAAAAAAAGTTTTGGATAGCGTAGGAAAGGATTGACACCCTTTAATGTTTGTTTTGCTGTCTGTGCCCCTATTCAGAAGATTTCACCTCACTTTCTGTCCCTGCAACAATTGGATTTTGAAAAAAATGGGTTGTCATAGAAACAAGGATTGGTGATAAACCTTCTGTGGAGACACATTTTTCCAATGATAACTCTTACATGAGTGATTTTCTTTTCCTAGGAGGAGATTTCCTCTCATTTCTTGCTGTATTAGGAACAGGAAGTGAGATGAAATATTTCTAATGAGGATATACACAACAACATAAATCTCACTGAGGCTCTAACCCATGCTAACAAAAAATACAAAAACAAAATTTGCAAGGAGTCCTATTCTAAATGGAACTTGGGCAGTTGTTCATCTTAATATATTATTTATTTTCACTCATACATGTAAAAACTTACACATTTTCAAATGCTGTATAATACAGTACAGTACAACTTTAAACAACCTTGGTAGAGGATGATGGATTTTCTTAAAGAAGATGGGAAGGGTTTTAGAGAGTCAAAATCAGACATTTTCTCACAAAATAACCCATTTGCATCTACATAAAAATAACCTCCCTCATCAATAATATCTTCCAATATTTTAGGGAAATCATTTGCAGCAATTATGTCAGCACTCGATGCTTCACCTTGAACTTTAATATTATGCAAACTTCCTCTTTCTTCAAAGTGATTGAACCAACCCCTACTTACAACAAATTATTAATCGCAATTGCCTTCACTTGCTGTATGAGCAGCTTTTAGATCATTGAAAAGGCTTTGAGCCTTCTCTTACACTAAAGAAAGACTGACAGGCATACTACACTGATTTTGGTTTTCTATCCAAATTGTCAACAGCCTTTCCATCTTGATAATTAAGCCACTGCATTTCTTGTTGAATTCTAGCATTCATTGAGGTGTGGCCTTTCACATGCTCCATGAAATGATTTATGAAAGGCAACTTTATCAATATTCAGAAATACTGAATCATACAGTATTGCAGTTCAAATGACCCTGGATGCTGAAGGAAGCTTGTCTTTGATATAAAACTTGATATTTTCTAATCTCTTAACCCCAGTTAAAAGGTTAGAACCTCCTCTAGGATATTAATATTTCCTCTGTTTCTCCTATTTCAAGTAATTACTCCTTTTATCATTAGCACTAATGACCTCAAATATCTAATTTGCAATGATCTGAATATTGAGGATAGTTCAACCAAGTGTTGAAACTAAGCCTTCAAATTTTGGCATAACTTCTAGCTATTGTTAGCATGCAGTGACATGTAGATGTAACTACATGTCAAAAATATATGGAAGAGGGATGGTTGAGTAGAAGAGAGAAGGAAGATTACATGAGACCCACTCAGGTGCTACTTATCTCTTAAATTATACTTAAAAAATCTGGAAAGATTATACCTCTACTGAGCTTAAGCACTGTTCACTATTTACCAAAAGCTAAATAGAAGAAGATATACTGTATAAAGGATAATGGAACTTTATAAGCCCAAAATATACTATGTATAGTACTTTTCTTTGTAAATGCTTGCTTGCATCTTTTAAAAATATCCTCAATTACATTATCTGCTGTCTGGAAAAGACTTTAGTTCTGTTTTTAAACCCTGTAGATATGCAAAAAAGGTAGAGAGAGAGAAGTAAACAATATTAATGCTCTTCCACAATATGCCCTAATTACTGAATTAGTTGCTCAAGAGATGCTGCAAAGCGACACCTATCTAGAGTAAGCTGATATTGCAAGATGTAAAAAAGATTCAGGTCATCCAAGGGTTGGGCTAAAGACTTCTTGTCAAGTTTCTGAAGCAAGCTGGATTTCTTTTCCCCAGTTGAAAAATATTCCCTACAATTAATCTGAGGAGGCAAAGAAACAAATATGCATCCAAACTCCTTACAGTTACAGAGTACAATTCATAATTATTGCAAATACTAAGATATTGAGCAAAAATAATAAAATATACTGCCTTATATTTATTATGGCAAGGCCTTCCGCCCACAGTATGAATTATTATCCAGAATTTCAGTAATACAATTACGCATATTGAAGCAGGAGAGTTGCAGACAGAGAAATCAGAGAGCAATCAATACAAAAATATTGATGGTGATAATTCCATTTTTAACACAGGCTATTCACTTTTTCTCTGATAGTAGAGATTCATGCAATATGATAAGAAATCTTTTTCAATACAGAATTCTCTCATAGACTAGAATCTCTGGAGGAATAATTCAGCAATCACTTGTTGTTGGTCCTTGAAGTACTCCATTCCGGGGAGTAAATATGCTAAACCCTTCTTCTTATCCACAGTAACATAGCAGTATGCAGAGAAATAGCCATGTTCATCTGCCTGGAAAGGTACAATGGAATTCTGCAGCACCTCAAAAAAGTTCTAGTACAACCTTCCAAAGAACTATTTCATTTTATGTACTTGATGAATTACATGCATCTGATGAAGCAGACTGGAGTCCAGGAAAGTTTATGCTAGAAATTCTCACTAATTTCAGAATAGCTTAGTGCCACAGGATTCATTTATATCTTTTTTTCTTTTATATTAATGTAGATTAAACACAGAAGCCTATAACCACCAATGAATGCTGAAGAATACCATATAGCTTGAACCATAAATATCTAGGAACCGATTTTGGGATGTTGCATTCTTCCAAAGAAACCAAGAAGAGATTTTATTTATACTAACCTCTCGTACGTCAATTAAGTGATCTGGCTGCAGAATGGGAATTCTCTTCCCAGCTGGTAACCTGTGATGACCAACATTAAAAAAAGAGGCTGCATTTTGGCTGGGCCTTCTCTGCACACCGGGAGAGCCACTGCCTTGAGATGCAAGGGAGAAGCTGCGAGATTTCAGAGGAGGATTGTTCTGGTGAACAAACATATATATTAGGAAATATTTACAATTTAATTCCTAACACCTCCACCCTTCCAGACTATGTACATTCATGCATATACTATGAAAATATGCCACTAAGAATTTGGAAACACCTCAGAATGAGCTAACTTATAAATATACTCAGGCCTTGACCTGTTTCAAACATGCTTCAAACTCTAGGAGTAGCTTCCATCAGCATTGCTCCCCTTTCCTGACGCCCTCATGGTACCAAAGAAAACACATTTTCCTTTTGTGTGTGCGTGTTTCCTTTTCTGATTCTAGAATAGCGCCATGGACAATAGCAAGGCCAAAAGACATCCCTGGAGAGTTTTTCACAAAATTGAATAAGAAAAATTCTATAAAGCACACAAAGCCTTAGTAATCTGTCCCCAATTATTTTGGGAAAGCTTTTGTGTCAGATCATAATGTGCTTTTCCCCAAGTGACTGTGTAGCCATGGTGCTTAAAGCCAGCTTTCATTTCCTTATGAACAGATAAAATAGAACATGGTATGACATTTTATGAGCAGTTAAAACAGAACATGATATGTGGAATCCGACCCGCAATCCATGCTGCAGACATACTGTTTAGGAAACACATATATGTTGATTTTATATTTATTCTACAGTATTATTCATTTAATAGAAACACGGCTGCTCCATATTTGGCAGCTATATGAAGGGAATAAATATATCCACACACAGGCATGTGTAGATGTGGCGCCTCTACATGAGAGTGAGTGCTGACTGGTTCAAGGTTTATCATCAATAGAGGAGCTGTATGCTCTTATTTAAGCATGCCTATACATATAGAACCTTATATATCTGCTCAGGAAGATATTGCATTTATTTTATTTATTGTATTGTATATTACTTATTTCATCTCTCCCTTCAAAAATAAAAACTCCAAACGAATTAGAAACAAACGAAGGAGTTTTTCATTAACAATGACTCCCAATTTCATCTGAACCAAGCAAAGAGGTTATTTGATTTTTTAACTGGTAACTTTAACACCTAATTTTTTTTGCTGTAACTAAAACTGGAACAGGATTACTTTGTAGGCTATAATAGTCATAAGCTGTAATTCAGGAGTTTTCAACAAAATGAGAACCAGCTATCTGCCCATTATACATTACTGAGTGTGTGCATTGTAATCCGCCCTAAGTCCCCTTTGGAGTGTGTGTCCTGACTCTGAGCAATGAAATGCCTCCTGCATATTCCTGATGACCTATGAATGTATGCAAATTCATATTCTTGTTAACCACCGAGATCCACAAAGAAGGTCTTTTGTCATTGCCCCCCCCCCCCAACACCAACTGCTGCTCTGGGACCAGAGTAAAGAGAAGGGCCAAGAAGACAGTGCCATCTTGTCTTCAGTATCATCAGTTGGGGGCCCTTCCCCCCAACACCAACTGCTGCTCTGGCACCAGAGCAAAGAGAGAGGTCCAGGAACATATTGCATTTATTTTATTTATTGTATTGTATATTACTTGTAAGCCGCCCTGAGTCCCCTTTGGGATGAGAGGGGCGGCATATAAATGTCACAAACAAACAAATAAATAAATTGCAAACTTCACTCATTATACATCTAATCTCTTTGTTTTGCCTGATGTACAAGATGAAACAAGCTCACTGCCTGATCCCATGTGCACCTGTTAACTTGTTCAGAAAGAAACTCCACTGTATTCAGCAAACACAGGACTGTAGACTCAGTCTGAGGAACTACATTGCAAACGCAACTGAAGGAAACTGACCTAAACCTTCTGAATGAAGGAAGAGATAGCAGTTCTTAGAGCATGCCAAACCTAATTAAAATGTTACAGGTGCCCAGTTCCACTATTAACAACTCAGATTCATAAGCCAGAGCATAACAAGGTTTGGACCCCATGAAGTTATTTCATCTCTCCCTTCAAAAATAAAAACTCCAAACGAATTAGAAACAAACGAATGAGTTTTTCATTAACAATGACTCCCAATTTCATCTGAACCAAGCAAAGAGGTTATTTGATTTTTTAACTGGTAACTTTAACACCTAATTTTTATTTATTTATTTTTTTGCTGTAACTAAAACTGGAACAGGATTACTTTGTAGGCTATAATAGTCATAAGCTGTAATTCAGGAGTTTTCAACAAAATGAGAACCAGCTATCTGCCCATTACACATTACTGAGTGTGTGCATTGTAATCCGCCCTAAGTCCCCTTTGGAGTGTGTGTCCTGACTCTGAAGGAGAGGAGGAAGGGACAACTTGGGGGTGGGTGGGTCATGCCGTAGCTTTATTAAGGACAAAAGAGAAACTAAGACGGAGATACATTAACTACATGAGCAGCAATAAAGGTAGTAAGATGGGCATGTTAAAAGAAAAAAAATATTTAAAGAAGTAATTATGTCTTTCCTGCTTTACTGTGCTGACACACATGAGAGGAAAGAGAAGCATAGTTTGTTGTCATTACCACAATATATAAACAGAAATGTGTCAGTGTGAGATGTTTGGAGAAAGTGAGCGAGAGGACTACTCTGTCAGGATGGCTATGCAAAACAGGAGCACAGAGGGTGCACAAGTACTGGCTCGTTTAGATCATTATATATAAGATATAAGAAAGAACTTGATGGAAGGGTAAGGGTTGCTTCTCTGTTGAGGAATAGGCACATGATTTAGAGTCAGTGATTCTGTGTGAAAGAGTCAGGTATGGAAGAAGAGCTGAGCAAATGGTACAATAGTTACATCATTAGCAACTCATAATTAACAAGTAACTCACTAAGTTACCTTTCTTGACTGAAGTAATGAGTAAACTAGTTCCTTTTAAAAAGTAGCATTCCACATTCTGGTCTGAACAGGAATGTAGACAGGCTTTGGACAGGAATGTATGACAATTGGACAGGCCTTGGACTACGATCTGGATTATGTGATTTTGATTGATGTTTTAATAATTGTTTAATTGTGTGGTTTCAATTGTCTTTGTTTATTTTTATATTTATATGTATTGGCATCAAATTGCTGCCTGCTGTAATGCTGCCCTGAGTCCCCTTTTAGGGCGAGAAGGGTGGGATATACATATGTGAAATAAATAATAAATAAATAAATGTGATGTTTACTACATAGGAACAACACAAGGTATTAAAACATCTTCAAACAGTATTGTAATTTGTTGTGTTCTTCCAAATCTGACAATCAAAGTTTCTCCGTCTGTTAAAAAAAACAAAACCTTTCCTGGTTTGGTTTTTGGACCGCATGAAATGAAGTGTCTTCATGTACATGCACCTACGGCTTATAAGGATAAGATACTAATTATTTGTCAGGCCAGAATCTCAGTTTCTGGATACCTTTAAGGTGTTCATGTCAAAACCTAGCCAATGATTTAGATTTTATTGAACCATACCACAATCAGGGAAATCACACAGAATTGTTATATGTGTACCTTTTTAAATGTACCTTTTAAAGTACAAGTACATTATGAACAATTAAACAATGATAATTTCACAGTTCACACCATGAGTACCTTTCCAATTGCTTCAGTATGATGCTGTGTGCATATCTGAAGTCTGCTGACCCAGTGCTGCCGTTCTTTGGCATCAGTAGCTGAGTAGGGAGGGAAAAAGAGAGAGAAGGTAAGAGACAGGTCATACAGAAAAGCAATAGTTTTTATTTCAAGTGAAGTTCTGTTTAGGATCTCCACTTCTAGTATGAACAATATAGATGGGTATAACCCAAGACACCCTCTCCCTCTATTTGAATGACTGCATCTTGTTTCTGTGTGTGTCATAATTCACTATAATGGTTCTGCAGTACATTGCAGACCATGGTATGCATAGTACTAAAAGACAAAACCAAGGCAATGTTGAAATTTCCCCCCTCAAAACACGATTCCTTTATATTTTTCCTATGTATATAGATTTTAAGAATGATTTTTATTATGTGTGTTTGTACATATAGATTTTTGTATCTATTCTTAAAGGATCATGTTGGAAAACATTGAAACATCTCCATGCATCTGGAAAAGATCTGTAACAGCACAAGTTCTGATCCACTTCCATTCTGCTCACATTTGCACCATAAAAGAGAAAGACAAAGACGTTGCAAGATTTCTGTGCAGAATAGGAAAACTTTGCTCAAGTGCCTTCAGGAATTGAGTATGTCTTTGTGAAGTTATGCTCCAGAGTGATCTTTAATACTAAGAGATGTATATCTGATGCTAAAAAAACAAGATTTGGTACAAAGCCTGGATTCAACATTTCCCTCGTACAAACAGAAACATTTCTTCTATCTGCAAGTGACTTCTGAGTTTTCCACTTATACAACAAAGAAGTAATTCGAATTTATTCCTTCCCATTTGCAGTTCTGTGTCTCCAAAAGACTATTCCAGAGGATTCGGGAACCATCTAGAATAGTAGGTGAGATTGCACTGGAACAGTAACAGAAAAAGATGTTAAGAGGAGAGGAGAAAGTTGTTTAAAATAGCCCAAAAAAATCCACTAGCAGCAGCATTTTAAATAAAACTTTGCTTCTGCAACATTGACACTGGCAGAACAAAATCTTGGATTTGGCCTTGATGGCTTGAATCCCATTGGTAGTCTCCACTAGAGTGAGCCCATCAAATCAAATGCTGAATGATGAGCCACACACATATGTAAATCTCATTCATTCAACAGGTCTGCTCTAGTTGGGAATAATAATAGGAGGCCAAGTAGGTATTTGCTTAATCGTAAATACCAGGGAGGATACTTCTCTTCAATAGAATACCAACTTTCACATGATGAAAGAAAGAACTGGTATACAGTATCTGTCAACAACAGTGCAAGGCCTAACCAATTTCTCGTACTTCAAGTGCATGTTTGAAAGTGAGCAAGCTAGTTCAGGCACCTTTCAGATGATTATCTCAGTTCATTTTTGGATTCTAACAGCTTTCCTCCCACACTGAAGCTGCATCTCATTTGTGTCTTGTCTTTGTACAAAGGCAAGAAATGAAAAACTGATCTACTGAGAAGAGGCTTGGCTACATATTGGCATATCATGGCAGCACATCCACGGCAACACGAAAATATGCAAAATATGAAGGTAGTTTTGATTAAGTCATGAAGAACCAATTCTGCTGAGCACATGCCAGTAAATATTTAGAAAGGTGCTCTGCAACTGACTCAGAGAATGAGACATTTGGAAACAACAAAATAATAGTCTTAAGAGGAAAAACCAGAGACGGACTCTTAACCTCATGTTCAAACTTTAACAAATCTAAGAAATTCCATATCTTGCATGTCTAATGTTTATGAAACAGAACATGCTATTTATAAGTGGAACATGCTATTCCATATATAAATCTACTTAAATAATTTTCCAGTCTCAATGCTGGTTCTCAAATAAATTACTATGAGCACTTACAAAGGTAAGAACTAGAAAGATGCATTAAAGGCATTTTTTTAAATGAGGAAAGCACAGCAGTTTTTCTGTGAAGGCAATCTGAAAGGCTTTGTAGATTTCCACAGAAAGCTCCCCTGCTGTTTTGTGAAGTGTGCAATTTATCCAAGTGCTTGAGTTAGGCAACCCAATAAGATGGGACAGAACATCTTCTCCCAATGTCCATATTTTTCTGCAATGTTTTTGATACAGCGCTCCCAAGCTTTCAAGCATATTGATAGATTGAGGAATTGTGACAAAAGGCATCACTCTTCAAAAAATGTGTGATGCCTAAATTTTTGCAATTTTAAAAATAAGTATGTTTATCAAACTACAATTACTATGATCTTGAAAGTGTAGTTATTTCAATTCTCTAGATTTATTGCTTTTTGCAAAAAAAAACCCATAACTCCAATTTTTAAATCAATTGTTCAAACATGTTCAAACAAAGCAACAAAGAGAAAGAAGACAGCGATACAAGCATACACACAGCTTACCAGGGAAGAGGAAAGATTGCTCCCTGGTGGTGAAATAGAACAGTGCAACCCAGAATTACAAAATTCTTTTGTTGCTGTGTGCCTTCAAGTACGTAGTTTCTGACCCATGGCACCCCTAAGCCAACCCTACCACAGGGTTTTCTTGGCATGATTTCTTCAGAAGAGGTTTGCCACCGCCCTCCTCTCAGGCTGAGAGGGTGTCACTTGGTCAAGGTCACCCAATAAAGTTCATGGCAAAAAGGAGATTCTTACCTCTTAGTTTATATTGTTCCCCACTAGCAGCGTTCACTGTGAAGGTATGTGAATCTTCATCACTAGGGGAGATGACTGCTCCTGCCAGCTGTAAGGTCCCTCTAGGCTTTTGATTTCTGGACTGTTCGTTTACAAAATACTCCAGAAGGCCAGCTTCATTGTTTAAGACAAAATACCTGCAATTTTTAAGAAAGTGCAGGAAAAAAGGTTTTGTAGACATTAAAATGAAAATCCAAATTTTATTCCTAAATAATAATGCTTGGATTCAAAATCTGCTCTTGTCAACAAAAGTAGTACAAATGCAGACAAAATTAACAGCACATAGGTTGGTCAGGAAACAAAACATGACAAATGGCATCACTTTCCATAAATTATGAATGCCGCCTAAATATTACAAATTGTTCTGTTCTTTGCTCTCTGAAACTGTTTATCAAAGGGTTACAGACTCACTAGATAAGTAGGTCTCCCCACCTCTCGGATGGTTGGTTATACCTGAGAATACAGATACGCAAGGAGAACAAGCAAAAGCTGCCTCCCAATCTTTGCAGGTGAGATCACTAGTTTTTGAGGATTCTGGGTTCTTTTGATTTAAAAGCTTCAACGGCCTTCTAGCTCTCCTCAGTATTTAGCATAGCATTCCAGCTATAACTGGTAAACAAACTGTGAGATTGTGTTATGCCATTAATATTAGACAAACAGGTTGAACAAATTGCAAAAAATATCTGGAAGACAGGGAACTGATTTGTGGCAATGTTAATTGGCCCATTATCAATATATGGCTTAAACCAAATTGATAGGATCTTTATTTATTTATTTATTTATTTATTTATTTACTTACTTACTTACTACATTTGTATACCACCTTTCTCAGCCCACAGGCGACTTAACAAACTAACTCCTATGTAAGTTTATGATCTTTCAACAAGTCTACTGTAGTTGAAATTCTCAGCTGATCTTAGGTTTATGAGGTTCAATTAGCACTACAATACCTGCCAACTGGCTGGTCAAATATTCTGTAGAGCCAAGAACAGGCTGTGCCTGCCATGGAGACAAGTCAACGAACTCACCATACAGAGCCTGAGGTCCTTCCTGCCAGATCAATGAATCATATCCTTTGTTCTTTCTCTCATTCTTTCAAGTAAAGCAGTGCCTATATCTCCATCCCATTATGTGGACAAGTTGAGGTACGGATGGTTTTATCATCCACAAGTACTCAAGAAAGGTACTCAAGAAAGTCTTTATACCCTAAAGGAACTCTATATGAGCTTGGGGCACTTTGTCCTTTGGGGTCCTTTTCTCTGCTTGGAATGGAACTCCACAGATTCAAAGAGGCACCTCACATAGTTCACAATAGCCCAAAATCTAGAAATGCTAGAGAGGGCTCTTTTTCCGACATAAGGTCAAGTTTTTTTCATAAAAGAACACTCAAAGACTTTGGTAAGGCATGAAGAACTTAGCAACTTTCCAAAGTGCTGTTCTGCTCCCACTACTAACTTGAGCAGCTGACTGTTTAAATGTGTTGTTGACAATGTTGCAGAATAATTTAAGATAATTTGAATTTTTATTTCAATGAGGGCGCAAATAACATAGCGCATTTGATCTATGATCAGATCTGTACTGGCATTTTCTCCTACAGGTTTCATAGTAGTTCAGGGTAGGATAATTTAAACTAGGGAAATAACACCAATGCAGGATCTCTACTCCAGAACTGATGTTTTCCTGAAATTCACATTTACATGTATAGCCTACAATGGTTTTTAAAAGATTAGGTCTAAATTCTAGATTTCAGGATTAGGCAAATGGAAGGATTATAAAATGAACTCAAGGCTATGGTCTGAAGGAAGTTCACACACGATCAAATATTATCAGTGGTAAGGAAATATCTCTCCTTTCTTTTGTAAAAAAAGAGACTTAACTATTATACTAGCAGTACAAATTGTCATGCTACTAAAATTGGGGCAGCTATGACTCTAGAAGCATGTCTTTACTGAATAGAAAATATGCATTATTTTTGTGCAGGCTTATTTTAGTTGCTCCCTTCAAAATAATAAAATTACTTGTGAAACTTCAATAGCTCAAAACAGGCTAGTTGGGAGCACATTTAAATTTCAAGCTCTAATTTGAGATCAGGTCAATTCATATAATAAGAATTCAGTGAATAACTAAAACCTAAGAGTATATGCCCCCCCCCCAGTGACAAAGCGGGTTAAACTGCTAAGCTGCTGAACTTGCTGACCAAAAGGTTGGAGGTTCGAATCATGGCTCAGCAAATACAACTCACTGCTATACTGACAAATAAAGGGGAGGTGAAACTAATGTGAGACAATGTGAGACAAAACAGAAAGATTTCTGTTAAAGTGCATATTTCTCGTAGGCTATAACAGAACGAGAGGGAAAACATCCCCAAGGCTCTGAAAAACCTGGATAACATTGTATTGTCGAAGGCTTTCATGGCCGGAATCACTGGGTTGTTGTACGTTTTTACGGGCTATATGGCCATGCTCTAGAGGCATTATCTCCTGACGTTTCGCCTGCATCCAGCAGACAAGAGTCCTTTGTCCCACCCTGGTCATTCCACAGATATATAAACCCTTTTTCCTAGTTCCAACAGACCTCACTACCTCTGAGGATGCTTGCCATAGATGCAGGCGAAACGTCAGGAGAGAATGCCTCTAGAACATGGCCATATAGCCCGAAAAATCTACAACAACCCTGGATAATATTGTTCATTTGAGGAAAAGAAAAGACTGAATACGCAAGCAATCAGTGGCAATATTGGGCATTCTCCAAGCATCTTTAAACACATTAAAATTAAACATCACATGCCTCTTAAACCTCACAAATATACAGTTTCAAATGGAAATTGCAATAATCCTTCACTGAGGGTGTGAATCCAAACATACGTACATGGGAGCAGGGAGGAAACTACACTGAAAACAATGAGTCTTGTTTTTGAGCAGCCAAGTATAGGTATCCACTAACAAATACAAGTACCTCAGAATACTAGCTGCAATCTTCAATAGTTTCCTATCTTATGTAAAATACTCAATTTGAAATCAAAACATGCCTCATATCTATATTTTGCTTTTAAGATGCTCAGATCAAAATCTGTTTCATAGCTCTATTTCCTGTTTTATCCCTTGAAAAGTAAAACATACAAAATCTGCAGGTTAATTCAGAAATTAACAAGTGAGGAAATTTAGACCTTTTAGCTAAAAGAAGAGGTTAGTGGTTCATCATGCTTTTATCTTATTGGTATTCTGATTGCCTTCTTTAAACTGAACAACAGCCATTCAACCCTATAAGCTACGCAGCATTTTAATACAAGTCATCTGCCTCACGATTAAAGCAACATCGTTTTATCAATCTGATCATGAAGCACCAAAATTTTAAGTAATCAGACTTACCTATATTGCCATCCTGTGACTAGATTTGTGTATTTCATTAGGTATCCAGAAATATTTTCCATGTGATCACTATGACAAAAGTAAGAACACAGCCCATTAGATAAAGACAAATAATGACAATTAAAACACCTCACGTAGATACTCTGCAGTTTCATATTTGCAGCCCAAATGATCTTTCAGTAACTTTAGAAACCAGCTTTATAAGTCAGCAAAGGGTGTGAAATGCCTCTTAAACAGAGATCGCTGCAAGTGTGTGCTCTCTTTCTCTCTCCTCCTCTCTCTGTTTGTGCAGCGTTGATTCAGAATAGAGATGCCTTAAATACACCTACCAGGCTGCATATTAAGGGGAGCCGTTTCCAGCATCACCGGCACAAAAGCCACTTTCAGTCTACAATAAAATTACTGGGCACCTCTTGACACATTTATAAAACTTCCATATTATGATTAAATTACTTAACACACTCAGGGTTTCCTGTTTCCCCACAGGATTAATTTTGGGCTCTTAGACAACTTTATACTATCAAATGGTTCCTAAGGTTTAGAAAGGAGTTAAGGGAAATCAATCACTAGATGCTGCCAATTAGGAAATTTGATTTTTTTAAAATGTTCTAAACACACACACATACAATATTAACTATGTGTAACACTGTAAATAAATATGCAATTTACTCACAACAACCTAAAAGAAAATGACATATCTCTAACTGGCTTAAGACAATAATTTATCAGACCATCAAGCCAAAACACTAATACATTAAAGAGTCACTAATAAACCAAGGAATCATAGCTACTGAATCCAGAACAAGTCTAAATATTAAAAAATAAGTCCATACTGTGGTTTAGTGTGATAGCTTGTTCTTAATCTGGAATCAAACTGGAAACCATGGTTAGAGACTTCTTGGTTTCATTGTTAATGATGCAAAGGGAATTTGTAGTCACTTGACTTATATAGCTGAGCCATAATCATTCAAATTCAACTATTGATTATAAGATTATGAAAATATACCCACAGTTTTCTACTCTTCACTCCATTATCTTACTTTGACTGGTGCTATCAACATGTTAAATGCAGCATGTGTACGCTTACTCAAATGTAACCCCTACTCATTTCAAGGGGATTCATTCACAGGTAGGTTTCTCAAAGCATTTTGACTTGCTTGTGTGCACTGTGCTAGTCCCACACTTACATGCATTATTCCCTGGGAGCTAAACATATGCAAACATATTGATTTTTGGAAGGAAAACGATCAGCAATTGGACCCACATCTGGACAACACGCAGTTTTCAGAAAACAGTAAAAGATTGTGTACTTGAAGAATTCCAATTGCATTTCAGATCTACCTCATACATGATAAATCTTTATCAACCACCTTCAATTGTACTACTTGCAAATGAATTTTACCGCACTTCCCATAAGTCAAAGTATTCTGATATCAAGCTACTATCTACTACCTTTATTGAAAAAGTTCCTCAAGAATTGATATAATGAATGACAGTAGCTACCAGAGAACTAGATGATACAATGTACACATAAAGCAGATGTGAAACCTGAAAAAGGTAAGACACACACAGTAATCTTCTACCCCATGATACAAAGGCCATTAAACCCTACTCTTCATAATAAGATCTGGGCGGATTTCAACATTTAGAGGATATACGGTACATAAAAAATAACATCACAAAAAAAATTGCAAAAGAAATAACTACAGAATTTCAGGTGAACTTCTATTTTTATTTATTTATTTATTTATTACACTTTTATCCTGCCCTTTTCAGCCCGAAGGCGATTCAAGGCAGCATATATAGAGATGAATGAGTCCTGAGTCTGCCTGTGCATATATATACATTTTTTCTGTAAGACAAAGCTAAAATCTGGACTTGTACAAGAATTTCTCCAAGAAATAAAGCCATTACTGAAAAGGGTTATATCTGGTCTGTAATAGTTCACAAAAGACAAGCACCCCAAAGGAAGTCTGAACTAAGGGATATGTTATTAATTAGATTTCGTCATGAGACCAGAAAAATTGGTTCCAAAACGTTAATCCCATTCCTATATAAACTAGGAGATACGCCACCCAAGGATTTCAAACTGCAGTGGGAAACTGCTCCAGCAAAATAATAAAATTCCACAACCACTTGAAGATCTAGCTATACAGAGTTGAACACCAGGAGCAAATTATTTGAAATCATTTTGAAGACCAATTGAAAAGCTAATATGCCCCATGTTCCTAAAGGTATCCAGCTTTTCTAGTATAACTAGGCATCATCTTAACCACACAAGTCAGTACTGATAGAGATTTCCCTGTTTCATGTGCAGAGAAGCCTGTCCCAGATACAATGCTCAGCTGAAGCGTTTTACTAAATATAATGACCTATTTTTTCATTTGGAAGATAACATCAAAGTGCTGTCTCAGAGAGCTGCATATATGGTTATATGAATAATTGAAAAGGCATAAAGAACCAGAAACACTGATCAGCTCAACTGTGAGACCAAACAAGTCCCCTAGCAGTGCACACATCCATTAACATTTTTTCTGTATTAGATGCCACATAACTAGTACCTAGTCACATTCACAAACAAACAAACAGGCTGTTTTTCTAGTTTCTACAAGAATGTCTGAATTGGCACATTCCTTGACATATTCAGTACTGTACAATATAGACTGATCATTTCTCAGTGTCTCCCAAACATACTCATTTTCTGGATAAAATCGTACTTGAGTGATACGTGTTAACACTAGTGTAATGGCAGCTTCATGACAGCTCTATAAGCAGCGGGTGCTAAAACTCCACTTAAGGTCATCCATATAAAGAGGTTGAATAATCAGCAAAACAGGCTTATATGCAGGTTGTTAAATCTTATATGGATACAAGTTTGAGGAAATTGTTCAACTGCTTAGTTTACTATTGGGATTATTTAATCACATACCAGTTGATGGAAAGCTTGGGCAGATGGCTCTGGTTCAATTATTATTTAGCTCCCCCAAAACAGTTTCCAGAAATTATTTCAGCGATTCATTACCCATCACTGCTTTGAGTTCTCACTGAGATTTATTATTTTAAACACTATAAACTTCTCTAATATGTTTTAATGTTACAAGTAAGTTTTCCTGCGCGGCAGGGGTTGGACTAGATGGCCCTTGTGGTTTCTTCCAACTCTATGATTCTATAATTCAATGATTCTATCTTTTATTGATCATAAGTGACAGGTTGTGGTTTTGTATAACAATGATTCTTGTCCACTTACTCCTCCAAGTTAAAAACAATACTTAGTTCCTTCCTTGTCCCTGCTCTTGCATACTTTAGATTGCAGGCAAATTTGTTTCTCTGGCACTAATAAAAAGACTAATCTATGTAAATGTAAATGATGCAAATGAAACTGCAGGTGTGTATGTATGTTAAGTCAGCTGAAACTATATCAAGATTATTACTATGTGGAAATTGCTGAAGCTTCTGAGCTAAAGATCACCTATCTAAAGAAGCTACAGTTAACCGTTTAAATTCAGCAATCACAGAAAGAGGGGTCTAACTGAAATGTCATGTAAGCATTAAGCCTACAATGTTACGATCTTGAAAAAGAGACATAAAAGGAATAGGAGGGAGGGTAGGAAGGAAGCGGGCGATATCGACCATTAAATTCTTGGTAACAAAATAAAATACAAAATACACAAAGGAATGATGTCTTCATTGGCCAACCAAAATGTAGAAAGCACGTAATGCAAGCTTTCAAAGCTCCACTGGCTTCTTCATCGGGCAAAAAATGTTTTAAAAAACATATAGTAATGTTTATAGTTTAATTTATTGATATTAGGTTTAATTTACTGGTGTTAATCTTCTATTAGATGTTAGATTTTAATGTTATTTTCATATGTGGGGTTTTTCTGCAATTTTATGTTGGTGTTTGCTTGTTTTATCTAGGCACTAAATGTGTGCCACTGTGTGTTGGAATCCACCCTGAGTCCCCTTGGGGAGATAGGGTGGAATACAAATAAAGTTTTTATATTACTATTACTATTATTATTGTATTATTATTATTGTTATTATTATTGTATTATTATTATTATTGCTTCCTTTCTTAGTAGTGGTAGTAGTAGTAGTAAGAAAAAAGAGGAAAATGATGGTGCAAGAGTCATAGGTCTGCATTTTGCATCAGATCGTGTCTCTGTTATATTTCAGTTGATCTGGAGGGATCTCAATGAAGGCAGAGATTGATATTCCCTTTTCTTTCTTTTTTGGCCATGTGAGAATTGAAAGAAAGAAAGAAAGAAAGAACTGTAAAATTTAAACTCCATTAGCAGCAGTAAAATTACCCCCTCCCCCTCCCCCTTTTGAAGACACAGGCACCATTCTCAGGCAGAGAATACTGGATTTCTTAAGATGTCTATGGTTTTACAGCAAGACTGCTCTGCTAATACATGACTGAATCTTCACATTATTTCTCTAAGTGTGTGTTCTCAAGACTACATTTGGTAAGGTAAGCTGAACATAGAGATAGAGGGCTCTTTCATTGTTGCTGCATTTTCATATTCCTATTGTGTCCATTCTTTCCTAACATTACAAAGAGAGTACAACTTAAAACAGCAGGAAGACATGGAGCACTGAGCAGGTCTAAAGCAGAAGTTTTCAAAAAAATCAGCTCAAGAGAAATCGCTATAGCTGGAAATCCTCCAAATGTAATATAGCTGGTTTACTTCTTACATGGGGAAGGGGGGGGGGGAAGTTATATATAAATGAGCAAGACATGGTCTGAGCTTTAATGTGTCTGTGTAAATTGACAAGTCCTCGCTTTCTAGAAAGCCAAACTGTTCACAAGTAACAGGTTGGGGGAAGATGGCCGTATTGATACTGCGCAGATCTGGGGATAGGGAAAGATCGGCACAAGGGACATGGCACAACTCTACAACTTTACACACACAACTAGGAGAAATGAGGGTGTGGCCTTGTCCTCAGAAAGGCACAGACTGTCATGTCTTCCTTGGCAACTGTCCACGATTCACATTTTGAAGCCCATTGATCGGATGCAGTGGACCTTACAAAACAGCTCTGTTCTAAAAACAGGACAACTTATTTATATCACAGGCAGGAAATGCAATATCAGAACAACTCATTTCAGAAACAACTGTGAAGCACCATTAGGAAATATAAAGACCCAGAACCTATGGTTAAGAAATAAAACTATACATATAGGGCAGCCCATATTCCTCAATTCTGCTTCCTAGCCTTTGTCAAAACTAAAACGCACAAAACAGCAATTAGATAAAGAAGTATCATGCTTTCCCTGCACTGGGAAAGTCTGGAACAAATAAACAACTCACAATTTGCAGCTTTGCAACAAAATGAATTACTTATCTTGCTGATGTGTCCTGCTTAGTAAATAGCAATCACGTCACTCTGTGAACTAACTCTGCAAGACTCTTGGAAGAAACATTACAGCAAAACAGAACTAAAACACCAAGGTACATAAAAGTTAATGTTAGTTTTCTTCTCAGATGCAAAATTAGACACATTTTAAACTGAAAAGGTGGAAAGCTTTCTTCAGATATGTTGGACTATCAATCCAAGCTACACAATTGATTTCTTGCATTGCTTGGGTCTGAAGAGTATTCTAGTCCAATATATTTGGAAGGCATCAGGTCAGGGAAGATTGCCTTAGATCCCAACTAACTTTCTAGCTCCACAATACAGGTACAGTTTATCTTAATCAATTAGAATCTGGCTTCAAAACTTCATTTTGGAACAGAGAACATCTTGGACACATGGATAACCTGTACAAGGAGTAGAAGGACAAATGAAACCCTGTTAATCCTTCTGAAGCCATTGGCACCTTTCAGTACTGTTGTTGCAACTCTAGCAAAAATACGGAATCAGGATTCTGCTTTTACCCGGAGGATTAGTTCCAAAAGGTGGTGCTTGAGGGATAATGATCTATTATATTTGAGTGGTGGTATCCTTTCAGATTCTATTTTCTACCAATGTTTAAATCCACATGAAGTCACCGAAAGAAGTCTTTCCATCACACAGAAGGTATCATCAGTATGCTGATTACATCTAGCTTTCTCCTTTTCAACATCACCAACTGTATTATTCTCCTTTTCATGACATTCAGGTGAGACAAAGTACTAAATCAGTGCCTGAAATCAATCATAGAGTAGATAAAAGCTAATACACTGTCTCACAAGACACTACTAAATGCAAGGTTTTGCTATCTGAAGTACATTCAAGAATACATGCATAGTTTTTGCTAGTATGAGTGTTTCATCTTAACAGGTTCACAGAGTTGCTTCTGAAATGTTTACTGAAGGAGAGGACTTCTGAGATTACTCATTTCAGAAACAGATGCTTGAGGTCAGTGGGTAAGTATGCTAAACAATGCTGATTTCCCAGTGCTGGGCAGCTTCAACAACCCTGTTTTGCTAATTCATGCTAGTGTAACAGATCTCGTCTGCCAGTTCAGATTCTCAAGACCCAAAAGATCCCTCTTAAGAGAGTCATTCATCAGTATCTGAAAAGTCACAGGGGAATCTTATACATAGGTGTGCATTATTTATATAATAATGTATAACATGCACATTACAGACTGTTCTTTTGTAATCAAGTCAACAGATTCATCTATGGCAAGCATCCTCTGAGGATGCTTGCCATAGATGCAGGCGAAACGTCAGGAGAAATGCCTCTAGAACATGGCCATATAGCCTGAAAAACCCCACAAGAACTTAGATTCATAGTTGTTTAAATACAGCCTCAAGATGCAATCTGATGACTCCATCAGATGGCCGGCAGCAGGAGGCAGCAATGCTCTGCTTCACTGCGAGGTGTGGGAAATCTGGCACCCCTATGCCTCACATTGCCCACTGGGAGGGCAATCACATGGGGGAAGCATGAGTGCACGGCTTCCCCCCCATAGATGCAGGTAACACAGAAAGCCTCCTGTGTTGCTGTGGCGGAGGCATGCTGCTTCCGTCCTCCTTCACCCACTGAGCCAGCACAACATCATCTAATGGGAACTGGCAGGCTCCATGAGTGACCAAGGCTAGATCAGCATATGCGGTCGATTCTCGCCCCATAAGATGTGTTCATTAGTTTCTAACAGTAGAAAGGGACTTTTTCTGTCAAGATTGTGGTTGGTCTAAATTTGCTCATTTATTTACTAGATTTATACCTCACTTCTTCCAAAACAGAATTCAAGGTGGATATGTAATATGTTAGCTCTCATGGACATAAAAAAAGGAAATAATAAAAGAGATTAATAAAAAAATAACTTAGGAGACTTTGCATCAAAAACAACGTAAGAAGCATGTTGGAAAGTGAAAAAGAGGAATTCAACATATTAGTTGCCATGCTGGCCTACAGCCTATTGAAATGAATGCTAGTTTCTTCTCCTTATGCACTTAAGATCCAGATTAGAACTATTTATAATCTTTTAAAAGATTTTCAGAAACTGCTGTCTTAAAATAGGAGTGCTAAAGCATTTCAACCAATAGCTCAACAGGATGGAAACCTAGCCAAAAGGTGGGAGGGAGTATCCTGTTGATTGGCAGTTTATGCTTGATGTCACAATCCATCCCATCACCCAACTATGAGCTGTTTTGAGAGATTCGGTAGAAACATCTTTTAGAAGAGCTGGGAACAAGAAAGAGCAGAGGGTAGGTAAGCAACCATGCCTGCCTCAGCACAGAATCTTTAGGTAAGGATTCTTAAACCAGAAAGAACAAAGAACTTTCAAAACTTATAAACATAGGTTTGTCTGCCAGAGTTCACTTTGTCAGATTCATAAACTAATAATCTTAAGAAACATTTTGACTGAATGCCAGAATGTGTTCTAGGTTCTAGGTTCACAAGCCTCATTTTTATAGTTTCTAATCCACTCAACTCTAAATGACAAGCTGACTTAATAGATTTGTAAGGGTCAAAGAACACTGGGTAAAGAGATCACTAGTTGGTCAGCAGACCAACTTCATGTGCCAGAGGCTCCACGCCCTTAACCACTCCAGCCCCAGATTAAATAAAGTTAAACATTTTAACACTCCTAATTGTTTACATCACAAAGTCTCTACAGCAGGAAATCTGGAAAGCAGTAAAAGAAAGATCAAATGATTTTCAGAAACAATATCCAAGAGGATTCGCTCTAAATCAAAATCAGGACACAAGATTGTACGTGAGCAAATAAGTATCAAAACAGAATAATTCAGGAGGAATGAGATGACTGTGGGTTTTTTAAAGCAGAAAACTAGCCAACAACAAATTATACAAACCATTTGACTCAGCAGAACATCAAGGGCTCTCACTTTAATGGGAGTTTTGGCAAAGCCTCCAGAGTAAATCTCCATTAGAACAATTATTAGTGCCTACAGAATTGAAGTGCACTGTACAATTCCCTTTGGTGAGAAAATAGGGGGCTAAAAACTAGCAAAAGTCAAAGTATTGTAAAGCCAACAGGGAACAAAGCCCCAGTGATGCTGAGGTAACTAGTACCCCAATTTGATTTGTATCCCTAAGAACTACAGGGTTTGTAATTGGCTAACACATGCATCTCATTTTACCAAAAGTCTCTTATATAAATATAGTTCAAAAATCCTCCCTGGTACCAAATTAACTCCAAGCTGTCCATTATTTTATTTTATTTATATGCAGACAGTCCCCGAGTTAGAAACATCCAAACAACTCATAGTTAAGAATGGGGGTGAGACAACAGGAAGTGAGAAAAAAAATCTACCCCCCAGAAGGGAAATTCACCCCTGAAAGAGTTATCATGGGGGAAAGGTGTGTCCACTTAAGTTTTCTCACTAATCCTTTTTAACAGGGGCACAAACAGCAAAAAAACAAACAAAAACCTCCAAAAAACAGTATCTTGTTCATAACTTGAGGACTGTCTGTACTATTGTTTTTCTCCCAAAATAAGATCCAAGATGGCCTACAACATAGATTAAAATAGAATGCAGCTAAAAAATAGTAGAAACAATTTAGGCCAATTATATAAAACTAATAAAAAGAACACCAACATAAAACTCTTTAAAATCATTTAAGCTATAATAGGTGTGGGACAGTGTCAAAATAAAAAGGTATTTGAAGAAAAAGAGACAGGGTTCACAGAGTTTTCCCAGGGAAAGGGGTTCTACAGCCTGGGAGAAGACCAAATGTGTCTGTACTTAGGTGATTCCTCGTTATCCAAATATGATGGCCCTGCAAGTGTTGTGTCTTGGCGGTGGGTTCACAGTTGACTGTGGAGCCTTATTCTGGATCTGCATGTTCTCCTGCAGTGAGGACATTGGTTTCCAGGTGGAAGGCAGTCCTGGTGAGGATTGGCTTGATGCACCTTCCTCTTGGCACGTTTCTCCCTTTCACCCTCCATTCAAGCCTCTTCAAATTCCGCAGCACTGCTGGTTACAGCTGACCTGCATTTAGAGTGCTCAGTCACCAAGGCTTTCCAGTTCTCAGTGTCTATGTCACAGTTTTTAAGGTTAGCTTTAAGCCCATCTTTAAATCTCTTTTCCTGTCCACCAACATTCCATTTTCCATTCTTGAGTTGGGAGTATAGTAACTGCTTTGGAAGATGGTGATCGAGCAATCAGACAACGTGGCTAGTCCATGGAAGTTAATGGCGGAGAATCATCACTTCAATGCTGGTGGTCTTTGCTTCTTCCAGCATGCTGACATTTGTCTGCCTGTCTTCCTAAGAGATTTATAGGGTTTTTCAGAAGCAATGCTGATGGAATCATTCCAGGAGTTGAGTGTGACCTCTGTAGACAGTCCATGTTTCACAGGCATATAACAGGGTTGGGAGGACAGCAGTTTTATAGACAAGCACAACGCCATATGAGCGATCAAGGAATGTTGATTGTAACATATTATCTCATTTTGAAAATATCGCATCATATATCATATTTTCCGGTGTATAAGACCACCCCAAATTTTCCAGTTTAAATATAATTTGGGATATACTCGCCATATAAGACTACCCCTCTTCCAACACACACCAAATAAAAAATTTAAAAACATCAGATTTGATTTCAATATGGTAGTTTTCCTATTACTGTACCTCCTTCTCTGCCTCTCAGATCTCGCACATGCGTGCCTGTGCCGCTTCACTGCAATCCTCAGGAGCAAGACCTGAGAGGCAGAGGAGGTAGCACGATAATAGGATATCATACTGTTATTGTTTGTTGCTGTTGGCATCTAATGGCTGCCAGTTGTAAGCCGCCTGGAGTCCCCCCTCGGGGGTTGAGAAGGACAGGATATAAATGTTTGAAATAAATAAAATGAATAAATAAGGGCAGGCCAGACGGGTGAAAGAGGCATGTTTTTCTGAGCCCAGCACCATACCACGGGCGTCCCAGATGCCTGCAGCTTGCTCCGCCCTTCACTTACACCTTCCCAATGAGGCGCCCCCTCACATCATCATCAAGATTCCGTTAAGTCACTTCTTTCCACAAATCCTGGTGAGTGGATATTCTTCTACTTGTACAGTGCCACCCTTGCTGCTTTCATACAGTTGCCTCATATGGCAGGGATGCGCCTGTGGCCATTTTTGAGCTCCCCCACCATATGCGGCACCCGCAGATTCTCCAGTCCGGCTTGAAGGTTTCAGCATCCGCCCTATAAGATAACACCCAGCGTATAAGATGACCCCCAACTTTTGAGAAGATGTTCCTGGGTTTAAAAGTAGTCTTATACGCCAGAAAATACAGTATATCTATTCTCTAATATACAAACTGGATACACTTTTGAATTTGTCCCAGGTAAACACAGGTGCCTTTTTTCCAACAGAAGTTACAATCAGCCCTCAGAATGTATAACTACCACAATCAGAATGTTATGATTCTATGCATCTCTCTCTTTGTCACTGATCATCAAGTTCTGAATAAATTTTACTCCTACAGAATAAAAAAGAATAAATGAGAGTATACAAAGACCTAGTTGTAAACTCATAAAGTAATTCAGTGCTTATACTTTTAGTTGTTTAAAATATTGGTTGATGCCATAAAATGTATTGATGCATACATAATTTTAAATTCAAATGAAGATGTTAGGAGGCATGCAACCACACTGATCAAATTAATTTGAAAGTCACATTCTCTGAATGGATATTTGCCATGGCAGAGAGCCAAGTTTCCATTTCAATCTGGCTTCAGGCTTTGTTATATGACGGAGACAGCTCTTGTCACCTTGGTGGACGACCTACAACAGGAATGAAAGGGTGAGTCTGCTGATATCTCAGTGGCTTTTTGATACCAGTGACAATAGTATCTTTCCAAGTTGCTCACCAGGAGACACAGATTTATGGTTGTTCATGTTGGATATCTTGGCCATTTGCCTGTGGAATCCCTCAGAATTTGTTTCTGTCTCCCATGCTACTTAAAATGTATACACGATCCCACCAAGAGGGTTTTGGCATCCAATGCTATTTCTCTCTCCTTCTAAATCTGAGGAAGGTGTCTCAGTTCTAAACCAGTTTCTGATGTCAGTAACGGACTGGATGAGAGTTGATGAATTGAAACTTAATCCATTAAAACAGAGGCACTCGTACTACAAGGTAGATTAGGGATTAAGAGTTCGGCACACATGAATGGGGTTACACTCATTCTGAGTTCACAGTTTGAGTGTACTCCTAGACTCAGCCTTGAGGTCTCCAGAATGGCCTCCACTGTTAAAGCAAGCGGACCAGCTGTATCCAAATCTGGAGACACTTGATCTAACTACAATAACAAATACCACAGTTGCATCCCATTTGGATTACTGTAATGCAGTTTATTCCCCATGGGGCTAATTTTGAGAAGTGCTTAGAAATTTCAACCAGCCCAGAAGAGCTGCCGCCATACTGCTTACAGGCAACATAAGCCTTTTAGGAACAACTTCACTGGCTCCTCTGAATTCAAACAGGTTTTCAGGAACTGACAATGATTAAGGAAAGGGTTTTAATGGGGTGTTATACTGTTATTTCTTGCCTTCTTATTTTTTAATCACGAGTTTAATCAAGAGTTTGTTTAATTACATTCTAACAAATACATTTTACATGTTTGCTTTTTATCTGTTCCTTTGTTAAATTTTTATGTTGCTTTAAGTCCATTCTGGAGAAATGATTAGATATAAACAAAGTAAAACATCAGCAATACAACAGAACATTTGGAAATTAACCCTGCTCTTTGTGAGGTTTGCCAGCATGATGATCTTTCTTGCCAGACAAGTTACTTGCCCAACCCCTACAATTTAATCTTTTCTAGTGCCAGATCATTTAAAATCAAAATTGGCATAAATTGCACTCCTCTTTTTCCTCCTTCTATCCACCATTTGTTGCAGAAAATGATGAATTGGATCAAAATATTGTTACAGTGTGAGGCTATTCATTCCTCACCAAAAGTTTTCTATTCCAGACTAGAGGTTATTTTCTGGCCCCCAAGATATACTGTTTATAATATGTATAAAATAAAAAAGAGAAAACTTCATATGTAATTAAAATGCGTACTACATCTCCCTATTCACTATATAATGGCAAACTTCTATTGAATAAATCTCAAACAGAAAACCCTGTGATAAAATCACCATAAGCCATTTTCAATTTGAATACAAACAATGAAATAGCAGAGAAAAGAGAGCTATATCATTGAACATTAAAGTTATAATTAATTATGCCAATTTATTTTCAGGTTGTACATATGGTTGTGACTTTCTGGGGAGAAGTGAGTGAGATTGAATTTTGATGTAACTCAGGGGTCTTTGCAAAGTGATTTTTTTTTTTACTAAAATCAATACCAGCCTCAGCACTACTTCCTACATTCAATATTAGCAATGGAATACATTCCAGGGCTTTGTAAGCTACTCTTGGCCACTGTCTCATCTCAACCTGCAATATGGGGAAAGTGGGCTTCATCTGTATATGCAATCATATTGACAGAACTATCTTTAAAAATATTACAAATAAATCTACATTTCCTGCACAAAATAAGACCTAAGTGGGAAAGAACTAACAATACTCCTTGCTTGTATCTTCCAGTTACCAATTATAACTGCATTAAAATATTCAATGACAGGACATTCATATTTTTGCCTTAGGGGGCATTTTTAATGCCTCAGTTTGGTTTTACATGTCTAAATGGCAGATTGGAGATATATTGTTGGTACTAGGAGGGAGATGGAAGAAGAGAATAAGATTATATGAACTGCAGGAGGTTTTATGGACATCTTACAGGAGTGAGAGAGATGAGGAAATGCTATTATGTTATTCAAGGGTATGTATACCAGAAATCAATAACAGATAAAACTTCTACTTGCTTCTTATATGATACAAAAACCTTTCTCCATTTTGCAATATCTGTATATAATATGTTCTCTATTTTTTATTTGTTGTCAATATTTGAAGAAAGACAGGCCTGAGTAGGCACATAGGCTAATAACCTTCAAAATCTGTCACTTCATCAAAATCCATGATGGATTGTAGTTTTGCTAAGCCTCAGGTCTCCAATGTTTCAGCAGGAAATTGAATCCAGACAGACAAAAAGAAAAACATCTGTATCTCAAGTTACCTAGAATTTAGGTTTTAAGACCTCTGAGCCTCTTAACTGAGACATAAGAATGTACAGTAAGTTCTGCTAGAACATGATAGTTGCATTTCTTTAAAAAAAAATCTGTGTTATTGTAAGTCACGGTCTAAAAATAACAAGATTTATGGGGGAAATAGAGTTAGGTGCAAATACTTGTATCTAAGCCATTTTTAAACTTATCACAATTTTTTATTTGTTGAAAATAAAATAAAAATAAGGATGTTTTTCTGCCTAAACCTGGTTTCCTCTGCCACTGTCGCTCCTGCACAGACCCACTACACTTGCTAGACTCTTGAGGAGAAGGAGCAGCAGCAAAGCTACACCTTTGCACATTTCAGAAGTTGGATCTTTGGCTGGGGCACACTGGTGGGAGGGAAAGTAAGAGATGGCAGAATGAAACTGAATTGACTGGAGGCAACTTTTCAACTGCATGGTATCAACAAAATGTGTGTAGTGGTGATGGGGGTAGAAAGAAGAGTAGGATTCTGATAATAGATTATAGGGCAAAATAGAAAGACAGAGACAGGTGATGTGCAGAGAGGCAGCAAGTTTTCACTAGTTCTAAGAAACTGGTTTGTGGAAGGGCTGACTTTTTGGGTTAGTGGAGTTCTGGGGGGAAGAACTAGCACAGGTCTTCCTTCTTGTCAGTTATTGGTGATGAAGAAGGTGCCATAGGCTGGTTTTTGGTCCTCAAGTCTATCTCTGCCTATTTTATCTCCTCCTCACCACAGCAACAGTTTCAGAGCACTTCTGAAAACTTTCATAAACCCACATGGCTGATGAACTAAAGAATTAAAATTAGGGGAGACAGTGTTGGCACTTAACAGCCAAGATGCAGAAAGACGACGATTCTGAATGGACAAGATATTATAGCAAATTAGAAGTTTTTGTATTGTGACTAATTCTCATTCGTGTCTTTGAAAATTATAAAAAAATATGCTTTTACAGGAGAACTTATTGCATAGAGCTGGTAAAATCACTGATTCATTCTGCTCACTGTGTATCAAGACTGTCAACAGACAGTTGCTCTCCAGGGCTTTTTCATAACACTACCTGGGTATGCCAGGGATTGACTCTTCACATTTGCATGCGAAGCCATTACTTAACCATTGAACTATAGTCATATCTTGAATACAGGATTTTGACACTTATTCCTTTCAGTATGTATCTAATAACATTTTAATGGAACATTAAACACATTTGTAATATTGTAATTTTTTAAATGAAATAGTGACATCTTTTAAAACACATGACTTACAGTGTTATGCTTTGCTTTTCAGTCCAATGTTACACCATCGCCATAAACACCTTATCTACTGAAAGATCTTTTTCTGAAGGTCAGTAAAGCTGGTTTTCAACATATATCAATTAAATAATAAGACCATTCTTAAAAACCATGTTTAATAGGAGAATGACCATTTCTCTGATTGTGAGAGACATAAAGGACATAGAGACATAAAGAGACATAAATTCACGTAGCTGTAATTGTGAGAAAGGGATCTATAAATTAACATTAAAGTGTCCCGCTCCAATTCTAGTTCATAGTTAATTCCTTTTCAGATCAAATGCATAATGTTCCTTTTGTAATTTCAAGGGTATACTTAGAAAAAAAAGAGCAACCAACTGTGGTTAGCACTACAATAAAATGTATGACATTACTGTGACATCCACAACAAACACCTTACTCCACCCCCATTGTTCCTAACACAGTTTTGGGATAATTTTAATCTATTGTCTAACAGAGTTTCGTAAAGTATGAGCTCATTGTTCTTCTTCTTCCCACTTGCTATGTTTTTCTGTCCCACTTAGTATCTCTCTCCCTTTGCACAGAAGAAATAGACACTTGTGAGATACAGGAAGAAGGCAAGGAACAATGATCTAAAGGATAAGTGAAGTGGCGTGCAGGGCAATATTCTTCTCCTCTTCCCTTGACACCTATTCTTCTCCCCAATGGAGATATTAATGGTTGTTCAACCTCAAGTTAAAACAAATGTAGTCATTCATACCTGTAGAATTTATGTGCCAGATTTACAAAACAGCCATTAAAATTGCAATTTTATCTGTACTCATATGAGAAAAGGTAAAATATATATTCTTTCAATTTTCTCCAATAGCTATGTTTAGCAGTAGAATGTCTCAGTATAAAAATGCAAATTATAGGGAAGCATTCCACCACTACTGCTAGAAGAATAGTAGTATGGAAGTCTTTTTGGTTTTACCCTGTCCAACTACATATTTATAGCCTTGAGGAGTGAAATGTCTTTTGATTACATCACTGACTTTTGAAAATTTGACAGGGCAGTTAAAATAAATTCTCATGATTACAAAACATGTGAAATATACATATCATCTTGTACTTCTGTAAAAGTGTTCAAACAACATCAGAACTTTTTTACTTCCAGCATACTGAGTGTAGAAAGCAGAGTGCCATGGGCCATTCTTTTATTTCAGGGTCAGGCTATTTAGGGGACCACATTGGTTTCTCCCCCCAAAACATACCAGAGCCACATGTCAGTTCTGTCATAACTGAAACATCTTTTTTTTCCAGTGTAAACAAGTTTGCCTGTACATCCCGATTATTTATTTATTTCTCCGAGTGGTGGATAATGTAGCCATCATTTAGTGTCACACGGATAAAATTGAAGATCATGCACTCCTTCTCTGGTATAGTCACAAGATCAAAAACATTTGTGTCCATTTTATGCCAACTACAGCTCATCACTTTACCCAAGTCTGTATAAGCTATAATCAATTTAAACGGTGGTTTGTTGGAATCGATCAAAATAAATCACGTTTTTAAAATTTTGGACTGAAGACAGTACTACAAGGAATTTGTGATGAAGAAAAACTGAACACTATTAAAATGCAAGTGTTTTTAAAGGACCATCAGTCCTCACCAGGCATGTAGCCGGGGGGGGGGGGAGGCTTGAGGGCCTTCAGCCCCCCCCCCCCCAAATTCTCAAGGTGGTTCGCGAAAAGGCCTTACTGGTGCATTATTTAAAATGTTATGTTTATTCATATCATGATCTGATCACCATACTCAATATATCCCATATGCATGAAGGTATTGGGGTAATGATACAAAAGGTTTGCTAGGCTAGACCCTCTTTCACTCAGACTCAGCCCCCCTGAAAAAAAATTCACCCCCCCCCCCCGAAACGAAATCTTGGCTACGGGCCTGGTCCTCACCCTTCCATATAGAAAGGGATTGTGAGGAACTGCTGTGATCACCAATCATGTATGTTTGTTAGCTGTAGAGAGTTCTATATTGCCTTTGTGAATAAGAAATGATCTAGCATTGTAGGTGGGCTTTTTCATTTCTGTATAGTTTTATCCTGTAAAGTTCTATGATGTTAGATTAGGTGAATATAATATATTGTCTTCAGGTTTTTTAATAAATTCACTTAACTAATGCTGTGGTTCATTTATTATGCTTTTTGCTGTTCAGCTAATACATTGTGAAGCATTTGGGACACAACCTTGTAGAAAAGCAGCATAAATTTCAGGATGTGCAACATTATGAGTGAGTTTGAAGTGATGATGAGCAGACAAACTGTCCTAACATGTTTTAAACATCCTCTATACATATTTTCCTATTGCTACTTTAACAAAGGAAGCAGGTATGCAGTAGTTAGGGAACAGGTAAGAATATGATGTTAGAAATACTGTCTTCATATATTTTAATATCATGTAATTAAAATGTAATTTCTGCATGTTTATAAATAATTAAGTTCAACTGAATTCAATCAGGCTAGCTCTCAAAAGATTTGAATATGAATTTCAAGTACTGAATTGCGCCAATCTAGAAATCAGTTTATGCAATGTTGGAAATTATGAGTGATTTATGCACACTAATAATAATTGATAGATTACTTCCGCTACTAATAATACTAACATTAACAACATTTATCTTTCTTACCCACCTCTCTTTGCAACTGAAGGCAGGGCACAACATAGTTAAAACATTTTTAAAAAATCAGCATCATAGTTTCACAGATGTCTATAGTTGAAAGGCATTCACTGTACTATATATCAGATGGCTTTAAATATTAGAATGCATTTAAATGTAAAACACTGAAGTGTATAAAATTGCTATACATTCATTTTTGTTTTCTTCCCTATAGAATGGGATAAATAGCAATAATTTGGAATGAAACAAAATACCATATTTACTTGAATCTAAGGCTCAACTTTTTTGATGAATTTATCTTGCCAAAATTGGGGTGTACATTAGATTCGCATAATACAGTAAGACGATTCGTGTAATGGGGTGCGCATTATATACGTGTAATTTTAGTACTGAGTCAAAGCAAAAGGGGAAGCTGTTTCAGGAGCTCTTTGAGGGACTTCACCTCTAATTTAACTGCCATGGGATCCTGGGAATTGTAGTTTGGTGCAGCATCAGCATTCTTTAGCAGAGAAGGCTCAAGACTTGGTAAAACTACAGCCCTGATGACTTCAATGAACCAGGACAATTAAAGTGCCTTCATTCTACAGCCAAATGCACCTCAAGGATTTCCTATCTATTTCTGGAAGCTTTGGTGTCTTATCACTTTTAATTGTAATGTGCACCTTTTTAGCCAAATTACTGCACATTACTTTCAGCAGCAAATACTTTTTTTGGTTTCAGGGTTTTGAAAATTGAGGTGTGCATTAAAGTCGAGTAAATACATATAGCTGCTTTTTGTTTTGGGGTTGTTGTTGTTTTTTTTTTGGAGTCAGGAGCAACTTGAGAAACTGCAAGTCGCTTCTGGTATGAAAGAATTTGCCGTTTGCAAGGACCCTGCCCGAGGGACGCCCGGATGTTTTGATGCTTTATCATCCTTGTGGAAGGCTTTTCCCATGTCCCCGCATAGGGAGCTGGAGCTGACAGAGAGAGCTCATCTGCACTCTCCCCAGATTCGAACTGCCGACTGTTGGTCTTCAGTCCTGCCAGCACAAGGGTGTAACCAATTACGCCACCAGGGGCTCCTAGGGGTAGATGGTTAGTATACATATACTCATGTTTCAATTCAAGTACAGTTCCACAGGAAGCTGCAAACAATTACAGGCATTTGCAAAGCCTTGATGGTATATCCATATTTTAGGGTCTGACTACACCACATTATAGCACAGTATGTTTGTACTGTAATGACTGTCCACTAAAGGGGATTACAAGAGAACTGTAGGTTAACACTAAGGGATCTACATAACTGTGGACATGGCTTTAAGAGAGATTATAGTCATTCCTTCCCATTTGCTAGGATAAGGAGTGCAAGAACTCTATGAAAGTGGAAAAACTGACTAAAAAGCTATTTTTTTTCCTGTGATAATATTTCTCTAGGAATATTTGTGTCTTTCAGAAACACTCTGTGGTTAACCTCCACTGGACATTGACCACAGAATTGTACTGGAGGGCCTATCAATGCTCAGGGAAGTGTTCTCTCTAGGAATCTCTAGGTTCTCCAGCACAACTCTGGCATACTGTGAACATAGTGTCACCCCGGAGGACCAAAAGATTCCTAGAGAGAACATATTAATCACAACTACAAAGAATCAAATCCTCAAAAGTCAAACTCACAGATGTGGAGAGACAACCATATACCTTGCCCAGTACTTCATCTAGGATTTCAAAACATAAAGCATCTTTCTATAATGAAAAAATAGGTTGGTGGTGTGAATCTGGGGAACCGGGTGAGCTCCTGTTCGGCAGCTCCAGCTTCTCATGTGGGGACATGAGAGAAGCCTACCACAAGGATGGTAAAACATCCGGGTGTGTCCTGGACAACGTCTTTGCAGACAGCCAATTTTCTCACAACCGAAGCAACTTGCAGTTTCTCAAGTCGCTCCTGACGCAAAAAAAAAAACCCCAAAACACTTCACATTTTTGTGTACACCATTAAAAGTTAGGAATCTTCCATTCAAGGGGACTATTTTGAAAAATGGTGCCTCAAAAATACATTCTCTGCCATTTAATATTAAGCACTCACAACCGAAGAATTCAGTTTTGGGTCTATCACTCAACAATTAAACTTGGATTTCATCAGAAACATTTCCTGATGTGCAGGTTAAGGATCCCTTATTCTGGAATTCTGTGTTCCAAACTGCTCCATAATTTCTAAAACTCGGTGGCTAATACAGTGACACCTTTTTCTTTCCGATGGTTCCATGTACATACATTTTGTTTCATGCAAAACGTCATTAGAAATTTTGTGCATAATGTTGTTTGAGTGCTTCTACAGAAGTATAACATGATACATAAATTTCACATGTTTTCTAAACACAAGAATTGGTTTTAAGTACCCTGTCAAATGTCAGAAATCAGTGACCTAATGAACAGGTGTTTCACTCTTCAATGGTATAAACATGTACTTTGGCAGAGTAAAATAAAAAAGGCTTTCATACTACTTTTGTTCTAGTAATAACAGTGAAATGCTTGCTTATAATTTGCATTTCAAGTTGAAATGTTCAACTGCTAAACAAGCCAGAGGGGAAAATAGCAAGAATCTGTATTTAACTTTTTCTGAGGAGATAGAAAAATGGTAACTTGAATTGCTGTTTCGTAAATCTGGCACATAAATCCAGCAGGTGGAAAAGCAGATGTGAGATAACTACATGTGTCTTAACTCAAGGCTGAACTTTATCATTCATCTGAAGAATATATATACAAGAAGGAGCTCTGCATACACCTAGAGCTGCCTGCCTTGTCTAACCTGAACATGTTAAACAGAGTTTGCCTTGACTATGATCTTAAATATACACCTGGTTTTGAGAGGAGCTCAAAACCCGCCTTGCAACAAAAATGATGATAGACAGCAGGAGGTCTACAAGTTGATTTATTTGAATTTTCACAGTAATCTAAATTAAATGCTTTTAGTATAGTGAATATAATAGATAATTAACATATGTATGTTAATTTTAGAAAGCTATAAGGCTTTCTAAAATTCTGCTCTAAAGTCAACTGCTTGCACTTCTAGCCCAAGTCTGGTCTGCTCCCTACTTCATAGTCAATGCTATTCCAGTGCAGAATATTTGAGGAGCTATAGTCAGCCCTCCACCTTTGGGGGATATGGGTACAATTCTCCTACAAAAGATGAAAAACTGTGAATATCTTCCCAGGGAGAGCAGTAGTTTTGTCTTTAGTCTTTTCTGCCAGTGCTGGTGCCTCACCAAACTACAAATCACAGGATTCTGTTGAACTGAGCCATGGTAAGTAAAGTGGTGTCAATTTGCATTAATTCCACAGTGTAGATGCACCCTATGTGTATAAGGCTGAAGGAGAAAAGGAAAAGATCTCAGGTTGTCAGGAATGGTGGGAGTTGTAGTCCAAAACACCTTGAGGGTCAAAGTTTGCCTGTGCCTATGTGTTGTCAAAGGCTTTCATGGCCGGAATCACTAGGTTGCTGGACGTTTTTCGGACTGTATGGCCATGTTGCAGAAGCATTCTCTCCTGACATTTTGCCTGCATCTATGAGAGGCATCCTCAGAGGCTGTGAGGTCTGCTGGAAACCAAGAAAATGGGGCTTACATATCTGTGGAATGTCCAGGGTGGGGAAAAGAACTCTTGTCTGTTGGGAGCTAGGTGTGAATGTTTCAACTGGCCACCTTAATGGTCTAGCAGTTTTGAAGGTGTGGCTTATTACTGCCTGGAGGCATCCTTTGTTGAGAGGTGATTAGCCATCCCTGACTGTTTTTTGTCTGGAGCTCCCCTGTCTTTGTCCACATGCTTGTGGATTTCAATGGCCTCTCTATGTTGTCTGACATGTCCAGGTTGGTTCATCAGGTGCTCTGCTATGACTGACTTCTCTGGTTGAATTAGTCTGCAATACCTTTCATGCCATAGCAGAGCACCTGATGAACCAACCTAGACACAGCATATTATTTGAGAACACAGAAATGTTGGACTACTCTAATAACTAGCACACAGAGAAGCCATTGAAACCCACAAGCATGTGGACAATTTCAACAGAAAGGAAGAAACCATGAAAATGAACAAAATCTAGTAACCGGTATTTTAAAAAACTCTAAAATCATAACAGTAAATAAAGACGGGGGAGCTTCAGGCAAGAAACAATCAAGGACAGCTAATCACCACTCAACAAAGGCAGTAAGAAGCCACATCTTGAAAACTGCTAGTCCATTAAATGGTAATCAAGGTGACCAATTGAAACATTCACACCTACCTCCAACAAACGAGTTCTTTCTCCCAACCTGGACATTATTCCACACGTATATAAACACCATTTTCCTAGATGTGTTGTTGGGCTTGGTCCCATGTCAGCCGCTCCGAGTCCCTTGGGAAGATGGTGATGGGGTATAAATAATGTTTTATATTATTATTATAAATATGTGAGAGGAAGCCACAGGGAGGAGGGAGCAAGCTTGTTTTCTGCTTCCTTGGAGACTAGGACGCGGAACAATGGCTTCAAACTACAAGAGAGGAGATTCCATCTGAACATGAGGAAGAACTTCCTGACTGTGAGAGCCATTCAGCAGTGGAACTCTCTGTCCTGGAGTGTGGTGGAGGCTCCTTTTTTGGAGGCTTTTAAACAGAGGCTGGATGGCCATCTGTCAGGGGTGCTTTGAATGCAATATTCCTGCTTCTTGGCGGGGGGTTGGACTGGATGGCCCATGAGGTCTCTTCCAACTCTTTGATTCTATGATTCTATTATTAGTTTCCAACAGACCTCACAACCTCTGAGGATGCCTGTCATAGATGCAGGCGAAACGCCAGGAGAGAATGCTTCTGGAACATGGCCATACAGCCTGAAAAAAACTTACAGTTGCCCATGCCTGTTATAGAAACATAGACTTGGGAGATCCCCCAAGGCCCACCGAGTCCATGCAGGAACACCCCAACAAAGCCTTCCCGGCGGATGGCCACGCAGTTTGTGCTGTCAGATGTGCACAGCTGAGCCCCTCTGCCTCCTTCCTTGCTTCCTTACCTGTACTGCCAGGCCTTGGTGGCGGCGGCGGCGCTTCCCCGGCTGAGGCTGCTGAGCCCGCTGCTGCTGCTGCTGCTGCTGGCGGTGCTGGCCTTGCTAGGGCAGTTCTGGGCCGGGGGCCCCGCCTCCGCCTTGCCCTCGCCGCTCTCCGAGGCCTTCATGGCCGGGGCGGGGAGAGGCGGAGGGGCTTGGGCCGGGGAGGGGACCACGGCGAGGGCCTCCCCACTCTGCATGGCGGGGGGCTGCTCACCGAGGGGCCTTCGCCAAGGGGGAAACGAGGGAGGAGGAGGAGGAGGAAGAGGGGGGAAGAGGCATGAGGAAGGAGAGGGGCCTCTCAGAAGCACACACACACGCCCGTGGGAGGGGACAGGCAGAGGAGAGCTCTTCCTCGAGAGTCCGAAGGGGAAGCCTCCCAAGGCTGGGCCTCCTCCTCTCCTCCTCCCGACCGAGGAGTTGCCCTCGACGTGAAACACACCTTTTCGCCCAAGACCGCACTGAGGCGAGAGGAAAGAACGGGGCGGCCTCCTATCCCGCCGCCGACACAACCTTCCACCCCTTCCGGGTCAGGCCTCGCCTCTTCCGCGCCATGGCCCGCCTCCCCATCTCTCTCTCTCTCATTCCAGTCTTCTTTCCTCCTCTTCCGCTGAGGCAAGCGAGCCGGCCGCCGCCATCTTTGCTACGGGCAAGGGCAGCCGGGAGGAGTAGCGTTACGCATGCGCGAGGGAAGACTTCTTTAGAGTAGCGCGCATGCGCACGGGAAGCAGCCTTTCCCCGCCTCCAAGACACTCATTTCAGAAGACTTTCAAACACTTCTACGAATGAAATAGAACAGAAGGAACATTTGCACTACGAACCACGTAAACCTCCAAAAAATTCAACAAGAAGTAGCCTTAAATCAAGAAAGTTTTCTGAGATCTACAGAGATACTCGCAGGAACACCTCAGCAAGCGAGAGTCCCATGAGGAGCGGCTTAAAGAGCTGGGCATGTTTAGCCTCAAGAAGACTGAGAGGAGATATAATGACCATGTATAAATATGTGAGGGAAAGTCATAGGGAGGAGGGAGCAAGCTTACTTCAGCTGCCCTGGAGACTAAGATGCGGAACAATGGCTTCAAACTGCAAGAAAGGAGATTCCATCTGAACATGAGGAAGGACTGTAACTGTGAGAGCTGTTCAGCAATGGAACTCTCTGCCCCAGAGTGTGGTGGAGGCTCCTTTGGAGGCTTTTAAACAGAGGCTGGATGGCCATCTTGGGAGTGCTTTGAATGCAATTTTCCTGCTTCTTGGCAAGGGGTTGGACTAGATGGCTCATGAGGTCTTTTCCAACTCTATGATTCTATGAGTCCAAAAGTGGCAGACTAAAACCAGGAACCTCAATCAGTGGCTGAGATTGGGTGAAAACTCCTTCCTGGGTATCTTGAAAGATGTTGAATAGATTGCGTTTTAGCACCACGAGATGCTGAGCTAACCATAAAGAATGGGGCTACAAAGTGGAGTCCACGACATGCGAGTGTGGCAAAAAGCAAACCACAGACCACCTACTGCAATGCAACCTGAGCCCTGCCACATGCACAATGGAGGACTTTCTCACAGCGACACCTGAGGCGTTCCAAGTGGCCAGCTTCTGGTCAAAGGACATTTAGCACAATGTCAAGTTTTTAACTTTGTGATTTTTATACATTATAACTGTGTTCTCAATTTGCTGCTGACACAATAAATAAATGCATTTTTAAAAGTGTTTTTAAACTTTGAAAGAACCAGGACCAAGGGAAAAGCTGTATGCAGATCCACACGCACCTTCAATACATTCATCTTTCAAGTTTTTTTTTTTAAAAAAACTTCTATGAAGAAGCAGAACTGAGGAAAATCCATGTACATCTCCAACCAATTCATTTTTATCATAGAATCAAAGAGTTGGAAGAGACCTCATGGGCCATCCAGTCCAACCCCCTGCCAAGAAGCAGGAATATTGCATTCAAATCACCCCTGACAAATGGCCATCCAGCCTCTGTTTAAAAGCTTCCAAAGAAGGAGCCTCCACCACACTCCGGGGCAGAGAGTTCCACTGCTGAACGGCTCTCACAGTCAGGAAGTTCTTCCTAATGTTCAGATGGAATCTCCTCTCTTGTAGTTTGAAGCCATTGTTCCGCGTCCTAGTCTCCAAGGAAGCAGAAAACAAGCTTGCTCCCTCCTCCCTGTGGCTTCCTCTCACATATTTATACATGGCTATCATATCTCCTCTCAGCCTTCTCTTCTTCAGGCTAAACATGCCCAGTTCCCTAAGCCGCTCCTCATAGGGCTTGTTCTCCAGACCCTTGATCATTTTAGTCGCCCTCCTCTGGACACATTCCAGCTTGTCAATATCTCTCTTGAATTGTGGTGCCCAGAATTGGACACAATATTCCAGATGTGGTCTAACCAAAGCAGAATAGAGGGGTAGCATTACTTCCTTAGATCTAGACACTATGCTCCTATTGATGCAGGCCAAAATCCCATTGGCTTTTTTTGCCGCCACATCACATTGTTGGCTCATGTTTAACTTGTTGTCCACGAGGACTCCAAGATCTTTTTCACACGTACTGCTCTCGAGCCAGGTGTCCCCCATTCTGTATCTTTGCATTTCATTTTTTCTGCCAAAGTGGAGTATCTTGCATTTGTCACTGTTGAACTTCATTTTGTTAGTTTTGGCCCATCTCTCTAATCTGTCAAGATCGTTTTGAATTCTGCTCCTGTCCTCTGGACTATTGGCTATCCCTCCCAATTTGGTGTCATCTGCAAACTTGATGATCATGCCTTCTAGCCCTTCATCTAAGTCATTAATAAGGATGAACAGGACCGGGCCCAGGACGGAACCCTGCGGCACTCCACTTGTCACTTCTTTCCAAGATGAAGAGGAAGCATTAGTGAGCACTCTCTGTGTTCATCCACTTAACCAATTATCGGTATTCTTTTAACTATGAAAGAAGCAAGACCGAGGGAAATGTGCATGTATGTATTCATATCTCCCAATAAATTCATTTTGAAAGAGGTTTTTAAAACTTACATGAGAATAACGGGACCAAGGAAAAGACGTACGCAGATCCACTCGAACTGACCATCAATTCATTTCAAAAGAATTTTAAAGATTATGAAAGAAATGGGACTGAAGGGAACGTTGTACGCAGACCCACAAACACCTCCGATAGGATGGTGCTTTGTCTTTCTATTGCATCCTATGACTGAAATCAGTGGATGGGGAAATTCTTCCATTGGCTCCAACTGTTTGGCAGCCATATTGAAGGGTCTGTCGGGAAAAGAAAGGGATGCTGGATTCTGATGCTCCATGTCAGGGCTCACATTCAATGGGAAAACTCTCCACTCTCCCATGACAACAGAGATATGGAAAAGGTGCACAAGGAAGAAAGTCTCATATTATTCTCCCTTAAGTGGAAATTGCATTAATAGGATTACACTGATAGATATGACACACTGGTATATACAAACCAGTTTTTTCTATGTGACCTCCAGCATACCTTGCCAAGTAATTTTTAAAACATCGCAGTGATTCTTCCGACACCTGAGCAATGTTGTGTATATATGCGAGTAATAAAATAAAGACTGGAAGACTGAAATAGAGCCAGCTGACGAAGGTATTGTTGTTAACTGTCATCAAGTTTTATTTATCGTGTCAGGAGTGAACCAAACAGTTGTATTTAAAACAAAACACACACACACAAAGTTTGCAAACTTGGTATTCTATTAAATGTCCTTTGACCAAAAGCTGGTCACTTGGAGTACCTTTGGTGTTGCTATAAGAAGGTCCTCCACTGTGCATGTGGCAGGGCTCAAGTTGCATTGCAGTAGGTGGTCTGTGATTTGCTCTTCTCCACACTGAAATGTCGCACATTGTAGCCCCATTTCTTAAGATAGGCTCTGTGTCTCATGCAAGAGCACAGTCTGTTCAGCTCCTTCCATGTCACCCAGTTTTCTGTGTGCCCAGGAGGGAGTCTCTCATTTGATATCAGCTATTGATTGAGGTTCTGGGTTTTGGCCTGCCACTTTTGGACTCTCGCTTGCCGAGGTGTTCCTATGAGTATCTCTGTAGATCTCAGAAAATTATTTCTTGATTTAAGTCATTGGCGTGCTGGATGATACCCAAACAGAGGATGAGCCAGAGATGTCACTGCCTTGGTCCTTTCACTGTTGGTTGCTACTTCCCAGCGGATGTCAGGTGGTGCAATACCAGCTAGACAGTGTAATTTCTCCAGAGGTGTAGGGCGCAGACACCCCGTGATAATGCGGCATGTCTCATTAAAAGCCACATCCACTGTTTCAGTGTGGTGAGATGTGTTCCACTCTGAGCATGCATACTCAGCAGCAGAGTACCAAAGCGCAAGGGCAGATGTCTTCACTGTATACAGTTTTGATCACCAGGTTGTGCCAGTCAGCTTTCATATGATGTTATTTCTAGTGCCCACTTTTTGCTTGATATTCAGTGCTTCTTGTAGGTCAGAGAACGGTCCAGGTAACTTCAACTTATTGTGATCCTACGAATGAGAAACCTTCAAAATTCATCTGGTTTTGTAGACTCAAGGCATGTGTGGCTTCCTTGATGCAGCCTATCCATCTGGAATGCATTTTTCCTCTTTTCTTCCTGCCCTCTATCTTCCAAAGCATCCTTTAATTTCGCAGTGAGTCGTCTCCTCATGCCATATCCAAAGCAGAATACTCTCAATATAGTCATCTTGGCTTCTAGAGAGAGTTCGGGTTTGCTCTAAGGTACCTTTATTTATCCTTTTAGCAGCCCATGGTATTCATATAACTGTTCTCCTGAACTAGATTTCAAATGAATGTTCTTACTATCAGCTTTCTTCAGTGTCCAGCATTCACCAATATTATAGATAAATGGGAAACAAAATATATGGACTATCCTAACTTTAATATTCAATTATATATCTCGACATTTCAGGACCTTGCCTAGTCCCTTCATAGGCCCCTTCTATACCATATAAAATCCAGATTATCTGCTTTGAACTGGATTATAATATATCATATAATCCAGTTCAAAGCAGATAATGTGGATTATCTGATTTGATCATCTGGATTATATGGCAGTGTAGAAAGGACATATTTCCTCTTCTGTCCTAGTTTTCTGATTTCTTAATTTCAGTCTCCCTTCTGATTAATGACTGAGTCAAAGTATGGAAAACCCTGAACTACTTCAGTGTCTTCATTGTTTACTTTAAAGTGATGTTAGTCATCTGGGATCATTATGTATTTGTTTTCTTTATGCTCAGATGTCAATCTGACTTTGCACTTTCTTCCTTGACTTCAAGAATCAGGCCAGGCTTTTGCTATTTTCTGCTAGTCGTGTGGTGTCATCTGCACATCTAGAATGGCTGGTGTTCCTTCAGTGTTTATGTCTCCTTTTTCTCAGTCTCATTCTGCTCTACTTATGATGTGTTCTGCATAAAAATTAAATAGCGAGATAAAATGAAGTCTTGCGTGAACCCTTTGCCAATTGGATTCTGCCCTAACAGTAGCTTCTTGACCTGAGTACAGGTTATGCATCAAGATAATCAAGGTATATTGCTACCTAAATAGATGTTTGGATGCATTATATTTAGTGGTGGATGTTTGGATGAATTATATTTAGCAGTGGATTGTTGTTTTCTATTGACTGGAGTCTGATGCCATTTTTAAAGATTCTGCTGCTTCATTATTATACATTATTTATATTATATAAATAAAACAAAACCATGGCTGTTTAAAATGAAATGATGAGTTACAAATCTACTAAATTAATAAAATGCATGCAATTAACTGGTTTCTTCAGAGATGAGCATTAAGGTGAGGAATAATCCCTTTATATTGCCCTGGAATTGCAATAATCCAAACCACCCCTTGGAGCAAGACCATAAATTATGTTGGCCAGAGAAATCCCTTTATGATGCCACCTATCTCCTACAATTTCCCATCTACATTGCTATATTATGCAGTTTGAAACTGCCTCTCTCTATATATAACTATGAAGTCAAAATTTCAAAAAGTAACCTTTACTTTTCCATTTCTTAAATGTAGCTGGCCTGTGATAGTAAGACACTCTGCAGTGAATCTAGCTTGTCATCACCTCAACAACATGAATCATATGACATTCTTCTGCACTAGTTAGTGAGGCAACACCCCCAACAATATAAAAGTAATTAAGAAGGGACAAAAAGTTATCCTGCATTAAGTTACAATCATATCTTGTGGCACAAGCTGCATCTGCAACACTGTATCATTAATGCAATTTAATATCATTCAATACAATGGCTCAATGCTAGGGAATCCTGGGATGTGCAGTCTGGTGAGGCACCAGCACTTTTTGGCCGAGAAGGTGAAAGACCTTGCAAATGCACAATTTCCATGATTCCATAGCATTGATCCATGGCAATTGAGTGGTGGCGCAATGGGTTAAAGCCTTGGGGCCAGCAGGACTGCAGACCAAAAGGTTGGTGGTTTGAATCCAGAGAGCGGGGCAAGCTCCCATCTGTCAGCTCCAGCTTCTTATGCAGGGACAAGGGAGAATCCTTCCACAGGATGGTAAAATATCCAGGTGTCCGCTGGGCAACGTCCTCGCAAGCAGCCAATTCTCTCACACCAGAAGTGAATTGCAGTTTCTCAAGTCACTCCTGGCATGCACAAAAAAGTTCAAGTGGTGTCAAACTGCATTCATTCTACAGCGTAGATGCTCCCTTGGCTATTTAAGAAAATAATTACAAACAAGTTGTTATACCTACTTACTTCAAAACTCTGAAATTCATCATGCTTCCATGAATGTTTGAGCTCAACTCACAATGTCCTCTGTACTTAGATGAATTTTATTATGCACAAAAAGTCAAATTAGGCTGCTGTTTTTAATCCAACTATGTGGAAGTAAATTCTAATGAACTCAATGGGATTTCATTTCCAATTAACCATGTTAGGAGACATTTCCAAAAAAATCATACTAGCTGGTATGCGTGGCTTGGCTCAGTGGATGTATGTGATGTGTTGTTGTTGTTCATTCGTTCAGTCGTCTCCGACTTTGTGACCTCATGGACCAGCCCACGCCAGAGCTCCCTGTCGGCCGTCACCACCCCCAGCTCCTTCAAGGTCAGTCCAGTCACTTCAAGGATGCCATCCATCCATCTTGCCCTTGGTCGGCCCCTCTTCTTTTTACTTTCCACTTTCCCCAGCATAATTGTCTTCTCTAAGCTTTGCTGTCTCCTAATGATGTGGCCAAAGTACTTCAACTTTGTCTCTAATATCCTTCCCTCCAATGAGCAGTCGGGCTTTATTTCCTGGAGGATGGACTGGTTGGATCTTCTCACAGTCCAAGGCACTCTCAGAACTTTCCTCCAACACCACAGCTCAAAAGCATCTATCTTCCTTCGCTCAGCCTTCCCTATCGTCCAGCTCTCACATCCGTAGGTGACTACAGGGAATACCATGGCTTTGTCTATGCGGATCTTTGTTGCCAGTCCGATGTCTCTGCTCTTTACTATTTTATCGAGATTGGACATTGCTCTCCTCCCAAGAAGTAAGCGTCTTCTGATTTTCTGGCCACAGTCTGCATCTGCAGTAATCTTTGCACCTAGAAATACAAAGTCTGTCACGGCCTCCATGTTTTCTCTATTTCCCAGTTGTCAATCATTGTATTGTATTGTATTGTATGTGATGTATGGAGACAGAATTCAATGCAGCAAAATAAGGTCCGTCTACAGTGCCATATAGTACAGTCTCAGAATGCAGATTAACTGCATTGAACTGAATTATATGTCAGTGTAGACTCATACACTATAATCCAGTTCAGTGCAGTTCAGTCTGCATTATATAAATCTACACTAGCCATTATAATGAAGTTCAAACTGCATTACATGTCAGTGTAGATGGGGTCCTAAGAGTCATCATGTCATCCGCCAGGTGATGGATTTTCCCAGCACTGGCAAGTAAATGAAGTGATAATGCTATTTTAACATTTTATTCCCACTGCCTGCAGTGAATAGTTGAGTCACATGCTCAATTATATTATAATAAAAGGAGGAAAATATCTGCAATTGTTGGGCCAATGAAATTTGTCAAGTTTTACATGGAGCAACGTATAATTATATTTGTAGTCTTGATAACTATGAAAAATGCAGGCAAGCTTTGAAAGTAGAAACACCATAATAAATCTGAATCTGGTGCATCATACAATAGTAAATGTCATATGCAGCAGTTGTTATGTTAAGCAACTCTATTTAAGTGACTCGTTCATTGTGTTTGTGTACCTGATTTAAATAGATTCTTAGTAATCTAGTTGAAAGGAATGAATTATTATATTTGCCTTTTCTCTTCCTCTTTTCTCATCTTTTGACTAATGAACAAGCCGATGATCACAAGTTTAAAATCTAATTTAAGTCATTCCAGATATAGCTAAGTAGGACTAGTGGCTAAGAACTAATCATATTTGTTATCTCCAGTTCCTCACCTGGCATTTTCTAATATGCTAAGTGTATTCTTTCTCTAATTTGATTTAATATTCCAAAGTATGATTTGGTTTCCTTTCAAAATGATGCAGTCCTGACTGGTAGAAAGAAAGCATGATAGAAAACTTGTTCTCAGACCTTGTCCTTGTAGTTCTGGAGACATTAAATATTGAGTAAATTATTTAGTTGTGATATTTGTCAAGACACTATGAGAAATATCAATGCATCTTGTCATCCTTGCTCTATCACTCAGATGTAAAGTTACTTTTAATGGGCTATTTCCAATTATTAAGTAAAGGTTTCCCCTGTCATTAAGTCTATAGTTATGTCTGACTCTGGGGGGTGGAGCTCATCGTCATTTCTAAGCCAAAGAGCCGGCGTTGTCCATAGACACCTCCAAGGTCATGTAGCCAGCATGACTGCATGGAGTGCCATTACCTTCCCACTGAAGCGGTACTTATTGATGTCCTCACATTTGCATGTTTTTGAACTGCTAGGTTGGCAGAAGCTGGAGCTAACAGCGAGAGCTCATCCCGTTCTCCGGATTCGAACTGTCAACCTTTTGGTCAGCAAGTTCAGCAGCTCAGCACTTTAACCGGCTGTGCCACCAGGGGTTCCTTTCTTAGCCCTACCTAAATCGAAGGCATTAAATCAATGGAATTTTTTTGTAAATGTTGGCCTTTCAGTGTCCACAATGATTCAGTAAATCTACTTCAGCTGGAACTAAATACTAGATTTAGTCCACTATTTAACAAAGAGACATAACATTACTCAGTGGCTACTTACAATTAGAATAGACCCTTTGAGTCAATGGGGTTCACGCAAGTGTTGAGATGTATGTGCCTTCAAGTTGTCTGTCAACTTATGGCAACTTCTTGAATTTCAGAGAGTTTTCTTAGGCAAGGCATACTCAGAAGTAGTGTTGACAGTTTCTGCCTCTGGAATATAGCCTGCAGCACCTGCCGTTCATTGGTAGTCCCCTATCCAAGTGCTAACCATGGTTGACCTTGCTTAGCCTCCAAGATCATTGAGATCTGATGCCTTTAGCATCAGCAATTGCTTCATTTGTTTAGTGGAAATTGCCAAAAGCTCTCTTCCATTTAGAAGGTTGAAACAAGAGACACACCTTGTTTTACATGAAAATTGTACCTCCCTAGAGCCTTCTGTACTTGTTTTTTGACCATGTTTTGGGGAAAATATTAAGGGAAATTGAGGGCGTTGGAGAGGTCAAGAGACTGTAATAATCACTTTCCTATGTATGAAAAGCAGAAAAGGAAGCTTATTGGGATTGCCATGATACCATGATCTTCAAAAGTTATCATTTCCTCCCTGATTTCCAACTAAACCCACACAGGATTCTGTTATTTGTCTTTCTGATGTAATAGGGAGGTTAGCCTTTTTGATCTTGCTGTAGAGGAATCTGCATACTCATTAGGAATTACTGACTTAAAACAAGCCAAATTTCAGGCTAATGGGATCTACTTTCCTGTTTGTTTATTATTATTTTACTGAACCCTTCAGTTGGAGCCTGGTGCAAAAATCTTACAGGTTGAATTCTAAATCTCTATTCATTGGAATTTGTGTACTAGCATTAAGAGTAACCCATGGTTTGAGCAGGAAGGATGCCTTGTGCCAATATGATGGGATAAGGCCAGGGCCGTAGCCAGAAAAAAAATTCGGGAGGGGTTGAAATTTCGGGGGGGGGGGTTGAAAATTTCACGGGGGGGGGGTGTTGAAACCTGCCTCTTAGCTCATGCTGAAGCAAAGAGCATAGCAGGGGGCAGAGCAACCTTCAATATAGCCTGCAGCTCCGCCCCTGTCAACCACCTCCACCAAGTCTGGCCTCCCTAATGAGAGCATTCAACACACACACCCCCAACTTGGTTGCTTCACTACATCGGCTATTGCTGCAAGTAATGACAGTGTGAATAAATTGTCAATATTTGCTTGAGATAGTGCTTACAGTTCTGGAGGGACTCTTAATTTTTTGCATCTCATAGACTTAGCATGGGGATTTGGTTAACCAGTTAAGATTCATGAGTAAACCAGGTTTTTTTAAAAAAATCTGAAACATTTCGGGGGGGGGGTTGAACCCCTAACCCCCCCCCCCCTCGCTACAGGCCTGGATAAGGCACCCCACTGCATGGACCAGAAATTACCAAAGAGGGGGAAATGTGGATAATCCTCTGCCTAGGTTCCCCTCCCCATCTTGGAGCAGTACACTTTAGGAGTCATTTTGCCAGTGCTGTGGCTAATATGAACATAAAAGAAATTTCTGGCTTAATTTGAAGACAATTGAAATAAAGAACCTTTTGTAAGGGATCACAACTGAAGAGTCTTGACAAGGGAAGGGAAATTTCACTCATGATTCTGAAAACTGCTTTGTCTTTGGTGGATGAACATTAAGACTTTATAATTTATAAAAATTAACATTTTCTATGTATGGTTCCTTATTCACTGAGGGAACAATATAATATAGTTATTTTTTAGCATATAGACTAGGAGCCCCTGGTGGTGCAATGGGTTAAAATATTGTGCCGGCAGGACTGAATACTGACAGGTCAGAGGTTCAAATCTGGGGAGAGGGCGGATGAGCTCCCTCTGTCAGCTCCAGCTGAGAAGCCTCCCACAAGGATGGTAAAGCATCAAAACATCCTGGCATCCCCTGGGCAATGTCCTTGCAAATGGCCAATTTTCTCACACCAGAAACGACTTGCAGTTTCTCAAGTTGCTCCTGACATGGGGGAAAAAGCATATAGACTCATAGAGTCGAAAGTGTCCTTAGGGGCCTTTGATTCCAGTACCATTGCTCAGTGCAGCATCTCCAGATAAAGGATCCACAGGAGGTAGTAGTCCAACTTCTTTTTGAAGACATCCAGGGGCCATCTACACTGTAGAATTAATGCAGTTTGATATCACTTTAACAGCCATGGCTCCATGCTATGGAATTGTGGGGGTTCTAGTTTTACAAGGTCTTTAGCTTTCTCTGCCAAAGTGTACTAGTGTATCACAAAACTATAACTCCTACCATTTCATAGGACTGAACTATAGCAATTAAAGTGGAGTCAAACTGCATTACTTCTATAGTGTATTCCCAGAGAAGGAGATCTCATTAACTAGGCAGTCGATATAACACCTGTCTTTGCTAAAAAGGCCATATTCAAATCTTTCTGTTACAGCAGTGGTCTGTTCTTTTATGCTCTTCCAGCACAGATTTTCAGGTAAACACAAGAAAAAATGAATTATGTTTTTACATCAGAAATACTTTTAAAATGAAAGAGAAATATAATGACAGAGACTTTGATTTTATTTAGGTACGGTTGCCTCCCAGTGATCAAACTAAATACTACACATGAAAGCAGGTCCAGCATCAAACACATTTTCTTGTTTTTTGTAAAGGTGTTAAGAAAGCACGGTCTATATTACCTTTAATGCAACCATTACCTTTAATGCTACCACACCAGAACATGCAGAATTGATGCAAATGTTCATATTGCTACACACCACCACCACCATCATTACAACAGTAACAACAATATCTGATATTGCTTGAGGGCCCTTCCAGACAGGCTTTTCTGTTTATCCCAGATTATCCCGCAGTGCGGACTTACATAATCCCGTTAAAAGCAGAAAACCTGGGATCAGATCCTGGGATATAGGTCCTCCCTGGAAGGCGCTAAGATAAGAGTTTGTGTTTTACCGGTGTCCTGAACCATCACAAATTCAGATGTTTACAGGACCAGAATACATGGTAATTTAACATTGCTTTTGTGATGTTTTATATTGCTGTTCTTTTATACTTTTGCATATTGTTGCTCTTTTATATTGTTGCCTTTTTACACATTGCATTTATGCGTGTGAATGTGAATGATCTATGGTCTAGCTAGGCATGAATAAACAGACATACCTAACTTACATCTTCAGGGTTTTTTTAATGTAATCCATTAACTAGATCAGGCATGGGCAAACTTGGGCCCTCCCACCAGGTGTTTTGGACTCCATCTCCCACAACTCTTGACAGCCTCAGGCCCCTTCCTTTCTTTCCTTTCCATTCAAGCAGTTGAGGGGGGGAAGGAATTGGTCTGAGGCTGTTAGGAATTGTGGGAGTTGAAGTCCAAAACACCTGGAGGGAGGGCCCAAGTTTGCCCATGCCTGGTGTAGATTCTAGCTCATTGTTGTCAGCTTTGACTGACAGTGGCTCTCTACTGTCTGATAGGTGTCTTGTCTTGCTTTAATTGGAGATACTATGGATTAAGCCTTGGAGCCTCTGTCTGCAAAACATACCTGGACATCAGTCTTTGTCCCCATCTGCACTGGTCATTCAATGCAGTTCAAAGCTAACTTCAAACTGTGGTGGCTAAACAATAAACATCCAAGAAAGTGTTTGAAAGAAAGCTCTCAATGTGCACCAGTGCTCTGTGATTTGTGTAATCACGATCCAAACCACAAACTGGTTCCAGGATTTCCTATGGAATTGTCAGCACACCAAAACTCATTCACCTAGTTTCCAACAGACCTCACAACCTCAGAGGATGTCTGCCATAGGTGTGGGTGAAATGTCAGGAGAGAATGCTTCTGGAACATGGTCATACAGCCTGGAAAACTCACAACAACCCATTGATTCTGGCCATGAAAGCCTTCAACAACACATAAACCACTTTCAGTTTGAAACGGCATTAAATTATCAGCGTGGATGAGACATCCAGGTACACTTGCAGAAAAATAGATTTGCAAGAACCATCTGAAATGGCAGTCTATGTATGACCCATATACAATTTCATTGTGTTCACACAAAATCTGCAGAGCATCTACACTCATGCTTTTGGATACCTTTGAATGCCTTCAGTGCCAGACTAGTGTGTTACTTAGACTTTTAGCAAATGTGTTGCCCTTGATCTCCAAGGCTGCCTGCGTAACTAACTGTTCAGCCATCAATTTGAAGGTGATTGCAAAAAGGAAGCTTGCTTTCATCATCCAAATCATGTTCTTCAGGTTTAATACTTAAGCTCTATCTTTGCCTATTTGTATCATTGCCTTCATATTGATAATTGTGTCAAATGGGCTGAGATCATTCCGCTTCCCCAAACAGCATGACCCCCTACATCCTACAAGCGATTTTCCCATTGTCCCAGCTTGGATCTTTTTTGTATATTGGTTCCCATGGCAACAGTAGGCTCTCTATATCTGCTACAAGACGCCTACCTTCTCGCTTAATCTTAGTTTCCTGGTGTTTAATTGTGTTTTTGATACTCCAGAATTAGGTTGTGAAGGAAGGACACGTCAAATAAGGCAGAATTATGTTGCCCTGGAGCCAAGGACTGAGAAGAATAGCAATGAAGTCCTGCTTAGTGCACCACGGCTATCTGGGGGTGCACCTACAATGCGCCAACCTCATAGATGTGTCAAAATCATTTTTATCGGGGGGCACATCAGTCTTATGGTTGGCTTCAAAGAGACGTTGGATGGAGAATTCACAGATACAAAAGGCCAACTATAATGGTTTTTCATTGAGGTCTGTGCTCTTTAGTTCTTACCCAGTTTGGGCCCCCAGATGTTACTGAACAACAACTCCCATCTCTTTTTATTATCCGCCATGCAGACTGGGGATAATGGGAATTTAAACCCAGCAGTACTTGTGGCTCTGAGGTTGGGGAAAGGAGAAAGGGCATTTTAAAGTCAGACATCATATCTACTAGCTTTGTGTCCAAATCCAAACCCCACTATCCTGACTAAACAGATGTTACTGTATCACAGCTCCCATCATGATGAGGAATGCAGGGATTGAAATCCAGTGGAGGGCCACATAAAATGACATGATGGGCCTTGGGTCTGATATACATTCTGTAGAACTAATGCCGTTTGACTGTCATCAACTGTCATGGCTCAATGGTATGGAATCCTGGGAGTTTTAGAAGGTCTTGAGCCTCCTCTGCCCAAGAGTGCTCATTGTTGGAGGTTGTAGATATAAATAAACAGAAGCTTTACCACTGTTTCTGAACCAAAATATGTCCTGCAGTATAATAATTTGTCACTCAGATTTGTATAATGGGTAACAGTAACTTTACTTCAGTGATGTGTCCCCCAATAAAAAAGAACAACAATATATATAGCAGTCTCTCTGAATTCTTACAGAAGGAATAAACAGTCCTTTTAAATAGTCTTTTAAATATACTTCATGCTTTAGAAATGATCAGGCTTCAGAGAGTTGGCAGCCATTTCCTTCCTGGCTGTTTCCAGTCAGCACTCTCTTCACTCTCTCAGATGAAAGATAGCAGTTAAAACCGTTTCTCCCAACAGCAAGCTAGAGGCAGTAGCTAATCAGAATTCGGGCTCCTGGCATGCTCCGCCAATCAGCTGCTGGCACATGTCTTTCCAGTCAACCCATTACATCATGCTGTCTTTTTACAAATCCTCACATTCATGCCTCACCAAACTAAAACTCCTAGGATTCCATAGCATTCAGCCATGGCAGTTAAAGTGGTGTCAAAGCACATTCATTCTACCGTGTAAATGTGCCTTTTGTAACTGTAAAGAAAGAACTGAGCCATAGGACTATCTGATTGAAAACTATAGAGACAACTCCTGTGCGTCTAACACAGTGGTTCTCAACCTGTGGGTCCCCAGGTGTTTTGGCCTACAACTCCCAGAAATCCAAGCCAGTTTACTAGCTGTTAGGATTTCTGGGAGTTGAAAGCCAAAACATCTGGTGACCCACAAGTTGAGAACCACTGTTCTGATGATTTAGAAGAGGGAGTCCAGCAGCCTTTTCTTGTCACACAGTTAGGTAACAAGCAGCGCCTGCTGAAATTCCCTCTTCTACACAACCATGAAAGGGACAACATCTATCTCCAATTTGCACTCCCTACTAAGCTGAGTAAATAGCTTGCACTGGAGGACCTGCAATATCCTGGATAAGTGTTCCCCTGGGAACCTCTAGGTCCTCCAGCATGATGTTGACCATACAGTTATGATGGAGGTTGTAGAGATTTCTAGAGAAGACATATTAATCAAATCCACCAATGTTAATTATGGAGGGCTGGCTGTACTGTCACTTCAGCACTGTATCACCTTTGGCTTCGAAGTGCTGAATAGAAACATTGGTTACTTCAAATTTGTACAAGGTGGAGAACATAAGGCTGTCAGGAAGCCTTCCTGTTTCCATCTGTTTTGACTCCCCCAACCTTTTCCAAAAACCACAAGCTAAATAAGCCTTCACAAACAGGCAGAACATGGTGGAGGTTGCCACCCCTTGTTTTTTCCTCCCTGACATTTGGCCACTAAGTTCACTTGCCTTTGAATACAGACATTTAAGGTAGAATAATTGGAGATAATAATAGTTGACAGACAGGTCTTCCCATCATTCAAACTAATCCTTTACTTTTAACCTTACTTGGGCTGTAGCTACACTGCCCTAAATCCCAACATCTGATCCCAGATTATCTACTTATCCCAGATTATCTGGCAGTGTAGACTCAGGCCTCTTCTACACTGCCATATAATCCAGGTCATCATATCAGATAATCCACATTATCTGCTCTGAACTGGATTATTATATAAGTCTACACTGCCATATAAACCAGTTCAAAGCCGATAATCTGGATTTTATATGGCAGTGTAGAAGGGGACTCGGTTCCGTTTTGAGGTGCATCTACACTGTCTAAAGAATGCATCTTGACACCACTGTTGTGGCTCAATGTAATCCTGGGATTTGTAGTTTGGTGAGGCACCCGCACACTTTGACAGAGAAGGCCAAGCAGCTTCTAAAACTACAACTCCCAGGATTCCATAGCATTGAGCCATGACAGTTCAAGATGTCTTAAGCTGCATTGATTCTACAATGTAGATGCACCCTTTGCCTCCCTCTGGGTCTGGCCTGGTCATTTTGCTCTACACTGGACCTTGTACCAAAAGATTAGCATGACAGGCCTTGAGCAACCTCTTTGTAATCATACCCATCCTTCTGCAAGCAAAGAATCCTAACTGATAAAAATTCAATGGACTACTAGCCCAAACTCAGGGTTGTTGTTTATATTGTGGTCCGGATATGTGAACAGAGTACATGAGTTACATTATCTTTAGGTCTTACAATTAGTATTTCCTTTAAACAGCAAAGCTGAGCACGTTTACCCAAATTCAGAGCATTTTCCAATCTAGGAAGTCATATCCCATAATCTCAGCATCTGTATACAGTCTTCCATATTATGTTTGAAAGTTAACATCGAAAGGTCTTAGATCACGCTGGCTCCGCTAATAACTTGGAATGAAAATGCTGGCCACTGAAACTCATACAGCCGTAAAGACTACACCCTAAACTTATTATCTCTCAAATTTCATTTGAACTAAAGTAGAAAGATTACCCGTTCTCCAGTATCTAGGTTACACCGGATTGAAACAGAAACCTCAGATGAAATATCTGCATTAGATCAGGGTGAATTGAGCATACAACTCCCTTGCTGTGTCAGCTCCACTGGCTACCAGTCTGCTACCAAGCACAATTCAAAGTGCTGGCTTTAGCCTATAAAGCCCTAAATGGTTCCGGCCCAGTTTACCTGTCCTAATGTATCTCCATCTATGATCCACCTTGGAGACTAAGATAGTTGGGGGAGGCCCTGCTCTCAGTCCCACCCCTCTCGCAAACGAGACGGGTGGGGCCTTCTCAGTGGTGATTCTTTAGCTGTGGAACGCCCCAGCAAAATTAGATTGGCCCCTCCCTCTTGGCCTTCAGGAAAAATCTAAAAACATGGCTCTGGAATTAGGCCTTTGGTCAGTAATGGGAGCAGCGCAATAAGAGATTATAAATTAACATTGATGACTTGGACTGGTCCTGGATTATGACCAGGATTATGTGGTTTTAATGTGATGTTTTAACTGGTTGGTTTTAGTGTTTTAATGCTTTGGTTTATTTATTGATGATGTGTGTTCACGCAGCATCAAATTGTTGCCTTTGTAAGGCCTCCCTGAGTCCCCTTCAGGCCAAGAAGGGAGGAATATAAGTATGATAAATAAATAAAATAGAATAATTTGTACCTGCTTGCTTCAACATTTCCCAGAACACAGTCACCAAAGAATAAAGAAACTTCCATGGCATCCCATCTCATTAGGCAGTGAGAGTTACCATGTTAGTTGGAGGCAATGGGAGCTGTAGTCCAATGTGCCTTCAGCACCCTGCATTGGAGAAGTCCCTGGTCATAGACCATAATGAAGTCTTGTTGACTGATATTTGCTTTCCATTGAAATAGGGACAGGCAAGGCAAACAGGTAGAAGTTGTTAAAGAGAAGCGTAACATCTCCCTCTTGAGAAAGACAACTGTCTCTTTGTCCCCTGGCACCCTTTCTTGGTCAAACAAGGGTTCTGATTTTTCTCTTACAAAGACCTGAACCAAACTTCAAACCTTACATAGTCTGCTTGCAAATGTGTGCATGGGTCTGTGTGTGGCATGTCAAGTTTCTTGTCAAGGAGGTGGTTAGGCCAGCTCCTCCCTCTGAAAGCCTTCTGGAGTCAAAATGAAGAAAAGAGTCTGAGAGCAGATCCTGGGAAATCAGGCAGTGTAGATCCAGCCTGCAATAGAGCCTACCGCACCCGGTATTCCTTGCATTTACTAACCAGGGCTGATCCTACTTAGTTGCCATGCTTGGATCTGGTGCCTTTAGGGCAGGCATGGGCAAACTTTCTAACTTGGGGGCCGCATGGTGGGCCGGAGAGGGGTGACGGGCCAGGTTGGAGGAGGTTCTCCCCAAGCCCCCTCCCTACCCTTTCCTCCCCTTCCTCTTCTCTTTGGGAGGCAGAACATGAAGGAAAGATGGGAAATGCTTGGATCCCAAAAGAGTTGGCCTTGGTTGGGATGAGATGGTGGACGGGAGAGGAAACGTGTATCCATGAGACCCTGCATTGCCTACTCCTAATTGAGAATCCTAGAGCTGGAAGAGGCCCCCAAAGGCCATCCAGTCCCACCCCCTGCCATGCAAGAAGGCACAATCAAAGCACTCTTGATAGACAGCCTCTGCAAAAAAGCCTCCAGAGAAGGAGACTCCACCACACTTCCAGGCAGTGGATGGCACTCTCCAACAGCTCTTACTCTCAGGAAGTTCTTCCTAATCTTTTCAGTAGAATCTCTTTCCCTGCCATTTGAACCCATTCCTCCCTTGTGTCCTGGTCTCTAGGGCAGCAGAAAGTCAGTATTCCTCCTCCTCCTCAATGGGACACCCTTTGAAAACTTAAACCATGATTCGTTCTACCTTCTCTTCTCCCACCTAAACATCCCCAGGAGGAAAGGAGGAAGGAAAAAAGAGAAGGGAGGGAGGAAGAGAAATATGGAAGGAAGGGTGGAAGGGAAAGGAGAGAGGAAGGGAGGGAAGAGAGAAGGAAAGAAAAAAGTGAAAGGAGGAAGGAAGGGGGAAGAAAGAGAGAGAGGGAAGGAGGGAAGGAAGGAAGGAAGAACGAAAGGGTGGAAGGGAAGGAAGGAGGGAAGGAGAAAGAGAGAGGTAAAGAAGGAAGGAAGGAAGGAAGGAAGGAAGGAAGGAAGGAAGGAAGGAAGGAAGGAAGGAAGGAAGGAAGGAAAAGATGGTGAAAGAGAGGAGGGCCTGTGGAAAGAGCCCAAGGGTCCACATCTGGCCCACACGGGCCTGGGTTTGCCCATACCTGCTTTAGGGTGTTTAGGTTCAAAGGGTCTTCCTTACCTGCCGCTTCCCCACTCGGAGCAGCTGCTACTGGTGTCGCCTCTCGCGTTCCTTCACGCGTTCCTTTGCTCTGCCTGAGTTTCTTCAAGCCCCAGGTTCGTGGAAAACATACCTCAACGGGAAGGTGTGGTTCGAAGTTCGCCTCCCAGTTGTTACCCCTCCTCTCCCCTCCCCTCCCCTCCTCTCCTCTCCTGCGGACCCAAAGGAGGCCTTAGGAGGCTGATCCTCCACGCCCACTTCCACGCGCCTCTTTTCCGACTCGGGTGGCTCCTTGGGCGCGATCCTCTCCCCCTGGTCTTGGTAGGGGAGGCGCTTGCGGTGTAGCAGGTCGGGGAGCCTCACGCCTTTGCTCTCACTCTTTCTCTCTCTCTCATTCTCTGTCTGTCTCTCCTTAGGAGGCTCGAAGGCTCTCGGGTCCGGCGCTGCAGGAGGCTCGGCGGGTCCGGAGCCAGCAGCAAGATGCCTCCGAAGAAAGTCTGCATCATCGGGGCGGGGAACTGGTGAGCGCAAGGAAAGAAGGAAGGGAGGGAGGGAGAAAGACCCAGGGAAGAAGAAGGGTCCCGGGCTGGCTTCCAGAAGGAGGCCACTGAGTGTCCAGGGGAGGGCGGGGGTCTCTTCTAGGCGGACTCAACAGGAGTTCAGTGTCGAGATCAGGGAAGTCACCGTCCCACTCTGCTTTGGTCAGACCTCGCCTGGAATCATACTGTGCTCACTTTTGGGCACCACAATGCAAGCAGGAATTGGGCAGGCTCGTAGAAAGTGGCCAAAGAAGGGAAATGGTTAAAGCAGGCATGGACAAACATGGGCCCTCCAGGTGTTTTGGACTTTAACTCCCACTATTCCTAACAGCCGGTAGGCTGTTAGGAATGGTGGGAGTTGAAGTCCAAAACACCTGGAGGGAGGGACCAAGTTTGCCCATTCCAGTTTTAAAGTCTGGAAGACCAATCAGGAGTGGCTTAGTTTGGAGAAGAGAAGGCTGAGAGGAGCCATGCTTAAACATTGGAAAGGATGTCGCCTTGAAGAGGGAGTAAGCTTGTTTTCTGCTGCTCTGGAGACTAGGCACAGAGCAGTGGATTCAACCTGCAGGAAAATATATCCCACCCAGGCATTAGGAAGAACATCCTGACAGTAAAAGTGGAATGATTATGTTGTCTGGGAGTGTGGTGGAGTCTCCTTCTCTGGAGGTTTGTAAGCAGAGCCTGGATGGCCATCTGTCAGGAGTGATTTGACTGTGTTCCTGCTTGGCTGAGCTGAATAACCATGGTGGTCTCCCCCAACTCTTCTGTGATTCTATGAGACCTTCTATTCTGTATGTAGTTCTGGTCTTAGTCATCATATCACAAATCTGAAAAAGAGAGGGAGGCTGAGGGAAAGAAAGAAGAAAGAAGAAAGTCCCATCTGCACTGCTACGTAAAATCCGGATTATCTGCTTTGGACTGGAATGTATGGCAGTGTAGACCAGGCATGGGCAAACTTTGGTTGTCCAGGTGTTCTGGACTGCAACTCCCACAATTCCTAAAAGTCTTTAGGCTGTTAGGAATTGTGGGAGTTGCAGTCCAAAACACTCAGAGGGTCAGAGTTTGCCCATGCCTGGTGTAGACTGATATAATCCAGTTCAAAGCAGACAGTGTGGATTATCTACTTTGATAAACTGGATTATATGGCAGTGTAGAAGGGGGCTTTGTCTCAGTCTTTTCCAGCCAGGAACAAAATGGGACAACTTTTTTGGGTCATCCTAAACTGATAGTTCTTATGTCACTCAAAGAATTCCTTCTGGGTTTTAGCTTGGGCGATAGACTGAACCTTTTGGGGAGGTAGTGAGTTTGAGTGTTTGGTTATAACTTTGGAAACCAAGGCACAAATCCCCCCATTCAGCTATGAAAACCCATTGGGTGACTCTGGGCAGGTGACACCATCTCAGCCCCAGAAAACCTTGCGAGAGCATCTCCTTAAGTCAGAAATAACTTCAGGACACACAACGCCAAAAACCTTCTATTTAGCATACTGGAGAGCTCCTTTAAAATTTGGACTTACATCCAGAGCAAATTCATCGCAGAGTTTTCTGCTGAGGATCCCAGGGTGACTTACATGGTTCCATTACAATGTCCTCTTCAACAAACTAGTGAAGTAGGGAAAGATGATTTGCAGCTGGGCCAAAGTAACCTACCAACTTTTCTAGATGAGCAGGAAATCAGTCTTAAATATATAGAATGGTGCCAAGTAAACACCTGAGGATTTGACCAGGAGGGATATCTGACAGCTCTCCAGTTTAAACAATACCGGATAAATGTAGGTTGAGGATTCAAATGGAACGGGGGAACGTATGGCCCTCTGGGTGCTTGACTGGGATTTCCAGCTCCTCTCCCCCCCCCCTTCCCATTTACTTTATTACTCCTAATATATTATTTCTACGTTTGTTTGGAGGGTGACATATTTTGCATCTTGGGTTGCCCTGTTTTATATTTTTGTATACCAGCTCAGCCCTGGATACTGGTTACTCTAATAGTAAACAAACTCTCCCTGTTCTTTTGGTTAAGTTTATTGTGCTTAGGTAAGTTTGCCTAGAGATCCAAGTTTGCTTTTCGATTGTTTTCAAGAGCCCTATGTTCAAACACAGGCTCTATTGCATTGGCATTCAGCATGGATACTCTCCCAGAGACCTGCTCAAGTGAAAGGTGTTTTGTTCTTACACAACAATAAGCTTGCATTTATTTAAACCCCTAATAAACCCCATATTTTTATTCAAGTGGCAGTAGACTTTTCAAGCAACTAAGGCCCCTTCTATATTCCAGGATCTGATCCCAGATTATCTGCTTTAAATTGGATTATATGGGTCTCCTCTGCCAGATAACCTGGGATAATAAGATAATCTGGGATCAGATCCTGGGATATAGGGACAGTGTGGAAGGGGCCTTCAAAAACAATCAAACTTGTACTCTTCCCAATATTGTACTACAATTCCCATAATATCTGCACTACAAAGCCAGTGTAAAGGGATGCTAGGAGCCAAAACCCAGTCCCTTTGGGAAATCCTTGAAAGCAGAGTTTTGCAAGTTAAGAAAAACATGTTTCATTCAGCTGCACTATGTGTTTGATCCTGGCTGACCCTGATGAAGAGGCAAAGCAGTACAGGATTTTTTGTTTGGGGCAGCCAATTTGGGATCTTCTCCCAGAACTGTTTCCCAGGCAGCTGTGCTACCTAGGGATCATCTACACACTGTATAATTAATGCAGGGTTTTTTTTACCATTTTAAATGCCATGGCTAAATGCTATGGAATCATAGAAGTTGTAGCTTTACAAAATCATTATCCTTCTCTGCCAAAAAGTGTTGGTGCCTAATCAAACTACAACCATGATCCTATAGCATTGAGCCATGGTAGTTACTAGTTAGAGGTATAGAACCGCATTGGTTCTACAGTGTTGATCAGGCATGGGCAAACTCTTTGAATTGAAGTCCAAAACACCTGGAGAAACTGAGTTTGCCCATGCCTGGTGTAGGCTGATAAAATCCAGTTCAAAGCAGATAAGTGTTGATCTGCTTTGATAATCTGGATTATATGGCAGTGTACCGGCTGTTAGGAATTGTGGGAGTTGAAGTCCAAAACACCTGGAAGACCGAAGTTTGCCCATGCCTGGTGTAGATGCATCCTTGAGGAAATATACGTTTTGAAGGCTTATTGCATTAATCTGGCTGGAACCAAGTACCATTTGGATCTTCCTCCTTCCCAGCGACCACTCTTTCAGAGAGGAGATAATGGAGTCCCTTCTGTCTTCCAGGCTGAGTCAAGCTTCCATTTGGTTTCTACCTCCAGACAGCTTTGGGTGGTTGGGTAGTTGCCATAGAGGAGATAAAGAAGAAACTGAAATCCTTGTGACAAACCAATTGGAATATTCCAATGACTCCTCCACTAGCAAGTTGAATGTACCACCTTGTCATCTGTCAGACCATGAGCGACTTGGAATAATTGGAAACAAATTTCTCATATGTCAACAGATACAATGCAAACAGTAGATTTTGTCCCAAATATGTTGATGGTTGAAAAAAGTGGCACAGATACAAGTTATATTTCTTAAAGTTGCATGAACTTTAAAAAAATAACCTATATGACTGAATGAAAGAGAAGCTACTTATGCTGTTGGACTGCAGCTCTCATCCCAGCACAACCAATGGTGAAATCCAGTGAGATTTGCACCCCAAAAGCAGCAGGTTGCTTGTCTCTGATAATGAATGTATCTTCGGCCTTAGCTACCAAGAAGTATCTCCTATTACAGTGGCCACATTCCTTTAAACCAAGATTGGGAAAAAAAGAAGCTCTCTAAATGTTGCACTACAATTCCTGCAATTCCTCCTTTTTTAATTGTCCTGGGAAGCAAGAGTGGATTTGCTTAGGTGACTGCCACAATTCATTTAATTGAATTGTGCCATCCAACCAGGGGCGGCTCAACTCATTACACAAAGTAAGCATTTGCAGTATAGTTCATTTTGCCCAGGGGTGCTCTTGAGGTGCTCTTGGGGGAAAATAGACCTTGACACATGCAAGTTGTAGTTACAGGGAGGTATAGTTCACCTACAATCAAAGAGCATTCTGAACTCCACCAATGATGGAATTGAACCAAATATGGCACACAGAACTCCCACGACAAACAGAAAATATTTATCAGTGATTGGTTTGTTGTTGTTTTTTTTTGGGGGGGGGGGGAATACTGTTTGCTTACCGTTGAAAATTACCTAGGGCTGCCTCTGCATCCAACAAAGGCACTAAAAGCAGTCAAACTAACAAAGCTGTGTTGCCTTGCCTTGCAATGATTTACAGTGTCCATGGGATAGTCATTCCTGGACCTACAATAGAAACTATGGACAACTGCAAATCCTAACGAAATTAATGACTTCCACCAGAAGTTACCACAGAGCAGTGGTTCTCAACCTGAGGGTCCCTAGGTGTTTTGGCCCAGAAATCCCAGCCAGTTTATCAGCTGTTAGGATTTCTGGGAGTTGAAGTCCAAAACATCTGGGGACTCACAGGTTGAGAACCACTGCCATAGAGCCACCCTGAAGATATCCTCTCTAAGAATTTGCTAGGACCTCCAGGATGGTTCTATGGTGACCTCTGGTAGGAGCATATAGAATCACCTGAAAGACTAGAGGGCATATCTTGGCAGATGTGGATAGATGAAACCATGGGTGCTATACCTAAACCTTACTTCCTCCACAAAGTTAGGACTCAAGGCAGCTTCCAAGTAAAAGCCCAAGCAGATTGAGGACAAATTTAAAAATATAAAACAGATGAATTAAAAACTGAAGCTCCAAAATGCCATAACAAAAAACACAACAAACATCCCTTTCAGATGTAGGACAGCCTGTCTGAATAAAAACATCTGAAGAGAGAGGGAGTGATTCCTTCCTTCTTGGGCCCCTTCTTTAATGTGTATAAAATCCACATTATCTGCTTTGAATTGGATTATATGGCAGTGTAGACTAAGGGCTTTTCCGCACAACCATATAACCCAGAATATCAAGGCAGATAATCCACAATATCTGCTTTGAACTGGGTAATCTGAGTCCACACTCAGATAATGTGGGATTTTCTGCCTTGATATTCTGATATATAGGGCTGTGTGGAAGGGCCCAATGTTGGATTATCTGCTTTCAACTATGTGTGGAAGGGGTCTCAGATAACCCAGTTCAAATCAGATGTGGATTTTCTGCTATGATAACCTGTAGGCAGTGTAGAAGGGGCTGAGATCTTGACAAAGAATCTTAAAATCTGTCAGCAGTCACCCAAAAGATGTTTAATTTCCATGCTTAAGTTTAAAGACTTACATTTCAAGGCGATTGAATGTCCTTGCATCCCAAGAGGGCAGTCAGCAAACATGCAACTTTTCTTTTCAAACTGTCACAAAAAGAAGTTGTATTGCTTATCACTGAAGTCGTACTGTGATTGGCAGTCGTGCCATAAGAACAAACTCATTCTACACATACATTTATCCTAGCAATTTTTGGGGTATCAGTTAACATTTAATTTTTCCCACCAAGCTGGTTGGTTATATCCTAGTGCAGGAAAGAATAGAAGAGCTGCCTTTGGGAAAACACACAAGATGGCTGGATCCTCTGTGACAAATATGTCACAACTGTGCATAGTAGTAAAATGATTGTTTTGCAGCACCTAAGGGTCCTTCCACACAGCCATATAACTCAGAATATCAAGGTGGAATAACCCACAATATCTGCTTTCAACTGGGTTATCTGAGTCCACCCTGTCAGATAATCCAGTTCAATGTGGATTTTACACAGCTATGTGGAAAGGACCTTATAGATATTAGTTTTTTGACCTTGCAGACTCAAAAAATGCTAACCTCTACTCATGTGATGGTCTAGAGTCCAGCAAAGTCAGTTTAGGTAGGGAAACTAGTTTCGTTTGTGAAGTTGGGGCACAGCCTTAAGCTCCAAACGTCTTGCAACCAGAGAGTCACATTCCTTAAAGTCACCAAAATAGACGTTAAAGTTCAGTGCTCAGCAATTATTTCAAAACCATAAAAACACAAAGTAACCCTTCACAGAGTAGTTTCTCAATAGCTGTAATCAACTACAGAGGTTTCATATTCAGACTTTATGACCTTTATTTTGAGAAGTAGTTGTTTTCAGATTGAGAAACTTTCCTGCTGATTTGACCTAGCTGTCACACTATATTTTAGCATTTCTGTTGTGTCCACCAATGATTTCTGGTTTGCTGGTAAATCAATCAGTCAATCGTCTGATTTGCAAATATACTGGAATACAGGTGGCTCTCCACATTCATGGAGATTAAGTATGATGCCACCTCAGAAATGTGGAGGACCAACTGTAATGTTTTCTTTAAAGCAAGCATGGGCAAACTTTGGCCCTCCAGGTGTTTTGGACTTCAACTCCCACAATTCCTAACAGCCAGTAGGATGTTAGGAATTGTGGGAGTTGAAGTCCAAAACACCTGGAGGGCCGAAGTTTGCCCATACCTGCTTTAAAATGTGTGCCTTAATGATTTATCTTTGGAGGCCTTTTTGATTGTTGAAGAAGAGGTCTGATTCTGGGGCAGATGATGATCGCATACAGTTTTATTGCAGGTCAGTTAGTCAGCAACTAATGTGGAATTAAATCCCCACCATATTTAAATGTTCTCCTTTTGTAGGGTGTAGGAAACTTTTTTTCCTGTTAAGAGCGGCATCCTCTTAAAAATAATCTCTCAGAGAGTCACATTCCTTAAAGTCACCAAAATAGAAACCAATCTCTCAGGGGCTCGGAAACCAGTGATGGTTCTCAGCTATGAATGGACAATGTCCTGTCAATCTACCATCCTGTGGCAATGCTACAAGAAGGGCAAAATGTGAGCAAGCATCCCAAATAAATACCCTATACTTAAAAAAAAAAAGTTATCCTCGAGGCCCTAGGTTGTTGTTGTTTTTGTTTGTTTTTTTGTATAGTTGGTGCACTTTTTCCATGGATACAAACATTCACGCCTTAAAAATATTGTTTGAAAAATTGCAAAAGCTAATCTTGATTTGTCATTTTATATAAGAGGTGCCATTTTACTGTGCTACTGGGACACAAGCATCCAGGCATTTTGGTATACATTGGGATCCTAGAACCAAAGACTATTGCAAGGAGTGAAACACTATAATGCACATTTAGAATTCTTATAGTATTGGCTGTGTTCACATTCCCGTCATAACTTTGACCCGTTTCTTTCACACTGCATAATGATAATACTGACTGCTTTTCATGCATGCCTCCACTGGAATCCTGGGATTTGCTATTTAGGGAGAATAATTTAGATTTCTCGACTGGAGACTTCCTCTTGGACCTTATCAAATTTACAGATCCCACGATGCCTGCGGATACTGCCATGACAGCTAAAGTGGAACCATAGTGCTATATTTGTGTACCATGAAAGGGTCCTGAAATTACTGCAATTCTAGAAATGTGTGGGCTGGAGGAAATTTCATGGGGATAGCATACTTATTTGTGTGTGAGGGGGCAAAATTTTAATTTACCTCACTGTGGACTTACATAATTATACAATTTTCTTCCTTTCTGCAGCCTGGCAGCCAGAGGAGGGAAAGGTTAGAAGTCTAAACTCCTTGTTTGCAGAGGCTTGTGAAACTGGGCCAAGGCTACGTGTAGCCAGTCCCAGCTGAAAGCAATGGGCACATACTGTTTTCTTTGAAAAGTCTTACTACATTATCTGTGTTAAGAGTTAGTGACTCTGAAGAGCAGACAGTGGAATCTTTTTAGAAATTGCCTGTTCGTAAACACCACTCATCAAGAACTCATATGAGACAATTTGTGGCAGTGATGTAAGATAAGAAAACAAAAGGCGTCTATTCCATGATATTTTTAAGAACAGTGAGGGGAAATGTACAATTGTGACTCAGCACCTTCAAAACAAATGTGATAGAAATGTTGTTTAGACTTGAATGTCCTTGCCTACATGAGATAGCCCAACACTCTGTTCCAAAGTTGTCTAGACCTTAAAGCACAGCACTGTTTATTTCACAGTTAACTGGATTTTCAAAAAATACATGTCATTCCTGACCTTTTCAGTTTTATTTATTATTTCAGTTAATTTAAAATTACATATTTTAAAGGAATACGTGTTGTTCCTAATATTTCCAATTTTATTATTTATTATTTCACAGTTAATTGCAAATTACACATTTTCAAGAAATGCATGTTGTTCCTGACTTTTCTAATTTTACACTGAGGTATTTTAAATTGACATGGAGGGCTGTTATACAATCCCTTTGATCAAATTGGGAGCTGAAAAAAAATTCTGGGTTGACTCACAATAAAATATGTTTGGTAAGGTAGAAGGCAGTAGGGAAAAAAGGAAGATCACATTCCAGATGGATAGACTCAGGTGCATCTACACTACAGAATTAATGCAGTTTCAAAGAATCATTGAGTTGGAAGATACCTCGTGGACCACCAAGTCCAACTCCCTGCCAAGAAGCAAGAAAATCGCATTAAAAGCACCCCAACAGATGGCTATCCAGCATCTAGTTAAAAGCCTCCAAGGAAGGAGCCTCCACCACACTCCGGGGTAGAGAGTTCCACTGCTGATCAGCTCTCACAGTTAGGAAGTTCTTCCTAATGTTCAGGTGGAATCTCCATTCCTGTAATTTGAAGCCATTGTTCTGCATCCTAGTCTCCAGGGCAGCAGAAAATAAGCCTTCCTCCTCCCTATGACTTCCCCTCACATATTTATACATGGCCTTCATCATGTCTCCTCTCCACCTTCTCTTCTGAAGGCTAAACATGCCCAGCTCTTTAAGCTGCTCCTCATAGGGCTTGTTCTCCAGATCCTTGATCATTTTAGTCATTTTAGTTTGACATCAGTTTAACTGTTCAGGCTCAATTATATGGACACACGGGAGTTGTAGTTTGCAGAGTCTTTAACCCTTTCTGCTGAAGAGGGCTGATGCCTCGCCAAACTACAGCTCCAAAGATTTAATAGTATTCAGTCATCCATGGCAATTAAAGTGGGATCAAACAGCATTGATTATATGATGTAGATCAGGCATGGACAAGCTTTGTTCCTCCGTTTTTTTGGACTCCAACTCCCACAATTCCTAATAGCTGGAAAGCCAAAGTTTGTCCATGCCTGATATAGATGCACACTCATTCTAGAAAGCCACACGATCCCTGAGTCTGCAAGATCCCAGCTGTGCTATTGATGACAGGACAACTTGGAGGTAGAAAAAGTGCATCAGTCCAAATTTTGTGCAGCAGATACTTAAATTGCCAAATAGTTCACCAACATGCATGAAAGCTGAGCTTTGGCTAGTAATTGTTGGTGGCTTTCATGAAGAAAAAGATACAGTTTTAAGCTTCATGTACTGTTGGAAAATGCTTCGTGTTGAAAGAGACAGCCTATGGTAAAATAAATGTAGGAAGTAAAGCATATTATGGTTTGTGAAACTGAAGTTATCTCTATGCGAGTCATGCTTGTGTTTCAGCTATTAAATATCTACTTATCTCAATTATTTCTTTTTTCCCCTTAAAGGGGATCTGCCATTGCAAAAATCATAGGTGAGAACGCCCAGAAATCGAACATGTTTGAATCTACAGTTAAGATGTGGGTGTTTGAAGAGATAATCAATGGCCGGAAACTCACTGAAATAATAAACCAAGATCATGAAAATGTAAAGTATCTCCCAGGGCATAAGCTACCTCGGAATGTGGTAAGTGACGTAAGCACACAAGTCCAGTTTCAGTATTAACCATCTTATACTTTGACTATATTGGGATTGAATGAATTCCAAGCAACAGAGACAATGTTTCATATCACCAAATTATGATTGGAATAAACTACAATTCCTTGATCTTACATATAGATTTGGTTAGGTGGGAGTACAGAGGACTGATTTTGGCTCTTGGTAGATCTCTTTTCAAAAGTTCACTCTATACCAGGCATGGGCATCTGACCTTCCAAGTGTTTTGGACCTTAACTCCCACCATTCCTAACAGCCTTAGGCCCCTTCCTTTTCCCCCTCAGCTACTTAAGCAGCTGAGGGGGGAAATGAAGGGGCCTAAGCCACTGAAACAATATACGCTAAACAAAGTGCCAAAATAAGGGTCAACGGACAGACATCAGCCAATATCAAGATTAATAAAGGAACAAGACAGGGATGCCCCCTTTCCCCGCTGTTGTTCATCCTAACGTTAGAACTCCTTCTCACAAACATAAGAAATAACAACGAACTGAAAAGTTTAAAAGCAAACAAGCATTCTTATAAGATCAGGGCCTTTGCAGATGATTTAGTCTGCATAGTGGAAGAACCGTTAGAAAACATAGACAAATGGTGGAAAGAAATAGAATCCTACGGGGAAATAGCCGGTTTGAAAATAAACAAGGAAAAAACACAAATTCTAACTAAGAACATAACAAAAGAGAGAAAAGAAAAACTACAAAAAAAAGCAGGGGTAGAAATAACAAAAATAAGATACCTAGGAATAACAATAACATCCAATAATATTGTTGTTGTTCATTCGTTCAGTCGTCTCCGACTCTTCGTGACCCAATAATATACAACTACTTAAAAATAACTACCAAAGGAAATGGCTAGAGATAAAAGAGAAACTAAAAAAATGGGAACACCTAAACCTCTCGCTGCTGGGTAGAATAGCAGCGGTAAAAATGAATGTTTTACCCGAAGTATTATACATATTCCAAACACTACCGATCCTAAGGTCAATGTCAATCTTTAAAATATGGCACAGAGATATCCTGAAATTTATATGGAGAGGAGGCAAACATAGAATAAATTTCAAAAACCTCACGGACGACGAGAGAAGGGGCGGCCTAGGTCTCCCAAATCTACAGTTATATTATGAGGCAGCAGCCCTTAGTTGGGTAAGGGATTGGGCGACTCTAGATAAAAAGAAGATATTAGCTTTAGAAGGAAACAAATTGACGAAAGGCTGGCACCAATATCAACGACGTAATGGTCGTTGAAGTTTCTCTCTGTTTTAGCTTTTCCTCTCCATAGAGAAACTTCAACGACCATTACGTAAGATCAGCCCTCCTCAAGGTATGGAACAAATATAAGAACATGTTCCATACTAGAACACCACTCTGGTTTTCACCTAGCGAGGCTGAACATAGAAGAGAAATTCCCAGAGAGAACTGGCTAACTTATAGACAAGTAGTAAAAAGAAAAGGACAGGATACCTTACTTAAATCCCGGGAAGAACTAAACCAAACGGACCAAACCATCTCATGGTTCCACTACTATCAAATTAGGGAAAATTTTGAGAAAGATAAAAAGAAAGGTTTTGAGATAGAAGAAGTCTTCTTGGACAAGATACTGAAAACAGAATCAAGGTTAATTAAAAAAATATATCAACAACTACTAAAATGGTCAACGGAAGAGGAACAGGTGAAAGACTCAATGATAAAATGGCCTAGAGATCTAGGTCGTACAATAAGCTTCTCAGAGTGGGAGGAAATATGGTTAAGAAAGATTTACTTATTCTACGGAGCTTAAGGAAAACTGGCTAAAGCTCTTTCATAGATGGTACCTAACACCATCACAACTGGCAAAGTTCAACAAAGAGAAGAAAGAGGAAAAATGCTGGAAGTGCAACAAACTAAAAGGAAATTTTTTCCACATGTGGTGGAAGTGTAAAGGAGTCAAAGCTTTCTGGCATAAGATCCATAAAAAAATAGAACTAATTTTACAAATCAAATTCGATTTCAAACCAGATTATTTTTTACTAGGATTAATCGACTTTGACATGGACAGCAATACAAGTAAAATGTTCTTCTACATGGCAACAGCAGCAAGAATAAAACTAGCACAATATTGGAAAGATAAAGAAACCCCTACTATAGAGCAGTGGACAATTAAAACCCTGGAGATAATGAATATGGACCTGTTAACCCAAAGACTGTCACAAAATAGGTCAAAAACAAAAGAGACAAATTGGGATAAATTCTTAAACTATCTGGAACAAGAGAACAGGGAGATAAACATTCTCAGAGTGACATAACAAAAAACAGGGAAAGGAGGGAAAGGGAAAAAAGAGAGAGAGAGAGAGAGAGAGAGAGAGAAAAGAAGAAAAGGAAAAATAGCAATAACAATAATAACAAAATAAAAATAAAAACAACAAACTAAACAAAAAAACCTAAAAGAAATAGACTACAGATAAACAATAAATCATAAACCTAAACACAGAAACAGTGCAAAAGAAGAAGGAAGAAGACCGTCGCCAATATAAAGAAGAAAACAGAAAGACAGCGAGTCTTGAACAAGAAGAAAGAATTTGGTCCCGGAGACCCTGGAAGCACCTATTTCCAGTAGCGACCAGCTCTCGGGTCTGCTATGTGTTCTTTTTTAACCATTCCCCACCCCCCTCCCCTCCCACCACCCTTCCTATTTCCCCACCCCTGCCATGCTCTCCTTCCCCGGTATAAGGTGTATCCCTTTCCTTATCCTTTCCCGTCCTTTGCCTACCCCATGTGTTTTCTCCCACATCTGTCCTGTCAACACTCTATTGTCTGTATATAAACTTATTTTATTTCAATGTAACTTAAAAAAAAATTCTACTGCTTTCCTATCTAGCTCCACTCTTAGGAGCATGTTATTCTAAATATATATATATATATATATATATATATATATATATATATATATATATATATAAAGGAATGGTGGGAGTTGAAGTCCAAAACACCTGCAGGGCCAGGTGCCTGGTATATTGTGAACTTTTAAAAAGAGATCTGCCAAGAGCAAAAAATCAATCCTCTCTACTCCGTCCTAACCAACTCTATATGTAAGATCAAGGAATTGTGGTTTATTCCAACCACAAATCAGAGCCAGTTGGAATGAACTTTCTGGGACACTCTATAGTTCGTCTAGTTGTTTGATTTTCAGATCTGCCAATGCCCCTCTCATCAGCCCAACAGAAAGAGAAATGAGACTTGGGATTTTTTTGCCCAAAGCCCAGGAAGGCAGGATGCAAACAAAGCACAGTAGAATCTTATTAGAAGTTTTACAAACTTCGAGTTGCATTTTGTTTACTTGTTATATTTAGATCCTACATTTCCTTTTCTGAACTAAGCCAACGTACATGGCTTTGCTGCCCACCTGTCCAAGGTCATCCACTGAGATACATGGCCTTCAACATTAATTTCACAAATTCCAATCAAAGGGTAAAATCCTATTGAGGCACTACAATCGTCCAATGGTCTGTCACTTTACCAATTTAACTTTCTTTGTGCTTTTGCAGAGAGATAGCAGTGACTAAAGAAGGCTGATGGATCTGTGTTGCTTGTTTCTCAAGCGGGTAGCTTTTGGAGATGAAGGGATTAACAGAGCTGAAGCAGGAGGAAATAAGTGATTTGAACATTCCCCTGTGTCATGGGACAGGCAATGGTCCAAGTCACACTTTCCATAATGTCTTGGCTTTGTAAACCCACCTGAAAACCAGATGTTTGAGAAAGAAGCAGTGCGGAGCAGACAACCTTCTCTTCCCATTGAGATTGCTGTGGTCTTTCCATTCCTTTCACCCCTGCTGCGTTGTCATGACATGGTTGGAGACAATAGGATTTTGGCCCGACACTCTTAACTCCTAAATTGTATACTAATGCTTTTATGTCGAGCCACTTTGAGTCCCCTTTGGAGAGATAAAGCTGGGTATAAATAATAATAATAATAATAATAATAATAATAATAATAATAACTCACTCCATAACCCCTTTATTCTAAAATGTAATAATAATAATAATAATAATTCCACCCTATCTCCCCAGAGGGACTCATTCTAAACATAAAAGGGCAGCTTCTAAACATAAAAGGCAAACATTCATTGCCTGAACACAACAACAATACATCCATAGTAACGAAATCTGGCAATAGCTCCTATAGCTGTGTTCTATCTGAACATAGACAACATCTAAAATCCATGTAAATCCAATGAAAAACGGTCATGAAACAGTAAAAAGGTGGCTATCAATGTAGTGGAGGTTAAATTAACAATAACAAAAGAAGAAACTAAAATTGTTATAAAGAAGAAAATGCTGTGAAACTACAAATGGGACCATTTCACATTGCAAACTATAGTGCTGTGGTTCCACTTTAATTGCTATGGCAACATCCTATAGAATCCTTAGAATCACACTTTAGAGGGGGTGTTTTAGGATTCTCAAACACAGAGAACTCAAGTACCTCACCAAACTACAAATTCAAGGATTTGTTAGAACACTGTTGTTGTGATTGTTAAAGTGGAACCATAGTGCTATAATAGTGTGGTATGAATGGGTCCCAGGTATCATTAGATTCCAGCAGGAAAGGATTGTCCTCATTTGCTACACAGAAATAGAAGAGTTAATTGTTTATTGTTTTATTTTTTCCAGGTTGCTGTCCCAAATGTAAAAGAAGCAGCAGAAGGGGCTGATCTCCTAGTATTTGTTATACCTCATCAGTTCATTCCAAAAATCTGTGAGGAGCTTACTGGCAATGTGAAAGCCGGTGCCATTGGGATTTCATTGATCAAGGTAAACTTTGTAGGGTGAAGATGGCCCTATCAAGATGCCAGTTCATTTGGTAGTCCTGATCCCACCCTAAATTGTAACCCCAAAGATAAATAAATAACACAAGGGTATGCAATTTTCCTCCCTGCTCCCACTTGGCAGGCCACACCAGCACTTTTTAGTGTTTCTGAAGTGATGTGACATCAATTCCAATTACAATTTTGACTGATTTTCACCAAGTTTCCCTCTTTTTGTGGTGTTTATTTTGGAGATTTTGTCATGCGTTAGCATGAGTAGCATGCAGATTGACTCTAGCCCAGTTAACTTTGTGTGTGATGAATTGGTTCATAAAAGAAAAACACATGAGACTTCGGCTTTTAGTTGTAGAAAAGAAAATATTGTAGTATTGGCCGCATACAAAACAAAATAGCAGGATTGCTCTTTCCACAAAAGTAACATGAAACAATATCTTCTGAGAGATATCATTACTGAGCTGTGATAGGCAGGAATCCTTGTCCTCTTCATATGGCTGTGTCTTCGCAGGACATCTGTAGCATAGTCCTCGGCTTACACAAGGCAAAGTGACACAAAAGCAAAAACGCGCAGAGGCATAGACGAACAAAGGTATAACAGCACAATGGCAAAGAAACTAAACACACAGTAGCTATCTTTATACACATTAAAATAATACTCTCAATCAGCTCTTCAATTAACTGAAACAGCTGTAGCACAAACAGCCTTGAACCTTACAACAACTTAAAGTTGTAGCACAAAACAACATCAATCCTTACAACAACTTAGATAAAGTACGTTGCAACCTCTTAGTAGCAACAGATTTAGATGACTTCAAGAACCAAATTAGTGCAAGCATAGGTGATTTGGGATTATTCGACTGTGGGGAGGAGGGGGGCTCCTGAAAATCTGCATGGAAAGGTTTCTGGGGTCTTTGGGGGGATTTCTGGAAGGTCCTACATTTTGTATTTTCCCAATTCTTGAGTTAGCAGGTAAGACTTCTTCCAGTATTGTAGCTTTAAAAAAGCAACTCTAACCACAGTATTGCATGTCAAATTAACAAAGATGAAGAAAAATGTTTATTTTGAAAACTGAATACCTGCATATATCTAGTATGGGATTTCATGATGTATGGTGGGATTGGCAAAAGGTAGTTTTCATCATATTTTGGATGTTAGTTCTCATCAGCCCTACGAACATTGCCAATGGATTAGGGTTCATGGGAAAGGAAATGGAATGAATAAGTTTATAAACTCCAAAACATCTGGAGATCTTCCATCTGCCTTCGCCTGCTATGTTCAAACAGAAAAGTTAATTGATCCTGCTCACTGTAGAAAATTTTATTGAAAGGCTTCGAATGGTTTGTGATTCTGTAGTGAGAATTTTACAAATATAAGGGGGGGGGGGGAGTTCATTATTTCATGTTATTCTTTGACACTCTTCCGTGGTCTCCAGTTTTATGTATGCTCTGGTTTGATGCAATGTTGATCCAAAGAATGTCAACATGGGTTAATTGGCCAATGTAGCCTCGAGATGTGGAATAGTTCTACTCTGTGTGAAACCACATTGATTGTCATGGTTATGTCATGTGGTATCCTGAAACAACCTGTTAGGCGAGATACTTTGAATTTTCTGACAGAGATGGCAGTTTCCAAGGCAATCTGCAATTCTTTTTCTGAAGGTGCCTTGGAAAGTATAATTCTGGTAGATGGACAATGTTTTTCTATGTAATGTTCAATCACCATATTTCTATGCGAAGTTCAGTCTTATGTTGCATGTGTTATTTTAAAAATAATTATTTTAAAATTTAAAAATGTAATAAAATTTTCATAAAATTACAGACTGGAAGGCTCATCGAGTTCATTTATTTATTTTATACATTTATATTCTGCCCTTCTCACCCCGAAAGGGACTGAGGGAGGAGCACAACATATATACGGCAAACATTCAATACTAGAATATAAAATAAACTATAAATAGACACAAACACTACAATCAGTTATCTCCACTTAAAATCAATGGTTTAAAACCATCTCAGAACATCCATGTCAGATCTAGTCAGCAGTTTCCTATTGTTGCCTTATTTCACTGTCCCAAAGGCTTGGTCCCACAGCCAAGTTTTTATCATCTTTCTGAAGGACAGGAGGGAAGGGGCTGATCTAATCTCACCAGGGAGGGAGTTCCAAAGCCTAGGGGCAATCACTGAGAAGGCCCCACCTCTCGCCCCTGCCAATTGCACCTGTGACGGTGGTGGGACCGAGAGCAGGGCCTCCCTGGAAGATCTTAATCATAGAGGGAGATGCGTTTGGACAGCTATGCATGTATTGGATAATTCCTTAGCTAAACATCAAAAGTAAACAATGGGCTCCTTCAGTTTTTTCTCAACAGGCCAAATATCTAGGAGCAGAACGTTTTAAAAGCATATTTCGGAACCATTGGCAACCATCTTTGAGAGTTCTTGGAGAACGGGAGAAGTTCCAGCAGATTGGAGGAGGGCCAATGTGGTCCCAATCTTCAAGAAGGGAAAAAAGGATGACCCAAACAACTACCGTCCGGTCAGCCTCACGTCGATACCGGGCAAGATTCTGGAAAAGATTGTTAAGGAAGCGGTCTGCAAACACTTAGAAACAAATGCAGTCATCGCTAATAGTCAACATGGATTTATCAAAAACAAGTCATGCCAGACTAATCTGATCTCTTTCTTCGATAGAGCTACAAGCTGGGTAGATGCGGGGAATGCCGTGGATGTAGCGTACCTGGATTTCAGTAAGGCCTTCGACAAGGTCCCCCATGACCTTCTGGCAAGGAAACTAGTCCAATGTGGGCTAGGCAAAACTACGATGAGGTGGATTTGTAATTGGTTAAGTGGACGAACACAGAGAGTGCTCACTAATGCTTCCCCTTCATCCTGGAAAGAAGTGACGAGCGGAGTGCCGCAGGGTTCCGTCCTGGGCCCGGTCCTGTTCAACATCTTTATTAATGACTTAGATGAAGGGTTAGAAGGCAGGATCATCAAGTTTGCAGACGACACCAAATTGGGAGGGATAGCCAATACTCCAGAGGACAGGAGCAGGATTCAAAACGATCTTGACAGATTAGAGAGATGGGCCAAAACTAACAAAATGAAGTTCAACAGTGACAAATGCAAGATACTCCACTTTGGCAGGAAAAAATGAAATGCAAAGATACAGAATGTGTGACGCCTGGCTCGAGAGCAGTACGTGTGAAAAAGATCTTGGAGTCCTCGTGGACAACAAGTTAAACATGAGCCAACAATGTGATGTGGCGGCAAAAAAAGCCAATGGGATTTTGGCCTGCATCAATAGGAGCATAGCGTCTAGATCTAAGGAAGTAATGCTACCCCTCTATTCTGCTTTGGTTAGACCACACCTGGAATATTGTGTCCAATTCTGGGCACCACAATTCAAGAGAGATATTGACAAGCTGGAATGTGTCCAGAGGAGGGTGACTAAAATGATCAAGGGTCTGGAGAACAAGCCCTATGAGGAGCGGCTTAGGGAACTGGGCATGTTTAGCCTGAAGAAGAGAAGGCTGAGAGGAGATATGATAGCCATGTATAAATATGTGAGAGGAAGCCACAGGGAGGAGGGAGCAAGCATGTTTTCTGCTTCCCTGGAGACTAGGACGCGGAACAATGGCTTCAAACTACAAGAGAGGAGATTCCATCTGAACATTAGGAAGAACTTCCTGACTGTGAGAGCCGTTCAGCAGTGGAACTCTCTGCCCCGGAGTGTGGTGGAGGCTCCTTCTTTGGAAACTTTTAAGCAGAGGCTGGATGGCCATTTGTCAGGGGTGATTTGAATGCAATATTCCTGCTTCTTGGCAGGGGGTTGGACTGGATGGCCCATGAGGTCTCTTCCAACTCTTTGATTCTATGATTCTATATTTTTACCAGGTGTGGACTCTCAATCTAACATGCCTCTGGGATTATGTCTCCTTCAAGATATCATTTTTAGAATAGGCAAGTTATCATCCCTTGTCATTATCTTTTGATTTTCCTCTATAAAGGAGATGAAATATTAAACCAGATATCCTTTCGTTTGATACTTTGCTGTCTGTTGCCACAACGTTTTACAAACAGCTCCTCTACGTTTCTCTCCTGATCCAGTTTTCATAGGGGTCAGATTTCTGTCTCCTGTCTTGAAAGGTAGGAATGCACTATTTTAAAAATCTTTGCTTTGATCCATCTCTTTCTCTCAAGTAGGGTATAGATGAAGGCCCCGATGGGCTGAAACTCATATCAGACATTATTCGAGAAAAACTGAAGATAGATGTCAGCGTGCTCATGGGGGCCAACATTGCTAATGAAGTCGCAGATGACATGTTCTGTGAAACAACCATAGGTAATTGATGAAGAGCCTCACATTTGTAAACAACCCTTCATGCAGGTGAGACTAGTCCATGCGTGTTTGCAATGCAGTCACACAGCTTTCTCATTACATGGTAATGTACCTGCATATCTCCATCTGCAAAAATATCGTGTTTGATTGTTGTTCCATCTTCTCCCAATATGGGACACAATGCAACACCACTCTCCAGGTAGTTGTAACATTTCATACAATCTCACTTACTGCATTCATATCCCACATTTCATCCTCCAGTTAGCTCAAAGAAATATAGTTGGTTGTCTCTCCTCAATGCTTTTTACCTTTACAATGTGGCTGTCAATCTGAAAGGCACCCAGTGACTGTCACTCTGGAGTAAGGATTTGAACCTGGGTTCTGTCAGGTACCTTTCCTAATGGATCAGATTGGGCAGTTGTGAATGACTGTCCACGAAGTACACCTAAACATAGAGGACAAGGACACACTTGAGTTGCCATGTTGTGCATCTTTTTTTTATCTTCTAACAATTGGTTTGGCATGGTATTTTTAAAAGATATGGTGTTTTGGCTTCTGTTAATTATATAAGTCAGTGAATCTAGAACTAGTGAATAATTCCTTATTTCATATTGTCAGCTACAGATGTAATTATGACACCTACATTCTCATTTTGAGACAGACAACTTCCATTCCTTCATGTATGGTACCAGAATTATATGTAAGGAGGCTTACACATCACTTTTGCAACATTACTTTTTTGCCATTTGGGGAATTTTTTAGACTATAGAGGACTGAAAAATAGCTATGTATAGAACTTGTATTGCATAACATCTGCACGCACCTGGCAAATTGGTATATGTATCTCTTTCTTTTGAAATATTATATTGGAAGCAATTCCGCACACCGCTCTTTGATTATCACCTGGAATCCTAATTTATCATGCTTTCCTCCCATAGGTTGCAAAAATCCTGCAAGTGGGAAGATCTTTAAGGAATTAATTCAAACCCCAAATTTCAGAATTGCAATAGTAGAAGACTGTGACACTGTGGAACTCTGTGGGGCCTTAAAAGTTAGTGATTCCAAATACTTTCAGGCCAATAAAAGTTTGGTAGTCCATGTGACCAGCTTATTAAAATGTTGCTCTGAATACCTGCATATTCATTAACTTTTACTTAATGTTTAGTTTGTAAAATGGGAGAAGTCAATTTATTTAAATTCCAACTTAAGAGTGGTTTTAGAATGCCAGTGATTTCAGTTGGACAGTAGTTCCAGGCTTAAGGGGCAAACTATGGAATGATTTTTGCTAATTGCGCAATGGCCTAACTTTACAAAGAGCCTTGTATTTCTTTTGCATGTAACTCTCATGTGACTCCCAACTTTCCTTCACTTGCCCTGAAAGCATGTTCAGTCAATTTGCAGAGCCCTTGCTTTGTTCCCTTGCTTCTGTTCCATGTCTCTGAGGGCCCCTTTGACACAGCTGAATAAAATCCCATCTGCTTTGAACTGGAATATATGGCAGTGTGGATTCAGATAACCCAGTTCAAAGCAGATATTGTGGGATTGATATTCCCTGCCTTGATATTCTGGATTATATGGCTGTGTGAAAGGGCCCCAAGAAAATCTCCCTGTGTGAGGATACACTCCAGTTTTGGGGGGATTTTCTTCGTTCCCAATTGTGTAGAGTGGCCATGCCTAAGAGAAAGATTTCCTCTACAAATGTGTTGCTTAGCACATGAGGAGAATGGCAGAATTGGAGAAAGTGCAGTGCTATCACACATCCCTCTTCACACATGGATTCAAAATGCTTCCCCAATGGAAAATGTTCTCCCACTGCTAGGGAAGGGTACAGTACAGAGAGTCATCTCACTTGCAAGTTATGTCTGAAACTTCTCCACAATGAGTGGTGTTGTGGAATAATGTAGCTTGTTATGGATTACTAATTGGGATCATTCAAGGCTGACACTAGCATGATGGAGAATGCGATCTATCTGGCAGCAGGTTTGGAGTATCATGGAAAGAAGAGCACATTATTACTTAATGTTGTTATACCTGCATTTTTAATGTACAGCAAAAAGAGAGGCACTTGTGGGTTTTTAAAATTAAAGGTGTATCTACACTGTAGAATTAAGGTAGTTTGGAACCACTTTTACTGCTATAGATTAATACTATGAAATCATGGTAGTTGTAGTTTTGCAATACTTTTACTTTTCTTTGCCAAAGAGAGTGCTGGCGCATCACCAATCAACAACTCCCATGATCTGATAGTATTAAGCCATGGCCATTTGACACAACTGTGTACAATCTGCATGTTTTGAGCTTATTGTTTTATATGCTATTGGTTTTATCTTTTATTGTATTGTGTATTTATTATATGTGTTGTTTTGGGCACATTGTGCCATACGTAAGTTGCCCCGAGTGCCTTTGGGGAGTGCCTTCGAGGGGGATGGAGGCAGGGTACAAAAATAAAGTTATTATTATTATGGGCTATTTCACATATTTTTCTCTCTGTTTCATTTTTTTCTGTCCAATTGGATTCAGAACATCGTGGCAGTGGGGGCTGGTTTTTGTGATGGCTTGGGCTTTGGAGACAACACCAAGGCAGCTGTAATTCGTCTGGGCCTGATGGAGATGATTGCCTTTGCGAAACTATTCTGTAAAGGCACTGTAACACTAGATACATTTCTGGAAAGTTGTGGCATTGCAGATCTGATCACAACATGCTACGGGGGAAGGAACAGGAAGGTGGCTGAAGCTTTTGCATGTGGTGAAAAAGTAAGAACATTTCTTGATTAGAAATCTTCATGATGACATAGCAAAACAGTTGTAACTGTGATACCCACATCTGCAGTTTTATTTATCCATGCCTAGGAGAAAAATTGTTTCTCTAAAAATTTGCTAGGTCCTCCAGAGTCCAGATGATTGTAGGCTTCACTTCCCCTGGAAGTTACCATAAAGTTGCATATCCAGCTATTTAAAAATTTGACACAAGCTGAGTTCTTTAACCCAAATAGTACACAAAGAGGGAAACATGAATGGTGTGTTGGCAAATGCCTTTCTCTCCAACCTCTTTCATGCATTTACGTTAATCTGTATTTGCTGGTATGTCTGTGCAAGACTCACATCTACAATGATTAATCTTTGCTTGATCATAAAAACTGATTAGCCTTAGGAAAATTGCTGTGTTAACCTCTCAAAGGAGGTCATTGTGGGAATAATGAGCACTTCAAAGAACTCTATACATGGAAAAGTAATTAAAATATTCAGATTTAAAAGACACCCAAAGCATAAAGTGTCAGTGTGTATAGCTCTTGTCAGTTGTCTTCTGGTTCCTGGGAAATGTGCATGCCTTAATATCTATGCTTTGGGTAAGAGATACAAACGCTAAAAAAACTGACACAAATTCAGGCTGTAACTCCATGCTCACAATACTGGTAGCCTCATTGAATCAATGGATCTGAACGGATGTGTCCAAGTCTGACAGACGTATATGTTAGCCACATAAACACAGTTCAGGTTTACTCTTGGCACATGAGGAATGGATTACTGGTCCTTGGATTAAATCAATAGCTTTCCTCATGCTTTCTAGAACTCAGTATCAACTTTCAGCTTAAGGATATACTTTAGGAATCTACTTATTTTTAAAGTATTTCTGAGCAACTCATTTTCTATTAGTTTGAAACTTGGTGGTGAGGTCTGTTGTTCCAGGTGAAGACCAATGAATTAATAAAAAGTTATAGACTAAAGTGCATATTTTCATCTGAACTGCAGCAAGTGGAGCTTTTCTTTCCCTTGCCATACCTCCAAGACTATTACTGCCATAAAAATGTGTTGCTTCAGTGCCAACAGAGGTCATTTCCAAAATAATTAGTCAATACTTTTTGTTTATTTCAGACAATCGAACAGCTCGAAAAAGAAATGTTAAATGGACAAAAGCTTCAAGGACCTCAGACATCAGCGGAAGTCTATAAAATCCTGAAGCAGAAGAAACTGATTGACAAGTAGGTAGTTTTAATTTTCTAGATAAAAAATATCTGAAAAGTCAAAGATGATTCCAAGAAATATGAGCTTTTAGTAGATGTGCCTCC